>NC_092572.1:657500-3057500 GCF_037975245.1 Apostichopus japonicus
TTGCTTGAAGTTTTTCACAAAAGACAAGAAACTCAGCAGCAGTGAAACGTCAAGACTATCTTCTTTAGAACAATGACAAACATTTACAAGCGTAGTCGACTTTATTGTTTGATTTGTAAAAATCCTTCAAAAATACTTGAGTACAAGTATCCAGATGCTAATTTATCTCACCAAACGAATTTATTTTAATAAATTGTTATATTTTACAAGTTTACTATGGGTGCAAATCGTCATTGTAATTTCCTTTTAACATGTCCGATGGTAGTGATGTCCTTTCAACTGTCCGATGGTAGTAATGTCCTGACCATATGTCTGATGGTAGTAATGTCCTTTTCACCACATGTCCGATGGTAGTAATGTCCTATTCAACTTTCCGATGGTAGTAATGTCCTTTTCCACATGTCCGATGGTAGTAATGTCCTTTCCACATGCCCGATGGTAATACTGTCCTTTTCACCACATATTGTCCTTTCCACATGTACGATGGTAGCAATATGTCCTTTCAACTGTCCGATGGTAGTAAAGTCCTTTCCATATGTCTGATGGTAGTAATGTCCTTTTCCACATAGTAATGTCCTTTCCACATGCCTGATGCGTAATGTCCTTTTCAAATTTCCGATGGTAGTAATGTCCTTTCCATATGTTCAATGTAGCAATGTTCTTTCCACATGTCCGATGGTAGTAGCGGGTCCAAAAGTCCATATCAAATCACCAAATTTTGGCGTATGTTGTAGTTCGACATCTTTGAAAAAGTCCCAAATTTGTGTATGATTGGACCACCATGAAATAAGCATATTCTGAAAATTTCAGTTGCATAATGTTAACTAATATACACACTGTACATATACACCCAGTACAGTGTATGTTTTGTACACACTGTACATACATGTATGTACTGGTTGAAATTCATTTTATAGTAAAGTCTTCTAATTCAACCAATTGTATATGTACAGTGTGTATATTAGTGTTAGGTTTAAACATAGTCTTCTGGTGTGGCAGTAATGAGTGTCCGGGCGTCCGTAGGACACTTATTACTAGGAAATAGTGTCTCATTTGCGTGAATAGTGTCTCAGGGACACTTTCCCTTGCATTCTACGCCACCGTGGAAAGTGTCCGGGTTCTCTTCAAAGAGCTTTAACGTGGTTCTGTTGAGTGACAAACACTTCTGGCCCTATCTACGTTCCCTTATTACTTAAAAGGAGGTAATTTACTAGCGAAGACCAGGTTGACAATGTTATATATCGGTCAGCATGCACCCTCAAAACTCGGTTAAAGTATAACTAATACTTCGAGTGTCGACTGTTGTGGGAAGAGGCGGCAAAATGTTATTATTATCATGGAGACTACACTCCAGAGGGACGCTGTCCGCTCTATTTCGATCGTCGACTGTCAGAAGGCTGCATAATGAATGTAAAATTTATCTTCCGAACTAATTAGTCATGTCTGTCTGACTCTGCTGCTTATCAATCGTTACTACCATTAGGGTAGTTGTTTGGAAGGTCGGAATTTCTAAACGTTGGAGAAAGATCAACCATGTAGGTCGAAGGTAAATGTATTTTAACCGATACGCGTCGGCGATAGTTCCCCGCCATCCGGAGCATGGATGTCAAATCCGGGGTCAGAGCAGGGAGTTGTTATGGGAAAACTCCCTGGTCAGAGTCAATATATTTTATTCAGTACGCGGGAAATGTGGAAATCTCCCGCTCTACGTTCTAGGTGTGACATGCGTATTTGCATTCTACTGTAAAATGTATACTGCTGTTTACTCAGTGAAGTAAGCCGAATGTGCCGTCTACGTCGTTACATGTCGCAGGCCCAAAATTTCTTAGTAGCTGCATATATGAGTTGAGACCGTTAACTTACTTAGCCCGATCTGATATTACAAGATGACTTCTCCTGACCTGGATACCGATGACGAGTAGGCCTCCATTATCTTTGGAAAATATTTTTCGTCAGGACTGTACCCTGAAAAGTCTACGATAAATCTAGAAAGATCGATAAGGGGAAGATCGAAGAGTTTTAGACTGACGGGAGATGCCGATCTAGTTTACGTCGGCCCACATGGCAACGAAGATTAAAGCTTACAAGAAGGGTTTGGCGGTAAGTGTATTATTTGTTTATTTGTATAAAACTTTTTCTGAAGAGCAATGCAGGAGGTGATCTCTGTGAAGAGTCACTTGTAAAAGAGAGATGGCGTGTTTATACAGAGGACTTGTACAGAAGTGATCACAATATCACCACACAATTTACGGAAGGGATCTACGAAGAGGAAGCACCGATAATTGAGGAAGAAGTCAGAAAAGCTGTAAAGTCACTAGCGAATGGAAAGTCTCCAGGATCGGACGAATTACCCATTGAACTCTTTAAGGAAGTGGGTGAAGAGGGTGTAATAGTACTAACTGTAATTTGTCAGCGAATCTGGTGCACTGGTGTTTGGCCAAAAAGATGGAAGGAATCCATATACATCCCGATTCCGAAGAAAGGTGACCCCCGAATTTGCTCAAACAACCGAACGATAGCACTGATCTCACATGCAAGTAAAGTCATGCTGAAGGTAATTCAACACAGACTAGAGGGATATATGGAACGCGAAATGTCAATCGAACAAGCAGGCTTCCGGAAAGGCAGAGGCACTCGGGACCAAATTGCCAACCTTAGATGGATTTTGGAAAGGTCAAGAGAGTTCCAGCGTCCCGTTTATATGTGTTTCATAGACTACAGTAAAGCTTTTGATTGTGTTGACCATCCAACACTGTGGACCATGTTGACGGAAATGGGAATTCCCAAGCACATAGTACATGTGATTAAATCATTATATAATGAACAGGAAGCGAAAGTTCGAACCGAATATGGGGATACAGAAAATTTCAACATCGGCAAGGGAGTTCGACAGGGGTGTATCCTTTCACCTTACCTTTTCAACCTTTATAGCGAGTACATAATGAGACAAGCCAATCTAGACAATGTAGAGCTAGGGGTGAAGATAGGTGGCAGAAGAGTCAACAACCTCAGATATGCTGATGACACCACACTGCTCGCAGAAAGCAAAGAAGACCTCCTTAATCTGATGGAACGTGTGCAGGCACATAGCACTCAGGCTGGGCTACACCTGAACCTAAAGAAGACCAAGGTTATGTGCACAGAGGAGCTGGACGAAATTATTTTGGGTGGAAACAAAGTTGAAATAGTACACGACTTTAACTTTCTCGGTTCTAGAATTGATGACAATGGTACCTGTAAGGGGGAGATTTTGAGACGGTTAGCTCTTGGAAGAGCTGCTGTGACGGGGTTAAACAAGATCTGGAGGGACAAAGCAATCTCATTATTAACGAAGAGTCAACTGATGAAAGTACTAGTTTTCCCAGTTGTGCTCTATGGGAGTGAATCATGGACAATAACAAAGGGAATGAGGGAAAGAATAGACAGTTTTGAATTATGGTGCTGGCGCAGGCTATTGAGAGTCCCTTGGACTGCACATAGAACAAACATCTCGATTGTGGAACAAATAAAACCCTCACTTCCACTGGAAGCACAGATCCTGAGGCAACAACTAAATTTTTTCGGTCATATCATGCGTGCTGACGACTCTCTGGAAAAATCATTAATGGTGGGAATGGGTGATGGATCACGAAAGAGGGGCAGGCCACGTGCACGATGGATGGATGGTGTCAAGCAGGCGACTGGGTTGACTCTGGATAGACTTCGAGGGGCAACCAGGAGCCGGCAGGATTGGAGGATTAAAGTCATGGTCATCACCAGGGGTCGAACACGACTCGACGGCACAAGGTGACAAGGTGATAAAACTTTTAGGAATTATTTCCACTGTAGAAATGATTCCCTAGATATGCATATAACTTGAACTAAGTGCATTGGCCATTTGGGCCTTGCAGATTATAGGTATATTTTATTATTTGTAATCACCTAAGAGTAGAACTGAAAAGTCTAAACTCTATTAGCGTTAGAGAATATCGTGATGCATTATTAGTCGGCAAGACACGAATAGTATTGGGCTACTATAGGCTAGCCTACTGTAGCCAGTGTTCGATTTTTCCGGTATCGCATCGCAAAATGCGATCCAAAACGACAAACTTGCGAGACGTTTCCAAATCAGCATCGCACATTGTGCCGATTTGTGCGATACAAATTCCTAGTCAGATTTGGGAGCAAACACTCAAACCTTAACTTACGAACTTCTACACAATGTAGAAGTTATAATTTATTGAGTTTATACTCAATGTACAACTTATTCACTTGACCGTATAGCGAAAAAAAAAACTGAAAAAATAATATCCTACCATAGTTAAGTGTAAAGCAAATAGCCTAACCACCTCGGCGGTTACGGATCTCACGTAACGAAAAGGTTCCCTGGCAACGTGCCAAAAAATGTTAACAAACAGGTGTTACACAGGGGATGAGCTCACAGTTGTTGGGAAGGTACCTGGGCAAATTCGCAGCACATGTACCGTGGTACAGTAGTTGGGTATAGGGTTAAACACTGCAGTTGTAAAAATGTACGCATAGTGCACGCTATTCATTGTTAGGCAGTCTAGAAACGGGGCTTTGCTGAACGTTGTTTGTTTCATAATATCGGAAGTTTTGTAAGTTGCACTTTTTAAAGATTGAAAGACAGATTAAATCTCTTTTCATTTTATAACATAATATAGCTACTTTAACTTGTCATTTTAAAATTTCATCAGTTTCGTGACAATTTAAATAAAAAAAGTTGTCAGTATTTTGCATCCTCAACTGCGAATTTTTTCATCGCCAGACATCGCAAAAAATGACAACAATTTTCGGGGGCTTTCGCCCCCAGGTTCCCCACGAGGGTTCTACCCCATGACCCCACCATAGCCCTAAGACGGGCCCCTGGACACCACGCCTTTATGCTCGCACGTTACGCGTGCTAGGCAGGCGAACACCGGCGGGAAATCGGCAGTGTGTTCGCGGGAAATTGAACAAGGTTTTCCAACACTGCTGAACTGTGCAGTTACTGTATGCATCATGTTCAAGGTTTTCACGGAGGCCTTTGAGGAAATGAATGGTTAGTACAGTGTATATATGCTGCACTAATGCTGTGTGTAGGCCAAGGTTCACGAAGGTCATTGGTTATATTCGCGCGCCGTAGACGTGTTTTTAGATGTTACGGAGAGTCAGGTTTCCATGGATATTAATCGAAAATGAATCTGAGTTTAACTGACGCTAAAGAAATGGATCGTCTTGGGCAGATTAACAAATCATTGCAAGTATAAATAAGTACAGGTAGCTCTGCTGTTAAAAAGAAAAGTTCAATATCGGTTTGCTGTTATCGGCAATTAGGCAAAATTTTACCGATACCGATATGCTGCCGATATTGCAAATATCGGCCGATACCGATATTGAAAACGATTATCGTAGCAACACTAGTATAAATAATAATAAAAAACAAACATTTTCTAGTTAATACATTGATCGCCAACATTTGGTCCGTTTTGTGGTAATTTCAAAACTGCTATTCAATATTGGGGAACTGCTATGCAACAAAAATATTGTATAGCAATTGTCGAAATTTGTTGCTATGCAATTTTTTGGCCATAAGTCGAACACTGACTGTAGCATATGAGTAGGACTTCGAGAGTTATAACCCTTTTTGCAAATAATTTGCTTTATTCAAATTTAAGCCACTCCGATTGGCAATCTCTGAAATAAAGCCTACTTGGTATAATTTTTGTTCCTCTGGTAGCTGCCAAAACTCCCAGATCAGCTGTCAGTTACATATCAGCTGTGTATTGTGTACCCATGCTACCATGAGTATACAAGCTTTTAATTTCAATAATGATTATGTGTTTGAAATTGCTAGGTTAAAAAAAAAAAATCTTCAGGATAGGACTTTTCAGATTTTCTGAAAGATATGTCCTGGGATTAGTCCCCTTACTAGTTAAAACACAAGGTAGCAAGGGAGAGGGGGGGGGGGGGGGGTCCCTGTCTTGTCCATTTGGAGGATCAATTAAATTAATGAGTGTTACTTTATTATCTCTTTCTTTTTAGAGGTTTTCCCATATTTTTTTAATATATTGGTGCCGGGATGTGCACAGACACTGCAGCAGGTCGAATATATGCTATAGGTAATCAGTTGGCCACCTGCCCATCACTTCATTGTCAGAAGGTTAGCTGTGTTGGCTAATAATTTTTAATAAGTTTAATGGGCCTTTCTGCTGGTGATATTTTAATTATGCAAGCATGTACATGGTTATGGTATGAATATTCATTAAACATTCTTCCACAGTAATTAAGGTTGTTAATATATGCACAAAACAATGTTGCAATTAAATTAGTGCAGGTTAAACCATGTAGCTATAAACCTGGGATTATAGCTCCATGGACCAAGTTTATATCATTTATATTAAATTTGCAATGTATTATCACATGTAAAACTGCTTGGTGATATACTGTAGTATTGCTAGAATAGTGACCAGAATGGACCTAAAAAACTAATATAGGCCTAGTGTAATCTCTTTGACAAATTTGAGGGTGGGTGAATAAATTTCTATTCAGGAGGATAGCTGGTTGTTGAGAGAAACAATTGAAAAAAGAGCAAATAAAAATGCACAACAATTTGCTTTCGTTTTATCTCACATGTTATCATGAACTTATTTGACCAAATGATAGGAGTATTTTGGTATAAGACCCTTATTTGAAAGAAAGGGATCTGAGAAGGTGGCTAAATCAATAGAAATATCAGGTTCATTTCAATTTCTGTAAGAGTGACTCCTTGTAGGACACGAGTGGGGACAATTTCACCACCTAAGTATTATTTTCATCTGCATTTCAGCAGGAGGCACATGTACACCTGATTTTGATGGAATCTGCAATGGAAGTTGTGTAACATGTTTTTTTTTCAAATACCTATCCTAGCTCATAGGCCTTACATGTTAATGGAATACATATGGACCACCTTATGCGTTCAGCTTATTAATGCTAGGCCTGGGTCGAAAATACTGTTCACAAGCAGCACAGTTATCACTAAATCACTTTGTTTTTTGTCATCTAAAAGCAATATTTGTTTGCATGATTGTAACTGCAAAGTCATTCACCATATGCATATCAAGTTATCAACCGATGCTTAAAGTTTGCATCCCTTTGTTGGCCAGTGCAAGAGTATAAGGAGTATGTGTGGAGATTGTCCAGAGAATGAAAGATCTAGCTCATTCATTTGTTCTTAAAGTTATAATTTACTAAGCATATATTAAAGATGATCATGATGGTGGTACATTCAGTAGACTTAATGACTCGCAGTACTGTCGGGAATTTTCATGTACTGCAGCCATAAACACAAATTTCGCTAAGAACACATTTTGGTATTTTTTTTAGCTGCGTATAATTAAAGCAACAGGAAAACCTTTACATAGGACTTCATAATTATCTGATATGAATTTCAAAATGTAAAGAAAACTGAATTGTGATATGAAGCAAGAATGACACATGAACATAACAGAGTTCAGTAGTTGAATTGTTGTCATAAAGAAGTATCCGAGAAAATGTCCTAAGTACGTACATTCATATGCAGTTCATAACTAAAGTACCAACAGAGCCATAGCCTTTTGTCCAAAATTCATCCCCAATGAACCCATATGCTTATTTCAACATCTATTTAAGTAAATCTTGCTACTTGGTTAATAACCAAGAAGTCTTTCCTTCCATACTGTAACTCTACAGTGTGAATTTCTGTCATTAATATAAAAAATTCTGCAAATTCCCTTCAAAGATTAATTTGTAACATTTCTAAATGCTTACAATATATACATACCAAAGTATATATATAGGTTGTATCAAAGTATGCTTCCTACATCAGTTAGGTGTAACCCTGTCATCTCACTGACAGATTCCAAGGCAATTTTCTGACTAACTATCAATCACTCATCCAGGTACTTATACATCTGTTCCCCCCCCCCCCCACCCCACATTCAAAGGTGATGAAAATGGTTACCAGGCCTATGATAGTCCCTAGTGACAATTACCATCTAGATTGTCAGCTAGATCACTGCATGTGACTTGCATCTCACTTCAGAGATTTCCCATTGGACTTCCATATAACAGCTGGGTTTGACAAGTCAGTAAGTAATAGGTTTGGTAATGAAGAAAAAAATTGGTAACAGAGTCTTCCAGTGTGAGTTACAATAAAAAATAAAAAAAACAATTGAATGTTTAGCATTTTATAAAACTCAGATATAAATCACTTGAACATCAGTTCGTATGATTAGATTGTGTATGGTTCTGAATGCCATTTTACTTCTTTTTTTAGATGGGTGTGGATATGATTGGACCCCTTCCAGAGACCATCAATGGAAATAAGTACATCATATAAACCCTATGTGACTATTTTTCAAAATGGCCAGAGGCTTTTGCTACATGTACAGAAACAAAACAGCAAAAACTGTTGCAAACTTTCTGTTTGAAACCATGGCCAGGTAAATATCCATCTACTTTTGTTTCTACTTTACATGGAATTACTTATGCAGACCTGCATTTGCACTGTTTTAACTGTGACCCAGAAAGCGGCCAAATGGTTACAGGAATTTATAGAAGTTGTTTCTTAAGTTAATGTCAATGAAATGTTAGTGGGATATGGTCAGTGCTTTTAACTTACTTTTTTTTTTTAAATCAGTGCTGAAATGATTTCCTGATTAAACCATGTAGCCATTCTGCAGATGCCAGTAGTTCATTACATTACTCGTAATCAATACTTTAACAATAGTTATTTAAATGTTTCCATTTATTTAGATTTGGGTGCATGAAAATTGTCATCTCAGACCAGACAGGAAAATTTGTTAATGCTCTGAACATGTCCCTGTTTGACATGATAGGGGTAGACCTCAGAGAATCCTCTAGCTACCACCCACAGACCAATGGGCTTGATGAAAGATTCAACCAAACTCTGCAAAGGTCACTCATCAAGGTTGTCAATGAAAACCAACATGACTGAGATGAAATGCTGTCTTCAATTCTCATGGGGTACCATACAGCCAAACATGGTTCAATAGGTCTTTCACCTTTTGCTGTGATGTTTGGAAGGTTTGTAATAATTTAAACCTGCCATTGCTGAATAGAGATTTACATTTGCTAAGGCCATATACAGAGAAAAAGTAATCAGGGATACGAGAGTTTGGACAAATCTTGCATAGCTACACCGTCCTCTGTACGATAAAATCTAATTTGACACATGCCAGGTCCTGGAAAAAACGCTAAATAGAGGACCATCAATAACCCAATTTAAGTTACAATATCTAAACAAATAAATATTAACCCTGTATATGGTACACTCTGCAGCAAGTACAAAATATGAACATTCATTAAACTGTAAATGCATGCCCATTAACTTAAAAGATACATGCAATTAATGCCACTGACATTGGTTTTGTTTTTCATATACTATATATTTATCATAATTGACTGGTATGCAAGTTGGACCTATAACAGCACAGAATATATATAAGGGTTTTATATTTGTGCTGGTTTGAGTATGTGATGTGACTCAAATTTCTGGTTCAATGGTCTTAATAGTGAAAATAAAATATATAAAAATTTATTTATTCTTCAGTCAACAAATTGTTGTGAATAATTGAATGTTAATTTATCTTCATATATCCAGAGAGCCATTGCGACCATTCGACATGGAAAACTCCATTGTCCAACCAGAAGCTCCTACTACAGACTGCAGCGATGCACAGCGGGAGAGGGTTTTTCAACTCATGTCACAGTCGCGGGACATAATCAAAGGTGTTGTGAGAGAAAATATTGGCAAAGCCCAAGAACGGCAAAAAAAAAGAATTTGGATAATAGGCACCAAAAAAGGTAATTATATAATGCTATGTTGTACATTGAAGTTGTAGTTAAATGAATGGCAACATATGCATTGTATTATGATGTTTACGTATATCTGCTGGATTTTATTTTATTCAGAGCTTCGAAGTTGGTTCCAGTGTTCTCGTACGGAATGCTAGAAAGGATGCCCGAAGAGGAGGGAAGCTCGAAAACTCTTGGCTAATTGGGCCGTATGAAGTGAAGGCTGTGAATGAGAAAGTACTGTACACACTTATTAACAGTACCACAGGCCTTCCTCAGAAGAAGAAATTCAATTCAATTTTACTTAAAGAATTTTGCACAAGTAAGATTTCTTTGCAGTATTTTTTTTTGGGGGGGGGGGGGTGGGGAGGAGGAGGATTGGCATGATTCCTCCAGAATTTCCTTAAAAATAATCAGCAACTTAATCAGTTCTGAGTATTTGCTGGCTTATGTGAGGGTAAAGTGCTGTAGCTGTCTTCACACAATAAATCAGTTTCGACTTAATGGCCTAACAAATTAACCATTATTGCCAACAATAATAACGACGGGAATAAGTTAATTAGAAGAAAACTTCAGTTTCCTGACAATTGTTTTCAGAAATTAAATTTCATTTGTTTTAGTTTTGAGAAGATAATTTTATGTGATGTCAGTTTGAAACTCTGCAATTTAATGTTCAACTTCTGAAGAGCAGCTTTCCTGGCTTTGATAATAATCGTAACCTATTCATTCATGCTGGCGTGTGTGTGCGTGTCTTTGTGAAATTGTCAAATTGTGAAACCTTGTAAACATGGTATCTCAATATTGGAAGCTTGGGCAGATCTCGTACTTGGTAAGATAGAGCATAACATTGAGTAAAAGAAACTGTTTGATTTTGTCGGAGGTCATAAAGGTCATTTGAAGTCAAAAAATGCCAAACAGTTACCTCACTCCCCTCTAACCTGTCCCTACACTAACGCACCTTCCTAAACATAATATCTCAGAAGCTTGGAACGATCGCATATTTGGTATGTAATTGTACCACATTGAGTACAGAAGCCTAATGTTGTGGGGCGAGGTCATAGGCGTACGGGACCATATTTTAGTTTGGGAGGGCAGAAAGTTTTGTGCCCGAAAGTTCCTGTGACACTATCTAAGCGGAACGCCATCATCGGTTGGCGTGTAGCGTACAAGAAAATTGTTGGCAAAAAAAGCCTCTTAGATTGCCGGAAATGGCACATCTGAGGCCTTGCAAGTTGCATATAAATATTCTTTATTTTATGATCTCACATTTTAGAAATTTACACTTCCCCAAAAATTTGGCAAATTAGAAGAAGTTAGAAAAAAAAATTGATCGCGCAAAAAGCGTGGTAGCCCAGGTGAGCTGTGCTTACGGTGGTGTTACACGGAAATATTCGGGCATCATGATGCTAAATAAAGAAAATCAATGAATTGTCAGGCAAAAATTTGAAAAAGATTTGGGCAAGCTACTGCATATTTATATATATATATATATATATATATATATATATATATATATATATATATATATATATATATATATATATATATACATATATATATATAGTTTCTCCTCTTAGGCTGCCCACATTTTTCAGGACTTTTGCCCGAATTTCTTGTCCTCTGGAAATTTGTTTTTTAAGACTCCCCCCCCCCCAGGCCTATTTTTACAATTCATGGTTAAGTAAGTTTCCAGTGTGCTATGATTGTGTTCTTTGCTTTGATTCAACAGAGATCTGTTTGCAACAGTTTTTCTTCAAGTTCCACGAAGCAGTTGTATGACCAATTGAAGAAACTCAAAAAGTTTGAAGTACAGTAAGTGTTAAATATTTCATTAAAGTGGGATTATATGCACTCCATAATCATGCAGTTATTGATACCAACCTCAGTGGTAAACATTGGCAGTTACAAGCAAAATTTTGTAGTGCTTAAGCAACTCTCAAAATTCAAGCAGAAACAAATATTGATTAATATTAATGATAAAGGTGCTCTACCTGTTACCTATCATCATCGCTCGGCCAAACGCTTTTAGATGTTTCGCTACTTGTTGCAAACTTTTGTCGTGCTATATAGTAATGATATGTATACTTTCAATGGTTAAGCACTGCATTTAAAGGAACTTTTTATTGAAAAATGGGATCCAGTCCTTCTGGTCATATCATTGTTTGTAAGTTTATCGCCCTAAGCCTTGCCTTGTCATGAATTTTACTTTCTGTGATTGAGTGCTTGAACTGTTGGCCCGTCCTGCCAGAAAATTTGAATCTAACACTGACTTACGTCGAGACGTGACCTTAGTGCTGCATATAGGTCACACTTGATCAGATCTCACTCTAAGCTTGGCCTTGATACAATACACAGGAATGCGTACAGACTTCAATAGGCTATCAACTTGCCATACTGTATATCTGAATGCTCGCATGCTCAAGGAGGATCAGATCCCACACTTGGGGATTCAAGTTGCTATACTCTGAATAATCGCATGCTTAAGGAGGATCAAGCAGACCCCACAAATGAGGTGATCAACTTGCTAGTCTGAATCTTACATGCTCAAGTAGGACGAGACCTACAAGGGCGATCAACTTGCTATAGTTTGCATTCTCGCATGCTCAAGGATGATCAGACCCTACAATTTGGGTGATCAACGTCCTATAGTATAAATTATTGCATGGTTAAGGAGGATCAGACCCACAAGGGCGAACAACACGCTAGTCTGAATATACTCCATACATGTTCACAGTGGATCAGACCCACAATCGGGGGATCAATTTGCTACAGTCTGAATGCTCGCATGCTCATGGAGGATCAGATCTGCATTTGTGGCAATAAACAATATTGCTAGTCTGAATGCTTCACCTTGTTATTACCGAATGCTGCAAGATACATTAATTTTAAGTACCCATTTGTAATGATTGCTGAAATCATGTTTTCACAGTAATATTTACTTTCTATTTAATTTCTGTAACTTTGAAGCAATGCTTACTATTCATGCGTCCTTTTCTGCAGGCTAATACCTCAATGACGTTCTTGTCTCTCATGCTGTTGACCATCTCTACCACCTTGTCACAGGTTGCACCGAAACAGAAGCTGAAGCAGCCTGTAGTCAACTCCGTAAAAGCTTACCAAAGTAATGATCCTGATGCACAATTATCTTTTCAATATGATATGTGGTGTAAACATGCATTTTTTTAGCTTGAATGTGGTTACTTATTAACTTCTCTATTCAGTCAATAATTTTAAACTTTTATGTATAGGTATAGGTTGGTGCCAAGGGTTAGAGCATTTCACCAGGATAGGAAGGGAGGCTATCCAAGCTGAATATGATGAGGTTGTAGATGATCAGGTGTTTGAGTATAACAACCAGTGGTTAAGACAAGAACTTGATAATTTATGATAAAAAGGTTTCTTTCTTTCATGCATATCGTTATTGTTTGTCCCCCACCCCCACTGATAGACAATTCCAGAAAAAAAATCCCGCTTAAAGTTTAAGTATGTTTATATGTGCAAGATAGATTAAAAACAGCAAGCAACAAGAAAAACAAAGCATAAATGCCGTCAGATAGCACTTTTTGGAACCGGCAATAAGTGTCCTTATATTAAGCAATATTTAATTCACACATTCCCTCTGTTCAAACCACACTAGATTGGTTTCAATTCAATTCATAACCCCCCCCCCTCTCATACACACACTTCCTCCCCCTCCATGTATATCAAAGGGTCTGTTTTTCTCCCCCTGACAAGGAGGAAAATGTGCACACAATTAGTATACTGAATAGAATTAGTATTTCTATTATCTTATAATGCATTTAGTAATGGCATTGTAAGGTTGAATCAAGAGCAATGTTCCCAGAGAACTCCAGTCAGAATGATGGTATAAGTAAATCCTGGGATTGTTTTTGTTGATTGTGAAGTTCAAAGGACTCTAAGGTGACAAAATTCTAACAAAAGTCTCACATAACAAGCATATATTTTACCACACGTAGAAAGTAAGTTGTTCTATTGGTAGTTGTAATCTATAAACTCATGTGTCACATCCAGGACAGTAAATGGCAGTTAGTTCGTCTTTCTTCAGGTAAATGGAATTTTTACATTCACCATCTAATTTTTTAAATTCTGTTCTGCTATGCTTTGCTTTGCTTTGGTCACACGAGTAGGTACTAATTAACAGAAAACTGGCTAAAACAAGCAGAACAATTATCTTTCCAAGATGAGGGAAGCCAGCTCACTTGATATAGCATACATTCATTGTTAGTTCTAAGCATAAACTTAGAGTCGTGACGGTATGGGTTAGAAAAAAATGATTTGTCATATTGCGTCATCTCAATATCAATGCTTAATTTTTTTGCTGATTTAATAAACCTATGCGTTAATACTTGTGTGTGCGGTATGACACCTGGCTTCAAACACGCTATCTCTAGAAGGGAAGCTTGGAAAATGTAAGATTTAGTATGTATGTGAATCATATTGATTATATCCTGTATTTTTTGGGTGGATGTCAAAGGGTAAACAGGGTTCAAGTTGTGAAAACCTTGTAAAAATTATAAGTTCAAGAAAGGAAGCTGAACAGATATCATATTTAGTCTGTAAGTATACCACATGGCTAAAAGAGGCCTTTGTTATTGTGGAGATTAACAGTGGTCAAATTTTGTAAACCTTTAAAACTTGATATCTCAAGATGAGGAAGCTGGAAGAAATCTCATATTTACTGTAGTATGTATCACATTGAGTGAGTACAAGCAGGCTATCAGTGGTCATTTGTGTCAGCATCTGTCATTGTGAATATACTGTTTGTCACTTCTTGCTGTATTACTAAGATCAAGTGTGTCAGTATGTCCCATTCATATGAAATGATACTCATGTTGGATCATAGAAACCACAGTCTGGTTTATGCATACATGCTACTTGACAGCTGTCCTCATATGCCATTCAAGTATATCAAGACAAGTAACAACTGGGATATAGTTTCTTTATCTGTGATGCATTATGTAGTTGTTGCAACTGAATAAGCGTTTTCGTAGAAAAGGTCTTGTATCATGTAAGTTAACTAAAATCTCAATTAAAGATGCAGAAGTAGAACGCACTCATCATACAGTATATCTAGGTGTTTGTATTGATGACAAACTAAGTTTCACTGGTCATATAAGCAGAATACTTAAACGGTGTACTTCATAGTCTCAACTCTATCGTATATAGTTCCATATTTTCATGTTGATGTAAGCAAAAGAGTTTTTACTGCCAATATCTTACCACACCTAATATATGCTGTTTCTGCTTGGTATCACTTTTTACTAATTAAAGATAATAAGAGAATTTTTTTTTTTAAGTATTGTTCTAGAATTTTTAATATAGATTTTAACTTTCTTATGAGTACTGTAAACAATGCTGCTAAAAATGATTCATTAGAAGTGTAAATTGCATACAGAGAAATGACAGACATTCTTTGCATACCGAACTTAACTCTCTACTTCGAGAAACTACTAGGTATAATCTGAGAAACAAAGCAATAACACCAAAATTCAGAATTAATGTGTATAGATAGTTTTATAGTTTTATTTATCTTGCTGCTATTTTATTTACAAAATGGTAATCTGGATAATTTATTGTAGACAGCTGCACTTGTACGTTTTGTATATATATATGTGTGTGTGTGTATGCGTGTATGTATGTGTGTATATATGTATATGTATGTATGTGTATGTATGTGTATTTTTATTTTCAGTGTTGACTGGCCTTGGATGCTCCCCAGTAAAGGATTCAGGTGATTATACTGTTGACTGTGTCAAGACCAAACTTTTAGTGCAAAGAATATTTATTTAATGTCAAAGGAAAAGGTGGGCCAAATATGTAGACAAAAGCAAGAGAAATGTTAACTGATACCAAGTTGTGTGAATTGTGTACAAATATGATTTTACTAGCTTCAGCTTGCATTTCCCAATTAGCCCTAATTGATTTTTTTTCTTTTCCAACATTTGAACAATAGTCATTGAGATACTTTGACTAACACTAAACAATCTGAGTGTAGTAGAACTGGTTCTCACACAGCCTCCTTTCCCAGTATTTATGTTAAGCCTGATACTTAGTGTGACCAGCAGCATGTCATTTGAAGGTAGTCTGTATAGGCCACAAAGTTGTATTGTTACATCAAGAAGTACATTCCTTGAGGTCTTTATAATCTCCAAATTTTCTCAGACATTTTAAAAGAACATGCAAAAGGACAGAATGTCCCAGTGAGGTAAATTTCCTACAGGTGGTACAAAAACAGTTTAATAATTTTGACCATAGGTGACCATATTTTAGTATCTGGCATATTTGAAGCCAATACATAACTTTCAGCTGATTTTTGTTGAAAATAATTGATATAGCTTAGAGGCCTTTATGCCCATTAACAATGCATAGTAGCAACAAACGTTTCTGGTGTTTATCAATACCAGTTGTGCATGGTGAGATATTCGTTTGGAAATACCTTCTAATGAATAATGCACTGCCTGACTGTGCAGGCAATATATCATGATTCGATGGTTGACATGTCATGAACACACGAAAACACCCTATACAAACCCTCTGCTCCTATACCATATGATTTTATATTGCTTCCCAAGTACCATTTCCAACCAGCTAGGCATTGCCCAATCTTAAAATATATCACATGAAAAGGAATTTCCAAGTATTTTCACCATAGTTAACATTCACAGCCTGTCGATAATTGGATTAACAATAGTCTACCTTTAATTGATTGCCTAACCAAATACTGCTAGGCTACAACTGTGGACGCCAAAGCATGGTTTACTTTGATTTATGTAACCTTTTTTTCCCATGTGAATGTCATTTTGTCTTGAGATCCCCAAGATTTCAAAAGTTACTAGATGTGAGGCTATCTGTTATTGTCAATGGTTGTCAAGCATTAGTATTAAAAGTAGAAGGGAAATTGGATGATTTTTATAAAACAAAGTATTTGAAACAGCTTGTACTAAAAATAAAGAAACAGATACATTTGTTCTATGTCACAATAGACGTAGGATGTTGCACGAATCTTGCAGCACTTTTGTCATTTTTTAGAAATGTATTTATCTTATGCAGCAGAGAACATGAAGGAGAATTAAATTTGCAATAAATTTTAAATTAAATTGATATTTCCATTCATTTGTGTCTGTCCAAATAGTATCATGCAAGAAATCATTAATGACCATATATTTCAGCCGTTCATCATGTAGAGAAATTGGTCTTAAGTTCCCCTATAAATCCTGCCATTAAGAAATGCAATTAAGATGAAAGGCATACTCCAAAGAAGCCTTGCTGTCCTGATGCTTTTGCACTACGTTTCCATACAGAAGAGCTTGTAGGACACATTTATCCGTGCTATTCTCTCATCCTGTCCGCGCGGACAGAAAAGCACCACACACGGACGTTTTTTCCTAGTTAATAGTGTCCGTCCGGACAGATAATACTGTCCGCCGGACACAATTCCCCCCGAGAAAGTTGTCCTACGGACACAATTCCCGTGGAATAGTGTCCGTGAGACGCCCGGACACTATTCCCTGTCACACTGGCACTCATGGCACTCTGTACATATACACCCAGTACAGTGTATGTACTGTACACACTGTATATACATATGTATGTACGGGTTGAAATTCATTTTATAAGTCTTCTACTTAAATGAATTCAACCAGGAGCAGACAAGTATATTGCAAATAGTATTTTTAATATGAAATTAAAAACTGCACAGTATTGAATTGAATGACCTTGAAGTACAATACAGGCTCAAAACACATGGAACATCAAAACAGGCAAAAACGTTTTTTGTAAAAATCCCAAACTTGAGGATTTTTCATTTCGAAATAAGGCAAACTACCCTCCTGAAATATTTTGTACAAACTGGGTTGCACTATATCTCTTCCAGAAAAAAATTAGCAGATTTTTTTTTTTCAACATGACGCGGTTTGAGTTACTGGCCGTCAAAGACGACCTCTTTTGTACATCGGAGCAACAACTTCATCCATCAATATTAAGAACAGCTAGAACCCTGAAATTTGTTTAGGTGTAAGAACTTTATTCTTTTAATTAAAGTATACAACCCTGACAGCTCGAACATTGTTACTTTGGTAAAATATTGACATCAAAACCCCTACCTCATGCTGAGTCGCAGCATGAAATAGCAACTTTAGAGTGGCACAACTTGCAAATATATTTTAGGAAAGCATTGTAATCATTATTTTGTATTGCTTGTACTGGACATAATAACCTCTGAAAAAATTAAGTACCCTGAAGCAATGGTTTAGGAGCAATTCATTACTTAAAATAGCACATTTTTTAGTGAAAAGAACAAAAATGGAATATTTTGACAGTTGACTTAACTCCACAAGACAATATTTTTGTAGCCTCTATAGGAATCTGTAATAGAAAGGTAGTAGAATGTTTAATTGCTGAGAAATGAGACTTCAAAAGCCAAGAAAATGCCAAAATGTCATGGTGGCGACAAATTGCGGAATTTCAAAGTGTGATAAATCAGCCAATTGTAAAGCAATACAACTGAAATTTTAGAATATGCTTATTTCATAGTGGTCCAATCATATAAAAAATTTGGGAATTTTTGGAGAGGGTGCAGCAAAAGCCATCCGTGGTTTGACACGGAATGACCCATTTGGTCCTTTTCACATGTCCGATGGTAGTAATGTTCTTTCCATATGTAAGATGGGAGTAATGTCCTTTCCACATGTCCTATGGTAGTCACGTCCTTTTCACCAGTCCGATGGTAGTAATGTCATTTCCATATGTCCGATGGTAGCAAATGTCCTTTTCCACATAGTAGTGTCCTTTCCGTCTTTCCGATGGTAGTAATTTCCTTTCCACATGTCCGATGGCAGTAATGTCCTGTCCTTATGTCCGATGGTAGTAACGTCATTTCAAACTGTCCGATGGTAGTAATGTCCTTTCCACATTTCCGATGGTACTTATGTCCTTTCCACATGTCCTATGGTAGTCACGTACTTTTCACCAGTCCGATGGTAGTAATGTCATTTCCAGATGTCCGATGGTAGCAAATGTCCTTTTCCACATAGTAATGTCCTTTCCATCTTTCCGATGGTAGTAATTTCCTTTCCACATGTCCGATGGCAGTAATGTCCTGTCCTTATGTCCGATGGTAGTAACGTCTTTTCGAACTGTCCGATGGTAGTAATGTCCTTTTCACATTTCCGATGGTAGTAATGTCCTTTCCACTTGTCCGATGGTAGTAATATCCTTTTCGACTGTCGTTTTTATTTATTTATTTTTTTAATTTAATGTCATGCTAATATTTCAATTAGAATTATGTAACTGTTTTATTTCTAGCATATTTATAATGTATGCACCTTAATGTCACTGACAAACCAAAAAGGCGAAAATGCAACACTTTTATACAAACGCAAAAATTCTATCTCCATTTTTTAGCTCTATAACATTAGAATAACTGAACCAAATGCTGAAGCATGCTTTACATTAACCTAAACTATACTTATTATCATGTAAAATTTACATCTTCTGCAAAACGATTGTCTTGGCTGGCTCATCATTGATATGATATGATGCTCTCTCTTCTACACATCTGCACAACTTAGCTTCAACACATTGTGACGACAGGATCTGAAATTGACGAGGGCTAAGAGCTTGGATTTCACTCATGGATGTCTCGGCAACATTAAAAATGATGTATCCACCTAAAGAAAGAATGGAACAATACTGTACAGTAAACAACAAATAAAGTATAAGCGGGTCCATACAATCAAATATTTTCTTTCAAACTATTCAGAAGAATTAAACATTGATGCACTGTTCCACTTCAAAATTGATATGTTGCTCCAGTCAATGTTATTGTTAATAGTATTTTGATCGTTAGATTGTGCAATAACTTGTGATGTCAACATGTGCAATGCATCAAATTCTTCCGTTTGTTTTCTTTCTTTAAAAAAAATCCATACTTGATACCATTCTTTATTTAGTTGAAGTCACCTCCTTTGCCTAAAACCTCCTAATCACGTTGAATATTTCTCAAGATTGATAATTATGTAAACTGTGAAGGAAAGACACATGTTTAGGTGTAGTCCATGTATGACCTGACAGATAATTGATCAACGGCATCAACCTAGAATAGTGAATAAATTGCAAGTTTTGATATCTCAACGACGAAACAAGCTTACACATATGACGCAGAAGAAATACTTGTATTTCAATCTTAGAGTTCGCTAATTCTTTAAATACAGGCAACAAGTTAGAGGTTTTAATCTGTCTTCGTATACAATCCAAACACATGGTTCTCTTAATCTAAAAGCCTCGGCAGTTTTCGTTTGTATCCAAGTACGTTTGCTGCTTTACATCTAGCATGTTTAAATTTATTGCAAAAGAAAGCATTTTCATGTTTTGTGTAATTACTTGAATGTATTTAGGCTGATAGTCCGTAAACTATCTTTTTACCACCAGACATTTAGCAGAAATTCGGCTCGCTCTGGCACATAACACCGCAGCTGTTTAGTTCTAGCCTAGTTTGGAAAATCTAACCTGCAAATAGATCAATTATGATTATCATAATTAACAGTTATTTATAAGTCACAGATGTTGGAGAAACCCGCAACTCACACGTTTTAACTCAACGTTAGAATCTTATCAATTTAAAAAAGTCATTTCAGATGGGAAAACCGTAGATTGCTCTTGGATAAAGAAGCCACCATACCATGACCCGGCCGGGTATCGAACCCGGAACCTCCCGATTGCTAATCCCCATTGCTTCAATAATGTAGTAAAATTATAGTACTCTGTAATTACCTTCAGCAAGTTATGAAAAATACTCTCAAATTTGTTACAGCTTACAGAACTATCGTGGCGGCAAATGATGAAACTGATCTAAGACGTAACACTTTACTATGTACTTAATTATACAGGAGTGAATAGTGAACCATACATTCTTTTATTACTGTAATCCCTTTTGATGTATTACTTTAGTCACCTCAATTCATCCCTAGTTCCTTTGATTTGAGTTTCCCCACATATTTTCGTTCTATTCCAACTGTATAACAGTGCATTTAAGCAAATAACGTGTTGTAAGGTTAAACGAAGCAATGTTTTGTTATGTGTCTGAATGTCATTTGTTTAACTGTTATTCTACAACGGAAGCCACAAAAGCAAAATGCCATTGTTGAGATACTCTTTGTTAATATGTATAATTACTAACCGTTACTTCTTTCTTTACGCGATGGATTGTACGTGAACAGACACCTTGTGTAGGTAAAGCATAATTAAAGTTGTACAATGCTCTGTAAACTAATTGACAGGCACACTGCTGTAAATCTACAGAATTTTTTTAACAGTGTATATTCCAACTACATTGTGAAGAAAAGTTTGTAAATAGTGCATGAATTTACAGTCGTTATACGTTCGATACGATTGCAAAAAAGAAAAATAATGAACAGTTGCCACGTAGATTATGTACTGTCGTTGATAACTTCACGGAGAGATGAAGGGGAGGGTGGGGGGTGGGGAACTTACTACCGGCTCACCGACAAAACAGGTCTTGAAACAAGCTTTAAACCGGCAACATTTGGCTCACCGGACAAAACTAGAATTTTTCGCGACCAAGAGAAAGGAGGTGCATCAGACTCAGTGGGTTGTGAGCTGGTAGACCATCTTCATCATGAAGGTATGGGCTATATACTTCTACGATATATGTCCTTTCATGGAAATTGATTTCCAAATCAAGTTATACAAAATATGGCTTGCAAAAGTTGCAACCCATTACTTAAAGATAACGCGAACACATTTCTTTCAAACAGATCAGAGGTCAAGGGAAAAACCCTAAAAATTGTCTCTTGAAAGGTCACAACATGAAATATGAAAGGTCACAACATCTTAAAATTGGCTTACAACCATTTTCTGTTTGTCAACATGTAAAAAGTATGCAATAAACCTCACGATATGTAGACAATGGCAAGACGAATTCAAGTTCTAACTTGGTGGGTAGGTGCCTGACCATAAATAACACGTTTCTTACGCAATTGGTGACGTCATAGGTCAAAGTTGAGAGATCAAAGACCCCAAACTGTTTGTTAGCCACAACCTGCTTGTCACTCTGTTGGAAAAAGTCATTTAAACACAATATATCCAGAGAACAATAAGACAAATTTAAAATAGTAAATTTTAAGGTTGTTCAAGATCGAGGTCAAAGGTCAATGTACTCCAGAAGTCAAATTTGCCCAAATTATGAGGATTGCCCTCTTGTTTATGCTTCGTTAAGTTAAACACTAAACACTTACCCTTCTTAACGTAATCCATGAGCATTGGTATAGAGTTATACTGCACTGTACACTGTAAAAACTAAAAGGGTTTATTTACCCCAAAATAGGGTAAATGTAAATCCCGCATGTGGACACAAAGTATGGGTATTTATAACCACATTTAGATGTGCATTTACCCTTTATTGTGTCGCTATGCAGGATTTACATTTACCCACTATTTGGTTTCTTTTACACAATTTAGGTGTGAATTTACCCATTATTGTGTTGCTATGCAGGATTTACATTTACCCACTATTTGGTTACTTTTACACAATTTATTTGTAAGTTTACCCTTTATTGTGTTGCTATGCAGGATTTACATTTACCCACTATTTGATTACTTTAACACAATTTAGGTGTGAATTTACCCATATTTGTGTTGCTATGCAGGATTTACATTTACCCACTATTTGGTTACTTTAACACAATTTAGGTGTGAATTTACCCATATTTGTGTTGCTATGCAGGATTTACATTTACCCACTATTTGGTTACTTTAACACAATTTAGGTGTCGATTTACCCATATTTGTGTTGCTATGCAGGATTTACATTTACCCACTATTTGGTTACTTTAACACAACTTAGGTGTGAATTTGCCCATATTTGTGTTGCTATGCAGGATTTACATTTACCCAATATTTGGTTACTTTGACACAATTTAGGTGTGAATTTACCCATATTTGTGTTGCTATGCAGGATTTACATTTACCCACTATTTGGTTACTTTAACACAACTTAGGTGTCAATTTACCATTATTTGAGTTGCTAAGCAAGACTCACATTTACCCACTATTTGGTTACTTTTAAACAATATAGGTGTAAATTTATGACTTAGTTGTGTTGATGTGTGGGATTATTCCATTAGATCTTTTGGTACTATTATGCTTAAGATGTACAACTACCTCTTTGATGCTGCTGCACATAATTTACAATTATATTAAAGGTATTCTGTATTGGCCCAAAATTATAGCATGCTATAATCGCTAGATGTTTTCAAAGAATACTTTCCTGGAGGTCACTACCCTCCAATGGTTCACAGACATTCTACATTGAGCACACAAGATGACTGAATGTCTCAGTGAGAAAAATTTCCTCAAGAGTGGTAATAAAAACAGTTCAGAATTTTAAGCAAAGATGACCATATTTGGCCAACACAGCATACCTTCATTGGGCTACATAACACAATGCAATTTAATTGTGCAGATTCTTGAATTAATATAATGGGTAAGAATGTTAAATTAGGAGAAAACTAGAAACTTCAAACATGAATACTACACTGCATAAACGTGATATGAATAATCAATGCAATAGCATGTTTATATCAATCTAGGAATATTCATGCATAATGTACAATATGGTGAAGCAACACTTAAAGTTGGTAACATATGTGTATACTAGTAAAACCTTGACTAAAAAATGTTACATTTACTAATGTATGATCACATTTTCTCAACAATTAGAAACTGCCACAACCCATTACTAGGCATGTCAGGTATTAAACCATGTAACAATTTTCATTTACATCGATGAATACATTTGTAAAATTAAGGTGTGCCAATCTTTTAACATTAACATAAATCTCTATTGACCACAAATATTACTTTCAGGTTGTCTGTTATGATTATGCTGTATCACTGTCACCTTAAAAATCTGGTATCACTCAAAAAGTGCATTACTTTGGCATAACATTGGTAAAAAAGACCATAACTCCCACTTTTATAAAATGGCTCAGCAAAAAATTGAGAAACTTGGAGAATATTGGGATAAACAATAATAACTTACTAATAAAAACAATTTGTATGTAAACAACTAACTTTGCAAATCAATGCAGGTACATCAACATGCTTTTGTTTATGATCAAACCCATCAGTTCTCACTGACCATGAATGTTGCATCAACACAATAAAGGTTTACATGATAAGACCTGTATGTTACTAAGTTGTAAATTAATAACTCTAAAACATACCTTAACTCTAATGTATGATTAATTATACAGTTCTTAGTGCTTTAACATTTCATGTTGATTTATCTTGAATACAACAGTACACTCAAAAAGTTGCATTAGAGTGGTGCATGTTTATGTGCACCACCCCCACCCCACCAACCAAATTTTGTTGTGACAGAACAAGCCACAATATATGGAACTTTCTTGTCACTGATCTAATTGTTCCAGCAATTGTCTCCATGATTTTATTTATATGTGCATCAAGCATTACAAAGATTATCGATAACAACTTCCTGGTCTTGGTATAAATTGACAAAAACAAAATCAAATCGAGCAAAGATACGGTGATGCTTAAGTTTAGGCCTATGATTGTGAATGATCACCATTAACCATCTGTGTTGAGTGTAACCGAGGCTAACTGAGGAAGACTAGCATACAATTAGTCTACACTAAGCTTGCTTCAACTAGGCTGAACGTTAAACCTTAATCACTATACCCCTCTATGTTTATTTAGACCCCACAATTTATCACAAAATATTACTGTACACAATTTGCTATTCTTAATGCTCATCAATCTTGGTTTGAATGTATAAAAAATTTACTGGCTTAGATAATTTGCTTAATATCAACTAATTGCTGTTTGGCCTTCTTATTACACCCAGTTCTAATTGTATTAACAGCTTATTATTGACTTTACTATATGACACCTTTTATAAAGTTGCATTAGTGTTCCAACTAAATTTTCGCCCCCAACTTTGCTCTTCGTCATAACAAGGCATGTCACAGCACTTCAAACTTGTAGTTGCCCCTGATCTCACTGTTTCACCAATATTGTAATGTTTAGTATTATATATCATTTAAGTGTATTAAGAATTACCCAAATTATCATTTTACACATTATTTGTCTTGTAAAATTGTGCTAACAAACTAAATCCCTGAAAACAACACTATGCAAATCCAGCAAACAATCTGAAAAACATAACTAACAATAATTCTGGGTCAACAAATAACAGAAAAACAATAGAACTTGAAGAAAAGTCACAAAATGAAATAAATCATGCTTGAAGTTTTGCAATTAATGAAATGATCTTTTGAGGCAATTTCCCCTTGTCTTTGCATTGCAGCAGAACATTTTGCAGAAATGTCAGTGTTCCTTTTACTTTGCCGTTATACTGTATGTTGAAAACATAATATGTTGCCAGCAGGATTAGAACTGCCTCAGGGAAAGATGCTGCAGTACTGCATTTTTCGTTTTCTGCAATGATTGTTATGTTTGATGGGTCCAGCGGATCCCCAGTGTATGTTATGACCGGTGTGCTGATTTCAACATCCGAGCTAACCTATCAAACAATGAAATAAATAGGATGATTAATTCCTGATAACACATTTTCAAAGGTAATCCAGCTTCTTCAGAATCACATACACTAAACTTGCATTTGATAATATTACTTGGGAGCTGATTTGAATAAGCATCATTTCTAGCTATAAATGAATATTGCGAATGTTTCTATAACTCAGGGTATATATAAACCAGAATGTCAAATAACTTAGTGATTCCTTGCCATTATGAAGCAACATTAGATGGCATATTTTCCAACTTCCACCGTGCTGACCTGATATCACCAGAAGTGCCATTGGCCTTAGAGTATCGAATCATAGGTGCCTATATAAGAAGATTGAATTTGAAACCAACTATCATTTCTTCAGCGATCAACTTTATTAAGACTTGGCTCTAATTGAAGACAAGTGAACTGTGACCTCCATACAAAACATTCGGGATTTGCTACTTACCAAATGCTACCTAAATTCAATTCATGATATGTGGTGGTAATTAAAGGGTTCACGTTTTCATGTTTGTTGATCTCAAATGACCTCTGACCACAATCAAAAACAGGAAGAACCACCTACTCACCAAGGGTTACCTTGTGTTATCTTTTAATTCAAAGAAAAAATAGGGATCATCTGCTCACCAGGGCTATCTACATATTACTCTTGAAGTGCAAACCATCTTTCACTTCTTGAGGTATAGTGTTTACAAACCGAGGCCTCACACACACCCCGATCAGCATTGCATAGATTTCTTTGGCCTTAGAAGGGTTATCGACATATTACTCTTTACATCTTTTGCAAGTTTACAAATAATACACCAACTAATGAAAGGGTTATTAAAATGGGAAGCTTACATCATCATCACTGTTTATAAACAGAAAGTTGCGATCTTCTTTCAGGAAGCCAGGTAGTATCCAGAGAGCTGCAGTCCATGTAGCATCTGTAGCAGAAATAAACACTGAAGTTATTGTCTTCATTCAGTGTAAATGAATGTAAAATGTAACACAACAGTAAAAAATTTCATGCTGATTTCCTGAAAATAACATAATGATTTAGTAAGTTGATGTAGTGTATCAATGCAGTTTTATCTCTGCACTCTTAAAAATAACTACATTGAAGTGTTCCTTAATTAATGTTTTATTGCAGGATTCAGTAAACCATCTAATTCATCCAATGACGACACTGTTGCTACTTTGCCTCATATGGTCACAACTTGTCTCCTTGCTCAGATTATCCTGTATATATGAAACAGGATTGGCCACATTTTTCTTCATTATCTTGAAAGACCTTGGATTTTTTTTTAAGTTTTCAAACATCTGCCATCAGTTTAACTAATTTATATTTTAAGAAGCTGACAAAATGCTTGTCTCAACTGAAACTGTTAAGACATATCTCCTAGTCTACATAATAGTAAACTTTTTTATTATTTTTGGTAATTAACTCAGCACTTTGAGATGTTAACTTACCCCTTTTGTCTTTTTCTGTCAATTGCTGAATAAAGTTGTTGTATTCAACAAGGAATCGAAGAGTGCCCTTTGAGTGATTTGTGTTGTAGGTGATGATCTTTGCTGCAATGTCATCAAGATTTTTGTAGAACATCTCCGACACTGCATCCCAACTGATGATGGCTGAAAAATCTTCTATGATCTATGAATTAAGGTAATAAAAAGGATGATAATGACATTGTATTAATAAATAACTTTCAAACAGGAACTTTCAGCCAAGTATTCGTGTTAGATCATTAAGTCAGTAAAAGAATCTTGTTTTGGCAGTTATTCATGATTTTCTTCAGTCAAACCTCTATTTTAGTAGAAATTCTAAACATTCAAATACTCTTACATATCATCCATGGTATTTAGATTCACCTACTTTTTTGAAAATCCCTGTCAAAGCTAACAATGTGTTTCTTCCATGGTAAATAAAACAGCTATGATAAGCTCACTTGGCAGGTTAATTTGTGGCAAAATGCACTCATGACCCTTTTCCTTGAACTTTGTCTACCTCAAATGATTCTTGAACTAAAAAAGGTAGGAATCATCTACTAACCAAATGCAATCAACATTCTAAGGGATTTTTAAGAAGCCAGTAACTGACAATTTTAACACTTATTGCACTGTGTTTCATGAATATCAGCTATGATTCAAGGAAGCTTCCCTTCCTGAGAAATCCTGAGAGCAAGCTATGCAGCATGAACACAAGTTCATTCACCCTTACATACACAAGCCTTAACATTGGCTTATGATTTCGTCAAACCAACAATTTCCAGTGTAGAACATTATAATCATAAGTCTTAATAATTAGGAATCATATGTTTGAAATTACCTGTTCTGCACAAAATAGAGTAGGAAATTTGCCTCTGATTTCTGCTATTGGTGGTTTCTCCTCAAGTACAAGTCTCCTTCTCTCTCCAAATGTCAGTGCCATTAATGACTTAATTTTGTTCTTGTCTTGTTTTTTCTTTGTTGATTCCTTTTGTAGTTCCTTAATGTGCAGTTTGATAGTCTCCTCTGTTTCACCCTCAGGTAGAGTCCAATCAGCTCCGTCTTTTCGTTCTCCCTCGTCAGTTGTTGCATGTGTAGATGTCTTCCTCTTCTTCACAACTACATCCCTCGTCATGTGTCTCCTCTCATTTCTGAACTTATCTTTGAGTGCATTTTTCAATGCATCCTACAAAACCAAGATGCAAAAATGAATGGAAGCTGCAGTATGATGAGATTATCTGATATCAATGTTACATATTCTGTTAAAATACCTTTCTTCAGTCTGGACTTGTAATTTAAAGAGCTATGAAATTGTGATGAACACTTGAACACAAAGTATATTGTAATTTTGTTACAAGGTCTTAAAAACAGCTGAACAATTCAAATTAAACTTCAACACTATTGTTAGGTATAAAACTCGGCAACCTCACAATGTAATTTATGCACATGTTTCATCATGTCACCTCACCCATTTTAAAGAGTAGACACCTTGATCTTACAAGCATGCACATCTGGACATTCATGTCAGATGCATGCACAATGTGTACTGGTTCATGCATCTTCTCAGGTAGGCCAGTAAATTATATGAATATGTATGTATACATATATGTCACAGGAGGGGGCTAATGTGCAAACATCTGCATGTATACAAGACCCCAGACTACAATATCCCCCCCTCCCCTACCCACCCTGTGCTGCAGCAGTTCAACCCTTGCATCCACCCAGTTAAGTTCCCTCAAACTGAAAAGTACTTTTACAAACCAACAGCAAAATTAATCTATAGTGGATGTAAGATTTTGCCCTTGAAATGGCAGGAGAAACAATCTAGTTTTGAATGCCCCATCATTTGATGTCTTTATTAAAAAGATCCAGCTGTACATAGTTCTTCACTAGCACCAGCTACTGGATATAAAAATGGCTTTTGACAATTAAGCAAATACAGTGAAAATAGTCTCCTGTCTACCTGAAAAGCACCAATTTGACTGATACCATTAGTAGTGGTAGTTTTGTACCAAGTAGTCGAAATTACACAATCTAGTCAGGTGCTTTTTATATGTACATATACGCCCACCTTCTAGATAATAAATGAAGAGCTTAATCATATACTTACATAAGGCTCACAGAATGGTAATTTGATTGCCAAGTTTGGAAAGGACTTTATGACTGCTTTAGCTGCTGTATTGTATTGATCTGTAGTAGGATACCTACAAAAAAGAATATCACTTTATAGTTGATTCACATACAGGGTTAGTGCCAGCTGTAAAATTTAGGAGGGGGGGGGGGCAATTACCCACTTAACCAACTCTTTTGGGGGGGATTTAGTATATTGGGGGAGCCTTTTTAAAATGTGGAGTGAAAGGAAAAGATGGTACTGTCTGGGGCTCCAAAAGCTCCAGTTTTTAACCTTCATATCAGCAGGACAGGGCTTGGTTGGGTGAGACTCATACAGGCCCAATGATCTCCCATAATAGAAATTTCTTATGTTACGGGATACTGCGGACCATCTCTATAGTGGTCTCTTGTATCATTCTTGAAGATATATTGTCTAAATTGTTTTGTTTTTACTATGTAAAACTTAATTCCTTGTTTTAGTCTGATGTTGATCTGGGATTGAAATAAACCTTACACACACAAACACCAAAAATTACATTTTTAAAATAATATCAACAACTTATTTTGCAACTTAATAATAACAGTGAAAAGTTCACCCATTTACCCACTAACCATCAAGTCCTGCTTGTACTAAGTACCTTACCTAGCACCCCCATTCCCCCCAGACAGGCTGAGTCAGCTAAAAGGCTATGATTTTATATTTGAGGTCGCTGTCTGAGCTTGTTTGTTTTGGTAATGTGGATATCCCCATCTGAAGTTAAAATATCAACAGAACTTTAACAAAGTTGTAACCACATCATTCCAAGGTTCCACAATATTAAAATCTGTAGGTTATTGACACATGACGTCTTTATATGCAAAAAATCAAATGCGAAAATACAGGCTTCCAAAGGTGTTATTGTTCCAGGTTAAATAACACCACAATTTCAAAGATGGCATACTTACACATTGACATATTTCAAAGCTAGTAATTCTGAGATGTTGAAAAGTCAAGATTCCAAAGACTTGTGCATTATGCATGCGTATGACATTTGAAGGCAAAAATTTACACTGGTTTAGCATTAGTGATTGAAAAGACAAAATATTAATATTCAAATAGGGAAAGGTACTTACACAGTAAACAAACACATTTTGTCAAATGTAGCTTGGATTACAGCAGATTTAATTCTGTTGCTGACAGGTCCCCCTTTTAATAGTTCTACCAAGATGTCTCTCCTAACATCATCTTGATGCAGCTCAAACTTGTTTGGCCATGGCAAGAACTTTTCTTCTTCATGAAAACTATCAAGCATGCAAAAAGGGTAAACAAAACTTTATTAGCAAAATGTATAGAATTAGCACTTTCAATAAAGTGACCCTAAACAAATTTTACATGAACAATACAGATTATACTTTGACACAGGTTGAACAGCTTGATTTTCACTACTTCAGCTGTAAGTTGTTGAACATGCATGTCAGTACTTAGCAAAATGTGACTTCATATTAAATGGCCTCTTCAAATAAGGGGCTTTGTACTGAACTTCTTTAGGGAATGTGTGGGACTTACTGTTAACCAACCAAGTTCCACCAACCCCCCACCCCCCATACCCTAATATATTGTAGTGATAGCTTAAAGAGAAAATGCAGTCACCCTGATTTGAATTAGTATACTGTAGTATAATATTTCTATTATGGCTCTTCCTACTCATGTGACAATGTTTTTGTTACTGAATTGTTGAATTCATGCACCATAACTCTTAGATTTGTCTTTTATATGCAATATTTATGTTCTAAAATGCCATAAAATATAATTGTAAGGTCAGCACCAGAAATTTGCAAGGTTTAGCTGATATTGCAAATTAGTTTGGGGCAACTGCTTATTCCCTTAAATAAGCTCTTTTTTGCTTCTGTCAAGGTAGGATAATAATTCAAACATGAAATGTTACATGTCTTACCTGTCTGAAACATCACTGGTACAAGGTACATCTCTTTCATTTCCAGCCAATATAATGGTGTCATCTGAACTTGAAGAGCTTGTAAATGAACTGGCACTGAGGCATGCAACTGACAAAGGAAAGGAGTGTCCAAAATATGTATTATAAATTATTTTTCTAATTTGCAAAACCCCAGGATGTAAAGATTAAATATGTGTTGCTCATAAGTACAAGAAACAAAATAACTGGATTTGCATTGCAAGTTGCTACTTACTATTAAATCTTCAACTGCTAACCAATTTGATATTGATTAGCACTTTCATTAGACAGTAATGCTTTTTGATTGATATTGCAAACTGTAAACTGTTACAATGAAAATTTGAAGTAGTATTCAACTTTGGCATACCAATTTGTCCCTTGCAGAATACCTTCAGACTGTGATAATTTCTTATCTTAAAGCTTCCCTGAAATTTCAAATATGAATACTATAGTGACTTCCTCCTGTCAAATATCCCAAAACTTTCCACTACTGTAGGGGGAAAGCCATGAGGAGAGGTTATGACAATGTACATACATTCATACAAGAATGTTTTATGTGCATATATTATCCTTGGAACTACCCAAGTACCAATAAGTTCCAAATGGGGTTCACACATCATATTATGCCAATAAGGCTCCTTCATGAAATGGTAATAAACATGCTGCTGATAGGCAAATTTTTCTGGACAACAATCTTTTTGCAATCGTGTACAAGAAGCATTTATACTTACCTTCATCTCTTTCACCAATCACATTCAGTTTAACTGCTTTATCTTCCATCTGCTCTTCTTCTATATCACCGTCAATGTCCACCCAGTCGTCAAAGTCTTTATCAAAGACCTGAAGCCGAAATTTCTTTATCCCAAATTGAGATTTGATTTCTGGTTCTACATCACTTGCACTACATAAGAAAACCCTTTTTCTGGATCCATAAGTTACATGGTACCGTTTAAGTGCTTCACTGAAGACACAAATATATAGAAACTAAAAAGTTGTTTCTTCTAACCTTTGAAGTTCAAAGTAACAACGATAAGGAATGAGATGCTCTATTTTAAGTATTAATGTTTCTCTAAACAAAGTACTTAAGTGTTACCATTCTCTGATTTTGATTTGTGTAAATTGATAAGGGTAAATGACAAGCAAAATCTTCATAAGCAAATATGACCCATTTTTGTTGAAAACACAATACATAGCTATGGAAATGTTGACTGTAACCAATAGTGCGCAAAACCATCAAAACAAGATACACTTTACCACCTTTGATAAAGATTGCATCTATTTTGCCAAATTCATGCAACCTATTTTCTCTTGCCTCTAGAACCATGCAACAACCTTTTGCATACAATGAACTGTGTAATTCAACAAAAGCTAATGTATGCACTTCTTCAATGCTTGGAAATTGACTTTTCAAAGCTCTCTGAATCCCATCACAAAACTAATGTAATTTTTGAATGTCCCCTCCTGAGTTGGATGTCATTTTGTCATCCCAAAAATTCTGACCAGCTCCATAATAGCACATAAGTAATTGATGACGCCTTGCCAATGTCTTACACAAATTCCGCCTGTTTTTCTGCCTATTGGCAATTTCTTTGAAATATGCATGTTTAGCTTCAAACCTCATTGTCCAGCAGTGAACAAGAGGTCCATATTTCAATATTGAACGAGGGTAATGCAATAAGTAATGACTTTTGGGTTTAATTCTATCTTCAGGAAAGAGCTCTTTCAGAGCAACCAGAAATCCATGCACCAAATATTCCAAGTATGCAACCATTTCACATGGTATAGAGGGAGCAAATGTAATTTCACAAATATCCATAAGTGACAAAAATAGTTCCCAGTATTCATTTCCCTCTGGAATTGAGCTTCCTATGATTAAAGGCAATAATCTCATCAGGCACCATGTTTGAGATGCTGTTTGTTTGATTTTGAAACTTCCCAGGTTAGCAGTGGTATTGCAAGTTGGTTTGCTTTTCTGATCACTTTTTCCAAAGGGAAAAAGTTTCAAAGCACTGTTAAAAGATTCCAAAGTGAAAAAGCCATCCTGAATAAATGTTGTCACAACCTTCGTCATTAATTCTGGAACAAGTCCTTCGAGCAAATCATGAGCTGGATCAGGTGGTAGACAACTGATTACATCAAAGTATTGCAAATCTGACAAAACAGATTTAGAAGCTACTCCATAAACATGCCTAAGACCTTGATTTTCCATAACTAACTGCACCTGATGTTTGTGACCAACACTTGTTCTTTCGATTAAACTGGATGAATCAAAATGATCTTGAATGTCATTACTACTTGCCATGCAAAATCTACATATTCTACCAGCATGAAAATGTTGCTGAAAGCCTCCTAACTGATGTGCTGCCAAGTTATCCATGGAAACCAAACTAATGCAACCCTTGAATGTAAACTCCTCCTGGTTTAAAGTTGTTATTGTCACCCCCTTACTTTCTAAGACTTTAACATCCTCAAGAAGCGGTTTGAGCACTTTCCCAAAGCCATACTGTTTTATTAATCTTGTACAGCAGAGGCAAACAAGCTGAATTGATGACAATTTTGACCGAAACTTTGGGGATAAATTTCCAAGAACAAAATAAAATGCAGCAACTTTGTAGCTGTTAGCTTTATTTCTAAGTGGGTTCACCACACCAAAATCATCATAATAAAAATGAACTTGGAGTGCATGTGGCTCCAAAGAGAATAGGGGATGATTTTGAAATGCTTCACCATCACAGTAATCCTCATATCGCTTGTCCCCACGTCTAGAACGGGACTTCAGAACTTCTGCTAAAATATCATCATGACTTAAAAGACTTTTTAGAGTATCAAGCAATGGTACATAAATGAATGTATCATCTTTCCCACAGGTGGAACCTAGCACATGTTCAACTGGCTCAACTAAACCAAAATGCTCCTTATAAAAAGCTGTCTGTTTATAGTCTGAGGCCAACTTTTCAAAGATGTTATTTTTCTTTTCAAACTTTTCATCGATAAAGTTAAAGATATCAGGATTTTTAGCCACTGTGAAACCAGAAGCTGAAAGTTTTTCTTTGATCTCTGTGCTATCATCCCTTGAACTGTTATAGATGAGTTCAGATAGCTCTAATATTATGCTATTTGTAACAGTAAGTGGTAGTTTATGCTTCTCTTTCATGCCTAAGATGAAAAGAGCAAAGTCTCTTTCCGTGGATCTTTCACCGATTTCTCTGATGTGTGATCCATCACCCAGAGCAGCAGCATCGATAGCACTTATTCCAGTTGATTCTGCAAGACTATTTTTATGCGAATTATGAGTCACATCATCAACTTCTAAACCAATGTTTTCCGTCACTAGACTTGTGCCTACTTCAGTATCCTCATGCCCACCAGAGTTACTGTCATGCCTTATGTTAACATCGAACACTCTTTTATGAAATTTCCGCAGATGGGAATAAAACGTGCTGAACACCCGATATTTTCTTTCACAACCATCTATTCCACATCTTATGGAGAAGTTGGGTTCAATACTATGTGAGAATCTTATGTGATGTAACAACTTTTTGAAAGTAATGGTCCTGAAAGTGTTACATATTGAACAACTTTGCATCTGCAAGGATGCCATAAGGCCTAATCTAACAAAACCTTGGCTAGGCTTTATTAGGATGGCTTGGCATAAGTACTGGACAAACCTCACAGCATTAATGCACACTCAGTTTTAATAGTTCAGTCTTGGCCTGCGCTAGCTAGGCTTATAAACTTTGATACAATGGTAGGCCACAGTGTAGGCCCTGCATTGTACTAGTGGCTGTTACTTGTAAGACATAGCCTAGGCTTAGTTATAAAGTCTTCTAATCTTATATAGGCGAATAAGTAGCAGAACAGTTAGGCTAGTAAAGCCTAGGCATAACAGTTATTTAATCTGTACTTTTATAAACCAAACAACTCTTTCAAGGGCTTAACGTCAACTTACACTTGTGACATGTTGCTTTAGATTCATATAAAAATACAAGCGGCCGTTGAAGGTGAAGTCCAGTCGTGTCAAGTCTCGTCAAATGTGACGGCGAAGCGCTTCTGCGGGAACAAACTAAGAAATACTAGGACTGGTCGCCAAGCAGTGCAGTGATGACAGTATACTGTATACTGTACTGTACGTACGTAGGTCTAAGGCATTGTGTTAGCGCCAAGCGCCAAGCGCGAACGAACCACCCTTTGTGAAAGAAAACTTGTCATTGGCTTAAAGTTTGAATCTTTCATTTGATATTATGTGGGGTTCTTTCTAATTTTTCAGATATGCACCCATTTTCTGGAATACCAACTTTGAATCTTTTACATTTTTACCAATATTTATTACCACATCCACATTCTTGAAAGGCTGTATTCAGAGAATTAATGTAAAGTAGTGTTTTAGGAAATTTGTTTTTAACCAATGAGAAGTAAGAACACTTCTGAGACGTATAGTCTGCCATTATTCTCTCGGCGCGGCCTGGCTGCAAACGTAACTTTTATTTCTAGTACGAATGAGTACATCATTGTAGAAAATTCTATAGAAGTCACAATGAAAAAAATGTTTCAGCTATGGTCGACGTTTAAGGGCCAGGCATTGTTATCATCCGTTGTGGGGATAAATGTATGCTGGCCGTGCGAAAAAGCACAAAACACTTAAACGTACACAATCATGACAAAAATATTGTTCCAGCTAGCTCAAGCTGTACTTCTAAGAATATTTTGTAAACAAGTGTCTCGAGAAATACTCACGTTTAGGCTCTATCAGTTTGAATTGTGAGCAAGGGCGTAGGAACCGGGGGGCTGGGGGGGGGGGGGGGGCGCCAGCCCCCCAGTGAAAAATGTGGAGGGGCGGAAGTATCATTCCGCCCCCCCGGTTCGCAGGTCAGAAAACCCCTTTTTCATTTCCAAATGAGAAAAAAATCTCATTTGGAGCACCAAATTGCATCTAGGGCCAGTTGAAAATACAAAATTAAGTTTACAAAATGGAGTGGGTGTTGAAGTGTGCTATATTGCACCAAATTGCATCTGAGGCCACCTGGAAATGCAAAAAATTCCAAAGGGGAGGGGGACACCCCCTCCCCTTAAACCCCTCCCCCAGGCCGGCCATCAGTCTTCAGCCCCCCCACTCAAAAGTACCTTCCTACGCCACTGATTGTGAGTCAAACCGTCTTCATGGGCCAATCCAGAAGGGGAGGGATTCAGTGTTTCGAGAAAATGATCGCAGTAGCTTATATACTTTCCGTTGTTTTGTTATGTACATAACGTACGGGACTACCTTCGTTGAGGGGGGGGGGGTTGGTCTGACGCAACACAAGCTAGCATGCTCGAAAAAGAGCGGCTGGTCTGAAGAAAAGGGTACCTTCTGATCGATGGGTTGCAAACCTTCACCCCGTCTCATACGCGCCCATGGTTAGACCTATGTAGATCTTATAGATAATTGTCTGCACCCCTTAATCAGGTGTTGGTATTTATAGGTTGGGCGCCGCTCCTTATCTGTTCATTACCTCAGGATCATTTGCTATTTTGACTGTATTAGTTAGTCTTGCCTTATTAAACTTTCACGAAACTTCATATAGGCCTATCCTACGACTCCATTCATATCCTCTCACCCCCACATAAGAAACAGTTATTATTTTACTAATAACCATGCAGACATTTCCACGGGGAAATTCGGGGATACTCCATATATCTGTGCAGTTTGCCGTATATTTATAACACGATATAGGCTATTAATAAATAAATGTCAAGCTAAACAGCTGGCCTATTGTCGCCCCAATTCCTTTTGACAGTAATTTGCATTGGTTGTTGGGACTTTAGAAATTGGGCCTATAGTCGCCGGGGCAGCTCTGTGTTCCAAAATGTACATGTAGGGTACTATAGGGTGCATACAAATAATGACGGGCTAAGACCCGAAAATACTGGTAGTGATATATATTAACCCATGAACGAGTAAATTTATACTTCAGTACATAAATACTGGGTGATAATTCCCCCAGGGTGGCATTTTAAACTAATCACAAGTGTATAGAACAAATACAACCACATGAAGTGTATAAATAGCTCTTATCTTGTGTGATTCTACCCTCTTACGATACTTCAAAATAAGTGTTGTTGGTGTTATACCCTTTTTGATTTAAAACAACATACTAAGAAGGGTTATTTTACACCTTGTTACTAAGGTATACATTATTCGTGCAAAGTACATGTTATGTGGGTAAAATTACCCTATTGGTTAAAAAGGGTACTTTTTTGAAAAGTGAGTGTAAAATAAGCACTGTAAATGTGTAAATGTACATAAATCATTGTGTCTTATTACACGCACAGTATGTAAATTTACCCACAAAGATCAGAAATACACAAACCGGCTTTACCTCGGGGTATATGTACACGTTAATCGGGTAATGGCCAAGGCAATGGTTATGTTTACACTTTGTGATGGTATAACTACATTGTGGATGTTTATTATACACTTTTCCAGTGTTTAATAACAATCCATGTGTTAAAATACCTGACAACAGTGTAGAACTACCCGTTTATTTTTTAGAGTGTACCGACAGAAAAAAAAACGCCGCCAGCTACTACAGCGTCATAGGAATCTGAAAAATGAAGAAATTATCACCTGAAATGACATCCAGTTATTGTTTTCTGTACAGTGCAAACCACATAACCTTCATCTTTGTCCATGCAATGGATATAGGTATCTCCCGTTTATTTCATCAATCCAACGTTGCTTTGAAATATAACATTGATTATTAGTTTCACACAGAACACATTGATAAACATCAGCACATTGGGAGCCATGTTTGTGATTTTTTTCCATTGAAAGATATGTTCTGTGCTGTGCCTGAAATTAATTCTTTGTCCCTTCACTGTTTCTATCCTACCTCTCCTCTACCCCTATTGGTTTCTTTCTTTCTACTCTCCATCCCTTGTCTACTCATCCCCTTACATCTATCGTTTTGTGTTCACAATGCTCATTAACCTGTCTGAATTCTGTGAGTGTTTTTGTTCCTTCTGTTACTGTTAATTGCCATTTAGTCTTAAGTTGTTAACAATTTCCTGCAGTTTTAGGTCAAGAAACCAATTCCACATAGCATTTATGAGGCGCCGATGTTTTGTTTTTCATTTTTTATGATATTTAATGATATGTCATTCATTTGCTACTAAGTAAAAAAAAAACAATTCTTCAAAATGTTGCAAAATTTCTAATACAGAGCTTACGTATATATATAGATACATACATACATATATATATATATATATATATATATATATATGTATATATATATATATATATATATATATATATATATATATATATATATATATATATATATCTAAAGTACAAGCAATAATCAATACATTTGATATAGTGACATCGAACATTATTTACTGGGACCCTCGTGCTGGAGTGATAAAGACATGGAATATCCAGAAAGGTACGCAACATGGGTATACGTAACAAAGAACAAACTTGTGCTCTTTTTAAAAGACAATAACAATTCTTAAATGTTAACTGACTAATATTATTATCTGGAAAAAGACCATCACAGCCTTACATGAAGATCGATAGACGGTTCAACGTTTAGACGTTTTAGTAAGTTAAAGTAGGTTACATTTAATTAACCTTTAGCTAGGAACAAGACGTTAAGATGTGAATGTTTTCATTTTCAATTAATATAAGTATCACTGTAAGTAACCTGTCATCGGAATATCACTTTAATGCGTCGAAGTGATTAAACCGAATTAACAAGATAAAAATTTGAAAAGATAAAATCCTCGAAGTCTTGTCTTTTCATGAATGATTCGTCCAGCGTTGGAGGACAAAATTCTCAATAGGTTATCATTATCTTCCGAATATGAATAGTTGCTCATGATGATTAGTATTATCAGTGATAGTATAGGATATAAAATTCGGGGAGGGCGGTGTTCAGATATATTGATAATATATATTGCAGGAATTTATATACAGTCAATGTTACCAAGTTTGGTTTCATATTGACTTTAGCTTACCTTCAGTAAGTCCTTTGATTTTTTTCTGTTCCTATAGTAGCCAAAAGTGTGTTACGGTAAACTCTTTTCCTTATGGCAATATCAAGCATCTTCTGTGAAGCATCTAATGCATCAATTGTTAGGAAACCTCGATCAAAAAGCTGAGAACAAGGATGTTAAGATTGATATATAATTTCATATGGCTGTATAAGGTAAATGTGCGCAGCCTGTCTCGAACGTTATAGTACTCTTACACGGATGTCATATATGCAACTGCTAGCTTGTATAACAAACGCTTGTTAGATTCCATCAATTTGTTTACACAATTAATTGGTTGATTAATGTTATGATCTGTTCTCCTACCTCCACCGTTACAATAACCTCCGCTCTAGACGAAAAGGCCATTATTACTAAAATCATTTATACAGATCGTTGAATAGACTAGAAACTTCAACGCACTGTCCAACACGTACAATTATTTTGGCATCCAACCTAATAGAGAGTGGTAAAGAAAGGAGAACAATGCTTAATTTAAATGGCTGAAAACAAATCAAATAATAATCATCACTGAATTAAGCAGGCAAATAATGTTGTTGTACTTTTAGCAATATATCTACAATTACGAAAGAAAAGAAGTGTATAACAGAGATTGTGTTTTTGTCAATGTCACCCAAATGTTCAGGGAGTAATATTGGAAATGCATATGCAACAACGTGCGCTATGTGGTCGTCACCAACTTGTGACCGTACAGCCCCAATTGCCCAATTACTTGCATCATGTAGTATCTAATACAAATGGTCGGCCCAAATTGGGATGGACCAAAATAGGAATACTTGTCAGAGCTAACTTAGGCTCCTCAGCAATATATTTCTGGTTTATATCAGTGGTTAACACATCACAAGTGTTAAAGCGCAAACAGAAGATAGGAGACTACTCGTTAGAATTACACACTTACCAATTTGCCTATAATGCCAGATCCAGCGCCTAGGTCCAGAATTACAGCACGTTTGTTTGAAACGTATTCCACAACCGTTTCCGCTAAGCATAAGTGGTATCGAAATCCTGTATTTGGAAAGTTCTAACAGAAAAGCAAAGAAATATGTATTTCACGTACTTTGATGAGGCGCATGTGATATAGGATGGGAGGAGGCAATATTACCGTCTCATATTGCACCGCTTCGACCATTGATCTAATAATCTAAAATGTTTAAGAATACATTGTTGAACATTCCTCGTGGTCTCTCTACTATCAACTTCATTTTAGGGTTAAGGTAATGCAAAACTTCACTATGAAAGAAATTGGTCTATTGACTATCATTGTTCATGTATTGATTGTTGATTGACTGAAGTTATGCCTCAAGATGGTATCATAATGACCTTTTGAGAGTTGTAGGTTGTAGCAGTTACTAAAACCTACGTTAGAGGCACATTAGTAACACAAAAGTATAGCTTGTCATCACAAATCTGCATTTTAGTCCAGTTTATTAATTATATTTACTTCTGAAGGTTTTAAAAACTAAATAATTAGTTTTGAAAACAAGCTCACAAAAGATAATTGCTTAATATACTTGCTAGAAATGTAAATTTAATTAACAATAGAGCATGTTTTTGGCAAGTATGCGAATGCCGAAAATAGCTGAAAGTACAATAAAAACATGGACCTATTGATATATATTCAGAAATGTCTTAAACGAAATATCTTCAGTTTAATTCGTGTAAGCGGAAGTAAAAGCAGCAAAACTGAGAGATTTCGTTTCAAATAATCCGGATCGTTATGTAAAGTGTTATGTTTTTACAATGAAAGACAAGATTGAAGCACCTATCTGCATATACACACCTAACGGTGATCTCAAATAATAATGTTCTACGTACCTTGTCATATAATTCCGAGTTCTTGTTGTACCATCATGTACCAATAACATCATCAGTCTTTTCTGTCTGCATAATTTCCCCCAAACAGTTCGCTCATGTAGATAGGTCTTCAAAGTCGACATGATCACATGGATTGTAATTTTATCAATTAATTTAGTCAGCTTGATTCTCGAACAGATTCAATAACAGAAAAACACATTCGCCTGAGCTAGCCGACTGCTACGATGGAGTTTCTATATACTAGCTGAAGTCATTATTTGAAATGTGTGACATTCCATCACGTGAATTATCAACTACTTTCGTTATAATCAAAATGTATTCCTTATATATGCTCCCACACACTGCCTAAATGCACCCGATGCTAGGAAATATTTTTCTTGTGTCAGGCCCAGACGAGATCACAAATATGTTAATAAAAACATGTAGCTCTCAGCTAGCGCCAATGTTCACTCAAATCTTGCAAAGAACACTTGATGAGGGAGTTATTCCCGAGATATGGAAAACGTCAATCATAACTCCGGTCCCTAAAACCAAAGTGGTTTCATGTTTAAATGACTACCGTCCGATATTACTCACGTCAAATATCATGAAATGTCAGAAAAGGGTGGTACTAAAACTTCTTCTTGCTAAAAAGGTGTTGTTATAGATACAAAATAAGTTTGCCTACCAGAGCAAAAGAGGTGTAGATGACGTCATACTTGTTTACTTGCATGGGGTTTTGAAGCACTTACCCAGCAAACACAAACTTCATCTTAATACATCAGGAAAATATTTGAACCAATGTTATGATGCGTTATGAATAATGTTATTCAAACGTAAATGTTGAGTCGCAAGAACAGCAGGATAACGACTTCGCAACGTTTTATATAACATTATTTCGATGTTAGCACAACCTTTTCAAGATGTGGCAGAAAATGTTTTAAATACGTTATAATATCGTTTTGAGAAATATGATAACGTAATAAAATCACGTTATAAAAAAAATGTTGAGTCGCTAGAATAGCAGGATAACGTTATCACAACGTTTTATATACCGTTTCTTGTTGTTAGTACAACGTTTGTAAAATGTTAATTTATTTTTGATTTTTTGGGGGGAAATTTTAGCATTTCTTGCAATACCATGTATTAGTCCTTCATACCTTTGGAACTCTTTCAACCTAATATTACCTTTCAACTCCAATATCCGCAATGCAAAAATCATTTGATCTCTGTTGACCCTATAGATGATCTTTAACCTTCACCAACATTAATATGGTGTTCTTCCAAATATTACGGTACACTATATTTGCCAAGTACGAGACCTGTCAAGACTACGATACGGTGTTTACAAGATGTACACACTTTGACCTGTGTTGACCCTAGATGATTTCTGACCTCCACCAGCTTCAACAGGGTTCTCATATATTTGAAAATGTTATATTTCAACAATGGAAATAAGCTATGAAGATTTTCAACCTCTGAAATATATGTCTTTAATTGTTCCAAACTTTATACCAAGCCAAATTTCACAAAGGAACCTCCTTCCTCACCCCAACACCCTAAAGAAGAGTTGTATTTATTCAAAAGTGTTATTCATCACGTAGAAGTTCATGTTATATCACACCACCCAGGTAGTACAATTAACCTTTGACATCCCTGCAAACATTCCTGTATTTATTTAGTATATTGACTTATACGCAATTTTGAAATTACAATGTCTACCAATAACAATTCTAGAAGTTGCTATATGGTATAGGCCGTATTGTTACTGGGATTTTAAAACTTGCGTCCACGGGACGCAACATCTTAAAATGTTTGCGTCGGCTCAGTAAAACTTGTGTCTAGGATGCTGTCCTCGATGAAAACCTGCACTTTAAAATACCTCCTAATGAACGCGCAATACTTAAATGCATAATGACCCTAACAGTACGCTGGCATGTGCCTAAGGTAAGCGTGCAGTGGTATGCCTATTATGTGTACCAAAACATGTAACGATGAAACCGTTATTTAATTACAATAGCAACATTACTGTCAAATTTCGAAGCGAGAACTTTGGTTGTTGACTAGTTAGCATATATGCAGGCATGGATAGCATACAGGGGCGTCAATCCGATTTGAAACGTGGGGGGGGGGTGACGTAATCAATTCGAGTATTCCGGCCGTAAGTACTATCTAATCGGAGCGCCACCATGGGTTGGCCCGCAGCGTACCAAGAAAATTTCAGATTTCAATACCTGCCAGATCGCTGGAGATGGCACTTGTCAGGCTGGATAGCAGCCATCTAGTTGCGTGATTTCGGGGGGAAATTACAAATTCGTCACTCAGGAAATCTGCAATAAAGTTCATGCGACCTTCATTTTTGGTGGATTGTTTCTTTTATTAGTGATTGCAATTGAAATGAACATTAGAACCCAGTGCAAGTTGACAAATGATGCGGCGAACTGGAACCCCAGCCCCATTTTGCCCTGTTTCAGGACAGAATTCCCCATTTGTTCAAACCCATGACAACTAACAATCTGTGAATAAATTTTCTTCAAAATGGGCACATTATATTGCACCAAGTCGGTCAAGGAATGACCCCAGGGCCTCAGATATGGGCCTTTTGCAGGGGTGGGCAACCTTTTTGAATGAATGGGCCAGATTTTAGGAGTGAAAATTGACAGGGCCGCACCTAACCAACGACCTGCTGCTGATTTCAAACCTTTGATTCAGAGGACGTTCAAGCAATAGGTGTGTGTACTAATCTGTATTCACAAAAACATAATGTCAATACAGTCCAGTTGATAATTAATGGTGATAATAGACCAACCTGACAGCATCATTAGTGCAGATAAATTCTAAGCAGCTAGCTCGATTTTGGTAATGATGTAAAATAGATTGATTCTTTTCTTTTCTTTTCTTTTTCTTGAGACATCTCACGGGCCGCAAAAATATCACTGGCGGGCCGCATGTAGCCCGTAGGTTGCCCACCCCTGGTCTATAGGAACGATGTCACAAAATGTCTCCGGACATATATGCGAAGGAAGCTATCTGCTTCGACTGCATGTGAGTTTCTCGACAGTGCCGTCCTGGGAGTCATACCACAAAATGGTGCATTTCCTCATACGCACTTATTAATAATTTAAATAACTAACCAATTAGGCAAAGCCCAGATCCGAGTTCGTATAGCGAGCTTAGCGCAAATTTGGCCAAAAGTCGTCAAACGCCAGCATGTTAAACCAGGTTGCTAGGTCAACGAGAATACATTTCTATGAAATTTGAAACAAGAATGACAAGACAACCACTTTAATTATGTTTTCAGGACCTCACACATGCGCAGACTTAGAATAGGTCCCATGTGAGTGGTGGCTTAAGTGATGAAGGCATCCAAATAAATCAGTGGTTGTTCGTTGGAGTACTCACGCAAGTTACCTCGGTTGCTAGGTGGATCTGCATTTGGTAATCGGTGAATTCTGGTCGGAGCGTACTATGTAACCACCGTGTACCCATGAACGTAGCTACGGCCTGATGATGGAGAGGGAGGGGGGGGGGGGAGCGTGTAGTGGCTGAAAATCCAACTGGATGGGTTTTGAAGCCAGAAAATTCCGACTGCTGCTTTGTACACCCACCTTCGCGCTACTCGTCTACGATACGGTCAGTGTCAGACACCCAATCTTTCGCGACTGCACTTTTGTTCCGAACTTTTTTTCGATACATTTGTACCCACTGGCACTCATTTCACAAATTTATTAGCCGCCCCCCCCCCACCCCAACCAAATATTTTTGTGAAATTTCGGGCAAAATGCTGATAATTTTTCAGGCACCTACTGACAGAAAGATAATTTGCAATGTGTTTTTCAGTAGCAAAATTTATATTATTATTACCATTAATATTTTAACGACTTCCAAATAACTCTACCAATATGGAAGGGTAATAAGACGGAAATGATGGTATGTTATTTGCATGCGATTTAAAAATCGATGCATGTCTATATGGCATGCACATTGACACGTGGAACGCGCGCAAAATTTTTGGTTATATTTTTCGGGCACGTCGTTACATCCCCCCTCTTAAATCAAATTGGGCTCCTGCGCCTATGACGGTACACTCAAAAAAATGAAGTGTTAAATTTGAATCGTAAAGTGTTGAATTTAACACCCCACCCTGTTTGGATTAGGGACAACACCCACCGGGTTAAATTAACACTTCAGAAGTGTAACATAATATAACACTTTGCGAGTGTTGCCTTAACAACACCCATACAAGTGTCAAAATAACACTTCCTGGTGTTGAAGGTACACTACAGGGAGTAAAATTAACACAATAAAGTGTTCATTTGTTGAAACTTCTGGGTGTCAACATGACACTTCAGGAAGTAAAATTAACACCATAAAGTGTTCATTTGTTAGCACTTCTGGGTGTCAAAATTGCACTTCAGGGAGTATAATTAACACTCTAGTGCACATTTTTTGGCCTTCTGGGTGTAAAAGTTCTTCTTCAGTGAGTAGAATTACCACCATATAGTGTTCATTTGTCATCTGTGTCAAGATGATACTTAATGGACTCTCAACACACAATAGTGCTCTCTCGTTTATACTTCTGGATGTATATTTAACTGCTGGTTGTAAAGTTTTACATGTTTATTATGTAACGCAAATACAATACTGTTATGTAAAATTTTGCCAGAAAAGTTTACATCGCACCCGTTTTGTAAATATTTTATACAGGTTTTAGGTTAATTATTACCTAGTAATTAGGTAAACAATATGGATGCATGTTTGAATCGCTCACAGCAGAAAGGTACATTTAAGAGAAAGCAAAAAGCAATGACAACACAAACAATTCAGAATTATGTGGGATTTTCAGCAATTAAACACCATACTACCTTCCTATTCCAGAGGTCCATTTATTATATCCCATTAAATGTAAAACGAACAATTTAGGCTATAAAAGTATTGTCTTGTGGAATTAAGTCAACTTAAAAGTGCCAACATTTTCAAATGCTACAGTGCAGTTACTTGGTCTTTATTTTTTTGCACATGCCTTTTGGTTTCTAGATTAAAGACAAAGAAACAACTCTTCGTAAAGTCAATTTCAAATAAGCAACAACTTTAGAAAAATTCTGATCCATGGGATGAGAAAACATGGAGTGCTGTGTATGATGACTGCTACACTACAGTGACTATGTCTTTGTTGTTGGCAAATGCCTTTTGGTATTCCAGATTAAACGCAAGAAACAACTCTACCCAAAGTCAATTTCAAATAAGCAACAACTTTAGATATATGCTGATCCGTGGGATGAGAAAACGTGGAGTACTGTCTATGATGACTGCTACACTGCAGTTACTTTGTCTTTGTTGTTGGCTCGTGCCTTTGGTATTCCAAATTAAACACAAAGAAAGAACTCTTCCCAAAGACAATTCCAAATAAGCAACAACTTTACATACATTCTGATCCGTGAGATGAGGAAACATGGAGTTCTGTCTATGACAACTGCTAAACTGCAGTAACTTTGTCTTTTTTGTTGGCACGGTGAACATAACAATCTCGAATCTGGTTGCGTTTCACACCACCAGGCAACTTGTAGACAACTTTTTGGAAAAATTCCCCGGCACCGAGACTTGCAATTTGGTATAATTCAGATTTAACAAGTAGAATAATTTGAAGCAAACATCAATGGCTTCATAAATGTCCTCTGGGGTAGGGCATGTCTCTGGATGATCACCAATGACTGCTTGGGGTGTATTTTGCTTCCTCCAAGAAGTAACACATATTGCTGAGGTCTTTCTGAAATCTTTTGCAAATAGAATTCCAAGTTGATGCTTCCTAAGTAACAACAAAGAAAAGAAAAGAAAATTCCCATCATAATGAAGTTGTGTTAAAACCTTCTTGGAGCATAAGCAGTTTTTTACATGTACCCCTCACAAAACATGAACATTCCTAAAGAAAATGCACACAATTTAATCAGTAGTGATTCTAACTTCTTCAAGTACGTTGAATCTAGAAAGCCAGATGGCCTATAGTGATTACTTGTCAAAACAGGAACTTGCATTAAACTTTCATCAGACAAGGTAGGCAACTTTTATAACCCATGCATCATGTTAACAATGCTTAAAACAATGCTCACTCCCACTGTATGCAATTGTGTAGATTGATATGAATTATAACAGCTAGATCACTTCCATAAGATAGCTAAATTATAGTTGGGCCTAGGTCTAAAAGTATCACCAATCCACATCAGCTTCGGCCTACTTGCTACAACTTACAAGCTAAAATGGCAATTAGTGGTAATTATATATTGCATTACATGAATATATGTTTATCCCTTATTGAACATAGTACCAGCGTAACTATAGGCCCATGCCCGATGCTCCTTAAAATGCATTGTCTTGAAATAGCCTAACTATACCCTACTACTAGTAGTACTAGTAGTAGTACTACATAAAAAAGTGACTCGCAGGGTATACGAAGTTACGATTAACGCACAAAAAGGAATAGAATGCACTAGATTACAATAAAGGCCTAGATCAAAGTCCTCCGTCAGTCCGAAGGCAATTCCGTTTAATGTTTACTTGTATGTATAGGCTACACTGATTCGTTGACAATTATGAGTTGACTATGACAAACAGCAGCTAGCCTATTATATTAACTTATAGTATGACTTTAACGTTAGGTCTACGTAACGCAAGGGATTCAAATGCATTCGTCTACACAGCTTAGTCGTGGGTCTCTAAGCATATCTCGTTCTTGTCACGTACACTTACATAATATCAAAACATACCTTCGAATTTTTCAATCAATTCTTCCAGGTCCCAGTCTCCTATAACGTCATTTTCATGCCATTGTAGCTCGTTATCGCACACTGAGTACGTAACGTTTTGTGGCTTGAATGTATATATGGCTGTGGTTACTATAGTACATTTAGTAACGATAAATGTCGACAAACTGGTACAAGTATTGCTAGGTACGGTAAATGGGTGTTCATGGTACGGTGGTATCGTTTAAACACTTAACTTACACTAAGAATCCAGCTGACGGGAGGTTTGACCAATCAGAATGCTCGAACTGAAAGTACACTTCTGCAGGTGTTAAAAAATCCACGCTACATAAATTATGTAACCCTACTCAGGGTCAGAGTAACCCTTCAGGTGTAGGGTGAACGGTTACACCTGGAAAGTGTTAAAATTCAACACTCCATTTTTTTGCGTGTAGTTCTATTAAGCATTTGTTTATTGGATTATTCAAAATCATACGAAGTTTTGTACGGTGGAGTATAAGAATCGCGAGATACAATTTCTCAAAGTGGCAAGGAAAACGTGGTAAATATGACAGATTCAAGGTAATTTTTGACCGAAATTTTTCAATTTTTAGGTCATGCACCATCACAGATATAAGTGAATAGGCCTAGATAAACTAGAGTGCGAAAGTCGAAAATTCCGACTGTCGCACTCCAATTTTCAAACTATCGTCAGTTTTACTAAGTTTGGGGGCAAGACACCCCACGCCCCACTCACCCCTCTACACTGTAAATAAAGAGTATTTAGATTTGAACGCTTAACTAAACACTTTTTTGTAACAGATCTGGAACCCTTCTTAGCGTTTATTGTAAACCTAAACACTTAAAAGTGTTTAAAAGAAAACACAATGACACGTTTATATTCTGTACCAGCCTTTAGACACTTTATTAAAACTTGATTACGACTGTTTCTTGTATACATGAAAGGTGTCAAATCAGAAGTGCCTACACTACATAAACAATGAAAACAAATACCATGAAATTAACAAATTCTAGTATGTAAGCCTCGATTCCATCAAAAGAGAGACATAAATGTGCTGTAAAATATTATGTACAAGTGAAGGGATAAACAGGCCCTTGCTGAATTTCCCAAAACTGAATCATTTTTGTGACCTTGAAAATAGAACATATGTTAAATGTTCTCCCTCTATAAGACATTACAAAAGAGAGAGGAAAAATCCAAGAAAAATTTGACTGTTATTGTTCCATGGATTTTTGAACATTTTATATGATAAGAAAAAACATTATAATACATGAGCAACACATACTCATATAAACTGTACTTTTTACCCTGCCTATATAATACATTTTTGAAAAAAAAAATGTTCAAATCTTGAAATAAAAGGTAATTAATATTCAAAGTCCTACGTCAAGAATTGTCATTAATTTTTTACTATAACATCACAGGATTGAATAAAAAGTGGTGTACTAGTGTCTTTTAAGAACACTTTTTCATCTTTTTAAACAGATAATGGTATCAAAGTATTTTGTTTCTAAAATTGTCCTTTATCATATAAATTTTGCAAAAATCCATGGTACTATTCCTTTAAAACCGAACCCATTCTTTGCGTTCATGTTGAGTCAGTATCAACGTGCCTTAAACAATCTGTTTTTACCTCATTATTTACAGTTCTGATTGATTATGTCATAGACGTTGGAATAAATGTTTCAATTAACACAAACAATGGTAAAATGGTAACAAGGCAAGAAGACTAATTCTAAAATATATCAACTGAAGTTGTCTTTAGGCTTCAGCTGAATCAGAAAATTTTTGCTCATTCTTGCAGATAAATAAATGAGCAATGTGAAGTTAAAACTATAGAACATGAATAAAATAATAAATTTATGAATACATGAAGGCAGAGTTGCATAGCACCATCAGTTTTCATAGTCAAGGGGCAAGAATTTTTTTTTACACTATTTAATTAACTATCGCCTACATCTGTAGGTCAACTCTTATGTATAGAAGTTATCTTGAACGTCAGCTGAAAAAGAAAATACTGACTCATACTATGCAGATGTATAAATGAGCAGCACTGTTCAAGTTAAAATATGAATAAAATAATAAAATATTGAATCTCTGAAAACTCTCTGAAGGCAGGGTTGCATAGCACCAGCAGTTTTAATAATTTAGGGGCAAGAAAACAATTTTACACTATATCATTAACTATCACATGCATCTGTAAGTTGACTCTTATGTACAGAAGTTACCATGGGCTTCAGATGAATAAGAAAATTCGGGCTCGTTCTTTGCAGATAAATACAAAAGTTTAAATATAAATAAAATAAAATAATAAAATATTGAATCTCTGAAAACCCTCTAAAGAGTTAGTTGTAGTAATTTAGAGACAAGAAAACAATTTTACACTGTTACAAAACTATTGCATACAACTGTAACAATAGGTTGACTCCTATGTACTGAAATTGTCCTTGGGCTTCAGCTGAATAAGAAAATACCTAATCCTTGCAAATAAATAAGTGAGCAACTCTGTTCGAGTTAGAATATGAATAAAATAGAATAAGATATTGAACCTCTGAAAACTCTAAGAAAGCAGAATTACGTTAGCACCATCACATCAAGGTTTTTAGTGAATTCAAGATTTCAGTTGAAAAAATATACTTCAGTCTTTCTTCAAACATAAATAAAACAGATCAGACCGTCTGCTTTTGTGATAGAAAATATTAATACTGAATTGCATAGCATCATTAAGATAAAGCAAGGTTGACACTCAGAATCTAGTTCCCTTAAATGTTTACATTTAAACAAAGCTTGCTATATACAACTTCATGTGCTTCGGAGACTACTAAATATTTTGTAGGTAAATTTTTACACAGACGACAATTGGCAAATAGGTACCGGAAAGTACTGGGAAACAAAATAAGGCCTGTTTTGGTTGAAAATCAAGATTCAGTTAAAATGTTTGCCAAGCTGTCACAACATGACGATTATCCTGAAACTTGATTGCACACAACTTGAGTTTTTTATACAATTTAAAGTTAAGTACTGCCCCTGGAATGCAGGTAGAAATATGCTAAACGTCGTGTCTTAAATGCTAATGTACACTGGCATTTCTGTAAGATGTTGTTGTTGTTGTTTTACCTCCCTTTATTTAACGTCTAAGGTTATATAGAGATGAGACGAACATTTACACAATGACACGATATGATACACATAAATGAGACGGATGAAGTGGGAGGAAACCGGAGTACCCGCAGAAAACCCACGACGTCAAGCGGGACTCGAACCCACGCACATGTGAAACACACAGTGGTGCACAGTCTGCGGCTTTAACCACTAGGCTACCTGACGAATTGACCTCAAGAATAAATTTCCTTAAATAGTACTCCTAAATGCCGAAGTATTAATAATTTGTGATATAGAAATTATTGTTGCAGACCTAATTCTCAGGATGCTTTTGAATTACTGACAGGCATAGTCCCATGGATTTTTGAAAATTTTAGTATGGTAGAGGTCAAATAACCACTTTGATACAATGTTCCGTTTAAGAGAGATGATTTTTTAAAGATTAAAAAAAAATGTATTCAAAAGACACTAGTACAGTAATTTCTTTTCAATCATGTGATATCATAGTGACAAATCAATGACAATTGGACAATATATCTTAATAGATTACATAAAAACTTTGATTGAATTTGTCACTGTGATGGCACATTTGACCTTTGACCCGCTTTATGCAGGCCATTCTCTTGGTGCTTCCCCTTGAACAACGTATGATATCAATATGATTTTTTCACCAATTTGTATTATGAATTTTTCTATCATACAAAATTTTTCAAAAAATCCATGGGATTATTCCTTCAAAACAATTTTTTTACAAGGTTTGAACATACGTTACGTGTGAAGATATAACATAAGAAAACTACACAATCCAACCTACCTACCTCTACAATTTGACACTACATAGAACCAACCAAGATGAAAACTTATTGTTTAAGTGCCATCTTTAGTTTTTGTGAGAAAACCAAATACTTCTTGCTTTTTAGCCCGTCATAAGGTACTGTTTTCACAAAATAAGTTTGAAATATCCCAAGCACTTGGGAGAAAATACGGGGGTAGTCTAAATCTAGAACGTAGTATGCCGCAAGAAGTTGCAGCAGAGCTACTGCAAAATCATTAGACTTACAGTCCATTACCACGTTATCTCCTACCACATATGTTCCCTTGATTATATCATTGCACTTTACACAAACGATATGTGGAGGAGATCTTTCAGGAGTTGCCAAAGCTGCAGTTACTTCAAAATCAGATACATCCTGAAACAAACAAGACAAAAATAACATGCTCACATGACTAACATTAATTTAAAAAATGTTTATTAATGATATAGCATACGCAATGGATGTACGACTATATTTATGTGTTACTCAACTGACGTATTTAAAATTAAACCATAGAGCACGAAATATCTCAGTCATCTATCATAAAATATAGCTGTTGCTGTTCAGCAGGTGTGTTTGAAAACAATCTACTATCTGGTTATAAGTTTAATATAATGAAGACAAGAAACCACGACCTCTTAAAGTAAAGTAACATACTAAGCTATAGAAAACTCACCCCATAGGTCTTTATTATCTCCATTCCTTCTAAGATACCGGATATATATTTGATGAGAGTAGTAACAGAAAGTACACTGTCCGCTGGTCTACCTCCAGTCATTTCCCTGGTAAATAATCCATCGAGACTTTCACAGTCAAGGTGTTCACTAATTAGAAACTGGTTTACTGTAAAATTATATAGTAAAATATATTAATTAATCCTCTCATAAATTGATTGAATGATAAAAATGCATGTTTTAACATAACTTTATTCAGTCGAGGCACAAATTCAAATGTATGGTGACTTATAATGATCAATTGTATAATTTAAAGAAAATACATACAAACCTGATTATATACATTACGTACGTAATCCCATTATCTTCTATTTAAACGGAGTATATAAACTACATTTGTTAAACTATCCTACCATAATAAAAACTCATTAAAATTATGTACTCACTTTTCTGGATTGTAACTCCTTCAATCTTTACAAGATAATCTGACTTTGGTAAAGCTAAACACTTCTTAAGAAAAGATTTTCTAAATTTGTGAGAGAAAAGAGCAAGAAAGTCATAGATTTTGGGGCAGCTCGCGATGTCTGCCACCGCGGCTTTTGTGACTGTGTGCTGGGAGGTTCATCACTGTCACTCCAGCTGATTGGATCTAGGAATACAGGTGTATCATCTTGTAGCCTTTGTTGTCAATCCTCTGCCTAATATATTTAACATAAACTTCATTCTAGCCAATCTTACCTAGAAAGTAATGGTATTTGACATTAGTATATCATTAAATATTAGTTACTGTATAGGAATCTTTGTGAAACAATACCGGTCTGTTCTACCAACACGGACACTACTCGATGCCTTTCTTGCTGGTACTTATTCCTAGTTCAATGTGTCATTGATTACTACTTTAAGATCATTACGTGTTCTCGCGAACATGGAAAGAAAAATTCTTTTCACAAAAATGATCTTTAACTTGAATCCTTGTAATCTCATTCTACAAAACTGTTATATGAACTGTGATGTAAAGTTATGGGCAAGGTATAAGTTCATTTATACAAAGGCAATTATACAAAGTGATATAAGGATCAAAGTGTACAGAAAGACAAAGAAAAGACACTATTATTTACTATTGCAGTTTACGAAATGGATGAACGTTATAAGCTGTGTCACATGCTTTATTCTGGTCACTTCTATTAGTAAGGTTATATAGTAACACTTGTGTTGAACACTTTCTTGTTTACGTTGAGTGTTTCTCGTAGTCACCAATAACCTGCCAAATTAGTGTCATCCGGTCGTGTTATCACTTTATTTATATAGTACACATCCATATATTAATTGCATTAGATTATTACCACCCGTTCGTGTAATCACTTTATTTATATAGTACACATCCATATATTCATTACATTAGCTTATTGTCACTCGTTCGTGTCATCACTTTATTTATATAGTACACATCCATATATTCATTGCATTAGATTTTACTTACCTGTCAAATCAGTTAATACTGCACATTTACCGATGTCACCCTGCAGAGTTATTGAACCCATCCATCTACTGTAGATGTTACCAATCTTCATCGGCATTATGATACATACATCGGTCTCCTTAATCAATCTATAATCATCGCATGGAATCACATCCGTAGCTGTGTAGTACTCTGTAATAGAAACGTCGGTATTAGACTTGTTTACAGACTTGATTTCTAAATAATCAATTAAAATGCTGCTGACACTTAAAAATTAATGGTATAATCCATCGATTTTAGATTTAGGTTGAAGAGGAATTTCTTGGTCGAATTTGTACTCAATTGCTATGTACCGTTTTAGAGGATAACTATAGTTAAAACTAATTAAAATATTGCATTTGGTTTTGCTTTTCATAGTAAATTTTAATATCCTCTCTGTTGTTTATTCGTAGATTAGGTATAGTTTAAATTAATCTATATAGGAGTTGTGAATTTTACATTCAACTTTTATATACAATGTACTGTTTTGCTGATGCGTAAACATGTTAACAACATGGAATCAACATTTGCAAAAGAAACCCGTTAAGTGTTGTCCTCTAACATCAATTTACAACATCACACATGTAACGCTTGGAGAATTCCAAATTCAATCAGTTTTGTCAATGTCCATTAATGAAACTAAATTAACATGTTATTATTATCTCGGATATAACATGCAGGGTTTAAACGAGAATTTACCAATATTCTAACATTATTCCTGTTTAGTCAGGGAGAATAAATTTGACCCTAAACCATTTTTCCAACCAAGACAAACAACGAAAAAACACAACAAACATGCAGCTGTGTCATTTCAATAAAAACATTGATAGAAATTGTGACGCTTTAATGAGATAAAAGTTGCTTCGTTCGACAGCAAAATCAAATAAATAACATATACTTTTAATTTACCTTGATGTTATTGAGTAGACATAAATGTAGCCAATGTTGCAAATTTCCTGTTATTTATCAACAATGAAACATGATAGTTTTTAGATTTGAAGAAATTAGACTTGATATATTTCTGCCATACATTCTATATTTGTCGTCCATATCTAATGAAGTTTGATTTAGATCAGAAAAACTTACTTTCTTCTTGAAATGATATATCTGGTGACTGGAATGAAACAAAGCCAAATATATTATTTTGAAACGATACACAAAAGAAGAAGAAGAATGAGAACACAAAACATGGACAATAAATTATGGATATTGCTCTGTAGAGATACTCAAAAGCGTATGAAGCTAACTATTAGATATTTTCTTCTTTATCGTGCACTGTACTAAATATTGTTCAATAAAACCAAGAAGTAAGAAATAAAAACTCACTGCTGTTTCTACAACAAATTAATTCTTATCTTTAAGATAATTCTACCTTTCATTTACGTATAGTGTTACTTTAAATTCCGTGTTGGCATATCTTCAATCGAAAATCAAAATCAATATGCTCACCTTTTGAAAGTTTGAGAGTTTCTCGGAATATCTGATGAAAAATGGAATGCAATGCAGTCACAGGTTTGATGCATTATGAAGAAAATATGTGGACCGAAGAAATAATATAGTAATATTAAAATATTGGTTTAGGGTAGCAGTAATAACATTTATGCCCTGAATGCATGATGAAATCAAACGAAATTTACACGATGTAGGAGCGTAATTAGAAGATATTATATATTTCAGTTCTTTGCATATGCTTTTGAGTTTAATCATATCCTCCTCAAAAAATATACAACTATGAATCCTTTGAAAAAGGAATTCTGTTGGGAATAAGGATAATAAGAATGAAAATTCTTTCACGTCTGTTGACGTTACTTACAACAAATTGGTGAACATGGTTAAAATTGACTTAAGTTATACGTGCTGATGTGAGATCTGACCTAGCTTGTAATGTATGGTATGCATATTGTTAAGGTATGCAATGGTAACTGATGTTGTGGTTCTCACTAACCTGTATCAGGCTGGTGCATTGGCTGGTTGTTTGCTAAATTTAAACTGCTTTGAAGATAAGAAGTAAAAATGAATGCAATATGTATACATCGATAATAAGTCTAGAGTACCAATAGAGTATGGCTGACAAATGCAAAAGTTGAGGTGCTTTGTTTTTTGGAGGTTTTGTAGCAACCAAACGCCAACCACCCCTTCTATCCCCACCCCTTCCATTCCGATTCATTCCATCCCATAGAAAGCAAAATCAGATTCAAGTTACGATTCAAGATTCAAGTTGCGTTAAGATTCAAGTTGCGTGTCAATAGACACGCACAAAAATATATAAAACGAATAGTTGATGTCTTGTGATATTCCGGTAGTAGTGCAAATTATTCGATAATTAGATTCTGAAATGGTAAAGTCTAGTTAGTTTACCTTTCGACATACATTCTTCTGCTTCCTGTAATAATAACAAAATGCATTTTTGGTTACAAGACAATGAATGCTTTATACAAAAATACACTATCTATAGCAAATTAATTAGTAGTCTAAGTAGGTATAGTTTATTAAATTAAACATGAAAATATCATAAGATCTGCTGAGTGGTACTATATCTAGTATACATGAATTCAATAATATGCAGTTGATATTGTGTCCATCATAACCAGCAAACCGTTAGATGTTTAAACAAACACGTTTATTTTAAGTTAACCAATGTATTCATTCTTGATTTAACTTGCACCTTATAAAGAATAATCTTGATATACCTACTTGTTCTCCTCCTATATATGCAGCAGCATGTCACTGACAGCATACATAACGCACACATAATAATCAGTCCAAAAATGTATAAGGACAAAGGCAGATAGTCTCCCATCACAATGAACTGCAAACCAAAAGAATTCATTTAATGTCAGAGATAGGAGGAGGCGGTAGAAGGAGAAGGAGAAGGAGAAGGAGAAGGAGAAGGAGAAGGAGAAGGAGAAGGAGAAGGAGAAGAAGTAACTGTTATTACATCATGGCACACATGTAACAAAATCAATTCACATCATATAGGCCTACATGAGAGATAAGTCCTTTGCGTTTCATGCAAAACTTTAAAAAAAAAACTGATTTAATATACTTCTTGTTTCTTTCTCTTTTCAATATTCTATTCAATGTACAATAACAACGGTTAGGGTAGTGTACCTTGAACATTATTGAACAAACTGTACCCTAACGTGACTTACACTGAACATCTAGTACAAAATATGTCAAATATTTGTTTGCGGATAGCTTTGCAAAATTGCAGTCAAAGTGGTACAGAAATAAAACACTAAAAAATAGTAATCAACATAACAAATGTTCACTGCAAGAGAGTAATCTCTAAACAGCATTTCCGCTAATAGGCACTGATTTACAAACGAAGCGATTCAGATTTGGTAATATGATTGAAATATTATATCATGTAATAATTCAGTTCTACTCACGTAATGATACCGAGCTGAATGTTCATTGTAATTAGGATTTCCAAATACAACCTGAAGAGCAGCAAATTTCCGTTACAGCTTTATTTCCTCGATCACTGATATCTAAAAGGTCGTGTGACATCGATTGTACATGTTCTTCTTAATTCACTATACAAACGTTTGTGTAGCACGAAATTTTATGTGATAGTGATGGCGTTCTTCCACTTAAAGTTGAATTCTCAATGCAAGAAAAAACTAACCTATACGTCCAACGAAAAAGTAAAGGGCAAATCACCCTTGGAAATTTATATCGTTCATTTGTTGGAGAAGCCTTTTGTACTGTTTAATGTGAATTTGCACTGAATTCTTAATACGAAACGATTATCCCTCGATCATCCTGCTTAAGCGACAGTCCTGCATTAGCGACAGTCCTGCATTAGCGACAGTCCTGCATTAGCGACAGTCCTGTATTAGCGACAGTCCTGCTGAGCGACAGTTCTGCAGTAAGCCAATCATGTACCAAGCAAGTCCTGCAGGTAGAGGTTCCTTTAGTAAACGAGTCTTGCGACAGGCGAATCCTGCAGAGAGCGAGTCCTGCAGTAAACGAGTCCTGCAGTAAGTGAATCCTGCAAGTAGAGATTCCTGCAGTTAGCGATTCATTCAGTTAGCAAATCCTGCAGTAAGCAAATCCTACACAGAGCGTGTATGTCACCAACGAGTCCTGCAGTAAGCGAATCCTGCAGGTAGCGATTCCAGTAGTAAGTGAGTCCTGCAGTAAGGAGCGATTCCGGCAGTAAGCGAGTCTTGCAGTAAGCGAGTCCTGCAGTTAGCGAGTCATGCAGTAAGCTATTCCTGCAGTTGACGAGTCCTGCAGTAAGCGAATCCTGCAGGTAGCGATACCTGCAGTAAGCAAGTCGTGCAGTTAGGTGCTGTTCCTGCAGTACGCGAGTCTTGCAGATAGCGATTCCTGCAGTTAGCGAGTCATGCAGTAAGCTATTCCTGCAGTTAACGAGTCCTGCAGTAAGCGAATCCTGTAGGTAGCGATTCCTGCAGTAAGCAAGTCTTGCAGTTAGGAGCTATTACTGCAGTAAGCGAGTCTTGCAGTAAGCGAATCCTGCAGGTAACGAGTCCTTCAGTTAGCGATTCCTGCAGTAAGCAAATCCTGCAGTAAGCAAATCCTGCATAGAGCGAGTCTTGCAGTAAGCGTGATCTGTCACCAACGAATCCTGCAGTAAGCGAGTCCTGCAGTTACAGTAGCGAGTCCTGCAGTTAGCGATTCCTGCAGAGAGCTTTGTTCAGATATGACGAAGACTTCAGCTCTCATAGCTAATTGTACACGGTCATGATACGGCTAACTGAAGGTGACATAAATAGCCAAAGTGGCAACGCTCTTGTGAAGGGAAGGGCTTAATTAGTGAGAACTACAGAGATTTAGAGACACATTACTTTAATCGTAACGTGTGTAAGTCAAATGAACCGGAAAATTATAAGGAGTATGCAACCATTGTAAGCTATAGTTAGAAATAGTTAGCAACCATTGTAAGCTATCAAAATGCTAGTGTTCTCCTTTACAGCTTTCGAAACTGCAGACAGCAGCGCAAAGTACTTTACTGAATCAACCCCCTCTATTATGTTTGAGGATTCTTTAACATTGAATTTACTAAGTCACTATGTGTATCATACACGCGAGGTAATCAATGATATTAGACGGGTTCTTTTTAATTAGGGTACAGTCGGGAATAATCGGTCAGCCATAATATTCGACTGTTGCATTTCTTTCCTTTTTCCTGAGATATATTACAGGAAAATTCTGCCTCAGTGTTTACATTTATCAAAAGAATCCCTCTTGACTTAATATTTCACCAATTATTTTACCGTTGGTGAAAATGTGCAAATTTGATGTTTCCTATGGCTCTAACATTGTGATTCGTAGTTTCAATGCAATGCTCTTACTACGGTCTGTAAGAATCCATTGATGGAAGTTAAGTAATAGATCATAGATAAAGATGTTTTCAAGCTAATAATAAAATAACTTATGTATTTATGTATTTATTATAATGTAAGTGATTCACATCTTCAATTATTAATTCGTAATATTTCACTTGTTTATTTTATTAGGCCTACAGATCGTTTTGTGTGTAACTAACTAAGTTTATCATGCTAATTGGGGATTGCAACATACTCTGTACAGTGCCTATGTAAATGATTCACTAAAATATAGCATAATGCTTTTTATTAGCTAGTCGATGGAATGTAAATATTACACTCAACATTTACAGTGCTATAGAAGCATGTAATATATACAAATCGCACAATTTTCGATTCCCTAATGGATTTATTTCCACAGATACGATTGCCGGTAGAGGAATCCCGCTACAAGTAAACGAGATATATAGATGCAACACTTAGTGTATTCAATGTATGGACTTGGATCGGTTGGTAGCAGGTGTAATCCGTGGGGGACTTGGATCGTTTGGTAGCAGGTGTAATCCGTGGTGGACTTGGATCGTTTGGTAGCAGGTGTAATCCGTGGTGGACTTGGATCGTTTGGTAGCAGGTGTAATCCGTGGTGGACTTGGATCGTTTGGTAGCAGGTGTAATCCGTGGTGGACTTTGATCGTTTGGTAGCAGGTGTAATCCGTGGTGGACTTTGATCGTTTGGTAGCAGGTGTAATCCGTGGTGGACTTGGATCGTTTGGTAGCAGGTGTAATCCGTGGTGGACTTGGATCGTTTGGTAGCAGGTGTAATCCGTGGTGGACTTTGATCGTTTGGTAGCAGGTGTAATCCGTGGTGGACTTGGATCGTTTGGTAGCAGGTGTAATCCGTGGTGGACTTGGATCGTTTGGTAGCAGGTGTAATCCGTGGTGGACTTTGATCGTTTGGTAGCAGGTGTAATCCGTGGTGGACTTGGATCGTTTGGTAGCAGGTGTAATCCGTGGTGGACTTTGATCGTTTGGTAGCAGGTGTAATCCGTGGTGGACTTGGATCGGTTGGTAGCAGGTGTAATCCGTGGTGGACTTGGATCGTTTGGTAGTAGGTGTAATCCGTGGTGGACTTGGATCGGTTGGTAGCAGGTGTAATCCGTGGTGGACTTGGATCGGTTGGTAGCAGGTGTAATCCGTGGTGGACTTGGATCGGTTGGTAGCAGGTGTAATCCTTGGTACATCTGATCCTTTCTTCCAATGAGTGAAGACAGCCACTCTATCGCCTTTACTTCTATGGAGATGTACGTAGCCAGCTTACACCATCTAACATCAACATTCTACATTGTCCTTTGGTGCAACAAATAGAGTATGCCGTATCGTAGGGTAGTACGAGGACACGTATCGGATTGGGTAGGATTGTACGAGGACACGTATTGGAATGTGAAGGATATTACGAGAACACGCATCGGAATGTGTAGGTTGAGTACGAGGACACGGGATGTGTAGGAAAGTACGAGGACACATATCGGGATATAAAGTGTCGTATGGAAGCTAATAACAGTAGATATTGACTGCCATGTATAACTCCAATCAATCTAATTATTGTAATGTAGGTGTGTTGAAAACTTTCTTCATCAGCACTAAACTAAATATTTTTAATGTAAAATGTTAAGAAATTACATTATTGTTCCTTAATAGCCGCTAAGCTCGTTTTGAGAGCTAAGTAAAAATAAACCATTTTGAAAGAATATAAAATGAAACCAAGAAACAGAAACCTCGATGCATTACTACCTGCTAGGACAATGATATGTACTCATCATATGTAATGTAATGGCCATACGTATGCAGAGTAGTGATCAAATCAGTAGGTTTTAGTATCGTTTCTAACTTCACACAGATGTGCAATAAAAGTATCTTTTAAACAATTTCCCTTTTGAGTATTGTATCTTTCAGTATCTGGGTTCGTTGTTCTGCGTTAGTTGTTCATTAATATCTCCTTGTTTGATAATACTTCCTTGTATTATTCCTATTATAAATCAAACCTATACATTCGCAGTCTACATAAATGTACAATGTTTGTATGACAATACTAATTCTATAGTAGTAAAGTTGTGATGTAACTGTACACACGAAGCTTGTACTACAGACTTTTAAATTTCTATTTATAACTGACATGCTTTGAATTACAACAAAACAATTGAAAGTGATGTTGTATTGTTCGTCTGTTTGCCTGTCTATGCTGGTTTATAGTGTCTACGATGACTGTAAGAGAAGGATAAAGAATGTTTTATGATTCAAGAAATAACTGAGAATAATGAGCTGAACAGTTGACAAAATTTCAAACAAAGATCTGTTGATAACTGTGTCTACACAATTATTTTTATTAGGGAAAAAATCAATTCATGTGACGGAAATAATGTTCAGTTTACTTTGAAATTATTAATCGGTCATTACTTATTTACTATTCTGTTTGACCAGTTTTTTAAGGTATTAGTCAATGATGACCAATATAAGACAATCAAGAACAACACATAAGTCCCCTGCAGCGATACTCGTTCAATGAAGAAATTGTACATTCATTAAATGCGGACAACGTTAACTATTCAACTAGTATCACTGAAGTATATTAAGACTCCTTAATTCGTTAGCATCATTTAGATACGAACAAATAAACTGATACATAAAGTATACGTATGAGCATCATTTCCTGGACAAAGGCGCATTTATTTTATTTCCAATAACATTTTGCATATATAACCAGTTTGCCTTGAAATATCCTTGTAGGAACAGTAGTTATATGTGTGTGTATTAATAACACAGTAACTGTGTTTTTAAGTGAGTCACTTTTCCGGAGTTATAGTGGTTTTATAATAACACAACTTCCCATACCATAGGTAATCAATGAAATTTATCGATATGTCTTCATTAAGAATTGTCATCACTTGTTTGCACCCACACATTATCATGCACTTATAATTAATATACATACTGTTCATCATAAAGTCTGTTTGCAAGAAAATGATTTGAAGTAACACTAAAAGGAGTGGTAATTTCTAATGTCCAATGTCAAATGGTTTTGTTGTTGCGTTATCTGCGTCTTTCATACATCCTCCCTCTTCTTATTCAGGAAAACTCACACAATAGACCTAAGTAATATTTTAATGCTTCAAGTGCATTATACACACAGTTATCAAGAAATAATAAAGTTACAAAGCACTTTCAAACGAGTAACATGTGAAATATACAGCTCTCCCTGCGCTCTCCCAACAGACACCTAAACATATAAAACGATGAAATCCCACACATGGTGAGCAAACACTAATTGCATTAATAGCTTATCTTACTTTCCTCATGTGCTTTGAGCATGCAAGTTGTGTACATAAACAACGTATAAAGGAAACCCTATTTATAGATACACAAACCGGTGTAAATTTTAATCATCCAACATAGTAAACATACGTTGAGCGCTCACTTTACAATGTGGTGGTTCATTAACTGTTTGAAAGTATTTATTTGTTTTTTCCATCGTCTAAAATTCCTCAGTTAGTTTTCTGTTATGATTAAAATAACTAATAAAATTGTCTACATTGGAAAAACATTCAAACTCTGAAACAAGATTAAAACAATAACATAATCGATATTTAAAAACACTATGAACATGAATCATAAGTTGAATAAATTACTCCCAAGCATGGTAAATGTGGTCCTGATATTTATCGTCAGTGACGTCATAGGGATCTGGCATGGGTATGTACATAGTTGGGATTGGTATCTCATATGAACCGTCTTCAATAATCTTCTCAAAAATCTGTCGATTCAAGCAATTTATTTCTATTAGTAAATACAACAAAGATTGTAGCAGTGCCTCTGCCAGAATATAATCTATCCCGCAAAAAGAAGAATAAATGTTGAGAATGAGGATTGGAAAATATAGAACTAAATCCTCTGCAAAAATACATTTTGGTAAATCATTGGTGATCAAGAATAAAGTAAAAGGTGATGATTAGACTTAATGCTATCTTGAAAATATTATTCATCAGATTCAAAATAATGTGGATCGTTAGCAAAGCCAGCCACCCTCTAAAGTAAGACATAATTAACGATAGAACAATTAGCAGGAATATGAGTTACCTCTAAAAATGTTCCTCTTAAATGGTGAATGGAGGGACGCAAAGAACAGTTGTGACTCCAGCTCTCAAACAACGCATTGTTTCTGTAGAATACACATGCACTAGCAACATTAATAAAATAGTCAGCAAAAGTTTTAGTGATTCATACAAGAAAAAACTCTTCGTTCAACCACAAAGGTTCGCTGCGTTTCACATTACATACAGAGAAAAATGAAAGGAATTATGCAACTTATTCAATTTGAAGTTAACATTACATGCAGCGAAGAATGAAAAGGAAACATGCAAAATTATTACATTACACGTTAACATTACATGCATAGATGAATAAAAATGAATTATGCAAACTTAATTACATTGCATTCATTATAATATTATCATAATTCTGTATCTGGATACTTGGACATTTGTTGTTTTATTATAAATAATCCAAGCTCAAATTTTCTATCAGCTCTAACAATATGTTACCCAAGCAAAGATTGCACAATTTTACTTTAGCTCCTTGTATGTTGTCGGCCAAGATGGAGTTGTTGCAGGCATATCCCTATCAGGTTTCATGCTATCAGGAAATGGCGGATTACCTGCAAGAGCATATTATAAGACTTAAATAAATATCTCATATCTCCAATTTTCAATTATTGAGGTATATATAAATAAGGTTTCCAGTATAATGTTACTGATTAAACAAATTATCATGAATTATCTCTGAGCAGGAATCACACTGCAGTTACAGGACATTCCTCTAAAATATTGTCGTCTGGTACTTAACAGTCTTATACTTTAAGGCAGGGTTTCCCTAACTTTATCCCCCACGAACCCCTTGTGGATATCAGAGATGTCCACGAACCCCGCAATTTTCGAGACACGATCTGAGTAATTATTATACTATAACACTCATAACAGTGCTTTGTTAAAGATCAAGTTCATAGTGTAATAATGTAATGAAAAATGCACGGTACGGTACTACTATGGCTACATATGTGTATGGAACGCCAAAAGAGTTTGTCGATAGGTAAAACTTTTGTACATTACTAAATGATATGATCAGGTGCGTATCCAGGGGGGGGGGGCGTTGGGGGCGCGCGCCCCCCGGGTAACAAAAAGAGAAGAGAAAAAAAGAAGAAAAAAGAGGGGAAAAAAGAGGAGGAGGAGAGGAAGGAAGGGAAAAGAAAAAGAAGAAAGAGAGAAAAAGGAGAAAAAGAGGGAGTAAAAGCAAAACGCGAAGACATCGGGAAGAGAAAGAAGAACAGTGACATCATTACAGCGCTGAAGGGTAGCCAGTGACGGATCAATGATTTCGTAAAAGTGTGACTCACCCTACCCCTTACACCGACAACTCCATATTTTGACGTTTCCATTTTCCTCTCTCACTAATGATCTATATATATACTATATATGGTCTATCATAACGCGTGTGTAGAATTGTGCTATGAAACCAACTGTGGCTGGTCTCAAACTCGACCGTGTCGTCGGGGAACTTGACGCATTTCGGGATGGTGGCGACCGCCCGCTCCCCCCCCCCCCCATTCAGCATTTTTTTAAATGATATCGCTAAGTAATTTCAAAATAGAAAGTGCTTACAGGCAACTTACAAGGCTTGGGAAGTGTCATTTCCAGCGATCTGGGAGACATTTTCGGCCAAAATTTGCTTGTACGCTTCGCGCCAACCTATGGTGGCGCTACGCTTAGATAATTTGCCTACAGGCTTCGCCCCTCCCTTGGCAAATTCCTCGCTACGCGCCTGTTCGAATTTGTAACGCAAACAGCAGATATCACATCATATCAGTGAGCATGAAAATGGCGTTCCAGGATGAAAAGCCTCAAAACTGTCCGACTTGCCTGAAAAAATAACCAAAAATTTTCAACGTTCAACGTGTTCATGTCAATATCATATAAGCAAGCATCGGTTATTACATCGCATGCCATCATGTACCGTACGGTCCGTTAAAATTGCGCAGTATACCGCTGGATGCTAATGTAAACAACGACATGTCTCATGTAAATGTATAAAAAGCATGGAGGTCCAATTATGTCAAAACTCTCTTTTACATTAGTAATGGCGAATTAGGGCCTGCACCCCCGCCGCGCAGTGGCGGAGCGTCCATATGGTCAGGGGGCGGATGCCCCCCCCTGACGGACTCAAATGGACTGCTGGCGCCTTTTTCAGCTCTTTACCACTTTTTACTTATTCTAGATTATTGACTTTTTTACGCTTTTTTTTTGACGCTCTCATCTACTTATTGACATTTGTCACATTTTGTTGGTGTAATTTCGCGATGACACCTTATTCTTCGTTTATCTGCAAATTAGCCAGGCCCGGAAAGGGTCATTTCCGGCGATCTAGGGAGTATCTTTACTCAAAAATTTTCTGTACGCTCCGCGCCAACCAGTGGTGGCGCTCCGCTTAGATAGTGTCGAAAGCGCCCCTTCAGACCATTTTCGCCACTCCTGACCAATACCCCTAGCTCCGCCACTGCCGCCGCGCCTCCTACGCCTATGTGTGTAGTGTTCGGTTTCGGAAATATCTGCTATTTTTTCATTTCCTTCAACCAAGTTTTATAATAGTCGTTATAACAGGTTTTAATATTTCTACACCAATAAATTAACTGTGTCTGAATTTTAGAAAATTTCTGACCAACATTCTACATCACACTTCCCTCTACTCGTGCAATTTTGACCGCTCTGTTAGGGCTTGAAGGAAGTTTTTTCTATATTGGTTGTCCATAGATGAAATTTTGTACAACATTATGGGTATGTTTTGAAGTGAGTTTATTCACGAGAAATGTGAATTTTCAAATTCTGAACAAATATGGGGCTTAAAACCTTGAAAAGTGGGGCTGACGGGTATTGTGGGCCGCGACTTAGAATCACCTACAAAAGCAAAGACCCACAGGATATGCGATCAGGTCGAACATGATGTGTGCCGGGTTGACAATCTTCAAAAAGGTTATGGATGGAAAAAAAAAAAAAAACTATTAGGAAATACTTGGTTCTCAGGCAAAAAGTGTACATCTGGTTGGTCATTTCAAGCACGAGAAGTGCCGTTTCCGGTGATCTGGGGGGTTTCAAAACAAGAAATTTTCTTGTACGCTGCGCGCCAACCGATGGTGGCGCTCCGCTTAGATAGTAATTCGCGCCCCCCGGGTTTCAAAATCCTGGATACGCGCCTGATGATACCTCAGATTTTAGTTCAACAAAAAAAAGTACTCTAGTTTTGACTTTCAGAAACGTCTCACGACCCCCCTGGGATGGACTCACGTACCCCTGGGGGTTCATGCACCCTAGTTAGGGAACCCTTGCTTCAAGGTAAACAAGTACCGAAAGATGTAACTACAAATCATGGTCATAAACATCACAATTGCTCTTGATCAAACATCGCTAGATTCGATTTAATCATGCTACTTTATACAACCTATGTAATGAAGAAGTGCAATAAATATTAATGTATGTTATATACATGGAGTATTTGATGTATTGTCTTACCACCTGACATAATTTCATATATCACCACAGCTGTAGACCACACGTCACTGGATTCTGTATATTCACTTGACAGCAACATTTCAGGTGGAAATTCGTTCAATGACACATTCATCATCTAAGAGGCAAATACACTGTTTGTTACTACTCATAACTAACGTTTTAGTTTTCACGATGATATATTCCTTAGCTGATTATTACTAAAAGCAGTAGTAATGACGATATGTATCAATTTTGCCATTATTATAACTTTATCGAACATGACAGTGTACATGGATGTCTTGTGTTTGATACATGAGAGTTCTATGAAACAAAGGTCACAATTTCATATTTGATCCACCTCAATATTTCACACTGAATGTATCTACTGACCCATTCCTAAGTGGAATATTCTTACAGGCGGATGCACAACTAGAAAAATCAGATTGCTTGTAACAGCAGAAATATGCTCAACCAGAATATTCAGATCTCTTGTAACAGCAAAAATATATAGCCACTGTGTCAGAAACAAAATTACATCATAAGAAAAATGCATACTTTTGTCGAGCTGTCGTACTTTAATAGATTATATATCTTGACTAACTTTGCCAAATTGTCGAGTGACTGTGTTGCATTATATTAGAGAAAGAAAAAGTCACGCTAGCGTGATATCTTCACAAGAATTGTCAATTGTCAAAAAGCTGATTTTTCACACTGAGCTAGTTTACCTTTAACTTCACGGCATCTCAAAACAAAAGTCTATCTCTTGACAATCGAGTTAGACTACAATGACGTTTTGACAAATATGATAAATTGTCGAATGTAATATTAAACTACCACAGTCAGCGTACACAACTTGCCTGTCTCTTCAGAAACACCATGGAAAAGAAAGTCGAAAGTCGAATGTTTTAAATGATACTACTTTGAAATGATGTATTAAATTACCTGCTGTTTAATCAATGCAGCTATCTTCGGTGCATCACCAGCCAAACAGAAATCATAAAGTTTACAAACTCCTTGGTGAGTTATCAAGATCTTTCTGGTTGATAAACCAGGATGGAGAAACTTTGATGCAAAGAAAACAAGATAGTATAGCATTATACAGAATACATCATCCTACATTAATAATCGATGTAATAAATATAAGACCGAAGTGTACATATTAACATGCATCTTGAAATGATAGCAAGCTTGATGGTAAATACGCTTGACATAACATATGTCAATAAACTAAAGCTTACCCCAAACGACTTCAAAATGTCCATTGCTTCTAAAATACCTGCAACGTGTTGGATGACGTCAGGAATGGAAAGTGAATCATATGAGCTAGCAGCAGCAGATTCATCTCCTGTCCGGGAGAGTTTGCTCTTCAAGGTTTCACAGACAAGATGCTCGGTAATGAGATAATTGTATTCTGAAATGAGGCCGCAACAAAAATACATCAGATTGCTACTTTTTCTAACTTTGATCAATCTTATTGTTGTTTAATATAAAACTTACTCTTCACACGATATAAGTAGCTTAGGAAAGCAAGTTAATTTATATTCTGTTTGTTATTACTCATGTAAAACATTGGATCGGTAATATATTTATAGAACATCACGAGAGGGAAGCAACTGAAAGCTGCTTATATCTTACTCTTTTGGATAGAAATCGCCTCAACCTTTACGATATGCTCTGTCTTTGGCAATTCTAGACATAACTTGATGAAAGCATCCCAATGGATTGTCTTCTTTTTCACTCGATCTTTAGAAAAGAAAAAAGGTTTTTGGTTATTATTCGCGCAACTCTTTAAGTTCATCTGGAAATATAAATACGGTAACAAGAATGAACATTTATCAGAGAGCAAACGTAACATTGAGAAAGTAAGATTGTCCCATTCAATACCCTAGTATGTCAAATAAGATTGTCCCATTCAATGCCCTAGTATGTCAAGTAAGATTGTCCCATTCAATGCCCTATAGTATGTCAAGTGAGATTGCCCCATTCCATACCGTAATGTGTGTGAAGTAAGATGGTCCCATTCAATACCCTAGTATGTCAAGTAAGATTGTCCCATTCAATGCCCTATAGTATGTCAAGTGAGATTGCCCCATTCCATACCGTAATGTGTGTGAAGTAAGATGGTCCCATTCAATACCCTAGTATGTCAAGTAAGATTGTCCCATTCAATGCCCTATAGTATGTCAAGTGAGATTGCCTCATTCAATACCCTAATGTGTGTGAAGTAAGATTGTCTCATTCAAAACCTTAGTATATCAAGTAAGATGGTCCCATTCAATGCCCTAGTATGTCAAGTTAGTTAGTCAAATTCCTGTCAATACTGTCATACCAAGCATTGTGTACCTGCATAATACACATTCCTACCTGCCATAGTTGTTAGTACCACACATTTGGTGATACCACCAGGGATGTTAATGGATCCCGTCCATCTGTTGTGGATCTTTCCAATCTTGATAACCATAATAATACTAACATCTTTCTGGTCTAGTATCCTATCCTCATGGTATATCCCTTCGTTTGTCGTAGAATAGTACTCTGTCAGGGGAACGCATAACTCGATGGTTAATTATTACATCGTAAAGAGTTGTGTAACAGTAGCACCAATACCGCATTATGTATGACGTAATTGACAGCCACTAATCCACATGGGCTATATATGTTACTTTAATATCCAAACAATGACCTTACCTGATACTTGCAGATACGTACAGAATTGCTTTCTACTCAAACAACATTCCCTTGAATGTCTTAAAAGTTTACCGAAATATTCAAGACAGAAGCAAATTATTTACAAGACGATATTTTTAATTTAATTATTAAAGTTATATTATTCATTTCATACGGAATAACTTAAATGCAATATCATCATTCTCATAAAGTTCCACATTTAGGCGAGGTTATTTGCTTATATACACGATAGGTTTAACAAAACATGTTTGGATTGAGAAATGTCCCACACATTATGATGAAAGGATGTCGCTTTAGTAACATTATCTTCTCGTTACAAATTAAATCTTTATATTCTTACACTGATCATGCAACATCATGTTCCTGTAGTCATGGTATTTAAGTATTGCCACAAAATTTCTTGACTATTTCGTCGTCCCGTTTTCCATTATTATGGTAAAACAGTGCTTCTCTCGCTAAAAATTGTTCTTTTGAGGCAACAGGAGTTACCCTTATATAAATTAATGTAACATTTTAGACGAAAACAACACTGAAAGGTCACTGAAGCAACTTACTTTTTTCGCTCTCTGAAGAATCATTTGAGATATCCCCTCCAAGTCTCTGTTCGATTAAATTTGCCTTATATATTCTGAAATGACCAAATTTAAGCGAGTATCGTTAAAATACAACCAAAGTAAGAAAAAAGAGGATATTCTTCAAGGAGGAAGAAATGGTTTCTTTTTGACAAAGCATATTGATCTTACCGCGAATTTTCTGCTGTAACAGGAATCATTGGTAATTCTTTTCTGAAACAAAAACATAAGTTCAATGAAAGTGAGTGTCCGCTAGAAGATTTAGTAACGTAATCTATCTGAATACCAACGGGAGTGTGTCTTTACTTAGCTAAGCTAACTGAATACCATAAGAAGGTTGCCTTTACATAGCTAAGCTAACTGAATACCATGGGGAGTGTGTCGTTACAAAGCTAAGCTAACTGAATACCATAAGGAGGTTGCCTTGACATAGCTAAGCTAACTGAATACCATTGGGAGGTTGCCTTTACATAGCTAAGCTAACTGAATACCACAAGGAGGTTGCCTTTACATAGCTAAGCTAACTGAATACCATAAGGAGGTTGCCTTTACATTGCTAAGCTAACTGAATACCATGGGGAGTGTGTCTTCACAAAGCTAAGCTAACTGAATACCGTAAGAAATGTGCCATTACATAGCTAAGCCAACTGAATAACACAGGGAGTGTGCCTCTGATTACCATAAGGAAGTTGCCTTTACATAGCTAAACTAACTGAATACCATATGGAGTGTGCCTTTACCTAGCTAAGCTAACTGAATACCATAAGGAGTGTGTTTTTACATAGTTAAGCTAGCTAAAAAGTGATACCTTGAGTATAACTTGTGAAGCAGGGAGTTATTAAAATGACAAGTTATTGACCGTTATTTTACTCAAACAATCAATATCGGACCCATAGATGCATGTTGGGAAGGAGGGGGGGGGGGGGATGGTAGGTGCTGGAAATCTCTTCCCATATCTTCCCAACAATAGTTTCACAAAGTGAAGGCGAAATCGACTCCCCTTAGGCCTCTACCTTGACGACCGTTAGCCAACATTTGCTTCCCCCATTATGTAATTTTGGCAAACAGATTGGTACATTCGTCTGCTATGGTAAGCCCATTCTTAAGTATATCGACATTTATCATTTAAACGAAGGGAATAACCCTGTACTAATTATTAATAGGGTAATTAAAACTTACTTTTTGCGTACTGGAATGCTAGGTTGAACAACTATATAGGAAAATATAAAGTAAAAAAAAATATAGTATTTAAAATTCTCTACCTAAAATAATAGCAAGTAATATAAAGGTTTTATGTTAAACAACTGACTAATGACGTAACAATTTTTTTTTAAAGAAAATGGAGGAAGAAAATTGAATTTATGAAATAATCTCATATATATATATATATATATTTATATATATATAAATATATGTATATATATATATATATATATATATATATATATATATATATATATATAAAGTTCTCAGAATACATTGCTATGGTAGATTCTACGAGGTGCAGTGAGAGGCAACGTATTGCAGTTGGAGTACAGTCATGTAAGTGTATTGTATATGTTATACGTAACATATTGCTAACTCCAATATCGTGGAAGATGACTGAGATGGCCAGGTTCTATTTTCCCATTTTCCTGGTACAACGTAGTACTGATACCATAAGGTTGAACAAACATGACAAGCTAGTTGACAGAAGCATACAGCAAATGTATCAGATGAGAAGGTATGAGTAATGAACATGACAGTCACGTGCTTCCTGAGTAAAATACTATTAGTATACTGCAGAGGATAAAGAGTAAGCTATGCTCCCCCTTCTTTCAATCTTGCCAAATAAGTATTTGGTTAGTAAAAATGACACCATACACATCATTCATACATAGAGAACATATCAGCTTAATGTTATGTGCAAGTGTTTTCATATTGCTTCAAGATGAACGGGACGTGTACAATATACAAACAAACCGAAAACATATAGCACAAAATATGTATATATGTAGTTTAGATCCTTTGGCAAGCAGGAACTCGCAAAGAAGCCTCATTGGCCTATCAAAGCCGCAAGCTGACCGAAGTCAGTCTCTTAGATCATATTTAACGTTCATGTCAACAACTCTGTAACTGGACGACATACAATCTTGTAGTGACTTGAACTGGGAACCTTATGATTGGAAGGCACCGGCGTTAACCATTGAGCTAACACTCATTTATATATATTATATAAGACGTCCTTTATATAAGACGCGACCAACCTGCTGAACTACTTAACTATTTTGGTAACTATTACGTTTAGTTAAACATGCAAAAAAAGGAAGGAAAAACAGAAAAAAATTGAAAAGTTGTTGACTTGTTGACTTGTTGAAGTTAAAATATCAAAATTTATATTTCAAAAGTATTTACCCGGTCGTTGAGGATTCTCAATATTTCTGCTGAGAACGTTCAAAGAAACTTCATTAGAATTCAGTGCAGCGTCGCTCCTTCTATAAAGGAAAACGAAAATAAGAATACAATCATGCAGTCATCAGACTTGTTGTGCTATGTCGTTTGTCATATACTGAATACAAATTAATTTTTATCACCTGGACCAGCAACTTACTGAGTAAAACAGCAAAAGCCATATTTTCTTTACGAGCGATCCTTTATTGATACTTTATCAATTACGAAACCAATTTGGACTTATCACATCAATGGTTCACCAAAGTGTTGTTATTATGATAAGGGTTGATGTGGGGTGAGGAGGGGTGCATATGATTGGAGTACTTACGTTCCAACTGTCATCAGGTCTGCTGCAGGAAGAAATGATATCGACAGTTGGTCGAATTGCTTTAACTTTTGTCTTAATTATGTAAATAGCAGCTGCCTGTAAATGCATTTAGCTTCTTCAGCTCTCATCCACGTCTCCTATTAATACTTGGTTTTTCCTTGTTTTTTACATAGTGGAATGAACTTAAATTAAGTGAACTGAATCGATGAAAATATGCTAACAGTAATAGCTTTATGATGGGAGCTAAGCACACTTCAAGTAGAGGTCTATACATATGTGTTAGTCACAATATCTAACTATTTTACATTTACGAAACTGATTGTGTTACAGTAAATGTAATAACAAATAATTCGAATGTCCATTAAACATATACTCGAATAGAACAAGACGGCCACGAACAGTCACGAACAGTTGCGAACAGTCACGAACAGTTGCGAACAGTCACGAACAGTCGCGAACAGTCGCAAACAGTCGCGAACAGTCGCAAACAGTCGTGAACAGTTGCGAACAGTTGCGAACAGCTATAAATACGATCAGTAAAGATCAGTCATAATTATTTGCAATTTATTTCACTCCATAGAACATAATCTGGTAGTAATACCGCTGCAGCACTGGTCTATCCAGGATCTACAGCTATATACACCAGCTACATAGTTATTAGCTAAAGCATACACGTGGTATAATGTTTATGCATTAGTAAAAAGATGGTGATCCATCTATACTCGATTCGAGCACATTTCAGGAAAGTTCAAATGCATTACGTTAATGGAATTAAGTTAAAACTTCGTATTAAACTTAGGGCTGATGTCGCTTAATTTGAGCCATCGAGTGTGCAATCCGAATCTAGTGTTAAAAGGAGGTAATCAATTATTTGCAAACGCAGATTAGCTAAGTTTCTAAGAAAGACAAAACTGTCAATAATCAGAAGAAATTTGAAAGCACAGAAAGAACTCAGAACATTGATTTGATTCGTTTTGGTGCTAAAGCTATTACATGTTAAGTTAAAGGTCAACTAACTCTGGAACGAACTCTATTACGGGTTAACTTTAGAATCACATTCCTCTGGCGTAATAACGCACTCACTTAGGTATCCTTTGTGTGTGTGTTATCAACATGAAGATGGTGTAAATGAGAGACATACAGTTGTAAACGAGTCTTAACTAATTAGTCTTAATTAATAATTTGTTATACCTACATCTAGTTCTCTTGTTACTGATATACATACACAGTAACATAAAGCAGGACAGAAACGCCACCACACTGGGAATAACCGATGCTAGGTTACCCAATAACAAAGCGGACTCACCAACTGTGAAACAAAGTAAATAGTATGAATGTAAGAATGAGATCACCTTACTGCTCATAAATGTAAAAATGTGATCACCTTACTGCTTATGAATGTAAGCATGAAATCACCTTACTGCTTATGAATGTAAAAATGAGATCACCTTACTGCTTATGAATGTAAAAATGATATCACCTTACTGCTTATGAATGTAAGAATGAGATCACATTACTACTTATGAATGTAAGAATGATATCACCTTACTGCTTATGAATGTAAGAATGATATCACCTTACTGCTTATGAATGTAAAAATGAGATCACCTTACTGCTTATGAATGTAAGAATGATATCACCTTACTGCTTATGAATGTAAGAATGAGATCACATTACTACATATGAATGTAAGAATGATATCACCTTACTGCTTATGAATGTAAGAATGGTATCACCTTACTGCTTATGAATGTAAGAATGATATCACCTTACTGCTTATGAATGTAAGAATGAGATCACATTACTACTTATGAATGTAAGAATGATATCACTTTACTGCTAATGAATGTAAGAATGATATCACCTTACTGTTTATGAATGTAAGAATGAAGTCACCTTACTGCTTATGAATGCAAGAATGAGTTCACTTTACTGCTTATGAATGTAAAAATAAGATCACCTTACTGTTCATGAATGTAAGAATGAGATCTTATTATTGCTTATGGATGTAAGAATGAGATCACCGTACTGCTTATGGATGTAAGAATGAGATCACATTACTGCTCATGAATAATATCACCTTACTGCTTATGAATGTAAAAATGATTTCACCTTACTGTTTATGAATGTAAGAATGAGATCATCTTACTGCTTATGAATGTAAAAATGAGATCACCTTACTGCTTATGAATGTAAGAATGATATCACCTTTCTGTTTATGAATGTAAGAATGGGATTTTCTTAAAGATATCACCTGACTGCTTATTTATAAATTAAATGCTAGCTAATATAAGCTACAAACTGATTCCTCAAAATTATTTGTGAAATTTATTACTGTTCAATATACAAAAGAACGAGACGTGTAGATGTCAATTATGTATTCAGATATATGATGTAACAGTTGCCCATTTATGATAATCACAAAGACACTGAAAGTTATGATTTGCACAAGTTCGTGTTTCTGCACACAAACATCATAACGAATGATATAACACAGAAATGTCTAATTAGTTATTGTTTCAATTCCATAGCTGATACCTAAAGCGAAAACGAAACTTGATGCTAACAATGATAATGTAACTTTCCAATTGTTCCCTTGGATACTATTAGCAAAATGATTTCATGTCGAATTCAGATATCCGACAGGTCGAAAAGTGGCTTTATTCCATATTAGTCTTGTAATTGGGTCATTTATCAAATATGTATCCAAATATAAGATGTTCGGGAGTATTTGGCTAATGTGTGTTCGATTATTGCCTATCAGAAAAACTCTTAAATGGGCGAGAATGATTTTAAGACCATGTCGATTATACCCAATACAAACATGTCGAATTTACGACCACTGTCGGAATTATCATAAATAAACATATTTAACAACTACAGATTACGGAATTAATAAATATAAACCGGATATAGAAATCCCACGCGTGACTTATTAACGTATACGGGGATAATTAGCCTCACGTGGTGACTGCATTCATCGAACTGCTCAAAGATATTTGATAAAGCATGTCGAATATCGCGGAATTCAACATGCCGGAATAACAATGGACATGTCGAATTTAGCCAGTGGATTCTCCAAATAACGAAAACGTGGAGCAAAATATTCATCTTTCGTGTCGAAATAAGCATATCTTTTGGTCGAAGTTTGCTTATCTATGACGTCGAAGTTCGCGTACTATGCCTAAGACCCCATCCCGATTGCCACTAAGAAATCACAATTGTAAGTGTGTAAGCGATCTTCAATCAAAACTATCTTATAGGGATAAGTTACCAGACGGGATAGCGCACACCATAATTGCACTGTAAAATACGTTACTTTCTCTCCTTTTTACAATTAGCGTTAAAATATCTAAGTGGTCGAAAACCGCTCATGATACCCTGTTTGACCTCTCTGTGACCTGTGATAAGTAAGAAGTTCCATGACAACATCCCTTCGTTTAAGACTCATTTCGATAAATACCATTTAAGAATATTTTTCACAGTTAAAAGTATTTTTCCCCTCATTCTATTGTGTGTTTATTTAGCAAGACATTCAAGCATCATCCTTTTAAAGACTGACATATATCACATAGTTTAGCAGCTTTACTTAATGAAAACAAAAAACTTCAAAATAACGTTGTAATAGTAAACACCATAGAAACACTTTACATATTTTTCTCTTCTTGTTTCCCTTTAACTGAGCAGCATCAATTAAACGCAAGTAAGTAGCATTCTTTCGTCATACATTGATTATTTTGTGATTACTATGGCACTAAAGATGACGTAATTGTTCATTTTATTGTCAATTGACGTTCTTAGCAAACAGCCTAGACTGCTTTCATAAACCTTTTGTGTTGTCGATCGATGCTGTAGAACTGATATTTTGTTAGAATTGAAAGGCTTTGGAGGTATTGAACGAACGTTTGTTGTCAGATCCCTATATAGGCTTTGCATTGTGTATCCTTTTAAAACAACAATTAAACACATTTATCGTAGAATTGACTATGCACCTTTCATCTTTATATCTGCGTCATCAGTTAATGGTATGTGTTTTACTTTCGGTGAGAAACTTGATATACTTCACCATGACAGCACCGTGACTACACCATAACAGCACCATGGCAGCAGTCCTCCTATATGATAAAACTGCGCCTTTAGCAAAAAAACATATTAAACTAATCAAAGTGTAACGAAACGCTTCAATGTCTCACTCGGCTTACTTGTTTCATTTTATAAATCAAAACAAATACCTGCTTTTACCGTTATTCTATGTGCTTTGTTTCCTTTGAACTTTGGTAATTAATAATCGTTATTAAAGAGTCGTATATGTACAACGTATTAAAAAAAAAATTCTTTAAATGCTTTGTGTAAACATACAAGTTACTAGTTAAGTTCCTTGATCACATCTTACGATTATACGATAACACCCCATAGTCATGTCATGTATTTTAATTGTTTTTCTATGTTATATAAGTATTTTAAAGGTACACGAAGTTGGTGTGGTCCATGTATGACGCAACACGATTATTGTGCAATGACCAAACCAACTAAAATACAATATTTCATCTTAACAATCGAGAGAATTATCACTTATTTTTATAATGTTTATATTTCAGATTCGGTATGCCTTGAATTTTTCCGTGACAAGAGTGTTACTATCTAGTAAATGCGACAGTGTAGATATCTCAAAAGAACTTTAAACTCACTAATGGTGTCTGTTCTGCTCCCTAGATTACCATTAGCATGCCATTACGTGATCACAGAATTTAAAAACAGCTTGCATCTTAACTCTATACATTAATCGTGTCACTACGTCACTAAAGCGAGAGAAATTTACTAAATAGTTTACAAATAACAACATTTCATGAACGATTTGTCAATACTTAGAAGATTAGGATGATTAGCTATTTGATGAACATAAGAAGCCACATTGTTTCTATGGCAATCACATCGAATGAAAACCTGGTCTTATCACACATTAATGAATGCGATTATACTTTTTAAGAAAAAGTCGCCCAGGAAAGAACCTGGACACGAAAACCAAACTACCGAACGACTGATCCGCTCTCAATCCCAGTCCCATTGCATCTGTGTGATAATTGTCAGGTGTGCATCACCATCCTCTCGAAAGGGAACATATACTACACACGATCTTAGCCAAAAGGCCGAGAAGCGATGAAAGCGATTATGATACTTTAAACTTAGGGCGCTATTTAAGATCTAACTCTTAAGGAAAATATTTAACATGAGTGATAAGTAAACTGTGGGTAAACTTCTATTACCAGGAGTGAAAAATTGTAAGTAGACTCCTAGTATCACGAGTGAGAAGCACAACTATGGGTATACTTCTATTACCAGAGTGATAAGCAAACATTCTGTAGACATATGTTGCCAGGAGTGATAAGCAACTGTAGGTATATATAAATATTGCCAGGAGTGATAATCAAACTGTAGGTAGACTTCTATTTCCAGAGTGATAAGATAACTGTAGGTAGAATTCTATTTCCAGAGTGATAAGCAAACATTCTGTAGAAATCTGTTGCTAGGAGTTATAAGCAAACTGTAGGTATATATCATTGCCGGTAGTGATAATCAAACTGTAGGTAGAATTCTATTTCCAGAGTGATCAGCAAACATTCTGTAAAATATGTTGCCAGGAGTTATAAGCAAACTGTAGGTATGTATATATATTGCCGGGAGTGATAATCAAAATGTAGGTAGAATTCTAGTACCAGGAGTGATAAGCTTACTGTAGGAAGACTTATATTACCAGAGAGAAAAAAACAACACTTGACAACACAATAAACATAGTGCTTGCTACAAATGCTAAGAATATAAAACAACGTAAAAAATGAGGACATATTACACAAGTACACAAGTACATCACAGACCCTTGGGAAGACAATGTCCACTTATTATTACGCTAAAATCCGCAGGGAAGTATGTACATGATATGACTTATTGACAAAATAGCGGTGTGCAATTACAACATTGATGAGAGCCTATCTGTTCTCGCAAGAGAGTCAATTTAAGTTTTGATTTTACGTTATGAGGCAAAAATAATTCCACATCTGCCTACACAAGGATAGAAAAAATCTGCACATGGTCACGTTCATATAAACACAAATAATTAGACGTTAATGTACAAGATTAGCTCAGGAGCCAATAAAATGAGAGAGTCGAGAGAGATGAGATGGAAAATTTAAAGCACTTGTTTGCAAATGTTTGATAATTTCACCAAGATGATGATGTATAGACTACTGAAAAAGTACTGAAATGGATTTAACTAATACTCTGTTATCGGAAATGAAGGTTATCGGATAGGAGCGATAAAGTAATCATTACATTCAATTCTCAGCATTTTCGGACTAGACAAGTTTCTTGATGTAAGATGGTTATTAATTTGTTTCATTTAAACTAATACTTGGAAACTTAAAAACCCTCGCCCTTTTTAAATAAAGTGGATATTGTGGACTCACTACATCGTTCATGATGTGATTTTAGTATAAAAAAGTATTGCAAGCTGAAGGCTTTCGAAAAGTCTCGCTAATATAGTTAATATGCCAACGCATTTAAACAACGCGAGATTTTCTTTTCTTTAAAACATCCTAACCTGAGAGTTGTTGAAACTGATTCGTGGTTTTACTTAACATGGTGTTATCACCAGAGGCCATAGCAGCTGGGCTAAACCCCTTCCAAATTAAAGCTTAGATGAAGGTTATTCATTCCTTTATCGTCACAGGTTTGCGTCCTATCATTGTGTATCTTTGAAATTTAAAGAAAACATTTTCACCCAAAGCTCATTGTTAGGGGAATTAGCTTACATGTGTTTACGAAAGCTTTAGGGAGAATGTGTTTACTAAGTTAGTTACAACATACTTATTAGTTATGTGATGACCTCCTCAAATGGCACCCGTGCACCATGTGATATAGTTTCTAGTACCCAATACGCCATATCTCTCAGTATACGGGTCCATATTTGCAATTATGATATTACGCCACCTATTATACTAACTGTTCTCTGGCAGAATTATGAATTTGTCATCAACATATCAGAGTATACAGTTCTGTAGGGTATTGTCAGTAATACTCGATTGGCTATCATATCCGACATATGATCAATTGTAATTAACTTCTCTCCTACATCGAAGGAATATTTTGACCAAATATTTTAATATATGCACTGAATATGTCTTTCTCACGCATGAATGGTAACTATTTTTGGTGATATTATTTTTTTCTTTGTATATTGAAACATTAGTTCTAGGAATGTGTTGGTCGTATGTGTTAAACGTTCATATTAACGCAAGTTATAACATGAGAACCAAAATATTATAAGACTTTATATTCACTACTGCAATAATTCTCATGGTATCAATCAATAAAGACCTCGCGTATATATCTTAGAACTAAAGTGTCTGCGAAATTTTCTTCTGCAATTTATAATTATTCATTTTTTGGCGTTTTATCGGATAACGCACACATGTTCTATTCACTGTGGTACTTTCGTTGACTCACAGATATACTGTAGGCTAACTTGCAATTGCATAACGGGGAAATTGACATATTTTCGAAAACTAGTGGCAAGGCAAATTCGAAAGAAGTGTTATGTTATTACTTACTATTAATAAACGTTTCTCTTGTCCACAAGTTCCATTTTATGAAATATGATTTCAACCGGTAGCTGTGATTGAGATGGGATGGGTTTAGGAGGGGGGGGGGGGGAGGGGAATGGTCTGTAAAAACAAACGATGATTTATCACATTTTATTAACTTGCGCTTGTATATTTACATATATATCCATATTTTAAATTTAAAATGTAATCATTTTAGTATTTAACAGCCATAACCCTTTACTAGTAAGATATCAGCATTTATTATATTATTATATCATTTATGGGTTTTGTTATTATTTCACAGAAACACCTGTCTATAAAGAAGAGATTCCAAATTTCAAGTGACTAAACCATGTAACTGATGTATATTATGGAAATACTTGGAAGAAAATGATGTTTCCCAACTTTACAAGGCCGATAATATGAGAACTATTGATTTTCTTTGTATTTATTAGAGTTTCTTACAAGCCATTTGCTGAATACACCATTTCCTATGCGTTATTTTATACGATTATAATTAATGGAAGTTTCATTATCAGAAGTATTGATAACAACGTTTTCACTATTTCAATATGTTCATGTTTAGCTTAGTGTTAATCGAAAACTGCATATAATCACTGTCCATTGCTACTACGATAGTAATACGATGTGTGCTGAATGTATTGTATATTAACAAAGACATGTAACAGCCTATATATACAACGAAGAAACAAAAAAATAGAAACATATAAGTTTCTCTAATACCGTGTTGCATCAACAGAACATATTAGTGTATAATATCGTATGTGGGTATTCACCTCTTTGTTCAGGACTTAATACGGTGTGAAGTGGCCACCCTACTTTCACTTTCTGGTTTTTTACTGTTCTGTGTCAGTTAATGCCACGATGTGTTATACTTCCTTGTCAAACTCATTGCCATCCGATTCACACATTACAGTAACTACTGTTAATCTGCAAAAGTTTTGTACCACAGTAAAAAATATATGATAAATTGGTAGCATGTTCTGTTAGAATTACAGTAAAAACTGAGGATATTTGTAATCTCATCGAATCTCAACAACTCGCTTTGTTGGGATTACACATATCTTCAGTTCTTTCTGTAATTCTAATAGAACATGCAGCTGATTTATAACACGATCCAGTATTTACTGTGGTTTATATATCATATTTAGTAACTGTGTTCTCTGTGTGTATCAGGTGTCATTGGACATCGTATTGTGTGGAAAGATAACATATATACTTGTGTTCTATAATTTCATCGCAATATGTTTTTTCTATGATACACCAACATTAGTGTAATATAATATGATTTATTTCTAATTTAATTTCCTGCAACATATTTAAGAGCCTGGACAAAGGAGACGTGAAACCCTAGTAACCTCACATTTTGAGCGATTTTGTTTTCATGCTGCGTAATTTATGCCTCATAAGACTAACTACCAGAGCATCATCAACTTAATGTTGTACTTTTGTTTTATAAACAAAGAATAGTATATTCCGCAAGAGACGGTTTGCGGATTGAATAATGTTACTATGTTGGAATAAACAACAGGAACCGTTAAAGCTAAAATGGTATGGTAATTAAACTGCCTACCTCTGCCTATACTGCAATCACTGCCTAGCATCGTGCCTTGTTAATAGGTAGTATGAACTAAGTTTTTTAAGACATGCGTGGAATTTCATTACAGTGATTTCTTCGATAAAGCTTATTATATTAGATACTCTTCCTGTGTAGACATTGCTACTTGTACTTACATACCTTACTGTACAATATATTCTTCCTGCGTAGACATTGCTATTATTACTCACATAGCTTACTATGTGAGATATTCTTTCTGTGTAGACATTGTTATTTGTACTCACATATTTTACTATTCAAGATATTCTTCCTGTGTTGACATTGTATTTGTAATCACATAGATTACTGTATCAGATATTCTTCCTGTGTAGACATTGCTAGTTGTACTCACATATTTTACTATGTGAGATATTCTTCCTGTGTTACAGTGTTATTTGTACTCACATAGATTACTATGTCAGATATTCTTCCTGTGTTGACATTGTCATCTGTACTCACATAGCTGACTATGCAAGATATTTATCCTTGCATCATGGATTGAACAAGATTTTGTGAAGTTTAACCAAACAGAAAAGTATTAAAGTGCTCATATCTTTCAGTCTATTCTTTACTTTCGTTTAAAACTATCTTCAGAATCTAGTCTATAAAATAAAAGACAGAAATAAAAAAGGTTCACCTGTAAGTATATGATAGCAGTATACAATTAGTCATGATATGTATGGAGTAAAATAGTCATGTGATTGACTTATGGATGATATTCATGGAACTCTTCTCATACTAGTTAAGGTCAAGTGCTTCATTCATCTAATGGCATGTAAGAGAACCTGTTAAACTCACTACGATAATAATGTCGTCCAAAATGAAAACTTACTTATCCTAAGCCAAACTAGACGCTGCGTTTGTTTCGTTAGTGTCAATACCATTAAAAATGATATACAATGCTTTTGGGAGACTTAACTCACTTTGTCGGCATTGTTTTGGCTAGCCTATGCTATAAAACAGCTTAAAATGGTTTATTAAAGAAGTAATATATACAAGAAAGTTATTGAAGAATAATAAATATGCGTCAACTTTCCAATTAACAACCTGATATAATGATTGATATCTAGCGCTACTGTCATGTTTTGAGTTTGCGAAACTATTTACATTGGTCTCGGTGATCTTAGAATAAGTTACATTTGAGTTATTTATGAATGTGAGATAATCAATATTGTCAATAATATTCCACACAATTTAGCTCAAATCCAAATCAAAAGACCATGTTCCTTACTATAAATATGGTGGCTTGATATATTCCAAGAAGGAGGAAGTAAAATTCATTTAAAAGTGAGCACTTAAAAATGATTAAGATAATTTAGAAGTTTTTAAAACTCAGAAGTTTCTTCAATAACTTTTTGAAATATTTCTAAATACCAACACACCCTGTCCAACTTCGATCGTTGCCACTAAAATCATTCAATTATGCTTTCTTATAATATCTCACTTTACTCCATGTGTTGTTTACAAAGCGAGAAGGTTACATTGAGGAAAGGTTACAATAATCGCCATTTTACACCCTTAAAACTACCGTTTGTAAACAAAGATAAAGAAAGCGCTAGTCTGAATTGAAGATAAAATGCATTTGCTTAAAGTTTTTACTAATACGCTTAATTTTATTATGACTTAAAATCATTCCCGCTGACATCCACGAAGATCCCAGTTACACCCAGTTGTTCTAGTTCCCAGCATGATAGATGTGTTCTGCATAGGTTGCTTGATCGGTATTCGCGGCTCCCATGGGAACATACGTTGTTGGAATCGGTATCTCATACGAACTGTCGCCGATTAATTTCTCAAATTTCTGTTAAGGGATAATGCGTGTATTTTATTTTACAGAATGTATTTAAGTAGTTCCGTCACGCAGTGAATTGTTTTAACGTTTCCCAAACTAATTCTCACGTTTCACTCCATAAATAATAAAAAACAAAAACAAGAAAAAAAAACAAGGCTAATGATGCTATTCGAGTACAGCCTAGTGACCAGTTAAAACATGTTTTCCATATATGTTGCACAATAAAGAAACACACACCATGAATCTTTGAAAGGGCTGTTCATATTATGAACAGATCATCTTGCATCTCTTCAACATCTTTATAGATTGTATCGTTGTAATGGAAATCAACAAACGGCGGTTGTGGTGACGTCCCACATTTTACATTAGCTTAACTTTCTTGTAACAAGGCGGTTTATTTACAAACAATAACTATCTGTATGGAAACAAGGCGGTTTATTTACAGACAATAACTGGCTGTGTGGAAGCAAGGCGGTTTATTTACAAACAATAACTAGCTGTGTGGCAGCAAGGCGGTTTATTTACAAACAATATCTAGCTGTGTGGAAGGTAGGCGGTATATTTACAAACAATAACTAGCTGTGTGGAAGCAAGGCGGTTAATTTACAAACAATGCCTGGCCCTGTGGAAGCAAGGCGGTTTATTTACAAAACAAGAACTATCTGTGTGGAAACAAGGCGGTTTATTTTTCAAGAGCAGAGTCCATTGGTCACAAGTACTTAACATTTTTAATGGTAAAACATTGCATTATGCAAAGACGTAAAGGGAGAAGAAGATAGGTTGAATGCTACCACCAACAAATATTGTCGAATCATGCTTCCAAATAGACGCTCATTATAGACGTTAAGACAAGTTGGAAAGACTTGTGGAGAAAACAACAATACTTACAGCTACGAATGTTCCCCTCAAATGATGAATGGAAGGTCGAAGAGAACAGTTATGGTTCCAGCAATCGAATAAGATTTTATCTCTACAAATAATCCAAAAAAAAAAATGCGATTACTGCTGAGCAGATTTTTTTCTTAAATAACGTCAGCCAAGATACAGCCTGGCAATCAAACACCGAGCATTATTTGTTAAGCCACAATCATAAAATGTTGTGTTGAGAAGCGCAGTATTTAACATGAATAGGGGACCATAAATACTTTTACTTTTATAACCATTGTCTGCCAAGAATTTCCACGAGACTGTATGGAGATGTTCTTGACACAAAGCAACACTTTACCATGAATACATTTGATTCCCTGTGAGGTAGCGTGTATAACGGGTATCAGAGATGTTTAAATTGTTAGTTTGAACTTCATTTATTTATCATTCTCAAATGTGCAAGTTATTGACGATTTGGTTTAATTAAGGACCCAAAAATGACAGTACTTATTTTGCTATACAGCTCTTTGTTTTGGAGACACTTTAAAAAAATACAAGAAAGTTACGAAATTCAATCATAAAAAGGAACCAGTGAATGAATTCAGTTTTCTTAGTTTGGTTGACATGAAACATCGACAAGAATTATTCAAAATAAGACTGCAAACTATGTCTGAGTGTTTACTAAATAAATTCTATCAGAGTCTAAGAAAATAGCAAGGTCTCTGCATTTAATCCTTCCTTGAACTACTTCAATATTTATATTAATGCCATTGAAACAGACATTGAAAAAGTCATTGCTTCTTGAACCATACTGGATTATATTGTTACCCGATTTCGGTATTGATTATCAAATAGCATCGAACGGTGTACCAACATTGTGGATAAGACAAAAAGTAAATTAATACGATACTAACTTTATCTGCAGGTACCTCTCTGGCCAAGGTACTGATGGCGCTGCAACGTTGTCAATCGATTCCACTTCCATGTCGACCGGAAACGGTGGTGTTCCTAACAGCAGTTATGAAAATTGATAACATTTATCTTAAAATATAATGCAAATTCAAGTCATGTAGATTGATGAAATCAGAAGACTAATTATACATAAGTTACCAAGTACGCAACACAACAATTTTATAAATGTATACCTCCCTGAAAGAAAGGTATGATAGTTTTATTGCAATTTTCAGATATTTAAAGACCACACAAGTTAACGCAACAATAAAAGTAATATGCACATACTATGAATCATCTTAGATCTACATTAGTTTCGCTTAGACAATGTACTGGTTCGATATACCAATCAATAGACTCTTCCCGGACACGTACAGTGGAAGTAGGCTACTGATTGTCCATTAGTATACCAGCACACACAATCACTATCGGGACACATACAGTGGAAGTAGGCTACTGAGTGTACATTAGTATATATACCAGCACACACAATCACTATCGACGTTAAACAATTATCTATGAGTATTTACGCAATCATATATGACTGCCAATAAACCAATGAGCACAGAAATACGTATCGATGGTATTATATTTGATGGATAGTTTACCAGCTGACATAATCTCCCATATTACTACTGCTGTAGACCACACGTCACTGGATTCTGTATATTCATTCAATAGTAACAGTTCTGGTGGAAACTGGTTCAAACTCACCAAGCGTATCTATTGTCAAAGAGAAATATGTTTCACAAATATATAACTTGAGTTAAGCATGAATAAGATTTTTTTTATGAACTACGATTCATGAAATGATTAAGTTATTAAATTTCAAATAAGATACTTTCTTACACTCTTAATTTATTGATTTTCCTGACGTGATGATAAAACTGTTTGTTTCCCAAAAGAAATATTCAACAATAGCCAGACATAAATCACTTTCTCAGAGGCTAAGGAAGATTGGAAAAATAATAATGTTTATCTACTGATCTTTAAATTAAGAAAAAAGTAAGTTCAATGAGCAAATGAAGTAATAACTATTCGACAGATGGGTGATGTGGGAGATATATTGACGGTGATGCGATATGTAGAGAATATGGGAGGAAAAATGTATGAGAACAGAATAAACCATTGGTTTGTCCACCTGTTCCTTTTTAAGAATGGCTAGCTTCCGTGCATCGCTAGAGAGACAGAAATCGTACAATTTGACATGTCCTTCTTTTGTCAGTAAAACCTTCTTAGAAGACAATCCAGGATGAAGAAACTGTGGATTTATTACAAAAAAAAAAAACGGTTAATTTATTATTTGGAAAAGAATTGCAATAAACAAATAATTTCACGATGAAACCATCAATCTAGATGAATACGGTTAAAAGTAAGTTGTGTTTATAATTGTAAAATTTATCTTCTCCAAAACACATTTGAAAAGAGCTAAGTAATAATGTTGGCTGTAACGAGACTTGTACCAGAGATATAAGGATTACAAGTTATTCGCTAAAGCAGAGCTATCCTGTCTTTTGCTGTTTCCAAAACCCAATATAATCAATTGCCTCCAAGATTCTAAACCAGTCATTCAAACTTCATTCATAGAGATTCTCTGTTTTACAACAATAATCTCCGTAAAGGTCAAGAACGGATTAGAAAACAAAAGTACGTTAAGCTTATATACATATGAAACAGAAAATTGGCCGGAACATCCGAATTGCAAACAAAATGTGTGTTGTCACTTACCCCGAAGGTTTTAAGAATGTCCATTCCTTCTAAGATACCTGAGATATGTTTGATGACGTCAGTAACTGACATTGAACTGCAGCAATAATAATACCCCTTTTCTTTAGTGTCACGTGACAACACGCTATGCAGATTTTCGCCAGCGAAATGTGTAGTTATCAGCCAAAGTCTATCTAAAAAAATGATGGATTATATCAAAATTACATAAGGATATATATAGAACAGCAATGTCCTGTCAAGATAAGCGTAATTTGATATCAATGACTGAAAATTAATCATTCCTTTGTTATAAATGTAAAATAAATGTAAGAAAAATGAAACTAAGTAACAAAATTGTATCACATGACTTTTAACATTACATCCAGTTTGAGAACTTGAGTTCAGTCAGTTTTATTTACATCCAGTTGTCCTTTTGCCTTGTAATCGTATACTGTGCTGTAGTCCGATATGATGCTGTGGGAAGCTTTCGTTTCAATACATGTCATGATATGATAGATTTGTCTCTTATGTACTTCTTGCAATTGTTTCGTGCATTTTTTCTTCATCACTTGATAGCGTGTGTACGAAATATCAGAGATATCGAAAGGATTGAAAGAGTCAACAACTCACTGTTTTGGATAGATATAGCCTCGATCTTTGCTAGATGGTTCGATGCTGGTAATTCGAGACATTTTCTGATGTAAGCCTCCCAATGAATTTCTTTCTTTCTAATGAGCTTTTCTGAAAATATAACGCAACAAGTCATCAATTCAATACGGCGTGCCTTCATACTGCTCAAAATGTTGACTGAAGCACCATTTAATAATACAATCGGGAAACTAGATCCAAAAGGAATAAATCCTTCTTTACTGCACACAACAAATTGAAGTATTCTCTTAGATCAGATTCCGGCCATGATTTGAAGATATTCACTTAATATATCACTAACCTGTTAGGGTTGTTACTACAACACACTTATTGGTCTCATTAGCAAGATTTATAGATCCCATCCATCTTTTGTAGATATTTCCTATCTTTATTTTTTTGATGATGGAAATGTCACACTCACTCAACAAACGGGGGTCTTTCCCTGCAATCACATCTGCTGTAGAATAATAATCTGTGGAAAAGTTGCGAAACGTACATTACGGCCAATGAGCACATATCTTAGTCATTTTCTATTGTAAGTCATCGTTGAATATTGGCTGTTGATGACCGACAATTCCCATTTGCTAATTAGTGATTGAACAGTCTACATAGTTTAATTACATGTGAACGTATGTTAATTTCCTTCTATGTATTGTATTTTCTTCCACCTTATTTTCAAACATCATAACCCACAGATAAAACTTTATTAAATACGACTAGTCTGTACTACGATATTAAACAGCTGTTATCTTTCAATAATTCATTTACTTTCAAACTATTACCATTTGGAGTAAACTTACTCGGTTCACTTCCTCCAGAATTGTGGGAGTTTTGTGAGTTTTCTTCGTCAGCAGGTATCTTTGGTAATGCTTTCCTGTTACAGAAATAAATGGCGTTACATCATGTTGGCAAAGTTCATCAACATAATAGCCATGTAGTAAATTATTAAAAGGAAATACTTTAATTTCAAATATCTGTCGTTTGAGAAAAAAGAAATTCTGGAAGTAATTTAGTCGTAATATGATAGCCATCAAGCAAAAAAGGGTAATGAAATAAATTGAATAATGGGATATATTTCTGAAAGACATAAAACATTTTATATTAACCCCCACTATGCATTCCATTATAAACACGAACTAACCAATCCCTAACTCCACAATATGTTCTGGTTTAATTGTATAGTAAATAGTCTCACAACCATGACTATGCACTTTTTGCGTCCGATTAATTTTTCATCTCGACCACAACAATAACAAAGAATGGGACACTCTTGTGTTTGTTTTAAGTTTTTAGTCGCTCGATCTCTGTGAAAAGGGCAACAGTTTGAAAAACCAGTGAAACACCAGTGAAACATCGTGATTGTGCGACTACATACTGCACACTAGTTAAACAACGTGATTGGGGGGTTACATACTACACAAAAATAAACATCGTGATTGTGGTATTAAATATATATAAAAAAAATCATTAAACATCGTGATTGTGGGATAAATACTACACAATAGTTTAACAACGTGATTGTGGGATTATATACTACACAAAAATAAACATCGTGATTGTGGTATAAATATATTAAAAAAATCATTAAACATCGTGATTGTGGGATTAAATACTACACAATAGTTTAACAACGTGATTGTGCGACTACATACTGCACACTAGTTAAACAACGTGATTGGGGGGTTACATACTACACAAAAATAAACATCGTGATTGTGGTATAAATATATTAAAAAAATCATTAAACATCGTGATTGTGGGATTAAATACTACACAATAGTTTAACAACGTGATTGTGGGATTATATACGACACACCACTTAAACATGATTTTTGGGTTACATACAACAGAGTAGTGAAAATGAAAACATATCGAGAATTCCTTACCTTCCTTCTGTCAGAATACTTTTTCGATTAACTGTACAATAAAAAGAATTTTTTCAAGAAGGTTTTAAATAAACCTTATTGGTTTCCATAAAGTGTAGGGATATTGCATTTTCAGAAAACCAATTTAAATTGTAACAGAAAATATAATAAATATATAATATTATTATGTAAAACATCTTATAATCAAACCAACGTGAACTAAGATCACTGAAGGAGTAATATTTTGTGTTTAAGTGTTGTATTTGTAATAATAGTATGTATTTAAATGTTCATTGTGAAATGAAATATGAAACAGAGCATTTCAAAGCAAGGTTAATAAGAACATGTGTCATATAAAAGGGATCTTAGAGCAAAACTTGAAATTGTACATTAGATCCAGAAATTTATTTTAAATAAAACCTTACTTGATTGATCGGTATCTGAGGCTCCTTTATCAAGAACATTCATTTGATGACTTGACATTGATGAGGTGACATTTGGAATTCCAATCCGAAAGGAAATGAGAATGAAGAGGAAGCGAGAGTGATAATTTCTGCCTTGCTCTTTATATCACAGCAAGTCATATTGCTTGTTTCTGTACACGTAAATCGTGTTACTAGTAATACTTTTAGTTGAGGCTTAAGGACCGCCTGGGATTGACGGGATTGGTTAAGATTGCTGCAGGGCTACTGGTATAAGTTAAATAGTAACGGGATGGGATGAGGTGCCTGGAGGGCCACTGGTAGAAGTTAAGAAGAGGCGGGGTGGGATGAGGTGGCGGGAGGTCTACTGGTAGAAGTTGAGAAGAGGTGGGATGGGATGAGGTGGCTGGAGAGCTACTGGTAGAAGTTAAGCAGTGACGGAATGAGATGAGGTAGCTGGATGGCTACTGGTAGAAGTTAAGAAGAGGCGGGATGTGGCGAGGTCGCTGGAGAGCTACTGGTAAGGGTTAAGTAGTGAAGGGATGGGGTGAGGTAGCTGAAGGGCTACTGAAAGAAGTTAAGAAGAGGCGGGATGGAGTGAGGTGGCTGGAGGGCTACTGGTAGAAGTAGTGTTTATGCCAAAGTTTGAAATTTTAATGAACTCACCCTCGCCGGCTTTGTGTTACTGAAGCTGTAAAACATAGAAAGAAATAATGCATTTGTGAGTATACATCTTGTCAATGGATCAATCAATTATACATGATAAAGTGATATGCATGATAAAGTAAAATCCATAAATACACTAATGTTGGTAAGTACTATTAAACTATTGAGATAATGAAAGCAGTAGTAAATTGTGCATCAGGAGATATACCATATTTCCTTTAAAAGTTTGTTCTAGTTTGCAGTAAAATGTTTGAAGTTTAAATAATAGGTGCACTCAGACCTCCGTCCTACCTCTTCCTATCTCCGAAGGTTTATTGTTTACCCATTCTCATTTAATCCACTGTTCAACATTCAAATGTCTCCCTGGTCATAACACGACCTTTTAGTATATGTTCATATTACGTTGTAATATAGAGTATTGTATGAAAAGGAATATTAATGCCTACAGATGAGACACGAAGTTCTAAAACGCGTGTGGTCAATGTTTGTGGCTATACCTCGATGGTGTGTTCTATACTTAATTATATTATGTTTTTTGTAACGTATTTGATAAACAAAACAGCGTTATAGTCTATATAATATAAATTGCTGTCATTGTTTCATAAATTTGAAAGTTCAATATTGTGTACAATGCTAATACCTACATCTGAATTTTCTGACTTTGAAACAAGCACAAACTAACAGGCAACTGGAAATGGACCCGAGAACACCAGCCACAATCATCCATTTGTTGTTCCCTAAGGATGTAAAACGAGTAAAAGATATGTTTTTGTGGAAACTCCTGAGAACGATAATGGGTCTATGACTACATAATTTGAATGGTATTGGTTTTTATCTACCTATACCCTGCAGTTTTTTTTATTACATTATTGCCTCTTTATATTAGCATTTGATCAATATATGTATAAAATACACTTATTCAGTAAGGAAGCATTAGGTTATGTCTACTGATGTTATTATTATGTGTTCATGTATACCAATTACAATGAGGCTAACATTCAAGTACGATCTATCATGAAAGGTATTCCCCTCGTTGGCGAAAAGAAACCGAAACCTATTGAATTAAATATTAACCGCAAGCCTTGTATGCAACACAGAAACTATTGAGTCCAAAAAACTTTAAGTTACATATAACTGAACAAAAGAATTAACAATAATAGAATTGAGCACAACTGAACAAAAATTATATAGAGCGGAAGAAAAATATTGCAGATGGAATATTGGATGTTGATATGAATATAAATATACTGATTTGTGTTCTTAATGAATCATCTTCCTCAAGAATTTATATTTTAGTTTAACGTTCAAATCACTGACGACACGATGTTATATTGGATGTATTTTAAACATGAACACAAATTTGAAGTTAGTAAGCTTTTTGAAGAGTAAAAGAGGGAATTGCGGTCAGCGAGAGGTTATTTTGGTCATTTCAATGCAATACAAAATATTCTTAGAAAATGCGTTCTTTGCAATGCATATTGTAGTATTCATTACAGTGCATTAACTCTAAATTCATCAAATTAGCCTCCTATATTAAAATAAATTGGTCAGATCGTGAAACAAACTATTGGAGACTTCCAATTTAGAACATTTTATTGTAAAACTTGGTGATATCCAGACCTTTGTTATATATGTATGTCGAAAAATCATGATTAAAATATGTCGAAAGTTGATTAATAAGGCTCCACAAGCCGTCTCGAATCGACCGCATATAAGTTATATACATCCCTATTGACCACACAAGAAACGTAGGCTTCGCGTGACAATATTAGTAGCGCAGCAGGTAAACTGGTATTTCTTTGAGGTACATTTGATGCTTGTTCTATCTTCATGGACTTTATGTGTTCATTTGACAAATACACCCAATCAGGGGATGTCAAAGTACCTTTAGAAGATATGAACTTGTCTATTATGTAGTAAACCTCTTCAAAATATAAGATAAACATGAACTGAGAGTTTTTTAGGAACTCTTAAATGAAAATTTTGTAAATCGAAATATCTGAGAGATTTAAACGGAAACAATGGTTACAGTGAGATTTTAACAGACAGGGAGACTCGGTTCATGATTATGTCGAATACCGGAAAGTACGCAATGTTGAAATAACTGTCGAAGTTAGCAAGCTAGATGGGTCGGTTACAGCCGCACTATGTCGAACGGTATTAGGAATTATTCCATTGCACTATTCGTCGTGGTCAATGTAAATGTCGAAGTTCACATACTGTAGAGGTCGGAGTTAGCAAACTGTGTCTAACACCACGCAACGTTGGTCTCGAAATGTATTTCTATGAATAATGCTTTGAAGTATTAATTTTTTTCTCAATAAAAAACGTTACAAAAGTTAATTTGACGAAGTTGCAAAAACGGCGTGTTATTTTAGATTTTAACATTTCATTCTAAAAGGAAGACACAAAAATGTCTAAGTGATCGTAAACTACACGCGGTACCCTGATTGATCTTGTATTGACCTGAACGGCTGAAATACATTGATGCCTCGTTAGAAGAGAAATTCTTTTATTTGGACGGATCACTGTTGTCCAATTTAGGCAGTTAACATCAACCAGTAACTTTTAAGTCTGTCTTGTCATTTAATTTTTAAGATCACGTATTTTCCTTTTAGGGGGCGCTACATAGTTATGGTGCATGACAAGTACGCTTTATAGCTACTCATGCTACTCATGTTAAAACCCTGTTTCACCAATTTGCAGTGAATATATTAAGAATTTTCATGGAATTTAACACATGTTCATTTGCGTGTAATAAGAACATAATTTTTGCTAGTTTTCTGCTAAAGGAGGTAAGAAAGGTAACGAGGTGCATTGTGTTTTAACATATTGCATATCAGATAAGTTCACAACTAGGTAATATTGATCTACAACGTTACCATTCACAACGAGTTTTCCATTTTTAGATGGCGTAGTTGCAGTTTTTCAATCGAGCTAACATTTCTGATATCTAAATAACCCCGTTATTCGGGGAGAGAAATATGTTACCATCGGTGAATCGCTACACATGTATATTACTAGACACTTCTTGTTTATGGCATATCGTGTAAATAACACACATTCATAACTTCATTGGTAACATAAGTATATTAGTCTGAAATACGATTTCTGCCATCTCAAGTACAGTTTGTGTCTCCAATACGCAAAACTCTCAACCGAGTGTCAATATTCAACTTATAACAGCACAAGTAAATTTTCAGTACAAAGAAAACATAATTCATCTCCACGGAACACCCAGACAGTATTGTTACTTCGTTGTTATCTTCATATAGCAGCATTTATCAGAGGTCTCTGAGAATTGCGATACTCTGCATGCATGGAGATGGCAGACATATCTACTACAATCTTAATTAGCATACATGTACCTGTGATTTCAAATTGGTTCTATAATCTGCTGAAAATCATCGGTGAGAGGGAGGGGGGGGGGAGTGGGCACTTGTACTGTTTGTTTCACCTAGAGAGCAATCCCGGGAACCTTCAAACATTGGCGTATCATCTTAATTATACATGCAATCGATATTCCAGCTTTGCAAGTATGTGTATTTTGGATCACAATACATACAATAAGCTACAATATAAATATTTCGGCTATTGATCTACAATATAATATTTATGTATAAAATTACCTCGCTTGAAAGTGTATTGTTTTACAGTTCCACTACACTTTTTTATTTGAGTAGAGTAGTAACTAACAGGGTGTTCTGGTTACATTACCGTTAATTTTATAGCGCCACCTTCTGCCGTCGCCTACCTGTCTAACGTCAGCCCGTTTGGGACCAGCGCACAACAGCAAAAGTTAATAGCGCCACCAAATCTAGTACAAACTAAGCTTTCTGACTTAGCAGAAACCTAAGTGTATTGGAATACTATTAGAGCACGATTAAGAGTACTACGAAATCTAACCGTAAAAATTACATTTTATTATTTTATTAAAATTACACTTTTGGGTAAAAGCACTTCAGGTCCATTGATCTATGTTTGGGAAGCATTATTCAAGGATGAACAGATCACTACTGTAAACACTAAAGCAACAGCAACAACCCATAAGGGAGCATGGTAAATTTGGCGCTACTTTCTTTACGCGAATTGAAAATAACATTGTCAGGTAGAGATATTGAAGTTTATAAATTAATCATTATAATTGATAGCGCCATTTAACTCAATTTATCTTTAAACTTCCAACTTATCTAATTAATGCCACAAAAACATAACTCATCCATTGCTTCGGGATAACTAAACTAACATGAACATTATATAGTTTGGTGGCCAGTAGTTTGGTGACAAGAGGAATTCCTATCAATAATTTAAGGCAAAGTACTAATTGCAGATAACAAGTTGGAGAGAGTTAATTGTTCGTTTCTCTTGACTTAGAAGTATACGTAATGAATGTTGGAAGTCTTCACGATCACTTTCACTTGTTCGGTCAGAAGGTGGAGATATGGTATATTTTCATTGTTTGTTAGAGTTCGATTGGAATATATATTTCAAAAGTAGACAAATGGTAATTACGTTTTAAGCTATCAGTTGACGCGTATAATGGACTTACGCCCTCTATTTTTATTCTGGTTTGACGTTACCATTAACATTACACCACGCATCGTGTAATAAACTCAAACGATGTTAGCATGCAGCAGGGTGTTGTCTGTGATAATCGATCCAATACAAAATTCGACATGTTGAACGGATCATCTGAAGTTTTCTGTACACAACAAATGTTTGTTCCAAATATTTTATTTTTATTAAAGGTAAAAATATCTCCTGAAACTGTTGAACAGATTTTAATCTTCATTTGTGATTATTTCTGATACCAAATTGGAATGGCACTTAGTGGTCTCTGTCAACAATATATCAAACACTACTATTAACTCATTCTGTAAGACAGGAAGCGATTTCGTTAAGAATATTGTACTAGATAATATTGTTGAACTTCTGAATTTATATACTATGATATGAGTGTTTATTCTTATAGCATTTGTGGTTTTGAATAATCCAAAATAAATTGCATATTTTGGTTTTATATGATTGGAATACTTAAACGTATGTACATACACTGATTGCCCACACGAGTTGTATACTCTGTGCTTAATTCGGTCTTGGCTATAGTGTGTACCTTGACTAATGTTTTAATGTATTTCTATGCTACGATCTTTACAACATGGTTCATTCTTATTCACCATTCACTTGATTCAAGCAGGGAGTTGTTCTGGTTCAAGTAATAAGATTCTGCGATGACTCAACACTAAAATACAGGAGACAGGGAAGACTTGGCTGAAAGTTTATGGACGAGAAAATCAATCTAACAATGTGATGAACTTAGCAGGTAAAATGACTTCACATCGTCTTGCAGTCATAAGAATAATCGGCGTTCGATAGAATGCTGAAGAAACTAGTGGAAATATATCATATTTTCTTATTCATAAATTCTCTCGTTTTCCAAGACTGATGATTAAGCAAATACATAACCCCTTTTGAGTGAGAACCATATCGGTAATGATCTTAACACATCGTTTTCTTTTCCGCACTTTACAGGTTGAAGAACCTTATGCCTTTGAGCCGTGCAATGGATAAAACCAACGGTAACAAAGGATATTACTATGTTTCAAAGACCATAATATGTACAGTCCTGCAGTGAGCCTTCTTATTCTTCAGTCCATAATACATAGATATGATATAAAACTTTGTCACAAAGACCATATTATGTACAGTCATGCAGTGAGCCTACTTATTCTTCAGTCCATAATACATAGATATGATGTACAACTTTGTCACAAAGACCATATTATGTACAGTCTTACAGTAAGCTTACTTATTCTTAAGTGCATATTTCGTAGATATGATGAATGCAACTATGTCACAAAGATCATATTATTTACAGTCTTACAGTGAGCTAACTCATTCCTAAGTGCATATTTCATAGATGTGATGTGAATCGGATTTGAGGGTTCGTTTCTTTATGCATATTCCTGACTGATTATATTAGTATTTTTACTGAAAAATATCGAAAAGAGTCTGGTGAAGCACAAATGTCAAAGGGTAAGAGAAGGAAGTCTAAGAGAACATGAGTTGAATGAAAGTAATGAATATGAATTTTCATTATATGTACACAATACATGTGTAAAAAACGAAATAGCTTTTTCATCGCGACCTTAACCAACAATAAGTAATATGGAAAGTAAAACATAATATGATCACGTGGCTCTCTGTTCAGCTGTAAGTAATATATTATCTTTCACTTCCATTGTTTGCCCAGTTGCATCTTCGATAAGGAAGTATGTGCCATAGAAACTTTACAGTGAACTATATCCTTTTACAATGCACCATGAGAGTATATAGTGCAACTATTAGTGTGTAATATTCTGTATTATAAATGAATGCAGTAAGCACAGTGAACATAGAACCACAATAAAGATAAGTTAAGTCATGGTTACCGTCTGATCTTCCTAATCCATTACAACCAAACCTCTCCCCTCCCTCCAACCCAATCACTTCCACCTCAATCCCCTTCAGTCTACTCGGCCTCACATAATCTATGTGATACAAGTATTTGTAATATGTGGTTCATGGATCTTATGCTTGACGAGTTAAAGTATCACACCTTATCACACCTTCCTTCACGTAGCCTCGCCTAATCCATCTCTAGATACAATGAAATATCAGGGATGCTTGATGCCTCTTTACTGATCCAATCCTAATCCCAACCTTCCCTCTCCTCAAACTTCTTTCTCCTCATGTAGCCTCGCCTAATCCTCTAGACATGATGAGATATCAGTAATGTATTGTGCCTTTTTACTGATCCAAGCTTACCAATAGCCTTCCCCTCCCTGATTGTCATGAAAAAAGGCCTACACTGTTAGATGTAATTCAAACATAACCTATGCATGCAATAAAGGACAGTTTCCTCTCACCTTCATTTTAACGCATTGTGCAAAATATACAACCATACGGTACAGAAAGACACGTGGAGAACCAGGAGTAAATAATGAGTAAATAATTCAAGGTTAATTTATGAAAAGCTTTTATTTTTTATCTAAAATGCAATCTAAGTTTGCATGGGACTGAAGTCGTGCTCAGAAAATGACATTTAAAATTAACCACTGAAAAAGTGAAACTGGGAAAACATGTGAAACTTTTACATGAGTCGACTGGCTAACTCTACCTTACTTTGAAAGAATATAATTACTCATAAAGACAACTACAATATTGCTCATTGAGAATATTAATCTAAGGATATCATTCTAATTCTGCATTATATGTGCACGTTTGGAGTTGTGTATGCAAAGGGAACGAGACATTTAAATTGGCGAAAAACCTTGAAGAGTATTAAGTAAAGATATTTTATTTAGTCATTAAAAGCCAAAATACAACATGCTTAATTCCTCACAACGATCGAATCAAGCTGTGCAGGAGTAGAGAGTGAGTTGCAAATGTTGAACTGTGATACATTAACATGTATCATGCAAACAAATTAAGAAAGATATCTGAAAAGATTAAACCAGATGAATGTGTGACAATATGTTATTTCGAGTTGGCTGCTAGTACCAGGCCGGACTGATTACCACCGACACCATGCAGCACTGAATTACGTAAGCCGAGTGCGTCGCATAAATGTTCAATTTCCAACCGTCATCAATATGTATTTTTCGTCCAAAACTTCAAATACAATGCTTTTTCTCAAGGTATGAAGCACCATCGATTGGATCACTGAGCCGGTAGCAGTTGGCAATTGTTCTCATTCTCGTTCTTAAAGTTTTACTAATCAACATGATAATGGTTAATTATATACATTACAATAGTGGATAACGTATCGTGAGCTCCCTGGAAGGGCCGACCACAATTGACCATCAACTAGTACATACAAATCATCCACCTCTAGTTATCAGCATGGTCGATGTGTTCTGCTCCAACATTTTCAAGAGCTCTTGAGTTATCGTAGTGATTACCAACCACCAATCGCCAATATGAGAAGCTAGTCACATCCAGTTTACACTGCAGCATGGTAGATTTGTTCTGCATAGGTAGGTTGAGTGGTTTTAGAGGCTTTCATAGGTAAATACGTCGTAGGTATTGGTATCTCGTAAGAACTGTCCGTGATTAATTTCTCAAATACCTGTTGAGGGATAAGGCGGGACTTGTTACGCGATACTAACAGCAGATACATGTTACATAGAACACTATATGCTGTACATACTTGATACTTAAATATCTTTGCGTGAATGGATCCAACTACCAACTTTCAATTAAAAGCAAACAAGAAACAAGAGAAACAAAACACAACTTATTGGTTTATACATATAATCTAATATGAACATTAAAGCAAGTCTCAAAGCAGAAAGGAAGTCACATCTCACAGCTAGGCATGCATTAAACCAGAATTTAACTCCAAGAAAATTAAATCTACACGTAAATATCCGTTACATCAACCTTAATATATATTTCGACTAGAAGGATAATATCATTGAAAGCTAAATCACTTGAAGAAGGTAACTCAAATATCTATTTACATATTAAAAAATGCGATTGATTTTCAATTTTCAATAACTTCTTAGGGAACGCAATCTTTGAATGGACAGATGATATACATCAGTTAACAAACTCGGCGTTCATTCACATGCAAGGAGTACTACAGGATTGTTCGCATAGTGCTTTCGATATGTTTACAGAGATCATTAACTAGTTCTAATTTACCTGTGGCAATTCAAAACATTAAAACTATTACGTAAGCTTCTCAAGCAACGAAAATTGTCATAATACCATAGCTATGTAATATTTCGGTTGTTATTCACAACTGGCGCGAGATTTCCTTTTGGAATCCCTCCTTCGATTTTGCAACTATGAATTGCAATAAGACAGCGGATGTGACAAAAACACAATAAAGAATGCTAAGTCATACCGAACATATGGCTATATTAAAAGCTTTAATAACTTCAAAACATTTCACTATTGTGTGTTATTATAGTACAACTTAACTTCGACAATTCCCTAGAACAAAGGACACATCCAAACAAATTATAAAATCAGACATGAATTATCTTCTAGAGATGAGTAAAACATTACTTACAGCTACGAATGTTCCCCTCAAATGATGAATGGAAGGTCGAAGAGAAGAATTATGGTTCCAACAATCGAACAAGATTTTATCTCTGCAAATGTTTGAGAAATCCAATTCAAATAGTGAATCAACATATTTAGCGTACTATTTGATATGTTGAAATGTAAATTTGAAATACAAGAAGTGTTATACTGATAATCAAATTTAGTAAGTTTTACTTTCATTATCATTGTGTCTTGTAAGACTTCACAATAGATTTTGTGAAGCCATTTTTTTGCTAAATAAAGGACACTTTCAACTTTACACATAGCAATCAGTATTGAATAACTAATTAAGTTAACAAAGAAACACTCATTTGGCTGAAAATACTCTTTAACTAACAGGTAAGCGCCCTTAAAATAATACAATGTCTTCATTTATAATAACCTACGTAAACTAACATATAAAAAAGAAACGCCACAATAACGCTATCATATTAACTTTCGTAAATCCAACTACTAAACTCAGATGCAGTCTGCGATGGTTGTACAACCTACAATTATTGCTAAATAGAAAAGAAATACAGAAAGAATTTCAAACCGACTTCGACTAGTATGGAATATGATTACTTCGGAACTTATATAATGAGATGGTAAATTAAAGATTGACTTCTTACTTTATCTGTAAGTACTTTTCTGGCCAGGGTACTGACGGTGTAGTCGCTTCTTCGTCAAATCTAACTTTCTTTTCCACAGGAAATGGTGGGTTTCCTAGAAGATTTGCGAGTGTAGAAACATTGAAACTAGTCTGTCGTGAATGTTGTCAAACTTATTTTTTCCCTCTTTGCATTCACTCTGTTTATAAACGATATTACCAATTGATAAAGATGCTGTAATTAATTTTAGTCAACAAAGTCTTAAGCGGTTCTTATGTCTCTTTGTTCTATTAAACTAACCTCAAATATATATTAAAGCAGTAATGTAGCTTTCTGTCATCAAAACGAAAACGTGATTTTACAATTTGGTACTGGACTGCAATCGATGGTATGGCATGTACAATATATCTCGGTGTCTCTATAAATTATTATAATAAGTTGATTTTCTTTGTAGAATATTTTAAACATGTTTTTCCCTAATAAAATTACTGTTATTTATTGAGCAGTTCCGTGTGACTTCGAATTAACTGACATTCAAAAACTTGAGTTACATTTGATGTATTTATTTTACTGGAGGTAAATGTAGTCAATCGAATCGAATTTACTTATCAATGTGAAATTTAAACATGTATAGTTGTTTGTGTAATAACTGTAGTTGTCTGTTATAATAAGCAACGATTTTTTGTATCAGATATTTTATTGTTTGCTACCATTATTTCATTATTATTAAATTTCTTTACCAGCTGCCATTATCTCCCATAATACTACTGCTGTAGACCACACGTCACTGGATTCTGTATACTGATTCAACAGTAGCACTTCAGGTGGAAATTGGTTCAAAGTTACCGTAGGAATCTGTTATCAAGAAAAAGTAATTTATCATGAGTTATGGTATATTCTCTTAATATCTTAATACTTAAGATTACTTTACGTAATACTTATCCACAATTAACTTAATTTTACATTGTTCACTGCGGTAAAAATACTCACAACTGCTTTTTGTTTTCTTAAATCGAAACTATTATGTTACATTGAAAAACATTTTTTGTTTCTTTACATATAGAGGTTTTGATGAAGATTAAACGGTGATTTTAATTACAGAGGACTTCTACTTGCCTTAGTGAAAACGATAGCGAGAAATTCATGCATGATATTGAAGGTTTTAGAGTTTTCCAATTTAATGATAGTAATGTACATGTCTAATGAAATCCACAAAATATGCCAAAACTCCAAAGAGAACAAGCCATTCATCTAGAGTAGTCTGTTTTTGCTTGATCTACATATAGTTTCACACCTTAAACTTCGTTATCCTTATGACAAAAAAACACTAGAAATTGATCCTAAAGAATCAAGTACAAGCAAATAAATAAATAAAATTCTTAGCGACCAATAACACGTTGATTAATAATTGAGTAATTTACCTGTGATTTCTTTAGAGCAGCTACTTTTTGTGCATCGCCGGCCAGACAGAAGTCATATAATTTGACCTGCCCTTCCTTGGTTAGTAAAACCTTTTTGGTTGTTAAGCCAGGGTGAAGGAACTGATAGAAAATGAAAACCAAGAAGTTAAGTTATTTATTAGGTTGTTAAGAGACAAAATGGTCTCACGTATGCCTTCATGTTGACTGAAAACTTGTTTTGATTTAAAAAAAGTAAGATACGAATGGCAACTTTACAAAAAATATTGATGATGTTGATGAAAAGCTACTAACAGTCAGCTAACTAAAAAACAATAATTAGCTAATAGTTGAGGCAAGTTTTTCATTTCTTACCCCGAATGTCTTAAGGATGTCCATTCCTTCCAAAACTCCAGCTACGTGTTTGATGACGTCAGGAACTGACAATGAACTACAACAATAGTAGTCCCCTTTATCTTTAGTATCACGTGACAAGACGCTATGCAGATTTTCACAATTGAGATGCCCACTAATAAGAAACAGTTTACCTTAAACAAAAGAAGAAGTCACAGAGTTCAACAAAAAATCTGATATCAATATCTCCATACATATAAAAATTTAATTTAATTTGATTCTAATCGCAAGGAAATACTGGCTAGCTTAACTATTAATTCGAATTATTATCTCCTTTAATGAAATCCTTCCGAGGATGATTAACTCCTTGATCTGACAATATATAATAATTCTAGACTCAATGAGAAGATCGTGTCGATTCCATAAAGTGCAAGATAAAATTTTGATCCCAATCTGCCGTTCTTCGGGCCCGAAGATGTTAGCTTTGGATAAAACATTTCCATTCATCTTTTCTCATAAATACATTTCTACGACATAACAAGTAACATTAGCAACTCACTGCTTTGGATAGATATAGCCACGATCTTTGCTAGATGGTTCGATGTTGGCAATTCGAAACATTTTCTGATGAATGCTTCCCAATGAATTTCTTTCTTTCTAATGAGCTTTTCTGAAATAGGACATAACATATGTAAATAAAATTGTTGCACAAGTTCACCTATTATCGTTTTAATATGTATGTGAAATAAAATATGAGATGATATTTGCAAACAAGCCTCCGAGTTGTCGAATACAACAGAGCGATGAAGACACCTCTAAGTTTTAATTAACTGCATCAATATATGACAACGATGCTAACATCAGCCTTGGAATATAAATATTTATTATCACAAACCTGTTAGTGTTGTTACTACAACACACTTATTGGTCTCTTCAGCAAGATTGACAGATCCCATCCATCTTTTGTAGATTTTTCCCATTTTGATATTCATGATGATGGAAATATCTTTCTCACTCAACATCCGGGGATCGTTTCCTGCAATCGCATCCTCTGTAGAATAGTAATCTGCCAACAACAACAAAAGATTAGTAAAGGAAATATACATCGCGAATACATACCGTTACCTGTAGACCAAAGCTCTGTTCTAAGTCAACATTTAAACAAACAGCTGTCTAATAATATTATAGTTCTTGTCTTTATTTGGGAGGACGTTCATAAAATATACTAATCTATTAAACATTCATACGTAATTTGTCATTATATAAATAATTTGAACTTTATGTTTTTAATCTTATACCGGCTTTCTATACGTACTATGTTTTATACGTACTCTGGGCAATGATAACGGTGTACAATAATGTTGTAGTTCCGTATATGCCTTCATTGATTCATTTCTTTAAAATATGATTTATTTTAAGTAAACTTACTAGGGTCACTTCCTTCAGAATGGTGCGAGTTCTGCGAGTTGTTCTCATCAACAGGTATCTCTGGTAATTCTGCCCTTCTACATAAATAAACGACAAAGAACTTGGACATTCCATGATAATTCATACCAAGGGTGTATTAGCAACGATATACACCTTGTTATAACCTATAAGTAAAATATTTCAATGCAAGTTATCTGTCAGTTTCTAACATTAAATAGCTTAAGCATTTAAATTTAACACTCAATTACAAAGCTACACTAATTGATATCTGAAGCTTACCTTCCTTCTTTTTGATTGACTGTAAATGAAGTAAATATTTTGTTAAATTAATTCTTCTATATTTATTTCCGTCTTCATTCAAGTATTGCAAGGTAGTAAATACTTAAATATATAACATTTATAAACAAAACTATCTATAACCTCGATAAAAATACATTATTTAGAGAACAAATATGTTATTAAGGTTTGAATATAGTGAGTTTTAAGTAGTAATAGCAGCAACATGAAATAACACCAATGAATTGCAGAACATTTTTATGTTGTTATAATCAACTTTGATAAGTATTAAAACTACTACTGCAAGGCTAATGTTATAAACGTGCCTTACTTAGTTTTGTAGCCAGAAGATATCACATTACAATGTATTTAACATGACAGTAAGATCCCAGCTCAAAGCATTATTATGTTATTCAATTTAGATCCTATAAAGGGTTTTATGTGATCAACCTTATTTAAATTATGACTTGAATCAAAAGATCCCTTACTTGATTGATCGATATCCAAAGGTCCTTTATCAAGTTCGTTCATTGGATGACTTGGTGTGATATGTTCATTTCTAAATCAAATTGAATGAAACAAAAATAATCATGTTATTGTTTGTAATATCAATGTTAAAAACTCTATTAGCGGTATTAGTCACGAGATTTAATAACTATACTTTTAGTAAAGAACGTAGGACTGAGTTTAGGAATGACGGGGTATGTGATTGTGGGGGGGGGGGGAGGGGTAAGTGGGAGGGGTAAGCTGGTCTCAAGTATAGATTAATAGAACATGTTTGCTTTCTCAAGACTCACCCTCCTCGGTTTCTTGACACTGAAGATTTAAGCAAAGAAAGAAAGAATACTTATTGTGGGTTAAATCTGATTATAGAGAAGCTCCATAAAATCACAACCTAATGAGTACATTCCAAATGATCATTTCCTTCAAACATTTCCGGTAACCAAAGTAGAAAGCAATCCTGTCTAAAATGTTATTTCCTTGTGGGTTTCGTTGCTTTTAATGGGTCTTCAAGGGTAATATATGAGTAGCAAACCCTTTACCCCCTTGCACCCCCTGCTCAACCTCCACACACACCGTCCTCCTTTTCATTCGTAATCTCATATTTAAAATTTATTACATAATCAACTTATATCATTGATTCAGAGGTCAATCTCAATCACATTATGCATTATTATTATTATTGTGAGCGTCTATTTTTCATCACTTGGTCATACTTAATAACTCATTAACTCAGAAGTCAAGCTAATGCATTATTACCAATGTTCAATGTAACAATCGTAAAGTGTCGCAATCATTGAGCAAACTGACAATATGATCTTTATGACATGGTAACACTTTCGTAATAGCTAATGTCACTGCATGATCTTTCATTTTCTTATACTACGTTGTTATTTATGCAAGATACCTTACCAAATGAAAAATGTACCAACCATTACTCCAAACTATAATCCGTATGCCCATATCAGAATAATGTTTCTAACATTTGTTCAATTATCGTCACTTACGTAAACTCGTAAAACCTGATGATTTTATCAAACAAAATACCTTTATAGTTTAAACTGATTTCATAGTTTCAATGATATTAAAGTTCAACTATGTGCACAATGCTTATACCTACATCTAAATTTCCTGACTGTAAAACAAGCACAAACTAACAGGCAACTGGAAATGGACCCGACAACACCAGCCACAATCACCCAAATGTTTTCTAAAGCCATTTCTCCTATTGTTTGTACAGTTGCTGTAAGAAACAAGCAAAGAGAGTGTTCGTCTTTGAGGTGCGAGGAATCAGACTTCCGTCCATGAAAACATAATATGAATGTGGTGATGACTTGCTGATTTACATGTTAATGTTACCCATTAACATACGTAAGCTTTTTTACTTAAAACTTGAATTGTTCAGGCTATGTTATCATATGATGTACGAACAGCAACCAGCTACTTGCGTGAAAATGGACTGTTGTATAAACGAGCCGAAACAAAATGTAACTCCCACACCTGGCTCTGTGGTAACAACCTGTTCAATAATTTGAATAACAATCATTCCCACCTCCCCTCCCTCAGATGGTGGGTAATAACGCAATTAATTTCTTTAAATATTACTACATATGTTATGCATGTCAAAACAAGGGACTATAATATTTGTCGAATAAACCCTCTTCGGCTGTGTCGAATACATCAACACTATCTCTAACGAATAGTAATTCGGTCCTTTTAAGCTGAAGTAAAATCTTAGTCCTTCCCTGTTATGTATTTAGATCCTCCTGCAAGTAGGAACTCGCGAAGAAGCCGTCATTGGCTTATTTAAGCCACAAGCTGACCGAAGTCAGTCTCTTAGATTCATAGTTTTAACGTCCATAATTATTAAATCGGTATATGGACGACATACATTAATCTTTGAGTGACTCGAACTCGGGATCTTATGATTGAAAGGCACCGGCGTCAAGCACTGAGTTAACACTCCCGTAACCTATAAGCCCGTAAACTTATATTGAAGTATTCATGAAATAACTAATAAAGTAAATGAAAGTTATTATTAGATCATACCAAATATGTCGAATAAATCTTCAAAGCTTCATATATATATATATGTATGTAAATATATATATATATATATATATATATGTATATATATATATATATATATATATATATATATATATATATATATATATATATATATATATATATATATATATATATATATATATATATATATAAATACATCCCTATTGGCACTACAAGAAATGCAAACGTCCCCTAATTTTATTCTAGAGCAGGAGGTTAACACATTGACATTGCATAAGATATACATTTAATGTTCGTTATATATAACCTACATAAATTATACATTTGGTTTGACGAATAATCACAATAACGGGGTGTCAAATTATCTCTACATTGTCCTATTTTGTGTTTTTATATTAATCCTGTACTAAAGAAGAATCAATATGGATTTGAAAAAACCCCTTTTTCAACTTAAATCAACAGTTTGGTGTATAATAGACCAGCGAACGTAGACAAGAAGCACGTGTTACAGTTATGTAAATATTCGACATGTAGGTATGTTCTTCAGTGTGTGTCGAATAAAGCAACGTACGCCATGTCGAAATTTAGTGTCGAAGTTAGCAAACTAGTCGATTACAGCACATAATGTCGAACACTAAAAAAATTAATCCGTCGCTCTATTCGTCTTAGTCGATCTACCTGTCGAAGTTCACATACTGTAGAGGTCGGAGTTAGCAAACTATGCCAAACACCACACAACGTTGGTCTCGGAATAGCTTTGCTTTAAACCAAATTGTAACCTTTGAATTCGTAGCCATTTAGAAGCGTTATGAAAGTTAATTAGACGAAGTTTGAAGAACGGCATTCAATTTTAGATTCTAATATTTCAGTTTGAAAAGAAGACACAAGAATGTCTAAGTGATCGTAAACTACACGCGATACCCTGATTGACCTTGTATTGACCTGAACGGCTGAAATACATCTATGCCTCGTTAGAAGAGGGAATTTTGTAACAATCTCTAGCTGGTCGAATCTATGTTCTGCATATTGAGCTTATAATACACCAGTGCTGATTTCTTTCTTTCTCTTTTCATAATCACGTATTTTCGTAATGGAGGGCGCTATATAGTTTCATTAGCTTCATAAGGCAACGTAATCTAAGTAGCTATTAACATAACTGTAAACATAACAACGTTCATGGATTTTATCAAAACTGAACCTGAGTAAAGAAAGGATAATTTTGAATCTGTTTTTTGCTAGAAGACTAGGAAAGAAGTTATATTCTAACATTTTTATAGATTTTAGTTCACAATTTAGTAGTTACGTACAACGTTACATATGTGTTTTCTCTTTTTGGATGGCGCAGTTTCACTTTATTGTCCATACAGCTAACTTCACAACTCTACTGGGATCTAAGAATACGTTGTGGATTTCAATGTTTACATAGCACACACATACAAATACAATTATTCCAGGAATCGATCTCATCACAAATAAACTACTTTTATTTTCGTTTTAGGCAAAGAGTAAATTAATTCACATTCGTTAAAGTTTTGATATGTAGTCTACATTGTGCATTCAGGTCAATATTCGTTTAACAGAAACAGTAAATTCTCAGTCAAAAAAACAAAAGCAAAACACAGAATTCAACTTCCAATAATTCACTAATAGTATTGCTTTCTTGTTATGTTAAGATAAGGAACAATTTGATTTTTATATTTTCAGAGAATTGCAATACTTTTCAAAAACAAGATTTGCAAACACCAGTTATCATATGCATTTTACTGGCATTGAAATCCAGGCAGTGATAAGGTATACAGAGCTAATATGATAAAGATATATTGTCGATCCTTATTAAAAAAGCTATGAACTTGAAAGAAGTTTTGGTGTTGGGTAAGACGGCCTTCGGAAGATACGTATGTAAATTTATAGTCTATGTTTCAATACGTTAGTATTTAAAACACGTTCAGAAGATCACGAGGAAGGGAAAGGGCGGAAGCTAGTAGACCTCTTTTACCATACCATACCATACCATACCATACCATACCATACCATACCATACCATACCATACCATACCATACCATACCATACCATACCATACCATACCATACCATACCATACCATACCATACCATACCATACCATACCATACCATACCACACCATACCACACCACACCACACCACACCACACCACACCACACCAAACCATACCATACCATACCATACCATACCATACCATACCATACCATACCATACCATACCATACCATACCATACCATACCATACCATACCATACCATACCATACCATACCATACCATACCATACCATACCATACCATACCATACCATACCACTGTACTGTACTGTACTGTACTGTACTGTACTGTACTGTACTGTACTATAAGTTACTATACTACACGGTACTGTACTGTACTATACGATACTATACTATACTATACTGTACTATACCGTACTGTACTATACTATACTGTACTAGACTATACCGTACTGTACTATATTATACTATACTGTACTGTACTACACTACACTACACTATACTACACTATACTACACTGCACTACACTATACTACACTATACTATACTACACTATACTGTACTGTACTGTACATGTATTTTCATAGATGTGATCAGTTCATTGCACTGTGAATTTATTTTAAGCTGCCCGTATACCTGTCGGCCATTGAAATAAATCGTAGAACATATTTTTCTGTTTGATCGTCTTTATGAAGACATACCTCATACAGTTTCCAAATACTTTAATTATTAATCATTAGAAATTGTATCAGTCGAAATATCATGTTTGAAACTGTGTTTACTTGTCATAACGAGATTGCCTACATGTATATTTGTGTCTAGTAATGTTGCTGACATAACTAGAAATATCAGAAATAGTTTAACTGTAATTTTGGAGTTGTAAGTTTTCTCTACTATGAATGATTATTTTACTGCAATGCAGAAAATGTTGTGTTCTACTAATTTAGGGTAATGGTATATTTGTCGTTAGCACGTTTTTGCATATCTTGATTCTAAGCTTAACTAGCAAATTACAAACGATTTTGTATTTTTAAGCACATTTATCTTTCATTTACCAACGTTGTAGCAAACTCAACTAAACCTATGATGTAACCAACAGAAGTAATAAACTTACCGTGTTGATTGCTCTCAGTCAATATCGACAAGGTAGCTGTTTTCTTGGATATATAGGGACCCTCCACAGAACAATGCAAATTGAAATTAGAGCTAGCACCGTGCACAGTATAATATGAAATGGCGACTGTTCCGTTATGAAAGGTTTCAGTTGATATCTCCGTCTTCGTTCCGTTGTTAACGTACCATGTTATTGAAATTGGTAAAACTGCGTCTAGAACTTTGCATTGAATAGTTTCATTCTTATTAGGCATTATCAGTAAAGAGTTGTCACCTGTCACGTTACCTCCATTCAATAAGACAACTGGAGTGACTGTTAAATGTAAACAGAAGAAATAATTTGTACACTACACTGAGTTTATAAAATATTAAATTTAAAACTCAAAAGGCAAATTAAACACTCTCAGGACGTGTTAAAATTAATGCATGTATTCCCTCTTAAACCATGCATGAGACAAAAGTGAGTTATTTACCTTGTAATTTTAAAAAGAACTTCGTCACTGTCAGATTTTTGCGACAAGAGTACATCGCTTGGTTTTCTTCACTGCATGGCGTAGTAATCATCATAGAATGATTTAACAGGCTACAACTATTAAGCTTGACCATCTCGTTTGTGGATACCACAAACGTGTCCTTAGCTAATATTTTGTTTTCCCCGTCATTGTACCACGAAACTGTATCTGCTTTTGACGCTTTGCAAATTAAACAATTTGAAGAATTGCGTGAACATTTACAATCGACAAAATTACTATTTGTAGAGCTGTCCTTACTGCTACAAATAAGGTCATCTCGCTTCTCTCCTGCAACATAAAAATAATAATATATAATAATTGTACAAGGAAACACATGGCTCTTATATCGGTGTTGAAATATAATAATTAATACATATAATGATAATTACCTTTCGCAAGAAGAACAAGCGTAATAAAAAGGAAAGAGAGAACTTGCACTGACGAAAACATTGTCCTTTGTCGTATGGATGGCTCGTTACAGTCATCATCATCATCATCATCGTTCAATCTCCCAGGTGTTGATTGTAACAATAATAGAAACAATATAAGTTTTGTATGCAGAATTATAATATGAAAGTGAAATCAGTATGCCTCTACGGCTATCTGTAATCGACTTCCAATTTGAAATCACGGTTTTGTGTTAAATGAACTAACAACAGATACTTCTGCATTGTTTCTAAATCTAAAATATATGTATGCCTGTTGCTTGTCCTGTTCTCCAAACAGCCTAGAGTTGCTGCATATATTATGGAATTAAGGCCCAGACAACATGGTGATATTTATTAATTGCTTAACAATGATGTTAATAAATTTGCACAAATGCTAGTATAAGGAGGTTTCAAAAGTTAATATGTGTACCAACGAATCTATATTGTATAGCAAGAGAAAAATTATTTAGGCAGAGGTTTATTAACTTGATAAATCTTGGAATAATGATAGACAATCACATGACTGTTTTAAACGCAGAACATATCGTAATCATGCATTCAACTTGCGGCCTACGAGTAAACCGAACTGGTGAACTTATATGTAGAGTGAGCGGATCCCGTCCTCAAATATCACTACAATGGGAGATAAGTAATATCAACAGCCTCCAATTCACAACAAAAGAACCCATTTCACAGGATATTAGTGGTACATGGGACACATATATATCTCCCGAGTACACAGTGTCAGTGTGTGGTGGGTTTGCACAGATCATATGTCTGTCCCAACGAGATGTAAATCGTATGCCTCGTTCTGACAGTCATATTGAGTTAACAAGTGGTGAGTTTGTCCTGACCATTAATTAACTAGTAAAATGATATCAGATACGATTGAACACACAAAGCATTCTTAATAACTAACTAGGGGTGAAACATTTAAACTACAAAAACAGAGAATTTGTTTTATAGTACATATTTTGGACAATTGACTTCATTTATTCATTGCTGTAAACAACGGAACATTTCAAGGTCTCTATTTGAAATGTCCAGCCACTGAAATTATTCCAAGCATCTACTGGATGTCTTTCAGTAGCAACCAAAGTAAACAATTGGCTTCATTCAGAAAATGCTGTAAACAACAGAATATTTTACTGTAGTTGGAACTAATTTTTTTAAGATCGCCTTCATTCCTTAAACGAGTGTTCATCCTGACACTCAAAGAGTGACAGCCCGAAGTCCAAGTCTAAGTCCAAACAATAGATTCGAGTACGACAGCCTCGTATTGTTATATTAAAATGACTTCACTTCAGTGATAAAGTTCAGTAATAAACGCAGTGGAATAGAAATATATGATTATTCGTATCAGCTGCACTCCCATCTCTAGCAGGATCATCTCCATCCGTGTCTCTGCTAAACCACACAACATGACCATCATCCAGGTCTATGCACCAACGTCGAACCACACCGAGCAAATTTTCAACTGCAGGGTACTTACTGAGAAACATCTCCAGCATCAGCGCGACCTCTGCCACAACTTCATCGATTTCAAGAAGGCCTTCGACAGAGTCTGGCATGATGGCCTTTGGCATGTCCTCAGAGAATTCAACATCGAGGAAGGACTCGTTCAAGTCAACCATTCACTGTACAGTCACTCTAGCAGTGCAGTTCTTCTGAACAACCAGCTAGGAGAGTTCTTTCAGACAACTGTGGGTGTTCGACAGGGTTGTCTACTTTCTCCAGTTCGTTTCAGCTTATTCCTCGAAAAAATCATGCAGGAAACTCTCCAAGACCACCATACTTCTATCTCCATTGGTGGACGGCCAATCTGCAATCTTCGGTTTGCTGATGATATAGACCTGATGGGAGGCAACATTAACGAGCTCCAAGACCTCACCAACAAACCTGCTACAACAGCCGGCAAATTTGGCATGGAAATCAGCAAAGAGAAATCGAAGATCTTTGTGAACAGCAGGAACAACATCAATGCTCATATCACTATAAACAACGAGGCTTTAGAGGAAGTATCCAGCTTCAAAAACCTGGGAGTGACTTTGACCAAGGATGGCACCTCTGCAAAAGAGATCCAGATTCGGATTGCCTCAGCTACAGCAGCAATGACCAGGCTAAATGTGATCTGGAAGAGTAACATCAACTTCTCCACCAAATTCAGGCTCTACAAGTCACTGGTCGTTTCCATCTTACTCTACGGTTACGAGGCGTGGACACTTCTGGCTGAAAGCGAGAGGCAAATCCAGGCTTTCGAGACCAAATGCCTGAGAAAACTGCTCCGCATCCTATACACCGACCGTAAGACCAACGGCTATGTTCGGGAAACGGTCGGAGACCTGGTGGGCCCATATGTACCACTCCTGTCAACAGTCAAACGTCGGAAACTGGCATGGTTTGGCCACGGCACAAGGCATGACAGCATCTCCGAGGTTATACTCCAGGGCACTGTAGAGGGCGGTCGCAGACGAGGACGTCAGAGAAGAAATTGGTCCGACAACGTGAAGGACTGGATCGGCTTGGACATGCAAGACCTGCTCACCACTGCTGCTAACAGATCTGCATGGAGGACGATGTCAGCTGCAACCGTCATGTCTCCCGACGACTTCACAGTCATGGGACTGAGTGAGTGAGTGATTATTCGTGCCTTTTTTTATACTGCTAGTTGTGATTGATTCATATTCAAGCGGCTGCTAACCCAAGAACGCTTTTAACAAAAGGACCACGTAGACGTCCACGTTGCTGACACGGATTCTTATACTTGCTACAACGCTGCTGCATAAACATTCTTCTGGTCTATAGATGCATACAAGGTTGAAAGACGAATAAAACTGCTCAGACTTTTCTTGATAATAAATGCTGATTTTTAGAAGGTTTGAAGACGCTTATCCGGCTACGACATGTAAAGTACTAAATAGTAGGTATCACTAACCATCGACAGTATTTGATCAGGTGCATATGATGTTATCATAAACTAGTGGTAAAGCGTATTTTATAGCAGTAATATATTTCCATAAGATAATTATTGCTTATAGCCAGAGTTAAAATTTTCAAACTTTTCATATTTTTTGGGGCAGAAAAAGATAAAAAAGCTAGAGAGTCTCGTATCTCTACTCTATGAGAGCTACAAACACCGCCTGCTCTTGAAACCTTTCCCCGGAACAAGTATATCTCTCAATACTGATACCTTGTATGTGGATTGCAATGTTCCGTTCAATGGAAGAATGACAAGTATCCAAAAAAGACAACTACCAGTAAATTGATGATGAATTAAAACCTTCTCAAGAACAAGTTTGTGATATTGAAAGCAGATCTTGGATATGGGAAAACAGCATGTTTTCTGCAGATGTTAAATCAATGGATTCAGGAAAAAGAGAAAACGTTTGTTCTAATTTATGTACATCTGAATTACCAAAATTATCAGAAGACTCTCACTGAATTAATAATGGACGATCTAGCCACAAATTGTGATTTAATGACCAAATATGTCTATACTATTTTGTTAAATGAGCCTGTCATTGTTCTGATCGATGGCTTTAGTGAACTGTATTTAGGCGACATTTGTGGTAATGTGTCAGCATATGTTCGAAAACTTCTAAATAGAACATTCCCTCGCCAAACAGAGATTTCTAAGAATAAAGTACCTGATGAGAATACCATTCGAAAGGGTCGTAACGAAATGCAACAACTTGATGGAGATGGAAGCGAGATTTGTGAAGCCATAACAACAGCTAATAAACAAATGGGAGTTTGGGTTACACTGCGCCAGACTCATGGCGTATGTTCAAACTGCTGCAAGTCTACGACAATTGAGCTTAGCGAATTTAAAAATGAAGAAATTACAGAATAATCAAAAAGAATTTACAACTGTCATCGTTGCTGCAGAGATAACGATCGTGAAAAGACTCTTGTGTGACAGAACGCAGAAGATACCTTTGAAGGTGAAATCGCTGACATGTTAAGAAAGAGTATTTTCATTGGGACTTGGGATTTTGTTGAAAGTGTTCCCAAGGCACCATTATTCTTATTGACAATGTTATATATGGATGTTGACAAAATCACAAAAGGTGTGCGTCCAGCTGGCCATTGGCGTTTGTCAAATATTGTTGAATCTACCATATACTCTATGAAAGGTCATTACATGTCATAGCTAAATGTAGAGAAAATCGACGTTTGTCAGGTGAGAAAGCACATAGGGAAGACTTTGCTTAGTGTATTAGATAAGAAGGCTCCACATTCTGTCAACGAATGGAAAAAAAGTTATGGAAATTGATCTCAAAAGAGTTATTTTAACAGGACTGCTGCAGACAAAAGAGAGGATAATTTTTAGGACATCGTATTCTACATGTTGTCAACGACAAGAAATTTAACAAACATTATATCAAAAAAAAATCTTCAAAATGAAGACTTTAAAGATGCATTAAGGTACATTTGCGGCATTAATAGTGACGTAGACAAAACACATTTTAAAATGAAAGTTTTTTGACATTAAATGAAAGGATATGTGGGATGATTATATCAATTGCTTTTATGAAGTACAAGACCCAGAAGTTAAAAACATAATAGTTAACCCATATGAACAAAAACGAGGAGATCGCGGTTAAACAGGTAGACTGTAAGTATGATAACACATTGTGACGTTCTTCTTTTACCTTCTGTAAATATGTTGTTATGTAACCAACTTATTCATCTGCCTTATTACGTAGCATATTTAGAAGAAAAGTATACACTTAAAATTCTGTCTTTTCTGATTTTCAACAGTACCATCGCGGCATGATCCTTTTTGAGGGCATACCTGATATATCCTTTTTTCGTCCATCTACTCATACCGAATGTTTAGCGAGTAGTCATGATTAGAAGGGAACTCCAAGAGCGACAAGAAGCTGAAGTTATTCCTTTAGTCAGATGAATCGCTAGTATGCCCATAGTTACCCTTCAGTGAGTGCCTTTCCTGTTTAATTCATATTAGTTACAGTGACATCACTACGTACTGCAATATGTACGGATTTCATGAATCTTTCCTAACAGTTTAGTCAAAGCTAGTAGCACTATCAAAAGTGTTTACATGGGATAAGCATCAAGTTTAACAGTATCAATATTTATTAATGAGATTAGAAGTTATATGTTTAACAGTGTCTCAATAATATTACAATGGCTACAGTTCTAACACTTCTGTTCCGTTTTAGATTCCACGATTGCGATATGGACACATTTTCTCGCGACACTCTCAAAACGCTAAATCAGGCTACGTCACGCTATCGAACGTGTGTTATGCATTTGCAAACTACTTGTTGTCTCTTAACATATTATGAACTCAATTACGATATAAGATACCAAGTTAAATTATAAAATGAGCATTTTCATACATTGCTCGTTCTCGATCTTATTGTCTAGTCAGTTCTAGGAGCATTACGAAGAACAGTAGGTCTCTCAAATCATATCCGTTTTGTACATTGTTTCGTCTCCACAGTTGATCGTTCATCCGGGGGTTCCTGGAAGGAATTCAAAAACAATGAAACTTATAACTTCCAGACTGGTCAATGGGAAACAATAGAACGAAGTCAGCGACCATACTGCCTATCTCAGATCCTAGTTATGTGCAAATGAAATAAATATGTAGAAATACAAAGCTTTGGTCATAAGTCATTGTTACGAGGGCCCATTGTAGCTTAACGCTAGTCACTGCTAGTGAGAAACCTAATGTTATATTATAGAAAGTATTTGAAATGGCCTACGTGACAATCAATATTTGAGAAATTAGGTCGGGTTAACGTGTCAGGATGTTATTTATGTAATGAGCAATACACGATTGTTCTGGTATATTCCTTATGATGACACGCTGGTCTCGGGTTACCGTGGGTTTACGTGAAATCGCGTGTAAGCTGTGCACCCATTTTCGTGGATTCTCTGGAATGTTCGCGAGATATGCAAAGGACTTCCAAGAATGGAGAAACTGGTCGAATTGTTACTCAGGTGTATCGAGAAAGATCTAGATGATTCTTGACATGGCGAATTGTATAAAAAGCCGCCCAAGATCGGAAAGTTTCTCAATATCTCAATTTCTCAAACAAGATTGATTCTACACTTCCACTCAAAAGTTTGAAGAGGACTTTGCTGTGAAACTACAGTTTTCTAGTCGTTATTTCGGAGAACATGAAGAATTCCTGTCTCCGTTGAGGAAGTTCGTTACGCCAGGAGTTGGTGGCTATAAAGCTGATTTTGGACTGACTCTGGTAATATTTAGTCGGCGAGAAGTTCGACTTGTGCTTCACTCTATTGTGGCTGGAAGTCCGTCTTCTATTTTGGAGCATCGCCGGAAAGAAAGTGATTGCTGTTTCTGGGATCGCGAGAAACTTCGTCGAGGACCAGTGAATTTCGCGGTACAACTGACCGAGAATCGTCGTCATCAAGGTCGTGGCCGCTGAGGGATATCTCCGTTGGAAGAGACCAGCGTGTTTTAGAGTGTATCCTATCTTGTTAAGTGAGTAATTTTCTACATATTTGTAATTACCACTTGTTGTTGTTTGTTCAAACTCCATTGTTCAATATAGTTTACGTTCTCATTCAAATTCTCTAGACTCGTCAATTTGTCCTCTCAAAAACGAACCCAGGCTTGTGTCTCACTAAAAATTAATTATCGAGATTGAAATGTAGCTAAGACCATACGTTTGTGTATAAAACAAATAAAAAGGGGGGTCACTGTGGGTTTTTTTTAGTGGGTGGGGCTCAAAGGTCAAAGGTCAATCTGAAAATGACGTAATTTGGCTAAAAATCGATGTTCGCTTCATCAAAATCGTGACAGAAAATAAAAGTTGAACAAACCCCCCCCCCCCCATTATATTTGGTATAAACCCTAACATGTTTTGAACATATTCTGAGCATTTCAGGAATATATCTATAGAGACTTCTGAAAAAAATGCAAATAACCTTGAAATTTCCTGTAATTTGACACCAAAATCGTCCAAATCCGTTCATTTTTGAAAGACATGTCGTTCCCGAACGCTTCAACCTACGAACGTGTTTTTTTTACCCTATTTTAGATATTTAGGCCGCTCACTTCTTTGTTATTGATAGTTATGACATAGCGCCCTCACATTCCTTTGTAAGTCGATAGCAACCGCCGTTCTTGCGTAATACTGTTTCACTGAATGTTTAGTGTACATTTCAATTGACTTTCACGTAGTGGATATTTTCAAATAGGTCGTGGCTGCACACAGCGTCCCAAATTACGGCCCAATAGGCCCTAAAGATGTGGGACGATTGGTCAGATACCTTGATGAGGTCCAGGACCTTCTGGTCGAACCAGTTTATCAAGGTTCGGTCCTTTGAGGACCCAGAAATTGTAAGTTCAATAGCGTTTTTTACAAAAATGGCTAGGCTAGGCCTAACGTTATGCCAACGTTAGGCTGTATTTGTAGAAAGTAAACAAAAGTAAACAACATTTGTACTAAATTAAATCAGTCATAACTCTGTCAATCTTCAACAGATTTCAGAAAATAAGGTATCATCTGAAAGAGCAGCCCCAGAAAAACCTTTATCATACAATTTGAAGTCAATTTTGAAGTCCGTAGTGATTTTATTGTATTTTGGTGTTTTCCAATTAAAATTAAATTGCGACCTAATTTGCATATTATAATTTGCATATATTTGGAATTTTTTATAAAATTATCAATTCCAAATATTGTTCCCTATTGATCTAAATCAACTTCCTAATAGAGAAGTTGTCCCTAACCTTTTTAGCCAGCCCTAACAAGATAAGTGCCCCCAGACCCTAATTGTTTTCCCACCCCCAATGCAGTAAAGGGGCAAACACAATTTCAAGCAGATATCTTTGTACAATGCTACCGTGATCTGAGCTGTGCTATTAGAAACGTATTTCATTTAACCTCATATACAACCTCAAGTTGCGTACTGTGCCAAATGCGGTTTAAGTTACACATATGTATTAAACATTGTAACAATTTATAGTAGAATTAACTGTAGATTATATATTAACTCCGGAGAGACCGATTGAGGGTTTCAATTTTCATATCTGTATGAGATTACGTATCGTGTTATGTTAAAAAAAAATAACAGCGCGCAGATAATCAAGAAGCTCCCTTTGTGAAACGTTTACAAACAACATAATGTACGACCTGGTCACTACAAATAAGTCTTTGTTCACAATTTTCACTACCATTTATAATCGGAGCCGAAGGACAGATAACAATACAGATACAGAATTTGATCTTTCTCTGATCTCATTAAAACCGTTTATGTAAAAAAACTCGGCCTTTTTGCTTAGATCATGTTTATTATTATGTTCCCCTTCTACAGGAATTGTGATATACACTAACGATGATCATACAGTCTCGATGCAAGGGGACTGGGGTTGAGAGCGGATCAGTCGATCGGTTGTTTTGTTTTACGTGCCCAGGTTCTTACCCAAAGACTTTTCTTAAAAAGTATATGTAAATGTACGGTTATGATTTCCGATAATTTACAATGCTACCGCCTTTCGTTTTCTTCCATAATCCTGGTTTCTGTTTCTACAATAGAAACAGTCATAAAAGGCAGGCATTATATAAAGCGTAGCAGCGTCACCTTTTTCATGGCTTTTGACGCGTTGGAAACAAAGGGAAACAGCGCGATTAGGAGAATGAAAATGACTTACATCATTTGGCATAATTTTACTTGTTCAAAATTTAACCTTTTTTTGGTAACATGCTTAGGTAGAGTTATAAGACTTGGTACAAAAAAAGAGACAAACAATAAGTAGCATTAACAACAGTCGTGGAATAAGTAGCCAACGTCATTTTTCATTTAAGCTGTCAAATTGATAATTCATTGCATAGCAGTATTGCTGTTCCTTAACTGCTATAATTTATTGGAACTTTCAAAATAGCTCAAATTAGCTATGGGATTAATTTGGTGGGGATGTGCTATGTATAGCACAGGGAAGTTCAAAGTTTCCTCTGCAAGTTATGTATGTTTTCCATCAAATAGTAACGTTCGCCAAAGCGTATGATTCACAATCAATTTCATTATAATTTAAGGCACCCAAAATAGCGATTGGAGATTATTAGCTGGGGGGGGGGGGCGAGTAAAATATTCGTATTTGTAGTTTAAAAAATTGTTGGAGAAAGGACATAAACGTGGGCAGTCTCTTATTTCATGCACTCTCACGTTGTTTGACGCCAATAACTAATATTACCGTGAACAGCGATTAATTATTTTTTAATGTTATGCAGTATACATAACATAAAAATATATGTGGTTTACTCCTTTGGTGCAATTGTAAGTGTACAATGGTTGATGGTACATAGCATAAAGAACGCAAGAGGAACGTGTTCTTAATTGTCAATTGACTCTTGCAATGGAGTTGCTTCCTCTATTGTTGTCCTGGTTGGAGTCACCGTTAATGTTACACGAAGCATATTATAATTAAGTCACACGATGTTAGTATTTAGCAGGCTGTCTGATCATCCTTGCACAGAGAAAATAGAATGCTTTTAATTCTCAGTCGACTATTTTAATGGACTTGCGCCCTCCATTTTCATTCTGTTTTGGTGTTAACATTAACGTTACACTAAGCTATAGGGTGATTAACGCACATGTGTAAGTATTCAGCATGGTGTTGTGGGTGATAATCGATCCAATACAATATTCGACATGTTGAACGGATTATCTGAAATTTTCTTTTTATCAACAAATATTTGTTTCAAATTGTATATTTATATTAAAGGTAACACAATCCTACACAGATGAATACGTTAATAATTAATGGGTGATTAATTTTTGGATATCAAATCGGAATCGTTGACTTAACACAGTCATATCAATGCGTCATACTAAACTGAAGTCTTATGCTGTAAGAGAGGGTGTAGATTTTGTTAAGAGTTGTTCATAAATATCTTCATTTCAGTTTTATATTGAAGTGATAATATCCGAGTACTCATTGTTCTAACATTAGCATTTTACCGTAGTCTACTCTTTTGCAGGTTCTTGCTTCTTTGCAATTTGAATATTTAATATTCTTTTCAGTTGGATTATATCCTATGTGGAAAGTTCTCTCTAGTCAATTTATGTCACGCAGAATGTTTTCATTTCTTGTTTCTATACTAATAGTTTGACAACTTTCTTTGTAGTTTCTTTTTGTTCGTGTTTCGTTGAAATTTGGTTAAATCCTGAGATGACTAGACTCCTGAATGACATGTTCATAGGTGAGAGGCAGGGAGAGGCGAAAGAACCGGATGCATTTAATCGATAAAGGAATAAATAAAATGATGTAATACGTTAAACAGGTAAATATTATTCGTATTGACAACGCATTGTGATAACTCTAAACGCTAAATAAATGGGGGAGGTGGGTAGAAAACATTTAACTAGGGAAAGAACTACTTTTCATTAGGGTCGTATTTATCATTTATAATTTCTCTTTTCTAAGAAGAATCAATTCTTAATATCATACATAACCATATTGATGATGATCTTGACATATTATTTCTATGCAGTTTTCTTTCCAGACGGACAGGCCTTGCCTTTTAGCCGTCATGGTTACGCAACCAACAAGAACAAAAAAACTTTATCATCGATGTCAGAAAGACTATGTTATATCCAGTCCTGTAGCAATCCAACTTGCTTGGTAGATATAATGCGTCATTACCTACGACCAGTTTTGACACTTCCCTACTTTATGTGCCCGGTTACGTTGGCGTGTGTACAGGGGACTGGTCTCAACAGTTTGACGAATCCGGCTATTCTCAAAGAGGAAGACATATATTTTAATAGAGATATAGAGGTGTAGGAAGGGGTGGGGATGCTTTGAGATACGATGAGATGAGTAAAGTGGGACAGGGATCTTTGTTATGTGTTTAATCTTTCATTGTATGCTATAACAGCTATGAATGGAAACAAATTCGTTTGTATATACGACCGAAATTACAACAACGAATAACAAATGACAAATGTTAGGATCACGTGATTTATGTTCGGTTGTTAACAATTTATCGATAAGTGTTTAATATCTTTCACTTTCCTTTTAACCTTGTTATATATTCAATAACGACGTGTGCTATGTTAACCTTACCGTGAGCTATTTCCTTGTAGAATACATCATACGTGTACTATGTGATATTACTAGTATGTGTCAGTCCATTTAGCCTTTGTAGGCAGTTAGGAGGATCTCTCTTACAAAAGGGAAAAAGAATATGAAAAACTACACAAACTTAGTACTGAAAACTAAATAAAGTGTAAACTAAATATGAATTATTGTTTAATCAAGAAAGTTACTAAATACACAGTGTAAGGCAAATTCATTTATTTAAAGATCGTGAACCTATAGTACAGCTATGATACTCATATGTTATTCGTGTTCTGATTGTCATACAGGGGCATACTGAATAATCGGTTAATTGGGCAGTTCCCAAGGGTCCAGAAAAATAGGGCCCAATGACTGTTTGTTTCAGTGTGGCCTATATCACTGTCAGTCTTTCCCTGTTGTCATGCCTGTCGAGAGGGGTCAGGGGATACAGCGGTCCGGCCCGGGTTAGATCATGGGTCCCGAGAAAGTAAAGAAAAACATAAGAAAAGATGAAAAAAGAATCCAATGACGTAATTGTATCGCGGCCTGGTAATTACACATGAATGCTAACAATGTAATACGTTATTGAATTAACTAGTGGGTCAATATTTGCATTATACGATAGTGTTGTAAATATATTCATTTTAATCAAAATTGCACAATGAACTACTAGAAAGACGCACAGAGAAAGTATTCGTGAACTCATCATTAAATTTTACTTTATCTTTGAATGTGATCTTAGCTTGATGAATGGAAGAGAAATTGTGCTCATGTTACCAGAAAATCAGGGTAAATTACGGTAGCCACCGAAAATTATATGCAATGTACACGGCAGAGAGCGTAGAGAAATGTATAACAAACAAGTGTGTTACTGTTTGTAATAATTACAGACTGAGTCTGACTTTTCGGCATCTATCGAATGGGTAAATTTACTACACTAGCACTGGCAAGAAAATATGAAGATAAAATTATCGAATAAGAAACTTATGAGTTAATGTGTAACCTATATATTGAGGGAATTAGTAAAACGTTAACCACAGTAGAGTTGTTTCGTTCTATAGCTTTCAACTGACTGACTCTGTCAATGTTATCTATATCTATATGAATATATCATACACTTTTGAGGTTGTTAATTTCTAGAGAATGAAGAAAGAGTATTTGAATTTTATGACTACTAGCCTTGTCAAGACGTCAATAAAAACATTACAGAATAAAGACGATCACATCATACATACTTATTGTAATCACAGAGAACAACAAGTTGGCTTCTAAAAAACGAAAACATTCCCTTGCGTTGATAACCTTATTACGAAACAAAACAGTGTCAAAATATGCGAGAAGTGATTAGGTGAAGAACGGTTCACTAGAAATGGCATGTCATTGGTGAAGTCCAATGATATGTTGAAAAAGCCCATGAAAGATCAAAGTTGCATTTGTTGTTAATACAAAGTGTTTAACAGTTATGCTAAACATATACAGCATGATAATAATATATCACAGAAAATAAGCCGATTGATACCAATGAGACATCCGGGTCTACTATCGTGCATGATAAATATTCAATTGCGGATGTAAACCCTGTTGTAGTATCATGAGATCTCACGGAAGTACTGGTCAATACTCTATAATATGGTATATGTGTAGGTAGCTCCCGTAGCTTCAGGGAATCTTGAGTTTTCGTAGCGATTACCAATCACCAGTACTAGAACCTAGTCATACCCAGTTCACACTCCAGCATGGTAGATTTGTTCTGCATAGGTAGGTTGAGCGGTATCAGGAGCTCTCATAGGCAAATACGTCGTAGGTATCGGTATCTCGTAAGAGCTGTCCGCGATTAATTTTTCAAATATCTGTTAAAGGATAATGCGGGGACTTTTGCAAGATACTATCAAAACATAAATGCTAAATAAAAATATATAACGTTGCCTGAATTGACCTTACAGACCTTCTTTACATTAAAGGTAAAATAAAGTCAAGAGAAACCATAAATAAATTAGATATGAATCACTTTATGCTGGTTGTTATACGAGACAGCTGTATAATTACAACTATCCATTATCGATTATTATTATACACAATTCCAACGTTAAGCTGGTGATATGAGACAGTTGTATCACAACAACTATCGATTACAAACTATTATTACACACACTGCCTAACGTTAAGCTGGTAATATGGCACTGCTATATAATTACAACTATCCATTAAATATTATTATTATCACACTGCCTAACATCAAGCTGGTAACATGATACTGCTGTATTATTACAACTATCCATCATCGATTATTTATATAACGTTAAGCTACATATTCAGTTACATCTTTCTTTTTGCACGTGACATGGTACATCATGAAGGTCGACATACGACCTTCATTGTGAATAAAAATCCGTCCTTACTTCAGTATATCTGTGGCAGTTTTTTCCTTTTTAATCGTAAAACGTTATGAATTATTTAACGCCCTCCACATTGGGTTAGTTGTCAGAATGCTTTACCACGGTTGCTATCAATACCGATAAACTAAACCTCACTAAATATTCTCTTCTCGATTTCATTTCCTACCAATGGATTTCATTTTGACAGCGGAGATGACTAACATGATGCCATTAAGGAATGCTGAAATGAATCAGGAATAGGATAGAGTTTATGAACTACTGTTTACACTACAATCAACAGCTTGGTAAACTCTTAATCTCCTCTCAAGTCTCTAATACAATCTGGGAAAGAATTTTCTTTATTGTGCATGTGTAACAATGATGTTGATACCACCTACGGTAACGTAATGGTTACTGATAACTGTTCTAAAATGAGTATTCAATTACTTACAGCTACGAATGTTCCCCTCAAATGATGAATGGAAGGTCGTAGAGAACAGTTATGGTTCCAGCAATCGAACAAGATTTTATCTCTGCAAATGATTAAGAAATCAATTCAAATAGTGAATCAGCAGATGTAGTGTATTATTGTATATGTTTAATTGTAAAAATGAAACAAGAAGTGTTATACTAACAGACACATTTAGTTTGTTTTACTTTCATAATCATTTTGTCTTCTAAGATTTCCCAATAGAAATTGTGAAGCTATTACTTGGTTGAATAAACGACACTTTCATCGTTTTACATATCAATGAGAATTACATAGCTATAATTAAAGTGACAATGGAAGCACTCACTTGGATGAAAGTACCTTGAACAAACATGTCAGCGCTCCTTCAGATACTAAAATGTTCCTACTTATAGTAACCTATGTAAACTTAAGTATAAATAAGTAGTCCACAATAACTCTATCATATTAACTTTTTAAATCCAATTACAAAACTGGCATACACTGTCCAATGGTTGCACAACCTACACTAATTGTTAAATTTTTTTTTTCAAATAGAAAAAAAAACACAAAACGAATTACAAAACGGCTTTAACTAGTATGGAATGTGTTTACTCGGGCACTTAAAGAATGAAAGGGTAATTTAAGGAATGAGTTTTTACTTTATCTGCAAGTACTTCTCCGGCCAGGGTGCTGATGGTGTGACCGCTTCTTCGACAAAGCTAACTTCCTTGTCCACAGGAAATGGTGGGTTTCCTAAAAAATGTGCGAGATTAGAATCATCGAATAAAAAATAAAATCATCTAGTATATATATATGATATAGCCAACTTGTGTATTGAGGGGACACCAAGGTCATCAATTCTTCAACGCATTTGTCCCAATGGGTGTCAGTCATGATTGTTGTCAAACTCACCTATTCCCTTCTTGCACTCACTTTATTTATACATGATACTACCAACTGTTAAAGATGATTTAATTTATTCAGACGACAAAAGTCTTAAATGCGGGTTCAAGTCTCTTCTTCTACTTAACTAACCTTAAATACAGCTAAGAGCAGTAATGTAACTTTCTGTCATCCAAAATAAGAATATTTGTAATTTTACAATTTGGTACTGGATTGCAATCAATGGTATGTTATGTACAATATATCTAGGTGTCTCTTTAGAGTATTATTATAAGCTGATTTCCATGTAGAATATTTAAATGTTTTTTTTTCCTAAAAATTACTGTAATTATTCACGTTACTTAGAATTAAATGAAATTAAAAACTTGAGTTATCTTTGATGTATATTTATTAGTAGAGATTTATGTTGTCAATCAAATTCAATTTACAAATAAAATTTGAAATTTTTTATTGGTTGTGTAACTGTTGTAGTTTTCTTTTATAATAAGCAACGTGTTTTGTTATCGGACACTATATTAAATGCAACAATTATTTCGTTACTATTAAATTTCTTTACCGGCTGCCATAATCTCCCATATTACTACTGCTGTAGACCACACGTCACTGGATTCTGTATACTGACTTAACAGTAACAGTTCAGGTGGAAATTGGTTCAAAGTTACCTTAGAAATCTGAAAAAGGAAAAGTAAAATATGACAATCACAAGTAATTTATTTTGTTAATTTATTAATATTTTATTCAGGTTATACTAATCTACAATTGTACACTTTAATAGACTCACAACTGATTTTTGATTTCTTAAATCGAAATGATTATAATTTATACTAGAAAATATTCCAATTGTGCTATGGGATGTAATTCCCTATTGAAAAGTTGTGATCATGATAAAGCGGTGTTTTGAATTACGAAGAATTTTGAATTGCATTTGTGAAAAACAATTTACAGTGGTACATGTATGATATTGAAATTTAAAGAGCTTTCTATTAATACAATCATAATGTACTTGTGTAATGAAATACACAAAAATATACCAAAACTCCAAGCGAACAAGCAATTCAGCTGGAGTATTGTTTTTTTTTTTATTCGCTTCATCTAAATAAAGTTTTACATCATAGACTCCATTATGCTTTAATTTTCTTTTCTGATTAAGAAGACAGTAATTTAGTAAATAAATAAATATAATTATTAAACAGACGAAGAACAAGGTCATAACAGGGTCGATTAATAATTGAGTAATTTACCTGTGCTTTCTTAAGACCAGCTATTTTTGGTGCATCGCCGGCCAGACAGAAGTCAAATAATTTGACCTGTCCTTCCTTGGTTAGTAAAACCTTTTTGGTTGTTAAGCCAGGGTGAAGGAACTGACAGAAAATGAAAACCAATAAGTTAAGCAGTTATTACATAATTAAGAGACATAATTGTCTCACCTATAACTTTGTGTTTGACTGAAAACTTGTTTTGTTTAAAGAAATGTTAGATACGAATAGCAACTTTACAACAAACAGTGATGAGGTTGATCTGATGATATAGGACTAAATAAACAGTAATATTTGGCTGATAACTTAGGCAAGTTTTACATTTCTTACCCCGAATGTCTTAAGGATGTCCATTCCTTCCAAAACTCCAGCTACGTGTTTGATGACGTCAGGAACTGACAATGAACTACAGCAATAGTAGTCTCCTTTATTTTTAGTATCACGTGACAAGACGCTATGCAGATTTTCACAATTGAGATGCTCACTAATAAGAAACAGTTTACCTAAAACAATAGAAGAAATCAAAGTTTTTTCCAACAGATAAATCTCCATCAATATTGAAATTTCATTTAATATGATTCTAATCGCAATGGGAACTGGCTACCTTAATTATCAATTCGAATTATTATCTCTGTTAATGTAATCCCTGATTTAATCCTGTTCGGACAATATATAATGATTATTGAAATGATCAGACTATCTTGTCGACTATAGATGGTCCATGAGAACTTTATCTTAATAAACTTGGTACTTTTAATGCAAACGATTAGATGCACGTTCCATCTTTTCCTATTAGTACGTTCTTTAAACATGTAAAAGGACAATAACAACTCACTGCTTTGGATAGATATAGCCTCGGTCTTTGCTAGATGGTTCGATGCCGGTAATTCGAGACATTTTCTGATGTAAGCCTCCCAATGAATTTCTTTCTTTCTAATGAGCTTTTCTGAAAACAATACAGAAAAAGGTCAGTTTTAAATAAAAGCGTGTTAACATTTATTAATCAAAATGTTGCTGAAGGTCACGTAATATAAGTTTAATAGTTAATTGATATCAAATATAAGAGGAATTACCATTCGAGGCACCGAATTGTCGAATACAACAAAGCGATGAAGACACCTGTAAGTTTTAATTAACTAAATCAATATATGACTATGACGCTAACATCATCCTTGAATTAAAGATATTTGTTATCACTAACCTGTTAGTGTTGTTACTACAACACACTTATTGGTCTCCTCGGCCAAATTGACAGATCCCATCCATCTTTTGTAGATTTTTCCCATTTTGATATTTATGATGATGGAAATATCTTTCTCACTCAACATCCGGGGATCTTTTCCTGCAATCGCATCTGCTGTAGAATAGTAATCTGCCAAGGAATTAAGACTCACAAAGGAAACATACATCACGAATACAGGCCGTTACCTATAGTAATTAAGACCAAAAGTGTGTGTTATAAGCCAGATTTAACAAAGGTAGCTGAATCATATGATTATAGTTATTGATTCTCTTTGTGAGGACATTTATGAATTAAAATAACCTATAAAACATTCATACGTAATTTGTCAGTATATAAATAATTTGATCTTTATCTTCTTATTGTAATGTTGTACCGGCTCTCTATACGTACTATGTTATACGTACTCTGGGCTATAATTAGGGTGTGCAATAATTTTGCGTATATGCCTTCATTGATTCATGTCTTTAAAACTAGATTTATTTTGAGTAAACTTACTAGGTTCACTTCCTTCAGAATGGTGCGAGTTCTGCGAGTTGTCCTCGTCAGCAGGTATCTCTGGTAATTCTTTCCTTCAACAGAAATAAACGACGAAAAGAACTTTGACCTTCCATGATAATTCATACCAAGAGAGTATTAGCAACATTATACACCTTGTCATTACTGATAAGAAAAGTTATCTGCTAGTTTCGAAATCAATATAACTTTTGCATTTAAATATACACTCGACTCCAAAGCTAGAGTAAATTGATAAATACAGCTTACCTTCCTCCTTTTTGATTGACTGTAAATGAAGTAAATATTTTGGTTAATTCATTTTTCTATATTTTTTTTCGTTTTTGTTCAAGTATTGCAAGGTAAGAAATATTGATGTATAACATTTCGAAGCAACATGTATATAACATCTGTCAAAATACAATATGTAGTAAACATATCTTTGTTTTAATGTTGAATATAGTGAGTATAAAGTTCTGCATGTGACTGTAGTACAGCAACATGAAATAATACCAATGAAATACAGAACGTTTTTGTTTTAACATTCAACATTGATTTTAGTATAAAAAAAAACATTACTGTAAGGCTAATGTTATTAATGTGACTTATTAACGTGTCTTATTAATGTTGTTATTAATGTGTCATATATAAAATGTATTTAGTGTGAAAATAAGATACCAGTTCAAAGCATTATTATGTAAATCAATATGGATTCTGTAGAGGGTATTGTGTGATCACTCTTAGTTAAATTATGATTTGAAATCAAGATATCCCTTACTTGATTGATTGATATCTAAGGGTCCTTTATCGAGTATTTTCATTGGATGACTTGAGCTGCTACTCTGGTTTCTAAACCAAAAGGAAACAAAATTGAAGGAAACAATAAAAATTCACATTTTGTATCATCAATGTAAACAACTCTATTGGCTGTCTTATATACAGTAAAGATATTCGATAATAATTAGTAAATAATTTTAGTAAATAATATAGGGACTGGGTTCAGGAAAGACGGGGAATGGGGGAGAGGGTTGGTGTGAGTGGAGCTGTTCACATGTAACAATCAGTAGAATATGCTATTCTCAAGACTCACCCTCGTCGGTTTCTTGACACTGTAAGCGAAGAAAGAAAGAATACATTATATTTTTTAAGTCTTTCTAAAGTGGCCATCGATAACAGAGAAGCTGGAAAAGATAACAACACAATGACTAAATTTCAAATGATCATTTCCCTCCAAATGTTCGTTAACTAAAGTAGAAAACCCATCTGGTCTACAATGATGTTTCCTTGGCTGATTATTTGGCATATTGAAGCAATTTACTCCAAGCGTAATATACAATGATTAACAGCACCTTCTACATCGCCTAACCCCCCCCCCTCCCCACCATGTCAGTCGCCTTCTTTATCTAATTTATGAAATAATATATAAATCCAATGTCAGAATCGTAAATTGTCGAGGTCATTGAACAAACTTACTATATGATATCTAAATCATAGGACTGTGAAATGGTAACACTTTCGTTCTGCCTCATGCATGAACTTTCATTTTACTACACTGTGCTCGTTATTTATAGAAAATACCAATGAAAAAAGTAACCAATGTTATCCAAACTGTCTCTCTATGTCCACCACGGGATTATGTTTGTTAACATTTGTTCATATTTCTTTAAATTTGGTAAACTATTAAAAACCTGACTTTATCTTTTTTTTTAAACAAAGAACCGTTAAAGCTTAAACTATTTTTATAGTTTCAATAATATTGATATTCAACCGTTTGTACAATGCGTATACCTACATCTAAATTTCCTGACTGTGAAACAAGCACAAACTAACAGGCAACTGGAAATGGACCCGACAACACCAGCCACAATCACCCAAATGTTTTCTAAAGCGCTTTCTCCTATTGTTTGTACAGTTGCTGTAAGAAACAAGCAAAGAGAGTGTTCGTCTTTGAGGTGCGAGGGATCAGACTTCCGTCCATGACAACATAATATGAACGTGGTGATGACTTGTTGATTTACATGTAAATGTTACCCATTAGCACACGTAAGCTTCTTTACTTAAAACCAGAATTGTTTAGACTATGTTATCATATGATGTACGAACATCAATTAGCTATTACCTGCGTGAAAATGGACTTTGGTATAAACGAGCCGAAACAAACTGGAACTCCCACACCTACTATGTCTGTTGTTACAACCTGTTCACTAATTTGAATAACAATCATTCCCGCCTTATCTCCCTCAGGTGATGGGTAATACCGCCGTTAATTTCTTTAAATATTGCTACATGTGTTTTGCATGTCAAAACAAGGGACTATAATACGTAAACATTTGTCGAATAAACCTTCTTTGGCTGTGTCGAATACATCAACATTATCTCTAACGAATAGTAATTCGGTCATTTTAAGCTGAAGTAAAATCTTAGTCCTTTCCTGTTATATATTTAGATCCTCTTGCAAGCAATCACTCTCGAAGAAGCCATCATTGGCTTATTAAAGCCACAAGTTGGCCGAAGTCAGTCTCTTAGATTCATAGTTTTAACGTCCATGCCATGATTATGAATTGTCAACAACTCTGTAACTGGACGACATACATTTATCTTGGAGTGACTCGAACTAGGGACCTTATGATTGGAAGGCACCAGCGTCAACCACTAAGCTAACACTCCTTAAACCTATAAACCCTTAAACTTATATTGAAGTTTTCATGAAATAACTAATTAAGTAAATGAATGTTATTATTAGATAATAACAAATATGTCGAATAAAGCTTCACTGAGCCTGTCGAATCGACCACATGTGATTTATATATATAAATACATCCCTGTTGGCACTACAAGAAATACAGAAGTCACGTAAAATTCATTCTAGAGCAGGAGGTAAACACATTGACATTGCATAAGATATACATTTAATGTTCGTTGAATTTACATACGTTCTTTACATTCGTTCTTTACATTCGTTCTTTACATTACGAATTTACATTCGTTACATACGTTCGTTGAATTTACATATTTGGTTTGACGAATAATCAGAATAACGGGATGTCGAATTATCTCTACATTATCCTCTTTTGTCTAATTTATATTAATCCTGTACTAAAGAAGGGATCAATATGGATTTTATTTTTTTTTATTTTTTTTATTTACATCAACAGTTTTGTGTTTGATAAACCAGCAAAAGTAAGCAAGAAGCACATGTTACAGTTATGTAAATATTCGACATGTAGGTATGTTCTTCAGTGTGTGTCGAATAAAGCAAAGTACGTCATGTCGAAATTTAGTGTCGAAGTTAGCAAATTGGTTATGTCGATTACAGCACACAATGTCGAACACTACACAAAATTAATCCGGCGCTTTATTCGTCTTAGTCGATCAACCTGTCGAAGTTCACATACTGTAGAGGTCGGAGTTAGCAAACTATGCCAAACACCACAAAACGTTGGTCTCGGAATGTCTTTGCTTTAAACCAAATTGTGACCTTTGAATTCGTCGCCAATTCGAAGCATTATGAAAGTTTATTTGACGAAGTTGCAAGAACGGGATTCAATTTTAGGTTTTAATATTTCAGTTTGGAAAGAAGACACAAGAATGTCTAAGTGATCGTAAGCTACACGCGGTACCCTGATTGACCTTGTATTGACCGGAACGGCTGAAATACATCTATACCACGTTAGAAGAGGGAAGGTTGTAACAATCTTTACCTGGTCGAACATATGTTCTGCATATTGAGCTTATATTACACCAATGCTGTTTTCTTTCTTTCTCCGTTCATAATCACGTATGTTAGTTAATAGGGGGCGCTATATAGTTCATTAGCATCATAAGGCAACGTAATCTAAGTAGCTATAAACATCACTTTAAACATAACAGCGTTCATGGATTTATCAAAACTGAACCTGCGTAAAGAAATGAAAATTTTAAATCTGTGTTTTGCTAGAAGACTAGAAAAGAAATTATATTTAAACATTTGTATATATTTCAGTTCACAATTTAGTAGTTGCGTGTACCTTTACATATGTGTTTTCTCTTAGTAGATGGCGCAGTTTCACTTTATTGTCAATACAGCTAATTTCACAAATCTACTGGGATCTAAGAATACGTTGTGGATTTCAAGGATTACACATCACGCACACACACAAATACAATTATTCAGGGAAACGATGTCGTCACAAATAAATTTTCGTTTTGGGCAAGAAGTAAATTAACTCACATTCATGAAAGTTTTGATATGTAGTCTACATTCTGCATTCAGAAACACAGAAACACTATGTTATCCTATGCTATACTATACTATACTATACTATCCTATGCTATACTGTACTGTACTGCACTGCACTGCACTGCACTGTACTATACTATACTGCATGATATGGTCGCAAAGAATGAGAATGGACACATTTAAAATCATATTAAATTTAAAGTAGTATAAATGATAAATGAACCCTAAGACTCACTTTCCTTGCCTCTGTACGTTCATGAGTCTTCACTGCTGCCGTAATCACAAAATATGTTACATCATATTCCCAGACAGGCACAATCCGTAATAGTTGAAAGATTAAAAAAAATATAGGTTCACTATATTTTATAAAGTTATTGTAGTTTAATGCCGTACGTGTCTCATTCAAAAATTGGCAGCCGCTTATGCTTTTGGATATCCCACCCCCACCATCCTATTCGAAAATTTTTAGTTTCTTATTTAGTTGATTCATTGTACTGTAACCTCCGCATATGGATAATTGCTATTATTAAAAGAATAGTCCTGGTCGAAATTTCATTTTGATATGTTACAGAGGAACATAATCTAAGCATTCTGGTGAAATTTGGCCTTCAATTCCTATTTACTGTTTTGGAGATATTGGCAGCTGAAGTTGCCACCTTTCGTACCAAAAGTGAACGTGGACAAACAGGTTTGACGTCATTGTTGCACACTATTTGGCACATTATTTGTCAGTGTTCAACTATGACATCACACCTGTCTGCTTTAAGGTCACGTTTAGTAGGATTTCAGATAACTTCAACTGTCAACATCTTAAAAGCGATATATTGGATTTGAATGCAAATTTTACTAGAGTGCTTAGATTATGTTCCTTGTAACATATCAAAAAGAAATTTCTACTTGAACTATTCTTTTAAGGTTACCAAAAAGTTCATGAAAATTTGTTTATCACAGGTTACAGTTACATGTATCCTACATGGTATACTGTTAGCGTACAAAGCGTATTCGCGTTTCTGTATCCTCATCGACTTGTGGCAGTAATATTAGCTTTTACCTCTCAGTATAATATTATGCTTTTAATGCCTAATTTCAGTTAATTATGTTCACTCAATAAACTGGTGATACTCACATGTTATCTTCATGTTACGGAGAAACAGCAAAACAACTAATATGCCAAGAAGAATAGCGATAATGACCAGAGCGGTAGTTATCCTAGTTGAGATCGTCAAGTTAATTCCTGCCAAAGAGTATTTCGATATGTATATTAGTTAACAATGAGCAGTTTTGAAAATATTTCTTAATTTCGATTTTTTTTTAAGTGGAAGCAAGTACTTTTAGAACAAAACGATAATTTTATTTGTACTTTTCGTATTGATATTGAGTGAAAGCAATGTATTTCCAGACATGCTAGCTTCAATCCTTTGAAAGAAAAACAGCAATTGCATTGTGTAAACAAAAAAGAAATAGTGTCAGCAGACGTATTGAAGCTTCGAATGCTGCTTATACTTATCTTGCACTTTATTATTTTGATCTATGAGTACAATGCTGTGGTAATGTTTGTCCCGATTTAAAAAAAAAAAAAAATCACACGAAGGTCTCAACATGTACTTTCATAGATGTGATTCATTGCGCTGTGAATGACTTTATTTTAAGCTGCTCGTATACCTGTCGGCCATTAAAATAAATCGTAAGTACATATTTTCTGTTTGACCGTCTTTATGAAGACATACCTCACACAGTTTCCAAATACTTTAATTATCAATCATTAGAAATTGTATCAGTCGAAATATCATGTTTGAAACTGTGTTTACTTGTCATTATGAGATTGCCTATATATATAGTTGCATATGCAAAATGATATTTGTGTCTAGTAATGTTGCTGACATAACTAGAAATACAAACAAAATTTAACTGTAATTTTGGAGTTGTAAGTTTCTCTACTAAGAATGATTAATTTACTGCAATGCAGACAATGTTATGTTCTACTAATTTGGGTGATGGTATATTTGTCGTTAGCACGTTTTTGCATATCTTGATTCTAAGCTTAACTAGCAAATTACAATCGATTTTGTTTTTTTAAGCACATTTATCTTTCATATACCAACGTTGTAGCGAACTCAACTAAACCTACGATGTAACCAACAGAAGTAATAAACTTACCGTGTTGATTGCTCCCAGTCAATATCGTCAAGGTAGCTGTTTGCTTGGATATATAGGGACCCTCCACAGAACAATGCAAATTGAAATTAGAGCTGGCATCTTGCACAGTATAATATGAAATGGCGGCTGTTCCATTATTAAAGGTTTCAGTGAATACCTCAGTCTTTGTTCCGTTGTTAACGTACCATGTAATTGAAATGGGTAAAACTGCGTCTAGAACTTTGCATTGAATAGTTTCATTCTTATTAGGCATTATCAGTAAAGAGTTGTCACCTGTCACGTTACCTCCATTCAATAAGACAACTGGAGTGACTGTTAAATGTAAACAGAAGAAATCATTTGTACATTAAACTGAGTTTATAAAATATTAACTTAAAACACAAAAGGCAAATTAAAAACTCTCAGGACGTGTTGAAATTAATGCATGTATTCCCCTTTAAACCATGCATGAGACAAAAGTGAGTTATTTACCTTGTAATTTCAGAAAGAACTTCGTAATTGTCAAATTCCTACTGCGACAGGAGTACACCGCTTGGTTTTCTTTACTGCAGGGCGTAGTAATCATCATGGAATGATTTAGCAAGCTACAAATATTAAGCTTGATGGTTTCTTGTGTAGAAAACACGAACGAGTCTACAGCTAATTTACTGCTGTTTCCGTCATTGTACCACCAAAGTTTTTCTACTTCTTTTGACGCTTCGCAAATTAAACAATTTGAAGAATTGCGTGAACATTTACAGTCGACAACATTACCATTTGTAGAGCTTTCCTTACTGCTACAAAGAAGGTCATCTCGCCTCTCTCCTGCAACATGAAAGATAAGAATATATAATAATTGTGTACAAGGACACACATGACTCCTATATCGGTTTTACATGAATAATTACCTTGCACAAAAAGAACAAGCAAAAGGAAAAGGAGAACTTGCACGGACGAAAACATTGTCATTTGTCGATGCGTTTGGCTCTTAACCATCAATGTTCAGTCTTACACGTTCAATATGAGGAATTAAATTATGAAAGTGAAATCAGTATCCCTCTACGGTAACATATAAGGGACTTCCAATTTGACATCACAATGCTGCGTCAAAGGAACTCAACTGATATTTCTGCATTTGTATTCTAAAATGAGTTCATGCCTGTTTTTTCGCCTTTTCTACAAGTAGTCTAGTTTTTTTTATGGAAATTGTGGCACAGACAACATGGTTATATATATTAATTGTTTAAGACTGATAGTGATATATTTTGAAAATAATGTTGATATAAGGACGTTTAAACAAGTATTATGTGTAACACCTAAGCTGTATTGTATAGCAATAACACATACATTTGGCAGATGTTTACTAATGTGATAAACCTTGGAATTATGATAGACAAGCAAATGGCGATTATAAACGTAGAATATGTGCATGGAATAGACTATATATTCAAATTAAAATAATGTATCTTTGGCAAAGGGATACCAAAACAATATATATTAAGCACGAGTACACTGATGATGTTATATTTATGTGAACTAACATGAGTTTGATCTACGACGTCTTGTAATGTCAATTATAAAGGAGATACTGAAGATATTAGAATAACTAAGGCTTTATTTTGTTCTAAACAACCACCAAATACAACTTTTAATAATTATTGCTCTTTGCTAGAAATCTCCTAGAAATCTACGGCATCGAACAACACCTTAAGCCTCATTATGTCACGTTTACAACTTATATTTCATATTTTTGTATAAACGGACCGTGGTAAAAAATAAATTGAATCGATGATGTCATTGTCACGCCTGCATTGTATTTTAGCATTCCTTGTGGGTGGAAATTTCCACAGGGTAGCCTAGGCCTTTGCAAATTGTTCATTTCTTCTTTCAAGTAATGTATGCAAATTCCAGGAGGTGAACAATGGGGAGACGGGTTCTTCTCGGGTAATGTTTGTAGATCCGAGCAAGTGCATAAATGGGAAACGGGTCCATCGGAATTCGTAGATTGTGCTTTGGCGGGTAAGGGCAGGGGTCAACTTAAGGTCGCTATATAAGGATTGGGGTGTGGTTGGATGAGGCATTCTGTGTGAGTCTCACCACCGTCCGGTCTTCGCCGTCTTATTCCTCGGCTTCTGTGTGTTAGCCGTTATCCAGGCTTCTTTGTATGAGCCTAGGCTTCTTTGTATGAGCCTAAAGACTGGGAACGTTGATATTTTGTGGCGTTGCGTTTTAGCCTAAGCCATATCAGCGTATCCTGAGGATTACTGTGTGTATCCGTTCTTGTCTTATTCGACGAAATCATTTTGGACACATTTCTGTGTATATGTACACCGCAAAGGGCCGTTTTACTGTGTGTTACGTCCCTGGCCGTTTGACCAAGTTAATCCGGGATTTACTAATAGGACGATCCCGTAAGTTGATTTTTTGTCCGTATTACGCATTTAAGCGGTATCTGTATTTTTGATCGCACAGTAGGGTTTGTGGAGAAATTAATGTATTGTATTTGAAGGAGTCCTCGATCTATGGCTCGCAATTCAGTCAGTTTGTTAAAATGTTTATCCATGCTTAGGCATACGAATTTGTAATTGTTTAGGGTCAAATGCGTTTAAAGCATTTAAGGTATTTTTAGGTCGTATAAGTGTGTGCGAATTATAAGTTCGCCTTAGTGCCTTTGGTTGGGTTGATTGATTGTGGAAATTATCATATGTAGTGGAACGGGTAGTTATCGCCAATTTGAGGGCGTTCTAACCATGCTCTGTTTCCAAACATCGGGCTGCCGCCATTTTGTTATTGTGATATCTAGTATCGAGTAGCTATTATGTGTTTCATGGTAAGGGTTGACCTGGAGGTTCTTGGTATTATTTGGTAATTAGTGACACCATATTGGTTGTGTGTTGCTTGCTGACTTTACGTCAGATAGGGGCTTTTGACGTCATAGTTTGACAATATTCGTTGGTATAGATATAAGTATAGCCATGTGTTTGCCATTTGGCGCATGCCTGAGAGTAGTTTTGTTGTGTTTTTGTCAAATAGGGTTGCAGTGTTGGGGCCCGATGGCTACGCTGGTGTGAGGGGCTCGCCATACCGTCTGGAGCTTCCTGCAGGGTACCAGCCGGAAGAAATCTAAGCGATAGAGAAGAAATCTAAGCGATAGGGAAAAATTAAGCGATAGGGCAAATCCTTAGTAGAGCTGTTTGGAAGGGTTGGTCGGGTTAGCGAATGCTAACCGACGTGTGTATTTTTGTGTTGGGTATTTATATGTTTCTTTTGTCGAGACCAAAAAGTCATTGGTCGTGTTGTAAATAAATTATATGTATCATTTCGCAAAATTCTTGGTGGTCTGTCATTTATTTATGTCATTCGTCTCGGGTGTCGAACGCTAAGCAGATTGAGACGTGTCCAGGTGGGGGATTACTCCTTTACTTGTGACACTTTTTGGTGGAAGTGCAGGGCAAAATCAATCTCTAGCTGCTCGACTTTCTGCATCCGATTGCTGTTGACATGTGTAAATGATTTGACTTCTTTGACTGTTTGCAAATGTATTTAATTGCATCATATTTCTCATGAAATGATATGTATTACAGCACATGCTATATTGGTTCTCTTGACGTTAGGTCAAGGGAGTTGGGGGTGCCGAGGTTTATGTGATTTCAGTAGTGAATATTTTTCGTAGCATTTCTGTAGCCATGAGTTTTCAGGAATTCGTAGAGTTAGGAAAGACACTGGGCTTCGAAGGAAAAGACCTTAATGAATTTGCTGAAACAAAGTCAAATGGGGCAAGGGAAGAAAGAGTACTTGAGAGAGAGCATGCTAGGGAATTAAAAGAATTAGAGCTGAGAATTGCTGAAGAAAATGCTACGCAACATTCTGTCAGTTCAAGTTCTGTTCAGGAATTCTATCGCAAACGACCGGATTTGCCGGCGTTTGATGAAAAGTGTGACGACATAGACTCGTATCTAAAACGATTCGAGAGATTTATGACATCTCTCGAAATTCCTAAAACGCAATGGGCAGTTTTGCTTAGCTCTGTCCTCACAGGGAAAGCGTTGTCAGTATATTCTCGCTTACCAGACGAGCATGTTAAGGATTACGACAGATTAAAGTCATCATTGCTCAGAAAGTATGATTTGAACGGAGAGGGTTTTCGTAGGAAATTCAGGTATTCTAGACCGGAAGGTGGTGAGACCTACCTTCAGTTTGTGGAGAGAATGAAAGCCTAGGGTTTTTGACTAGGTGGGTGGAGTTAACTAATACCACTAAGTCTTACGAAGGGTTGTGTGGCTTGATGCTAAAGGAACAGCTTTTCAATGGGTTCAATAGAGATCTAGGTGTGTTTGTAAAAGAGAGACAGCCAAAAAGCCTAGAGGACGTAGCAAAATTGGCCGATCAGTACATTGAAGCTCATGGGAAGAATTGGGGTAAAAAGGTTGACAAAAGGCCTGCCGCGGTAAATGCGAAGAGTTCGCAAGCCGAACAAAATGATCAGTCTAAAGATTGGGCTAAGAGTAAATGGTGTTATACTTGTAATGAATACGGTCACGTGTCCCGCGACTGTAGAGCGCAAAGGAATAATCCGCCAAGGGGTCGTGGTAATTTTGAGAGGGCGGCCGGTTGCGAAAATCCTAATGCGCAGGACAAGAAAAACTCTAAGAAGCGCGATGAAAGCGCGGGCGCATGCCAAGCTCATAGAGGTCATGAACCAATGGGGGCACAAAATTTGCCAGTTATAAGCGCGGTTTGTGTAAATGAAAATATGCCAGTAATGGAGGGGTTATTGGAAGGTCATAGGACGATGGTGCTCAGGGACACCGGCTGTAGCACGGTGGTCGTTAGAAGAAAGTTTGTGGATGAAAGTAAATTTACGGGCGAAAATAGGCGTTGTGTATTGCTCGATGGTACGATTCGCGATGTGCCAGTCGCTAGAGTGTTGTTGGACTCTCCTTTTTATGTTGGGGAGGCGGAGGCTCTTGTCATGAACAGCCCAATTTACGATGTAATCTTAGGTAATATAGAGGGCGTAAGAGGGTCCATTGACCCCAACCCAAAATGGCAGCCTTCTTCGAGGCTACAAACTGAAGAGTCGCTGTCAGAATCCATTAGTGGTGCAGTTCAAACTAGAGGTCAAAAGGCAAAAGGGGAAAGACCTTTATCGCCACTTAAGACTTCGGGGAAGTTTTTTGAAAATGGTTTGACAAGGGAGGATCTTTCAAAAGAACAACGGGAAGAGGCGGAATTTCTCAAATTTTTCAGTGATGCTAAAGAGGCCAAAGTCAGATTAACAAGAGGTGGTAATGAAACTTCTTTCGAAGTGAAAAATGCTGTCCTGTTTCGTAGATTTACCTCACCACGAGTTGAGAATGGAAAATTGTTCAAACAAATTGTAGTTCCAAAACGGTATCGACAGAATGTACTTAGTATTGCACATGATTCGCCGCTTTCAGGGCACTTGGGTGCAAAGAAAACTCAAGATCGTGTTGCAAGCAATTTTTACTGGCCTGGTATTCAAGGCGACGTCAAACGCTTTTGCGCGTCTTGTGACATTTGTCAGAAAACCGTATCAAAGGGGCGTGTAGGTAAAGCTCCATTAGGGAGAATGCCGTTAATTGACACACCATTTCAACAAGTAGCAATAGATTTAGTGGGGCCAATCGCTCCAATTACCGACAGAGGTAACCGCTATATCCTAACTTTGGTAGATTATGCTATTAGGTTTCCAGAGGCAATAGCCTTATCAGGGATATCTACAGAATGTGTTGCCGAGGCCTTGTTAGAGATATTCTCTAGGATTGGAATTCCCGCAGAAATACTCACGGATATGGGAACGCAATTCACTAGTGAATTAATGAAAGAGATAAGTCGCCTTCTTCAGATCAAACAGTTAACCACAACACCGTATCACCCCATGTGTAACGGGTTAGTGGAGCGCTTCAATGGGACTCTGAAAAGAATGCTGAAAAGAATGTGTGCTGAACGTCCCAAGGATTGGGATCGGTTTTTGCCAGCGTTACTCTTTGCTTACAGGGAGGTCCCACAGGAGTCGCTAGCCTTTTCTCCCTTTGAATTACTCTATGGTAGGACCGTGAGAGGTCCCATGACCATTTTAAGGGAATTGTGGTCGGGCGAGGTGGATGAAGAGGAAGTAAAGACTACTTATCAGTATATCCTAGACCTTAGGGAGAGGTTAGATGAAACGTGCAAATTAGCAAGGGATGAATTAGCAAAATCGTCCGCTAGATACAAGAAGTATTACGACTCGAAAACTAAAGATAGGAGATTTAAGGCTGGGGACAAGGTTTTGATTCTGCTCCCCACGGATTCAAACAAGTTGACCATGCAGTGGCGTGGTCCATACAGTGTATTGGCTAAGATATGCGTGAATGATTATAGAATTGACGTACAGGGTAAGGTCAAGACCTTTCATGCTAATCTTTTGAAAAAGTATGTTTCAAGAGACACAGTAGGTTTGAGTGTCGTAGCTGAGGAGGAAAAGGAGTTGCAAATATTAGGAATTGATAATCCTCCGCTCGAGTCGACCGAGGGTTGTACTGATGCAAACATATGTGATCGTTTAGATAAGGGTGAGCAAAAACAGCTCAAAACAGTGTTGTCTAATTTTGAAGATGTACTTATTGGTTTGCCTGGTAGCACTAATCTAATCGAGCATACCATACCAGTCACAACGGATGATCCGATTAGAAGTAAGCCATATCCGTTAGCTCATAGTATGCGTAAAGTTGTAACTGAAGAGGTTCAGACTATGCTGAAAATGGGTATTGTGGAGCGGTCAAGCTCGCCTTACGCTTCTCCCATAGTTTTGGTTAGAAAGAGGGACGGGACGAACAGGTTTTGTGTAGACTTTCGTAAATTAAATAAAGTCACCATGTATGATCCAGAACCAATTCCCAAGCAGGAGGAACTAATGGTCAAAATAAGCAAAGGGAGGTTCTTTTCTAAGCTAGATTTGACAAAGGGATACTGGCAAATCCCAGTGGCTAAAACCGACAGACCTAAAACGGCGTTTGTTACCCATGACGGCCTCTATCAATTTAAGGTGATGCCATTCGGCATCATCAACGCTTCTGCGGTGTTTACACGCATGATGCGCAGGTTGCTTGAGGGGATACCCAACGTAGTCAATTACATTGACGACGTTCTGATCTATACAGAAAATTGGGGAGATCACCTAAGTGCAGTTGAAGGGGTGCTTGATCGTATCAGACGAGCAGGGCTGACGGTGCGTCCCACGAAATGTTTCTTTGGGTATGCTTCGTTGGATTTTTTGGGTCATTTGGTTGGAGAGGGAGTTCTCAAACCCCAACCGGATAAAGTTGAAAAGGTCATGAATACGTCCACCCCGCGAACAAAGAAAGATGTTCGTTCTTTCATGGGACTGGTCGGATATTACCGTCGTTTTATTTCAAATTTTGCTGCCATTTCTGCCCCTCTCACAGATTTAACTAAGGGGTCTAAGTCAAATAAGGTAGAGTGGGGTGAAGCGCAAGAAATCGCCTTCAAAACTTTGAAAAGCAGGTTAGCATCTGCCCCTATTCTCAAGTTACCAGACTTAAGTAAGTGTTTCATTTTGTGCACAGATGCATCAGATATAGGCATAGGTGCTATTTTAATGCAAGAAGAAAGTGGGGAAAGATTTCCTATTTGTTATGCTAGTAGAAAGTTACAGCCAAGGGAAGTAAAGTATTCTACAATTGAAAAAGAGTGTTTGGCTCTTGTGTGGGCCGTGGAAAAGTTTCACGTGTATTTGTATGGGGTAGAGTTTTTGTTGGAAACTGATCACCAGCCTCTTACGTACATGACGTGTACTAAGATTAAGAACAACAGAGTCCTACGATGGGCTTTGTCTTTGCAGCCCTACAGCTTTGTGATCAAGGCTGTCAAAGGCTCGGAAAATCATGGTGCTGATTTTCTAAGTCGATGTCCAGAATAGTATTCTTAAAAGTTAGTACATGATAGTAAACTATCATGTTTTAGGAGGGGGTGGTGTCACGCCTGCATTGTATTTTAGCATTCCTTGTGGGTGGAAATTTCCACAGGGTAGCCTAGGCCTTTGCAAATGTTCATTTCTTCTTTCAAGTAATGTATGCAAATTCCAGGAGGTGAACAATGGGGAGACGGGTTCTTCTCGGGTAATGTTTGTAGATCCGAGCAAGTGCATAAATGGGAAACGGGTCCATCGGAATTCGTAGATTGTGCTTTGGCGGGTAAGGGCAGGGGTCAACTTAAGGTCGCTATATAAGGATTGGGGTGTGGTTGGATGAGGCATTCTGTGTGAGTCTCACCACCGTCCGGTCTTCGCCGTCTTATTCCTCGGCTTCTGTGTGTTAGCCGTTATCCAGGCTTCTTTGTATGAGCCTAGGCTTCTTTGTATGAGCCTAAAGACTGGGAACGTTGATATTTTGTGGCGTTGCGTTTTAGCCTAAGCCATATCAGCGTATCCTGAGGATTACTGTGTGTATCCGTTCTTGTCTTATTCGACGAAATCATTTTGGACACATTTCTGTGTATATGTACACCGCAAAGGGCCGTTTTACTGTGTGTTACGTCCCTGGCCGTTTGACCAAGTTAATCCGGGATTTACTAATAGGACGATCCCGTAAGTTGATTTTTTGTCCGTATTACGCATTTAAGCGGTATCTGTATTTTTGATCGCACAGTAGGGTTTGTGGAGAAATTAATGTATTGTATTTGAAGGAGTCCTCGATCTATGGCTCGCAATTCAGTCAGTTTGTTAAAATATTTATCCATGCTTAGGCATACGAATTTGTAATTGTTTAGGGTCAAATGCGTTTAAAGCATTTAAGGTATTTTTAGGTCGTATAAGTGTGTGCGAATTATAAGTTCGCCTTAGTGCCTTTGGTTGGGTTGATTGATTGTGGAAATTATCATATGTAGTGGAACGGGTAGTTATCGCCAATTTGAGGGCGTTCTAACCATGCTCTGTTTCCAAACATCGGGCTGCCGCCATTTTGTTATTGTGATATCTAGTATCGAGTAGCTATTATGTGTTTCATGGTAAGGGTTGACCTGGAGGTTCTTGGTATTATTTGGTAATTAGTGACACCATATTGGTTGTGTGTTGCTTGCTGACTTTACGTCAGATAGGGGCTTTTGACGTCATAGTTTGACAATATTCGTTGGTATAGATATAAGTATAGCCATGTGTTTGCCATTTGGCGCATGCCTGAGAGTAGTTTTGTTGTGTTTTTGTCAAATAGGGTTGCAGTGTTGGGGCCCGATGGCTACGCTGGTGTGAGGGGCTCGCCATACCGTCTGGAGCTTCCTGCAGGGTACCAGCCGGAAGAAATCTAAGCGATAGAGAAGAAATCTAAGCGATAGGGAAAAATTAAGCGATAGGGCAAATCCTTAGTAGAGCTGTTTGGAAGGGTTGGTCGGGTTAGCGAATGCTAACCGACGTGTGTATTTTTGTGTTGGGTATTTATATGTTTCTTTTGTCGAGACCAAAAAGTCATTGGTCGTGTTGTAAATAAATTATATGTATCATTTCGCAAAATTCTTGGTGGTCTGTCATTTATTTATGTCATTCGTCTCGGGTGTCGAACGCTAAGCAGATTGAGACGTGTCCAGGTGGGGGATTACTCCTTTACTTGTGACAGTCATATTTGTACTTCATTTGCATCACGTCTTCAGCCTTGTGCGCAAAGAAAGTACTCTTTTTGTATTGACCAGTGATGAAGTTGAACATCACAACAATTTATATTATATAAACCAGTTAATGGTTGGGATTGCGCTTTGAATATACGACCTTCTTATTTATAAAAAAAATATCACTCATTCATCATGCATTGACAAAATACGATTTTGAGACCTCCGATGAGCACGTCATGTCTTTGACTACTAGTCAGATCGCTCCTATTCTCATTTTCTATTGACTTGAGCTGAATCGAGTCGAAAATTACATAATTATTAGACTCGAGTCGCAAACTAAAGTAGACTGGAGTCTCCATTTAAAAGTAGTAAGATCTTCTAATCAATCTTACTCAACTTCAAGTGACATTAGGGGGTGAAGGCAGCAGTATTACGCATTTACTAATAAAACGTACGTCAACCATTGTGACTATGAACATGAAGATATCATAGGTACCTTTGTTGCTCATTTGTGTGAGCGCTAACATATTTTATCTTGAAAAGAAGTTCTTTTGATTTAAAGTCAGTTTGTATTATTGTTTCTAATACTGTATAAACTGCAAATGGAAGATAGTGTACTGCAGGCTATAGACAAGATATTTATTTACCACTAAGAAGTGATTGATTGCAATTTATCTTCTGTACGCGAATTATCCAGTTACAGTAATAGCTTGGACAGAATTTTCGTTTATGTGAACTGGCAAATACTTGACATTTGAGCTGACCAAAGTTGAGTTTCTTTAAGACTCCAATGCTTCAATGATCCAAATACTGCAAATATGCCGCAATATAAACTGGTGCGATTACAATTTTATTTTTATTATTTTAAACACCAATTGTCTATTTTTTGGTCTACCATAGAGATATAAAAATGGAGAGTCTGAATGCAACCTACAGAACGTGGTTCCTCCTGCTCATTGTATTTCATACTTTCATAGGTAATTATAACTTCCGATGTACTCGATGATATCAAGGATGGCGTTTGTAAATAATTCACTGACAGGGAAAAGGAAGCTAAAGTAAGTCAGTGCCATGAATACATCAATTATTGTTGTTCATATGATGCAGAGGTGTTCTGATAAACATTAACAATCTGAAAATTTGGCATTAGCTGAAATTAAATTTCGAAATAATTGCTCATCGTCTTTATATGTGGAATGATATGTTGCTCCTTCACAATGGTAAGCAGAGTGATATAAGTAGCTTTGCCACTTGGTGTTCATCCGAGCAAACACAAAAAGTTATCCTAACATTTTTAAAAAAGCCTCTAAAATATGTTTGTATAACGTTAAATGTGGTGTTATAAACACGTCGGCATAACGTTTTTATGAGATATTAATGTTATATTAATGTTTTAACGAAAACATGTTTTGAAATAATAGCCTGAAAACGTTTTCGTGACATATTTATTATACCACAAATAACGTTATCAAAACAAAGGACGAAACGTTTTAGTAACGTTTTAAAAACGTTTTTAAAACGTGCTGGGATACCAATGCAACCCGACAGTACCAATGCATAAAATATTACGCTATTTAAAATGCTTTTTCTGATGAAAAAAAAACGTTAGAATGTTCCCATTCTAGTTTTAAGACTTGGCAATGTTTTCATCAAATAACCTTAATTTGTTGTACGTAGAAATTGAATGCATTTAAGCGATTATATAACGTTTGTCCACAGGTGTGAAAATGACTTTTCAATCAACTTACCAAATCGAGAAGGGCCAGAATGAAACGATTGGGTGCAGTTCAACTGAAGTGCCAACAAAGGTGTATTGGTATAACGAATCTCCATCCAGTTCAAAACCGATCCTTGTTTTAGCTGATGACCAAAAATCGGGCACAATGTATGACGACATTCGATTTGATATCAATTTAGATGGCGAAATGTTTATTTCGAACGCGCAATTTGAAGATGAAGGAAAATACACCGTTGTTACTTATTTTTCGCCAGAAAATTTTCACGAAGAACAAATCACCAGACAAATAACAGGTAACTGTACTGTCGCAGTATAAATGGAGTTTTTAATTCTTGACAACATATGTATTATAACTCTTAAAGTCCGTTAGTCTTTTAAAGCATCCGGTAATCATTACTAGTATTAGTCAATAAAGTTATAGCTATTGGTTTATCGTAGCATTATATGGAATATAAATTTTAATGAAACTGGTTTATTGAATAATAGAAAGACTTCTTCCCTTCTCCCTTCTCTTTAAACATTATTTCATTCAGATTTCAAACTGATACACATCTCATTTGTTTCCATTTCCTTCATTGTGGGCTGATGAATAGCTATGGATAATCGCAACATTCCAGTTCATCTATCATGACTGTTGCGTCATAATGTACTATATACAATTGAAAAAAAAATGATGTATTTACTGCAAGCCAGACTTTATGTTTATGTTAACCTCCTGTTACATATTTTAATCAAATGGATACTTATTACGAATATATTGAATATTTGATTACATTTTTCAGTTCATCCGCAGCAGGAATGCCCAAAGATCAGTGGTTGTAGCTCATGTTCAACTTGCGGCCTACGAGTAAACCAAACTGGTGAGCTAATATGTAAAGTTAACGGATCCCGTCCTCAAATATCTCTACAATGGGAGATAAGTAATATTTACAGTCTCCAATTCACAACAAAAGAACCCATTTCACAGGATATTAGTGGTACATGGGACACATACATATCTGCCGAATACACAGTGTCGGCGTGTGGTGGGTTTGCAGAGATCAGATGCCTGTCCCAAGGAGATGTAAATCTTATGCAGCGTTCTGATAGTAATATTGAGATAAAAGCTGGTGAGTTTGTCTTGATCATCAATTGACTGTTAAAATGGTTTTAAATAATCTTGAATACATAAGGCATTCTTAGTGTGTCGTTAACCAAGTAGTGGTGTAAAATGTTAAGCTAAAAAACAGAAAATTTGCTTTATACTTAACATTTTGTGAATTAGATTTAATAGATGAATATGAAACTTCCGTAGTCGAAATAGTAAAATGAGACATCTTGAAAGTTAAGTTTGGTTTAAAGGTTTTTTTTTAATTATATACCATTCATAAAATTTAGTTAAATACAAATACCCAAAAGAAACTACTCTGCACGCTGTTGAATACGGCTCCCCTTTGGTTTGCTGTAATTCGTTTCGCTGCTATGATCATTCACAACGTGTACAAACAGCTATTGATACACGAACATTTCAAGCCAATGTATACTCTTTAAATCCATGTCCTTCGGATAACGTTGTTGCTGATTACTCTTCAACCGTACTTCCATCGGCTTCGGTAACATCTCGTCCCTTTCCAATCCTTCCGTTATCTACGCTGGTCATAATCGTTGGCATTATCGTAATCGTCATCGTTTCTATGATGCTAGTGTGTTTTTGTTTATGGAAGAGACATCACAGAGAGAAATATAGTAAGATTTTCGATTTTTTTTATTCAATCAATTTATTAATATTAAATATCAATGTCTTCAGCCTTAATATTCCCGTGGATGGGATAAATTGTGTACCAAATTTCAGAAGTGTGTATCATACATATATTGATACACATAGACCTTTGTATTTTATTTATGGTAACAAGAAAATATTTACTATTTTTGATGTTAATTTGAAACCTCAGTTGAGCTTCCTAATAAAAAATACCGCGGTATGAATGAGAACAGAATCAAAAAATGTATTGCTCATGTGTTTTTCAGTATAGATTGGATGTGTGGTGTAAAATAAGAACAAATTTACTATTTTTGTAACTATATAATGATAACCCGACATTACACAGTTAGATTAAATGCATCCATTAGTTAACTTTTTTCTCTAATTTGATTTTATCTCTGATTAAATCGTCAGTTGTTAATTCATTGAAGTCACACTATCAGACTTACGTGTTAACTTTAATGAAAAACTGTTTCAAGAGGCACTCCCTCTCTGGGACAAGTGTCTCTACTTCCCTGAATTCTGAGATCCAAGCAAAATACACATTTAAGAAATACTATAAAATAGCAAAATAATTAACTGAACGAGTTTTTAATGGCCAGTTTTCTGCAAAGATCTATATGGAAACTATTAGGTGTCATAGAAAAGTAAATATATTCGATTTAATCTATAATTTCTTTCATATTTTTTTATGAAAACTTGTGAGACTAACAGAAGAAATGTCTATAGCTCATGAAGTATTTAAAACTAAAAGTCAATCATTACTTAACTGTAAAACTTTACAAATGTTTTTGATGATGCAAAAGAATATAGCTTGATTATCCAGAAATGCTGTGGTGGCAGTAAGATCATCTTGCCTCACAAAACTTGTTCATTTGTGTATTTCTGGTTCTTCCTCTAAGTGTATCCCACCCTCTAGCCTACAGATATGAAGGGGTCAATATCTTTCTACACAGTGGCTCTCAATTTTGTTTTCTTATTGAGTGACTAAATGAAATGTAACTTTGGTTTATTTGTGGAGTATTAACTATTTTGTTCAAAACTATGTTCCCTGCCAAACTATGTTTAGCATAACTGCTCTTGTAGAGGAAAATGATAATGAGAGGGTGGGGGGGGGGGGGAGTACATAGGCATTAACCCTCAAAACTGCATGAGTTATCTGTATAATGTATGAGTTTCCTGTTAAATATCAATTCTTTCAACTTTTTAATATCCTTGCATTTTCTCATCCAGGGATGGGCTGATCTATCTTAAATTACCTTATTCAGAACTCTTATACTTAACTAATTCTCAACCAGTGATTTCTCCTTTTAAGTTTTGAGTAGTTAACAGGACATATCTTGTATTGTTTCTTTATATAATTCATACTGTACATTAGATAGCCAATTTAAGTTACATTCAAGGTCTGAAAATTATGCCAAAGCATCTACTGGATGTCTTTTAGTAGCAACCAAAGTAAACAATTGGCTTCATTCAGAAAATGCTGTAAATAACGGAACATTTTAGTGTAGTTGGATCTAAAGTTGTAAGATTGCCTTCATTCCTTTAACGAGTGTTCATCCTGATACTCAGAGAGTGACACCCGAAATGCAAATCCAAGTCCAAACAATGGATTCGAGTACGACAGCCCTGTATTCCTATAGTAAAATGACTTCACTTCAATAATTAACTCAGTAATAAATGTAGTGATATTTTGCGCGTGCAGCAATAGAAATATATGATTATTCGTGCCATTTTTGATACTACTAATTGTGATTGATTAATATTCAAGCGGCTGCTAACCCAATAACGCTTTTAACAAAAGGACCATGTATACGTCCACGTTACTGACACTGATTCTTTTTCTTGCTACAACGCTGCTGCATAAACATTCTTCTGGTCGATAGATGCATACAAGGTAAACATGCGAATAAAACTAGTCAGACTTTTCTTGAAAATTAATTATTCTATTCAGGAGACGTCAAACGATGGAGAGTTTGAAAAGAATTATCCGGCGACGACATTTAAAGTAAGTATCACTAACTATCGACAGTATATGATCAGTTGCATTTGATCATATCATAAACTATTAGTGAAGCGTGTTCTATAGCAGTAATATATTTCCATTAGATAAAGCATTGCTTTAAGCTAGAGTTAAAATTTTCATATTTTTTTCGTGCAGAAAAAGATAAAAAGCTAGGGAGTCTCGTATCTCTACTCTGTGAGAGCTACAAACACCGCCTGCTCTTGAAACCTTCCCCGGAACAAGTATATCTCTCAAAATTGATACCTTGTATGTGGATAGACAATGTTCCGTTCAATGGATGGATTACAAAAATCCACAAAAGACAACTACCGGTAAATTGATTATGAATGAAAACCTTCTCAAGAACAAGTTTGTGATATTGAAAGCAGATCTTGGATTTGGGAAAACAGCATGTTTTCTACAGATGTTAAATCAATGGATTCAGAAAAAAAGAGAAAACGTTGGTTCTAATTTATGTACATCTGAATTACCAAACAATCAGAAGGCTCTCACTGAATTAATAATGGACGATTTAGCCACAAATTGCAATTTAAATACCAAAGATGTCTATACTATTTTGTTGAATGAGCCTGTCATTGTTCTGATAGATGGCTTTAGCGAACTGTATGTAGGCGACCTTTGTGGTAATGTGTCAGCATATGTTCGCGAATTTCTAAATAGAACATTACCTTACCAAACAGAGATTTCTGAGAACAAAGTTAATGATAAGAATACCATTCGAAAGGGCCGTAACGAAATGCAACAACTTGATGGAGATGGAAGCGAGATTTGTGAAGCCATAACAATAGCTAATAAACAAATGAGAGTTGGGTTACACTGCGCCAGACTGATGGCATATATGTTCAAACTGCTGCAAGTCTACGACAATTGAGCTTAGCGAATTTAAAAAGGAAGAAATTACAGAATTATCAAAAAGAATTTACAACTATCATCGTTGCTGTAGAGATACCGATCGTGAAAAGGGTGACTCTTGGGTGACAGAACGCAGAACATACCTTTGAAGGTGACATGTTTAAAAAGAGTAATTTCATTAAGACTTGGGGTTTTGTTGAAAGTGTTCCCAATGCACCTTTATTCTTATCGACAATGTTATCTGGACGTTGACAAAAGCACAAAAGGTGTGCGTCTCGCTGGCCATTGGCGTTTGTCAAATATTGTTGATTCTACCATGTACTCTATGGAAGGTCATTACATTTCATAGCTAAATGTAGAGGAAGTCAGGTGAGAAAGCAAATAGGGAAGACTATGCTTAGTGTATTAAATAAGAAAGCTCCACATTCTGTCAACGAATGGAAAAAGTTATGGAAAGTGATCTCAAAGGAGTTTTTTAACAGGTCTGCTGCACACAAACGAGTATTCATCGAAGTGTGCTTCCAGCTCAAAGAACTCTTGTGTTAGTCTTCGTTATCCAGTTCTGAGAGAATATTTTTTAGGACATCGTTTTCTACATGCAGTCAAAGACAAGAAATTTAACAAACATTATATCAAAAAGAATCTTCAAAATAAAGACTTTAAAGATTCATAAGTGTACATTTGCGGCATTAATAGTGAAGTAGACAAAACACATTTCAAAATGAAAGTCTTTTGACACTAAAGAAGAAGGATATGTGGGATGATTATATAAATTGCTTTTATGAAGTACAAGACCCAGAAGTTAAAAAACAATAGTTAACTCTATGGACAAAAACGAGGAGATCACGGTTAAACAGGTAGACTGCAAGTATCATAAACACAATGTGACGTTCTTCTCTACCTTCTGTAAGTATGTTGTTATGTTACCAACCTATTCCTCTGCCCTATTACGTAACATATGCATTCATTTCTCCGAGTCTTCCAATTGTTATACGATCCCAGATGCGCTCACACGTTCTACATAACTGGAACTCGCCAACAAATTGTTTCTGCAGACTTCGTGAGTATTCATAGCCTACTAGAACATTCCTTTACACTTGGTATAAAAGCCGCAGACTCCCCATTGAGCGCCCTCTCCATTTTCTCCGTTCGTTCCGTTAAGAGGTTGCATACAATGCTCCACATCTCTAATGGTTCCGTGGTTTTAATTACTGTGCCCGTATTAAACGCAGTATATATTTAACTCCATACTTCTCCATTGTCGGAACTCCAACATACTACCTTCTCTAGTGGATTCTCGTCGCTCTACCTGAACTGTCTCTACATCCAGCCGAACTACTTCAACCCTTCTATAGCAAACCTGGAAACTGTCCGACTAGCCGCACTAATGTAACTTCAATCCGGCGAAAGTCCCTCGGCTCTCCTAGGTCCAGAAAGACGTTAAATGAATTACGAAACTGTAGTTATTTATTATGTTCATATTTATTCTTTGTTCTGCCATGTAAATAGCTTATTAAATGCTCTAAACTTACTTTCATCCTTATGTTCTCCTTTTTATGTCACGAAATCTGTTCTCCACGTTAAGTATGAGAACGGCCACGTAACAATGTGAAGAGATCAAGTTGATCAGATCTGTTATGCTAAAACTATAATAAATTTAAATTTTTAAATGTTATTTTAGCAAATATTTACTTAACCTCGCTTTAGACAACTAACATGTCATGATAATTGTCTGTTTTTGCTTTACCGAGTGAATTTTTATTTATGAGCATTTGATAAATGATTTAATCCGACTCTTTCCATTTTTATAGAGAACGGCGTTTCATATTTGTGTTAACCATATGTAAAGATGCTTGGCTAGTCAAGTATAAGAACTATATTGTAATGATATTTCATAACAAATAACATTGCAAGCTTTGTTAATATCAACCTTAGGGTGTTAATTACATTGCCTTTTAATTCCATATATGGTATACACAAGGGGCAACGTGGTAATTAAATTTTAGAATTTACAACCTTATGGTTGTTTGAGAGACCAATATTCATAGTTAGATAACGTTTCGATAACGTTAACACTATTTAGAAGAAAAGTATACATTTACAATTCTGTCTATCTGATTTTCAACAGTACCATCGCGGCATGATAATTTTTGAGGACATACCTGATATATCCTTTTTCGTCCATCTACTCATACCGAATGTTAGCGAGTAGTCATGCTTAGAAGGGAACTCCAAGAGCGACAAGAAGCTGCAGTTATTCCTTTAGTCAGATGAATCGCTAGTATGCCCATAGTAACCCTTCAGTAAGTGCCTTTCCTGTCTAATTTATATTAGTTACAGTGACATCACTACGTACTACAATATGTATACAAATCTTTCCAAACAGTTTAGTCAATGCTAGTAGCACTATCAAAAATGTTTACATGGGATAAGCATCGAGTTTAACAGTATCAATATTTATTGATGAGATTTAGAAGTTATATGTTTAACAGTGTCTCAATAATATTACAATGGCTACAGTTCTAACACTTCTGTTCCATTTTAGATTCCACGATTGCCATATGGACACATTTTCTCGCGATACTATCAAAACGCTAAATCAGGCTACGTCACGCTATCGAACGTGTGTTATGTATTAGCAAACTACGTGTTGTCTCTTAACATATTATGAACTTAAGTACGATATAAGATACCAAGTTAAACTATGAAATGAGCATTTTCATGCATTGCTCGTTCTCGACCTTATTGTTTATTCAGTTCTAGGGGCATTACGAAGAACAGTAGATCTCTCAAATCATATCCGTTTTGTATCTTGTTTCGTCTCCACAGTTGATCGTTCATCCGGGGGTTCCTGGAAGGAAGTCAACAACAATGAAACTTATTACTTGGATACTGGTCAATGGGAAACAACAGAACAAAATCAGCAGTCCGATTATACTGCCTATCCCCCATCCTAGTTACGTGAAAAAGGATTAAATATGAAGAAATGACAATGCTTTTGTCATAAGTCATTGATCATGGAGATCGCAATTTAATGCAATTAATTTTTTAATACAGACATTTGTTTTTCTCAAACAAACACAATTTCAAGCAGAGATCATTGTACAATGCTACTGTGATCTGAGCTGTGCTATTAAAAGTGTATTTCAGTTAACCTCATATATAACCTCAAGTTGCGTACTGTACCACATGCGGTTTAAGATATAAATATGTCGTAAACATTGTAACAATTTATCGTATAATCAACTGTAGATTATATGTTTACGCAGGATAGACAGAGTGTTGGGTTTCAGTTTTCATATCTGCATGTGATTACTTATCGTGTTATTTAAAAAAAAAAATAACAGCGCGCAGATAGTCAAGTAGCTCCCTTTGTGAAACGTTCACAAAAAACATAATATAAAACCTGGTCACTACAAATTAGTCTTTGTTCACAATTTTCACTATCATTTATAACCGGAGCCGAAGGACAGATAACAATACAGACACAGAAGTTGGTCTTACTCTGATCTCATTAAAACCGTAGATGTAAAAAGACTCGGCCTTTTTGCTAAGATCATGTTTATTATTATGTTCCCCTTATACGGGAATTGTGATACACACTAACGATGACCACACAGTCTTGATGCAAAGGGACTGGGGTTGAGAGCGGATCAGTCGATCGGTTGTTTTGTTTTACGTGCCCAGGTTCTTACCCAAAGACTTTTCTTAAAAAGTATATGTAAATATACGGTTATGATTCCCAATAATTTACAATGCTACCGCCTTTCGTTTTCTTCCATATTCCTGGTTCCTGTTTCTACAATAGAAACAGTCATAAAAGGGAGGCATTATATAAAGCGTAACAGCGTCACCTTTTTTCATGGCTTTTGACGCGTTGGAAAACAAAGGGAAACAGCGCGATTAAGAGAATGAAAATGACTTACATCATTTGGCATAAGTTTACTTTTTCAAACTTGAACTTTTTTGGTAACATGCTTAGGTAGATTTATAAGACTGAATACAAAAAAGAGACAAACAATAAGTAGCATTAACAACAGACGTGGAATAAGTAGCCAACGTCAATTTTCATTAAGCTGTCAAATTGATAATTCATTGCATAGCAGTATTGCTGTTCCTTAACTGCTATAATTTATTGGAACTTTCAAAATAGCTCAAATTAGCTATGGGATTAATTTGGTGGGGATGTGCTATGTATAGCACAGGGAAGTTCAAAGTTTCCTCTGCAAGTTATGTATGTTTTTCCATCAAATAATAACGTTCGCCAAAGCGTATGATTCACAATCAATTTCATTGTAATTTAAGGCACCCAAAATATAGCAATTGGAGATTATTAGCTGGGGGCGAGTAAAATATTCGTACTTATAGATTTAAAATTTTTTGGAGAAAGGATATAAACGTGGGCAGTCTCTTATTTCATGCACTCTCACGTTGTTTGACGTCAATAACTAATATTACCGTGAATAGCGATTAATTATTTTTTAATGTTATGCAGTATACATAACATAAAAATATATGTGGTTTACTCTTTTGGTGCAATTGTAAGTGTACAATGGTTGATGGTAAATAGCATAAAGAACGCAAGAGGAACGTGTTCTTAATTGTCAATTGACTCTTGCAATGGAGTTGCTTCCTCTATTGTTGTCCTGGTTGGAGTCACCGTTAATGTTACACGAAGCATATTATAATTAAGTCACACGATGTTAGTATTTAGCAGGCTGTCTGATCATCCTTGCACAGAGAAAAGAGAATGCTTTTAATTCTCAGTCGACTATTTTAATGGACTTGCGCCCTCCATTTTCATTCTGTTTTGGTGTTAACATTACGTTACACTAAGCTATAGGGTAATTAACACACATGATGTTAGCATTCAGCAGGGTGTTGTGGGTGATAATCGATCCAATACAATATTCGACATGTTGAACGGATTATCTGAAATTTTCTCTTTATCAACAAATGTTTGTTTGAAACTGTATATTGATATTAAAGGTAACACAATCCGTCACAGATTAATACGTTTATAATTAATGGGTTATTAATTTTTGGATATCAAATGAGAATCGTTGACTAAGCACAGTATTATCAATGCGTCATACTATACTGAAATCTCATGCTGTAAGAGAGGGTGTAGCTTTTGTTAAGAGTTGTTCATAAATATCTTTATTTCAGTTTTATATTGAAGTAATAATATCCGAGAACTGATTGTTCTAACATTAGCAGTTTTCCGTAACCTACTCTCTTGCAGGTTTTTGCTTCTTTGCAATTGGAATATTGAATATTCTTTTCAGTTGGATTATCTCCTCTGTGGAAAGTTCTGTCTTGTCAATTTTATGTCACGCAGAATGCTTTTATTTCTTGTTTCTATACTAATAGTTTGACAACTTTGTTTGTAATTTCTTTTTGTTCGTGTTTCGTTTCCAGAAATTTGGTTAAATCCTGAGATGACAACACTCCTGAATGACATGTTCATACGTGAGAGGCAGGGAGAGAAGGAAGAACTGGGATGTGTTTAATGAATAAAGGAACCAATAAAAGGATGTAATAAGTTAAGCAGGTAAATGTTATTCGTATTGACAGCGCATTGTGGTAACTCTAAACGCTAAATAAATGGGGAGGTGGGTAGAATACATTTAACTAGGAAAAAAACTACTTTTCATTAGGGTCATATTTATCATTTATAAATTCTCTTTTCTAAAAAGAATTAATTCTTAATACCATACATGACCATATTGGTGATGAATTGACATATTATTTGTTATGCAGTTATCTTTCCAGACCGACAAGCCTTGCCTTTTAGCCGTGATGGTTACGCAACCAACAACTACCAAAGAGTTTAACATCGATGTCAGAATGACTACATTATGTCTAGTCCTGTAGCAATCTTACTTCGAATTCATGCTTGGTAGATACAATGTGTCTAAATTGAATGCGTCATTACCTACGAACAGTTTGAAACGTCCCTGTTTGATGTGGTGGTAACGTTGGTGTGTTTACAGGGGACTGATCTCAACAGTTTGACGAATCATGATATTCTCAAAGAGGAAGACAGATATTTTGATAGAGATATAGAGGTAAAGAGAGAAGAAGGGGGTGGGGGATGCTTGTAGATACGATGAGATGAGTAAAGTGAGACAGGGATCTTTTCTATGTGTTAAATCTTTCATTGTATGTTATTACAGCTATGATTGGAAACAAACTCGTTTCTATATACTGACTGAAATTACAACAACGTTAAGCAATAACAAATGATAAATAATAGGATCACGTGATTTCTGTTCGGTTGTTAACAATTTGTCGTTAAGTGGTTAATATCTTTCACTTTTCCTTTTAACTTTGTTATATATTCAATAACGACGTGCGCTATGTAAACCTAACGGTGAGCTATTTCCTTGTAGAATACATATGTGTACTATGTGATACTACTAGTGTGTGTCAGTCCATTTAGCCTTTGTAGGCAGTTAGAAGGGACACTCTTCCAAAAGGGGAAAGGAATATAAAAAAAAAATACACAAATTAAATATGAACAATAACGTTTAATCCATAAAGTTACTAAATATATAGTGTAAGGCAAATTCATTTATTTAAAGATCGTGAACCCATAGTACAGCTATGATACTCATATGTTATTCGTGTTCTGATTGTCATACAAGGGCATACTGAATTATCGTGCAATCGGGCAGTTCCCAAAGGCCCAGAAAAATAGGGCCAATGACTGTTTGTTTCAGTGTGTCTTGTTCACTGTCAGTCTTTCCCTGTGTTCATGCCTTACGAGAGGGTTTAGGGGATACAGCGGTCTGGTCCTGGTTGAGATTATAGGTCCAAGAAAATAAAGAACAACATAAGGAAAGATAAAAAGGAATCCAATTACGTAATTGTATCGTGACCTGGAAATTATATATGGAGGAGGCTAACAATGTGATACGTTATTGAATTAACTAGTAGGTCAATATTTGAATTATACGATAGTGTTGTAAATATATTCATTTAAAACAAAATTGAACAATGAACTACTAGAAAGACGCACAGAGAAAGTATTCGTGGACTCATCATTAAATTTTACTTTATCTTTGAATGTGATCTAAGCTTGATGAATGGAAGAGAAATTGTGCTCTTGTTACCAGAAAATCAGGGTAAATTACGGTAGCCACCGAAAACGATATGCAATGTACACGGCAGAGAGCGTAGAGAAATTTATAACAAACAAGTATGTTACTGTTTATAATAATTACAGACTGAGTCTGATTTTTCGGCATTTATCGAATGGATAAATTACTACACTAGCTTTAGAAAGAAAATATGAAGATAAAAATTTATCGAATAAGAAAGTTTTGAGTTAATGTGTAACCTATATATTGAGGGAATTAGTGAAACGTTAACCACAGTAGAGTTGTTTCGTTTTATAGCTTTCAACTGACTGACTCTGTCAATGTTATCTATATCTATTGAATATATCATAAACTATTGAGGTTGTTAATTTCTAGAGAATGAAAAAAGAGTATTTGAATTTTATGTCTACTAGCCTTGTCAAGACGTCAATAAAAACATTACAGAATAAAAACGATCACATCATACATACTTATTGTAACCATAGAGAACAACAAGTTGGCTTCTAAAAAGGAAAACATTCCAATACGTTGATAACCTTATTACGAAACATAACAGTGACAAAATATGCGATAAGTGATTAGGTGAAGAAGTGTTAACTAGAAATGGCATGTCATTGGTGAAGTCCAATGATATGTTGAAAAAGCCCATGAAAGATCAAAGTTGCATTTGTTGTTTTTACAAAGTGTTTAAAAGTTATGCTAAACATATACAGTATAATAATAATATATCACAGAAAGTAAGCCAACTGATACCAATGAGACACCCGGGTCTACTATCGTGCATGATGAATATTTAGTTGCGGATGTAAACCCTGTTGTAGTATTATGAGATCTCACGGAAGTACTGGTCAATAATGACTGACGATAAGAATATATGTGACACACTGTTATACTCTATAATATGGTATATGTGTAGGTAGCTCCCGTAGCTTCAGGGAATCTTGAGGTTTCGTAGCAATTTCCAATCACCTGTACTAGAACCTAGTCATACCCAATTCACACTCCAGCATGGTAAATTTGTTCTGCATAGGTAGGTTGAGCGGTATCAGGGGCTCTCATAGGTAAATACGTCGTAGGTATCGGTATCTCGTAAGAACTGTCCGCGATTAATTTCTCAAATATCTGTTAAGGGATAATGTGGGGACTTTTGCAAGATACTTTCACAATATAAATGCTAAATACAATATAAAACGTTGCCTGAACTGACCTTACAGACATTCTTTACATAAAAGGTACAATCAAATAAAGAGAAATTATATATGAGAAGTTGTAAGTAAGTTAGATATGAACATTTCTGTGAATCTCTTTAAGCTGGTTATACGAGACAGCTGTATAATTACAACGATCCTCTATCGATTATAAAGTATTATTACACACACTGCCTAACGTTAAGCTGGTAATATGACACTGCTATATAATCACAACTATCCATTAAAGATTATTATTATGACACTGCCTAACGTCAAGCTGGTAACATGATGCTGCTGTTTTATTACAACTATCCATCATCGATTATTTATACACACTTCTGAACGTTAAGCTACATATTCAGTTACATCGTTCTTTTTGCTCGTGACATGGTACATCATGATGGTCAACATAAGAACTTTATTGTGAATAAAAGCCGTTTTAATTCAGTATCTGTGGCAAATTTCTCTGTTAAATCATAAAATTATATGAATTATATTATGAATTATATTGGGCTAGTTGTCAGAATACTTTAGCTCGGTGGCTATCAATACCATATAAACTAAACCTCAATTAATATTCTCTTCTCGACTTCATTCCCTACCCTTGGATTTCAGTTTGACAGCGGGGATGCCTAACATGATGTCATTAAGGAATGCTGAATGAAGCAGGGTTAGAACAGGGTTTATGAACTACTGTTTAAACTACCAACAGCTTGGTAAAACTCTTAATCCACTCTCAAGTCTCTAATACAATCTAGGAGAGAAGTTCCTTCATTGTGCATGTGTAACAATGCTAATTATACCACATTCGGACACGTAATGGTGACTGATATATGTTCTTAAGATGAGTAATCAATTACTTACAGCTACGAATGTTCCCCTCAAATGATGAATGGAAGGTCGTAGAGAACAGTTATGGTTCCAGCAATCGAACAAGATTTTATCTCTGCAAATGATTAAGAAACCAATTAAAATAGTGAATCAGCAGATGTAGTGTATTAAGTGATATGTTAAATTGTAAAATGAAACAAGAAGTGTTATACTAACAGACACATTTAGTATGTTTTACTTTCATAATCATTTTGTCTTCTAAGATTTCCCAATAGAAATTGTGAAGCTATTACTTGGTTGAATACAGGACACTTTCGACGTTTTACATATCAATGAGAATTACATAGCTATAATTAAAGTGACAATGGAAGCACTCACTTGGATGAAAGTACCTCGAAACAAACAAGTCAGCGCTCCTTCAGATACTAAAATATCGTCATTCATAGTGACCTATGTAGACTTAAGTATAAATAAGTAGTCCACAATAACTCTATTATATTAACCTTTTTAAATCCAACTACAAAACTCGCATACACTGTCCGATGGTTGTACAACCTACAATAATTGTTAAATATTTGTTTTTCAAATAGACAAAATACAGAACTAATTACAAACCGGCTTCAACTAGTAGTGAATGTGTTTACTAGGGCACTTATATAATGAAAGGGTAATTTAGGGATTGGCTTCTTACTTTATCTGCAAGTACTTCTCCGGCCAGGGTACTGATGGTGTGACCGCTTCTTCGCCAAATCTAACTTCCTTGTCCACAGGAAATGGTGGGTTTCCTAACAGATTTGTAGAAACATCGAAAATAGTATATGTATATGGTATATCCAACTTGTGAATTGAGGTAACCCCAAGCTTATCATGTCTTTCAACACATTTGTACAGCTGAGTGTCTGTCATGAATAATGTCAAACTATATTATTCCCTTCTTGCATTCACTTTATTTATACATGATACTACCAATTGTTAAAGATGCTGTAATTCATTTCAGACAACACAAGTCTGAAATGGTGTTTAAGTCCCTTTTTCTAGTTAACTAACCTTAACTACAGCTAAGAGCAGTAATGTAACTTTCCGTCATCCAAATTAAAAACATTTGTGATTTTACAATTTGGTACTAGATCGCAATCAATGGTATGTTATGTACAATATATATAGGTGTCTCTAATGATCCCTATATTAAGTTGATTTCCTATATAGAATATTTACATGTTTCTTCCTAAAAATAACTGTAATTATTCACGATACTTAGAATTAATTGAAATTGAAAACTTGAGTTATCTTTGATGTATATATATTTGTAGAGATAAATGTGGTCAATCAAACTCAATTTACTAATAATAGGGAATTATGAAATAACTTATTGGTTGTGTAATTGCTGCAGTTTTCTATTATAATAAGCAGCGTATTTGTTATCGGACACTATGTTATTTGCTACAATTATTTTGTTATTATTAAATTTCTTTACCAGCTGCCATAATCTCCCATATTACTACTGCTGTAGACCACACGTCACTGGATTCTGTATACTGACTCAACAGTAACATTTCAGGTGGAAATTGATTCAAAGTTACCATAGAAATCTGAAAAAGTAAAAGTAATTTATGACAAACACAAGTAATTTATTTTGTTCATATATTAATATTTTATTCAGGTTATACTAATCTACAATTGTAAACTTCAATAGACTCACAACTGATTTTTGATTTCTTAAATCGAAATGATGATAATTTATATTAGAAAATAATTAAATTGTGCTATGGGATGTAATTCCATATAGAGAGGTTGTGATCACGATTAAGCAGTGTTTTAAATTACGGAGAATTTTGAATTGCATTTGTGAAAAACAATTTAGAGCGGTACATGTATGATATTGAAATTCAAAGAGCTTTCTATTAATACAATCATGATGTACTTGTGTAATAAATTCCACAAAAATATACCAAAGCTCCAAGAGAACAAGCGATTCAGCTGGAGTACTGTTCCTTTTTTTTTTTTTTTTTGCTTGATCTAAATAAAGGTTTACATCTTAGACTTCATTATCTTTTTAAAGTAAATACCTTTTGTCTGATTATGAGGACAGCACAAGTAATTAAGTAAATAAATAACTATAATTATTAAACAGACGAAGAACAAGGTCATAACAGGGTCGATTAATAATTGAGTAATTTACCTGTGCTTTCTTAATACCAGCTATTTTTGGTGCATCGCCGGCCAGACAGAAGTCAAATAATTTGACCTGCCCTTCCTTGGTTAGTAAAACCTTTTTGGTTGTTAATCCAGGGTGAAGGAACTGACAGAATATGAAAACCAATAAGCAGTTATTATATTATTAAAGGAAGAAGTGGGCTCACTTATGCCTTCTTGTTTAACTGAAAACTAGTTTTGTTTAGAGAAACGTTAGATACGAATAGCAACTTTACAACAAACAGTGATGAGGTTGATCTGATGAAGAAAACACTACTATAGGACTAAATAAACAACAACATTTAGCAGATAACTTAGGCAAGTTTTACATTCTTACGCCGAATGTCTTAAGGATGTCCATTCCTTCCAAAACTCCAGCTACGTGTTTGATGACGTCAGGAACTGACAATGAACTACAACAATAGTAGTCTCCTTTATCTTTAGTATCACGTGACAAGACGCTATGCAGATTTTCACAATTGAGATGCTCACTAATAAGAAACAGTTTACCTAGAACAATAGAAGAAATTAAAGTTAGATTACAACAGATAAATCTCCATAAATATTGAAATTTTATTTAATATGATTCTAATCGCAATAAAAACTGGCTAGCTTAATAATCAATTCCAATTATTATCTCTGTTAAAATCCCTGAGTTAATCCTGTTCGGATAATATACAATGATTATTGAAATGATCAGACGATCTTGTCGACTAAAGATAGTCCATGAGAATTTTATCTTAATAAACTCTGCACTAATCAGGCCCGATGTGGGATCGTTGGGGATAAATCATTAACCAAGGATGTTAGTCCTAAATGAAAACGATTTGATGCACGTTCCATCTTTTCCCATTAGTAACGTTTTTAAAACATGTTAAGGACAATTAACAACTCACTGCTTTGGATAGATATTGCTTCAATCTTCGCTAGATGGTTCGATGCTGGCAATTCGAGACATTTTCTGATGAAAGCCTCCCAATGAATTTCTTTCTTTCTAATGAGCTTCTCTGAGGAAAAAAATACAGAAAAGGTAAGTTATATATAAAGCGTGTTAACATGTATATATCAAAATCTTGCACAATGTCAATTAATATAAGTTTAATATTTAATTGATATAAAATATGAGAAGAATTACCATTCAAGCCACCGAGTTGTTGAATACAACAGAGCGATGAAGACACCTATAAGGTTTAATTAACTGTATCAATATATGACTATGACGCTAACATCATCCTTGAATTAATGATATTTGTTATCACAAACCTGTTAGTGTTGTTACTACAACACACTTATTGGTTTCCTCAGCAAGATTGACAGATCCCATCCATCTTTTGTAGATTTTTCCCATTTTGATATTTATGATGATGGAAATATCTTTCTCACTCAACATCCGGGGATCTTTTCCTGCAATCGCATCTGCTGTAGAATAGTAATCTGCCAAGAAATTAAGACTCGTAAAGGAAATATACATCGCGAATACAGACCGATACCTACAGTAATTTAGACCAAAAGTGTGTGTTGTAAGTCAGATTTAACAAAGGTAGCTATATAATATGATTATGGTTATTGATTCTCTTTGGGAGGACATTTATGAATTAAAATAACCTATAAAACGTAATTTTTGAGTATGTAAATAATTTGAACTTCATGTTCTTATTGTAATGTTAAGCCGGCTCTCTATACGTACTCTGTTATACGCTCTGAATACGTACTCAATACGTACTCTATACGTACTATGGGCTCTAATGACGGTGTGTAATAATGTTGTAGTTTCGTTTATGCCTTCATTGATTCATGTCTTGAAAATTCGATATATTTTGAGTAAACTTACTAGGTTCACTTCCTTCAGAATGGTGCGAGTTCTGCGAGTTGTCCTCGTCAACAGGTATCTCTGGTAATTCTTTCCTTCTACAGAAATATACGACGAAAGAACTCAGACATTCCATGATAATGCATACCAAGAGAGTATTAGCAACATTATACACCTTGTTATTACTTATAAGAAACGTTATCTGCTAGTTTCGAAATCAATATAACTTTTGCATTTAAATATACACTCGACTCCAAAGCTATTGTAAATTGATAATTAAAGCTTACCTTCCTCCTTTTTGATTGACTGTAAATTAAGTAAATATTTTGGTAAATTCATTTTTCTATAATTGTTTTCGGTTTGGTTCAAGTATTGCAAGGTAAAAAATATTGATGTATAACATTTCGAAGCAACAGTACAATATGTAGTTAACATATTTTTGTTTTAATGTTTGAATATAGTGAGTATAAAGTTCTGCATGTGAAAGTAGTACAGCAACATGAAATATTACCAATGAAATACAGAAAGTTTTTGTTGTAGTATTCAACATTGATTTTAGTAAAAAAAAAAATTACTGTAAGACTAATGTTATTAATGTGTCTTATTAACGTGTCTTATTAATGTGTGTTATTATTGTGCCTTATTAATATGTCATATATTAAAATGTATTTCGCATTATCGTAAGATACCAGTTCATAGCATTATGATCTTATTCAGCATGGATCCTAGAAAGGGTACCGTATTATGTGATCACTCTTATTTAAATTATGATTTGAAAGCAAAATACCCCTTACTTGATTGATTGATATCTAATGGTCCTTTATCAAGTACTTTCATTGGATGGCTTGAGATGATACTCTGGTTTCTAAACCAAAAGGAAACAAAATTGAAGGAAACAATCAAATTCACATTTGGTATCATCAATGTAAACAACTCTATTGGCTGTCTTATATACAGTAAAGATATTCGATAACCATAATTTTAGTAAATAATGTAGGGACTGGGTTCAGGAAAGATGGGGGATGGGGGAGAGGGTTGGTGTGAGTGGAGCTGTTCACATGTAACAATCAGAAGAATGTGCTATTATCAAGACTCACCCTCGTCGGTTTCTTGACACTGTAAGCGAGGAGAGAAAGAATACATCATATTTTTTAAATCTTTCTAAAGTGGCCATCGATTATAGAGAAGCTCGAAAAGATAACAACACAATGACTAAATTTCAAATGATCATTTCCCTCAAAATGTTCGTTAACTAAAGTAGAAAACCCATCTGGTCTACAATGATGTTTCCTTGGCTGATTCTTTTGCACATTGCAGCAATTTACTCCAAGCGTAATATACAATGATTTAACAGCACCTTCTACATCGCCTACCCCACCCCCCCCCCCCACCAAGTCATTCGCCTTCTTTATCTAATGTATGAAATAATATATAAATCCAATGTCAGAATCGTAAATTGTCGAGGTCATTGAACAAACTTACTATATGATATTTATAATCATAGGACTGTGAAATGGTAACACTTTCGTTCTGCCTCATGCATGAACTTTCATTTTACTAAACTGTGCTTTTTATTTATAGAAGATACCAATGAAAAGAAAAAAATATACCAATGTTATTCAAACCTGACTTTCTATGTCCACCTCGGGATTATGTTTGTTAACATTTGTTCATATATCTTTAAATTTGGTAAACTAATAGAAACCTGACTTTTTCTTTTTCAAACAAAGAACCGTTAAAGCTTAAACTATTTTCATAGTTTCAATAATATTGAAGTTCAACTGTTTGTACAATGCGTATACCTACATCTAAATTTCCTGACTGTGAAACAAGCACAAACTAACAGGCAACTGGAAATGGACCCGACAACACCAGCCACAATCACCCAAATGTTTTCTAAAGCGCTTTCTCCTATTGTTTGTACAGTTGCTGTAAGAAACAAGCAAAGAGAGTGTTCGTCTTTGAGGTGCGAGGGATCAGACTTCCGTCCATGACAACATAATATGAACGTGGTGATGACTTGTTGATTTACATGTAAATGTTACCCATTAACACACGTAAGCTTCTGTACTTAAAACCTGAATTGTTCAGACTATGTTATCATATGATGTACGAACATCAACTAGCTATTACCTGCGTGAAAATGGACTTTTGTATAAACGAGCCGAAACAAAATGGAACTCCCACACCACACTATGTCTGTTGTTACAACCTGTTCACTAATTTGAATATAATCATTCCCGCCTCCCCTCCCTCAGGTGGTGGGTAATACCGCCATTAATTTCTTTAAATATTACTACATGTGTTTTGCATGTCAAAACAAGGGACTATAACACGTAAACATTTGTCGAATAAACCTTCTTCGGCTGTGTCGAATACATCAACATTATCTCTAACGAATAATAATTCGGTCATTTTAAGCTGAAGTAAAAACCTTAGCCCTTTCCTGTTATGTATTTAGATCCTCCTGCAAGCAAGCATTCGCGAAGAAGCCATCCTTGGCTTATTAAAGCCACAAGCTGACCGAAGTCAGTCTCTTAGATTCATAGATTTAACGTCCATGATTATGAATTGTCAATTGTTAACAACTCTGTAACTGGACGACATACATTAATCTTGGAGTGACTCGAACTCGGGACCTTATGATTGAAAGGCACCGGCGTCAACCACTGAGCTATAACACTCCCTAAACCTATAAACCCTTAAACTTCTATTGAAGTATTCATGAAATAACTAATAAAGTAAATGAATGTTATCATTAGATCATATAAAATATGTCGAATAAAGCTTCATTAACCCTGTCGAATCGAACATATGTGATTTATATATATATAAATACATCCCTATTGGCACTACAAGAAATGCAGACGTCACGTCATATTTATTCTAGAGCAGGAGGTAAACACATTGACATTGCATAACATTTACATTTAATGTTCGTTATATTTACATAAATTCTATATTTGGTTTGACGAATAATCACAATAACGGGATGTCGAATTATCTCTACATTGTCCTATTTTGTCTATTTATATTATTCCTGTACTAGAAGAAGAAGAAGAAGAAGAATCGATATGGTTTGGAAAAAGAACTTTTTATTTTATTTTAAATGAACAGTTTGGTGTATGATAGACCAGCGAAAGTAAACAAGAAGCACATGTTACAGTTATGTAAATATTCGACATGTAGGTATGTTCTTCAGTGTGTGTCGAATAAAGCAAAGTACGCCATGTCGAAATTTAGTGTCGAAGTTAGCAAACTACTTATGTCGATTACAGCATACAATGTCGAACACTACAAAAAATTAATCCGTCGCGCTATTCGTCTCAGTCGATCTACCTGTCGAAGTTCACATACTGTAGAGGTCGGAGTTAGCAAACTATGCCAAACACCACACAACGTTGGTCTCGGAATGTCTTTGCTTTAAACCAAATTGTAACCTTTGAATTCGTAGCCATTTAGAAGCATTATGAAAGTTAATTTGACGAAGTTGCAAGAACGGCATTCAATTTTAGATTCTAATATTTCAGTTTGAAAAGAAGACACCAGAATGTCTAAGTGATCGTAAACTACACGCGGTACCCTGATTGACCTTGTATTGACCTGAACGGCTGAAATACATCTATGTCTCGTTAGAAGAGGGAAGGTTGTTACAATCTCTAACTGGTCGAACCTCCTTTCTGCATATTGATAGGGGCGCTATATAGTTTCATTAGCTTCAAGGGCAACGTAATCTAAGTAGCTCTAAACATAGCTGTAAACATAACAGCGTTCATGGATCTTATCAAAACTGAACCTACGTAAAGAAAGGAGAAAGTTGAATATGTGTTTTGCTAGAAGAATAGGAAAGTAACTATATTCTAACATTTAATAAATTTTAGTTCAAAATTTAGTAGTTACGTACAACGTGAAATATGTGTTTTCTCCTTGTGGATGGCGCAGTTTCACTTTATTGTCAATTCAGCTAACTTCACAACTCTACTGGGTTCTAAGGTAGCATACGCCCATTAAAAGCCCCATTTACTTACACACTAAATCACAAAAGTAATGTGGTCTCTAAGTCTAGTTGGCCTTTAATGGCACTACCTTTTTTTTTTGTACCATGACCGTGCAGATTTTTTGCTATCCGAGCCGGAAGTTTTCGTCACTTGTAAACAAACCTCTTCCATCAGTAGTAAACAAGTTTCCTACCCTGCTCCTGTGAGGCCTAAAGGGGTCTAAAATTGCCTCAATTGACCCAATTTTCTCACCACATGTACTTCCATTCATGCTCTTTAACATGCAAGGCACAAAAAAATAGATCATGATTGATAACAGGTAAAAAAAGATGCTCTCTGCTGCTTTTTGGCTCTTTTCCTGAAGGAGAACAATCGACCGGATGGATATAGACTCTTATAGGAGTATGCCACCTTAACTGAAAGATGAATTTTTGTTTTAATACCAAATGATACTTTTTATAGTCGTCACAATATAAACCACACCAGAATTCTATGCAATTATCATTTTAGGTCCATAAAGATGTATTTTCAGATATTTCAGTATGCACGGTGCAGTGTGTAAATACACATATGAGCAATACTGTGTTAGCACTAACCTGGTCAACATCTGCAACAACATGTCCAGTCACCAATTTTGATAAGCTTGACCAATTTGGGTACCTTTATGATTCTTACAGGTTTTATTGGTACCCCTGATCACAGTCCACTTGGTCTGGCTTGCCCTACCTGCAGAAACATCAGCTAGAGAAGGGTCAGCGGGGAGGGCTTTTTCGTCTCTGGCTCTGAAAAGTGATGAAAACTACTTTTGTTTAGCTCAGCTGATTCCTCCCAAACTGACCTACAGGACATACTCCAATGTATTCATTTATTTGTTTTATCGCCAATTGTGTACAATTGGAAAGGAAGTCTCCTATTAAGTCTTAAAAATACTTAACAAGGTAGGAGACTCCCTGGAGAAAAGAAAGAAAAATGTACAAATATTTATAATACAGAATATACGTAAGGATTAAATATACAGTAATAATATCCTAATGATACTGAGATGGATAAGTGAAAAGATTATACAATACTAGTACGAGTTAATAAATTCCTTTTTCAAAACTCTGGTGAATGTGGGTTTTGAAGTTATGGACTTCAAATTTTTTGATAGATCATTCCAAATTTGTATGTTTCTATGGTAAAAATTGCAATGAGCGTTGTCGGCTTGTCTTGTGTGATGGTTATGTAAGACTCTGTTACTACAAATAAAGTCATTAAAAGTGACTGGCAGTAATCCATTCCATGCTTTCTAAGCAAAGGTAGCAACCTTGACTGTTACATTATCACCAAGTTTTAATAAATTTAGGGACTTGAATATTCCACTAGTATGTTGAAGTTGTGGGGCATTAGCAATGTGACATATAGCCCTCTTTTGGAGAATATTTAGGCGGTCAATGTTAACATTGTATGTACCAGACCAAATAGTTGTACAGTAGGATAGGTGTGGCAGAACTAATGTTTGATAAAGCATTCTAAGGACATGCTGTGGGAGGAAATATTTCAGTTTAGATAATATACCAGTATGTTTTGCTACAATGTTACATACTGACGAGATATGGTTATTCCAAGAAAGTTTGCTATCAATATTAATACAAATAAACTTAGTTTCAGTTACACATTTAATTATTTTACCGTCCATCGTAATATCCTTATCCCAACGAAATGCTCTTTTACTACTAAAAACAAAATACTTAGTCTTATCAATATTAATACTTAATTTGTTTGCTGCGAACCAATCGCAGAACTTATCCAGTTCACAAGAGACAGTACTTTGGAGTGAATTTACGTTCTTCGAGTGAAACAAAAGATTGGTGTCATCGGCAAATAAGACTGTATGAGCGATGTTGGAGACATAGCAGATATCATTAACGTATATAATAAACAACAAAGGACCTAATACAGAGCCCTGAGGCACACCACATGCGATTTCACCAAGTCCATAATTTGAATTCTTGTATGTAGTGTATTGTAACCTATTTGTGACATAACTGTCTAGCCAATTTAGGGTTGTTCCTCTGATTCCGTAGAAAGATAGTTTGGATAATAAAATGGAGTGGTTAATTGTGTCGAATGCTTTGGACAGGTCGAGGAAGACGCCGTTCTAACTATTGTCATTATCGAGATTAGTGTAAAGTCTGTCAATAGCATCTGCCAGAGCAAGTTCAGTAGAATGACCAGGGCGGAAACCATACTGTCGGTTACAAAGAATCTTGTACTTGCACATAAAATCGTAAATACGATTGAACATTAACCGTTCAATCAGTTTTGAAAACATGATAACAGTGATATAGGGCGATAATTTTGATAAGAACTCGTGTTACCTTTTTTGAAGATAGGCACTACTTTTGCGACTTTGAGTTTGTCAGGATATATGCCAGTATTAATAGAGATATTACAGATGTGAGTCATGGGTTTAGCAATAAAATGAATAACATTTTTGATAATACCTGGCTTAAAACCATCGTAACCTGCTGCCTTATTTGATTTTAAGTTGGGGCCTGCTATTTTAAGGAACTCAGCTTCAGTAACAGGATAACTGAAAAGAGAATGGCTGTTTATGCTGTCATTCATGTGAATGAGTTTTCAGCAGTGTTCTTACTTTTAATCTTACTGGCAAGTTCCTGGCCCAAGTTGAGAAAACATTAGTTAAATGATTTGTTACTTCTTTATTATCACTAACTAGTTGATTGTTTTCGTTAAAAGCAGTGGGATAATTGGAATGCTTATTTTGTCCGAGAATTTTCTTTACAGTTGTCCATGTTTGGCCAATATTGTTTCTGCTATTGTTAATCTTATTACAATAGTATAATTTCTTTGACAAACGAATAATCTGGTTAAGTTTGTTCCGGTATAGAGTATAGGCTGACCTACTGTCATTAGTGTTGTTCTTTAGGTAGCGTCTATATAGCTGTTTTTTCCTCTTAATGGATTTTAAGGTTTCATTAGTTATCCAAGGGTGTTTCTTTTCCTCCTTTTTGTTTTACTGATGGCATGCAATGGAAAACAGGTATTGTACGTTGAATTAAATGAATCAAAGAAAGCATTATAAGAAGTGTTAGCGTCAGGCTTAGTAAGCACTTCATCCTATGTTTTACTTTTAAATTCAGAAATAAACGTTTGAATGTTCTTATTGCTGTAGTTACGGACTTGCAATGGGTTGTACCTGACTGTACTCTGATTCACAGGGGCATGAAGAAAAATAGGAAAATGGTCACTAATATATGTAATAAGTATTTCCAGATGCCATTGAAGAATCAACATTGGTTAAGATATTGTCAATTATAGTTGCAGAAGATGGGCTAACCCGAGTAAGTTTAGTTATCGTGGGATAAAACCCGCTCGAATAAATAAGGTTAATAAAGTCAGTAGATATGCTTGCTTTAGATAAATCAATATTAAAATCTCCCATAATATAGGTACTGCAGTGGTCAATAGCGATGGTGCTAAGGATAAGCTGCATATTTAAATTGAAATCATCATTCGAACTGTTGGGAGGTCTGTATACACAACCAACGATACATTTTTCGTTACTAGGTGTACTCGTTTCAATGAATATAGCTTCGATAGAATTGTTTAAAATAGACAAATCTGTACGGTGTTTAAAATTAAAGTCATTATTTATGAAAAGGCAAACACCACTACCCATTCATTTAGTACGATCTTGTTCAATTAGTGTGTAATTGTCAATCTTAATAAGAGGAGATATTTTATTCGTAAACCAGGTTTCAGTAAAACCAATTATGGAAAAATCTTGATTTAACAAAGGGATAAAAGTAGCAATATTGGAAAAGTGTTTCTTTAGACAACGACTATTGTGATGTAGTAATGATATGCACTTATGTGAGTTATTAAAAGAATCGATGTCATAATACTTACAAGATACATTATTTTCGCTCATGTCTTCCGTCTGACCTTTCTCCTTAGTGCGGAAATTGTAGGTTTTCTCGATCGCTGGTTGTGTGGTTTTCTTTTGTTGACTGGTTAACTTCTTCGGTATAGTGTAGACTTCATCGGTTGAAGCTGCTCTCTTCATTCTTGTGTTTTCTGTTGCCGAGGATCGAGTTATCGCGGGTTGGGAATTTGATGTTGTAAGTAGGTTTTTCTTCTGCGTTTTATTATATTTATATGCTGGTTTGGTGTGTTTGTTATTGCTATTTTCACTATGTCTTTGCTTTGGTAAATCTTCGCTTTCTGTGCCCGTGTCGATCGAAGTTTCACTTTCGCCTGCGTCTAAGTTTGTTCCAGTGGCCTGATCTGTCACTTGACTGTCTTTTCTGGTGTCTCCTTTAAGGTCAAGTTGTTTTTTAACTTCATCATTGTTCCCTTGATCGGATTCTCTTGATGTTTCATTGTCTTGCTGATCCTTCATGATCTCTTGCTCGTAATCTTCTCCATATTCAGTACAGTTGAAGCTTTTGTGGCCAAAGCGATGACAGTTAAAGCACTCTATTGTTGGGCATCTTGATTCGGAGTGTCCCAGCTCATCACATTGTTTACATCTATAGTTTGGGCAGTTTCTCATTAGATGATCCTCTCCCAAGCAATTGTTGCAAACCCTACATTGCCATTTTGTTTGAGGCTTATATGGATGCCTCAAATTACAAGAGCATATGATAGACTTATGGTAGACTTATAGTCTATGTTTCATTACTTTAGTATTGAAACCACGTTCAGAAGAATACGAGGAAGGAAACGGGCGGAAACTAGTAGACCTCTTGTAAGTTGTAAATAACTATAAATGTGCAAAGAAGCTATACTAGCATGGTATGGTCGCAATATAACATATGTATGTTATAGAAGTAACGGGTCAGGATAATACCGTGTATAATGAAGTGGAACGGTAGAGACAGGTAGAGTTAATATCGTTCCCTAACTTGTGACTATCGTTTAGATGGGACCTGCATTAGCTAAATAATTAGCGAGAACGGAAAATATCTGATAACACAATAATATTACATGTCCGTATTTGACATGTAACTAGAATGAAAAGAAGAATATTAACAAACATGATACAGAGAAACATGGTTACTGCTTACTCTGTTCAGCTAACTATATATCGAGAAGAGATCTTTTGGCTACGACACGACACAAATATTTATATACTTTAAACTAGCGCCAACCCAAACAAAGTAGCAATAGGCAGATAGCTAGCTAGCGAGAGTAAGGAATGCAAAACCTGGTCACTACACATTGTCTTTGTTCACAATTGTCACTACCATTAATAATCGGAGCCGAAGGACAGATAACAGTACATATACAGAATTTGGTCGTACTCTAATTTCATCAGAACCGTATATGTAAAAAGACTACTCGGCTTTTTTCCTAAGATCATGTTAAGTTTTATGTTCGCCTTACGTGCCCAGGTGACTTTTCTTAAAAAAATATATGTAAATATACGGTTGTGATTCCCGATCATTTACAACGTAACCGCCTTTCGTTTTCTTGCATAATCCTGGTTCCTTGTTTGAAAATTCAGTACAATAGAAACAGTCACTAAACGTTGGCATTATATAAAATGTAACAGCGTCCCCCTTTTTTGATGGCAAACATTTAGCTTTCTTACGCAATAGAAAACAAAAGGGCACGGGAAACAGCGCGATTAAGAGAACGAAATAACTTAAACCATTTGGCATAAGTTTACTTTTTCAAACGCTTTTGGTAACATGCGTAGGTAGAGTTATTGGACTGAGTACAAAGAAAGAGACAAACAATAAGTAGCATTAACAACAGACGTGGAATAAGTAGCCAACGTCAATTTTCGTTAAGCGGTCAAATTAACCATTCATTGCATAGAAGTGTTGATGTTATTTCACTGCTACGATTTAATGGAACTTTCAAAATAGCTCAAATTAGCTATGGGATTAATTTGGTGGGGATGTGCTATGTATATGTTTCATCGTCAATGGGGATTTCAATCATTGTAGCCTCCGGAAAAGTAATGTGCACTACTATCAACATGTGACTTGCACAACAGGAGCTACTGCTACCCTGGATTTGCTCTATTCAACGTAAAGGATGCCTACAACTCCATTCAATTGCCAGCGCTTGGTAATGCCGATCATAACCTCATCAACATACTACCCAAGTACAGACCCATTGTTCAGAGGCAGAAACCGTCGACCGTGACTGTTCAACAATGGAACGAAGACAGCTTAGAACATCTTAGAGCTGCACTGGATGCTACTGACTGGAATGCCTTTATAGACGCTGCCTGGGACTTGGATGAATTGACGGAAACAGTAAGCGATTACATCAATTTCTGTGTTGAACTTACAATTCCAACAAAGCAGATTTAAGTTTATCCTAACAACAAACCTTGGATTACGAAACGGGTAAAGGACGTCATCAATAGGAAGAAGGGGCTCTTCGGTAAAGGAGATCATGAGAGATTGAAGAAAATCCGGTCTGAACTGAAAAGGATTATTCACGAGGAGAGGGCAGCTTACAAGGACAAAGTTGAAGGGCATTTTACTGGTAGCAACATGAAGCGCGTCTGGGAAGGCGTGCGCTTGATGAGTGGATACAACAATAAACCGAAATCTTGCCTATTACCCAGAGTGGATGAAGACTATGCGAACGAACTGAATTGCTTTTATAATCGTTTCGATCGACAGGATATTGCAGCTGAACACGACGATTTCAACAGCAGTTCACAAATTCTGACTGTGACATCACGGTTACTGAAGGGAGGTTCGTCGTCATTAGTCAAGACTCCACTCATGGAAGGCTGCCGGACCAGACAAGCTCTCCCCGCGGGTCTTAAAACAATGTGCAATACAACTTTCGAACATGTTAACGTATATTTTCAATCAATCTTTCACGACCCGTGTTATACCTAACTTATGGAAGCAATCATGTATCATACAAGTACCTAAAACCAGTGCAATATCATGTTTGAATGACTTACGTCATGTTGCCCTCACTGCTGTGCCAATGAAAGTTTGTGAACGTATATATTTAGAACGCTTTAGACCATTCGTAACTCCATTTTGAGATCCTTTCCAGTTTGCATACCAATCAGATCGAAGTTGTGAAGATGCCAGTCTTTTGATCCTTCAAAAACTATATTCTCATTTAGAACATTCTTGCCGAGGACATTTTTCCCGTGTGACATTTTTCGACTTTTCGTCTAAATTCAACACAATCCAATCACATATTTTAGTCAGTAAACTTAAGAATATGGACGTTCCCGGTGGTTTTATTCAGTGGATTTTAAACTATTTAACTAAGAGAACTCAGTTGGTGAAACTCAGCCATTCGTGTCTCTCCGATGTTATTCTTTCAAATACAGGGGCACCCCAGGGAACGGTTCTAGCACCGTTCCTATTCACACTTTACACGTACGATGCCGGGTCATCAGAACAAGGGTGCTCACTCATCAAGTTTTCTGACGATACTGCCATGATTGGCTTAGTCAATGGTAATAGTGATGAAGCTTACTTACGTCAAATTCAGTCTTTTGCGAACTACTGCACAGAAAACAAAAAGTACTCATTGAGAGTAAATTTACTTAACAAATGAGTGTCAAAACTATTATTCGTTCACATATTGTGTGTTTGAACGAGCTTGCTTAGGTTTGTGTGAGTATTTGTACCATCATGCTTTAATTTACTCATTCGTCTACGCAAGAAACGTAGAATTAGAGCTTTAGTGGTATTAATACTAGCTTCAAATGATAAAACTATTCGCACATTTAATTTTACCCTTGACCATGGTAAATTTACTCAATCGCTTCAGAGATGTCTTACAACAACGAGAGTTGAAGTACACGTTCGTGTTTAACTTTACTAGTATTAGAATAATCTCACACGCCGTTTTCAACGACTACTACTTCGTACGATGAATACGTCACTTTCACGCATACTACCTTATACCCGGCGCTCACGAAGTTACACGTTACTCAATCCGTCCTCACTTCTTTTGGTGTGGGTGTTTCGTTAAGCATCTAAGAGTAAGTATTTTATTGAAAAGATGATCCAACAGCACTGGTCGTGGACTATACCTAACTTTTCATTATTATATCAACTCATTCAGCTACTAGACTGATACGTACAGTGACAGTTACCTGCAAGGTTACTTGTAAGTTGTAACGTTAGGATAGCATACTTGGGCAGCGTTGTCCCGTAGTCTTTGTAGGCTAGGCCTACATTTACGTGTAAGTAGGCATAGACTAGGCTAAAAGAATTGATAATAGGCTAGGCATATGCCATCTGAGTTGACGTTGACTTTGTGAACAGCAGTGTGGCAGTTGTTCAACTAAGAAATGACCCGCATATGCTACTAGTACTATTGTTCCACTTAGCCGAAAGTTTATGACGGCAATGATATGTGGTTCAGTGTAGTCCAGCCTTACATAGTCCTAACGAGTAGCAATTTCATTGTGTTTGTGCAGGCCCTAGCCCTGCCAAAGCAGAGTGGGGGCCGGGGGGTATTAACAGTAGGCCCTATAGGGTAATATTGTGAAAGAGATCATACTTGTTATAACTTGAGATGTACTGTTAAAAAAAAATAATAATAATGGGGGCCTAGGGCCTATATAAGAACATGAACAACCAAATTACCATGCTACTTGGAAGTTGGAACATCATCTAGGCTACCTTATTATAGGGTAAATGACTCTTAATGTAGTAAAGGTCGGGTGAGAAGCAGAAGTAGCTTATCATTGGGTCAGCAGAGGTAGAAATATACTATTTAAAAATGTGAAAGTCAGGCACTGTATACCTAGGTATTTGAATAAAATTAGGCCTAGCCTTTATGCCTAATTTCATTCAAATTATATAGGTCTGCCATTGTTTATACAAACCCCTTAAACTAAAAGCCTTCATTATTCTTGCAGTAACAATAGACCACAGAAGTCAATACACAGGCCGCTTAGTTGAATCGCCATTGCTACAAAATCCTTCACTAAAATTCATAAGTGTACCAGTATGAAGTAGTTGATCATAATGAACTAGGCTGGATGAAATTTAGTGAGAAACGTACATCAAATGATAAATTGTCATATTCTGATGATAAGGAGGGAAGAATAATGAAATTATTGATTGAAGTCAAAGCTCTGTCATGTCGTTGATGTTATAAACAGATGCTGATCGATGTCTCAGAGTTTTAAAATGCATATAGGCCTAATTTACAGCAGTTAATAGTTTCTCCTTTTTTTTATTTAATTCAGACTACTTTATTCTTCTCAAAGACTGAAAAAATTATAATATTAATGTGAAAATCAACGGACAATTCCATTGCCTAAAATATTCATAAAGTGCTGCAAACGTTGATGAATATTGACTACTTTCAAAAGTCTTACTTTTGTCCTAATTTTGGGCTACAAAATTCTTCTTTTGTCCTGTTTTATCGATGATTTTGATCCTATACTTCTACTGTATCATAGACTTTCACCATAGTCCACTTGAAAGCATGCTCTGTTCAACAGGTCATTGTAGCCATCAGTAACGAAAACTGCCTTGAATCATGATTTTGAATTTAATGGTTGTCGATAGCCATTAGTCAAATATAAGCCCATTGATGCTAATGCCTAAATGTGATGTTATAAATGTTTTAGGCCTACATAGAAAGGTGTTACTGGATTACACCAAGTTACATTTAATCAGTCAGTAAAACAGTTATACTGCTATCGACAGTATTATCTTTAAATAACTGGAAAACATATTTCGTACGCACTTTACTGTATAATGATGTTTTGAAATGAAATGGTTCTTTTTCATTTCAGATTTTCATAAACACTGCAGAACGACAGTCCTGAAAAGGAGTCAAACATACGCAAAGTAAGCATGGCAGAAAATAGGTGGAATTTAAATTACCAATGCCCAAAATGTTTGGTCTTTTGGACAGGAAGGTTCAACAAACTCTTAGAACATTTACACCTCATTCACTCTCATGAGCAACATTTTTCACTTAGATGCGGAATAAAAAATTGTGAAAAGACTTATGTTAAAATTGATTCATTTAAGAAACATCTGAAAAGGGTGCATGATAATTGTCATTTGGATGAAACACTGGCTATGTCTGAGGAAGCAAACATGCAAATCGATGTTAGATGCTCTTTGTTGCCTAATTTGCACATACCCTGCCTTTGATATGGAGTATCCAAAGGAATGTAAAAATTCCTTGTTGCTGGCAGAAACCATGCTTGGAGCGAAGAATACAACAACACGAGGTGCACAATCACTTATTCAAAAGGTACTTTCATGTACCTCCAAAGTGTAAAACACCCTGATTTGCACTAACTTTGATATTGAGTATCGAAGATATGTTAAAATCCATTACTGCTGGCTGAAACAATGATATTAGTCCAGAACAGAAAAAAACACAAACTATGTAATTACTGATTCAAAGGACCTTCATATAGCTCTGATGTTCAGAACTTTAATAGACTAAGAGTTCCATACAATGGAAAACTAATTGAAAGCAAAAAAGTGTAAAAAGTATTGTTATTCTGTTTCTCAAAGTTTAGGTGTATGTTTTTCTTCATTTTATTACCAATGCAAAGAAACTTTTGAAAAAAGAAAGGTTTTGACTGTTCTTTTCCATTTTCTTTCTTATAAATTATTTATTCTTCATAAATAATTGCTGCATGGGCTGAAAAAGTTCTGGTCTGCACTTGCAAATCCATGTTTGATGCACTTTGATTTATAATTGTTAACCCTTTCCAATGAATGATCATCATTTCAAGTTTATGTCAACCTTTCCATGATGATATTAAAAGTAAATCACTAAAGTTTCATATTAGAATTTAGTATCATAACAATGTATTTATATGTAAAACATTTCAACCCTTTGAGATGTACACATGCATGGGCGGGAGAAATCTAAAAAGTTTAAAGATGTTTGGTGTTGATTACATCCTAAAGCAGAGTTTTTTGTACTACGAAAACAAATAATCGTTGATGTTTAATTGATTGGAAATCAATGGTGTTTATCGTTCTCGTCATTATATCTGGTCATTTTATAAGTCATAGCATATATACATCAAGTTAATTAGCCAAAGCATATCTTGCAAAGAAAATTATGTGTTTTTCATGAACGGAAAAGATTGATCAAAGTCATCCGCTTTTTACGTATTTTCAAGGAAGATATCGTTTTAACAAGTCTTAGAATACTTTTACTGTTTTATGAGAGTACATGTGTTTAGTGTGCCTTCTTTTGGTATGTTCTGACGCGTTTGATTTGATACGTATTTGTTTCAATAAAACATCGACAAAACTACAATATGTTTTCTCAACTTTCATTTCTTAAGATTAAATAAATGGTTTAGTGAATAGTAATTTTACTCATGGCTTGAGTATGTTTATGGTTCGAATAGTAAATTTAAACAAACTTCCTGGTAGTTTTCGGGATGTAACTTTACGAGGCTTATATAGTAACTTTACTACCAGCACCATTTAAGAATACTCATAGTGGTCGTAAATTTACTCGCATTTGCCTAGTAGAACTGGGGATGTAACTTTACTCGCAATTGGAGTAAATTTCGTTTTCTGTGTGTGATCTTAACTTCCTCCAATTAAAAGTTGCTAAGACCAAAGAAATGATTATTGATTTCCGTCGCAATACTATTCCTCCACCCCTGTTGTTTTCAAAGGAAATGTAGTTGATCGTGTTACGTCATATAAGTATCTTGAGGTAGTGCTGAATGATCACTTGGCATGGGGAGATCATATTGATATATTGGTTAAAAAGTTGAATTCTAGATTGTACTGCCTCCGTAAGAATTTTGATGTTCGTCATGACATCCTTGAAATGTACAGAAGGACCATACCCACCCCCTCTATGAGCTACTTCATAATAGTCACATGTCCAGAGGCAGTGGCAGATTGAGACTTCCGTGTCTCAAAACCAATAGATACAGAGATTCTTTCATACCCCGTGCAATGAAGCTTTTCAATGAGGTTTTGTTACGTTGACTCTCATATATTGACTTTTTCTTATTATTCTTACTGTCTTATTGTACAATATACACATCTAATTTTGGTAACATTTTCATTGTTTTATGAGCGAGTGCCTGAATTTCCCTTTGGGATCAATAAAGTTTTACTTATCTTATCTTATCTTATAGCACATCAACTAATAACGTTCGCCAAAACCTATGTTTTACAGATCATTGCGTTGTGTCCTTGGGCAAGGCACTTTATCTCCATTGCCTCACTTCACCCAGGTGTATAAATGGGGACTTGCGAGGTAACTTGTAAATATAGTTGCGTGCGCCGGTTTCTGGCTGCACCCTATGGGAAGTCCCCCGGGGGACACGTGGTTGTGGTGCACTGTGGTGCCCCTGGAGAGATTGATTGAATTGCGCATACTTTGGTGTGTGGGTGTGACAAGTTACCAATGACCAAGGCTAATAGCGCCTTTGAACAATTTATGTTGACTTTGGCGCTATATAAATGTCTTCTGATTGATTGATTGAATCAATTTTCATGTAATTTAAGGCACCCAACATAAAGCGATTGCAAATTATGAGCTGGGGCGAGTTAAATATTCGCATCATTAGATTTAAAAGAGGTTAGAGAAAGGACATGGATGTGGACAGTCTCTTATTCCATGCACTCTCACGTTGTTTGACGTCAATAACTAGCTTTCATATTCCCTAGAATAGCGATTGCAAAATGTACCGTTTAATGTTATGTGGTTAACATAACTTAAACATATCTGTGGTTCACTAATTTGGTGTATTTGTAAGTGCACAATGGTTGATGGTACATAGCATATAGAACGAAAGAGGAACGTGTATTTAACTGTCAATTGGCTCTTGTAATGGACTTGCGCCCTCTATTGTTGTCCTGTTTGGCGTCACCGTTTATGTTACACTAAGCACAGTATAATTAAGTCACATGATGTTAGTATACAGCCGGTTGTCTGATAATCCCCGCACGCGAGATTTTTTTCCCCAGCGCGGTAAAGGCAATTATTTGCATACCTCGCTTCTCATTGGCTGGGTCTTGCACTTTTGATGCTGAATTGGGAAGTTCGTGCTTACGATATGCGTGTGTGTATGTACATGAACATACACGTGTACGCAGTGGATCGTGATTCGCATAGACGTATTGTATGAACTGGCGACTGTCTTGAAACAACGTTCAAATTGTTAAACAATTTGTGTAAATGTTTTTTCTTTGCTTTTGCGCAGACTTGCTTGTGTACATTAGCATCCATAAGTTCGTAAAACATGATACTGCGACCATGGACTGTGAGTGTACACGTCTCATTGTAGATGACTGTCCTTCTTTGAAGGCAAGGATTACTTAGTCTTAGGTTGATGATCCAAAACTGAAAAGGCAATAAATCGAATAAGTTAGTTTGGACAAGGGTGAAGCTTCGAAGTGATGGTGGAACTTGCTGTACAGAGTACAGCGATGGCAATGTACGCAGATAAGTACCAGGCGTTGCTTGCTTCAAAACTTTTTAAAAACATTAGACAGCTTGACCGTTTCTGGTTGATTATTTACTTGATATGCTTTTAAACTTTAAACTGATAGACTCTTAATTTTGAGCAGAGACATTGATATGATTTTCAAAATTATGACCCTTTGATACGGTTTATTATGACCCTTTGGCACGGTTTTCAGATAATATAATACGAAAGGTATAGGCCTAGTATTTAGTCAAGCATGTTTGTAACCACTGCCACTGTGGATTATAGTTATTGAACACAGACATTTTCTTACGTTTATATAATATTGTGATTTTTTGTATCATCTTCAAACTATTTCGGTTTGATTTAACTTCTTTAACTTTACAGCAACAGAGTTGTGCGATACATAACCACACCCGTGGCATAACACACCGACAAATAAATTAACTCTACTCAAACGTGTACCACTGTACATTCTGCTGCTAGACAGTTTTCTTTTTTGTTGTGAGTGTAGCAAAGTAGCCTTGTGCAATGTGGTATGTGATGAGCGATTCAGTGTAGCAGCTGCTAGTTGATATTTTAATGAATCTTATGTATAAGGACCCCAGCCAATTGGAGCGAGGTATGCTAACTTTGGCCTATACCGCGCTGGGAAAAAAAATCGCTCCCTGCACAGAGAACAAAAGAATGTTTTAATTCTCAGTTGACTTTTTAATGGACTTGCGCCCTCCATTATCATTCTGTTTTGCTGTTACCAGTAATGTTACACTAAGCATAGGGTAATTAACACACACGATGTTAGCATTCAGCAGGGTGTTGTGGGTGATAATCGATCTAATACAATATTCGACATGTTGAATGGATTATCTGAAATTTTCTCTTTATCAACAAATATTTGTTTCAAATAGTATATCTTTTTTTTAAAGGTAACACAGTCCTACACAGTTAAATACATTTAAAATTAATGGGTGACTAAATTTGGATATCAAATCGAAATGTTTGACTTAGTACAGTATTATCAATGCGTCATACTATACTGAAATCTTATGCTGTAAGAGAGGGTGTAGCTTTTGTTAAGAGTTGTTCATAAATATCTTTATTTCAGTTTAATATTAAAGTAATAATATCCGAGTACTGATTGTTCTAACATTAGCAGTTTTCCGTAGCCTACTCTCTTGCAGGTTTTTGCTTATTTGCAATTTGAATATTGAATATTCTTTTCAGTTGGATTATTTCCGATGTGTAAAGTTCTGTCTTGTCGATTTTATGTTACGCAGAATGTTTTCATCTCTTGTATCAATACTTATAGTTTGACAACTGTGTTTGTTCTTTCATTTTGTTCGTGTTTTGTTTCCAGATATTTGGTTAAATTCTGAGATCACTAGACTCCCGAGTGACGTGTTCATACGTGGGAGGCAGGAAGAGGAGGAAGAACCAGGATGCATTTAATGGATGAAGGAATCAATAAAAGGATGTAACAAGTTAAGCAGGTAAATATTATTCGTGTTTACAGCGCATTGTGGTAACTCTAAACGCTGAATTAATGAGGGAGGTTGGTAGAATACATTTAGCTAGGGAAAGAACTACTTTTCGTTAGGGTCATATTTATCATTTATAATTTCTCTTTTCTAAGAAGAATCAATTCTTAATATCATACATGACCATATTGGTGATCATCTTGACATATTATTTCTATGCAGTTATCTTTCCAGACGGACAAGCCTTGCCTTTTAGCCGTGATGGTTACGCAACCAACAAATACCAAAGAGTTTAACATCGATGTCACGAAGACTATATTATGTCCAGTCCTGTAGCAATCCTACTTGAATTCATGCTTGATAGATAAAATGTGTCTAATTGAATGCGTCATTACCTATGCATACGACCAGTTTTGACACTTCCCTTCTTTATGTGCCCGGTTACGTTGGTGTTTACAGGGGAATGGTCTCAACAGTTTGACAAATCAGGGTATTCTCAAAGAGCAAGACAGATATGTTAATAGAGATATAGAGGTGGAGAGAGGGGATGGGGGATGCTTTGAGATACGATGAGATGAGCAAAGTGAGACACGGACCTTTGTTATGTGTTTAATTGTCATTGTATGTTATTACAGCTATGAATGGAAACAAACTCGTTTCTATATACGACCGAAATTACAACAACGTTAAGTAATAACTAATGATATTGGATCACGTGATTTCTGTTCGGTTGTTAACAATTTGTCGTTAAGTGGTTAATATCTTTCACTTTTCCTTTCAAACTTGTTATACATTCAATAACGACGTATGCTATGTTAACCTAACGGTGTGCTATTTCCTTGTAGAATACATCATATGTGTACTATGTGATATTGCTAGTGTGTGTCAGTCCATTTAGCCTTTGTAAGCAGTAAGGAGGAATACTCTTCCGAAAGGCAAAAAAAATATGAAAAACTACACAAACTTAATACACAAACTTAACACTAAATAAAGTATAAACTAAATATGAATTATTGTTTGATCAAGGAAGTAACTTAAGACATAGTGTAAGGCAAATTAATTTATTTAAAGATCGTGAACCTATAGTACAGCAATGGTACTCATATGTTATTCGTGTTCTGATTTTCATACAGGAGCATACTGAATAATCGGGCAATCGGGCAGTTCCCAAGAGTCCAGAAAAATAGGGCCCAATGACTGTTTGTTTCAGTGTGGCCTATATAACTGTCAGTCTTTCCCTGTTGTCATGTCTGCCAAGAGGGTTCAGGGGATACAGCGGTCTGGTCCTGGTTGAGATTACAGGTCCAAGAAAATAAAGAACAGCATGAGAAAAGATAAAAAGGAATCCAATTACGTAATTGTATCGTTACCTGGAAATTATATATGGAGGAGGCTAACACTGTGATACGTTATTGAATTAACTAGTAGGTCAATATTTGAATTATACGATGGTGTTTTAAATATATTCATTTTAAACAAAATTGCACAATGATCTACTAGAAAGACGCACATAGAAAGGTATACGTTAATTCATCATTGCATTTTCCTTTATCTTTGAATGTGATCTAAGCTTGATGAATGGAAGAGAAATTGTGCTCTTGTTACCAGAAAATCAGGGTAAATAACGGTAGCCACGGAAACGACATACAATGTACACGGCAGAGAGCGTAGAGAAATGTATAACACACAAGTATGTTACTGTGTATAATGATTACAGACTGAGTCTGACTTTTAGGCATCTATCGAATGGATACATTTACTACACTAGCTTTAGCAAGAAAATATGAAGATACAATTTATCGAATAAGAAATTATGAGTAATGTGTAACTTATATATTGAGGGAATTAGTTAAACGTTAACCACAGTATAGTTGTTGCGTTATATAGCTTTCAACTGACTGACTCTGTCAATGTTATCTATATCTATATAAATATAAATATATCATAAACTTTTGAGGTTGTTAATTTTAAGAGAATGAAGAAAGAGTATTTGAATTTTATGTCTACTAGCCTTGTCAAGACGTCAATAAAAACATTACAGAATAAAGGCGATCACATCATACATACTTATTGTTACCGCAGAGAACAACAAGTTGACTTCTCAAAAGGAGAACATTCCCTTGCGTTGATAACCTTATTACGAAACATAACAGTGTCAAAATATGCGAGAAGTGATTAGGTGAAGAACGGTTAACTAGAAATGACATGTCATTGGTGAAGTCCAATGATATGTTGAAAAAACCCATGAAAGATCAAAGTTGCATTTGTTGTTTTTACAAAGTGTTTAAAAGTTATGCTAAACATATACAGCATAATAATAATATATTACAGAATAACATATCACAATAATGACTGACGATAAGAATATATGTGACACACTGTTCTACTCTATAATATGGTTTATGTGTAGGTAGCTCCCGTAGCTTCAGGGAACCTTGAGATTTCGTAGCGATTACCAATCACCAGTACTAGAACCTAGTCACACCCAGTTCACACTCCAGCATGGTAAATTTGTTCTGCATAGGTAGGTTGAGCGGTATCAGGGGCTCTCATAGGTAAATACGTCGTAGGTATCGGTATCTCGTAAGAGCTGTCCGCGATTAATTTTTCAAATATCTGTTAAAGGATAATGCGGGGACTTTTGCAAGATACTATCAAACATAAATGCTAAATAAAAATATATAACGTTGCCTGAATTGACCTTACAGACCTTCTTCACATTACAGGTAAAATCAAGTCAAGTGAAATCATAAATAAATTAGGTATGGATCGATTTATGCTGGTTATACGAGACTGCTGTATAATTACAACTATCCGTTATCGATTATTATTACACACAATTCCAACGTTAATTAAGCTGGTGATATGAGACAGTTGTATCATAACAACTATCGATTACAAACTATTATTACACACACTGCCTAACGTTAAGCTGGTAATATGACACTGCTATATGATTACAACTATCCATTAAATATTATTATTATCACACTGCCTAACGGCAAGCTGGTAACATGATACTGCTACATATTCAGTTACATCTTTCTTTTTGCACGTGACATGGTACATCATGAAGGTCGACATAGGACCTTCATTGTGAATAAAATTCCGTTTTTACTTCAGTATGTCTGTGGCAGTTTTTCTCTTTTTAATCGTAAAACGTTATGAATTATTTAACGCGTTCCACATTGGGTTAGTTGTCAGAATGCTTTACCACGGTTGCTATCAATACCGATAAACTAAACCTCACTAAATATTCTCTTCTCGATTTCATTGCCTACCAATGGATTTCAATTTGACAGCGGAGATGACTAACATGATGCCATTAAGGAATGCTGAAATGAATCAGGAATAGGAAAGAGTTTATGAACTACTGTTTACACTACAATCAACAGCTTGGTAAACTCTTAATCTCCTCTCAAGTCTCTAATACAATCTGGGAAAGAATTTTCTTTATTGTACATGTGTAACAATGATGTTGATACCACCTCCGGTAACGTAATGGTTACTGATAACTGTTCTAAAATGAGTATTCAAATACTTACAGCTACGAATGTTCCCCTCAAATGATGAATGGAAGGTCGTAGAGAACAGTTATGGTTCCAGCAATCCAACAAGATTTTATCTCTGCAAATGATTAAGAAATCAATTCAAATAGTGAATCAGCAGATGCAGTGTATTATTGTATATGTTTAATTGTAAAAATGAAACAAGAAGTGTTACACTAACAGACACATTTAGTATGTTTTACTTTCATAATCATTTTGTCTTCTAAGATTTCCCAATAGAAATTGTGAAGCTATTACTTGGTTGAATAAATGACACTTAAACGTTTTACATATCAATGAGAATTACATAGCTATAATTAAAGTGACAATGGAAGCACTCACTTGGATGAAAGTACCTGGAACAAACATGTCAGAGCTCCTTCAGATACTTAAATATCCCTACTTATAATAACCTATAGTAATACTTATAGTAACCTTAGTAGGATTAAGTATAAATAAGTAGTCCACAATAACTCTATCATATTAACTTTTCAAATCCAATTACAAAACTGGCATACACTGTCCAATGGTTGCACAACCTACACTAATAGTTAAATATTTGTTTTTCAAATAGAAAACACACAGAACGAATTACAAACCGGCTTTAACTAGTATGGAATGTGTTTATTCGGGCACTTAAAGAATGAAAGGGTAATTTAAGGATTGAGTTTTTACTTTATCTGCAAGTACTTCTCCGGCCAGGGTACTGATGGTGTGATCGCTTCTTCGTCAAAGCTAACTTCCTTGTCCACAGGAAATGGTGGGTTTCCTAAAAGATGTGCGAGATTAGAAACATCGAAACTAGTATATATATGATATAGCCAACTTGTGTATTGAGGGGACACCAAGGTCATCAATTCTTCAACACATTTGTCCCAATGGGTGTCAGTCATGATTGTTGTCAAACTCACCTATTCCCTTCTTGCACTCACTTTATTTATACATGATACTACCAATTGTTAAAGATGATTTAATTTATTCAGACGACAAAAGTCTTAAATGCGGGTTCAAGTCTCTTCTTCTACTTAACTAACCTTAAATACAGCTAAGAGCAGTAATGTAACTTTCCGTAATCCAAAATAAGAATATTTGTAATTTTACAATTTGGTACTGGATTGCAATCAATGTTATGTTATGTACAATATATCCAGGTGTCTCTTTAGAGTATTATTATAAGCTGATTTCCATATAGAATATTTAAATGTTTTTTTCCCTAAAAATTACTGTAATTATTCACGTTACTTAGAATTAACTGAAAGTTATCTTTGATGTTTATTTATTAGTAGAGATTTATGTTGTCAATCAAATTCAATTTACAAATAAAATTTGAAATTGTTTATTAGTTGTGTTACTGTTGTAGTTTTCTTTTATAATAAGCAACGTGTTTTGTTATCGGACACTATATTAAATGCAACAATTATTTTGTTATTATTAAATTTCTTTACCGGCTGCCATAATCTCCCATATTACTACTGCTGTAGACCACACGTCACTGGATTCTGTATACTGACTTAAGAGTAACATTTCAGGTGGAAATTGGTTCAAAGTTACCTTAGAAATCTGAAAAAGGAAAAGTAAAATATGACAATCACAAGTAATTTATTTTGTTAATATATTAATATTTTATTCAGGTTTTGATTTCTTAAATCGAAATGATTATAATTTATACTAGAAAATAATCCAATTGTGCTATGGGATGTAATTCCCATTTGAAAAGTTGTGATCATGATAAATCAGTGTTTTGAATTACGAAGAATTTTGAATTGCAATTGTGAAAAACAATTTAGAGTGGAACATGTATGATATTGAAATTTAAAGAGCTTTCTATTAATACAATCATAATGTACTTGTGCAATGAAATCCACATAAATATACCAAAACTCCAAGCGAACAAGCGATTCAGCTGGAGTATTGTTCTTTTTTTCTCTCTCTTTTTTTGTTGTTGCTTGATCTAAATAAAGTTTTACATCATAGACTCCATTATGCTTTAATTTTCGTTTCTAATTATACAGGCAGTAATTAAGTAAATAAATAACTATAATTATTAAACAGACGAAGAACAAGGTCATAACAGGGTCGATTAATAATTGAGTAATTTACCTGTGCTTTCTTAAGACCAGCTATTTTTGGTGCATCGCCGGCCAGACAGAAGTCAAATAATTTGACCTGCCCTTCCTTGGTTAGTAAAACCTTTTTGGTTGTTAAGCCAGGGTGAAGGAACTGACAAAAATGAAAACCAATAAGTTAAGCAGTTATTACATAATTAAGAGGCATAGATGTCTCACTTATACCTTTGTGTTTGATTGAAAACATGTTCTGTTTTAAAGAAATTTTACATACGAATAGCAACTTTACAACAAACAGTGATGAGGTTGATCTGATGATATAGGACTAAATAAACAATAATATTTAGCTGATACCTTAGGCAAGTTTTACATTTCTTACCCCGAATGTCTTAAGGATGTCCATTCCTTCCAAAACTCCAGCTACGTGTTTGATGACGTCTGGAACTGACAATGAACTACAGCAATAGTAGTCTCCTTTATTTTTAGTATCACGTGACAAGACGCTATGCAGAGTTTCACAATTGAGATGCTCACTAATAAGAAACAGTTTACCTAAAACAATAGAAGAAATCAAAGATTTTTCCAACAGATAAATCTCCATCAATATTGAAATTTCATTTAATATGATTCTAACCGCAATGAAAACTGGCTACCTTAATTATCAATTCGAATTATTATCTCTGTTAATGTAATCCCTGATTTAATCCTGTTCAGACAATATATAATGATTATTGACTTGATCAGAAGATCTTGTCGGCTACAGATAGTCCATGAGAACTTTATCTTAATAAACTTGGCACTTTTAATGAAAACGGTTAGATGCACGTTTCACCTTTTCCCATTAGTACGTTCTTAAAACATGTAAAAGGACAATAACAACTCACTGCTTTGGATAGATATAGCCTCGATCTTTGCTAGATGGTTCGATGTTGGTAATTCGAGACATTTTCTGATGTAAGCCTCCCAATGAATTTCTTTCTTTCTAATGAGCTTTTCTGAATAAAATACAGAAGAAGATCAGTTATAAATAAAAGCGTGTTAACATTTATTTCTCAAAATGTTGCACAAGGTCACTCAATATAAGTTTAATATTTAATTGATATAAAATATGAGAGGAATTACCATTCGAGCCACCGAGTTGTCGAATACAACAAAGCGATGAAGACACCTTTTCGTTTTAATTGACTGCATCAATATATGACTATGAAGCTAACATCAGCCTTGGATTATAGATATTTGTTATCACCAACCTGTCAGTGTTGTTATTACAACACACTTATTGGTCTCCTCAGCCAAATTGACAGATCCCATCCATCGTTTGTAGATTTTTCCCATCTTGATATTCATGATGATGGAAATATCTTTCTCACTCAACATCCGGGGATCTTTTCCTGCAATCGCATCTGCTGTAGAATAGTAATCTGCCAAGAAATTAAGACTCATAAAGGAAAGATACATCACGAATACAGGCCGTTACCTACAGTAATTTAGACCAAAAGTGTGTTATAAGTCAGATTTAACAAAGGTAGCTGAATCATATGATTATAGTTATTGCTTCTCTTTGTGAGGACATTTATGAATTAAAATAACCTATAAAACATTCACACGTTATTTTCCAGTATATAAATAACTTGAACTTTATCTTCTGATTGTAATGTTTTAACGGCTCTCTATACGTACTCTGGGCTATAATTAGGGTGTGCAATAATTTTGTAGTTCCGTATATGCCTTCTTTGATTCATGTCTTTAAAATTAGATTTATTTTGAGTAAACTTACTAGGTTCACTTCCTTCAGAATGGTGTGAGTTCTGCGAGTTGTCCTCGTCAACAGGTATCTCTGGTAATTCTTTCCTTCTACAGAAATAAACGACGAAAGAATTCGGACATTCCATAATAATTCATACCAAGAGAGTATTAGCAACATTATACACCTTGTTACTACTTATTAGAAAAGTTATCTGCTAGTTTCGAAATCAATATAACTAAAGCATTTAAATATTCACTCAATTACAAATCTAGAGTAAATTGAAAAATAAAGCTTACCTTTCTCCTTTTTGATTGACTGTAAATTAAGTAAATATTTTGGTAAATTTATTTTTCTATAATTGTTTTCGTTTTTTTTTTTCAAGTATTGCAATGTAAGAAATATTGATGTATAACATTTCGAAGCAACAGGTATATAGCATCTGTCAAAATACAATATGTAGTAAACATATCTTTGTTTTAATGTTTGAATATAGTGAGTATAAAGTTCTGCATGTGAATGTAGTACAGCAACATGAAATAATACCAATGAAATACAGAACGTTTTTGTTTTAACATTCAACATTGATTTTAGTAAAAAAAAAAAAACTGCAATGCTAATGTTATTAATGTGTCTTATTAACGTGTCTTATTAATGTTTCTTATTAATGTGTTATATTTTAAAATGTATTTAGCATGACAATAAGATACCAGTTCAAAACACTATTATATAATTCAATATGGATCCTGTGCAGGGTATTATGTGATCACTGTTATTTAAATTATGATTTGAAATCAAAGTACCCCTTACTTGATTGATTGATATCTAAGGGTCCTTTATCAAGTACTTTCATTGGATGACTTGAGCTGCTACTCTGGTTTCTAAACCAAAAGGAAAGAAGATTGAAGGAAACAGTAAATTCATATTTTGTATCATCAATGTAAACAACTCTATTGGCTGTCTTATATACAGTAAAGATATTCGATAACCATAATTTTAGTAAATAATATAGGGACTGGGTTCAGGAAAGACGGGGAATGGGGGAGAGGGTCGGTATGAGTGGAGCTGTTCACATGTAACAATCAGTAGAATATGCTATTCTCAAGACTCACCCTCGTCGGTTTCTTGACACTGTAAGCGAAGAAAGAAAGAATACATCATATTGTTTAAATCTTTCTAAAGTGGCCATCGATTATAGAGAAGCTCGAAAAGATAACAACACAATGACTAAATTTCAAATGATCATTTCCCTCAAAATGTTCGTTAACTAAAGTAGAAAACCCATCTGGTCTACAATGATGTTTCCTTTGCTGATTGTTTTGCATATTGCAGCAATTTACTCCAAGCGTAATATACAATGATTAACAGCACCATCTACATCGCCTAACCCCCCCCCCCTCCCCACCATGTCATTCGCCTTCTTTATCTAATTTATGAAAAAATATATAAGTCCAATGTAGAATCGTAAATTGTCGAGGTCATTGAACAAACTTACTATATGATATCTAAGTCATAGGACTGTGAAATGGTAACACTTTCGTTCTGCCTCATGCATGAACTTTCATTTTACTACACTGTGCTTGTTATTTATGGAAGGTACCAATGAAAAAAAAATAACCAATGTTATCCAAACTGTCTTTCTATGTCCACCACGGGATTATGTTTGTTAACATTTTTTCATATATCTTTAAATTTGGTAAACGAATAAAAACCTGACTTTATCTTTTTTCAAACAAAGAACCGTTAAAGCTTAAACCTATTTTTATAGTTTCAATAATATTGAAGTTCAACCGTGTGTACAATGCGTATACCTACATCTAAATTTCCTGACTGTGAAACAAGCACAAACTAACAGGCAACTGGAAATGGACCCGACAACACCAGCCACAATCACCCAAATGTTTTCTAAAGCGCTTTCTCCTATTGTTTGTACAGTTGCTGTAAGAAACAAGCAAAGAGAGTGTTCGTCTTTGAGGTGCGAGGGATCAGACTTCCGTCCATGACAACATAATATGAACGTGGTGATGACTTGTTGATTTACATGTAAATGTTACCCATTAGCACACGTAAGCTTCTTTACTTAAAACCAGAATTGTTCAGACTATCTTATCATATGATGTACGAAAATCAACTAGCTACTACCCTGCGTAAAAATGGACTTTTGTATAAACGAGCTGAAACAAAATGGAACTCCCACACCTGTGTGTCCTTGGTAACAACATGTTCACTACTTTGAATAACTATCACTACCGCCTCCCCTCCCTCAGATGGTGGGTCATTCCGCCATTAATATCTTTAAATATCACTACATGTGTTATGCATGTCAAAACAAGTGACTATAATACGTAAGCATTTGTCGAATAAACCTTCTTTGGCTGTGTCGAATATATCAACATTATCTCTAACGAATAATAATTCGGTCATTTTAAGCTGAAGTAAAATCTTAGTCCTTTTCTGTTATGTATTTAGATCCTCCTGCATGCAGGAACCCGCAAAGAAGCCATCATTGGCTTATTAAAGCCACAAGCTGACCGAAGTCAGTTTCTTAGATTATGAATTGTCAATTGTTAACAACTCTGTAACTGGACGACATACATTAATCTTGGAGTGACTCGAACTCGGGACCTTATGATTGAAAGAGACCGGCGTCAACCACTGAGCTATAACAATCCCTAAACCTATAAACCCTTAAACTTCTATTGAAGTATTCATGAAATAACTAATAAAGTAAATGAATGTTACCATTAGATCATAAAAAAATATGTCGAATAAAGCTTCATTAACCCTGTCGAATCGAACATATGTGAATTATATGTATATATAAATACATCCCTATTGGCACTACAAGAAATGCAGACGTCACGTAATATTTATTCTAGAGCAGGAGGTAAACACATTGACATTGCATAACATATACATTTAATGTTCGTTATATTTACATAAATTCTATATTTGGTTTGACGAATAATCACAATAACGGGATGTCGAATTATCTCTACATTGTCCTATTTTGGCTATTTATATTATTTCCTGTACTAAAGAAGAATCAATATGGATTTGAAAAATATATTTTCTTTTAAATTTTAAACGAACAGTTTGGTGTGTGATAGACCAGTGAAAGTAGACAAGAAGCACATGTTACAGTTATGTAAATATTCAACATGTAGGTATGTTCTTCAGTGTATGTCGAATAAAGCAATGTACGCCATGTCGAAATTTAGTGTCGAAGTTAGCAAACTGGTTATGTCGATTACAGTACACAATGTCGAACACTACAAAGAATTAATCCGTCGCGCTATTCGTCTTAGTCGATCTACCTGTCGAAGTTCACATACTGTAGAGGTCGGAGTTAGCAAACTATGCCAAACACCACACAACGTTGGTCTCGGAATGTCTTTGCTTTAAACCAAATTGTGACCTTTGAATTTGTCGCCATTCCGAAGCATTATAAAAGTTAATTTGACGAAGTTGCAAGAACGGCATTCAATTTTAGATTTTAATATTTCAGTTTGAAAAGAAGACACAAGAATGTCTAAGTGATCGAAAACTACACGTGGTACCCTAATTGACCTTGTATTGACCTGAACGGCTGAAATACATCTATGCCTCGTTAGAAGAGGGAACGTTGTAACAATCTCTAACTGGTCGAACCTCTGTTCTGTATATTGAGCTTATAATACACCAATGCTGTTTCTTTCTTTCTCCTTTCATAATCACGTATTTTCGTTAAGAGGGGCGCTATATAGTTTCATTAGCTTCATAAGGCAACGTAATCTAAGTAGCTATAAACATATCTGTAAACATAACAGCGTTCGTGGATCTTATCAAAACTGAAACTGCGTAAAGAAAGAGAACTTTGAATCTGTGTTTTGCTAGAAGACTAGGGAAGAAACTATATTGTAACATATTTAAAGATTTTAGTTCACAATTTAGTAGTTACGTCCACCTTTATATATGTGTTTTCTCTTTTTGGATGGCGTAGTTTCACTTTATTGTCAATACAGCTAACTTTACAACTCTACTGGGATCTTAGAATACGTTGTGGATTTCAAGGATTACGTACCACACACACACAAATAAAATTAATTAAGGAAACGATGTCATCATAAATAAACTTTCGTTTTAAGCAAGGAGTAAATTAACTCACATTCATGAAAGTTTTGATATGTAGCCTACATTCTGCATTCAGAAACACAGAATTCATCTCCCAATAATTCACTAATAGTATTGCTTTCTTGTTATGTTAAGATCGGAGCAATTTGTATTCATGTTTCTGTTTGGTGTAACCATTAATGTTACACTAAGCATAGTATAGTTAACTCTATTGATGTTAGCATTCAGCGGGCTGTCTGATAATGCTAGCATAGAGAAATAATGCTTTAGTTCTCAGTTGCCTATTTAAATGGACTTGCACCCTCCACAATCATTTTTTTTTTGCTGTTACCGGTAACGTTACACTAAGCATAGTGTAAATAACTCACATGATATTAGCATTCAGCAGGCTGATTGACCTTGCATTGACCTGAACGGCTGAAATACATCAATGCCTCGTTAGAAGATGGAATGTTGTAACAATCTCTAGCTGGTCGAACCTCTGTTCTGCAGATTGAGCTTATAATACACCAATGCTGTTTTCTTTCTTTTTCCTTTCATAATCACGTATGTTAGTTAATAGGGGGCGCTATATAGTTTCATTAGCATCAGAGGCAACGTAATCTAAGTAGCTATAAACATAGCTGTAAACATAACAGCGTTCACTAGATCTTATCAAAACTGAACCCGCGTAAAGAAAGGAGAAATTTGAATTTGTGTTTTGCTAGAAGACTAGAAAAGTAATTATTTTCTAACATTTTTATACATTTTAGTTCACAATTAAGTAGTTACGTCCACCTTTACATATGTGTTTTCTCTTTTTGGATGGCGCAGTTTCACTTTATTGTCAATACAGCTAACTTATAAACTCTACTGGGATCTAAGAATACGTTGTCAATTTCAATGATTACAAAGCACACAAACAACAATACAATTATTCAGGGAAACGACGTCATCATAAATAAACTTTCGTTTTAGGCAAGGAGTAAATTAACTCACATTCATGAAAGTGTTGATATGTAGCCTACATTCTACATTCAGAAACACAGAATTCATCTCCCAATAATTCACTTACAGTATTGCTTTCTTGTTATGTTAAGATCGGAGCAATTTGTATTCATGTTTCTGTTTGGTGTAACCATTAATGTTACACTAAGCATAGTATAGTTAACTCTATTGATGTTAGCATTCAGCGGGCTGTCTGATAATGCTAGCATAGAGAAATAATGCTTTAGTTCTCAGTTGCCTATTTAAATGGACTTGCACCCTCCACAACCTTTTTTTTTGTTGCTGTTACCGGTAACGTTACACTAAGCATAGTGTAAATAACTCACATGATATTAGCATTCAGCAGGCTGATTGACCTTGCATTGACCTGAACGGCTGGAATACATCAATGCCTCGTTAGAAGATGGAATGTTGTAACAATCTCTAGCTGGTCGAACCTCTGTTCTGCAGATTGAGCTTATAATACACCAGTGCTGTTTTCTTTCTTTTTCCTTTCATAATCACGTATGTTAGTTAATAGGGGGCGCTATATAGTTTCATTAGCATCAGAGGTAACGTAATCTAAGTAGCTATAAACATAGCTGTAAACATAACAGCGTTCACTAGATCTTATCAAAACTGAACCCGCGTAAAGAAAGGAGAAATTTGAATTTGTGTTTTGCTAGAAGACTAGAAAAGTAATTATTTTCTAACATTTTTATACATTTTAGTTCACAATTAAGTAGTTACGTCCACCTTTACATATGTGTTTTCTCTTTTTGGATGGCGCAGTTTCACTTTATTGTCAATACAGCTAACTTATAAACTCTACTGGGATCTAAGAATACGTTGTCAATTTCAATGATTACAAAGCACACAAACAACAATACAATTATTCAGGGAAACGACGTCATCATAAATAAACTTTCGTTTTAGGCAAGGAGTAAATTAACTCACATTCATGAAAGTGTTGATATGTAGCCTACATTCTACATTCAGAAACACAGAATTCATCTCCCAATAATTCACTTACAGTATTGCTTTCTTGTTATGTTAAGATCGGAGCAACTTGTATTCATGTTTCTGTTTGGTGTAACCATTAATGTTACACTAAGCATAGTATAGTTAACTCTATTGATGTTAGCATTCAGCGGGCTGTCTGATAATGCTAGCATAGAGAAATAATGCTTTAGTTCTCAGTTGACTATTTAAATGGACTTGCGCCCTCCACAATCATTTTTCATCACAAATAAACTTTCGTTTTAGGCAAGGATAAAATTAACTCACATTCATGACAGGTTTTATATGTAGCCTACATTCTGCATTCAGGTCAATATTCATTCATCTGAATGTTACTAGCACTGTCACCTGGCAGTTTTAAGGTATACAGAGCTAATATGATAAAGATATATTGTCAATCCTTATTAAAAAAAGCTATGAACTTGAAAGAATGTTTGGTGTTGGGTAACACGGCCTTGGGAATATATGTATATAACTGTATAGTCTATGTTTCATTACGTTAGTATTGAAAACACGTTCAGAAGAGGAAAGGAACAGGCGGAAGCTAGTAGACCTCTTGTAAGTTGTAAATAACTATAAATATACTAGCATGGTATGGTCGCAATATAAACTATGTATGTAATAGAAGTAACGGGTCAGGAAAATACCGTGTATAATGCAGTGGAACGGTAGAGACAGGTACAGTTAATATCGTTCCCTAACTTGTGACTATCGTTTAGATAGGACCTGCATTAGCTATCTAATGAACGATGATGGAAAACATCTAATAACACAATAAATAATACATGTCCGTATTTGACATGTAACTAGAATGAAAAGAAGAAAAATACTAAGCTAACATGAACCAGACAAACATGGTTACTGCTTACTCTGTTCAACTAACCATGTATCGAGATGTGATATACAAATATATATTATCTCAAATACAAAGTAACAATAGGAATACAAAATAACTTTACATGATATAAATGAGGGTTGTCTGGCGAGTGTAAGGAATTTTAAAACATGGTCACTACACATTAGTCTTTGTACACAATATTCACTACCATTAATAATCGGAGCCGAAGGGCAGATAACAGTACAGATACAGAATTTGGTCGTACTTTAATCTCATCAGAACCGTATATGTAAAAAGACTTCTCGACCTTTTTCCTAAGATCACGTTTGGTATTATGTTCGCCTTCTTTGATGATCACACAGTCACAGTCTCGATGCAAGGGGACTGGGATTGAGAGTGCATCCGTCGTTCGGTAGTTTGGTTTTACGTGCCCATGTGACTTTTCTTAAAAAATAATATATGTAAATATACGGTTGTGATTCCCGATCATTTACAGCGCCACCGCCTTTCGTTTTCTTTCATAATCCTGGTTCCTGATTGAAAATTCAGTACAATAGAAACAGTCCCTAAGAGCAGGCATTATATAAAATGTAACAGCGACCCCCTTTTTTGATGGCAAACATTGAGCTTTTTGACGGTATAGAAAACAAAAAGGGCACGGGAAACCATTTGGCATATGTTTACTGTTTCAAACTTAAACTTCTTGGTAACATGCGTAGGTAGAGTTATTGGACTGAGTACAAAAAATGAGACAAACAAGAAGTAGCATTAATAACAGACGTAGAATATGGAGCCAACGTCATTTTTCGTTAAGCGGTCAAATTAACCATTCATTGCATAGAAGTGTTGCTGTTCTTTCACTGCTACAATTTAATGGAACTTTCAAAATAGCTCAAATTAGCTGTGGGATTTATTTGGTGGGGATGAGCTATGTATAGCACAGGGAAGTTCAAAGTTTCCTCTGCAAGTTATATATGGTTTTTCATCAACTAATAACATTCGCCAAAACGTATGTTTCACAATCATTTTTCATTGTAATTGAAGGCACCCGGTATAAAGCGATTGCAGATTATGAGCTGGGGCGATTTAAATGTTCGTATATTTAGATTTAAAAATGGTTGGAGAAAGGACAAGAATGTGGACAGTCTCTTATTTATGCACTCTTACGTTATTTGACGTCAATAACTAGCTTTTATATTCCCCAGAATACCGATTGAAAATGTTCCTTTTTAATGTTATGTGGTAAACATAACATAAAATGTCTGTGGTTCACTCATTTTATACATTTGTAAGTGTACAATGGTTGATTGTACATAGCATAAAGAACGAAAGAGGAACGTGTTTTTAACTGTCAACTGACTCTTGTAATGGATTTGCGCCCTCTATTGTTGTCCTGGTTGGAGTCACTTACTGTTACACGAAGCATATGTTAGTGTTAAGCAGGCTGTCTGGTAATCCTTGCACAGAGAAAGAAAGAATGTTTTAGTTTTCAGTCGACTATTTTAATGGACTTGCGCCCTCCATTGCATTCTGTTTTGGTGTTAACATTTACGTTACACTGAGTATATTGTAATTAACACACATGATGTTAGCATTCAGCAGGGTGTTGTGGGTGATAATCGATCCAATACAATATTCGACACGTTGAACAGATTATCTGAAAATTTCTCTTTATCAAAAAATATTTGTTTCAAATTGTATGTTATATTAAAGGTAACACAATCCTACACAGATGAATACGTTTAAAATTAATGGGTGATTAATTTTTGGATATCAAATCAGAATCGTTGACTAAGCACAGTAGTATCATTGCGTCAAAATATACTGAAATCTCATGCTGTAAGAGAGGGTGTAGCTTTTGTTAAGAGTTGTTCATAAATATCTTCATTTCAGTTTTATATTGAAGTAATACTATACGAGTACTGATTGTTCTAACATTAGCAGTTTTCCGTAGTCTACTCTCTTGCAAGCTTTTGCTTCTTTGCAATTGGAATATTTAATATTCTTTTCAGTTGGATTATCTCTATTGTGTAAAGTTCTGTCTTGTCGATTTTATGTCACGCAGAATGCTTTCATTTCTTGTTTCTATACTTATAGTTTGACAACTTTGTTTGAAGTTTCTTTTTGTTCGTGTTTCGTTTCCAAAAATTTGGTTAAATCCTGAGATGACTAGACTCCTGAATGACATGTTCATAGGTGAGAGTCATGGAGAGAAGGAAGAACCGGGACGCGTTTAATGAATGAAGGAACCAATAAAATGATATAATAAGTTAAGCAGGTAAATGTTATTCGTATTGACAGCGCATTGTGATAACTCTAAACGCTAAACAAATGGGGAGGTGGGTAGAATATATTTAACTAGGAAAAAACTACTTTTCATTAGGGTCATATTTATCATTTATAATTTCTCTTTTCTAAGAAGAATCAATTCTTAATATCATACATGACCATATTGGTGATCATCTTGACATATTATTTCTATGCAGTTATCCTTCAAGACGGACAAGCCTTGCCTTTTAGCCGTGATGGTTACGCAACCAACAAATACCAAAGAGTTTAACATCGATGTCAGAATGACTACATTATGTCCAGTCTTGTAGCAATCTACTTGAATTCATGCTTGATAGATATAATGTATCTAATTGAATGCGTCATTACCTACGACCATTTATGACACTTCCCTGCTTTATGTGCCTGGTTACGTTGGTGTGTTTACAGGGGAATGGTCTCAACAGTTTGACGAATCAGGGTATTCCCAAAGAGCAAGACAGATATTTTAATAGAGATATAGAGGTGGAGAGAGAGGGCATGGGGGATGCTTTGAGACACGATGAGATGAGCAAAGTGAGACAGGGATCTTTGTTATGTGTTAAATTGTCATTGTATGTTATTACAGCTATGAATAGAAACAAACTCGTTTCTATATACGACCGAAATTACAACAACGTTAAGTATATATTAAGATATTGGATCACGTGATTTCTGTTCGGTTGTTAACAATTTGTCGTTAAGTGGTTAATATCTTTCACTTTTCCTTTTAACCTTGTTATATATTCAATAACGACGTGCGCTATGTTAACCTAACGGTGAACTATTTCCTTGTAGAATACATCGTATGTGTATTATGTGATATTACTAGTGTGTATCAGTCCATTTAGCCTTTGTAGGCAGTTAGGAGGAAGACTCTTCCAAAAGGCAAAAAGAATATGAAAAACTACACAAACTTAATACTAAAAATTAAATAAAGTATAAACAAAATATGAATTATTGTTTGATCAAGGACGTTACTTAAGACATAGTGTAAGGCAATTTCATTTATTTAAAAAAAAGTGAACCCATAGTACAGCAATGATACTCATATGTTATTCTTGTTCTGATTGTCATACAGGGGCAGACTAAATCATCGGGCAATCGGGCAGTTCCCAAGGGTCCAGAAAAATAGGGCCCAATGACTGTTCGTTTCAGTGTGGCCTATATCACTGTCAGTCTTTCCCTGTTGCCATGCCTGCCGAGAGGGGTCAGGGGATACAGCGGTCCGGCCCGGGTTAGATCATGGGTCCCGAGAAAGTAAAGAAAAACATAAGAAAAGATGAAAAGGAATCCAAATACGTAATTGTATCGTCGTATTGTAGGTCAATATTTGCATTATACGGTGGTGTTGTAAATATATTCAATTTAAACAAAATTGCACAAAGATCTGCTAGAGAGGCGTACACAGGAAAGTATTCGTTAACTCATCGTTAAACTTTCATATATCTTTGACTGTGATCTAAGCTTGATGAATGTAAGATAAATTTTGCTCTTGTTACCAGAAAATCAGGGTAAATTACGGTAGCCACCGAAACGATATGCAATGTACACGGCAGAGAGCGTAGAGAAATGTATAACATACAAGTATGTTACTGTTTATTATAATTACAGACTGAGTCTGACTTTTCGGCATCTATCGAATAGATACATTTACTACACTAGCATTGGCAAGAAAATATGAAGATAAAATTATAGAATAAGAAACTTTTAAGTTACTGTGTAACTAATATATTGAGGAAATGAATAAAACGTTAACCACAGTAGAGATGTTTCGTTCTATAGCTTCCAATTGAATGACTCTGTCAATGTTATCTATATCTATATAAATATATCATAAACTTTTGAGGTTGTTAATTTCAAGAGAATGAAAAAAGAGTACTTGAATTTTATGTCTACTAGCCTTGTCAAGACGTCAATAAAAACATTACAGAATAAAGACGATCACATCATACATACTTATTGTAACCATAGAGAACAACAAGTTGCCTTCTAAAAAGGAAAACATTCCAATACGTTGATAACCTTATTACGAAACATAACAGTGTCAAAATATGCGATAAGTGATTAGGTGAAGAAGTGTTAACTAGAAATGGCATGTCACTGGTGAAGTCCAATGATATGTTGAAAAAGCCCATGAAAGATCAAAGTTGCATTTGTTGTTTTTACAAAGCGTTTAAAAGTTATGCTAAACATACAGCATAATAATATTAATAATATTAATAATAATAATAATAATAATAATATATCACAGAAAGTAAGCCAATTGATACAAATGAGACACCCGGGTCTACTACCGTGCATGATGAATATTTAATTGCGGAGGTAAACCCTGTTGTAGTAACATGAGATCTCACGGAAGTAGGGATCAATAATGACTGCCGATAAGCACATTTGTGACACACTGTTCTACTCTATAATATGGTATATACGTGAAGGTAGCTCCCGTAGCTTCAGGGAATCTTGAGGTTTCGTAGCGATTACAAATCACCAGTACCAGGCGCGGTGGAACGGAAAAATTATTGGGGGGGCTAATGTGTGGAGACTATCTAAGCGGAGCGCCACCATCGGTTAGCGCGGAGCGTACAAGAAAATTTTGGGTTTTTCAAACCCCCAGATGGCCGGAAACGGCACTTCCCGAGTGTTTTATGCTGCGAATACCTAGCCCTAGAATATGGGTCTCAAGCCTGCAATTTCTCAGATTGAACGTAAAAGTCTGTAAAAACATTGTAATTTGTATATTCGATGGTGTTTTAAGAGAGTAGCTATAACTCGTAGTGTACTCGCAAAGACGTTTTTGAGTGTAGTAAGGGCAGTGGCGGAGCTAGGGGTATTGGTCGGGGGGGGGGGGGCAAAATAGTCTGTAGGGGCGCTTTCGACACTATCTAAGCGGAGCGCCACCACAGGTTGGCGCGGAGCGGTCAGAATTTTTTTTGAGTAAAGACACTCCCTAGATTGCAGGAAATCACCCTTTCCGGGCCTTACTAATTTTCAGATAAACGGAGTATAAATAGGTGTCGTCGCCATTTTGTTGGAAAACTACACCAACAGAATATGACAAATGTCAATAGGTATATGAGAGCGCAATAAAATAGTCAATAATCGCGAATAAGTAAAAAGTAGTGAAAAGCTGATGAGGGCGCCAGCAGTCCATTTGAGTCCTTCAGGGGGGGGGGGGCATCCGCCCCTGACTGTATATGGACGCTCCGTCACTAAGTAAGGGGATGTTGGAGAACTGGCTGAAATGAGGCAAGTCATTGGCCTAAGACGAAGTTGTGTTACGCTTACCGGTACTCACACTAACTTCTTCCACTTTTAACGGGGCGTGAAGACGCGGTTGGGGTGACAATGTGGTCTATAGCCAGGGGACGGGCCGAGGGTCCCCCAGCAATTACTAAAATTATTACACCTATATAGTATACGTGTGCATCGGACAGATCGACAAGTATGCATTGAAAAATGGGCAGATGCACGTTTCGGAGCCTTGGTAAATATTGGGGGGGGGGCTTATCATGCATTTGCCCCCTCAACTTTTTCATTGGGGGCTGAGCCCCCCCAAGCCCCCCCCCCCCCGGTTCCGCCGCCACTGACCAGTACTAGAACCTAGTCATACCCAGTTCACACCCCAGCATGGTAGATTTGTTCTGCATAGGTAGGTTGAGCGGTATCAGGAGCTCTCATAGGCAAATACGTCGTAGGTATCGGTATCTCGTAAGAACTGTCCGCGATTAATTTCTCAAATATCTGTAAAGGGATAATGCGGGGACTTTTGCAAGATACTATCAAAACATAAATGCTAAATAAAATATATAACGTTGCCTGAACTGACCTTACAGACCTTCTTTACATTAAAGGTAAAATAAAGTCAAGAGAAATAATAAATAAGTTAGATATGAATCACTTTAAGCTGGTTATACGAGACAGTTGCATAATTATAACTATTCGTTATCGATTATTATTACACACACTTCCAAACGTTAACCTGGTGATATGAGACAATTGTATAATAACAACTATCGATTATAAAGTATTATTAAACACACTACCTAACGGCTGGTACTTTGACACTGCTATATAATTACAACATTCCATTACGGATTATTATTATCACACTGCCTAACATCAAGCTGGTAACATGACAATGCTGTATAATTAAAACTATCCATTTTCGATTATAAACACTTCTTAATGTTAAGCTTCATATTTAGTTACATCGTTCCTTTTACACGTGACATGGTACATCATGATGGTCGACATAAGAACGTTATTGTAATTAAATAGCCGTTTTACTTCATTAAATCTTTGACAGTTTTCTCTGTTTAATCATAAAATTATATGAATTATATTACGCGTTTTCATATTGGGTTAGTTGTCAGAATGCTTTAGCTCGGTTGCTATCAACACCATATAAACCAAACCTCACTTAATATTCTCTTCTCGACTTCATTCCCTACCCTTGGATTTCAGTTTAACAGCGGCGATGCCTAACATGATGCCATTAAAGAATGCTGAATGAAGCAGAATTAGGATAGAGTTTATTAACTAATGTTTAAACCTTGGTAAAACTCTTAATCTACTCTAAGTCTCTAATACAATCTATGAGAGAAGTTCCTTCATTGTGCATGTGTAACAATGCTAATTATACCACATTCGGACACGTAATGGTGACTGATAACTGTTCTAAAATGAGTAATAAATTACTTACAGCTACGAATGTTCCCCTCAAATGATGAATGGAAGGTCGAAGAGAACAGTTATGGTTCCAGCAATCGAACAAGACTTTATCTCTGCAAATCATTCAGAAATCAGTACTAATAGTAAATCAGCAGATGTAGTGTATTATTGTATATGTTTAATTGTAAAAATGAAACAAGAAGTGTTATACTAACAGACACATTTAGTAAGTTTTACTTCCATAATCATGTTTTTCTTGTAAGATTTCCCAATAGAAATTGTGAAGCTATTACTTGGTTAAGTACAGGACCCTTTCGACGTTTGACATATCAATGAGAATTACATATATAGCTAAAAGTAAAGTGACAATGGTAGCAATCACTTGAATGAAAGTACCTTGAAACAAACAAGTCAGCGCTCCTTCAGACACTAAAATGTCCATTTATAGTTACCTATGTAGACTTAAGTATAAATAAGTAGTCCACAATAAAAATCCAACTTCAAAACTCGCATACACTGTTCGAGGGTTGTACAACCTACAAGAACTGTTAAATATTGTTTTTCAAATAGAAAAATACAGAACTGATTACAAAACCGGCTTTAGCTAGTAGGGAATGTGCTCACTCGGGCACTTATATAATGAAAGGGACATTTAGGGATTGACATCTTACTTTATCTGCAAGTACTTCTCCGGCCAGGGTACTGATGGTGTGACCGCTTCTTCGCCAAATCTAACTTCTTTGTCCACAGGAAATGGTGGGTTCCCTAACAGATGTGCGAGTGTAGAAACATCGAAACTAGTATGTATATGTATATCTTACTTGTGAATTGAGGTAACCCCAAGGTTTTCACGCTTTCAACACATTTATACAGCTGGGTGTCTGTCATGAATGTTGTCAAACTCTACTATTTCCTTCTTGCATTCGCTTTATTTATACATGATACTACCAATTGTTAAGTATGCTGTAATTAATTAGTTACTTAGAATTAACTGAGATTCAAAACTTGAGTTATCTGTGATGTATATTTATTAGTAGAGATAAATGTTGTCAACAAATTCAATCTACTAATAACATGTGAAATTACCAATTAGTTGTATAATTGCCGTAGCTTTCTATTATAATAAGCAACGTATTTGTTATCGGACACTATATTATTTGCTACAATTATTTCGTTATTATTAAATTTCTTTACCAGCTGCCATAATCTCCCATATTACTACTGCTGTAGACCACACGTCACTGGATTCTGTATACTGACTCAACAGTAACATTTCAGGTGGAAATTGGTTCAAAGTTACCGTAGAAATCTGTAAAAGAAAAAGTAATTTATGACAAACAAAAGTAATTTATTTTGTTAATATATTAATATTTTATTCAAGTTATACTAATCTACAATTGTACACTTCAATAGACTCACAACTGAGTTTTGATTTCTTTAATTGAAATGATGATAATTTATATTAGAAAAATAATTCATTTGTGCTATGGGATGTTATTCCACATAGACAGGTTGTGATCGAGATTAAGCAGTGTTTTGAATTACGGAGAATATTTCATTGCACTTTTGAAAAACAATTTAAAGTGGTACATGTATGATATTGAAATTTAAAGAGCTTTTCTATTAAAACAATAATAATGTACTTGTGTAATGAAATCCACAAAAATATACCAAAACTCCAAGAGAACATGCGATTCAGCTGGAGTATTGTTCTTTTTTGCTTTTATTTTTGCTTGATCTAAATAAAGTTTTGCATCTTAGACTCCATTATCCTTTAAAAAAAATCTGATTATGAAGTAATTAAGTACATAAATAACTATTATTATTAAACAGACGAAGAACAAGGTCATAACAGGGTCGATTAATAATTGAGTAATTTACCTGTGCTTTCTTAAGAGCAGCTATTTTTGGTGCATCGCCGGCCAGACAGAAGTCGTATAATTTGACCTGCCCTTCCTTGGTTAGTAAAACCTTTTTAGTTGTTAAGCCAGGGTGAAGGAACTGACAGAATATGAAAACCAATAAGTTAAGCAGTTATTACATAATTAAGAGACATAATTGTCTCACTTATAACTTTGTGTTTGACTGAAAACTTGTTTTGTTTAAAGAAATGTTAGATACGAATAGCAACTTTATAACAAACAGTGATGAGGCTGATCTGATCATATAGGACTATATAAACAACAATATTTAGCTGATAACTTAGGCAACTTTTACATATCTTACCCCGAATGTCTTAAGGATGTCCATTCCTTCCAAAACTCCAGCTACGTGTTTGATGACGTCAGGAACTGACAATGAACTACAACAATAGTAGTCTCCTTTACTTTTAGTATCACGTGACAAGACGCTATGCAGAGTTTCACAATTGAGATGCTCACTAATAAGAAACAGTTTACCTAAAACAATAGAAGAAATCAAAGTTTTATTTCAACAGATAAATCTCCATCAATATTGAAATTTCATTTAATATGATACTAATCGCAATGAAAACTGGCTAGCTTAATTATCAATTCGAATTATTATCTCTGTTAATGTAGTTCCTGATTTAATCCTGTTCGGACAATATAGAATGATTCTTGACTTGATCAGACTATCTTGTCGACTACAGATAGTCCATGAGAACTTTATCTTAATAAACTTGGCACTTTTAATGAAAACGATTAGATGCACGTTCCATATTTTCCCATAAGTATGTTGTAAAAACATGTAAAAGGACAATAATAACTCACTGCTTTGGATAGATATAGCCTCTATCTTTGCTAGATGGTTCGATGCTGGTAATTCGAGACATTTTCTGATGTAAGCCTCCCAATGAATTTCTTTCTTTCTAATGAGCTTTTCTGAATAAAATACAGAAAAAGGTCAGTTATAAAAAAAAAATCGTGTTAACATTTATTTATCAAAATGTTGCACAAGGTCGCTTAATATAAGTTTAATATTTAATTGATATAAAATATGAGAGGAATTACCATTTCAAGCCACCGAGTTGTCGAATACAACAAAGCGATGAAGACACCTTTTCGTTTTAATTAACTTTTTCAATATATGACTATGACGCTAACATCAGCCTTGGATTATAGATTTTTGTTATCACAAACCTGTCAGTGTTGTTATTACAACACACTTATTGGTCTCCTCAGCCAGATTGACAGATCCCATCCATCGTTTGTAGATTTTTCCCAACTTGATATTCATGATGATGGAAATATCTTTCTCCCTCAACATCCGGGGATCTTTTCCTGCAATCGCATCTGCCGTAGAATAGTAATCTGCCAAGAAATTAAGACTCGTAAAGGAAATATACATCACGAATACATACCGTTACCTTAAGATCAAAAGTGTGTTGTAAGTCAGATGTCTAATGTGATCATAGTTATTGATTCTCTTTGGGATGACATTTATGAATTAAAATAACCTGTAAAACATTCACACGTAATTTGTCAGTATATTAATAATTTTAACTTAATGTTTTGATTGTAATGTTATACCGGCTCTCTCAACGTATTCTGCTATACGTACTCTGGGCTGTATTAAGATGTGTAGTAATGTTGTAGTTCAGTATATGCCTTCAGTGATTCATTTCTTTAAAATTAGATTTATTTTGAGTAAACTTACTAGGTTCACTTCCTTCAGAATGGTGCGAGTTCTGCGAGTTGTCCTCGTCAACAGGTATTTCTGGTAATTCTTTCCTTCTACAGAAATAAACGACGAAGGAACTCAGACATTCCATGATAATGCATACCAAGAGAGTATTAGCAACATTTGTCATTACTGATAAGATGCAAGTTATCTGCTAGTTTTGAAATCAATATAACTAAAGCATTTAAATATACACTAAATTACAAATCTAGAGTAAATTGAAAAATAAAGCTTACCTTCCTCCTTTTTGATTGACTGTAAATTAAGTAAATATTTTGGTAAATTTATTTTTCTATAATTGTTTTCGGTTTTGTTTAAGTATTGCAAGGTAAGAAATATTGATGTATAACATTTCGAAGCAACAGGTATATAGCATCTGTCAAAATACAATATGTAGTAAACATATCTTTGTTTTAATGTTGAATATAGTGAGTATAAAGTTCTGCATGTGACTGTAGTACAGCAACATGAAATAATACCAATGAAATACAGAACGTTTTTTGTTGTTGTAATATTCAAAATTGATTTTAGTATAAAAATATTACTGCAAGGCCAATGTTATTAATGTGTCTTATTAACGTGTCTTATTAATGTGTCTTATTAACGTGTCTTTTTCATGTGTCTTATTAATGTGTCATATATTAAAATGTATTTAGCATGACAATAAGATACCAGTTCAAAGCACTATTATGTAATTCAATATGGATCCTGTGCAGGGTATTATGTGATCACTCATATTTAAATTATGATTTGAAATCAAAATACCCCTTACTTGATTGATTGATATCTAAGGGTCCTTTATCAAGTACTTTCATTGGATGACTTGAGCTACTACTCTGGTTTCTAAACCAAAAGGAAACAAAATTGAAGGAAACAATAAAAATTCACATTTGGTATCATCAATGTAAACAACTCTATTTGCTGTCTTATATACAGTAAAGATATTCGATAATCATAATTGTAGTAAATAATGTAGAGACTGGGTTCAGGAAAGACGGGGGGTGGGAGAGAGGGTGTGTGTGAGTGGAGCTGTTCACATGTAACAATCAGTAGAATATGCTATTCTCAAGACTCACCCTCGTCGGTTTCTTGACACTGTAAGCGAAGAAAGAAAGAATACATCATATTTTTTAAACATTCTAAAGTGACCATCGATTACAGAGAAGCTCGAAAAGGTAACAACACAATGTCTAAATCTCAAATGATCATTTCCCTCAACACGTTCGCTACCTAAGGAGAAAACCAATCTTGACTACAATGATGTTTCCTTGGCTGATTCTTTTGCACATTGCAGCAATTTACTCCAAGCGTAATATACAATGATGAACGTCACCGTCTACACCGTCTACCCCCCCCCCCCACCATGTCAGTCGCCTTCTTTATTTAATGTATGAAATAATATATAAATCCAATGTCAGAATCGTAAACTGTCGAGGTCATTGAACAAACTTACTATATGATATTTATAATCATAGGACTGTGAAATGGTAACACTTTCGTTCTGCCTCATGCATGAACTTTCATTTTACTACACTGTGCTTTTTATTTATAGAAGATACCAATGAAAAGAAAAAAATGTACCAATGTTATCCAAACCTGACTTTCTATGTCCACCTCGGGATTATGTTTGTTAACATTTGTTCATATATCTTTAAATTTGGTAAACTAATAGAAACCTGACTTTTTCTTTTTCAAACAAAGAACCGTTAAAGCTTAAACTATTTTCATAGTTTCAATAATATTGAAGTTCAACTGTTTGTACAATGCGTATACCTACATCTAAATTTCCTGACTGTGAAACAAGCACAAACTAACAGGCAACTGGAAATGGACCCGACAACACCAGCCACAATCACCCAAATGTTTTCTAAAGCGCTTTCTCTTATTGTTTGTACAGTTGCTGTAAGAAACAAGCAAAGAGAGTGTTCGTCTTTGAGGTGCGAGGGATCAGACTTCCGTCCATGACAACATAATATGAACGTGGTGATGACTTGTTGATTTACATGTAAATGTTACCCATTAACACACGTAAGCTTCTGTACTTAAAACCTGAATTGTTCAGACTATGTTATCATATGATGTACGAACATCAACTAGCTACTACTTGCGGGAAAATGGACTTTTGTATAAACGAGCTGAAACAAAATGGAACTCTCACAACTATGTGTCTGTGGTAACAACCTGTTCACTACTTTGAATAACAATCATTCCGCCTTATCTCCCTCAGATGGTGGGTAATACCGCCATTAATTTCTTTAAATATTACTGCATGTGTTATGCATGTGAAAACAAGGGACTATAATACGTAAACATAATGTCGAATAAACCTTCATCGGCTCTGTCGAATATATCAACATTATCTCTAACGAATAGTAATTCGGTTATTTTTAGCTGAAGTAAATCTTAGTCCTTCTCTGTTAGGTATTTAGATCCTCCTGCAAGCAGGAACTCACGAAGAAGCCATCTTTGGCTTATTACGCCACAAGCTGACCGAAGTCATTCTCTTAGATTCATAGTTTTTACGTCCATGATTATGAATTGTCAATTGTCAACAACTCTGTATCTGGACGACATACATTAATCTTGGAGTGACTCGAACTCGGGAACTTATGATTGAAAGACACCGACGTCAACCAATGAGCTAACACTCCCTAAACCTATACACCCTTAAACTTCTATTGAAGTATTCATGAAATAACTAATAAAGTAAATGAATGGTATTATTAGATGGCAAATATGTCGAATAAAGCTTCATTGTCCGTGTCGAATCGACCACATGTGATTTATATATATAAATACATCCCTATTGGCACTACAAGAAATTCAGACGTCACGTGATATTTATTTTAGAGCAGGAGGTAAACATATTGACATTGCATAAGATATACATTTAATGTTCGTTATATTTACATAAATTCTATATTTGGGTTGACGAATAATCACAATAACGGGATGTCGAATCATCTCTACATTGTCCTATTTTGGCTATTTATATTAATCCTGTACTAAAGAAGAATCAATATGGATTTGAAAAAAAAAAACTTTTTAAATTTTAAATCAACAGTTTGGTGTAAGATAGAAATGCAAAAGTAGACAAGAAGCACATGTTACAGTTATGTAAATATTCGACATGTAGGTGTGTTCTTCAGTGTGTGTCGAATAAAGCAAAGTATGCCATGTCGAAATTTAATGTCGAAGTTAGCAAACTAGTTATGTCGATTACAGTACAAAATGTCGAGCACTACAAAGAATTAATCCGTCGCGCTATTCGTCTAAGTCGATCTACCTGTCGAAGTTCACATACTGTAGAGGTCGGAGTTAGCAAACTATGCCAAACACCACACAACGTTCGTCTCGGAATGTCTTTGCTTTAAACCAAATTGTGACCTTTGAATTCGTCGCCATTTCGAAGCATTATGAAAGTTAACTTGACGAAGTTGCAAGAACGGCATTCAATTTTAGGTTTTAATATTTCGGTTTAAAAAGAAGACACAAGAACGTCTAAGTGATCGTAAACTACACGCGGTACCCTGATTGACCTTGTATTGACCTGAACGGTTGAAATACATCTATGCCTCGTTAGAAAAGAGAATTTTATAACCATCTTTAGCTGGTTGAACCTCTGTTCTGCAGATTGAGCTTATAATACACCAGAGCTTTTTCTTTCTTACTCCTTTCATAATCACGTTTTTTCGTTAATAGGGGGCGCTATATAGTTTCATTGGCTTCAAAGGCAACGTAATCTAAGTAGCTCTAAACATAACTGTAAACATAACAGCGTTGATGGATCTTATCAAAACTAAACCTGCGTAAAGAAAGGATAATTTTGCATATGTGTTTTGCTAGAAGACTAGGAAAGAAGTAATTATTTTCTTACATTTTTATAAATTTTAGTTCACAATTTAGTAGTTACGTACAACGTTACATATGTGTTTTCTCTTTTTGGATGGCGCAGTTTCACTTTATTGTCAATACAGCTAACTTCACACTGTTCTAAGAATACTTTGTGGATTTCAAGGATTACATAGCACACACATACAAATGCAGTTATTCAGGGAATCGATCTCATCACAAACAAACTACTTTTATTTTCGTTTTAGGCAAGGAGTATATTAACTCACTTTCGTGAAAGTTTGATATGTAGTCTACATTCTGCATTCAGGTCAATACTCGTTCAACAGAAACAGTAAACTCTCAATTAAAAACAAAACACAGAATTCAACTCCCAATAATTCACTAATAGTATTGTTTTCTTTTCTATGTTAAAATCGGAGCAATTTGCATATATATATATATATATATATATGTTCAGAGAATTGCAATACTTTTCAAACAAGATTACAAAACACCAGTTATCATGTACATGATACTGGCATTGTAATCAAGGCTATTTTAGGGTTACAGAGCTAATATGATAAAGATATATTGTCGATACTTATTGCACAGCTATGATCTTGAAAGAAGGTTTGGTGTTGAGTAAGACGGCCTTGGAAGATATGTATGTAAATGTTAAGTCTCTGTTTCATTACGTTAGTATTGAAAACACGTTCAGAAGAGGAAAGGAACGGGCGGAAGCTAGTAGATACTTTATGAATTGTAAATAACTTATAAATAAGCAAAGAAGTTATAGTAGCATGGTATGGTCGTAATATATATGAACTATATATCTCATACCACAATCAAGTATATATATATATATATATATATATATATATATATATATATATATATATAAATATATATATATTTATATATATATATATATATATATATATATATATATATATATCATTGGGTTTAACTTACGTTTTTGCAGGGAGAAAAGTAACGCAAACGTGAGACCACAGCCTACAGCTATAGAAATTGTTACTCCAACGGTGATGATATACATTGTTAATGTCACATTGGGATGATTATCTGTATACAGGAAATGGAAAAATAAAATGGATTATTTTAAAATATCAGTGAATGAGGTACTATGTCAAATGATAATTCTTGATTCACAAGCGATTATTTTTACTTTAATTTCTTTAATTTTTCACTTCGTTCCATCCTGATAATTAGGACACTTCGTGGATTGCTGATAACTAAAGACATACTGTATCCTATTGACACATGTATACATGCATTCCGTAATATGTTTTGAACAGTTATTTAGTTGAGATTGAAAATTTCTCACTGCAGTAGGGGGTTGGCGGCATCCAGCAGTGTTGATGCTTACATACAGCAGTGCTACTGGATAGTAAAGTGGAGATGAGGTAATTAGAACTGACAAAGCTGCAGCTATGGTGTAGGCCGCCTACTATGTCTATATCCCTTAAAACTCATATTAGATATATATCATTTTGATTTATGCTCTCGTCACATCCGTAGTTAGCAAAAAAAAATGAACGAAAAGAACAACTCTGTTTACCCGTTGTTACAGGCACTGCATCTGTCACTAAGGGAAAAGAGAGAGACGATCGTTTTCTAAAATTACTTGGTTTTCAGTTTGAATTTTAATTTATTGAATAGTCAGACTGAGGATATGTGCTAGCTTTAGGTTCTTTCTTAGAAATGGGAAATAACATTGAATTCATATCTAGCAAATGATTAGAGCCACGTTGCACTTTCTCTACATTAAATAATAAATATCATATTTTGTATATGATTTATTTATGCTACACATAATATGGACTCGCTGACATTCCTTGTATCAATATCAGTGAAATATTATATGTCTCATTAGAATATTATAAGAAGTCATTTACATTTGCAAAAACGGTTTATTGATACTAATGGCAACACCTGTTGAAGACTTTCGAAGACTAACGCCAGTGCGTTGTTACACAGTTATCCATATTTCATCTCTTTTACACTATCTCTAAAGATGATTGCTGATTATGGAAACAAAATGTTTTATTGCAACAAGTATACAAGAAAAGAAATCTCTTAGGGTATTTCTCATATTTATGTTTTCTACCGTTTCCACTAAAAACTGAGTGTGCTTTCCAGTACACGATGAACACTTATTATAATACATTGTGTATTGTTATTAAAGGGAATATTAATTAGATTTTTATTGAAAATCAATTTACCATGTGGATCTCCCTGAATATTATCTTTGTCTGCAGAAAAGGAAAAAAATGTAAAAAACAAATGAGTTTCGCTTCCAGTACTCGATGAACACATTCTTAATAAAATAAATTGTATATTATGATCAAAGGGAGCTGAATTAGTTTTTTTTTATTGAAACTGATTTTACCATGTGGATCTCTCTGATTATTATCGTTGTCTGAAGAGAAAGAAAAGTAACAGTTACGTTTACTTTCATTGCCACTAAAATTTGAATATAACTTCCAGAATAAACTGTATCATTTTTATTAAGATATGTTGTTATGTTATCATGACGGAATATCATTTTATTTTTAATTGAAGATAAATTTTCCAGGCGGATCTCCTGGACTTTCAACTTTGTCTGCAGAATAAAGAAAATAAAACGAGCTACATAAACACTTCAACTTACTCCCATATTACTAACATATTTTTTAAAATGAGCACATTTTGCTTTGCTTTTCTATAAGAGAGGTAATTTTCTATAATAAAAATAATAATCAGCAGTTATTTTTACGACGCTTAAGCGACCACAAATGTGGGAGAAACCCGCAAAGGCTTATGGATTACAACTTACACGTCGGGTGGCTTCCAATTCAACATTTAAACTCAAATTTGGAATCTTTTCAATTTAGAAAGTCATTTCAGATGGGAAAACCGTAGATTGCTCTTGTAGGAAAAACCCACTTTACTATGACCCAGGAATCGAACCTCCCGATTGCTAAGCTTCATTGCTTCAAATGCCACCGCCTTTATCCTCTCGGCCACAGCACTGGTAAATTCAGCTTGTAATTAAATATTATAAATTCATAGTCACTTACAGAAGCAATGTAATCAACTCACCGTCTATTTCACATATGAGTGTAAATTTGGCCAACACTTTCTCTCCCTGTTGACATCGAATAAAGGATTCATTCTCATCTTCACAAGGTTTCACACTCAACGAAGCATTCGTCTCATGGCAGCTATTTACGCTTTCTCCAACACGTCCCCCCAAGTAAATCGCTCCGTGAGCAATGTTAGTCTCAGAATTGAACCATTCCACATTATTTTCTGTATAAACCGGGCAAACAAGGCAGACATGATCACACGACCTGGCATTACATACGGAGGTCGGAAAAGACTGACTGTAAACTAGTTCGTCACAAATGCAAGTTGATTGTTCTTGGTCGTCTGCAAACGAAACGTATAGCGCAATTTCATTGTAGATAATGTTATACTATCATTTATTTTCTATCAGATTTTAATGCACCGAATTTACTTACCGCAGAAAATAAACGACAGGCTGAGAAGAGCAAATAATATTGACCTTAATCGTGTCATGACGTTCATTGTATTGCAAGCACTATGTACACGACGGAAGCGTTTATATGATACAATTCTCATGTAACGATGTTAAAGTGAAATCAGCTTATAGTAATATTATAACCGTGAAACACAACGGAAACGTTATCTTTCACTTACTATTTTAATTACTAATATCCCCAGCGTTTGATGTACTGATTTATTTCAGTCTTTGATTTTCTAGTCATTGTTCGACTGAAGTATTTGTTTTATTTCGTTTGGCAAAATCACTTACAGGAAGATATCATCGAATATATTCAATTGAATGGTATTGGTATCGCTTTACGCTCATACTGAACAGGCGCGGATCCAGAGTGGGGGGGTCCAGGGGATCCGGACCCCCCTGCTCTTGGCCAAAAAAAGGGAAAAAAGAGGAAAAATAGAGAAAAAAAAGAGGGAGGCACTTTGCATGGCTAAATTGAATGGGGTTCCCTGTTGTACTTAAATATCCAAGAATTTCACAATGGATAGAGGGAAACCCATTCCCCTTAGACCCTAGGATCACTGAAGGCCAAACCCCTCACCCTTCGAGAATCCTGGATCTGGCCCTGCGTCAAACAGTGGTGACGGAACGGGAGGGGGGTTGGGGGCTAAAGGCATTATGATTTTTGTATCATCGCAACTCCTCTGATATGTATTACCATATTTCAAAGATTGTTTTTTTTTTCTCATCAATTGAGAAATTGCAGACATGAGATCCATATTTTCAGGCTAGGTACATGCAGCTTAGAATACTCGGGAAGTGCCGTTTCCGGCCATCTCGGAGTTTGTAACGCCAAAAATTGTCTGATACGATCCGCGTCAACCGATGGTGGCGCTTCGCTTAGATAGTCTTACGTTTAGGCGCGTCTGGACCAGTCGGATCCCCCTGTCACAAAACCTGCATCCGCCTCTGCTGAATTATGACGGATAATCTCATCTGAATCAGGTCTGAAAACCATCCAAGGGTTATCATTGTAATCATTGCGTGTGTTTTTTTTTTACCGAATGTAACCTTTGTTTTAAATATTGAAGTAGATAAATTTGGCTATTTTGTCAACCTGCATGAAAAAAATATCTCATTTCATTACTACGTCAAGAAGTAACGCCCAAGCACGGACGGAACACGAGACAACATACTTTCAATTTCTGTTTCCGATTGAGTTGGGCGAGTACTGTACCCGATACAAGATGACGTATGCTAACTAAGACAACATACGTACACCATATATTATATGTATACATATGGTGGACTAGGCGATGCTATATCGACAGACACTTAACGCATTAATCAAGTGGACTCGGTGTGTTATTGGTAAGTAAAACATGGTGACAGTAAGATGACGAAATGTCAGCACTTGTTTTGAGACAACGTTTATATATTTATATATATATACACACACACACACACACACACACACACACACACACACATACACACACACACACACATATATATATATATATATATATATATATATATATATATATATATATATATATTGAAAATCGTATTGAGTTGGAAAATCAAGTACAGTGAAAAACTTCCAGCCTAATTTTATTTCAATGTGTTATATTTTAATATCGATAATGTATCTACTAGTTTTAGGGTTCTGATAAGGATTACAGTAATCAATCAATGAAAGGTAATGCAATATTGGTTACGCAATACAATAATTATTTACAATTCGTTAGCTAACAACACCTTTTCCTATAATTTAAAACGTCCAATTTACAATGAGAGTACAATTTCCCGTTTCACTTTTAACGAGGTGTTACATTGCTCCCCATTGTTACATGTTTAGCACATGCATTTGACAAAGTAAAAAGAACATAATTGAACTGCCATCGTGTGTATTATTGGTTTGCCCTTACTTGTAGTTACAGTATTACTGTATTAGAATGAATATGGCTTTGGTCCTTCTTCCACGCAATGAAGCAATGACTGCTGGTTAGGATGATGTTCAGGTGTGACAAACATGCATCTTCCAGAGTGAATTTTGTTAAGATATTTTCAATGCAAACTATATTAGAGGTTTCACTGACTAATTCAATCTTCAGTTCTTTTGATGACGGTAACATTAAGAGATTGTAATATTGTTGGTGATGACGTTGTCATTGACTATGGAAATAACGAGAAAGAAGGCAATAAAGATGATGTTAAACACGAGGGTTATGAACACGTAGACGATTATAATGGTGATGATATTTCTTCCTTCTTTTTCCTCCTTCGGACAACTATCACTGTGATCAAATTGAATTTCAAAATGGGGATCACTTCATCAATTTTCCCAAATGTTTTCGACCATGGTAACTAATTTTGCAATGACATGTTGAAGGCTAAGATAAATAATAAACTCACCCCCAAACTTATGTTACTTTGCTCCTTCGATATTCCGCAATTCGCAGTGTCCACTCGAAGTTCGGGTCCAAACAGTTCGGGTGTATACAGTAAAACGTGGCTCACGTAATGGAGCCTCCATTCAGACTGACACTTAATCCAGGCCCGTCCTTCGTAGTAACTCACTGCTCTTCCTAACTGATAAATGTTTATTTATATAATAATTCGGTTACTTGTCCGAAACGTAATAATTGCTCGCTAGTAGTAATAATTCTGTAAATATGCTAGGGTCTGAACTTGCTCGCTACAGCTGCGTGTACAGTACTGTGATGGCTATGTAGCTCGAATATGAAGAGATGAATGATGATGCCTTGACTGTATAAAATCTCCACTAATTACGCTCCAGCTACTGATGAATATAGCGTTGATATGTAGTCGTTAAAAAGGCTGATGATAGGTACAACTCTCCGGTATCAAATCTTGTATGCAAGTGCCGTCACGCTAGAAGATTAAGCGAGAAGAGTACTGCTGATTACGCAGGGATGTGGGCAAGTCCATTATGCAAAAGGGTGATGATCACTACAGACATAATGTACTAAAAACGTACTAAAAAAATCGTTCCACAGTGACTATCAAACCAAATTCACAAATTGAGTATTATCACGACCTATGTGCTGGTATGGTCTTTCGCAACAATTTCATATTGACCCAACAAACAAATCTTATCTGCGTACTGTTAACTCGGGCCTGGTCATCCCTCAATGAAGTGTAAATATGAAAGACGGACATCAGAGAAAGTTTTTATTTTTAACGACCTTGTAATATTTGTGACGATATTCTGAACAAATGTTATGTAAACAAGTTTTACTGATTATTGTATGTCACCTAATTACTGGACATAATATATATCTCACTACCAGTACTGTGTTATCCATATCACCACGTGATGTTTTTGGTTTCGAATGTCACAAAGCAATGCTCTCACAGTCGTTCAGTTCACGTCATGTTACATAGCTTATGATTTCACATCTTGTCGGTATAATTCGTGCAATAGTTGAAAGATATTTATAATTTTATTTTTGGTAGCAATACGCAAAATATCACATTTTTGTATTCCTTGCCGAAGGCCAAAGGAATATATGAGATGATGATGGCGTGTGTATGTGACGCTTACTCGATATCTCAATAATTGAAACTTCGATTAAATTCATAACTAACATGTGGGTAACCCATATTAGGTAGAAAAACCTATTTGTTTTTGTAAAAGTAAAAGGTCATTCCAGGTCATCAGAGGTCAAAATGTTATAATCTTTTAAACTGCTTGTAGGCAAGATATCTTAGGAAGGGTGAAAAGGAGGAAAAGTAATGACTCTTAAGTAATATTTTGTTGATTTACCAACTTAGCATGTGGATTGCCCTTGGTAAAACAAGGCGCTGTGGAATTCCATACGGGTTAAATGTCAAAATTGGTAGTTTTGTGAAAAGCCATTCTACGGTACCTATAAGATGGACCATACTGTCATCACGTAGATATTTTAACACTATCATCATAATGCACAAGCCTATATCATTTCATCGCAGTAGGCATCCATAAAATATTTAAAAAAATTAATGTAGGAACAAAACCGATGAAATCTAAGCTGACACGCTGACAAAGCATATATCTTCCACTTGCACTTGGTGTTGAGAGAAAATCTTTGCCAAAAAATCATGGCAGCGATAACAGCAAGTTTGTCTCAAACTCCTTCAATTGTGGTATATTTTGCAAATAATGATCGATAACATGCAGAAAAAATACCTCAAGTAATAATTTAGGAGATGTTTGGCCACCTTAAGTGTTTTGGTATTCTGACACGAACACTTTCTCTTCACGTGTTTGTGAACGAACCTAATGGGATTGTTAGCTCAGTAGTTAACGCCGGTGCCTTCCAATCACAAGTCTCCAGTTCGAGTCACTCCAAGATTAATGTAAGTCGTCCAGTTACAGAGTTGTTGACAATTGACAATTCATAATCATGGACGTTAAATATGAATCACCAGTTAAACAAATAAAACGACTGCAAAGGCTCCAAAACATAGCAGCAAGGATCGTTACACTAACAAGAACATCTAGTCATATTACCCCAGTATTGCATGAACTTCATTGGCTGCCAGTATCTCAGCGGATTAGGTTCAAAGTCCTTCTTCTTGTGTTTAAGTGCCAGAACAACATGACACCTCCATACCTGCAAGATCTGATCCGTCTTTATCAACCAACAAGAGCCCTACGTTCTGCTGGTCATAGTCGTCTGGAGGTTCCGATCACCAAAACAAACAGCTATGGGAATAGAGCTTTTTGAGTGGCTGGGCCACGCCTCTGGAATGAGCTGCCTGCTGAACTCAGAACTGTTTCTAGTCTTACGACCTTCAAATCAAAGCTGAAAACCTTCCTTTTTAGACAGCATTACTGCAATTTTTAAACTGTGTATTAAATTTCTTTCATGTGCAATACTCAAACGTGAATGCTTTTTATTTTTCATACTCATTTATATTGTATTTAATTCTGCATTTTTACTACATATTTTGTGTCATATTTTTATATTTCTTTATTTGCTGTTACATAGCGTTTTAGAGCACTTTTGTGGATTTTACGCGTTACAAAATAAATTATTATTATTATTATAATCTAAGAGACTGACTTCGGTCAACTTGCGGCTTTGATAAGCCAATGAGGCTTCTTCTCGAGTTCCTGCTTGCAGGAGGATCTTAAATACATACATATTATGCTACCGTTGTTAGTGTATGACATAGTGAAGCCTTACCAACTCGACAGTTCCATGCTTTGTCGTCAAAAATGTTTTACATAAATGACAGTTAATCGTGCATTTCGAGCTGGATTTTCTGCATATCTACTCTAAAGAGGTCTTTTGCCGGAATAAAGTGTTTACACATTGTTAAAGTTTTGTTTATAGTAATCATGTAATGGTCTTATATTTTAACTTCAGATGGGGATGTCCACATCTTTACTGTAAGTAGTCTACTTGGGACGCTGGAACTTTACTTTACTTTGTATCGGGGTTGTCTTCGCATAACCAAGCCGCCATGATATCGATGTTTAATAAACATTTTTCATTGGTTTATAAATGCTCCTTGAAGTTTGTGCACAACCTACGCAAATGAAAATGCCGGAAAATAAAAAAAACATGCATATAGCGAACCATTTTACAGAGTTACTTCACATTGAGTAAGGATAGCTTTATCTGCTTGTAAGGATAGCCTTGCTAATATCAAGGTTTGACTAGCCCACGAGTCACTCTCCAAAATGTCGAGCGAAGTGCATTTCCTATTCGCCAACGCTAAAATTCGCCAACGCTAATGGCGAGTTGGCGACCGTATTTGTAGAGGCCTGATACGTGCTGCATTCCACGTTGATGAGTTCCTCTAGCTCCCTCTGACCAGTGCACTTGTCATACGAACGAAGGTTTTGATATGTCCGGTGCGGTCCTACTAAAACCCGCCTTTACACGCCTGGTGCAAACGCCGCCGGCGGAACATAATTGTCATATTGTTTTTGCTGAAGGTCCAAGCTCAGTTTGGGTCAATACAGCCCAAACTGTGAATACCCTGCAAACATGATATATCCAAAACACTCTCCCTTTAAACCGGATCATTGACGGCAGAGTGCTCTTGTATCAGATATTTTCATTTCAATGTGCTCACATCAAAGAAGAACATTAGGGCGGTGGTCCCCAGGGCTCAATACATTCATAGTCGCGAATGGTACCATATTTTCATATTATTTAATGAATTTGATAAATACATAATGAAATGCAAGGACTTTGCTAACACGCTGATCATCAAGGACATGGTAGTTGCGATCGATTTATCTTAACCACAATTTCTAGTTGATCATGGTATTCGAATTCCGGTTTGACCAATGATCTTTTTAGTCCTTCAAAGCGGGAGCATAACATATTAAGACACAGTACAATCAATGCACATTGTTTTGAAGATTTATGGGTGGTATACGTACATTTCTCAGTTGTCATTCCCATGATTGTGTAGTTGATGCACTACAATTAAGTGTAGATGACTTAACATAACTACAGCTGCACATACAAATGTTAAAAACATTTCAATAGATACGTTCAGTACCCTCTCTACAGAGGATAACGAAGGTTCAGCCTTAGATCGTTTCGTGTGAATGTATTGTTCCATTCAATATGTGTGAGATACGGTGCTTTAACATAAATATTCGAGCATGTTTCACCTCCAAAGGGGGCGTCTTCATCCTCGACGGTTTGATATGTCTTCTTAAAGGATGATGAGGTGTTTAGTAAAATCCTCAGGTTCTTAAAAATTTACAAGCGAACCAAGTGCTGGTAGGATTGACACACATAAAATGTACTAAAGCCGTGACACGGAGGGGGTTCATTACCTTGTATAAAATGTTTTATCTAATACTCAATCCTAACCAATTCTCACGAACTTGTATTGAACGTTGCGATTCTTTTGGCCTTAATTTGCGGTATATTTACTATATATTGCTACGTTATACAGCGTGAACGAAAAGGTATCTTCTTTGACATCTAAGTAAATATTCGACATTATATCTTAGGTAAATCTTTTGCCAGGACACCACCACCTTCCAATGTAATGGAGCAAAATATTGAGATGAGGTTTTCAAGTTGCAGTGTGGAATATATTTCGTTTAAATAAAATTGTCAAATTGTATGTTAACACTTAACAGCAAAATATTTTGGAACGTTACTCATATTTGGCTGTACAACAAAGTGAAAATGGATTATGTGCGACCCGTTTGTAATTTTCGGAGCCCTCGGGCTTTTCAACCCCTATAAATTTAGTCTACACTCAATGTTGCACTTTGAAGTGTAGAGACACATGAGTTTGTTATAAACATTGCACATTGCAAGATTAATTCCATGCCCATCTCTGCTGCAGACCATCGATGTTTTCTGAAAACAACTTCCCTTACAGGAAACAGTGTCATTGTTGGTAAAAAAAAAAATGATCTACTGACAACGTTAGCATATAGAACGAAAGAGGAACGTGTTTTTAACTGTCAATTGACTCTTGTTGCGCCATCTATTGTTGTCCTGGTTGGAGTCACCGTTAATGTTACACGATGCATATTATAATTAAGTCACACGATGTTAGTATTTAGCAGGCTGTCTGATAATCCTTGCACAGAGAAAGAAAGTTTTAACCCTCAGTCGACTATTTTAATGGACTTGCCCCATCTATTTCACTCTGTTTTTGGCGTTACCATTAATGTTAAACTAAGCTATAGGGTAAATAACTCACATGATGTCAGCATTCAGCAGGGTGTTGTGGGTGATAATCGATCCAATAAAATATTCGACATGTTGAACGGATTATCTGAAATTTTCTCTTTATCAACAAATATGTGTTTCAAATTGTATATTTATATTAACGGTAACACAATCCTTCACAGATTAATACGTTCATAATTAATGAGTGATTAATTTTTGGATATCAAATCAGAATCGTTGACTAAGCACAGTAGTATCATTGCGTCAAACTATACTAAACGCTCATGCTGTAAAAGAGGGTGTAGCTTTTGTTAAGAGTTGTTCAAAAATATCTTCATTTCAGTTTTATATTAAGGCAATAATATCCGAGTACTGATTGTTCTAACATTAGCAGTTTTCCGTAGTCTACTCTCTTGCAGGTTTTTGCTTCTTTGCAATTGGAATATTTAATATTCTTTTCAGTTGGATTATCTCCTCTGTGGAAAGTTCTGTCTTGTCAATTTTATGTCACGCAGAATGCTTTCATTTTTGGTTTCTATACTAATAGTTTGACAACTTTGTTTGTAGTTTCTTTTTATTCGTGTTTCGTTGAAATTTGGTTAAATTCTGAGATAGACTCCTGAATGACATGTTCATACGTGAGAGGCAGGGAGAGGCGGAAGAACCGGATGCATTTAATGGATAAAGGAATCAATTAAAGGATGTAATAAGTTAAGCAGGTAAATATTATTCGTATTGACAACGCATTGTGATAACTCTAAAAACTAAATAAATGAGGGAGGTGGGTAGAAAACATTTAACTTGGAAAAGAACTACTTTTCATTAGGGTCATATTTATCATTTATAAATTCTCTTTGCTAAGAAGAATGAATTCTCAATATCATACATGACCATATTGGTAATGATATTAACATTTTTATGCGTTTAATCTTTCATTGTATGTTATAACAGCTATGAATGGAAACAAACTCGTTTCTATATACGACCGAAATTACAACAATGTTAAAGCAATAACAAATGACAAATATTAGAATCACGCGATTTCTGTTCGGTTGTTAACAATTTGTCGTTAAGTGGTTAATATCTTTCACTTTTCCTTTCAACCTTGTTATATATTCAATAACGACGTGCGCTATGTAAACCTAACGGTGAGCTATTTCCTTGTAGAATACATCATATGTGTACTAAGTGATACTACTAGTGTGTGTCAGTCCATTTAGCCTTTGTAGGCAGTTAGGAGGAATACTCTTCCAAAAGGGAAAAAAGAATATGAAAAACCACACAAACTTAATACTGAAAAATAATTAAAGTATAAACTAAATATGAACTATTGTTTAATCCATAAAGTTACTTAATACATAATGTAAGGCAAATTCATTTATTTAAAGATCGTGAACCTATAGTACAGCAATACAAGGGCATACTGAATACAAGGGCAATCGGGCAGATCCCAAGAGTCCAGAAAAATAGGGCCCAATGACTGTTTGTTTCAGTGTGGTCTATATCTCTGTCAGTCTTTCTCTGTTGTCATGTCTGCCGAGAGGGTTCATGGGATACAGCGGTCTGATCCTGGTTGAGATTATAGGTCCAAGGAAATAAAGAACAACATAAGAAAAGATAAAAAGGAATCCAATTACGTAATTGTATCGTAACCTGGAAATTATATATAGAGGAGGCTAACAGTGTGATACGTTATTGAATTAACTAGTTGGTCAATTTATGCATTATACGATAGTGTTGTAAATCTATTCATTTTAAACAAAATTGCACAATCATCTACTAGACAGACGCACACAGAAAGGTATTCGTTAATTCGTCATTACATTTTCCTTATCTTTGAATGTGATCTAAGCTTGATGAATGGAAGAGAAATTGTGCTCTTGTTACCAGAAAATCAGGGTAAATTACGGTAGCCACCGAAACGATATGCAATGTACACGGCAGAGAGCGTAGAGAAATGTATAACATACAAGTATGTTACTGTTTATTATAATTACAGACTGAGTCTGACTTTTCGGCATCTATCGAATGGATACATTTACTACACTAGCTTTAGCAAGAAAATATGAAGATAAAATTTATCGAATAAGAAACTTATGAGTTAATGTGTAAATTATATATTGAGGAAATTAGTGAAACGTTAACCACGGTAGAGTTGTTTCGTTCTATAGCTTTCAACTGACTGACTCTGTTAATGTTATCTATATCTATATGAATATATCATAAACTTTTGAGGTTGTTAATTTCAAGAGAATGAAAAAAGAGTATTTGAATTTTATGTCTACTAGCCTTGTCAAGACGTCAATAAAAACATTACAGAATAAAGACGATCACATCATACATACTTATTGTAACCATAGAGAACAACAAGTTGCCTTCTAAAAAGAAAAACATTCCAATACGTTGACAACCTTATTACAAAACATAGCAGTGACAAAATATGTGAGAACTGATTAGGTGAAGAACGGTTAACTAGAAATGGCATGAAATGAAAAGTGTTTAAAAGTTATGCTAAACATATACAGCATAATAATAATAATATATTACAGAGAGTAAACCAATCGATACCAATGAGACACCCGGGTCTACTATCGCACATGATGAATATTTAATTGCGGATGTAAACCCTGTTGTAGTATCATGAGATCTCACGGAAGTACTGGTCAATAATGACTGACGATAACAATATATGTGACACACTGTTTTATTATAATATGGTATATATGTGTAGGTAGCTCCCGTAGCTTCAGGGAATCTTGAGGTTTCGCAGCGATTACCAATCACCAGTACTAGAACCTAGTCATACCCAGTTCACACTCCAGCATGGTAAATTTGTTCTGCATAGGTAGGTTCAGCGGTATCAGGGGCTCTCATAGGTAAATACGTCGTAGGTATCGGTATCTCGTAAGAGCTGTCCGCGATTAATTTCTCAAATATCTGTTGAAGGATAATGCGGGGACTTTTGCAAGATACTATCAAAACATAAATGCTAAATAAAATATATAATGTTGCCTGAATTGACCTTACAGACCTTCTTTACATTAAAGGTAAAATCAAGTCAAGAGAAATCATAAATAAGTTAGATATGAACAGTTTTTGTGAATCACTTTATGCTGGTTATACGAGACAGCTGTATAATTACAACGATCCATGATCGATTATTATGACACACAATTCCAAACGTTAAGCTGGTGATATGAGACAGTTGTATAATAACAACTATCGATTACAAACAATTATTACACACACTGCCTAACGTTAAGCTGGTAATATGACACTGCTATATAATTACAACTATCCATTAAATATTATTATTATCACACTGCCTAACATCAAGCTGGTAACATGATACTGCTGTATAATTACAACTATCCATTAAATATTATTATTATCACACTGCCTAACGGCAAGCTGGTAACATGACAATGCTGTATTATTACAACTATCCATCATCGATTATTATGATATACACTTCTTAACGTTAAGCTACATATTCAGTTACACCGTTATTTTTGCACTTGGCATAGTACATTATGATGGTCGACATGAGAACTTTATTGTGAATAAAAAGCCGTTTTACTTCAGTAAATCTGTGGCAGTTTTCTCTGTTAAATCATAAAATTATATGAATTATATTACGCGTTTCCATATTGAGTTAGTTTTCAGAATTTCTTACCTTGGCTGCTATCAATACCAATAAACTTAACCTCACTAAATATTTTCTGAATATTATGCTGAATGAAGCAGGATTAGGAAGGAGTTTATGAACTACTGTTTAAACTACCTTCAAAAGCTTGGTAAAACTCTTAATCTACTCTCTAGTCTCTAATACAATCATGGAGAGGAGTTCCTTCATTGTGCATGTGTAACATGATGTTGATACCACATTCGGACACGTAATGGTGACTGGCAACTTTTCCATTAAATTACTTACAGCTACGAATGTTCCCCTCAAATGATGAATGGAAGGTCGTAGAGAACAGTTATGGTTCCAGCAATCGAACAAGATTTTATCTCTGCAAATCATTAAGAAATCAATTAAAACTGTGAATCAGCAGATGTAGTGTATGATTGTATATGTTTAATTGTAAAAATGAAACAAGAAGTGTTATACTAACAGACCAAGTTAGTAAGTTTTACTTTCATAATCATTTCTTCTAAGATATCCCAATAGAAATTGAGAAGCTATTACTTGGTTAAATGAAGGACACTTTCGACGTTTTACATATCAATGAGAATTACATAGCTGAAAGAAAAGTGACAATGGTATCACTCACTTGGATGAAAGTACCTTGAAACAATCAAGTCAGGGCACCTTAAAATACTAAAATATCGTCATTTATAGTAACATAAGTATACCTAAGTATAAATAAATACTCCACAATTACTCTATCATAGTTAACTTTCTTAAATCCAACTGCAAAACTCGCATACACTGTCCGATGGTTGTACAACCTACAATAATTGCTGAATATTTGTTTTTCAAATAGAAAAATACAGAACTATTTGCGAATCAACTTCAACTAGTAGGGAATGTGTTTACTCGGGCCTTGTAGAATGAAAGGGATGGTGTGACCGCTTCTTCGCCAAATCTAACTTCCTTGTCCACAGGAAATGGTGGGTTTCCTAATAGAAGTGCGAGTGTAGAAACATCAAAACTAGTATGTATGTGTATATGCAACTTGTGAATTGAGGTAACCCCAAGGTCATCATGTCTTTCAACACATTTGTACAGCTGGGTGTCTGTCATGAATGTTGTCAAACTCTCCTATTCCCTTCTTGCATTCACTTTATTTATACATTATACTACCAATTGTTAAAGATGCTGTAATTAATGTCAGACAACACAAGTCTTAAATGGTGCTCATGTCGTTTCTTCTAGTTTACTAACCTTAAGTACAGCTAAGAGCAGTAATGTAACTCTCCGTCATCCAAAATAAGAATATTTGTGACTTTACAATTTGGTACTGAATTGCAATCAATGGTATGTTATGTACAATATATCTAGGTGTCTCTATAGAGTATAATTATAAGTTGATTTCCAATGTAGAATATTGAAATGTTTTTTCCTAAAAAATACTGTTTCTTCTAGTTTACTAACCTTAAATACAGCTAAGAGCAGTAATGTAACTCTCCGTCATCCAAAATAAGAATATTTGTGACTTTACAATTTGGTACTGAATTGCAATCAATGGTATGTTATGTACAATATATCTAGGTGTCTCTATAGAGTATAATTATAAGTTGATTTCCAATGTAGAATATTGAAATGTTTTTTCCTAAAAAATACTGTTTCTTCTAGTTTACTAACCTTAAATACAGCTAAGAGCAGTAATGTAACTCTCCGTCATCCAAAATAAGAATATTTGTGACTTTACAATTTGGTACTGAATTGCAATCAATGGTATGTTATGTACAATATATCTAGGTGTCTCTATAGAGTATAATTATAAGTTGATTTCCAATGTAGAATATTGAAATGATTTTTCCTAAAAAATACTGTTTCTTCTAGTTTACTAACCTTAAATACAGCTAAGAGCAGTAATGTAACTCTCCGTCATCCAAAATAAGAATATTTGTGACTTTACAATTTGGTACTGAATTGCAATCAATGGTATGTTATGTACAATATATCTAGGTGTCTCTATAGAGTATTGTTATAAGTTGATTTCCAATGTAGAATATTGAAATGTTTTTTCCTAAACAATACTGTAATTATTCACGTTACTTAGAATAAACTGAAATTAAGAACTTCAGTTATCTTTGATGTATAATTATAATTAGAGATATATGTTGTCAATCAAATTCAATTTACTAATAAAATGTGAACTTATTGGTTGTGTAATTGCTGTAGTTTTCTTTTATACTTAGCAACATATTTTGTTATCGGACACTACATTATATGCTACAATTATTTCTTTATTATTAAATTTCTTTACCAGCTGCCATAATCTCCCATATTACTACTGCTGTGGACCACACGTCACTGGATTCTGTATATTGATTCAACAGTAACATTTCAGGTGGAAATTGGTTCAAAGGTAACATAGAAATCTGAAAAAAAATAATTTATAACAAACACAAGTAATTTATTTTGTTAATATATTGAGATTTTATTCAGGTTATACTAATCTACAATTGTACACTTCAATAAACTTGCAACTGGTTTTGATTTCTTTAATTGAAATGATGATAATTTACATTAGAAAATAATTAAATTGTGCTATGGGATGTCATTCCATATAGAGAGGTTGTGATCAAGATTAAGCAGTGTTTTGAATTACGGAGAAATTTGAATTGCATTTGTATGATATTAAAATTTAAAGAGCTTTCTATTAAAACAATAATAATAGTAATGTACAAATGTAATATAATCCACCAAAATATACTAAAACTCCAAGAAAACAAGCGATTCAGCTGGAGTATTGCTTTTTTTTTTTTTTTTTGGGGGGGGGGCTTGATCTACATAAAGTTGGACTCCATTATCCTAAAAAAAATTCTTCTGATTATGAAGACAGTACAAGTAAAAAAATAACTTTCATTATTAGACAAACGAAGAACAAGGTCATAACAGGGTCGATTAAAAATTGAGTAATTTACCTGTGCTTTCTTAAGACCAGCTATTTTTGGTGCATCGCCCGCCAGACAGAAGTCAAATAATTTGACCTGTCCTTCCTTGGTTAGTAAAACCTTTTTAGTTGTTAAGCCAGGGTGAAGGAACTGACAGAATATGAAAACCAATAAGTTAAGCAGTTATTACATAATTAAGAGATCAAAATTGTCTCACTTATACCTTGGTGTTTGACATACACTTTTTTGTTAAAAGAAAACTTAGATACGAATAGCAACTTTACAACAAACAGTGATAATAATTTATAACTTTAGGTTTACAGTCTTGTTCAGGGCCAAGGCCTTCTCACACGACTTTACAACTTAACCCTGGTCATTGGTAACTTGTCACACCTACACACCAAAGTGTGCACAATTCAAGTGATGAGGTTGATCTCATGAAGAAAAAAAACTACAATCGGACTAAATAAACAATATTTAGCTGATAACTCAGACAACTTTTACACTTCTTACCCCGAATGTCTTAAGGATGTCCATTCCTTCCAAAACTCCAGCTACGTATTTGATGACGTCAGGAACTGACAATGAACTACAACAATAGTAGTCCCCTTTATCTTTAGTATCACGTGACAAGACGCTATGCAGATTTTCACAATTGAGATGCTCACTAATAAGAAACAGTTTACCTAAAACAATAGAAGAAATCAAAGTTGCCTTTTAACAGTGAAATGTCCATAAATATTGAAATTTCATTAAATATAATACTAATTGCAATGAAAACTGGCTAGCTTAATTATCACTTCGAATTATTATCTCTGTTAATGTAATCGCTGATTTAGTCCTGTTCGGACAATACATAATGATTATTGACTTGATCAGACGATCTTGTCGACTATATATAGTCCACGAGAACTTTATCTTTATAAACTTGGCACTAATCAGGCCCTATGAGGGATAGTTGGGGCTAAATCATTAAACGAGGATGTTAGCTTTAATGAAAACAATTCGATGCACGTTCCATCTTTTGCCATTAGTACGTTCTTAAAACATGTAAAGGACAATAAACAACTCACTGCTTTGGAGAGATATAGCCTCAATCTTCGCTAGATGGTTCGATGCTGGCAATTCGAGACATTTTCTGATGTAAGCTTCCCAATGAATTTCTTTCTTTCTAATTAGCTTTTCTGCAAAAAAAAAAAATACAGAAAAGGGTCAGTTATAAATAAAAGCGTGTTAACATGTATTTATCAAAATCTTGCACAATGTCAATTAATATAAGTTTAATATTTAATTGATATAAAATATGAGAAGAATTACCATTCAAGCCACCGAGTTGTCGAATACAACAAAGGGATGAACACACCTGTAAGTTTTAATTAACTGTATCAATATATGACTATATGACGCTAACATCAGCCTTTGATTATAGATTTTTGTTATCACAAACCTGTCAGTGTTGTTATTACAACACACTTATTGGTCTCCACAGCAAGATTGACAGATCCCATCCATCTTTCGTAGATTTTTCCCATTTTGATATTTATGATGATGGAAATATCTTTCTCACTCAACATCCGGGGATCTTTTCCTGCAATCGCATCTGCTGTAGAATAGTAATCTGCCAAGAAATTAAGACTCGTAAAGGAATATACATCTAGGATACATACCGATACCTTCATTAATTTAGACCAAAAGTTTGTGTTGTCAGTCAGCTTTAACAAAGGTAGCTGTATAATATGATTATAGTTATTGCTTCTCTTTGGGTGGACATTTATGAATTAAAATAACCTATAACACGTAATTTGTGAGTATATAAATAATTTGAACTTAATGTCCTTGTTGTAATGTTATACCCGCTCTCTATACGTACTCTGGGCTCTAATAACGGTGTGTAATAATGTTGTAGATTCGTACATGCCTTCATTGATTCATTTTTTTAAATTATATGTATTTTGAGTAAACTTACTAGGTTCACTTCCTTCAGAATGGTGCGAGCTCTGTGAGTTGTCCTCGTCAACAGGTATCACTGGTAATTCTTTCCTTCTACAGAAATAAACGACGAAAGAACTCGGACATTCCATGATAATTCATACCAAGAGAGTATTAGCAACATTATACACCTTGTAATTACTTATAAGAAAAGTTATCTGCTAGTTTCGAAATCAATAACACTAAAGCATTTAAATATACACCCAATTCTAAAGCTAGAGTAAATTGATAAATAAAGCTTACCTTCCTCCTTTTTTATTGACTGTAAATGAAGTAAATATTTTGGTAAATTCATTTTTCTATAATTGTTTTCGGTTTTGTTTAAGTATTGCAAGGTAAAAATATTGATGTATATATATAACATGTCGAAGCAACAGGTATATAACCTCCGTCAACATACCATATGTAGTAAACATATCTTTGTTTTAATGTTTTAATATAGTGAGTATAAAGTTATGCATGTGACTGTAGTACAGCAACATGAAATAATACCAATGAAATACAGAAAGTTTTTGTTGTAATATTCAACATTGATTTTAGTATTAAAAAAAAGATTACTGTAAGGCTAATGTTATTAATGTGTTTTATTTATGTGTCTTATGAATGTGTCATATATTTAAATGTATTTAGCATGACAATGAGATACCAGTTCAAAGCACTATTATGTAATTCAATATGGATCCAATAAAGGGTATGATTTGATCACTCTTATTTAAATGATGATTTGAAATCAAAGTACCCCTTACTTGATTGATTGATATCTAAGGGTCCTTTATCAAGTACTTTCATTGCATGACTTGAGATGATACTCTGGTTTCTAAACCAAAAGGAAACAAAATTGAAGGAAACAATCAAATTTCACATTTTGTATCATAAATGTAAACAACTATATTGGCTGTCTTATATACAGTAAAGATATTCGATAACCATAAGTTTAGTAAATAATGTCGGGACTGGGTTCAGGAAAGATGGGGGATGGGGGAGAGGGTTGGTGTAAGTGGGGCTGTTCACATGTAACAATCAGTAGAATGTGCTATTCTCAAGACTCACCCTCGTCGGTTTCTTGACACTGTAAGCAAAGAAAGAAAGAATACATTATATGTTTAAATCTTTCTAAAGTGGCCATCGATTATAGAGAAGCTCGAAAAGATAACAACACAATGACTAAATTTCAAATGATCATTTCCCTCAAAATGTTCGTTAACTAAAGTAGAAAACCCATGTGGTCTACAAAAATTGTTTCCTTGGCTGATTCTTTTGCACATTGCAGCAATTTGCTCCAAGCGTAATATACAATGATTAACAGCACCTTCTACACCACCTAACCCCCCCATCCCCATCCCCCCACCATGTTATTCGCCCTATTTATCTCATGTATGAAATAATATATAAATCCAATGTCAGAATCGTTAATTGTCGAGGTCATTGAACAAACTTACCATATGATATCTAAATCATAGGACTGTGAAATGGTAACACTTTCGTTCTGCCTCATGCATGAACTTTCATTTTACTACACTGTGCTCGTTATGTATAGAAGGTACCAATGAAAAGAAACAAATGTTCCAATGTTATCCAAACTGTATTTCTATGTCCACCTCGGGATTATGTTTGTTAACATTTGTTCAAATATTTTTAACTTTGGTAAACTAATAAAAACCTGACTTTTATTTTTTGCAAACAAAGAATCGTTAAAGCTTATACTATTTTAATAGTTTCAATACTATTGAAGTTCAACTATGTATACAATGCTTATACCTACATCTACATTTCCTGACAGTGAAAAAAAAACACACAAACTAACAGGCAACTGGAAATGGACCCGACAACACCAGCCACAATCACCCAAATGTTTTCTAAAGCGCTTTCTCCTATTGTTTGTACAGTTGCTGTAAGAAACAAGCAAAGAGAGTGTTCGTCTTTGAGGTGCGAGGGATCAGACTTCCGTCCATGACAACATAATATGTACGTGGTGATGACTTGTTGATTTACTTGTAAATGTTACCGATTAACACACGTATGGCTTCTTTAGTTTAAACCTGAATTTGAAAGAGTACACAGTATCGAAATGATACGTAACAATTACTTTTCTATCACAAACTGGTACGGTCAATTTTTAATTGTTTTCTAAATAGAAGCCATTGTGAAGGGAAAGTTCAATTTATTAACAGTCAATATCCCTCAATACAATATGCTCAATCAATACACAGTGCCTAATATACATGTTCACAAACCGACACAATCCGTAATGGTTGAAATATTTAAAGAATATATGTTCACCATATATTATTAAGTTATCATAGTTGTATGCCGTACGATTAACATTGAAACATTGGCAACGCTTATGCTTTTGGATATTTCCCCCTATTCGAAACATTTTAGTTGCATATTTTAAGTAAATGCTGTTAAGTCTTAGTCAGTGCATGTAACTCACTGTATTGTAACTTCTGCATATGGAAAATTGTTATCATTGACGTTTCCAACATGTTTGTGTAAACTTGTTTTTACAGAAGTTACAAATAACTTTTATCATAATGTTAACGTACAGAGTGTATTCGCGTATCTATGTCGTCATCGAATTGTGGCAGTAATATTAGCTTTCACCTCTCAGTATGATGTTATGATTTTCTAGACTCCCTAGACTGGTGATACTCACATATTATCTTCCTGTTTCGGAGAAACAGTAAAACTACTAATATGCCAAGAAGAATAGCAATAATGACCAGAGCAGTAGTTATCCTAGTTGAAATCGTCAAGTTAGTTCCTGCGAAAGAGTATTTCGATATGTCTATTAATATTCTGTAATGTCTTATCAATTGAATTTCCGAATATCTTTCCTTAATTTCGAACAAATTAAATCTCTTTTGTAATCTTCTTATTTAATATTGAGTGAAAAAAATATAGCAATATTTCCAAACATGCTAGCTTCAATCATTGGAAATAAAAACAGCAATTGCATTGTGTAAATAAATAAAAAAAGGTGTCAGAAGACGGATTGAAATTTCAATCGCTTCGTATACTTATCTTGCACTTTAATATTTTGATCCAAATGTACAATGCTGTGATAACTTTCGTCTCAATTTTGAAACTTCAAACATAGGTCTCAACATGTACTTTTTCTATTCATAGATGAGATCAGTTCATTGCGGTGAATGAATGTATTTAAAACTGATCGTCTACAGTCAGCCATCGTTTTTTGTTTTGTTTTTTTGTTTGATCGTCTTTAAGATATACCCCGTACATGTTTCAATATTGTAATTATTAAGTTGTAGAAATTGTATCAGTTGAAATGATTTTTAAAACTGCGTTTACTTTTAAGGACGAGATTGTATACATATATAGTTGCATTTGTATATGGAAAATGTGCGCGATATGTGCGTCTAATAATATTGCTGCCCTAACAAGAAATACTAAAAATTTCAATAGGAATTTTTGGGGTTATCATTTTCCGCTGCTTTGAAAGATTATTTTATTCCAAAGCAGAAAATGTTGGGTTCTACTAATTGAGAGTAATGGTAAATTTGTCATCTGCAAGTTTCGCCTAATGTCTTGATTCCAAGTTTAACTAGCAAATAACAATCTATTTTGTATTTTAAGCAAATTTATCTTTCATTTAATAACATGGTGAAAAATTCAACTGAAACTAAGATTTAACTAACAGAAGTATGTATGTATGTAAGCATTTTGGATCATTCTGCAAGCAGGAACTCACGAAGAAATCCCATTGGCTTATCAGAGCCGGCAGCTGACCGAAGTCAGTCTCTTAGATTTATAGTTAACGTCCATGATTAGGAATTGTCAATTGTCAACAACTCTATAACTGGACGACATATATTAATCTTGGAGGGACTCGAACTGGGGACCTGATGATTGGAAGAAGTAAACTTACCGTGTTGATTGCTTCCAACCAATATCCACAGGGAAGCTGTTTGCTTGGAAATGTATGGACCCTCCACAAAACAATGCAAAATAAAATTAGAGCTGACATCGTGCACAGTATAATATGAAATGGCTGTTCCGTTATTAAAGGTTTCAGTGGATACCTCCGTCTTCGTTCCGTTGTTAACGTACCATGTAATTGAAATGGGTAAAACTGCGTCTAGAACTTTGCATTGAATAGTTTCATCCTTATAAGGCATGATCATTAAAGAGTTGTCAGCTGTCATGTTACCTCCATTCAATAGGACAACTGGAGTGACTGTTAAAATGTAAACAGAAGAAATCATTTGAACACTAAACTGAGTTTATAAAATATTAACTTTAAAACACAAAAGGCAAATTAAAAACTCTCAGGACGTGTTGAAATTAATGCATGTATTCCCTCTTAAACCATGCATGAGACAAAAGTGAGTTATTTACCTTGTAATTTCAGAAAGAACTTCGTAACTGTTATGTTTTTACGGCGACAAGAGTACATGGCTTGGACTTCTTCACTGCAGGGCGTAGTAATCATCATAGAATGATTAAGCAAGCTACAACTATTGAGCTTGACCATCTCGTTTCGGGATACCACAAACATGTCCTTAGCTAATATTTTGTTTTCCCCGTCATCGTACCACGAAACTGTATCTTCTTTTGACGCTTTGCAAATTAAACAATTTGAAGAATTGCGTGAACATTTACAGTCGACAAAATTACTATTTGTAGAGCTGTCCTTACTGCTACAATTAAGGTCATCTCGCCTTTCTCCTGCAGTATGAAAAATAAGAATATATAATAATTGTACAAGGAAACACATGGCTCTTATATCGGTGTTGAAATATAATAATTTATACATATAATGAAAATTACCTTTCGCAAGAAGAACAAGCGTAATAAAAAGGAAAGAGAGAACTTGCACTGACGAGAACATCATCCTTTGTCGATATGGTTGGCTCTTTACAGTCAGCATCATCATAGTTCAATTTGCAGATGTCGATTAATTCTAAACAGTAATAAAAACAATATAAGTTTTGTATGCGGAATTATATTATGAAAGTGAAATCAGTATGCCTCTACGGCTATCTGTAATCGACTTACAATTTGAAATCACGGTTTTGTGTTAAAGGAACTAACAACAGATACTTCTGTATTGTTTCTAAATCTAAAATGAATGTATGCCTGTTGCTTGTCCTGTTCTCCAAACAGTCTAGAGTTGCTACAGATGTTATGGAATTATAGCCCAGACAACATGGGGATGTTTATTAATTGCTTAACAATGATGTTAATACATTTGCACAAATGATTGTATAATGAGGTTTCAATAGGTACTATGTATAACACCCAAGCTATATTGTATAGCAAGATAAAACATACTTAGGCAGAGTTTTATTAATTCGATAAATCTTGGAATTATGATGATAGACAAGCACATAACGCAGAACATATCGTAATCATGCATGAAACAGACAGTTTAGGCATATTAAATAAAACTATTTAGCACAAGTGCACAGATGTTAGTATAATTATGTAACCTAATATGATCGATATGATTCGATTAATGACGTCTTGTAATGTCAACAGTAAAGGACACACAGAACATCTTTATAATAAATATCTATGAGGTTTGTTCCAAACAACTCCCCAACACATTTATAAGAAATAACAGCTCTGTGCGGAAGGTCTCCTAGAATAATACCAATGCCCGATATCATACTTTGATTTTCTTATCATATTTTGAGGGAACTTTTAGACAGCGTGACACTTTATGCATCTTTCTGTGACGTTAACAGCTTTTTGTTTACATTTTTGTATAAACTAAAGTGTAATATATAAAGTGCATCAATGATTTCATATTACACTTGTCTCCATGTCTCCATATGAAGTACCGTATTTGTCTTGACGAGTGAAGAAGTTTTTCATATCATATCAATAAATAATAATGGCTGGGTTTGCGCTTTGATGATACGACCTTCTTATTAGTGAGCAAAGATCAATCACTCATCATGCTTACAAAATAAGAAATTTAAGACCTCCGATGTATAGGTCAAGTCTTTAACTACGAACCAGCTCGCCCCCTGTCTTAGTTTCTCTTGACTTGATTTAAATCGAAGCGAAAATCCCAAAACGACTTGACTTGAGTCACAAATGAAAGTAGACTTGAGTTTTTATGTTTAAATACTTGAAGTAACTCTACTTACCAATCTTACTCAATTGTGGAAAGTCGTATACAATTTGTATTCCAAAGAAAAGTGAAAACGCACTAAAGCTATATATTTACAGTTCGGTTCGAAAACATTTGGGATGAAGGCAACAAAAACTGGCACTAACAAATGAAAAGTATACGTCAACCATTGTGAATGTGAAATTGAAGATAACACCTTAATCCAACAAGTACATTTATTGCTGACAAGTGTGAGCGACAACATTTGTTCTCTTGAAAGGAAGTTACTTTAACATAAATTCAGTTGGAATTCTAACACTGCACACAATATAAATGAACATACTGTTATACAGACTAGTCAAGTTATTTTTTACCACAATGAAGTGATTGATTGCGATTGTGACTTCTATAGGCCAATTATTCAGTTACAGTAATAAATTTGCAGAATTGTTTATTTCAGCGTATTGAAAATTACTTGACATGTGACATGACCACACTTAACTTGCTTTTATTTAAGACTCGATGCAATGCTCATTGGACTTTCTTTTCCAATCATATTGTGTATCTTTGGTTTTTTGTTTCTTGTAAAGCGCATCATCATCATCATCATCATCATCATCATCATCATCATCATCATCATCATCATCATCATCATCATCATCATCATCATCATCATCATCATCATCATCATCATCATCGTCGTCGTCATCATCATCTTCATCGTCATCGTCATCATCATCATCTTCATCGTCATCGTCATCATCATCATCATCATCATCATCATCATCATCATCATCATCATCATCATCATCATCATCATCATCATCATCATCATCATCATCATCATCATCATCATCATCAGCATCATCATCATCATCATCATCATCATCATCATCATCATCATCATCATCATCATCATCATCATCATCATCATCATCATCATCATCATCATCATCATCAAGTACACGTACATTGTCCTAGTAGACTGGTGCGATTACAAAATATTGTCATTATTTCAAACACCTATTGTGTAAGTTTATTGTTCTTTCATATAGATTTGAAAATGAAGAGTCTCAATGCAAGCTACGAAACTTGGTTCCTCCTGCTCATTGCATTTGATACTTTCATAGGTAAGTAAAACTTCCTATGTATTCGATGATATCAAGGATATTTAATCACTGCCAGGGAATACCAATCTAGATTTAGCGTCTGTCAGTGACATCAATGCATTAAGACATGTTGTTCATCTGATGCAGAAGAGTTTTGCTTATACTACAAATAACTAATTTTGACATTAGCATGAGTTAAAACTCGAGATATTTGTTCATCGTCTTTATAAATAAGAAGATATGTTGCTCCTTAATAACGATATGCAAAGTGATCTAGGTTTTACTAGGGATATCAGTAGCTTGGTCACTTGGTGCGCATGTTTTATAGTACCAATGCCTACAATATATGCTGTTCTGATGAAAACAAAAGTTGAAATGTTGCCATTCTAGTTGTAAGGCTCGACATGGTTTTTATTTAATCAAATATTACTAATTTATTGTACGTAGAACTTAAACACTTTTTTTAAGCGAATTTATAACGTTTTCCTGTAGGTGTGAAAATGGCTTGCCAATCAACTTACCAAATCGAGAAGGGCAACAATGCAACGATTGGGTGCAGTCCTACTGAAGTGCCAACAGAGGTGTTTTAGTATAACGGATCTCCATCCAGTACAAACCCGATCCTTGTGTTAGCTAATGACCAAAAATCGGGCACATTGTATGACAACATTCGATTTGATATCAATTTAGATGGCGAAATGTTAATTTCGAACGCGCAATTTGAAGATGAAGGAAAATACACCGTTGTTACTTATTTTTCCCCTGAAAATTTTCACGAAGAACAAATCACCAGACAAATAACAGGTAACATGTACTGTCGCAGTATAAATGGAGTTTTTAATTCTTGACAACATATGTATTACAACTCTTAAAGTCCGTTAGTCTTTTAAAGCATCAGGTAATCATTACTAGTATTAGTCAATAAAGTTATAGCTATTGGTTTATCGTAGCATTATATGGAATATAAATTTTAATGAAACTGGTTTATTGAATAATAGAAAGACTTCTTCCCTTCTCCCTTCTCTTTAAACATTATTTCATTCAGATTTCAAACTGATACACATCTCATTTGTTTCCATTTCCTTCATTGTGGGCTGATGAATAGCTATGGATAATCGCAACATTCCAGTTCATCTATCATGACTGTTGCGTCATAATGTACTATATACAATTGAAAAAAAAATGATGTATTTACTGCAAGCCAGACTTTATGTTTATGTTAACCTCCTGTTACATATTTTAATCAAATGGATACTTATTACGAATATATTGAATATTTGATTACATTTTTCAGTTCATCCGCAGCAGGAATGCCCAAAGATCAGTGGTTGTAGCTCATGTTCAACTTGCGGCCTACGAGTAAACCAAACTGGTGAGCTAATATGTAAAGTTAACGGATCCCGTCCTCAAATATCTCTACAATGGGAGATAAGTAATATCAACAGTCTCCAATTCACAACAAAAGAACCCATTTCACAGGATATTAGTGGTACATGGGACACATACATAGTGTCAGCGTGTGGTGGGTTTGCAGAGATCAGATGCCTGTCCCAAGGAGATGTAAATCTTATGCAGCGTTCTGATAGTAATATTGATATAAAAGCTGGTGAGTTTGTCTTGATCATCTATTGACTGTTAAAATGATTTTAAATAATCTTGAACACATAAGGCATTCTTAGTTTGTCGTTAACCAAGTAGTGGTGTAAAATGTTAAGCTAAAATACAGAAAATTTGCTTTATACTTAACATTTTGTGAATTAGATTTAATAGATGAATATGAAACTTCCGTAGTCGAAATAGTAAAATGAGACATCTTGAAAGTTAAGTTTAGTTTAAAGGTTTTTTTTTTAATTATATACCATTCATAAAATTTAGTTAAATACAAATACCCAAAAGAAACTACTCTACACGTTGTTAAATACGGCTAGCTTTGGTTTGCTGTAATTCGTTTCGCTACTATGATCATTCACAATGTGTATGAACTATTGAATACGCGAACATTTCAAACCAATGTGTACTCTTTCTTTAGATCCATGTCCTTCGGATAACGTTGTTGCTGATTACTCTTCAACCGTACTTCCATCAGCTTCGGTAACGTCTCGTCCCTTTCCAATCCTTCCGTTATCTACGCTGGTCATAATCGTTGTCATTATCGTAATCGTCATCGTTTCTATGATGCTAGTGTGTTTTTGTTTATGGAAGAGACATCACAGAGAGAAATATAGAAAGATTTTCCTTTTTTCTTATTCAATCAATTTATTAATATTAAATATCAATGTCTTCAGCCTTAATATTCCCGTGGATGGGATAAATTGTGTACCAAATTTGAGAAGTGTGTACCATACATATATTGATACACATAGACCTTTGTATTTTATTTATGGTAACAAGAAAATATTTACTATTTTTGATGTTAATTTGAAACCTCAGTTGAGCTTCCTAATAAAAAATACCGCGGTATGAATGAGAACAGAATCTAAAAATGTATTGCTCATGTGTTTTTCAGTATAGATTGGATGTGTGGTGTAAAATAAGAACAAATTTACTATTTTTGTAACTATATAATGATAACCCGACATTACACAGTTAGATTAAATGCATCCATTAGTAAACTTTTTTCTCTAATTTGATTTTATCTCTGATTAAATCGTCAGTTGTTAATTCATTGAAGTCACACTATCAGACTTACGTGTTAACTTTAATGAAAAACTGTTTCAAGAGGCACTCCCTCTCTGGGACAAGTGTCTCTACTTCCCTGAATTCTGAGATCCAAGCAAAATACACATTTAAGAAATACTATAAAATAACAAAATAATTAACTGAACGAGTTTTTAATGGCCAGTTTTCTGCAAAGATCTATATGGAAACTATTAGGTGTCATAGAAAAGTAAATATATTCGATTTAATCTATAATTTCTTTCATATTTTTTATGAAAACTTGTGAGACTAACAGAAGAAATGCCTATAGCTCATGAAGTATTTAAAACTAAAAGTCAATCATTACTTAACTGTAAAACTTTACAAATGTTTTTGATGATGCAAAAGAATATAGCTTGATTATCCAGAAATGCTGTGGTGGCAGTAACATCATCTTGCCTCACAAAAGTTGTTCATTTGTGTATTTCTGGTTCTTCCTCTAAGTGTATCCCACCCTCTAGCCTACAGATATTAAGGGGTCAATATCTTTTTACACAGTGGCTCTCAATTTTGTTTTCTTATTGAGTGACTAAATGAAATGTTACTTTGGTTTATTTGTGGAGTATTAACTATTTTGTTCAAAACTATGTTCGCTGCCAAACTATGTTTAGCATAACTGCTCTTGTAGAGGAAAATGATAATGAGAGGGTGGGGGGGGGGGGGGGTACATAAGCATTAACCCTTAAAACTGCATGAGTTATCTGTATTTTCCTGTTAAATATCAATTCTTTCAACTTTTTAATATCCTTGCATTTCCTCATTCAGGGATGGGCTGATCTATCTTAAATTAACTTATTCAGAACTCTTATACTTAAGTAATTCTCAACCAGTGATTTCTCCTTTTAAGTTTTGAGTAGCTAACAGGACATATCTTGTATTGTTTCTTTATATAATTCATACTGTACATTAGATAGCCAATTTAAGTTACATTCAAGGTCTGAAAATTATGCCAAAGCATCTACTGGATGTCTTTTAGTAGCAACCAAAGTAAACTTCATTCAGAAAATGCTGTAAACAACGGAACATTTTAGTGTAGTTGGATCTAAAGTTGTAAGATTGCCTTCATTCCTTTAACGAGTGTTCATCCTGATACTCAGAGAGTGACAGCCCAAATGCAAATCCAAGCCCAAACAATGGATTCGAGTACGACAGCCCTGTATTGCAATATTAAAATGACTTCACTTCAATAATTAAGTTCAGTAATAAATGTAGTGATATTTTGCGCGTGCAGCAATAGAAATATATGATTATTCGTGCCATGTTTGATACTACTAGTTGTGATTGATTAATATTCAAGCGGTTGCTAACCCAATAACGCTTTTAACAAAAGGACCACGTATACGTCCAAGTTACTGACAAATATTCTTTTACTTGATACAACGCTGCTGCATAAACATTCTTCTGGTCCATAGATGCATACAAGGTAGAAATGCGAATAAAACTGGTCAGACTTTTCTTGAAAATTAATTATTCTATTCAGGAGACGTCAAACGATGGAGAGTTTGAAGAGAATTATCCGGCGACGACATTTAAAGTAAGTATCACTAACTATCGACAGTATATGATCAGTTGGATTTGATCATATCATAAACTAGTAGTAAAGCGTGTTCTATAGCAGTACTATATTTCCATTAGATAAAGCATTGCTTTAAGCTAGAGTTAAAATTTTCAAAATTTTCATATTTTTTTCGTGCAGAAAAAGATAAAAAGCTAGGGAGTCTCGTATCTCTACTCTGTGAGAGCTACAAACACCGCCTGCTCTTGAAACCTTCCCCGGAACAAGTATATCTCTCAATTTTGATACCTTGTATGTGGATGCCAATGTTCCGTACAATGGATGAATGACAAGTATCCAAAAAAGACAACTACCGGTAAATTGATGATGAATGAAAACCTTCTCAAGAACGAGTTTGTGATATTGAAAGCAGATCTTGGATATGGGAAAACAGCATGTTTTCTACAGATGTTAAATCAATGGATTCAGAAAAAAGAGAACACGTTGGTTCTAATTTATGTATATCTGAATTACCAAAACTATCAGAAGACTCTCACTGAATTAATAATGGACGATTTAGCCACAAATTGCAATTTAAAGACCAAAGATGTCTATACTATTTTGTTGAATGAGCCTGTCATTGTTCTGATAGATGGCTTTAGCGAACTGTATTTAGGCGACATTTGTGGTAATGTGTCAGCATATGTTCGCGAACTTCTAAATAGAACATTCCCTTGCCAAACAGAGATTTCTGAGAACAAAGTTAATGATGAGAATACCATTCGAAAGGGCCGTAACGAAATGCAACAACTTGATGGAGATGGAAGCGAGATTTGTGAAGCCATAACAACAGCTATTAAACAAATGAGAGTTTGGTTATCACTGCGCCAGACTGATGGCATATGTCAAACTGCTGCAAGTCTACGACAATTGAGCTTAGCGAATTTAAAAAGGAAGAATTTACAGAATTATCAAAAAGAATTTACAACTATCATCGTTGCTGTAGAGATACCGATCGTGAAAAGGGTGACTCTTGGGTGACAGAACGCAGAAGATACCTTTGAAGGTGAAATCGCTGACATGTTAAAAAAGAGTAATTTCATTGAGACTTGGGGTTTTGTTGAAAGTGTTCCCAATGCACCTTTATTCTTATCGACAATGTTATATCTGGACGTTGACAAAAGCACAAAAGGTGTGCGTCCGGCCGGCCATTGGCGTATGTCAAATATTGTTGAATCTATCATTGACTGTACGGAACGTCATTACATGTCAAAGCTAAATGTGGAGAAACCTGACTTTTGTCAAGTGAGGAAGGAAATAGGGAAGACTTTGCTTAGTGTATTAGATAAGAAGTCTCCACATTCTGTCAACGAATGGAAAAAGTTATGGAAAGTGATCTCAAAGGAGTTATTTTAACAGGTCTGCTGCACACAGACGAGTATTCATCGAAGGATGCTTCCAGCTCAAAGAGCTCTTGTGTTAGTCTTCGTTATCCAGATCTGAGAGAATATTTTTTAGGACATCGTTTTCTACATGCAGTCAACGACAAGAAATTTATAAAACATTATATCAAAAATAATCTTCAAAATAAAGACTTTAAAGATGCATTAAGGTACATTTGCGGCATTAATAGTGACGTAGACAAAACACATTTCAAAATGAAAGTTTTTTGACACTAAAGAAGAAGGATATGTGGGATGATTATATAGATTGCTTTTATGAAGTACAAGACCCAGAAGTTAAAAAACAATAGTTAACTCTATGGACAAAAACGAGGAGATCACGGTTAAACAGGTAGACTGCAAGTATCATAAACACAATGTGACGTTCTTCTCTACCTTCTGTAAGTATGTTGTTATGTAACCAACCTATTCATCTGCCCTATTACGTAACATATGCTATCATTTCTCCGAGTCTTCCAATTGTTATACGATCCCAGATGCGCTCACGCGTTCTACATAACTGGAACTCGCCAACAAATTGTTTCTGCAGACTTCGTGAGTATTCATACCCTACTAGAACATTCCTTTACACTCCGGGTATAAAAGCCGCAGACTCCCCATTGAGCGCCTTCTCCATTTTCTCCGTTCGTTCCGTTAAGAGGTTGCATACAATGCTCCACATCTCTAATGGTTCCGTGGTTTTAATTACTGTGCCCGTATTAAACGCAGTATATATTTAACTCCATACTTCTCCATTGTCGGAACTCCAACATACTACCTTCTCTAGTGGATTCTCGTCGCTCTACCTGAACTGTCTCTACATCCAGCCGAACTACTTCAACCCTTCTATAGCAAACCTGGAAACTGTCCGACTAGCCGCACTAATGTAACTCCAATCCGGCGAAAGTCAGCAACTCTCCCTCGGCTCTCCTAGGTCCAGAAAGACGTTAAATGAATTACGAAACTGTAGTTATTTATTACGTTCATATTTATTCTTTGTTCTACCATGTAAATAGCTTATTAAATGCTCTAAACTTACTTTCATCCTTATGTTCTCCTTTTTATGTCACGAAATCTGTTCTCCACGTTAAGTATGAGAACGGCCGCGTAACAATGTGAAGAGATTGATCAGATCTGTTATGCTAAAACAATAATAAATTTAAATTTTTAAATGTTATTTTAGCAAATATTTACTTAACCTCGCTTTAGACAACTAACATGTCATGATAATTGTCTGTTTTTGCTTTACCGAGTAAATTTTTATTTATGAGCATTTGATAAACGATTTAATCCGACTCTTTCAATTTTTATAGAGGACGGTGTTTCATATTTGTGTTAACCATATGTAAAGATGCTTGGCTAGTCAAGTATAAGAACTATATTGTAATGATATTTCATAACAAATAACATTGCAAGCTTTGTTAATATCAACCTTAGGGTGTTAATTACATTGCCTTTTAATTCCATATATGGTATACACAAGGGGCAACGTGGTAATTAAAGTTTAGAATTTACAACCTTATGGTTGTTTGAGAGACCAATATTCATAGTTAGATAACGTTTCGATAACGTTAACACTATTTAGAAGAAAAGTATACATTTACAATTCTGTCTATCTGATTTTCAACAGTACCATCGCGACATGATAATTTTTGAGGGCATACCTGATATATCCTCTTTCGTCCATCTACTCATACCGAATGTTAGCGAGTAGTCATGCTTAGAAGGGAACTCCAAAAGCGACAAGAAGCTGAAGTTATTCCTTTAGTCAGATGGATCGCTAGTATGCCCATAGTAACCCTTCAGTAATTGCCTTTCCTGTCTAATTTATATTAGTTACAGTGACATCACTACGTACTACAATATGTACAAATCTTTCCAAACAGTTTAGTCAATGCTAGCAGTACTATCAGAAATGTTTACATGGGATAAGCATCGAGTTTAACATTATCAATATTTATTGATGAGATTTAGAAGTTATATGTTTGACAGTGTCTCCATAATATTACAATGGCTACAGTTCTAACACTTCTGTTCAGTTTTAGATTCCACGATTGCGATATGGACACATTTTCTCGCGACACTATCAAAACGCTAAATCAGGCTACGTCACGCTATCGAAAGTGTGTTATGCATTTGCAAACTACTTGTTGTCTCTTAACATATTATGAACTCAAGTACGATATAAGATACCAAGTTAAACTATGAAATGAGCATTTTCATACATTGCTCGTCCTCGACCTTATATTTCTCAAACGAACACAATTTCAAGCAGAGATCATTGTACAATGCTACTGTGATCTGAGCTGTGCTATTAAAATGTATTTCAGTTATTTCAGAGGTTAACCTCATATATAACCTCAAGTTGCGTACTGTACCAAATGTGGTTTAAGTTAAAAATATGTCGTAAACATTGTGACAATTTATCGTATAATCAACTGTAGATTATATGTTAACGCAGAAGAGACAGAGTGGTGGACTTCAGTTTTCATATCTGCATGTGATTTCTTATCGTGTTATTTAAAAAAAATAACAGCGCGCAGACAGTCAAGTAGCTCCCTCTGTGAAATGTTCACAAACAACATAATATAAACCCTGGTCACTACAAATTAGTCTTTGTTCACAATTGCCACTACCATTTATAACCGGAGCCGAAGGACAGATAAGAGTACAGATACAGAAGCTGAACTTATTCTGATCTCATTAAAACCGTATATGTAAAAAAAACTCGGCCTTTTGGCTAAGATCGTATTTAGTATTATGTTCCACTTTCGAGGGGAATTGTGATACACACTGACAATGATTACACATTCAAAGTCTCGCCGAAAAGGACTGAGGTTGAAAGCGGATCAGTCGATCGGTTGTTTTGTTTTACGTGCCCAGGTTCTTACCTGGTGACTTTTCTTAACAAGTATATGTAAATATACGGTTATGACCAGATAATTTACAATGCTACCGCTTTTCGTTTTCTTCCATAATCCTGGTTCCTGTTTTTATTAAGTACAATACAAACAGTCACGAAGAGCAGGCATTATATAAAGCGTAACAGCGTCACCTTATTGATGGCAAACATTGAGCTCTTGACGAGTTGGAAAACAAAGGGAAACAGCGCGATTAAGAGAATGAAAATGACTTACATCATTTGGCATAAGTTTACTTTTTCAAACTTGACCTTTTTTTGGTAACATGCTTAGGTAGAGTTATAAGACTGAGTACAAAAAAAGAGACAAACAATAAGTAGCATTAACAAAAGTCGTGGAATAAGAAGCCAACGTCATTTTTCATTAAGCTGTCAAATTGATAATTCATTGCATAGCAGTATTGCTGTTCCTTAACTGCTATAATTTATTGGAACTTTCAAAACAGCTCAAATTAGCTATGGGATTAATTTGGTGGGGATGTGCTATGTATAGCACAGGGAAGTTCAAAGTTTCCTCTGCAAGTTATGTTTTTCCATCAAATAGAAACGTTCGCCAAAGCGTATGATTCACAATCAATTTCATTGTAATTTAAGGCACCCAAAACATAGCGATTGGAGATTATTAGCTGGGGGGGGGCGAGTAAAATATTCGTATTTGTAGTTTAAAAAATTGTTAGAGAAAGGACATAAACGTGGGCAGTCTCTTATTTATGCACTCTCACGTTGTTTGACGTCAGTAACTAATATTACCGTGAATAGCGATTAATTATTTTTTAATGTTATGCAGTATACATAACATAAAAATATATGTGGTTTACTCTTTTGGTGCAATTGTAAGTGTACAGTGGTTGATGGTACATAGCATAAAGAACGCAAGAGGAACGTGTTCTTAATTGTCAATTGACTCTTGCAATGGAGTTGCTTCCTCTATTGTTGTCCTGGTTGGAGTCACCGTTAATGTTACACGAAGCATATTATAATTAAGTCACACGATGTTAGTATTTAGCAGGCTGTCTGATCATCCTTGCACAGAGAAAATAAAATGCTTTTAATTCTCAGTCGACTATTTTAATGGACTTGCGCCCTCCATTTTCATTCTGTTTTGGTGTTAACATTAACGTTACACTAAGCTATAGGGTAATTAACACACATGTGTAAGTATTCAGCAGGGTGTTGTGGGTGATAATCGATCCAATACAATATTCGACATGTTGAACGGATTATCTGAAATTTTCTCTTTATCAACAAATATTTGTTTCAAATTGTATATTTATATTTAAGGTAACACAATCCTACACAGATGAATACGTTAATAATTAATGGGTGATTAATTTTTGGATATCAAATCGGAATCGTTGACTAAGCACAGTAGTATCATTGCGTCAAACTATACTAAACGCTCATGCTGTAAAAGAGGGTGTAGCTTTTGTTAAGAGTTGTTCAAAAATATCTCATTTCAGTTTTATATTAAGGCAATAATATCCAAGTACTGTTTGTTCTAACATTAGCAGTTTTCTTTAGTCAACTCTCTTGCAGGTTTTTGCTTCTTTGCAATTTGAATATTTAATATTCTTTTCAGTTGGACTATCTCCTCTGTGGAAAGTTCTGTATTGTCAATTTTATGTTACGCAGAATGCTTTCATTTTTTGTTTCTATACTAATAGTTTGACAACTTTGTTTGTAGTTTCTTTTTATTCGTGTTTCGTTGAAATTTGGTTAAATTCTGAGATGACTAGACTCCTGAATGACATGTTCATGCGTGAGAGGCAGGGAGAGGCGGAAGAACCGGATGCATTTAATGGATAAAGGAATCAATTAAAGGATGTAATAAGTTAAGCAGGTAAATATTATTCGTATTGACAACGCATTGTGATAACTCTAAAAACTAAATAAATGAGGGAGATGGGTAGAAAACATTTAACTAGGGAAAAACTACTTTTCATTAGGGTCATATTTATCATTTATAAATTCTCTTTGCTAAGAAGAATGAATTCTTAATATCAAACATGACCATATTGGTAATGATCTTAACATATTATTTGTTATGCAGTTATCTTTCCAGACGGACAAGCCTCGCCTTTTAGCCGTGATGGTTACGCAACCAACAACTACCAAAAACTTTAACAACAATGTCATAAAGACAATATTATGTCCAGTCCTGTAGCAGTCCTACTTGAATTCATGCTTGGTAGATATTAGGATGTCTAAATTGAATGCGTCATTACCTACGACCAGTTTTGACTACCTTGCTTTATGTGCCTGGTTACGTTGGTGTGTTTACAGGGGACTGGTCTCAACAGTTTGACGAATCACGATATTCTCAAAGAGCAAGACAGATATTTTAATAGAGATATAGAGGTGTAGGAAGGGGTGGGATGCTTTGAGATACGATGAGATGAGCAAAGTGAGACAGGGATCTTTGTTATGTGTTTAATCTTTCATTGTATGTTATAACAGCTATGAATGGAAACAAACTCGTTTCTATATACGACCGAAATTACAACAACGTTAAGTAATAACAAATGACAAATATTAGGATCACGTGATTTCTGTTCGGTTGTTAACAATTTGTCGTTAAGTGGTTCATATCTTTCACTTTTCCTTTCAACCTTGTTATATATTCAATAACGACGTGCGCTATGTAAACCTAACGGTGAGCTATTTCCTTGTAGAATACATCATATGTGTACTAAGTGGTATACTACTAGTGTGTGTCAGTCCATTTAGCCTTTGTAGGCATTTAGGAGGAAAACTCTTCCAAAAGGGAAAAAAGAATATGAAAAACTACACAAACTTAATACTGAAAAATAATTAAAGTATAAACTAAATATGAACTATTGTTTAATCCATAAAGTTACTTAGTACATAATGTAAGGCAAATTCATTTATTTAAAGATCGTGAGCCTATAGTACAGCAATGATACTCATATGTTATTCGTGTTCTGATTTTCATAAAGGGGCATACTGAATAATCGGGCAATCGGGCAGTTCCCAAGAGTCTAGAAAAATAGGGCCCAATGACTGTTTGTTTCAGTGTGGCCTATATCACTGTCAGTCTTTCCCTGTTGTCATGTCTGCCGAGAGGGCTCAGGGGATACATCGGTCTGGTCCTGGTTGAGATTATAGGTCCAAGAAAATAAAGAACAACATAAGAAAAGATAAAAAGGAATCCAATTACGTAATTGTATCGTTACCTGAATTAACTAGTAGGTCAATATTTGAATTATACGATGGTGTTGTAAATATATTCATTTTAAACAAAATTGAACAATGAACTACTAGAAAGACGCACAGAGAAAGTATTTGTGAACTCATCATTAAATTTTACTTTATCTTTGAATGTGATCTAAGCTTGATGAATGGAAGAGAAATTGTGATCTTGTTACCAGAAAATCAGGGAAAATTACGGTAGCCACCAAAACGATATGCAATGTACAAGGCAGAGAGCGTAGAGAAATGTATAACATACAAGTATGTTACTGTTTACTATAATTACAGACTGAGTCTGACTTTTCGGCATCTATCGAATGGATACATTTACTACACTAGCTTTAGAAAGAAAATATGAAGATAAAATTATCGAATAAGAAACTTATGAGTAAATGTGTAACCTATATGTTGAGGAAATTAGTGAAACGTTAACCACAGTAGATTTGTTACGTTCTATAGCTTTCAACTGACTGACTCTGTCAATGTTATCTATATTTATGGAATATATCATAAACTTTTGATGTTGTTAATTTCAAGAGAATGAAAAAAGAGTATTTGAATTTTATGTCTACTAGCCTTGTCAAGACGTCAATACAAACATTACAGAATACAGACGATCACATCAAACATACTTATTGTAACCACAGAGAACAACAAGTTGACTTCTAAAAAGGGAAACATTCCAATGCGTTGATAACCTTATTACGAAACATAGTAGTATCAAAATATGCGAGAAGTGATTAGGTGAAGAACGGTTAACTAGAAATGGCATGTCATTGGTGAGGTCCAATGATATGTTGAAACAGCCCATGAAAGATCAAAGTTGCATTTGTTGTTTTTACAAAGTGTTTAAAAGTTATGCTAAACATGTACAGCATAATAATAATAAATCACAGAAAGTAAGCCAATTGATACCAATGAGAACCCGGGTCTACTATCGTGCATGATGAATATTTAAATGCGGATGTAAACCCTGTTGTAGTATCATGAGATCTCACGGAAGTACTGGTCAATAATGACTGACGATAAGAATATATGTGACACACTGTTATACTCTATAATATGATATATGTGTAGGTAGCTCCTGTAGCTTCAGGGATTCTTGAGGTTTCGTAGCAATTACCAATCACCAGCACGAGAACCTAGTCACACCCAGTTCACACTCCAGCATGGTAAATTTGTTCTGCATAGGTAGGTTGAGCGGTATCAGGGGCTCTCATAGGTAAATACGTCGTAGGTATCGGTATCTCGTAAGAACTGTCCGCGATTAATTTCTCAAATATCTGTTAAGGGATAATGCAGGGACTTTTGCAAGATACTTTCACAATATAAATGCTAAATACAATATGCAACGTTGCCTGAACTGACCTTACAGACTTTCTTTACATAAAAGGTACAATCAAATATAGAGAAATTATATATGAGAAGTTGTAAATAAGTTAGATATGAACATTTCTGTGAATCTCTTTAAGCTGGTTATACGAGACAGCTGTATAATTACAACGATCCTCTATCGATTATAAACTATTATTACACACACTGCCTAACGTTAAGCTGATAATATGACACTGCTATATAATCACAACTATCCATTAAAGATTATTATTATGACACTGCGTAACGTCAAGCTGGTAACATGCTACTGCTGTACAATTACAACTACCATTATCGGTTATTTATATACACTTTTTAACGTAAAGCTACATATTCAGTTACATCACTTTTTGTACGTGACATAGTACATCATGGTGCTCGACATAAGAACGTTATTGTGAATAAAAAGCCGTTTACTTCAGTAAATTTGTGGCAGTTTTCTCTGTAAAATCATAAAATTTTATGAATTATATTACACGTTTCCATATTGCGTTAGTTATCAGAATGCTTTAGCTCGGTTGCTATCAACACCATATAAACTAAACCTCACTTAATATTCCATTCTCGACTTCATTCCCTACCCTTGGATTTCAATTTGACAGCGGGGATGACTAACATGATGCCAGTAAAGAATGCTGAATGAAGCAGGATTAGGATAGAGTTCATGAACTACTGTTTAAACTACCAACAGCTTGGTAAAACTCTTAATCTACTCTCAAGTCTCTGATACAATCTAGGAGAGATTTTTCCTTCATTGTGCATGTGTAACAATGCTAATTATACCACATTCGGATACGTAATGGTGACTGATAACTGTTCTAAAATGAGTATTAAATTACTTACTGCTACGAATGTTCCCCTCAAATGATGAATGGAAGGTCGAAGAGAACAGTTATGGTTCCAGCAATGGAACAAGATTTTATCTCTGCAAATGATTAAGAAATCAATTCAAATAGTGAATCAGCAGATGTAGTGTATTATTGTATATGTTTAATTTTAAAAATGAAACAAGAAGTGTTATACTAACAGACACATTTAGTAAGTTTTACTTTCATAATCATTTTTTCTTGTAAGATTTCCCAATAGAAATTGTGAAGTTATTACTTGGTTACATAAAGGACACTTTCGACGTTTTACATATCAATGAGAATTACATAGCTAAAGTAAAGTGACAATGGTAGCACTCACTTGGATGAAAGTACCTTGAAACAAACAAGTCAGCACTCCTTCAGATACTAAAATGTCCATTCATAGTAACCTATGTAAACTTAAGTATAAATAAGTAGTCCACAATAACTCTATTATATTAACATTTTAAATCCAACTTCAAAACTCGCATACACTGTTCGAGGGTTGTACAACCTACAATAATTGTTAAATATTATTTTTCAAATAGAAAAATACAGAACTGATTACAAAACCGGCTTAAACTAGTAGGCAATGTGTTCACTCGGGCACTTATATAACGAAAGGGTAATTTAGGGATTGACTTCTTACTTTATCTGCAAGTACTTCTCCGGCCAGGGTACTGATGGTGTGACCGCTTCTTCGTCAAAGCTAACTTCTTTGTCCACAGGAAATGGTGAGTTTCCTATGAGATGTGCGAGTGTAGAAACATTGAAACTAGTATATATATGATATAGCCAACTTGTGTATTGAGGTAACACCAGACATGTCTTTCAACGCAGTTGTACAGCTGGGTGTCTGTCATGAATGTTATCAAACTCACCTATTCCCTTCTTGCACTCACTTTATTTATACATAATACTACCAATTGTTAAAGATGCTGTAATTAATTTCAGACAACAAAAGTCTGAAATAGTGCTCATGTCTCTTCTTCTAGTTAACTAACCTTAAATACAGCTAAGAGCAGTATTTTGTGATTTTACAATTTGGTACTGGATTGCAATCAATGGCATGTTATGTACAATATATCTAGGTGTCTAAATAGATTACTATTATAAGTTGATTTTCATAAAGAATATTTACATGTTTTTTTCCTAAAAATTAGTGTAATTATTGACGTTAATTAGTATTAATTAAAATTAAAAAAACTTGAGTAATCTTTGATGTATATGTATATTAGTAGAAATAAATGTTGTCAATCAAATTCAATTTACTAATAAAATGTTGTGTAATTGATGTACTTTTCTATTTTACTAAGCAACGTATTTTGTTATCGGACTCTATATTTTTTGCTACAATTATTTCGTTATTATTAAATTTCTTTACCAGCTGCCATAATCTCCCATATTACTACTGCTGTAGACCACACGTCACTGGATTCTGTATACTGATTCAACAGTAACATTTCAGGTGGAAATTGGTTCAAAGTTATCGTAGGAATCTGAAAACGAAGTAGTAATTTATAACAAACACAATTAATTTATTTTGTTAATATATTTATATTTATTCTGGTTATACTAATTTACAATTGTACACTTCAATACACTCACAACTGTTTTTTGATTTCTTAAATCGAAATGATGATAAGTTATATTGGAAAGTTATTCGATTGTGCTATGGGATGTCATTCCATATAGAGAGGTTGTGATCAAGAGTAAGCAGTGTCCAGGATAGCGGAGAATATTTCATTGCATTTGTGAAAAAAACAATTTAGAGCGTTACATGTATGATATTGAAATTTAAAGAGCTTTCTATTAAAACAATAATAACAATAATGTACTTGGGTAATAAATTCCACAAAATTATACCAAAACTCAAAGAGAACAAGCGATTCAGCTGGAGTACTGTTCCTTTTTTTCTCTTTTTTTTTTTTTTTTGCTTCATCTAAATAAAGGTTTACATCTTAGACTCCATTATCCTTTAAAAAAAGAAAAACTTTTTTTGATTATGAAGACAGTACAAGTAATTAAATAAATAAATAACTATAATTATTAAACAGACGTAGAACAAAGTCATAACAAGGTCGATTAATAAATGAGTTATTTACCTGTGCTTTCTTAAGACCAGCTATTTTTGGTGCATCGCCGGCCAGACAGAAGTCAAATAATTTGACCTGCCCTTCCTTGGTTAGTAAAACCTTTTTAGTTGTTAAGCCAGGGTGAAGGAACTGACAGAATATGAAAACCAATAAGTTAAGCAGTTATTACATAATTAAGAGACACAAATTTCTCACTTATACCTTTGTGTTTGACTGAAAACTTGTTTGTTTGAAGAAATGTTAGATACGAATAGCAATTTTACAACCAACAGTGATGAGGTTGATCTGATGATATAGGACTAAATAAAGAACAGTATTTGGCTGATAACTTAGGCAAGTTTACATTTCTTACCCCAAATGTCTTAAGGATGTCCATTCCTTCCAAAACTCCAGCTACGTGTTTGATGACGTCAGGAACTGACAACGAGCTACAACAGTAGTAGTCTCCTTTATTTTTAGTATCACGTGACAAGACGCTATGCAGATTTTCACAATTGAGATGCTCACTAATAAGAAACAGTTTACCTAACAATAGAAGAAATCAAAGTTTTATTTCAACAGATAAATCTCCATCAATATTGAAATTTCATATAATATGATTCTAATCGCAATGAAAACTGGCTAGCTTAATGGTCAATTCGAATTATTATCTCTGTTAATGTAATCCCTGATTTAGTCATGTTCGGACAATATATAATGATTCTTGACTTGATCAGACTATCTTGTCGACTATAGTTGGTCCATGAGAACTTTATCTTAATAAACTTGGTACTTTTAATGCAAACGATTAGATGCACGTTCCATCTTTTCCTATTAGTACGTTCTTTAAACATGTAAAAGGACAATAACAACTCACTGCTTTGGATAGATATAGCCTCGATCTTTGCTAGATGGTTCGATGCTGGTAATTCGAGACATTTTCTGATGTAAGCCTCCCAATGAATTTCTTTCTTTCTAATGAGCTTTTCTGAAAAAAAATTACAGAAAAAGCTCAGTTACAAATAAAAGCGTGTTAACATTTATTAATCAAAATATTGCACAAGGTCACTTAATATAAGTTTAATATTTAATTGATAACAAATATAAGAGGAATTACCATTCAAGCCACCGAATTGTCGAATAGAACAAAGCGATGAAGACACCTGTAAGTTTTAATTAACTACATCAATATATGACTATGACGCTAACATCATCCTTGAATTAAAGATATTTGTTATCACCAACCTGTTAGTGTTGTTACTACAACACACTTATTGGTTTCCTCAGCAAGATTGACAGATCCCATCCATCTTTTGTAGATTTTTCCCATTTTGATATTTATGATGATGGAAATATCTTTCTCACTCAACATCCGGGGATCTTTTCCTGCAATCGCATCTGCTGTAGAATAGTAATCTGCCAAGGAATTAAGACTCGTAAAGGAAATAAACATCGCGAATACAGACCGTTACCTATAGTAATTTAGACCAAAGGTGTGTGTTGTAAGTCAGATTTAACAAAGGTAGCTATATAATATGTTTATGGCTATTGATTCTCTTTGAGAGGACATGTATGAATTAAAATAACCTATAAAACGTAATTTGTGAGTATATAAATAATTTGAACTTCATTTTCTTATTGTAATGTTGTAGTTTCGTTTAGGCCTTCAATTGATTCATGTCTTTAAAATTCGATTTATGTTGAGTAAACTTACTAGGTTCACTTCCTTCAGAATGGTGCGAGTTCTGCGAGTTGTCCTCGTCAACAGGTATCTCTGGTAATTCTTTCCTTCTACAGAAATAAACGACGGAAGAACTCAGACATTCCATGATAATGCATACCAAGAGAGTATTAGCAGCATTATACACCTTGTTATTACTTATAAGAAGCGTTACCTGCTAGTTTCGAAAACAATATAACTTTTGCATTTAAATATACACTTGATTCCAAAGATAGAGTAAATTGATAATTAAAACTCACCTTACTCCTTTTTGATTGACTGTAAATGAAGTAAATATTTTGGTAAATTCATTTTTCTATAATTGTTTTTGGTTTGGTTCAAGTATTGCAAGGTAAAAAATATTGATGTATAACATTTCGAAGCAACAGGTATGTAACCTCCATAAAATACAATATTTAGAAAACATATCTTGTTTTAATGTTTGAATATAGTGAATATAAAGTTCTGCATGTGAATGTAATACAGCAACATGAAATAATACCAATGAAATACAGAAAGTTTTTTTGTAGAATTCAACATTGATTTTAGTAAAAAAAAAGATTACTGTAACGCTAATGTTAGTATTGTGTCTTATTAACGTGTCTTATTAATGTGTCTTATGATTGTGCCTAATTAATGTGTCTTATTAATGTGTCATACATTAAAATGTATTAAGCATTATCGTAAGATACCAGTTCATAGCATTATGATATTATTCAGCATGAATCCTATAAAGGGTACCGTATTATGTGATCACTCTTATTTAAATTATGATTTGAAATCAAAATATCCCTTACTTGATTGATTGATATCTAAGGGTCCTTTAGCAAGTACTTTCATTGGATGACTTGAGCTGCTACTCTGGTTTCTAAACCAAAAGGAAACAAAATTGAAGGAAACAGTAAAAATTCACATTTGGTATCATCAATGTAAACAACTCTATTGGCTGTCTTATATACGGTGAAGATATTCGATAACCATAATTTTAGTAAATAATGTAGGGACTGGGTTCAGGAAAGATGGGGATGTGGGAGAGGGTTGGTGTGAGTGGAGCTGTTCACATGTAACAATCAGTAAAATATGCTATTCTCAAGACTCACCCTCGTCGGTTTCTTGACACTGTAAGCGAAGAAAGAAAGAATACATCATATTTTTAAACATTCTAAAGTGACCATCGATTACAGAGAAGCTCGAAAAGGTAACAACACGATGTCCAAATCTCAAATGATAATTCCCCTCAAAATGTTCGTTACCTAAAGTAGAAAACCAATCTGGTCTACAATGATGTTTCCTTGGCTGATTCTTTTGCACATTGCAGCAATTTACTCCAAGCGTAATATACAATGATTTAACAGCACCATCTACATCGCCTAACCCCCCCCCCCCCCACCAAGTCATTCGCCTTCTTTATCTAATGTATGAAATAATATATAAATCCAATGTCAGAATCGTAAATTGTCGAGGTCATTGAACAAACTTACTATATGATATTTATAATCATAGGACTGTGAAATGGTAACACTTTCGTTCTGCCTCATGTTATTGCAAGAACTTGCATTTTACTACACTGTGCTCGTTATTTATAGAAGGTACCAATGAAAAGAAACAAATGTACCAATGTTATCCAAACTGTCTTTCTATGATCACTTCGGGATTATGTTTGTTAACATTTTTCAATTATCTTTAAATTTGGTAAACTAATAAAAACCTGACTTGTTTTTTCAAATAAAGAACCTTTAAAGCTTTAAACTATTTTCATAGTTTCAATAATATTGAAAGTTCAACTGTTTGTACAATGCGTATACCTACATCTAACTTTCCTGACTGTGAAACAAGCACAAACTAACAGGCAACTGGAAATGGACCCGACAACACCAGCCACAATCACCCAAATGTTTTCTAAAGCGCTTTCTCCTATTGTTTGTACAGTTGCTGTAAGAAACAAGCAAAGAGAGTGTTCGTCTTTGAGGTGCGAGGAATCAGACTTCCGTCCATGACAACATAATATGAACGTGGTGATGACTTGTTGATTTACATGTAAATGTTACCCATTAACATACGTAAGCTTCTTTACTTAAAACCTGAATTGTTCAGACTATGTTATCATATGATGTACGAACGTCAACTAGCTACTACCTGCGTAAAAATGGACTTTTGTATAAACGAGCTGAAACAAAATGGAACTCCCACACCTATGGGTCTGTGGTAACAACTTGTTCACTAGTTTGATTAACTATCACTACCGCCTCCCGTCCCTCAGATGGAGGGTCATATTGCCATTAATTTCTTTAAATATTACTACATGTGTTATGCATGTCAAAAGAAGGGACTATAACACGTAAACATGTGTCGAATTAACCTTCATCGGCTGTGTCGAATACATCGACATTATCTCTAAAGAATAGTAATTCGGTCATTTTAAGCTGAAGTAAAATCTTACTCCTTTTCTGTTATGTATTTAGATCCTCTGCAAGCAAGCACTCGCGAAGAAGCCATCATTGGCTTATTAAAGCCACAAGCTGACCGAAGTCAGTCTCTTAGATATATATATATATATATATATATATATATATATATATATATATATATATATATATATATATATATATATATATATATATATATATACATCCCTATTGGCACTACAAGAAAGGCAGACGTTACGTGATATTTATTCAAGAGCAGGAGGTAAACACATTATTATTATTGCATAAGATATACATTTAATGTTCGTTATATTTACATAAATTCTATATTTGGGTTGACGAATAATCACAATAACGGGATGTCGAATTATCTCTACATTGTCCTATTTTGTCTATTTATATTATTCCTGTACTAAAGAAGAATCAATATGGATTTGAAAAAAAAACTATTTAAATTTTTAATCAACAGTTTGGTGTATGATAGACCAGCACAGTAGACAAGAAGCACATGTTACATTTATGTTAATATTCGACATGTAGGTATGTTCTTCGGTGTGTGTCGAATGAAGCAAAGTACGCCATGTCGAAATTTAGTGTCGAAGTTATCAAACTAGTTATGTCGATTACAGCACACAATGTCGATCACTACAAAGAATTAATCCGTCGCTGTATTCGTCTTAGTCGATCTACCTGACGAAGTTCACATACCGTAGAGGTCGGAGTTGGCAAACTATGCCAAACACCACACAACGTTGGTCTCGGAATAGCTTTGCTTTAAACCAAATTGTGACCTTTGAATTTGTCGCCAATTAAAAGCACTATGAAAGTTCATTTGACGAAGTTGCAGGAACGGCATTCAATTTTAGATTTTAATATTTCAGTTTGAAAAGAAGACACAAGAATGTCTAAGTGATCGTAAACTACACGCGGTACCCTGGTTGACCTTGTATTGACCTGAACAGCTGAAATACATCTATGCCTCGCTAGAAGAGGGAATGTTGTAACAATCTCTAACTGGTCGAACCTCTGTTCTGCAGATTGAGCTTATAATACACTAGTGCTGTTTTCTTTCTTTTTCCTTTCATAATACGTATGTTAGTTAAGGGGGGCGCTATATAGTTTCATTAGCTTCAGAGGCAACGTAATCTAAGTAGCTATTAACATAACTGTAAACATAACAGCGTTCATGGATCTTATCAAAACTGAACCTGCGTAAAGAAATAGAACTTTGAATCTGTGTTTTGCTAGAAGACTAGGAAAGAAGTTATACTCTAACATTTTTATAGATTTTAGTTCACAATTTAGTAGTTAGGAACAACGTTACATAGGTGTTGTCTCTTTTTGGATGGCGCAGTTTCACTTTATTTTCAAAACAGCTAACTGCACAACTCTACTGGGATATAAGAATACGTTGTGGATTTCAAGGATTACATAGCACACACACACAAATACAATTATTCAAGGAATCGATCTCATAAAAAAAAACTACTTTTATTTTCGGTTTAGATAAGGAGTAAATTAACTCACATTCTTGAAAGGTTTGATATGTAGCCTACATTCTGCATTCAGGTCAATAATCTACCAACGGAAACCGTGAATTGTCAGTAAAAAAAAACACAGAATTCAACCACCAATAATTCACTAATAGTATTGTTTTCTTGTTATGTTAACATCGGATCAAATTGATTTTTATATTTTTAGAGAATTGCAATAGTTGCAAACACAAAATTAGAAACACCAGTTATCATATGCATTTTACTGACATTGTAATCTAGGCTATTTTCGGGTTATAGAGCTAATATGATCAAGATATATTGTCGATACTTATTGCAAAGCAATGATCTTGAAAGAAGGTTTGGTGTTAGGCAAGACGGCATTGGGAAGATATGTATGTAAATGTATAGTCTATGTTTCATTACTTTAGTATTGAAAAGACGTTCAGAAGAATACGAGGAAGGGAACGGGGGGAAGCTAGTAGATCGCTTATAAATTGTAAATAACTATATATGAGCAAAGAAGCTATACTAGCATGGTATGGTCGCAATATGAACTATGTATGTAATAGAAGTAACGGTTCAGGAAAATGCCGTGTTTAATGCATTGGAACGGTAAAGACAAGTAAAGTTAATATCGTTCCCTAACTTGTGACTATCGTTTAGATGGGACCTGCATTAGCTATCTAATGAACGAGGACGGAAAGCATCTTATAACACAATAAATAATACATGTCCGTATTTGACATGTAACTAGAATGAAAAGAAGAAGAATATTAACTAACATGATACAGAGAAACATGGTTCCTGCTTACTCTGTTCAACTAACCATGTATGAATAGATCTTCTGGCTACACCACCACACAATTATAAACTATAAAGTAGCGCCAACTCAAATTCAAAGTAACAATAGGAATGCAAGATTACTTTTCATAATGTAAATGAGGGTTGTCTGGCGGATTGTTAGGAATGTATAACCTGGTCACTACACATTTGTCTTTGTTCACAATGTTCATTAATACTCGGAGCCGAAAGACATATAACAATACAGGTACAGAAGTTGCATTTGCATTTGCATATAGAAAATGTGCGCGATATGTGCGTCTGATAATTTTGCTGCCCTTACAAGAAATATTAAAAATTTCGATTGTAATTTTGGGGTTGTAATTTTCCGCTTCTTTGAAAGATTATTTTACTCCAAGGCAGAAAATGTTGGGTTTTACGAATTGAAGGTAATGATATATTTGTCATTTGCAAGTTTCGCCTGATGTGTTGAATCCATGTTTAACTAGCAAATAACAATCTATTTTGTATTTTAAGCAAATTTATCTTTCATTTACCAACGTGGTGACAAATTCAACTGACAGAAACTAAGATGTAACTCACAGAAGTATGTTTGTATATATGTATTTTGGATCCTTCTGCAAGCAGGAACCCTCGAAGAAATCTCATTGGCTTATCAGAGCCGCAAGCTGACCGAAGTCATTCTCTTAGATTTATATTTAACGTCCATGGTTAGGAATTGTCAATTGTCGACAACTCTGTAAGTGGACGACATACATTAATCTTGGAGGGACTCGAAATGGGGACCTAATGATTGGAAGAAGTAATAAACTTACCGTGTTGATTGCTTCCAACCAATATCGACAGGGAAGCTGTTTGCTTGGAAATGTAGGGACCCTCCACAGAACAATGTAACTTGAAATTAGAGCTGGCATCGTGCACAGTATAATATGAAATTGCGGCTGTTCCGTTATTAAAGGTTTCAGTAGATACCTCCGTCTTCGTTCCGTTGTTAACGTACCATGTAATTGAAATGGGTAAAACTGCGTCTAGAACTTTGCATTGAATAGTTTCATTCTTATTAGGCATGATCATTAAAGAGTTTTCACCTGTCACGTTACCTCCATTCAATAGGACAACTGGAGTGACTGTTAAAATGTAAACAGAAGAAATCAAATGTACATTATACTGTGTTTATAAAATGTTAAACTTGAAAATACAAAAAAAAGCAAATAAAACCTTGCAGTCCTTGTTGAAATAAATGCATGTATTCCCTATTAAATAATGCATGTAACGAAAGTGAGGAATTTACCTTGTAATTTCAAGAAGAACTTCGTAACTATCAGATATTTACGGCGACAAGAGTACATCGCTTGGTTTTCTTCACTGCATGGCGTAGTAATCATCATAGAATGATTAAGCAAGCTACAATTATTAAGCTTGACCATCTCGTTTGTGGATACCACAAACGTAGCCTTAGCTAATATTTTGTTTTCCCCGTCATTGTACCACGAAACTGTGTCTTCTTTTGACGCTTTGCAAATTAAACATTTTGAAGAATGGCGTAAACATGTACAGTCGACAAAAGTACTATTTGTAGAGCTGTCCTTACTGCTACAAATAAGGTCATCTCGCTTCTCTCCTGCAACATAAAAATAAGAATATATAATAATTGTACAAGGAAACACATGGCTCTTATATCGGTGTTGAAATATAATAATTTATACATATAATGATAATTACCTTTCGCAAGAAGAACAAGCGTAATAAAAAGGAAAGAGAGAACTTGCACTGACGAAAACATTGTCCTTTGTCGTATGGATGGCTCGTTACAGTCATCATCATCATCGTTCAATCTTCCAGGTGACGATTGATTGTAACAATAATAGAAACAATATAAGTTTTGTATGCAGAATTATAATATGAAAGTGAAATCAGTATGCCTCTACGGCTATCTGTAATCGACTTCCAATTTGAAATCACGGTTTTGTGTTAAGTGAACTAACAACAGATACTTCTGCATTGTTTCTAAATCTAAATTGAATGTATGCCTGTTGCTTGTCCTGTTCTCCAAACAGCCTAGAGTTGCTGCATATATTATGGAATTAAGGCCCAGACAACATGGTGATATTTATTAATTGCTTAACAATGATGTTAATAAATTTGCACAAATGTTAGTAAAAGGAGGTTTCAAAAGTTAATATGTGTACCAACGAATCTATATTGTATAGCAAGAGAAAAATTATTTAGGCAGAGGTTTATTAACTATATGACTGTTTTAAACGCAGAACATATCGTAATCATGCATTCAACTTGCGGCCTACGAGTAAACCGAACTGGTGAGCTTATATGTAGAGTGAGCGGATCCCGTCCTCAAATATCACTACGATGGGAGATAAGTAATATCAACAGCCTCCAATTCACAACAAAAGAACCCATTTCACAGGATATTAGTGGTACATGGGACACATACATATCTCCCGAGTACACAGTGTCAGTGTGTGGTGGGTTTGCAGAGATCATATGTCTGTCCCAACGAGATGTAAATCGTATGCCTCGTTCTGACAGTCATATTGAGTTAACAAGTGGTGAGTTTGTCCTGACCATTAATTAACTAGTAAAATGATATCAGATACGATTGAACACACAAAGCATTCTTAATAACTAACTAGGGGTGAAACATTTAAACTAAAAAAACAGAGAATTTGTTTTATAGTTCATATTTTGAACAATTGACTTCATTCATTCATTGCTGTAAACAACGGAACATTTCAAGGTCTCTATTGGAAATGTCCAGGCACTGAAATTATTCCAAAGCATCTACTGGATGTCTTTCAGTAGCAACCAAAGTAAACAATTGGCTTCATTCAGAAAATGCTGTAAACAACAGAATATTTTACTGTAGTTGGAACTATTTTTTTTTTAAGATTGCCTTCATTCCTTAAACGAGTGTTCATCCTGACACTCAAAGAGTGACAGCCCGAAGTCCAAGTCTAAGTCCAAACAATAAGTTCAAGTTTATTTGTACCATCATCATCATCATCATCATCATCATCATCATCATCATCATCATCATCATCATCATCATCATCATCATCATCATCATCATCATCATCATCATCATCATCATCATCATCATCATCATCATCATCATCATCATCATCATCATCATCATCATCATCATCATCATCATCATCATTAATTTATTTTTTATAACATGATTAATAGTAAATTAATATACTTACATATAATAAATGATATGCAAAAATCAGTAATTATATATATATACATATGATGGGTAGAGGAGTCAGAATAAGCAAAGCATTTCGAGTCTGACCCCTTACAAAAAGAAAGGAAAAGAAATACAGAAAATAATTAGCAATGTGCTAATTACAAAAGAATAACAGCAACATTAAAGAATGGTCTAAATATGCATGTAATTATATGCAATATGAAGTCGACATCAAATTTTTCCTTTTTTACACAAGTCGTTCAACAATTTTGGAAATAGTGGTTAAAAGTGAGACAGGTCTGTAATTAGAAAACAACTTATGATCTCCAGATTTGAAAATAGGAATAATTTGTGCAACTTTTAACTCTGATGGAAATATTCCACTAGAAAAGGAACAATTAATAATGTGAGCAAGCGGAGCCGCAATAAAATCATTAATATGCTTTATAACATTATTGGTAATTTTATCATGACCTGGACTTTTACCACCTTTAAGCTTAATAATATAGCCTTTTACCTCCCCAGTGCAGGTTGGGAGCATCATAAACGACTGCTTTATATCATTATTAATGCCATGCAAGGGATTACTGTGACTTAAAGGAATCTTATCAGTCAACGTGTTCGCAATGGACGAAAAATAAGTAATAAAACCGTCAGCCACATCGTTAGCATTAGTAATATGTTGATCATCACAAATAAAATCTTTATTACAATTAATGCTAACATTTTTTACCTAGTATATTGTTAATAACCTTCCATAATTTGGAAGTGTCATCTTTATTACTTTCAATTAGATTTTTATAATGCATTTTCTTAGCAGTTTCAACAACTGTTGTGAGTACATTTCTGTATTTGCTGTACACTCTTTTACGGTTATTGGAATAATTTTCTTTATATTTAGCATAGAGCTTGTTCTTATGTTTAATCGATTTCAAAATTGCAGGTGTAATCCAAGGAGATTTGTTAGCTATATTATGGCGTTAAGTCGTCTTGGTTAATGGACAGCAACGACAAAAAGCATCCATAACTATGTGGATAAAATTGTTTAATGATAATTGAACATCCTTAGTAGAGGAAACACTATCCCAGTTAACGGCCGACAATTCGTGTTGTAATAAAGCAATATTATTAGGACATGTATTATGTGTATAATTATTACATTTCTGAGAAATTGTATAATTATTACTAGAGTTTACGAAAATTGGAAAATGATCAGAAATATCAGAGATTAAAATACCACTTTTAATAGAGTGAAAATATCATTCGTAAAGATATTATCAATTAATGAAGTACTGTATTGGGTAACTCTGGTAGCTTTACTGATTGTAGGATACAACCCATATGATGAAAATGTGTTAATAAATTCATTAACTATACCTCTTTCACCAAGTTTGAGTAGGTCTATATGAAAGTCCGCTGCAAAATAATACGTTTTGTCATCATTGGAGAGCAATCCCAGGCAGTGACCTAAATTTTCATTAAACACACGAGAGTTGCTATCTGGAGGCTTATATATACATCCAATAATAATATTTTTAGCTTTCATATTTGTTGCTTCTATAAATAAAGACTCAGCACTGATATCCATAGGGCTACTTAAGTCATTTCTGATAACAAGTTCAATATTATTTCTCACAAAAATACCTACACCCCCACCACGAAGATTACTCTCTCCTTGTGAACAAATGTATAACCATCTAAATTATAAATACTACTAAAGCCATCTTTAAGCTATGTCTCTGTCATAGCAATAAATGAGAATTTGAAATTTTCAATAGAATGCAAAACGCCCACAATTTTTGGAAAGACTTCTGGAATTTATATGCATTATAGATGCATGATGTTTGTTATTTTTAAAAGTATTATTATAAGTCTGGTCGGTGTAATACCCGCAAGTTATGGTATTGTTCTCCTGGAACTCGTTTACATTATTAATTGTATAATTCTCTGTTTATGTAATACTTTGAGAAATATATGCCAACTTTTAATTGATGTTTGTAATATGTATATAAAAATAGAATAATTTGGGCAATTATAAATCATAACCCATTCTGTCGCCATCATGTAGAAGAAAGTAAAAAAGTAATGAGATAACATGATAAAAACTATCGTACTAAACTAAAAAACACAAAATAAACCACGTGGTTTATGCCAACTGTATTTAAATAAATTATCCTCTTGGAAGCGAATGTTAAAGTTTGAGAAGATCGTTTGTATTAGAAATGATTACTTTTGATGTTCCAGTTTCTGTCATCATATTGGCGATTATACGCCCGTCCCACGTCCAGCAGTTCTCGACCTTGTCGTGCGCCTTGGTATTTTTCAGAACGAGGTGGTTTCGGTGGGTCAAGACCTCAGCTATTACAATCCTAGTTCCCTTTAACTTCTTTCTGGATTTCATCAGTGTCAGCTTTTCACGGTAGGACGAACACTTCACAAGGAGGGCCCTGGGACGACCAGTGGTTGTTGGCTTGCCGACTCTATGTGTACGGTCAATGCTAGAGTCTTCAATCGTTATACCCAGTTTGCTCTTAGTCAGCTCCTTGAAAATATCGTCAGTGACCTCATTTTCCTTCTCTTCGATTCCAAAAATCCTGATACTATTCCGTCTAGTGTATTGTTCCAGATTGTTGACGTCATTCGTGGTTTTGTCTTGGGAGTCTTGAAGGCCAGATAATTTAGTTTGCATGCCTTTGCATTCCTCTGTTTTTTCATCCAGTTTAATATCTAAGCCAAGAATTCTGGCCTCCTGGATCTCTAATTGTCGAGTTAGATCGTCAAATTTCCTGCAAATAACCTCTTGAACAGTACTTTCAATAGCGGTTTTGAGACTGTCATTCTTGAATAGACCTTCAGTTACAAGGGCTGCAATTTCAGCTATTGTCTCTTTGTTGAAACGAGTATTGGGAGCCATTGTTAATGTGGCTAAACAGGATCAGTGACCCGTGTTGATGCTTGACAGATTGTAGGTGATGTATAGGCTGGGACTAAAATATGCAGTGAAAATGATAGGCTGAAACTTACATTGTATCGATGTAATGATAATTTCTGATTGAGATTGGTTAAAATTAAACCATAATTACAGCCAAAGCATCCAGCGATTTTTATTATATGACACTCCCACGTAGTTACAAACTTTTAGTCCATGTCGTGTCACTAATTGATTGGTTTTGAAGCCACTCAAAGAACCTGAGACATCAGTACCTTCCTAGTTGAAGACTGCCGATGATGACATGATAGATTCGAGTACGACAGCCTTGTATTGTTATATTAAAATGACTTCACTTCAGTAATAAAGTTCAGATAAATGCAGTGGAATAGAAATATATGATTATTCGCACTCCCATCTCTAGCAGGATCATCTCCATCCGTGTCTCTGCTAAACCACACAACATGACCATCATCCAGGTCTATGCACCAACGTCGAACCACACCGAGCAAATTTTCAACTGCAGGGTACTTACTGAGAAACATCTCCAGCATCAGCGCGACCTCTGCCACAACTTCATCGATTTCAAGAAGGCCTTCGACAGATGCCCTTTGGCATGTCCTCAGAGAATTCAACATCGAGGAAGGACTCGTTCAAGTCATCCATTCACTGTACAGTCACTATAGCAGTGCAGTTCTTCTGAACAACCAGCTAGGAGAGTTCTTCCAGACAACTGTGGGTGTTCGACAGGGTTGTCTACTTTCTCCAGTTCTTTTCAACTTATTCCTCGAAAGAATCATGCAGGAAACTCTCCAAGACCACCATACCTCTATCTCCATTGGTGGACGGCCAATCTGCAATCTTCGGTTTGCTGATGATATAGACCTGATGGGAGGCAACATTAACGAGCTCCAAGACCTCACCAACAAACTTGCTACAACAGCCGGCAAATTTGGCATGGAAATCAGCACAGAGAAATCGAAGATCTTAGTGAACAGCAGGAACAACATCAATGCTCATATCACTATGAACAACGAGGCTTTAGAGGAAGTATCCAGCTTCAAATACCTGGGAGTGACTTTGAACAAGGATGGCACCTCTGCAAAAGAGATCCAGATTCGGATTGCCCCAGCTACAGCAGCAATGACCAGGCTAAATGTGATCTGGAAGAGTAACATCAACTTCTCCACCAAATTCAGGCTCTACAAGTCACTGGTCGTTTCCACCTTACTCTACGGTTGCGAGGCGTGGACACTTCTGGCTGAAAGCGAGAGGCAAATCCAGGCTTTCGAGACCAAATGCCTGAGAAAACTGCTCCGCATCCTATACACCGACCGTTAGACCAACGACTATGTTCGGGAAACGGTCGGAGACCTGGTGGGCCCATATGAACCACTCCTGTCAACAGTCAAACGCCGGAAATTGGCGTGGTTTGGCCACGTCACAAGGCATGACAGCATCTCCAAGGTTATACTCCAGGGCACTGTAGAGGGCGGTCGCAAACGAGGACGTCAGAGGAGATACTGGTCCGACAACGTGAAGGACTGGACCGGCTTAGACATGCAAGACATGCTCGCTACTGCTGCTAACAGATCTGCATGGAGGACGATGTCAGCTGCAACCGTTATGTCTCCCCGACGACTTCACAGTCATGGGAGTGAGTGAGGGAGTGAGTGATTATTCGTGCCTTTTTTGATACTGCTAGTTGTGACTGATTAATATTCAAGCGGCTGCTAACCCAAGAACGCTTTTAACAAAAGGACCACGTAGACGTCCACGTTGCTTACACGGATTCTTATACTTGCTACAACGCTGCTGCATAAACATTCTTCTGGTCTATAGATGCATACAAGGTAGAAAGACGAAGAAAACTGCTCAGACTTTTCTTGATAATAAATTCTCCTTTTTAGAAGGTTTGAAGACGATTATCCGGCTACGACATGTAAAGTACTAAATAGTAAGTATCACTAACTATCGACAGTATTTGATCAGGTGCATATGATGTTATCATAAACTAGTGGTAAAGCGTATTCTATAGCAGTAATATATTTCCATAAGATAATTATTGCTTATAGCCAGAGTTAAAATTTTAAAACTTTTCATATTTTTTTGGCAGAAAAAGATAAAAAGCTAGAGAGCCTCGTATCTCTACCCTGTGAGAGCTACAAACACCGCCTGCTCTTGAAACCTTTCCCCGGAACAAGTATATCTCTCAATACTGATACCTTGTATGTGGATTGCAATGTTCCGTTCAATGGGAGAATGACAAGTATCCGAAAAAGACAACTACCAGTAAATTGATGATGAATTAAAACCTTCTCAAGAACAAGTTTGTGATATTGAAAGCAGATCTTGGATATGGAAAAACAGCATGTTTTCTGCAAGTGTTAAATCAATGGATTCAGGAAAAAGAGAAAACGTTTGTTCTAATTTATGTACATCTGAATTACCAAAATTATCAGAAGACTCACTGAATTAATAATGGACGATCTAGCCACAAATTGCGATTTAAAGACCAAAGATGTCTATACTATTTTGTTAAATGAGCCTGTCATTGTTCTGATCGATGGCTTTAGTGAACTGTATTTAGGCGACATTTGTGGTAATGTGTCAGCATATGTTCGAAAACTTCTAAATAGAACATTCCCTCGCCAAACAGAGATTTCAAAGAATAAAGTACATGATGAGAATACCATTCAAAAGGGCCGTAACGAAATGCAACAACTTGATGGAGATGGAAGCGAGATTTGTGAAGCCATAGCAATAGCTACTAAACAAATGAGAGTTTGGGTTACACTGCGCCAGACTGATGACATATGTTCAAACTGCTGCAAGTCTACGACAATTGAGCTTAGCAATTTTAAAAAGGAAGAAATTACAGAATTATCAAAAAATTTACAACTATCATCGTTGCTGTAGAGATACCAATCGTGAAAAAGGTGACTCTTGGGTGACAGAACGCAGAAGATACCTTTGAAGGTGAAATCGCTGACATGTTAAAAAAGAGTAATTTCATTGAGACTTGGGGTTTAGTTGAAAGTGTTCCCGATGCACCTTTATTCTTATCGACAATGTTATATCTGGACGTTGAAAAAGCACAAAAGGTGTGCGTTTGGCTGGCCATTGGCGTCAAATATTGTCGAATCTACCATATACTCTATGGAAGGTCATTACATGTCATGGCTAAATGTAGAGAAAATCGGCTTTTGTCAGGTGAGAAAGCAAACAGGGAAGACTTTGCTTAGTGTATTAAATAAGAAGTCTCCACATTCTGTCAACGAATGGAAAAAATTATGGAAAGTGATCTCAAAGGAGTTATTTTAACAGGTCTGCTGCACACAAACGAGTATTCATCGAAGGATGCTTTCAGCTAAAAGAACTCTTGTGTTAGTCTTTGTTATCCAGTTCTGAGAGAATATTTTTTAGGACATCGTTTTCTACATGCAGTCAAAGACAAAAAATTTAACAAACATTATATCAAAAAGAATCTTCAAAATAAAGACTTTAAAGATTCATAAGTGTACATTTGCGGCATTAATAGTGAAGTAGACAAAACACATTTCAAAATGAAAGTCTTTTGACACTAACGAAGAAGGATATGTGGGATGATTATATAAATTGCTTTTATGAAGTACAAGGCCCAGAAGTTAGAAAACAACAGTTAACTCTATGGACAAAAACGAGGAGATCACGGTTAAACAGGTAGACTGCAAGTATCACAAACACAATGTGACGTTCTTCTTTACCTTCTGTAAGTATGTTGTTATGTAACCAACCTATTCATCTGCCCTATTACGTAACATATGCTATCATTTCTCCGAGTCTTCCAATTGTTATACGATCCTAGATGCGCTCACACGTTCTACATAACTGGAACTCGCCAACAAATTGTTTCTGCAGACTTCGTGAATATTCATAGCCTACTAGAGCATTCCTTTACACTTGGTATAAAAGCCGCAGACTCCCCATTGAGCGCCCTCTCCATTTTCTCCGTTCGTTCCGTTAAGAGGTTGCATACAATGCTCCACATCTCTAATGGTTCCGTGGTTTTAATTCCTGTGCCCGTATTAAACGCAGTATATATTTAACTCCATACTTCTCCATTGTCGGAACTCCAACATACTACCCTCTCTAATGGATTATCGTCGCTCTACCTGAACTGTCTCTACATCCAGCCGAACTACTTCAACCCTTCTATAGCAAACCTGGAAACTGTCCGCCTAGCCACACTAAGGTAACTCCAATCCGGCGAAAGTCAGAAACTCTCCCTCGGCTCTCCTAGGTCCAGAAAGACGTTAAAGGAATTACGAAACTGTAGTTATTTGTTATGTTCATGTTTATTCTTTGTTCTGCCATGTAAATAGCTTTTTAAATGCTCTAAACTTACTTTCATCCTTATGTTCTCCTTTTTATGTCACGAAATCTGTTCTCCACGTTAAGTATGAGAACGGCCACGTAACAATGTGAATAGGTATTGTGAAAATCTTACGTGACAAAATTTATAAATACTTGCATACTTTTACGATGCACTGTTTTCCTTTCTCAAATTGATCAGATCTGTTATGCTAAAACTATAATAAATTAAATTTTTAAATGTTATTTTAGCAAATATCTACTTAACCTCGCTTTAGACAACTAACATGTCATGATAATTGTCTGTTTTTTTTTTTGTTTAACCGACGGAGTGACTTTTTATTTATGAGCATTTGATAAACGATTTAGTTCGACTCTTTCCATTTTATAGAGGACGGTGTTTCATATTTGTGTTTACCATATGTAAAGATGCTTTGCTAGTCAAGTATATGAACTATATTGTAATGATATTTCATAACAAATAACATTGCAAGCTTTGTTAATATCAACCTTAGGGTGTTAATTACATTGCCTTTTAATTCCATATATGGTATACACAAGGGGCAACGTGGTAATTACATTTTAGAATTTACAACGGTATGGTTGTTTGAGAGACCAAATATTCATAGTAAGATAAGTTTCGATAACGTTAACACTATTTAGAAGAAAAGTATACATTTACAATTCTGTCTATCTGATTTTCAACAGTACCATCGCGGCATGATAATTTTTGAGGACATACCTGATATATCCCTTTTCGTCCATCTACTCATACCGAATGTTAGCGAGTAGTCATGCTTACAAGGGAACTCCAAGAGCGACAAGAAGCTGAAGTTATTCCTTTAGTCATATGAATCGCTAGTATGCCCATAGTAACCCTTCAGTAAGTGCCTTTCCTGTTTATTTCATACTAGTTACAGTGACATCACTACCTACTGCAATATGTACGGATTTCACAAATCTTTCCTAACAGTTTAGTCAATGCTAGTAGCACTATCAAAATGTTTACATGGGATAAGCATCGTGTTTAACAGTATCAATATTTATTAATGAGATTAAGAAGTTATATGTTTAACAGTGTCTCAATAATATTACAATGGCTACAGTTCTAACACTTCTGTTCCGTTTTAGATTCCACGATTGCGATATGGACACATTTTCTCGCGACACTATCAAAACGCTAAATCAGGCTACATCACGCTATCAATCGTGCGTTATGCATTTGCAAACTACTTGTTATCACTTAACATATTATGAACTTAAGTACGATATAAGATACCAAGTTAAATTATGAAATGAGCATTTCCATGCATCGCTCGTCCTCGACCTTATTGCTTATTCGGTGTTAGGAGCATTATGAAGAACTCTAGGTCTCTCAAATCATATCCGTGTTGTTTCTTGTTTCGTCTCCACAGTTGATCGTTCATCCGGGGTTCCTGGAAGAAATTCAACGCAGTGAAACTTATAACTTCGATATTGGTCAATGGGAAACAACAGAACAAAGTCAGCAGTCCGACTATACTGCCTATCCCCCAGTCTAGTTATGTGCAAATGAAATAATTATGAAGAAATAAAAAAGATTTGGTCATAAGTCATTGATCATGGAGATCGCAACTTGATGCAATGATTTATCATTGTTTTAATACCGACATTTGTTTTTCTCTAACAAAGTCTGACGCACTTAAGCAAACACAACTTCAAGCAGATATCATTGTACAATGCTACTGTGATCTGAGCTGTGCTATTAGAAACGTATTTTATTTAACCTCATATACAACCTCAAGTTGCGTACTGTAGCAAATGCGGTTTAAGCGATAAATATGGTTTTAACATTGTAATAATTTATAGTAGAATCAACTGTAGATTATATGTTGACGCAGGAGAGACAGATTGAGGGTTTCAGTTTTCATATCTGCATGAGATTACGTATCGTGTTATGTTAAAAAAATAACAGCGCGCAGATAATCGAGAAGCTCCCTTTGTGAAACGTTCACAAACAACATAATATACAACCTGGTCACTACAAATTAGTCTTTGTTCACAATTTTCACTACCATTTATAATCGGAGCCGAAGGACAGATAACATTACAGATACAGAAGTTGGTCTTACTCTGATCTCATTAAAACCGTATATGTAAAAAGACTCGGCCTTTTTGCTAAGATCATGTTTATTATTATGTTCCCCTTCTACGGGAATTGTGATACACACTAACGGTGATCACACAGTCTCGATGCAAGGGGACTGGGGTTGAGAGCGGATCAGTCGATCGGTTGTTTTGTTTTACGTGCCCAGGTTCTTACCCGGTGACTTTTCTTAAAAAGTATATGTAAATACACGGTTATGATTCCCGATAACAAACAATGCTATCGCCTTTCGTTTTCTTCCATAATCCTGGTTCCTGTTTCTATTAAGTACAATAGAAACATTCATAAAGAGCAGGCATTATATAAAGCGTAACAGCGTCACCTTATTGATGGCAAACATTGAGCTTTTGACGAGTTGGAAACAAAGGGAAACAGCGCGATTAAGAGAATGAAAATGACTTACATCATTTGGCATAAGATTACTTTTTCAAACTTGAACTTTTTTGGTAGCATGCTTAGGTAGAGTAATAAGACTGAGTACAAAAAAGAGACAAACAAGAAGTAGCATTAATAACAGACGTGGAATAAGGAGCCAACGTCATTTTTCGTTAAGCTGTCAAATTGATAATTCATTGCATAGCAGCATTGCTGTTCTTTAACTGCTATAATTTAATGGAACTTTCAAAATAGCTCAAATTAGCTATGGGATTAATTTGGTTGGGATGTGCTATGGAAGTTCAAAGTTTCCTCTGGAAGTTATGTATGTTTTTCCATCAAATAATAACGTTCGCCAAAGCGTATGTTTCACAATCAATTTCATTGTAATTTAAGGCACCCAAAATATAGCGATTGTAGATTATTAGCTGGGGGCGAGTAAAATATTCGTACTTATAGATTTAAAAATTGTTGGAGAAAGGATATAAACGTGGGCAGTCTCTTATTTCATGCACTCTCACGTTGTTTGACGTCAATAACTAATATTACCGTGAATAGCGATTAATTATTTGTTAATGTTATGCAGTATACATAACATAAAAATATATGTTGTTTACTCTTTTGGTGCAATTGTAAGTGTACAATGGTTGATGGTAGGTACATAGCATAAAGAACGCAAGAGGAACGTGTTCTTAATTGTCAATTGACTCTTGTAATGGATTGCTTCCTCTATTGTTGTCCTGGTTAGAGTCACCGTTAATGTTACACGAAGCATATTATAATTAAGTCACACGATGTTAGTATTTAGCAGGCTGTCTGATCATCCTTGCACAGAGAAAATAGAATGCTTTTAATTCTCAGTCGACTATTTTAATGGACTTGCGCCCTCCATTTTCATTCTGTTTTGGTGTTAACATTAACGTTACACTAAGCTATAGGGTAATTAACACACATGTGTAAGTATTCAGCAGGGTGTTGTGGGTGATAATCGATCCAATACAATATTCGACATGTTGAACGGATTATCTGAAATTTTCTCTTTATCAACAAATATTTGTTTCAAATTGTATATTTATGTTAAAGGTAACACAATCCTACACAGATGAATACGTTAATAATTAATGGGTGATTAATTTTTGGATATCAAATCGGAATCGTTGACTTAACACAGTCATATCAATGCGTCATACTAAACTGAAGTCTAATGCTGTAAGAGAGGGTGTAGATTTTGTTAAGAGTTGTTCATAAATATCTTCATTTCAGTTTTATATTGAAGTTATAATATCCGAGTACTGATTGTTCTAACATTAGCATTTTACCGTAGTCTACTCTTTTGCAGGTTCTTGCTTCTTTGCAATGGGAATATTTAATATTCTTTTCAGTTGGATTATATCCTATGTGGAAAGTTCTGTCTTTTCAATTTATGTCACGCAGAATGTTTTCATTTCTTGTTTCTATACTAATAGTTTGACAACTTTGTTTTTAGTTTCTTTTTGTTCGTGTTTCGTTGAAATTTGGTTAAATTCTAAGATGACTAGACTCCTGAATAACATGTTCATACGTGAGAGGCAGGGAGAGGCGAAAGAACCGGATGCATTTAATTGATAAAGGAATAAATAAAATGATGTAATACGTTAAGCAGGTAAATATTATTCGTATTGACAGCGCATTGTGATAACTCTAAACGCTAAATAAATGGGGAGGTTGGTAGAATACATTTAGCTAGGGAAAGAACTACTTTTCATTAGGTCATATTTATCATTTATAAATTCTCTTTTCTAAGAAGAATGACTTCTTAATATCAAACATGACCATATTGATGATGATCTTGACATATTATTTCTATGCAGTTATCTTTCCAGACGGACAAACCTCGCCTTTTAGCCGTAATGGTTACTCAACCAACAAAAACAAAAAACTTTATCATCGATGTCAGAAAGACTATGTTATATCCAGTCCTGTAGCAATCCAACTTGCTTGGTAGATATAATGGGTCATTACCTACGACCAGTTTTGACACTTCCCTACTTTATGTGCCCGGTTACGTTGGCGTGTGTACAGGGGACTGGTCTCAACAGTTTGACGAATCCGGATATTCTCAAAGAGGAAGACATATATTTTAATAGAGATATAGAGGTGTAGGAAGGGGTGGGAATGCTTTGAGATACGATGAGATGAGTAAAGTGGGACAGGGATCTTTGTTATGTGTTTAATCTTTCATTTCTGTTATAACAGCTATGAATGGAAACAAACTCGTTTGTATATACGACCGAAATTACAACAATGTTAAGTGACAACAAATGACAAATGTTAGGATCACGTGATTTATGTTCGGTTGTTAACAATTTATCGATAAGTGTTTAATATCTTTCACTTTCCTTTTAACCTTGTTATATATTCAATAACGACGTGTGCTATTTTAACCTTACCGTGAGCTATTTCCTTGTAGAATACATCATACGTGTACTATGTGATATTACTAGTATGTGTCAGTCCATTTAGCCTTTGTAGGCAGTTAGGAGGAACTCTCTTCCAAAAGGGAAAAAGAATATGAAAAACTACACAAACTTAGTACTGAAAACTAAATAAAGTGTAAACTAAATATGAATTATTGTTTAATCAAGAAAGTTACTAAATACATAATGTAAGGCAAATTCATTTATTTAAAGATCGTGAACCTATAGTACAGCAATGGTACTCATATGTTATTCGTGTTCTGATTGTCATACAGGGGCAATACTGAATAATCGGGCAATCGGGCAGTTCCCAAGAGTCCAGAAAAATAGGGCCCAATGACTGTTTGTTTCAGTGTGGCCTATATCTCTGTCAGTCTTTCCCTGTTGTCATGTCTGCCGAGAGGGTTCAGGGGATACAGCGGTCTGGTCCTGGTTGAGATTATAGGTCCAAGAAAATAAAGAACAACATAAGGAAAGATAAAAAGGAATCCAATTACGCAATTGTATCGTAACCTGGAAATTATATATGGAGGAGGCTAACAATGTAATACGTTATTGAATTAACTAGTTGGTCAATTAGATAGTGTTGTAAATCTATTCATTTTGAACAAAATTGCACAATGATCTACTAGAAGACGCACACAGAAAGGTATTCGTTAATTCATCATTACATTTTCCTTTATCTTTGAATGTGATCTAAGCTTGATGAATGGAAGAGAAATTGTGCTCTTGTTACCAGAAAATCAGGGTAAATTACGGTAGCCACCCAAAACGATATGCAATGTACACGGCAGATAGCGTAGAGAAATGTATAACATACAAGTATGTTACTGTTTATAATAATTACAGACTGAGTCTGACTTTTCGGCATCTATCGAAGGGATACATCTACTACACTAGCTTTGGCAAGAAAATATGAAGATAAAATTTATCGAATAAGAAAGTTATGAGTTAATGTGTAAATTATATATTGAGGAAATTAGTGAAAAGTTAACCACAGTAGAGTTGTTTCGTTCTACAGCTTTCAACTGACTGCCTCTGTCAATGTTATCTATATAAATATATCATAAACATTTGAGGTTGTTGATTTCTAGAGAATGAAGAAAGAGTACTTGAATTTTATGTCTACTAGCCTTGTCAAGACGTCAATAAAAACATTACAGAATAAAGACGATCACATCATACATACTTATTGTAACCATAGAGAACAACAAGTTGGCTTCTAAAAAGGAAAACATTCCAATACGTTGATAACCTTATTACGAAACATAGCAGTGACAAAATATGCGATAAGTGATTAGGTGAAGAAGTGTTAACTAGAAATGGCATGTCATTGGTGAAGTTCAATGATATGTTGAAAAAACCCATGAAAGATCAAAGTTGCATTTGTTGTCGTTACAAAGTGTTTAAAAGTTATGCTAAACATATACAACATAATTATAATAATAATAATAATATATTACAGAGAGTAAACCAATTGATACCAATGAGACACCCAGGTCTACTACCGTGCATGGTAAATATTTAATTGCGGATGTAAACCCTGTTGTAGTATCATGAGATTTCACGGAAGTACTGGTCAATAATGACTGACGGTAAGAATATATGTGACACACTGTTCTACTCTATAATATGGTATATGTGTAGGTAACTCCCGTAGCTTCAGGGAATCTTGAGGTTTCGTAGCGATTACCAATCACCAGTACTAGCACCTAGTCGTACCCAGTTCACACTCCAGCATGGTAGATTTGTTCTGCATAGGTAGGTTGAGCGGTATCAGGGGTTCTCATAGTTAAATACGTCGTAGGTATCGGTATCTCGTAAGAACTGTCCGCGATTAATTTCTCAAATATCTGTTAAGGGATAATGCGGGGACTTTTGCAAGATACTTTCACAATATAAATGCCTGACTTGACCTTACAGACATTCTTTACATAAAAGGTACAATCAAATAAAGAGAAATTATATATGAGAAGTTGTAAATAAGTTAGATATGAACATTTCTGTGAATCTCTTTAAGCTGGTTATACGAGACAGCTGTATAATTACAACTATCCATTATCGATTATTATTACACACACTGCCTAACGTTCAGCTGGTAATATGACACTGCTATATAATCACAACTATCCATTAAAGATTATTATTATGACACTGCCTAACGTCAAGCCGGTAACATGATGCTGCTGTATTATTACAACTATCCATCATCGATTATTTTTATACACTTCTGAACGTTAAGCTACATATTCAGTTACATCGTTCTTTTTACAAGTGACATGGTACATCATGATGGTCGACATAAGAACTTTATTGTGAATAAAAGCCGTTTTACTTCAGTATCTGTGGCAAATTTCTCTGTTAAATCATAAAATTATATGAATTATATTACGCGTTTCCATATTGGGTTAGTTGTCAGAATGCTTTAGCTCGGTTGCTATCAACACCATATAAACTAAACCTCACTTAATATTCTCTTCTGGGTTTCTTTCCCTACCCTTGGATTTCAATTTGACAGCGGGCGTGACTAACATGCTGCCATTTAAGGAATGCTGAATGAAGCAGGATTAGGATAGACTCTATGAACTACTGTTTAAACTACATTCAACAGTTTGGTAAAACTCTTAATCTACTCTCAAATCTCTAATACAATCTATGAGAGAAGTTCCTTCAATGTGCATGTGTAACATTGCTAATAATACCACATTCGGACACGTAATGGTGACTGATAACTGTTCTAAAATGATGTTAAATTACTTACAGCTACGAATGTTCCCCTCAGATGATGAATGGAAGGTCGAAGAGAACAGTTATGGTTCCAGCAATCGAACAAGATTTTATCTCTGCAAATGATTAAGAAATCAATTCAAATAGTGAATCAGCAGATGTAGTGAATTACTGTATATGTTTAATTGTAAAAATTAAACAAGAAGTGTTATACTAACATACACATTTAGTTAGTTTTACTTTCATCATCATTCTTTTCTTGTAAAATTTCCCAATAGACATTGTGAAGCTATTACTTGGTTAAACACCGGACACTTTCGACGTTTGACATATCAATGAGAATTATATAGCTAAAAGTAAAATAACAATGGTAGCACTCACTTGGATGAAAGTACCTTGAAACAAAACAGTCAGCGCTCCTTCAGATACTAACATGTCTATTTATAGTAACCTATGTAGAATTGAGTATTAATAAGTAATCCACAATAACTCTATTATATTAAAATTTTTATATCCAACTAAAAACTCGCAGACAGATGGTTGTAAAACATACAATAATTGTTAAATATTTGTTTTTCAAATAGAAAAAAAAATACAGAACTAATTACAAACCGGCTTCAACTAGTATGGGATGGGTGTTACTCGGGCACTTATAGAATGAAAGGTTAATTTAGGGGTTGACTTCTTACTTTATCTGTAAGTACTTCTCCGGCCAGGGTACTGATGGTGTGACCGCTTCTTCGCCAAAGCTAACTTCCTTGTCCACAGGAAATGGTGGGTTCCCTAACAGATGTGCGAGTGTAGAAACATCAAAATTAGTATGTATATGTATATCTTACTTGTGAATTGAGGTAACCCCAAGGTTATTATGTCTTTTTACACAGTTGTACAGCTGAGTGTCTGTCATGAATGTTATCAAACTCACCTATTACCTTCTTGCACTCACTTTATTTATACATGATACTACCAACTGTTAAAGATGCTGTAATTAATTCAGACAAAAAAGTCTGAAATAGTGCTCATGTCTCTTCTTCTAGTTATCTAACCTTAAATACAGCTAAGAGCAGTATTTTGTGATTTTACAATTTGGTACTGGATTGCAATCAATGGTATGTTATGTACAATATATCTAGGTGTCTCTATAGATTACTATTATAATTTGATTTTCTATATATAATATTTAAATGTTTTTTTCCTAAAAATTAGTGTAATTATTGACGTTACTAAGAGTTAATTGTAATTAAAAAAACTGAGTAATCTTTGATGTATTTATACATATTAGTAGATATAATCAAATCCAATTCACTAATATGATGTGAAATATGAAACTATATATTTGTTGTGTAATTGATGTAGTTTTCTGTTATACTAAGCAACGTATTTTGTTATCGGACTCTATATTTTTTGCTACAATTATTTCGTTATCATTAAATTTCTTTACCAGCTGCCATAATCTCCCATATTACTACTGCTGTAGACCACACGTCACTGGATTCCGTATACTGATTAAACAGCAACATTTCAGGTGGAAATTGGTTCAAAGTTACCGTAGGAATCTGTAAACGAAATAGTAAATTATACCAAACACAATTTGTTTTTTTAATATATTAATATTTATTCTGGTTATAATAATCTACAATTGTACACTTCAATACACTCACAACTGATTTTTGATTTCCTAAATCGAAATGATGATAAGTTATATTGGAAAGTAATTCGATTGTGCTATGGGATGTTTTTCCACATAGACAGGTTGTGATCAAGATTAAGCATTGTTTTGGATTACGGAGAATTTTTAATTGCATTTGTGAAAAACAATTTAGAGCGGTACATGTATGATATTGAAATTTAAAGAGCTTTCTATTAAAATAATAATAATAATAATAATAATAATAATAATAATAATAATAATAATAATAATAATAATAATAATAATAAAAATAATAATAATAATAATAATAATAATAATAATAATAATAATAATAATAATAATATTAATAATAATAATAATAATAATAATAATAATAATAATAATAATAATAATAATAATAATAATAATAATAAAAATAATAATAATAATAATAATAATAATAATAATAATAATAATAATAATAATAATGTACTTATAAATAAATTCCACAAAATTATACCAAAACTCAAAAAGAGAACAAGCGATTCAGCTGGAGTACTGTTCCTTTTTTTTCCTTTTTTTTTTTTGCTTGATCTAAATAAAGGTTTACATCTTAAACTCCATTATCCTTTAAAAAAAAACTTTTTCTGATTATGAAGACAGTACAAGTAATTAAATAAATAAATAACTATCATTATTAAACAGACGTAGAACAAAGTCATAAAAGGGTCGATTAATAAATGAGTTATTTACCTGTGCTTTCTTAAGACCAGCTATTTTTGGTGCATCGCCGGCCAGACAGAAGTCAAATAATTTGACCTGCCCTTCCTTGGTTAGTAAAACCTTTTTAGTTGTTAAGCCAGGGTGAAGGAACTGACAGAATATAAAACAAATAAGTTAAGTAGTTATTACATAATTAAGAGACACAAATTTCCCACTTATACCTTTGTCTTTGACTGAAAACTTGTTTTGTTTAAAGAAATGTTAGATACGATTAGCAACCAACAGTGATGAGGTTGATCTGATGATATAGGACTAAATAAACAACAATATTTAGCTGATAACTTAGGCAAGTTTTACATTTCTTACCCCGAATGTCTTAAGGATGTCCATTCCTTCCAAAACTCCAGCTACGTGTTTGATGACGTCAGGAACTGACAAAGAACTACAACAGTAGTAGTCTCCTTTATTTTTAGTATCACGTGACAAGACGCTATGCAGATTTTCACAATTGAGATGTTCACTAATAAGAAACAGTTTACCTAAACAATAGAAGAAATCAAAGTTTTATTTCAACAGATAACTCTCCATCAATATTGAAATTGAATATGATTCTAATCGCAATGAAAACTGGCTAGCTTAATTATCAATTTGAATTATTATCTCTGATAATGAAATCCCTGATTTAGTCCTCTTCGGACAATACATAATAATTATTGACTTGATCAGAAGATGTTGTCGGCTACAGATAGTCCATGAGAACTTTATCTTAATAAACTTGGCACTTTGAATGAAAACGATTACATGCACGTTCCACCTTTTCCCATTAGTACGTTCTTAAAACATGTAAAAGGACAATAATAACTCACTGCTTTGGATAGATATAGCCTCGATCTTTGCTAGATGGTTCGATGCTGGTAATTCGAGACATTTTCTGATGAAAGCCTCCCAATGAATTTCTTTCTTTCTAATGAGCTTTTCTGAATAAAATACAGAAAAAGTTCAGTTATATATAAAAGCGTGTTAACATTTATTTATCAAAATGTTGCACAAGGTCACTTAATATAAGTTTAATATTTAATTGATATAAAATATGAGAGGAATTACCATTCGAGCCACCGAGTTGTCGAATACAACAAAGCGATGAAGACATCTTTTAGTTTTAGTTGACTGCATCAATATATGACAATGAAGCTAACATCAGCCTTGGGATTATAGATATTTGTTATCACCAACCTGTCAGTGTTGTTATTACAACACACTTATTGGTTTCCTCAGCCAAATTGACAGATCCCATCCATCGTTTGTAGATTTTTCCCATCTTGATATTCATGATGATGGAAATAGCTTTCTCACTCAACATCCGGGGATCTTTTCCTGCAATCGCATCTGCTGTAGAATAGTAATCTGCCAAGAAATTAAGACTCATGAAGGAAACATACATCACGAATACAGGCCGTTACCTATGGTAATTTAGACCAAAAGTGTGTGTTGTAAGTTAGATTTAACAAAGGTAGCTTAATCATATGATTATAGTTATTGCTTCTCTTTGTGAGGATATTTATGAATTAAAGAAACCTATAAAACATTCATACGTTATTTTTCAGTATATAAATAATTTGAACGTTATCATCTGATTGTAATGTTTTACCGGCTCTCTATACTTACTCTGTTATACGTACTCTGGGCTATAATTAGGGTGTGCAATAAATTTGTAGTTCCGTATATGCCTTCATTGATTCATGTCTTTAAAATTATATTTATTTTGAGTAAACTTACTAGGTTCACTTCCTTCAGAATGGTGCGAGTTCTGCGAGTTGTCCTCGTCAACAGGTATCTCTGGTAATTCTTTCCTTCTACAGAAATAAACGATGAAAGAACTCAGACATTCCATGATAATGCATACCAAGAGAGTATTAGCAACATTATACACCTTGTTATTACTTATTAAAAAAGTTATCTGCTATTTTCGAAATCAATATAACTAAAGCATTTAAATATACACCCAATTCCAAAGCTAGAGTAAATTGAAAAATAAAGCTTACCTTCCTCCCTTTTGATTGACTGTAAATGAAGTAAATATTTTGGTAAATTCATTTTTCTATAATTGTTTTCGGGTTTTTTCAAGTATTGCAATGTAAGAAATATTGATGTATAACATTTCGAAGCAACAGGTATATAACATTTGTCAAAATACAATATCTTTGTTTTATGTTTGAATATAGTGAGTATAAAATTCTGCATGTGAATGTAAAACAGCAACATGAAATAATACCAATGAAATACAGAACGCCTTTTTTTTGTGTTATTCAAAATTGATTTTAGTAAAAAAAAAAACTGCAATGCTAATGTTATTAATGTGTCTTATTAACGTGTCTTATTCATGTGTCTTATTAATGTGTCATATGTTAAAATGTATTTAGCATGACAATAAGATACCAGTTCAAAGCACTATTATGTAATTCAATATGGATCCTGTAGAGGGTATTATGTGATCACTGTTATTTAAATTATGATTTGAAATCAAAGTACCCCTTACGTGATTGATTGGTATCTAAGGGTCCTTCATCAAGTACTTTCATTGGATGGCTTGAGCTGCTACTATGGTTTCTAAACCAAAAGGATAGAAAATTGAAGGAAACAGTAAATTCATATTTTGTACCATCAATGTCAACAACTCTATTGGCTGTCTTATATACAGTAAAGATATTCGATAACCATAATTTTAGTAAATAATGTAGGGACTGGGTTCAGGAAAGACGGGGGATGGGGGAGAGGGTTGGTGTGAGTGGGGCTGTTCACATGTAACAATCAGTAGAATATGCTATTCTCAAGACTCACCCTCTTCGGTTTCTTGACACTGTAAGCGAAGAAAGAAAGAATACATTCTATTTTTTAAGTCTTTCCAAAGTGGCCATCGATTATAGAGAAGCTCGAAATGATAACAACACAATGACTAAATTTCAAATGATCATTTCCCTCAAAACGTTTGTTAACTAAAGTAGAAAACCCATCGGGTCTACAGTGATGTTTCCTTGGCTGATTCTTTTGCTCATTGCAGCAATTTACTGCAAGCGTAATATACAATGATTAACAGCATCTTCTACACCGCCTAACCCCCCCCCCCTCCCCACCATGTCATTCGCCTTCTTTATCTAATTTATGAAATAATATATAAATCCAATGTCAGAATCGTAAATTGTCGAGTTCATTGAACAAACTTACTATGTGATATCTAAATCATAGGACTGTGAAATGGTTACACTTTCGTTCTGCCTCATGCATGAACTTTCATTTTACTACATTGTGCTCGTTACTTATAGAAGGTACCAATGAATAGAAACAAATGTACCAATGTTATCCAAACTTTCTTTCTATGTCCACCTTGGAATTATGTTTGTTAAAATTTGTTCATATATCTTTAAATTTGGTAAAGCAATAGAAACCTGACTTTTTTTCAAACAAAGAACCGTTAAAGCTTAAACTATTGTCATAGTTTCAATAATATTGAAGTTCCACTGTTTGTACAATGCGTATACCTACATCTAAATTTTCTGACTGTGAAACAAGCACAAACTAACAGGCAACTGGAAATGGACCCGACAACACCAGCCACAATCACCCAAATGTTTTCTAAAGCGCTTTCTCCTATTGTTTGTACAGTTGCTGTAAGAAACAAGCAAAGAGAGTGTTCGTCTTTGAAGTGCGAGGAATCAGACTTCCGTCCATGACTACATAATATGAACGGGATGATGACTTGTTGATTTGCATGTAAATGTTACCCTTTAAAATACGAACCCCTTTTACCTTAAACATGAATTGTTCAGGCTATGTTATCATATGATGTACGAACATCAACAGCTTCTACCTGCGTAAAAATGGACTGTTGTATAAACGAGCCGAAACAAAATGGAACTTCCACACCTAAGTGTCTGCGGTTACAACCTGTTCACTTATTTGAATCACAATCATTTCCGCCTCCCCTACCTCAGATGGTGGGTCATACCGCCATTAATTTCTTTAAATATCACTACATGTGTTTTGCATGTCAAAACAAGGGACTATAATACGTAAACATTTGTCGAATAAGGCTGTGTCGAATACATCAACATTATCTCTAACGAATAGTAATCCGGTCATTTTAAGCTGAAGTAAAATCTTAGCCCTTTCCTGTTATGTATTTAGATCCTCCTACAAGCAGGAACTCGTGAAGAAGCCATCATTGGCTTATTTAAGCCACAAGCTGACCGAAGTCAGTCTCTTAGATTCATAGTTTTAACGTCCATGATTATGAATTGTAAATTGTCAACAACTCTGTAAATGGACGACATACATTAATCTTGGAGTGACTCGAACTCGGGACCTTATGATTGGAAGGCACCAGCGTCAACCACTGAGCTAACACTCCCTAAACCTATAAACCCTAAACTTTATTGAAGTATTCATGAAATAACTAATTAAGTAAATGAATGTTATTATTAGATAATAACAAATATGTCGAATAAAGCTTCATTAACCCTGTCGAATCGAACATATGTGATTTATATATATATATATATAAATACATCCCTATTGGCACTACAAGAAATGCAGACGTCATGTGATATGTATTCTACAGTAGGAGGTAAACACATTGACATTGCATAACATTTACATTTAATGTTCGTTATATATACATAAATTCTATATTTGGTTTGACGAATAATCACAATAACGGGATGTCGAATTATCTCTACATTGTCCTATTTTGTCTATTTATATTATTCCTGTACTAAAGAAGAATCAATATGGATTGAAAAAAACCCTTTTTTTTAAATTTTAAATCAACAGTTTGGTGTATGATAGACCAGCGAAAGTAGACAAGAATCACAGTTATGTCGATTAATTACAGTTATGTAAATATTCGATATGCAAGTATGTTCTTCGGTGTGTGTCGAATAAAGCAAAGTACGCCATGTCGAAATTTAGTGTCGAAGTTAGCAAACTAGTTATGTCGATTACAGCATACTGTGTCGAACACTACAAAGAATTAATCCATCGCTCTATTCGTCCTAGTCGATCTACATGTCGAAGTTCACATACCGTAGAGGTCGGAGTTAGCAAACTATGCCAAACACCACACAACGTTGGTCTCAGAATGTCTTTGCTTTAAACCAAATTGTAACTTTTGAATTCGTCGCCATTTGGAAGCATTATGAAAGTTAATTTGACGAAGTTGCAAGAACGGCATTCAAATTTATATTTTGATATTTCAGTTTGAAAAGAAGACACAGGAATGTCTAAGTGATCGTAAACTACACGCGGTACCCTGGTTGACCTTGTATTGACCTGAACGGCTGAAATACATCCATGCCTCGTTAGAAGAGGGAATGTTGTAACAATTTCTTGCTGGTCGAAGCTCTGTTCTGCAGATTGAGAAAATAATAAACCAGTGCTGTTTTCTTTCTTTCACATTTCATATTCACGTATTTTCGTTAAGAGGGGGCGCTATATAGTTTCATTAGCTTCATATGGCAACGTAATCTAAGTAGCTATAAACATATCTGTAAACATAACAGCGTTCATGGATCTTATCAAAACTGAACCTGCGTAAAGAAAGAGAACTTTGAATCTGTGTTTTGCTAGAAGACTAGGGAAGAAGTTATATTGTAACATATTTAAAGATTTTAGTTCACAATTTAGTAGTTACGTCCACCTTTATATATGTGTTTTCTCTTTTTGGATGGCGTAGTTTCACTTTATTGTCAATACAGCTAACTTTACAACTCTACTTGGATCTTAGAATACGTTGTGGATTTCAAGGATTACATAGCACACACACAAAAATACAATTATTCAGGGAAACGGCGTCATCATAAATAACAGTTTTAGGCAAGGAGTAAATTAACTCACATTCATGAAAATTTTGATATGTATGTAGCCTACATTCTGCATTCAGAAACGCAGAATTCATCTCCCAATAATTCACTAATAGTATTGCTTTCTTGTTATGTTAAGATCTGAGCAATTTGTATTCATGTTTCTGTTTGGTGTTACCATTAATGTTCCACTAAGCATAGTATAGTTAACTCTATTGATGTTAGCATTCAACGGGCTGTCTGATAATGCTCGAATAGAGAAATAATGCTTTAGTTCTCAGTTGACTATTTAAATGGACTTGCGCCCTCCACAATCATTTTTCATCACAAATAAACTTTCGTTTTAGGCAAGGATTAAATTAACTCACATTCATGACAGGTTTGATATGTAGCCTACATTCTGCATTCAGGTCAATATTCATTCATCTGAATGTTACTAGCACTGTCACCTGGCAGTTTTAAGGTATACAGAGCTAATATGATAAAGATATATTGTCGATCCTTATTAAAAAAGCTATGAACTTGAAAGAATGTTTGGTGTTGGGTACTGAACGCGGCCTTGGGAATATATGTATATAACTGTATAGTCTATGTTTCATTACGTTAGTATTGAAAACACGTTCAGAAAATATGAGGAAGGGAACGGGCGAAAGCTAGTAGATATCTTATAAATTGTAAATAACTATAAATATACTAGCATGGTATGGTCGCAAAATAAACTATGTATGTAAAAGAAGTCACGGGTCAGTAAAATGCCGTGTATAATGCAGTGTTACGGTAGAGACAGGTACAGTTAATATCGTTCCCTAACTTGTGACTATCGTTTAGATAGGACCTGCATCAGCTATCTAATGAACGAGGACGGAAAACATCTGATAACACAATAAATAATACATGTCCGTATTTGACATGTAACTAGAATGAAAGGAAGAAAAATACTAAACTAACATGAACCAGACAAACATGGTTACTGCTTACTCTGTTCAACTAACCATGTATCGAGATGTGATATACAAATATACACTATCAACTAGCGCCATCTCAATTACAAAGTAACAATAGGAATACAAGATAACTTTACATGATGTAAATAAGGGTTGTATGGCGAGTGTAAGGAATTTTAAAACCTGGTCACTACATATTAGTCTTTGTACACAATATTCACTACCATTAATAATCGGAGCCGAAGGACCTCTTCTCGCGAATAATCCTCGACGATTTTCAACAGCAGTTTGCAAATTCTGACTGTGACATCACGGTTACTGAAGGGAAGGTTCGTCGTCATTAGTCAAGACTCCACTCATCGAAGGCTGCCGGACCAGACAAGCTCTGCCCGCGCCGCGGGTCTTAAAACAATGTGCAATGCAACTTTCGAACATGTTAACGTATATTTTCAATCAATCTTTCACGACCCGTGTTATACCTAACTTATGGAAGCAATCATGTATCATACCAGTACCTAAAACCAGTGCAATATCATGTTTGAATGACTTACGTCATGTTGCCCTCACTGCTGTGCCAATGAAAATTTGTGAACGTATATTTTTAGAACGCTTTAGACCATTCGTAACTCCATTTTGGGATCCTTTCCAGTTTGCATACCAATCAGATCGAAGTTGTGAAGATGCCAGTCTTTTGATCCTTCAAAAACTATATTCTCATTTAGAACATTCTTGCCGACGACATTTTGCCCGTGTGACATTTTTCGACTTTTCGTCTGCATTCAACACAATCCAATCACATATTTTAGTCAGTAAACTTAAGAATATGGACGTTCCCGATGGTTTTATTCAGTGGATTTTAAACTATTTAACTAACAGAACTCAGTAGGTGAAACTCAGCCATTCGTGTCTCTCCGATATTATTCTTTCAAATACAGAGGCACCCCAGGGAACGGTTCTAGCACCGTTCCTATTCACACTTTACACGTACGATGCCAGGTAATCGGAACAAGGGTGCTCACTCATCAAGTTTGCTGACGATACTGCCATGATTGGCTTAGTCAATGGTAATAGTGATGAAGCTTACTTACGTCAAATTCAGTCTTTTGCGAACTACTGTGATCGTAACTTCCTACAATTAAATGTTGCTAAGACCAAAAATGATTATTGATTTTCGTCGCAATACTAATCCTCCACCCCCTGTTGTTGTCAAAGGAAGTGTAGTTGATCGTGTTACGTCATACTAGTATCTTGAGGTAGTGCTGAATGATCACTTGGCATGGGGAGATCAAATTGATATATTGGTTAAAAAGTTGAATTCTAGATTGTACTGCCTCCGTAAGATGTCGAATTTTGATGTTCGTCATGACATCCTTGAAATGTTTTATAATTGTACCATTAGCGGGGTTTGGCGTTATTGCTTGATTTGCTGGGGTGGGAATGTAAACAAACATGAAATAGGTCGTATTAACAGCATCATTAAGAAAGGAGAGAGTAGTCGGGGAACCCTTGCCTTCCATTGACTCGGTTTACCACAGCATTCTCGAGTCCAAACTGGACGCGGTACAGAAGGACCATACCCACCCCCTCTATAAGCTTCTTCATAATAGTCAGATGTCCAGAGGCAGTGGCAGGTTGAGACTTCCGTGTCTCAAAACCAATAGATACAGAGATTCTTTCATACCCCGTGCAATTAAGCTTTTCAATGAGGTTTTGTTACGTTGACTCTCATATATTGACTTTTTTTTATTATTCTTACTATCTTATTTTACAATATACACATCTATTTTTGTAACATTTTCGTTGTTTTATGAGCGAATGCCTGAATTTCCCTTTGGGATCAATAAACTTTTACTTATCTTATCTTATCTTATAGCACATCTTATAGCACATCAACTAAACCGTTCGCCAAAACGTATGTTTTACAATCAATTTTTATTGTAATTTAAGGCACCCAACATAAAGCGATTGCAAATTATGAGCTGGGGCGAGTTAAATATTCGCATCATTAGATTTAAAAGAGGTTAGAGAAAGAACATGGATGTGGACAGTCTCTTATTCCATGCACTCTCACGTTGTTTGACGTCTGTAACTAGCTTTCATATTCCCCAGAATAGCGATTGCAAAATGTCCCTTTTAATGTTATGTGGTCAACAAAACATAAACATATCTGTGGTTCACTCATTTGGTGCATTTGTAAGTGCACAATGGTTGATGGTACATAGCATATAGAACGAAAGAGGAACGTTTATTTAACTGTCAATTTGACTCTTGTAATGGACTTGCGCCCTCTATTATTGTCCTGTTTGGCGTCACCGTTAATGTTACACTAAGCACAGTATAATTAAGTCACATGATGTTAGTATACAGCCGGTTGTCTGATAATCCCCGCACGCGAGATTTTTTTTCCCAGCGCGGTAAAGGCAATTATTTGCATACCTCGCTTCTCATTGGCTGGGTCTTGCACTTTTGATGCTGAATTGGGAAGTTCGTGCTTACGATATGCGTGTTTGTATGTACATGAACATACACGTGTACGCAGTGGATCGTGATTCGCATACACGTATTGTATGAACTGGCGACTGTCTTGAAACAAGATTCAATTTTTTTTTTTAAATTGTGTAAATGTTTTTTCTTTGCTTTTGCGCAGACTTGTTTGTGTACATTTACATCCGTAAGTTCGTAAAACCTGATACTGCGACCATGGACTGTGAGTGTACACGTCTTATTGTAGATGACTGTCCTTCTGTGAAGATAATGATTGCTTAGGTTGATGATCCAAAACTGAAAAGCCAATAAATCGAATAAGTTAGTTTGGACAAGGGTGAAGCTTCGAAGTGATGGTGGAACTTGCTGTACAGAGTACTGCGATGGCAATTCACGCAGATAATTACCAGGCGTTTGCTTGCTTCAAAACTGCATAAAAACATTAGGCAGCTTTGACCGTTTCTGGTTGACTTTTTACTTGAGATGCTTTTAAACTTTAAACTGATAGACTCTTAGTTCTGAGCATAGACATTGATATGATTTTCAAAATTATGACCCTTTGATACGGTTTACTATGACCCTTTGGCACGGTTTTCAGATAATATAATACGAAAGATATATGCCTAGTATTGAGTCATGAAGGTTAATAGTACCACTGTCACTGTGGATTATAGTTATTGAACACAGACATTGTCTTACGTTTATATAATATTGTGATTTTTTGTATCATCTTCAAACTGTTTCGGTTTGATTTAACTTCTTTAAATTTACAGCAACAGAGTTGTGCGATACATAACCACATTCTTGGCAGAACACACCGACAAATAAATTAACTCTACTCAAACGCGTACCACTGTACATTCTGCTGCTAGACAGTTTTCTTTTTTGTTGTGAGTGTAGCAAAGTGGCCTTGTGAAATGTGGTATGTGATGAGCGATTCAGTGTAGCAGCTGCTAGTTGATATTGTAATGAATCTTATGTATACGGACCCCAGCCAATGGGAGCGATGTATGCTAATCTTGGCCTTTACCGCGCTGGGAAAAAAATTCGCTCCCTGCACAGAGAGCAAAAGAATGTTTTAATTCTCAGTTGACTTTTTAATGGACTTGCGCCCTCAATTTTCATTCTGTTTTGCTGTTACCAGTAACGTTACACTAAGCATAGTGTAATTAACACACACGATGTTAGCATTCAGCAGGGTGTTGTGGGTGATAATCGATCTAATACAATATTCGACATGTTGAACGGATTATCTGAAATTTTCTCTTTATCAACAAATATTTGTTTCAAATAGTATACCTTTATTAAAGGTAACACAATCCTACACAGATAAATACATTTAAAATTAATGGGTGATTAAATTTGGATATCAAATCGAAATGTTTGACTTAGTACAGTATTATCAATGCGTCATACTATACTGAAATCTTATGCTGTAAGAGAGGGTGTAGCTTTTGTTAAGAGTTGTTCATAAATATCTTTATTTCAGTTTTATATTAAAGTAATAGTATCCGAGTACTGATTGTTCTAACACTAGCGGTTTTCCGTAGCTTACTCTCTTGCAGGTTTTTGCTTATTTGCAATTTGAATATTGAATATTCTTTTCAGTTGGATTATATCCTGTGTGGAAAGTTCTGTCTTGACATTTTTATGTCACGCAGAATGCTTTTATCTCTTGTATCCATACTAATAGTTTGACAACTGTGTTTGTTCTTTCATTTATTCGTGTTTTGTTTCCAGATATTTGGTTAAATTCTGAGATGACTAGACTCCTGAATGACGTGTTCATACGTGGGAGGCAGGAATAGGAGGAAGAAGCAGGATGCATTTAATGGATTAAAAAAACAATAAAAGGATGTAACAAGTTAAGCAGGTAAATATTATTCGTATTGACAGCGCATTGTGGTAACTCTAAACGCTGAATTAATGGGGGAGGTTGGTAGAATACATTTAGCTAGGGAAAGAACTACTATTCGTTAGGGTCATATTTATCATTTATAATTTCTCTTTTCTAAGAAGAATCAATTCTTAATATCATACATGACCATATTGGTGATGATCTTGACATATAATTTCTATGCAGTTATCTTTCCAGACGGACAAGCCTTGTCTTTTAGCCGTCATGGTTACGCAACCAACAACTACAAAAGAGTTTAACATCGATGTCACGAAGACTATATTTTGTCCAGTCATGTAGCAATCCTACTTGAATTCATGCTTGGTAGATATTAGGATGTCTAAATTGAATGCGTCATTACCTACGACCAGTTTTGACACTTCCCTGCTTTATGTGCCTGGTTACGTTGGTGTTTACAGGGGAATGGTCTCAACAGTTTGACGAATCAGGGTATTCTCAAAGAGCAAGACAGATATGTTAATAGAGATATAGAGGTGGAGAGAGAGGGCATGGGGGATGCTTTGAGATACGATGAGATGAGCAAAGTGAGACACGGACCTTTGTTATGTGTTTAATCTTTCATTGTATGTTATAACAGCTATGAATGGAAACAAACTCGTTTCTATATACGACCGAAATTACAACAACGTTAAGTAATAACTAATGATATTGGATCACGTGATTTCTGTTCGGTTGTTAACAATTTGTCGTTAAGTGGTTAATATCTTTCACTTTTCCTTTCAACCTTGTTATATATTCAATAACGACGTGCGCTATGTTAACCTAAAGGTGAGCTATTTCCTTGTAGAATACATCATATGTGTACTATGTGATATTACTAGTGTGTGTCAGTCCATTTAGCCTTTGTAGGCAGTTAGGAGGAACTCTCTTCCGAAAGGCAAAAGGAATATGAGAAACTACACAAACTTAATACTGAACACTAAATAAAGTATAAACTAAATATGAATTATTGTTTGATCAAGGAAGTAACTTAAGACATAGTGTAAGGCAAATTCATTTATTTAAAGATCATGAACCTATAGTACAGCAATGGTACTCATATGTTATTCGTGTTCTGATTTTCATAAAGGGGCATATTGAATCATCGGGCAATCGGGCAGTTCCCAAGAGTCCAGAAAAATAGGGCCCAATGACTGTTTGTTTCAGTGTGGCCTATATCTCTGTCAGTCTTTCCCTGTTGTCATGTCTGCCGAGAGGGTTCAGGGGATACAGCGGTCTGGTCCTGGTTGAGATTATAGGTCCAAGAAAATAAAGAACAACATAAGAAAAGATAAAAAGGAATCCAATTACGTAATTGTATCGTGACCTGGAAATTATATATGGAGGCTAACAATGCAATACGTTATTGAATTAACTAGTTGGTCAATTTATGAATAATACGATAGTGTTGTAAATCTATTCATTTTAAACAAAATGACACAATGATCTACTAGAAAGACGCACACAGAAAGGTATTCGTTAATTCATCATTAAATTTTCCTTTATCTTTGAATGTGATCTAAGCTTGATGAATGAAAGATAAATTGTGCTCTTGTTACCAGAAAATCAGGGTAAATTACGGTAGCCACCGAAAACGACATGCAATGTACACGGCAGAGAGCGTAGAGAAATGTATAACATACAAGTATGTTACTGTTTATTATAATTACAGACTGAGTCTGACTTTCGGCATCTATCGAATGGATACATTTACTACACTAGCTTTAGCAAGAAAATATGAAGATAAAATTTATCGAATAAGAAACTTATGAGTTAATGTGTAAATTATATATTGAAGAAATTAGTAGAACGTTAACCAAGTAGAGTTGTTTCGTTCCATAACTTTCAACTGACTCTGTCAATGTTATCTATATCTATATGAATATATCATAAACTTTTGAGGTTGTTAATTTCTAGAGAATGAAGAAAGAGTATTTGAATTTTATGTCTACTAGCCTTATCAAGACGTCAATAAAAACATTACAGAATAAAGACGATCACATCATACATACTTATTGTTTGTAACCACAGAGAACAACAAGTTGGCTTCTAAAAAGGAAAATATTCCAATACGTTGATAACCTTATTACGAAACAAAGCAGTGACAAAATATGCGAGAAGTGATTAGGTGAAGAACGGTTAACTAGAAATGGCATGTCATTGGTGAAGTCCAATGATATGTTGAAAAAACCCATGGAAGATCAAAGTTGCATATGTTGTTTTACAAAGTGTTTAACAGTTATGCTAAACATATAAAACATAATAATAATATATTACAGAGAGTAAACCAATCGATACCAATGAGACACCCGGATCTTCTATCTTGTATGATAAATATATAATTGCGGATGTAAACCCTGTTGTAGTATCATGAGATCTCACGGAAGTACTGGTCAAAACTGACTGACCATAAGAATATATGTGACACACTGTTCTACTCTATAATATGGTATATATGTGTAGGTAGCTCCCGTAGCTTCAGGGAATCTTGAGGTTTCGTAGCGATTACCAATCAGCAGTACTAGAACCTAGTCATACCCAGTTCACACTCCAGAATGGTAAATTTGTTCTGCATAGGTAGGTTGAGCGGTATCAGGGGTTCTCATAGGTAAATACGTCGTAGGTATCGGTATCTCGTAAGAACTGTCTGCGATTAATTTCTCAAATATCTGTTAAGGGATAATGTGGGGACTTTTGCAAGATACTATCAAAACATAAATGCCAAATAAAATCTATCACTTTGCCTGAACTAACCTTACAAACCTTCTTTACATTAAAGGTAAAATCAAATCAAGAGAAATCATAAATAAGTTAGATATGAACAGTTTTTGTGAATCACTTTAAGTTGGTTATACGAGACAGCTGTATAATTACAAGTATTCATTATCGATTATTATTACACACTTCCAAACGTTAAGCTGGTGATATGAGACACTTGTATAGTAACAACTATCGCTTATAAACTATTATTACACACCCTGCCTAACGTTAAGCTGGTAATATGACACTTCTATATAATTACACCATTCCATTACGGATTATTATTATCACACTGCCTAACGGCAAGCTGGTAACATGACAATGCTGTATAATTACAACTATCCATTTTCGATTATAAACACTTCTTAACGTTAAGCTACATATTTAGTTACATCGTTCTTTTTACAAGTGACATGGTACATCATGATGGTCGACATAAGAACTTTATTGTGAATAAAAAGCCGTTTTACTTCAGTAAATCTGTGGCAGTTTTCTCTGTTAATTAAACAATTATATGAATTATATTACGAGTTTCCACATTGGGTTAGTTGTCAGAATGCTTTAGCTCGGTTGCTATCAATACCATATAAACTAAACCTCACTTAATATTCTCTTCTCGACTTCATTCCCTACCCTTGGATTTCAGTTTGACAGCGGCGATGCCTAACCATGATGCCATTAAGGAATGCTGAATGAAGCAGGATTAGGATATAGTTTATGAACTACTGTTTAAACTACCAACAGCTTGGTAAAACTCTTAATCTACTCTCAAGTCTCTAATACAATCTATGAGAGAAGTTCCTTCATTGTGCATGTGTAACAATGCCAATTATACCACATTCGGACACGTAATGGTGACTGATATATGTTCTTAAGATGAGTAATCAATTACTTACAGCTACGAATGTTCCCCTCAAATGATGAATGGAAGGTCGAAGAGAACAGTTATGGTTCCAGCAATCGAACAAGATTTTATCTCTGCAAATGATTAAGAAATCAATTAAAATAGTGAATCAGCAGATGTAGTGTATTATTGTATATGTTTAATTGTAAAAACGAAACAAGAAGTGTTATACTAACAGACACATTTAGTAAGTTTTACTTTCATAATCATTCTTTCTTGTAAGATTTCCCGATAGAAATTGTGAAGCTATTACTTGGTTAAATAAAAGACACTTTCGACGTTTTACATATCAATGAGAATTACATAGCTAAAAGTAAAGTGACAATAGAAGCACTCACTTGGAGGAAAGTATCTTGAAAAAGTAAACAAGTCAGCGCTCCTTCATATACTAAAATGTCCATACATAGTAACCTATGTAAACTTAAGTATAAATAAGTAGTCTACAATAACTCTATTATATTAACTTTTTAAATCCAACTTCAAAACTCGCATACACTGTTCGAGGGTTGTACAAACTACAATAATTGTTAAATATTGTTTTTCAAATAGAAAAATACAGAACTGATTAAAAAACCGGCTTCAAGTAGTAGGGAATGTGTTCACTCGGGCACTTATATAATGAAAGGGTAATTTAGGGATTGGCCTCTTACTTTATCTGCAAGTACTTCTCCGGCCAGGGTACTGATGGTGTGACCGCTTCTTCGCCAAATCTAACTTCTTTGTCTACAGGAAATGGTGGGTTTCCTAATAGATGTGCGAGTGTAGAAACATCGAAACTAGTATTTATATGTATTTCCAACTTGTGAATTGAGGTAACCCCAAGGTCATCATGTCTTTCAACACATTTGTACAGCTGGGTGTCTGTCACGAATGTTGTCAAACTCTCCTATTCCCTTCTTGCATTCACTTTATTTATAGTTGATACTACCAATTGTTAAAGATGCTGTAATTAATTTCAGACAGCAAAGTCTTGAATGGTGTTCAAGTCTCTTCTTCTAGGTAACTAACCTTAAATACAGCTAAAAGCAGTAATGTAACTTTCCGTCATCCAAAAGAAGCAAATTTGTGATTTTACAATTTGGTACTGGATTGCAATCAATGGTATTTTATGTACAATATATCTAGGTGTCTCTATAGAGTATTATTAGAAGTTGATTTGCTATATAAAATATTTACATGTTTCTTCCTAAAAATTGCTGTAATGAATAACGTAACTTAGAATTAACTGAGATTAAAAACTTGAGTTATCTGTGATGTATATTTATTAGTAGAGATATATGTTGTCAATCAAATTGAATGTACTAATAAAATGTGAAATTACTTATTGGTTGTGTCATTGCTGTAGTTTTCTTTTATAATATGCAACGTATTTTGTTATCAGACACTACATTATATGCTAAAATTATTTCGTTATTATTAAATTTCTTTACCAGCTGCCATAATCTCCCATATTACTACTGCTGTAGACCACACGTCACTGGATTCTGTATATTGATTCAACAGTAACATTTCAGGTGGAAATTGGTTCAAAGTTACCGTAGGAATCTGAAAAAGATATTGTAATTTATAACAAACACAAGTAATTTATTTTGTTAATATATTAAGATTTTATTCAGGTTTTACTAATCTACAATTGTACACTTCAATAGACTCACAACTGATTTTTGATTTCTTTTATTGAAATGATGATAATTTATATTAGAAAATAATTCATTTGTGCTATGGGATGTTATTCCATATAGAGAGGTTGTGATCAAGATTAAGCAGTGTTTTGAATTACGGAGAATTTTGAATTGCATTTTTGAAAAACAGTTCAGAGTGGTACATGTATGATATTGAAATTTAAAGAGCTTTCTATTAAAACAATAATAATGTTCTTGTGTAATGAAATCCACAAAAATATACCAAAACTCCAAGAGAACAAGCTATTCAGCTGGAGTACTGTTCCTTTTTGCTTTTATTTTTGCTTGATCTAAATAAAGTTTTACATCTTAGACTCCATTATCCTTTAAAAAATCTGATTATGAAGTAATTAAGTACATAAATAACTATAATTATTAAACAGACGAAGAACAAGGTCATAACAGGGTCGATTAATAATTGAGTAATTTACCTGTGCTTTCTTAATACCAGCTATTTTTGGTGCATCGCCGGCCAGATAGAAGTCATATAATTTGACCTGCCCTTCCTTGGTTAGTAAAACCTTTTTAGTTGTTAAGCCAGGGTGAAGGAACTGACAGAATATAAAACCAATAAGTTAAGCAGTTATTACATAATTAAGAGACACAAATTTCTCACTTATACCTTTGTGTTTGACTGAAAACTTGTTTTGTTTAAAGAAATGTTAGATACGATTAGCAACTTTACAACAAACAGTGATGAGGCTGATCTGATCATATAGGACTATATAAACAACAATATTTAGCTGATAACTTAGGCAACTTTTACATATCTTACCCCGAATGTCTTAAGGATGTCCATTCCTTCCAAAACTCCAGCTACGTGTTTGATGACGTCAGGAACTGACAATGAACTACAACAATAGTAGTCTCCTTTATTTTTAGTATCACGTGACAAGACGCTATGCAGACTTTCACAATTGAGATGCTCACTAATAAGAAACAGTTTACCTAAACAATAAAAGATATCAAAGTTTTATTTCAACAGATAAATCTCCATCAATATTGAAATTTCATTTAATATGATTCTAATCGCAATGAAAACTGGCTAGCTTAATTATCAATTCCAATTATTATCTCTGTTAATGTAATCCCTGATTTAATCCTGTTGGGACAATATAGAATAAGTATTGACTTCATCAGAAGATCTTGTCGGCTGCAGATAGTCCATGAGAACTTTATCGTAATAAACTTGGCACTTTTAATGAAATCGATTAGATGCACGTTCCACCTTTTCCCATTAGTACGTTCTTAAAACATATAAAAGGACAATAACAACTCACTGCTTTGGATAGATATAGCCTCGATCTTTGCTAGATGGTTCGATGCTGGTAATTCGAGACATTTTCTGATGAAAGCCTCCCAATGAATTTCTTTCTTTCTAATGAGTTTTTCTGAATAAAATACAGATAAAGATCAGTTATAAATTAAATAATAATTAAATAAATTAATATTTATTTATCAAAATGTTGCACAAGGTCACTTAATATAAGTTTAATATTTAATTGATATAAAATATGAGAGGAATTACCATTCGAGCCACCGAGTTGTCGAATACAACAAAGCGATGAGACACCTTTTATTTTTAATTGACTGCGTCAATATATGACTATGAAGCTAACATCAGCCTTGGATTATAGATATTTGTTATCACCAACCTGTCAGTGTTGTTATTACAACACACTTATTGGTCTCCTCAGCAAGATTGACAGATCCCATCCATCGTTTGTAGATTTTTCCCATCTTGATATTCATGATGATGGAAATATCTTTCTCACTCAACATCCGGGGATCTTTTCCTGCAATCGCATCTGCTGTAGAATAGTAATCTGCCAAGAAATTAAGACTCATAAAGGAAACATACATCACGAATACAGGCCGTTACCTATAGTACTTTAGACCAAAAGTGTGTGTTGTAAGTCAGATTTAACAAAGGTAGCTGAATCATATGATTATAGTTATTGCTTCTTTTTGTGAGGACATTTATGAATTAAAATAACAAATAAAACATTCATACGTAATTTGTCAGTATATAAATAATTTGAACTTTATCTTCTGATTGTAATGTTTTACCGGCTCTCTATACTTACTCTGTTATACGTACTCTGGGCTATAATTAAGGTGTGCAATGATTTTGTAGTTCCCTATATGCCTTCATTGATTCATGTCTTTAAAATTAGATTTATTTTGAGTAAACTTACTAGGTTCACTTCCTTCAGAATGGTGCGAGTTCTGCGAGTTGTCCTCGTCAACAGGTATCTCTGGTAATTCTTTCTTTCTACAGAAATAAACGACGAAAGAACTCAGACATTCCATAATAATTCATACCAAGAGAGTATTAGCAACATTATACACCTTGTTATTACTTATTAAAAAAGTTATCTGCTATTTTCGAAATCAATATAACTAAAGCATTTAAATATACACCCAATTCCAAAGCTAGAGTAAATTGAAAAATAAAGCTTACCTTCCTCCCTTTTGATTGACTGTAAATGAAGTAAATATTTTGGTAAATTCATTTTTCTATAATTGTTTTCGAGTTTTTTCAAGTATTGCAATGTAAGAAATATTGATGTATATCATTTCGAAGCAACAGGTATATAACATTTGTCAAAATACAATATCTTTGTTTTAATGTTTGAATATAGTGAGTATAAAGTTCTGCATGTGACTGTAGTACAGCAACATGAAATAATACCAATGAAATACAGAACTTTTTTTTGTAATATTCAAAATTGATTTTAGTAACAAAAAAAAAGAGCAATGCTAATGTTATTAATGTGTCTTATTAACGTGTCTTATTCATTTGTCTTATTAATGTGTCATATGTTAATATGTATTTAGCGTGACAATAAGATACCAGTTCAAAGCACTATTATGTAATTCAATATGGATCCTTTACAGGGTATTTTGTGATCACTGTTATTTAAATTATGATTTGAAATCAAAGTACCCCTTACTTGATTGATTGGTATCTAAGGGTCCTTCATCAAGTACTTTCATTGGATGGCTTGAGCTGCTACTATGTTTTCTAAACCAAAAGGATAGAAAATTGAAGGAAACGGTAAATTCATATTTTGTACCATCAATGTCAACAACTCTATTGGCTGTCTTATATACAGTAAAGATATTCGATAACCATAATTTTAGTAAATAATGTAGGGACTGGGTTCAAGAAAGACGGGGGATGGGGGAGAGGGTTGGTGTGAGTGGGTCTGTTCACATGTAACAAGCAGTAGAATATGCTATTCTCAAGACTCACCCTCTTCGGTTTCTTGACACTGTAAGCGAAGAAAGAAAGAATACATTCTATTTTTTTAAGTCTTTCTAAAGTGGCCATCGATTATAGAGAAGCTCGAAATGATAACAACACAATGACTAAATTTCAAATGATCATTTCCCTCAAAACGTTCGTTAACTAAAGTAGAAAACCCATCGGGTCTACAGTGATGTTTCCTTGGCTGATTCTTTTGCTTATTGCAGCAATTTACTGCAAGCGTAATATACAATGATTAACAGCATCTTCTACACCGCCTAACCCCCCCCCCCCCCCACCATGCCATTCGCCTTCTTTGTATAATGTATAACATCATATATAAATCCAATGTCAGAATCGTAAATTGTCGAGGTCATTGAACAAACTTACTATATGATATCTAAATCATAGGACTGTGAAATGGTAACACTTTCGTTCTGCCTCATGCATGAACTTTCATTTTACTACACTGTGCTCGTTACTTATAGAAGGTACCAATGAAAAGAAACAAATGTACCAATGTTATCCAAACTTTCTTTCTATGTCCACCTAGGAATTATGTTTGTTAAAATTTGTTCATATATCTTTAAATTTGGTAAACTAATAGAAACCTGACTTTTTTCAAACAAAAAACCGTTAAGGCTTAAACTATTGTCATAGTTTCAATAATATTGAAGTTCCACCGTTTGTACAATGCGTATACCTACATCTAAATTTTCTGACTGTGAAACAAGCACAAACTAACAGGAAACTGGAAATGGACCCGACAACACCAGCCACAATCACCCAAATGTTTTCTAAAGCGCTTTCTCCTATTGTTTGTACAGTTGCTGTAAGAAACAAGCAAAGAGAGTGTTCGTCTTTGAAGTGCGAGGAATCAGACTTCCGTCCATGACTACATAATATGAACGGGATGATGACTTGTTGATTTACATGTAAATGTTACCCTTTAAAATACGAACCCCTTTTACCTTAAACATGAATTGTTCAGGCTATGTTATCATATGATGTACGAACATCAACAGCTTCTACCTGCGTAAAAATGGACTGTTGTATAAACGAGCCGAAACAAAATGGAACTTCCACACCTAAGTGTCTGCGGTTACAACCTGTTCACTAATTTGAATCACAATCATTTCCGCCTCCCCTCCCTCAGATGGTGGGTCATACCGCCATTAATTTCTTTAAATATCACTACATGTGTTTTGCATGTCAAAACAAGGGACTATAATACGTAAACATTTGTCGAATAAGGCTGTGTCGAATACATCAACATTATCTCTAACGAATAGTAATCCGGTCATGTTAAGCTGAAGTAAAATCTTAGCCCTTTCCTGTTGTGTATTTAGATCCTCCTGCAAGCAGGAACTCGTGAAGAAGCCATCATTGGCTTATTAAAGCCACAAGCTGACCGAAGTCAGTCTCTTAGATTCATAGTTTTAACGTCCATGATTATGAATTGTAAATTGTCAACAACTCTGTAAATGGACGACATACATTAATCTTGGAGTGACTCGAACTAGGGACCTTATGATTGGAAGGCACCGGCGTCAACCACTGAGCTAACACTCCCTAAACCTATAAACTCTAAACTTATATTGAAGTATTCATGAAATAACTAATTAAGTAAATGAATGTTATTATTAGATAATAATATATATGTCGAATAAAGCTTCATTAACCCTGTCGAATCGAACATATGTGATTTATATATATATATAAATACATCCCTATTGGCACTACAAGAAATGCAGACGTCATGTGATATGTATTCTAGAGCAGGAGGTAAACACATTGACATTGCATAACATGTACATTTAATGTTCGTTATATTTACATAAATTCTATATTTGGTTTGACGAATAATCACAATAACGGGATGTCGAATTATCTCTACATTGTCCTATTTTGTCTATTTATATTATTCATGTACTAAAGAAGAATCAATATGGATTGAAAAAAAAACTTTTTTTAAATTTTAAATCAACAGTTTGGTGTATGATAGACCAGCGAAAGTAGACAAGAATCACAGTTATGTCGATTAATTACAGTTATGTAAATATTCGATATGCAAGTATGTTCTTCGGTGTGTGTCGAATAAAGCAAAGTACGCCATGTCGAAATTTAGTGTCGAAGTTAGCAAACTAGTTATGTCGATTACAGCATACTGTGTCGAACACTACAAAGAATTAATCCGTCGCTCTATTCGTCTAAGTCGATCTACATGTCGAAGTTCACATATCGTAGAGGTCGGAGTTAGCAAACTATGCCAAACACCACACAACGTTGGTCTCAGAATGTCTTTGCTTTAAACCAAATTGTGACCTTTGAATACGTCGCCATTTGGAAGCATTATGAAAGTTAATGTGACGAAGTTGCAAGAACGGCACTCAATTTTATATTTTGATATTTCAGTTTGAAAAGAAGACACAAGAATGTCTAAGTGATCGTAAACTACACGCGGTACCCTGGTTGACCTTGTATTGACCTGAACGGCTGAAATACATCTATGCCTCGTTAGAAGAGGGAATTTTGTAACAATTTCTAGCTGGTCGAAGCTCTGTTCTGCAGATTGAGAAAATAATAAACCAGTGCTGTTTTCATTCTTTTACCTTTCATAATCATGTATTTTCGTTAAGAGGGGGCGCTATATAGTTTCATTAGCTTCATATGGCAACGTAATCTAAGTAGCTATAAACATAACTGTAAACATAACAGCGTTCGGGGATCTTATCAAAACTGAACCTGTGTAAAGAAAGAGAACTTTGAATCTGTGTTTTGCTAGAAGACTAGGGAAGAAGTTATATTGTAACATATTTAAAGATTTTAGTTCACAATTTAGTAGTTACGTCCACCTTTATATATGTGTTGTCTATTGGTAGATGGCGTAGTTTCACTTTATTGTCAATACAGCTAACTTTACAACTCTACTGGGATCTTAGAATACGTTGTGGATTTCAAGGATTCATAGCACACACACAGAAATACAATTATTCAGGGAAACGGCGTCATCATAAATAAAAGTTTTAGGCAAGGAGTAAATTAACTCACATTCATGAAAATTTTGATATGTAGCCTACATTCTGCATTCAGAAACGTAGAATTCATCTCCCAATAATTCACTAATAGTATTGCTTTCTGTTATGTTAAGATCTGAGCAATTTGTATTTATGTTTCTGTTTGGTGTTACCATTAATGTTACACTAAGCGTAGTATAGTTGACTTTAATGATGTTAGCATTCAACGGGCTGTCTGATAATGCTCGCATAGAGAAATAATGCTTTAGTTCTCAGTTGACTATTTAAATGGACTTGCACCCTCCACAATCATTTTTCATCACAAATAAACTTTCGTTTTAGGCAAGGATTAAATTAGCTCACATTCATGACAGGTTTGATATGTAGCCTACATTCTGCATTCAGTTCAATATTCATTCATCTGAATGTTACTAGCACTGTCACCTAGGCAGTTTTAAGGTATACAGAGCTATTATGATAAAGATATATTGTCGATCCTTATTAAAAAAGCTATGAACTTGAAAGAATGTTTGGTGTTGGGTAACAAGGCCTTGGGAATATATGTATATAACTGTATAGTGTATGTTTCATTACGTTAGTATTGAAAACACGTTCAGAAAATATGAGGAAGGGAACGGGCGGAAGCTAGTAGATATCTTATAAATTGTAAATAACTATAAATATACTAGCATGGTATGGTCGCAAAATAAACTATGTATGTAAAAGAAGTCACGGGTCAGGAAAATGCCGTGTATAATGCAGTGTTACGGTAGAGACAGGTAAAGTTAATATCGTTCCCTAACTTGTGACTATCGTTTAGATGGGACCTGCATTAGCTATCTAATGAACGAGGACGGAAAACATCTGATAACACAATAAATAATGCATGTCCATATTTGATATGTAACTAGAATGAAAGGAAGAAAAAATACTAAACTAACATGAACCAGACAAACATGGTTACTGCTTACTCTGTTCAACTAACCATGTATCGCGATGTGATATACAAATATATACTATCAACTAGCGCCATCTCAAATACAAAGTAACAATAGGAATACAAAATAACTTTACATGATGTAAATAAGGGTTGTATGGCGAGTGTAAGGAATTTTAAAACCTGGTCACTACATATTAGTCTTTGTACACAATATTCACTACCATAATAGTACAGATACAGAAGTTGGTCTTACTCTAATCTCATCAGAACTGTATATGCAAAAAGACTACTCGGCTTTTTTCCTAAGATCATGTTAAGTTTTATGTCCGCCTTCTTCGATGATCACACAGTCACAGTCACATTCTCAATGCAAGGGGACTGGGGTTGAGAGCGGATCAGTCGTTCGGTAGTTTGGTTTACGTGCCCAGGTTCTTACCTGGTGGCTTTTCTGATATATGAAAATATACGGTTGTGATTCCCGATCATTTACAATGCCACCGCCTTTCGTTTTCTTGCATAATCCTGGTTCCTGTTTGAAGATGCAGTACAATAGAAACAGTCACTAAGAGCATGCATTATATAAAATGTAACAGCGTCCCCCTTTTTTGATGGCAAATATGAGCTTTCTTACGCAATAGAAAACAAAAGGGCACGGGAAACAGCGCGATTAAGAGAACGAAATAACTTAAACCATTTGGCATAAGTTTACTTTTTCAAACGCTTTTGGTAACATGCGTAGATAGAGTTATTGGACTGATTACAAAAAAAAAGAGACAAACAATAAGTAGCATTAACAACAGACGTGGAATAAGTAGCCAACGTCAATTTTCATTAAGCGGTCAAATTAACCATTCATTGCATAGAAGTGCTGATGTTCTTTCACTGCTACAATTTAATGGAACTTTCAAAATAGCTCAAATTAGCTATGGGATTAATTTCGTGGGGATGTGCTATGTATATGTTTCATCGTCAATGGGGATTTTAATCATTGTAGCCTCCGGAAAAGTAATGTGCACTACTATCAACATGTGACTTGCACAACACGAGCTACTGCTACCCTGGATTTGCTCTATTCAAACGTAAAGGATGCCTACAACTCCATTCAATTGCCAGCGCTTGGTAATGCCGATCATAACCTCATCAACTTACTACCCAAGTACAGACCCATTGTTCAGAGGCAGAAACCGTCGACCGTGACTGTTCAACAATGGAACGAAGACAGCTTAGAACATCTTAGAGCTGAACTGGATGCTACTGACTGGAATGCCTTTATAGACGCTGCCTGGGACTTGGATGAATTGACGGAAACAGTAAGCGATTACATCAATTTCTGTGTTGAACTTACAAATCCAAAAAGCAGATTAAAGTTTATCCTAACAACAAACCTTGGATTACGAAACGGGTAAAGGACGTCATCAATAGGAAGAATAGTCTCTTTGGTAAAAGGAGATCATGAGGTATTGAAAAAAATCCGGTCTGAACTGAAAAGGATTATTCGCGAGGAGAGGGCAGCGTACAAGAACGAAGTTGAAGGGCATTTTACTGGTAGCGACAAGAAGCGCGTCTGGGAAGGCGTGCACTTGATGAGTGGATACAACAATAAACCGAAATCTTGCCTATTACCTAGAGTGGTTGAAGACTATGCGAACGAACTGAATTGCTTTTATAATCTTTTCGATCGACAGGATTTTGCAGCTGAACACGACGATTTTCAACAGCAGTTCGCAAATTCTGACTGTGACATCACGGTTACTGAAGGGGAGGTTCGTCGTCATTAGTCAAGACTCCACTCATCGAAGGCTGCCGGACCAGACAAGCTCTCCCCGCGCCGAGGGTCTTAAAACAATGTGCAATGCAACTTTCGAACATGTTAACGTATATTTTCAATCAATATTTCACGACCCGTGTTATACCTGACTTATGGAAGCAATCATGTATCATACCACTACCTAAACCAGTGCAATATCATGTTTGAATGACTTACGTCATGTTGCCCTCACTCCTGTGCCAATGAAAATTTGTGAACGTATATTTTTAGAACGCTTTAGACCATTCGTAACTCCATTTTGGGATCCTTTCAGTTTGCATACCAATCAGATCGAAGTTGTGAAGATGCCAGTCTTTTGATCCTTCAAAAACTGTATTTTCATTTTGCCCGTGTGACATTTTTCGACTTTTCGTCTGCATTCAACACAATCCAATCACATATTTTAGTCAGTAAACTTAAGAATATGGACGTTCCCGATGGATTTATTCAGTGGATTTTAAACTATTTAACTAAAAGAACTCAGTTGGTGAAACTCAGCCATTCGTGTCTCTCCGATATTATTCTTTCAAATACAGGGGCACCCCGGGGAACGGTTCTAGCACCGTTCCTATTCACACTTTACACGTACGATGCCAGGTAATCGGAACAAGGGTGCTCACTCATCAAGTTTGCTGACGATACTGCCATAATTGGCTTAGTCAATGGTAATAGTGATGAAGCTTACTTACGTCAAATTCAGTCTTTTGCGAACTACTGTGATCTTAACTTCCTACAATTAAATGTTGCTAAGACCAAAAATGATTATTGATTTTCGTCGCAATACTAATCCTCCACCCCCTGTTGTTGTCAAAGGAAGTGTAGTTGATCGTGTTACGTCATATAAGTATCTTGAGGTAGTGCTGAATGATCACTTGGCATTGGGAGATCATTTTGATATATTGGTTAAAAAGTTGAATTCTAGATTGTACTGCCTCCGTAAGATGTCGAATTTTGATGTTCGTCATGACATCCTTGAAATGTTTTATAATTGTACCATTAGCGGGGTTTGGCGTTATTGCTTGATTTGCTGGGGTGGGAAATTCATGTAAAACAAACATGAAGTAGGTCGTATTAACAGCATCATTAAGAAAGGAGAGAGTAGTCGGGGAACCCTTGCCTTCCATTGACTCGGTTTACCACAGCATTCTCGAGTCCAAACTGGACGCGGTACAGAAGGACCATACCCACCCCCTCTATAAGCTCTATAAGCTCTATAATAGTCAGATGTCCAGAGGCAGTGGCAGGTTGAGACTTCCGTGTCTCAATACCAATAGATACAGAGATTCTTTCATACCCCGTGCAATTAAGCTTCTTAATGAGGTTTTGTTACGTTGACTCTCATATATTGACTTTTTCTTATTATTCTTACTTTCTTATTGTACAATATACACATCTATTTTTGTAACATTTTCGTTGTTTTATGAGCGAGTGCCTGAATTTCCTTTTGGGATCAATAAAGTTTTACTTATCTTATCTTATCTTATAGCACATCAACTAAACCGTTCGCCAAAACGTATGTTTTACAATCAATTTTCATGTAATTTAAGGCACCCAACATAAAGCGATTGCAAATTATGAGCTGGGCGAGTTAAATATTCGCATCATTAGATTTAAAAGAGGTTAGAGAAAGGACATGGATGTGGACAGTCTCTTATTCCATGCACTCTCGCGTTGTTTGACGTCTATAACTAGCTTTCATATTCCCCAGAATAGCGATTGCAAAATGTCCCTTTTAATGTTATGTGGTCAACATAACATAAACATATCTGTGGTTCACTCATTTGGTGCATTTGTAAGTGCACAATGGTTGATGGTACATAGCATATAGAACGAAAGAGGAACGTTTATTTAACTGTCAATTTGACTCTTGTAATGGACTTGCGCCCTCTATTGTTGTCCTGTTTGGCGTCACCGTTAATGTTACACTAAGCACAGTAAAATTAAGTCACATGATGTTAGTATACAACCGGTTGTCTGATAATCCCCGCACGCGAGATTTTTTTTCCCAGCGCGGTAAAGGCAATTATTTGCATACCTCGCTTCTCATTGGCTGGGTCTTGCACTTTTGATGCTGAATTGGGAAGTTCGTGCTAACGATATGCGTGTTTGTATGTACATGAACATACACGTGTACGCAGTGGATCGTGATTCGCATACACGTATTGTATGAACTAGCGACTGTCTTGAAACAAGATTCAATTTTTTTTTTAAATTGTGTAAATGTTTTTTCTTTGCTTTTGCGCAGACTTGTTTGTGTACATTTACATCCGCAAGTTCGTAAAACATGATACTGCGACCATAGACTGTGAGTGTACACGTCTTATTGTAGATGACTGTCCTTCTGTGAAGGTAATGATTACTTAGGTTGATGATCCAAAACTGAAAAGCCAATAAATCGACTAAGTTAGTTTGGACAAGGGTGAAGCTTCGAAGTGATGGTGGAACTTGCTGTACAGAGTACTGCGATGGCAATTCACGCAGATAAGTACCAGGCGTTTGCTTGCTTCAAAACTGCATAAAAACATTAGGCAGCTTGACCGTTCCTGGTTGAGTATTTACTTGAGATGCTTTTAAACTTTAAACTGATAGACTCTTAGTTTTGAGCATAGACATTGATATGATTTCCAAAATTATGACCCTTTGATACGGTTTATTATGACCCTTTGGCACGGTTTTCAGATAATGTAATACGAAAGATATATGCCTAGTATTGAGTCATGAATGTTAATAGTACCACTGTCACTGTGGATTATAGTTATTGAACACAGACATTGTCTTACGTTTATATAATATTGTGATTTTTTGTATCATCTTCAAACTGTTTCGGTTTGATTTAACTTCTTTAAATTTACAGCAACAGAGTTGTGCGATACATAACCACACCCGTGGCATAAGACACCGACAAATAAATTAACTCTACTCAAACGCGTACCACTGTACATTCTGCTGCTAGACAGTTTTCTTTTTTGTTGTGAGTGTAGCAAAGTGGCCTTGTGCAATGTGGTATGTGATGAGCGATTCAGTGTAGCAGCTGCTAGTTGATATTGTAATGAATCTTATGTATACGGAATCCAGCCAATGGGAGCGATGTATGCTAATCTTGGCCTTTACCGCGCTGGGAAAAAAAATTCGCTCCCTGCACAGAGAGCAAAAGAATGTTTTAATTCTCAGTTGACTTTTTAATGGACTTGCGCCCTCCATGATCATTCTGTTTTGCTGTTACCAGTAACGTTACACTAAGCTATAGTGTAATTAACACACATGATGTTAGCATTCAGCAGGCTAATTGACCTTGTATTGACCTGAACGGCTGAAATACATCTATGCCTCGTTAGAAGAGGGAATTTTGTAACAATCTCTAGCTGGTCAAACCTCTATTCTGCAGATTGAGCTAATAATACACCAGTGCTTTTTTCTTTCTTATTCCTTTCATAATCACGTTTTTTCGTTGATAAGGGGCGCTATATAGTTTCATTAGCTTCAAAGGCAACGTAATCTAAGTAGCTATAAACATAACTGTAAACATAACAGCGTTCATGGATCTTATCAAAACTGAACCTGCGTAAAGAAAGAAAAATTTTGCATATGTGTTTTGCTAGGAGACTAGGAAAGTAATTATTTTCTAACATTTTTATAAATTTTAGTTCACAATTTAGTAATTACGTACAACACATTTGTGTTTTCTCTTTGTGGATGGCGCAGTTTCACTTTATTGTCAATGCAGCTAACTTCACACTGTTCTAAGAATACTTCGTGGATTTCAAGAATTACCTAGCACACAAACACAAACATAATTATTCAAGGAATCGATCTCATCACAAATAAACTACTTTATTTTCGTTTTAGGCAAGGAGTAAGTTAACTCACATTCTTGAAAGGATTGATATGTAGCCTACATTCTGCATTCAAGTCAATATTCGTTCAACAGAAACCGTGAATTGTCAGTAAGAAAAAAACACACAATTAATTCTCTAATAGTATTGCTTTCTTGTAATGTTAAGATATGAGCAATTTGCATTTATGTTTCAGAGTATTCAGTAGCGTAGGAAGGTACTTTTGAGTGGGGGGGCTGAAGACTGATGGCCGGTCTGGGGGAGGGGTCTAAGGTCTAAGGTGGCCTCAGATGCAATTTGGTGCAATGTAGCACACTTCAACACCCACTCCATTTTGTAAACTTAAGTTTGTATTTTCACCTTGCCTTAGATGCAATTTGGAGCTCCAAATGAGATTTTTTTTCTCATTTGGAAATGAAAAAGGGGTTTTCTGACTTGCGAACTGGGGGGGGGGGGCGGAATGATACTTCCGCCCCTCCACATTTTTCACTGGGGGGCTGGCGCCCCCAGCCCCCCCCCCGGTTCCTACGCCCTTGAGAGTATTGCAATACTTTTCAAACACAAGATTAGAAAACACCAGTTATCATATTGTTATCTAGGCAGTTTTAAGGTATACAGAGCTAATATGATAAAGAAATATTGTCGATCCTTATTGAAAAAGCTATGAACTTGAAATAAGGTTTGGTGTTGGGTAACACGGCCTTGGGAAGATATGTATGTAAATGTATAGTCTATATTTCATTTCTTAAGTATTGAAAACACGTTCAGAAGAATACGAAGAAGGGAACGGGCGAAAGCTAGTAGATCTCTTGTAAGTTGTAAATAACTATAAATATGCAAATAAGCTATACTAGCATGGTATGGTCGCAATATGAACTATGTATGTAATAGAAGTAACGGGTCAGGAAAATGCCGTGTTTAATGCATCGGAACGGTAAAGACAAGTAAAGTTAATATCGTTCCCTAACTTGTGACTATCGTTTAGATGGGACCTGCATTAGCTATCTAATGAACGAGGTCGGAAAACATCTGATAACACAATAAATAATACATGTCCATATTTGACATGTAACTAGAATGAAAGGAAGAAAAATACTAAACTAACATGAACCAGACAAACATGGTTACTGCTTACTCTGTTCAAGTAACCATGCATCGAGAAGAGATATACAAATATATACTATAAACTAGCGCCAACTCAAATACAAAGTAACAATAGGAATGCAAGATAACTTTCCATGATGTAAATAAGGGTTCTCTGCGAGTGTAAGGAATGTAAAATCTGATCACTACACATAAGTCTTTGTTCACTATTATCACTACTATTAATAATCGGAGCTGAAAGACAGATAGCAATACAAATACAAAAGTTGGTCTTACTCTTATCTTTTCAAAACCGTACAATAAAAAGACTCGGCCTTTTTTGCTTAGATCATGTTTAGTATTATATCCCCCTTCTACGGGAATTGTGATAGACACTGACGATGATCACACAGTCACAGTCTCGATGCAAGGGGACTGGGGTTGAGAGCGGATCAGTCGTTCGTTTTCTTTTTACGCGACCAGGTCCTGTCCTGGTGACTTTTCTTAACAGTATATGTTAAAATACGGTTGTGTTTCCAGATCATTTTCAACGCCACCGCCTTTCGTTTTCCTTCCATAATCCTGGTTCCTGTTTGAAAACTCAGTAATATAGAAACAGTAACTAAGATCAGGCATTATATAAAACGTAACAGCGTCACCTTCTTCCTGCGAACAATGAGCTTTTTGACGGGATAGAAAACAAAACGTAGGTAGAGTCAAAGTAACCATTCATTGCGTAGAAGTGTTGCTATTCTTTAATTGCTACAAGTTAACGGAACTTTCAATATAGCTCAAATTAGCTATGGGATTAATTTGGTGGGGATGTTCTATTTATAGCACAGGGAAGTTCAAAGTTTCCTCTGCAAGTTATATATGTTTTTCCATAAACTAATAACGTTCGCCAAAACGTATGTTTCACAATCAATTGTCATTTTAATTTAAGGCACCCAACATATAGCGATTGCAGATTATGAGCTGGGGCGATTTAAATATTCGATTTTGTTTTAGATTTAAAAATGGTTGGAGAAAGGACAAGAATGTGGACAGTCTCTTATTTCATGCACTCTCACGTTGCTTGACGTCAACAACTAGCTTTCATATTCCCCAGAATACCGTGAAAATGTCGTGTTTAATGTTATCTGGTTAACATAACATAAAAATATCCGTAGTTCACTATTTTGGTGCATTTCTAAGTGTACAAATTGATGGCACATAGCATAAAGAACGAAGAGGAACGTATTTTTAACTGTCAATTGACTCTTGTAATGGAGTTGCGCCCTCTATTCTATCCTGGTTGGAGTCACCGTTAACGTTGCACGAAGCATGTTTCAAGTAAGTCACATGATGATAGTATTTAGCAGGCTGTCTGATAATGCTCGCATAGGGAAATAATGTTTTAATTCTCAGTTGACTATTTAAATGGACTTGCGCCCTCTATTTTCACTCTGTTTTTTCTGTTACCAGTAAAGTTACACTAAGCATAGTGTAATTAACACACATGATGTTAGCATTCAGCAGGGTGTTGTGGGTTATAATCGATCCAATACAATATTCGACATGTTGAACGGATTATCTGAAATGTTCTCTTTATCAACAAGTATTTGTTTCAAATAGTATATTTATATTAAAGGTAACAGAATCCTACAAAGATGAATATATTTAAAATTAATGGGTGATTAATTTTTGGATATCAAATCGGAATCGTTGACTTAGCACAGTATTATCATTGCGTCACACTATACTGAAATCTAATGCTGTAAGAGCGGGTGTAGCTATTGCTAAGAGTTGTTCATCAATATCTTTTATTTCAGTTATATATTGAAGTAATAATATCCGAGTACTGATTGTTCTAACATTATCAGTTTTCCGTAGTCTACTTTCTTGCAGGTTTTTGCTTCTTTGCAATTAGAATATTTAATATTCTTTTCAGTTGGATTATCTCCTCTGTGGAAAGTTCTGTCTTGTCATTTTTATGTCACGCAGAATGCTTTCATTTCTTGTTTCTATACAAATAGTTTGTCAACATTATTTGTAGTTTCTTTTTGTTCGTGTTTCGTTTCCAGAATTTTGGTTAAATTCTAAGATGACTAGACCCATGAATGACATGTCCATACGTAAGAGGCAGGAATAGGTGGAAGAACCGGGATGCATTCAATGGATAAAGGAATCAATAAAAGGATGTAATAAGGTAAGCAGGTAAATATTATTCGTATTGACAGTGCATTGTGATAACACTTAATAAATGGGGGAAGTGGGTAGAAACAGGGAAAGAACTACTTTTCAATTAGGGTCATATTTATCATTATTAATTCTTAATTTCATACATGACCATATTGGTGATGATCTTGACATATTATTTCTATGCAGTTATCTTTCCAGACGGACAAGCCTCGCCGTTTAGCCGTGATGGTTACGCAACCAACAACTACCAAAGAGTTTAACATCGATGCCACAATGACTATATTATGTCCAGTCCTGTAGCAATCCTACTTGAATTCATGCTTGATAGATATGATGTGTCTAATTGAATGCGTCATTACCTACGACCAGTTTTGACACTTCCCTACTTTATGTGCCTGGTTACGATGGTGTGTTTACATGTGTTTACTGGTTTCAACAGTTTGACGAATCACAATAAGGAGGAAGACAGATATTTTAATAGAGATATAGAGGTGGTGAGAGGCGGGCGTAGGATGCTTTTAGATACGATAAGATAAGTAACGTGGGACAGGGATCTTTGTTATGTTTTTAATCTTTCATTGTATGCTATAACAGCTATGAATGGAAACAAACTCGTTTCTATATACGACTGAAATTACAACAACGTTAAGCAATAACAAATGATAAATAGTATGATCACGTGATTTCTGTTCGGTTGTTAACAATTCGTCGTTAAGTGGCTAATATCTTTCACTTTTCCTTTTAACCTTGTTATATATATATATATATTTATATATATATATATTCAATAACGATGTGCGCTATGTTAACCTAACGGTGAGCTATTTCCTTGTAGAATACACAATATGTGTACTATATGATATTACTAGTGTGTGTCAGTCCATTTAGCCGTTGTAGGCAGTTAGGAGGACACACTCTTCCAAAAGGGAAAAAAGAAAATGAAAAACTACACAAACTTAATACTGAAAACTAATTAATGTATAAACTAAATATGAATTATTGTTTAATCCAGAAAGTTACAGAGTATACGGTAAATGGTAAATTCATTTATTCAAAGATCGTGGACCCATATTGCAACGATGTTATTCATATGTTGTTCGTGTTCTGATTGTCATACAGGGTCGACTTAATCATAGGGCAGTTCCCAAGGGCCCAGAAAAAGAGGGGACACAGTAGCCTCCGTATACCTTCCTAGTATATACGATATTTATACTTGCGTAGAAGTTCCGTTCAGATAGTTTGGTCCTTATCCATGCGATATGAATCTCATTCCAATGTAACTCGGCACTTATATAATGGGGCGAGGGTGGAGTGGGTCCTTTTCGTCACTGGTTAGGCATCTGGAGGAGGGACCCAATGACTGTTTGTTTCAGTGAACTATATCACCCGTTGTCATGCCTGACGAGGTGGGTTCAGGGGATACAGCGGTCTGGCCCGGGTTAAGATTATGGGTCCCGTGAAAGTAAAGAACAACATATGAAAAGATGAAAAGGAATCAAATGACGTAATTGAACCCTGGCCCGGTAATTATATATAAAGGCTGTGATATTGACTTAACTAGTATAGGTCAATATGCATTACACGATGGTGTTGTAAATATGTTAATCTATAAACAAAATTGCACAATAATGGACAAGACAGACGCACACAGAAACGTATTCGTTAATTCCTCATTAATGTTTCTTTAGTTTTGGATGTCATCAAGAAACTGTGCTCTTGTTACCAGAAAATCAAGTTGAAATTAGCCACCGAAACCATATACAATGGACACGGCAGAGGACGTACAGAAATGTAAAACTAAAAAGTATGTTACTGTTTATAATAATTACAGACTGAGTTTAACTGAATTTTCGGCATCCATCGAATGGACAAATTTACTACACTAGATGTAACAAGAACATATGAAGATAAAATTTATCGAATATGAAACTTATGAGAAAATGTGTAACTTATTTATCGAGGAAATTACTATTATGTTATATATAGTTATATGAATATATCATAAACTTTGAGGTTGATTATACCAAGAGAATGAAGAAAGAGTACTGGAATGTTATGCCTACTAGCCTTGTCAAGACCCCAGATAGAAACATTACAGAATAATAGCGATCTCATCATACATGCTTTCTGTAACCACAGAGAGCAAACAGTTGGCTGCTAAAAAGGGAAAACATTACAATGAGTTGATAACCTTATTACGAAACATAGCAGTGTCAAAATGTGCGAAAAGTGCCTTGGTGAAGAACGGTTAACTAGAAATGAAAGGTCATTGATGAAGTCCAATTATATTTCATTGGTTGTGGTTGTGACATATTGAAAAAGCCTAAATTTTCATATAACCCATGAAAGATCAAAGCTGCATGTGTTGTCTTTACCAAGTGTTAATGTTTATGTTAAACATATACAGCATAATGATAATATATTAAAGAGAGTAAACCAGTTCATACCAATGAGAAAACCCAGGTGTACTATCCTGCATGATAAATATTTAACTGCTGAGGTAAATTCTTTTGTATTATCATTAGATCTCACGGAAAAGCTGGTCAATAATGACAGCCGATAAGAACATATGTGACACCCAGTTCTACTCTACAGGTACTGGTGAATAATGACAGCCGATAAGAACTTATGTGACACACTGTTCTACTCTATAATATGGTATATGTGTAGGTAGCTCCCGTAGCTTCAGGGAATCTTGAGGTTTCGTAGCGATTACCAATCACCAGTACTAGAACCTAGTCACACCCAGTTCACACTCCAGCATGGTAAATTTGTTCTGCATAGGTAGGTTGAGCGGTATCAGGAGCTCTCATAGGTAAATACGTCGTAGGTATCGGTATCTCGTAAGAACTGTCCGCGATTAATTTCTCAAATATCTGTTAAGGGATAATGCGGGGACTTTTGGATAATACTATCAAAACATAAATGCTAAGTAACATATATAACGTTGCATGAACTGACCTTACAGACCTTCCTTACATTAAAGGTAAAATCAAATCAAGAGAAATCATAAATAAGTTAGATATGGACATTTCTGTCAATCTCAACACAACAGGAAAGAGAGCCGATACCAAGCATATTCAACAGTGTATTTTAGAATACACTGTGTGGTTGTTACACCGAAGTAACGATGTATCCATTGTATGAAATACCACTTAAAGCAATATTTAGTGAAAGGTAATCATCTGCAGCCACTTTTAACAAGTAATATGAGACAGCTGTATAATTACAACTATCCATTATCGATTTTTATTATCACACTGCCTAACGTTATACTGCATATTCAGTTAGATTGTTATTCTTGCACGTGACATAGCACATCATAATGATCGACATAGGACCATTATTGTGAATAAAAGCAGTTTTACTTCATATGTTATATCTGTGGCAGTTTTCTCTGTCAAACCATAACATTTCATGAATTCTACTACGTGTTTCAAATATTGGTTTAGTTGTCAAGATGCCTTAACTCGGTTGTTTTCCATACCAATGAACTAATCCTCGCTAAATATTCTCTTCTCGATTCCATTCCCTGCCCATTGATTCCAATTTAACAGCGGAGATAACTAACCTGATGTCATTAAGGAATGCTGAATATAGCAGGATTATGATAGAGTTCATGGGCGACTGCTTAAACTACCTTCAACGTCTTAGTAAAACTATTACTCTTCTCTTCAGTCTCTAATACAATCTGAGGGAGAATTTTCTCCATTGTACATGTGTAACAATGATGTTGATACCACCTACGGTAATGTAATGGTGACTGATAACTGTTTTAAAATGAGTAATACATTACTTACAGCTACGAATGTTCCCCTCAAATGATGAATGGAAGGTCGTAGAGAACAGTTATGGTTCCAGCAATCGAACAAGATTTTATCTCTGCAAATGATTAATAAATCAATTAAAATAGTGAATCAGCAGATGCAGTGTATTATTTTATATGTTTAATTGTAAACATGAAAGACAAGAACTTTTACACTAACAGACACATTTAGTAAGTTTTACTTTCATAATCATTGTGTCGTGTAAGATTTCCCAATAGAAATTGTGAAGCTATTCTTAAAGAAATAAAGGACACTTTCAACGTTTTACATATCAATGAGAATTACATAGCTCTATTAAATTACAATGGAAACACTCACTTGGAGGAAAGTACCTTGAAACAAACAAGTCAGCGCACCTTTAAATACTAAAATATCGTCAGTTATAGTAACCTCAGTATACTTAAGTATACATAAATACTCCACAATTACTCTTTGATAGTTAACTTTCTTAAATCCAGCTGCAAAACTCGCATACATTGTCCGATGGTTGTACAACCTACAATAATTGTTAAATATTTGTTTTTCAAAAAGAAGAAATACAGAACGAATTACAAACCGGCTTCAACTAGTAGGGAATGTGTTTACTCAGGCACTTATATAATGAAAGGGACATTTAGCGATTGACATCTTACTTTATCTGTAAGTACTTCTCCGGCCAGGGTACTGATGGTGTGACCGCTTCTTCGTCACAGCTTACTTCTTTGTCCACAGGAAATGGTGGGTTTCCTAAGAGACGTGCGAGATTAGAAACATAGAAGCTATTATATATGATATAGCCAATTTGTGTATTGAGGGGACACCAAGGTTATCATAACCTTATATACATATAATAGCAGTAATATAACTTTCAGTTTCCAAAAGAGGAAAAGTGTATATTTAAGTGTCTCTATAGATTATTATAAGAAGTCGATTTTCTATATAAAATATTTACATGGTTCTTCCCAAAAAATACTGTAATTATTTCAGCAAATTCACGTGACTCAGAATTACCTGTATTTCAAAATCTTGAATTATCTTTGATGTATTTACATTAGTGGAGAGAAATCTAATCAACCAATTTAAATGAACTAGTTAAATGTGGAAAATGAATAAACAAATTTGGTTGTGTAATTACTGTAGATTTCTGTTATAATAAGCAACGTATTTTGTTATAAGATATTTTATTAATTGCTCCAACTATTTCGTTATTATTAAATTTCTTTACCGGCTGCCATTATCTCCCATATTACTACTGCTGTAGACCACACGTCACTGGATTCTGTATACTGATTCAACAGTAACATTTCAGGTGGAAACTGGTTCAAAGTAACCGTAGGAATCTGTAAACGAAATACTAATTTATAACGAATGAAAGTAATTTATATTGTTAATATATTAATATTTATTCATGTTATACTAGTCAACAATTGTAAATTTGGGTCAATAGACTCACAACTGATTTTTGTTTTTTTAAGTCGAAATGTTGAAAGTTACATTACAAAATAATTCAAATGTGCTATGGGATGACATTCAAATATAGAAAGGTTTGAGCAAGAATAAACAGTAAATAGGATATGGATGAGTTTTAATTGCATTAGTGCAAAACAATTCTGAGCATTCCATGTATAATATTGAAATTTATTGAGCTTTCCATTAAAATAAAAATAATAATAATGTACTTGTGTACTGAAATTCACAAAATATGCCAAAACCCCAAAGAGAACAAGCGATTCAGCTGGAGTATTGGGATTTTATTTTAGCTAGATCTTAATAAAGTTTCACATCTTAGACTTTGTTATCCTTTACAATAAATACCTATTCTGGTCATAAAGACCGTACAGGAAATTAAGTAAAAAAATAAATATAATTATTACACAGACAAAGAACAGGATGAAACCTCGATTAATAATTGAGTAATTTACCTGTGCTTTCTTAAGAGCAGCTACTTTTGGTGCATCGCCGGCCAGACAGAAGTCAAATAATTTGACCTGCCCTTCCTTGGTTAGTAAAACCTTTTTGGTTGTTAAGCCAGGGTGAAGGAACTGACAGAATATGAAAACCAATAAGTTAAGCAGTTATTACATAATTAAGAGACACAATTATCTCACTTATACCTTTGCGTTTGACTGAAAACTTGTTTTGTTTAAAGAAATGTTAGATACGAATAGCAACTTTACAACAAACAGTGATGAGGTTGATCTGATGAAGAAAAAACTACTATAGATAAATACACAATATTTAACTGATAAATCAGGCAACTTTTACATTTCTTACCCCGAATGTCTTAAGGATGTCCATTCCTTCCAAAACTCCAGCTACATGTTTGATGACGTCAGAAACTGACAATGAACTACAACAATAGTAGTCTCCTTTATCTTTAGTATCACGTGACAAGACGCTATGCAGATTTTCACAATTGAGATGCTCACTAATAAGAAACAGTTTACCTAAAACAATAGAAGAAATCAAAGTTGGTTTTTAACAGTGAAATATCCCTAAATATTGAACATTTATTTCATATGATTCTAATCGCAGTGAAAACTGGCTAGCTTAATTATCACATCGAATTAATATCTCTGTTATATAATCCCTGATTTAGTCCTGTTCGGACAATATATAATGATTATTGACTTGATCAGACGATCTTGTCGACTAAAGATAGTCCATGAGAATTTTATCTTAATAAACTCGGCACTAATCAGGCCCGATGAGGGATGGTTGGGGCTAAATCATTAACGAAGAATGTTAGCTTTAATAAAAACGGTTCGATGCACGTTCAATTTTTTCCATTGGTACGTTTTTTAAAACATGTAAAGAACAATTAACAACTCACTGCTTTGTATAGATATTGCTTCAATCTTCGCCAGATGGTTTGATGCTGGCAATTCGAGACATTTTCTGATGAAAGCCTCCCAATGAATTTCTTTCTTTCTAATGAGCTTTTCTGAAAATAATACAGAAAAAGGTCAGCAATTAATAAAAGCGTGTTACATATAAATATCAAAATTCTGCACAAGTTCAATTAATATAAGTTTAATATTTAATTGATATAATATATGAGATGATATTTCCATACAAGCCACCGAGTTGTCGAATACAACAGAGCGGTGAAGAGACACCTGTCAATTTTAATTGACTGTATCAATATATGAATATGACGATAACATCAGCCGTGGATAATATATGTTGATTTTGTTATTTCTAACCTGTCAGTGTTGTTACTACAACACACTTATTGGTCTCCTCAGCAAGATTGACAGATCCCATCCATCTTTTGTAGATTTTTCCTATTTTGATATTTATGATGATGGAAATATCTTTCTCATTCAACATCCGGGGATCGTTTCCTACAATCGCGTCTGCTGTAGAATAGTAATCTGCAAACAAACAAAAAAAGATTCGTAAAGGAAATTTACATCACGAATACATACCGATACCTTTAGTAATTTAGACCAACCGTTTTAGTTGTAAGTTAAAGTTAACAAAGGTAGCTGAATCATATGATTCCATTTATTGTGTTTCTGTCAGAGGACATTTATGAAAATACGCTTACTTACAAAACATTCATACGTCATTGCTCAGTCTATAAATGATTTAAACTTAATGTTCTTATTGTCAAAAGTTATACCGCTTCTCTGTACGTGTTATTACGTACTCTGGGCTCTACTTACGGTGTTTAATAATTTTTTATTTTCGTATGCCTTCATTGATTCATTTCTTTAAAGATAGATTTATTTTAAGTAAACTTACTAGGTTCACTTCCTTCAGAATGGTGCGAGTTCTGCGAGTTATCCTCGTCAACAGGTATCTCTGGTAATTCTTTCCTTCTACAGAAATAAACGACGAAAGAACTCGGATATTCCATGGTAATTCGTACCATGAGAGCATTCGCAACATTATACACCTTGTTATTACTTATAAAACTTATTACTTAAGAAAATACTTCAATGCAAGTTATCTGTCAGTTTCGAAATCAAAATAATTAAAGCATTTAAATATTCACTCATTTCCAAAGCTAGAGTAAATTGAAAAATAAAGCTTACCTTCCTCCTTTTTGATTGACTGTAAATGAAGTAAATATTTTGGTAAACTCATTTTTCTAGAATTGTTTTCGTTTTTATTCAAGTCTTGCGATGTAAAAAATACTTTGATATATAACATTTCGAAGCAACAGGTATATAACCTCCATAAAAATGCAATATTTAGTAAAAGTATCTTTGTTTTAATGTTTGAATATAGTGAGTATAAAGTTCTGCATGTGAATGTAGTACAGCAACATGAAATAATTCCATTGAACTAAAAAACATTTTTGAAGTTGTAATATTCAACATTGAATCTAGTAATTAAGAGATTGTTTTAAGGCTAATGTTATTAATGTGTCTTGTTAATGTGACTTATTAACGTGTCTTATTAATGTGTCATATCAATGTGTCATATATTAAAATGTATTTATCATGACAATAAGACACCAGTTCAAAGCACTATTATGTAATTCAATATGGATCCTGTAGAGGGTATTATGTTAACACTCTTATTTAAATTATGATTTGAAATCAAAGTATCCCTTACTTGATTGATTGATATCTAAGGGTCCTTTATCAAGAACTTTCATTTGATGACTGGAGCTGCTTCTCTGGTTTCTAAACCAAAAGGAAACAAAATTGAAGTAAACAATAAAATGATTTAACTTTTGTATCATCAATGTTAAGAACTCCATTGGCTGTGTTATATACAGTAAAAAGTGATTTTAGTAACGAATGCAGGAACTAGGTTCGGTAATGAAGGGGGGATGGGGAGTATGAGGGGCGTTGAGGTAGTGGAGCTGGTCAATTATAACAATCAGTAGCAAACGCTGTTCTGAAGACTCACCCTCGTCGGTTTCTTGACACTGTAAGCGAATAAAGAAAGAATACATTAGAATGTTTAAATCTTTCTAAAGTGGCCATCGATTATAAGGAAGAAGCTCGATAGCAAGATAACAACACAATGACTAAATTTCAAATGAAAATTGCCCTTGAAACGTTTCAGTAACTAAAGTAGAAAACCAAGATGGTCTAAAACCAGATGTTTTCTTGGCTGATTCTTTTGCTTAATATTTCACATTTCAGCAAATTACTCCATGCATAATATATAATGATTAACATCACCTTCCACTCCCTCCCAAAACCTATCCTCTGTCCTCTTTTATCATCTTTATTTATATATATAATTTATTACATAATCAAACTTAAATCATTTATTCAGAGGTCATTCTCAAGTACAGTATACATAATTATTGTAAGCCTCTATTTTTCATCACTTGATCAGACTCATTAACTCATTAACTCAGAGGTCAAGCTTCAATGTAACAATCGTAAGTGTCGCGGTCATTGAATAAATATATATGATATTTATGATCATATGAGTGTGATATGGTTACACTTTCGTATTGTCTAATATCATTGCATGCACTTTGATTTTCTTTATACAAGATACCTTACCAAATGAAAAAAAGGTACAATGTTCAATGATCAAATGATCTTTCTATGTCCATCACTGGCTCATGTTTTCTAACATTTTTTCAATTATCTTTACCTCTGTATATTGATAAAAACCTGAGGATTTTTGTCAAAGAAAATACAGTTATAGTTTAAACTGTTTTCATAGTTTTAATAATGTTAGAGTTTAATTGCGTGTACAATATGTATACCTACATCTACATTTCTTGACTGTCAAACAAGCAGAAACTAACAGGCAACTGGAAATGGACCCGACAACACCAGCCACAATCAACCGAATGTTTTCTAGACCCGACAACACCAGCCACAATCAACCGAATGTTTCCTAGACCCGACAACACCAGCCACAATCAACCGAATGTTTCCTAGACCCGACAACACCAGCCACAATCAACCGAATGTTTCCTACAGCTGTTTGTATTATTGTGTGTGCAGTTGTTGTAGTTTGTACAGTTGCTAGAGTTGCTGTAAAAAAAAAAGAGATTGTTTTTCTTTGAGATGTGAGGAATCAGGCTCCCGCCTATGACGGCACAATTTAAACGCCCTGGGTCGTTGGTTTTCATACAAATGCTACCCATTAATACCCTTAAAATCTGAAATGATACGTATCATTTACTTTTCTATCACATATTTTAATGTGAAGGGAAAGTTCATTGTTTCTAACAGTCAATTTCTCCTAATTCAACATAATCTATACACGATACCCATTACACAATACCCGATACCCAATAATTAATACTGAATACTCAATAGTCAATACCCAATACCCAATTTAGAGTCAGTCAGCACTTGGAATCATTAGAGGAACGATGTTTTGCCCCATTCGATGAGAGATATTCATGCTATTTTATTATATGATTTACGAACAACTAGTTACTATACTTGCATGGAATATATATATATATATATATATATATATATATATATATATATTTTATTATTGTGTGGGTTCAACCTTAACAATAAAGTTCCTTCAAAATCGTAAATGATGACAGCACATGGTGACCATTGTAATGTTTACAGTACCACTTTGATTTTGCTGATTCAGTATCATGTGGATCGCGAGCACATCATACAGTGTCTGTCCATGCTAACTTTTGTATTAACAATCTGAAACAACATGGGAAATTCCATGTCTATGTCAACCTTTATTCACTCCTTTGAATTACTATCACTCCCGCCTCCCCTCCCTCAGACGGTTGTCATACCGCCATTGATTTCTTTAAATTTCACAATATGTATGTCGAAAACACGGCACTACAACATGTCGAAATTGTCGACTGAGACTTCATCAGCCATGTCAAATACATAAAAGCTATCTCTAAGGAATAGTAATTCGTTCATTTTAATCGGAATTAATTCTTAGGGGTGATTATTCATTAAATAACTATCCATGTAAATAAATGTATTATCAGGTAATATGTCGAATAAAGCTTCATCGGCTGTGTCGAATCGACAGCATATAGTATATGCATCCTTATAAGCATCGCAAGAAATATAGACGTCACGTGCTATTTATTCTAGGGTAGGAGGTATATACATTGATATTGCATGATATATAAATTTAATTTTCGTAATATTTATATAAACTCTGTACTTAGTTTGACGAAAAATTACGCTATACGGGATGTCGACATATCTTTACACGGTATTATCTTGTGGACATTGTTTTTTTTTCCAATTGTTTATCAACATATTATAGCATGATAGCATAATTGACCCGAGAAGGTAACAGCAATTACGTGTTACAGTTGTTTCAAAAATCAACAGTTAGGTCAATGCCCTAGTATTTGTCGAGTTTAGCAAAGTACGCCATGTTGACATGTAGTGTCGAAGTTAGCAAACCAGTTATGTCGATTACCACATACAATGTCGAACAATACAAAGAATTAATCCGTCTCGCTATTCGTCTTAGTCGATCTACCTGTCGAAGTTCACATACTGTACAGGTCGGAGTTAGCAAACTATGCCAAACACCACTCAACGTTGGCCTCGGAATGTCTTTGCATTAAACCAAATTGTGACGTTTTAATTTGTCGCCAAGTGGAAGCATAATGAAAGTTATTTTGACGAAGTTGAAAGAAACGGCATTTAATTTTAGATTTTAATATTTCAGGTTGAAATGAAGGCACAATAACGTCTAAGTGATCGTAAACTACACGCGGTACCCTGATTGACCTTGTATTGACCGGAACGGCTGAAATACATCAATGCCTCGTTAGAAGAGGTAAGTTGTAACAATCTCTAGCTGGTCGAATCTCTGTTCTGCAGATTGAGCTTATAATACACCAATGCTGTTTTCTTTCTTTTCTTCTTTCATAATCAAGTATTTACGTTAATAGGGGGCGCAATATAGATTCAATAGGTAAGGCAACCTAATCTAAGTAGGGTTTTTTTTAATAAGGTAAACATAACAGCGTTCATGGATCTTATAAAAAAAACTAACCTGCGTAAAGAATGGAGAATTGTGAATTTTGTTTTGCTAAAGGAGACTATGAAAGGAGTTTTATTCTAACATTGATATCAAATTTTAGTTCACAATTTAGTAGATACGCACAACAATATATGTGTTTTCTCCTTGTGGATGGCGCAATTTCACTTTATTGTCAATACAGCTAACATCACGACTTTACTGCATTCTAAGAATACGTTGTGGATTTCAAGGATCAAAAAGCACATACACACACAAATACAAGGATTCAGGGAAACAAGCTTAATTACCATCCACGAAATCGCATCACATATATACTTCTTTACTTATTTTCAGGCAATAAGTAAATTAACTCACATTCATGAAGGGTTTGATATGTAGCCTTCTGCATTCAGGGTCAATATTCGTTCAACAGAAACAGTAAATTCTCAGTCCAAAAAACAAGCAAAAATAAACACAGAATTAAACTCCCAATAAAACACTAATAGTATTGCTTTTTTATGTTAATATCGGAACAATTTGTATTTATGTTTCAGAGAACTGCCATACTTTTCAAACACAAGACTAGAAAACATCAGTTATCATATATATATATATATATATAATGATACTGTCATTGTGATCTATGCTGTTTTAGGTATACAGAGCTAATATGATAAAGACATATTGTCGATCTTTAGGGACATAGCTATAAACTTGAAAGAAGGTCCAGTGTTGAGTAAGACGCCTTGTGAAGATATGTATGTTAAATAATAGTCGATGTTTCCTTACTTTAGTATTGAAAATTTTACGTTCAGAAGAAATGTTTTCGACTAAGGCAGGTTCATGTCGGCGCATCACTTAAAAATGTTAAGAAATAACATTTATTCGGTTCTTCATTTGGTTCATATTCGTCAATTCGTTCGGTATCTCGGTTGTCTGTCATGGACCATTTGTTGAGGAAGTGTCTATTGAGAGAACAGAAGAATTGGCTAGGGACCACAGTACAGTACAGTATAGAAATTAATTGCGCAAGTATCAACATTATTAGTCTATGCCGCGAAATCTAGTAGATCCCATGTAACTTGTAAATAACTATAAGTAAGCAAAGAAGCTATACTAGTAAGTTACGGTCGCGATATGAACTATTTCCGGGTCAGGTAAATGCCGTGTATATCGCAGTGCAGTAGAGACATGTAAAGTTAATGTTGTGAGTATCGATGCGCGAAACCTGCATCAGCTATCTAATGAACGAGGACGGAAAACATCTAATAACACACTAAATAATACATGTCCATATTTGACATGTCACTAGAATGAAAGGAAGAAAAATACTAACTAATATGATGAAGCCAAACATGGTTACTGCGAACTCTGTTCAACTAACCATGTATCGAGAGATCTTCTGGCTACAACACGGCATATACCTAAACTATAAACTATAGCGCTAAATCAAATACAAAGTAGCAATAGGCAGGTAGCGCAGATCAAAGAAAGGGGAATGTATAGGAATTTCCATGATGTCAATGAGTATTGTCTGGCGAGTGTACGGAATGTAAAACCCGGTCAATATACATTTGTCTTTGTTCACAATTTTCACTACTATTTATAACCTTTGCCGAACGACAGATAACAGTATAGATACATACGTTAGTCTTACTCTATTCTCATCAGCACCGTATATATGTAAATATTCGGTTGTGATTCCCGATCATTAACAACGCCGCTGCCTTTCGTGTTCTTCCATAATCCTGTTTCCTGTTTGAAAAATTAAATACAATAGAACAGTCATCAAGATGAGGCATTATATAAAACTCACCATTTTGCGTACAATGAACTTTTCGGCGGGATAGAAAGCAAACGATTAAGGAGGACAGCGCCATTAGGTGTACGGAAATAACCTATTTTATTAGGCCTAAAGTTTCATTTTTAATCTTAAACATTTTGTTTTGTAAAAGCCCTTCACGGATGGGATGCTAATTATTTACAATTCTTGAAGCCTTAATCTAGGAAAAATAGGTAAGCTATAAACACTGAGCTATGCACAACTGCTATTCCCCAGAATAGTGATTGAAATCATGTCCTCTTGAGTGTGATAAAATTAACATAATATGTTGATATTACAATATGACATCTGTAAATATACATAAATTATTCAGAAATGTGGTACCTCGGTGCAAAATGTGACGTTATATTTTCTTTCTATCCATTTGTAACATTTGATATTTCTACTTAATTCAATGTTTTCTGGTGCGGAAGTGAAGTAACAGTTTATGTTTTAACCCTACCTTCCCGTTAATCACCAAGTCTAGTATCCCAGGATCGTGCTAATCAAGACAAAAAGTTGTTTTAACGCATCAAGGTTACTATGGTGATTAAAATCAAAGAATGTGACACTAGCGGATGGGTCATTCTCTTGTGTGATTTGTATTTGTAAGCCACCAAAAGCACACTTTATCAGCTTTCAATGTCATTTACTGTTTACTGTCCTCGTTGTAAGCGCCATTTATAAATTATTAATGTAATAAATTACATTAACGGTGAACGGTATACAAAGACCACAACAGTAGCATTTCAATATATTTTCCTTCTCATTACGTTTTCATATATATATATATATATATATATATATATATATATATATATATATATATATATATATATATATATATATGTCCCTATATCTTCCCCACTTGTGGACCGGAAGGGCCTGATAACTTCCCTGATCAATTGCCCCGCAGGTACGTAGGAGCCGGAGTAATGAGGTAGGGGTAGGGGCAGTTATGTCTTGAATGTGCTTGAAAAATCGTTATGAGAGAACATATTAATATATGAAAATTCAACAGACTTTCCCCTTTCTCTCAGCGGCACACTTAACATTCAGTCAATAACTATTTACCCCCTCCCCCCATCACCCATCACCCATCTGCAATACCCTCCTACGCAATTGCCGCATATACTTAAGAATTTTCATCCCGCCTACATAGTTATATATTAATAACCAACAAACATCAATAGTCAACATGGAGTTGTTTGTGCTGACTGTTGGAAGTGGCAGACTTTGGACCATGAGTAGTCGGGTAAGCTGGAAGTGTAGACTAGAATGACTGTGTGCTTTATCTATAGTACTAGTCATACATTGATCAGTTCACACGATTAGTCATTGGCGTCCTTCTATTGTAATCCAGAATCGTAGCACTGGGTGTTGGTTCACAAGAACTGAAGACAATAAAACGATCGCGTTTGCAACATACGTCTTGGACATTTTATAAATCAATTGAAATATTTGATACTGGAAAAACTGAAATACATATTTTAAAATGCTGAAGCCATTAATATTTTTCGTTTTCGGCGTGTCCATGAGTCTACAGGCTGGGCAGGGTAAGTAAGAATATCCATGTTAGTTTAGATTTTAGGTCGAATCAGACATCTTTAGTTTGTTTGCACTAACAGCATGGTGGACAGGAGGTTGCCCGCCCAACTAAGATTATATTTACCAATCAATATGTCTGACTTGCAATGTTTCATGAAATCGATATGAAATATTTCCCCACCCCCTTCCCCTTCCTAAACGAATATAATTTTATTATTACTTTATCTTTATTTAACCATATCGGATTAGGAAGGCACAATTGGGGTTATATGCAAGATAGGTTAGAACGAGGAACATGTGCTATCATGAAATTATTGTATTTATGTATTATTGTGAATGCGACATTTATATGAAATATATATATAACTTATTCGATCTCCGTCGCCTGCGACAAGCTTCAAAAAGTGCAGATGAAATATTCCAACGCCTGGTAAATTCTGCGACCCAAACTTTGCGTAGGGTCGTTGTTAACCCATACATAGGCTTAAAATTAGGTAGAATGAACTCTCTTTATACATTCAATATTTATTTTTGACATTATTGTAACATATTTAAGGTTACGTAATGTATTTTCAATTTACATATCAGACTGAATGATCCTGCCACACAATGGGTTAATAAGTTTGGGAACTAAAATACAATGCTAATAGTAGCCTAAGCAGCATTTCAAACGCTGTAGTTAATGTCTTATTTTCGATACAAGATAAGCTATACATAATTACATCCATCCACACAATAGACACTAATTTTATTCTAAATGGATTTTGTTATACACTAGATTGCAAAAAGAAATAAAATAAAACTCAACAAAGAGTGTGTATCGTTTGACTGTTATTATGTCAATATATCCCATCGTTATTATTGACTAGTCTCTATAATCATATTTCGGTTATTTCTTTCTGTTTTTTATTTTAATTTTTTTTTTTTATAGACAACTTCTTTTCTCATGGATCTGACCAGGGAGACCGAAGCCTGCCTCAGGGAAACGATGAATCCCTGGAGATAGAGTTACCTGAGGATGTTTTATTTCCTTACTATGGAGCAACATATTCAAATCTTTATGTAGGTCAAAATTTAGGTTCCTCTTTTCTTATTATGTCAATTAACACATTATTTTTAGCAGTTATTGCAACATTCCATTGATAGATCATTGTGCAGACACCTATTGACTGCCCTAAAAATTGCCGAGTAGCATTCAAACTAAGATTATAACTTATTAAAGTGAAGTTACTGATACTTCACAAAATAACCTCAACGAGATAATGATCAATTTGGTCAATTGTTCATAATAGTGTCCATTGCATATAAACTGCTAATGTTTTTGTGATGTTATTATTATTGCATGTACTGAAAATGAACATGTTAAATGATTAGAGATTGAATGATCGAACAATATCTCCATTTACTAAAATCATATAGACCTCTTTGTAGTACACCTTGACGATAGACTTATAGATTCGTATTGGTTCTGATAACGCTAAGCATTATTCAAATATGCGACATGCCACTCTTGCAACTGACAAGAGCTGGAACAGTTTCGTTTTACGTACTATCCTATGTGACTGCTTTTCAGTGGCAAATTTAATGGTTTACAGATGCCGAGCAAAGTTCATATTTACTTGAAATATCACATAAATTAAATTAGTTGTTCAGTTAATGCTATCTGTCTTCGATATCAAGCTCAAACCGAGTCTATGCTTTCATTTTGAAAAATGCATACATTGAATGACCTTTGGACACTCTTGGAACAGAATAGATGTAATATAATAAAACAGAGGCACTTCAGTTTTCATGTAGACACGTTCATTCCCTGCATTGCGCGTTACATTAAATCCATATGTAAGACTGCAATGCTGCACGCACATGAATAACTAACATATTATAATGTTTGTATTCCATCAGTTTGTTACGTCTAGTTACTCAGTTTATACCTTATCATACATACTTTCTCTGTAACAAACCCATCGCTTAATAAATCCTATACAGCATGACTGTTTTAATTCCTACTAATCTGCTAATGCTGCAAGTGATTAATGACCTTACCAGTTCATGACAATGAAAATAAATCTCTTCAAACTCTTGTAACTGTGCAAAGAGGGCTAAATGAAAATAATAAAAGATTTGTAGACCAAAGATAGGCTTAAGTTACTTTGTCTTAATATAAGGGCTTTTGTGTTGGAACAATTGCAGCGACATTATTAATCCTTTTATTTATGGTATTTCATTTATGTGTGAAAAGATGTGTTGGGTTAGACTGGGTTGAGCGGGGTGAGTGAGAAAGGATGTGGTGGGTTAGGCTGGGTTGAGCGGGTGAGTGGGAGAGGACGTGGTGGGTTAGGCTGGGTTGAGCGGGTGAGTGGGAGAGGATGTGGTGGGTTAGGCTGGGTTGAGCGGGTAAGTGAGAGACGGTGATGGATGTATGTTCTACTAACAACAGTCTAGTTTGGGGTCCAGCCTATTTTCTTTATAGAACATGGCGACAAACTTGAAAAAAAAACCTTCAGAAGCTTCCTACTTCCTGCAGAAACCACCATCATAATTCCTCTTTATGTGACTCATCCCACGTCATTTTGCTAGTCTATCGGTGCTAAGCATTGGTTGTACGTTTAGCCACATATTCATATTAATGTTCTAGTTTTGTGGAAGGCCTGATTAGCGTATGGGAATTTAGAGGACATTGTTTACGATACTTGATACATGCACCATGAGATGAATATATGTGTATAATGTCAGACTTTGTTAGGAAAACATTCTCAGCTTGAGAACTCTACAACCTGCTAACTCACTGTTCAAGTAAAGACTTTAACCGAACATCGTCAAATTCCTACCTTCTATTTTTAACGCAAAGTATCCTTGTTAGTCATTTGTATGAAACAACTTAATGTGTTGATAGAACTTGAGGTCTCTGAGATTTATCTACAGGTTACACGTTCTGACCAAAGCAATGATCAATGACTAAGTGTTTGCAAGAACTTAACCTCAATGGAGCAAACAATTAAATGTCAACAATCTGTTAGTTTAATGATTGTACATCCTCCTACTATTTGTAAGCCGAGTGTGATTTTTAATACAACAACCTACACAATCTTCGGTACAGTCTGAATTGGTTGTGCTAATAACACGTTGTACGTATCTCTCAGTCAAAACATGTATTATTCTGTTGTAAGTGAAGGCCTTGAGGGAGCAGGCCTAGTGGACTGATGAAGAGGAGTGGGCTAAATAAATAACAAAATAAAAATATATATAAAATTACATCTCCTCTCATGATACATGATTTAAGGGTAAGTGGGACATTCAGAGTGGAGGGAGATAAGAGGGATGAAGAGTCAAGTTTAAAGGATAGTCCAGGTCAAAATTTCTTTTTTATATGTTAAAGAGGAACATAATCTTAGCATTATGATGAAATTTGCTTTCCATTTCAATGTACCGTTTTTGAGATATTGACAATTGAAACTATCTGATATTCTACCAAGGAGTGAACTTGAAGGAAACAGGTGTGATGTCATAGTTGCACACTGACAAATAATGGTTTGTATTTTCTTTATTTTTCAGTCTATTGATTTGACCTTGGATTGGATATGGTTACTAGTTTGTCTAAAGAGCGTGTGAAGTGTATAAATACCTATATACGTATGATACATTTACATTATGAATGCATCCAATTGTTGAGTATAAAATTAGACGTTAATTTAAAGGAAAGCAAAACATTATTTATCAGTGTGCAACAATGACGTTACACCTCCAAGTTCCAAGTTCACGTTTGGTACAAAGGTGGCAACTTCAACTGTCAATATCTCAACTTCGGTACATAGGAATTGGATGCAAATTTCACCAGAATGCTGAGATTATGTTCTTCCTTAACATATCAAAAAGACATTTTGACTTTGACTCTTCTTTTAAGCTGTCAATTGTGAATATATATTCTGAATGAAAACAACGTGAATCGATTACAAAATGAATAACTCATATAATGATGACTTCTATATTTACAGATACAGACAAACGGATTGATATCTTTCAACCAAGGATGGCCAAAGCCCCAGACCAAAAACTTTCTAAATACATTCCCTTTGAATCCCGACTTGGTGAGTGCTTCCATTGTACTATCTCCAACAGCTTTCATCAGTAAATTTGTAAATGGTTGTATGTTTTTTTTTTTAAAACACAAATTTTCTAAGAGCCTGATATTATCCATTTGTTACTGTTGGTATATGTTTCGCAGAGCTGTAGAGTTACAACCTATCGCGTGTTTAATGTTATCTTAGCTGTGTTGGAACTCAAATATATAGAACCTCTTTCACTTACTCTATGGAATTATAAAACCATAGTTCTCTGGAACTCAAATAGATAGAATCTCTTTCACATACTTTATGGAATTATAAAACCATAGTTCTCTGGAACTCAAACATGTTGAATCCCTTTCACTTACTTTATGGAATGTTAAATCTATTGTTCTTTGGAAATCAAACTTGTTGAATCTCTCTCATTGATTTATGAAATAATAAAACCATTGCTCTCTGGAACTCAAATATGTAGAATATCTTTAATTTATTTGATGGAACTATAACTAGAGTTAAATTTACCTGATATTTTACTCGTTCATTGGTTGATTCGTATTCTCCTATAGTACATAGCCTTTGTCGATACACGTCAGTTACAAAAGGTCTAGATACATTGAGAGTTAATTCGTTTAGCAGTATAGCACTCCAATTATTTGCATGCCAACACCTCAGCAACATTTTGTTAAAATGGAAAGTTTCTTAGGCTATATTTGCAATTTTGAAATAATGTTATTAATAGTAATGTATTATATTAAATGTAATGTATGTTAGGTGTGTGTGTGGGTCGGGGACCCTTATTCCCCAAATGTTATCATGAGGGCGGGCGGGTGTGGGGCTATAGGACCAGAAACATTGTACATGGTTGCGCCCGGCTGCATTCGACAGGTGTATCGTAAGCTTCATACATTTTAACGGCATTGTCTTCATAACACATAACTAAAGTAACTCATTTACCCTTTCTACGTCTAATAATAATCATGTTACTTTCATTTACTTTAAGGATGGCGACAGTACAGATGAGGAAGCCATTTTGATTGCGCCATTCTGGGCTGATGTAGATACATCCAATCAGCGAGGAGCCGTTCATTATCGTCAGACGCAGGGATCAGAAGAAATTGCGCACTCTTCAAATATCGTTAGACGTAACTTTCCAAGTTTTCCTGAATTTATGGCCACATGGGTTTTCATCGTGACATGGGAGGATGTTTCATTCTATGACCACGATACCGGGTCCCAGACAGATCCGGTAGGTATACTGTATGCATGGTTAACCTCACACAGGGCTTAATCATCGACTGTGCATAAAGATCGACATTTACCTTCCTCTCCTGCATCAGGGTACATAAGTTCATACAGGGGACATGATCTTACAGGGTCAATTAGTTTACATTTGTGTTACATGGTCAATTAGTTGACGTTAGTATTACAGGGTTAAATTAGTTTACATTAGTTTGCAGGGTCATCTAGTATACATTATTTTACAGGGTACATTAGTTTATATAAGGTTTACAAGGTACATTAGTTTACAGGGTAAATTAGTTTAGTACTTTAACAGGGTAAATCAGTTTATGATTCGATGAAGGACTTCAACACAATACAACTTTTGACTGTGCTTCTTAATTTGTAAGTTAGCCAGTCACAGTATTTTAGTTCATTGTATATTTAAACCGGTAAACAGTGTTTGGAGGGTTAACCGTTAACCAAACTCCGAACGTTGCATGCAAGGACCATAACTCTTGAACAATATTCCTCTAACTATGCGGTCATCTCCTCCCACTGTTACTACTTTCAAAAGTAATCTCAAAACTCATATTTTCTAGGGTCATTTTGATCTTTGTACTTTTACTGTGTATTCATGTATTTGACACTGTGTTTTTGTTGTTGTTTTCTTTTGTTGTTCAGCGCTATGATCATATTTGGAATATCGCTATATCAAGCATTGTATTTATTAACGTTGCTGGCTCCACACTGGATTTGTATTGGCCCATACAGTCATTAGAGCACAGCGACCAATACACAAGACATTTAAGAGCGATAGGGTTGGAGTATGCCTAAATGTCTAGAGGAGGAATATGACAAATACATCTCAGCTGTTCTCAACCCACCCCACCCCCACACACACACTGGATTTGTTCTGGTCCATACAGTAATTGGAGCACAGCGACCAATACACAAGACATCTAAGAGGGGTGGGGTAGGGTCTGCTTAAACGTCTAGCGGAGGAGTGTGACAAATACATCTCAGCTATCCCCACCCCCCCCTCCCCCTTCCCATCCACACACTGGATTTGTTCTGGCCCATACAGTAGTTGGAGCACAGCAACCAATACACAAGACATTTAAGAGTGATAGGGTGGAGTATGCCTAAATGTCTAGAGGAGGAATACGTCAAAAACATCTCAGCTGTTCTCATTCCTCCCCCACCCTCCACCCTGTACCCAATATAATTCAGATCATGCGTATGCCTGTAGATGGTGTTTAAGGCAGGTTTGCTAAGGTCCAGTTAAATATAATATGTTTTCTCTCCGGTGTGATATGTTTCTTTGCTATTGAGTATCTACTCTCCTACTACCTCATTCCCTTTGTCACAATGAGTGAGAAAGTCTGGGCACTGTAAACACTTCATTATAAATACAATGTGTAAAGGTAAGTTGGACTGACGTTTCGATCCTATCAGGATCTTATTCAGAGGCTAAGTGATTAGTAACGGTAACAGAAGGGACAAAAACACACACAGAATACAGACAGGTTAATGAGCATGGTAAACACAAAGAGATAGATGTAAGAGGATTAGTGGACAAGGGATGAAGAGAAGAAAGAAACTAACAAGGGGAAGAGGAGAGGGAGGAGATAATCTGTAGAAGGACGAAGAGAGGATTAAGTGAGCAGGGTAGGGAATAAAGGTCAGGCCAACTTACCTTTAAGCAGTTAAGGCTAATAGTTTTATATTTGATTTTGAGTATAAATATAATGTTGAAAGTCTACCAGCCAGAAAGAATAATGTATTTATTTTTATTCACAGAGGAACACTTTTCAAGCAGTTTTGATCACAGACGGCAAAGAATCGTTCGTGTTTTTCTTTTATGATCAAATCGTATGGACTTCTGGGACTTCTTTAAGTGGAAATGAGGTGACAGGACTCACGGACACCAGTGTCCATCAAGCAATCGTAAGGACATATTAATTACCATTTATATATATATATATATATATATATATTTATTTATTTATTTATTTTTTATTTATTTATTTATTTATTTATTGAATTTCATATAGCACAACCCCAACAAAGTTTTCGGTTGCGCTTAACATCAAAATAACGGAATTAACAATATTAACGGAAACAGGCAGTTATGAAAATATTACTTCTGAGCAAACCGATTTGTGAAATATCATGAAATGTTGATTAAAGTTGAATGAATCATCGAATACTCAATCTAGGTCTTATATATAGTTTGGATTATATGAGTGATCTGGAAAATACATCAGGAAATAGAAAAAGCTACTTTAATCGAAAAGTATATTAAGATTGAAGCGATGCATTATACGTTGAGGAATATTCATTTGAGTTGGTTCGTCTACATTTTCATGTCATGAATGATGTTTTAGTTGACACGATTGTTTTTTTTTTCTTGGCAGATTGGGTTTAACCGCGGCAACGGCTACGATAGCTTTATAGAAGGTTTCCCTCAAAACAGACTAAACCTACCTCAAGTCTCAAACATCAACGAGCCTGGAAGCTATGCTTACCAAATAAACAAAGAAACTATAGTCGCTGCGGGGTGCTCCCAAGGAGGTAAGACGTAACCTTCAAGCTGAGGTTTCAATCTTTCTTATCATCATTCATAGACTGTACGCTAAAGAATGAAGCAAACATTATCAAATTTCACATGATGATGTATTAATGTAGTTGTAAATATTAACATTTGTAAACAAGTGCGGAAGTATAAATGTACCATTGACAATATACATAACTGTATAACGCAGGATGCAACCTTTGTAAATTATGTCACATGTGTTCATAACCAATGTAAAGAGTATCTGCATAAACCGATCTACAGCCAACAGTATATATGCTGATTAGGACCAGCTCTTTATCTATAGTCAACTGTTATTTAATCTTTTGTACTATTTTGCCTACTGCGCTTCTGTGTAAATTCCTCAAATTTGCTTTGTTTGGTGATTGTTTTAACGAATGGTGTTGGAGGAATTACAGTTATTCATTTTCAACAAGAATTTTCCAATACAAGAATAATTAAAGGCCAATGCTTTGATATCTTGTTACACCGTATGCAAGGTACTGTGGCCCCAGCAATTATATATATATATATATATATATATATATATATATATATATATATATATATATATATATATATATATATATATATATATAGCTAAAGAGGGATCGCTACAAAGAAAGGGATGGATAGCTCGATTGGTAGATTGGCGCCGGGTTACTGGTTCGAGTCCCATCGTATATAGTCATAAACGTTGTTGCTTTATCCATCGTAAATAATTTCCCAGCCAGTTTCCGTTGTTCTTTTACTTATAAAAAACAAATCACACATATTTTTAAATGCTAAGTGCTAAGCTAATAAATGAAAGTTTTATAGACCCATACAAAAAAAAACAAGAATTTGCATATTAAACATGTATTAAAAAGCACATTCTGTTCAACTTTTAAACAACCTTTTACGAAAGAAAACATGGGCATATATATGTACCGCTTTTTATCGGTCTATGCTTGTTTCTCCACCTAACTCAGATTAGTATTATTATTATTAGTTTAGTTTAGTAGAAAAAGTGATCAGGAGGGACACTTAAGTCCGCATCAAGGACCCTATAGAGAGAGAAAAAAAAACTGAAGACACAAACACTTAGACCCGATTACATTGCTTAAAGTGCTTGTCCAAAGCATTCTTAAACCCATTGACACTACTTGCAAGTACAACTTTCTCAGGCAAACCATTCCACTCATTCACAACCCTATTAGAAAAAAGTTATGTCGAATATTAATCCTACTATGTGACTTTTGGAGTTTAAGACAATGACCTCTGGTACAACTACTGTTAGCAACATGAAAAAGTCGGTAAAGGATAAATTGTCGAAACTATACACAATCTTGAAAAACCTGGATCAAGTCCCACGTAACCTCCAGTGTGGTGAGATTCAACAGTTGTAACCGCCTATTATTTGTTTCAGTTCTCTTCAATCTGACTATTACTGAGATCTGTCTTATGTTTTCTCCTTCGAACAGTTGCGAACTTTGTAACCTTTCCAGCCTTTGGAAGCATCCTTGGTGGCCAGAAAGTATTTCTCTATGGACCATGTTGGGACGGCAGTAATACATTGACGTGTCAGTTTTGGACGATGAATGACCAACTAGAACATCTACAAACTGTTAATGGAACCATTGAGGATCAAAATACTGCATACTGTGTTCCTAATCCATTTTTCAGGGTAGGAGAGGTCGAAATACGGGTCTCAGTTGACGGAGGCAACAGTTTTACCCAGTCAGGAGGTTACCGTATACGTGAGTACACATATCTTCATTTACATTTATGCAAATGCAGGTATCTTTGATATATTACTTTGTAAATTGTCCAAAACAATGTCTTCGTTTCAGCCCAAATTGATTCCCACTTGGTAAAGCTGTTTAGTCTGATTTGAAATGTGTCACAAAGTTTAACTGGTTATGTTTTTACATATCTTTTATATAACAAACAAAATGTCAAAGTTAAATGTTGAGCACCGTAAACTGATAGTCTCCTTAAAAGGTATATAGTTGCAAATGTGAAGCCGATGGTGTTTCAGGACACATGTAAAAACGAGGTGTCACCGAGATGAGCGCCGCTATATAATGACAACCATAGTCGTTTAACAACACCTGCTGCGAATTAAAAATGATGTAGCAATGTGACTTGATCCAGAGATCAATTGAATCACCAGTAGCTCTGTAGACCTTTATCAAACACTCAGGATATAAAATCATGTCTTGACGCCTTACATGATTTGAAACACTTCTTTCAAACAAATATCATCTCTCTTTGATTACTACATTATAAAGTCGATATTTGATAGTCCCACGTACATAGAAATATCAGGTTAACATGGTCTTCTGGCAGGCACCTATCAGGTTAACATGGTCTACTGGCAGGCACCTATGAGGTAGGAAATATTTGCCTCACATCCTAGCTGCATTGTTCCATTTCAGGTTCAGCGTTCGTGTTTCTACCAGATGATTTGAATCGATGGCATGGTAGGCTTAGTAATAGAGTGTAAATCCCTTGCATGCCTATCGCTTCCTATAACCCTCTCTCTCTCTACATATATATATATATATATATATATATATATATATATATATATATATATATATGTATATATATATATATATATATATATATATATATATATATATATATATATATATATATATATATATATATATATACATGCATTTATATGCATCATGCATGTTTGATCTCTAGAGTAAGGCAAATATGTCACCAAAACAGAACTAGTATTATTCGATACAGGTGTTCAATTTTGTTCAATGAAAACAAAGTAATTAAATATTTCATTAACTGCACTGTGTATCCTAGCTATAACTAAACAAGAAACCATAGCATGTTCATGAAATTAAAAATTAGAAGACAACATTAAATAAAGATATGCATGTTAGTCGCGATAATAAATGCATTGCTCCCAGGGGGATCTATCATGAGGGAGGTGGGTGGGCAAGTGGACACGCCCCTCCCACTATTAAATCGTGTAGGCCATTGACCCTGTCAGGCTCATAATGAATCGTGTATCATAAAAAAGTAGCTCAAATATGATGTGCACACGGAATATTTTATTCTCATCTGCTCAACTCCCCCCACCCCCCCCCCCCGATAAAAATATAACTTTTCAACTGGGTTGAAATAATAAAAACGGATTTCATTCATAGCTTAAATTTTATGTGAAACCGCGCCGATACACCGCTGAGGCTTTATGCTATAAGCCAACAGATTATGGAAGCTCGCAGCTTTCGCTAATCTTCTTTCGATTACTTTGTTTTTCATATTTTTTAGTGTCCTGTGTAATCACGTAGAAACAATACAACACTGCATATAAATTATATTGTGCGTTCAGTTGGTTAGCAATGCCACTCGTGATAGTTTTAAGTGTTTTTGAGATAATTATATATTTCATATGGGTTTAGAGACACATATATGTTGCTATAAGGCTGCGTGCTAAGCTGCTGTCGTGCTGTTATAACCATGTTACTCATTATACCTCAAGTTCTAGTTTAGTACTTATATTCATATTGCTTGTGAATAAGTTCTTGTATACCAAGTACATTGTCGTAACCTGGGAGGGGGGGCGGAAACTTCCCCCTGAGATTTCCACTTCTAGATGAAAGTAGGTCGACGATAATGTAAACGCCTGGACAGTATGAGCTATTTCAGATATTTTTAGCAAGATGATTTATCACTACTTATAATTTCAATAGTCAGTGGTGCACAACGTCAAGATTAACGGCTCGTAGTGTAGGAATTGCGTTAAAAAGGAGTACAAGCTTGATTGTAACCGATCATAACGTACATGCACAATCGCGGGATCGATGGCCGTGTGTTTGTTTTGTTTCTCACGAGTTTGTTAAAATAACAATAAACCTACTGTAGACTGCTCTTATGATTTTACGTCTAAGAGTAGTATTCATGTGTAGTACACAATCGGATTGCCTAATCTTTGTTGACGTTGTTTTATTACTTCTTTCGACAAGGTTTATCTCTCCAGTACGATAAATACCACACATTGGTGTTAATTTAGGACTAATCGTTATCTTCTGCAGTCATATATCAAAATCTATATTGTCTACTGCAAGATTAGATTTATATCTATACCTTCCATTCTTGTGCTTATACTAAATTGTAACCAAATATTCAAAAGTGTATATTTCATGTGGATTTGTACACTAATAAATAGCACTTCAAAATGTGTTGTTTATAATAACAAATTGTACAATGTTTACTATGATGATTTGTCCATGAATATATATAACAAGAATTCTTGTCAATAATTCGTATCTTTAATTCATTATACATAATTCAAAATATTTACATGCAAAATGAAATGTGGTTAATCGTAAAAGTACTTCTGCCTCCATTTGCTAATAAATTCCAACATCTTCACGACTTTCTTTTGCAGTTAACTTAGATCGAGTTGATGTCAGCCAGAAAGTGATCCGCGGTGACGCTTCAGACCACCGGTGGTACACGGCCGGAAATGACCTCAGCATCACGTGGCCGGAAGAAGTCTTTAAAACAACAAAGGTCGATATTCACGTGTTGAACTATGACGAAGAAGGTGCAGCTGGTCCTCGCTGGCAGGAAGTTTTTACTGTCGGAACAAATATGGAAAATGGTGGAGATTATACATTCAGGACAATTGGTCTTGCTAACGTTACATCTGATACGTCATTCGGAATTATAAGGGTCCAACCAACGGGAAACAGGTATGAAATTCTTGTAGCAAAGAATGGGTCACTATAGAAGCCTAGATTAGGGACTAAATATAAACTAAAATTAAATTAGGTCTACAAGGGCTAAGGAAAAATAATAATATTAACCGGCCCACGGTCAAAGAAAACTAAAATCCCACCATGACTAGAAACAGGGTACCTCAACCGGGTGCGCAAATGTCAGGCCTTATAACTGCTTATACACGATAAATGCAAGATTGTGGGCAATTGTTATTTTTTTTTTCTGTGATGCTTGTTTTCCAGATATGGAGTGAAGCTGTACAGTGATATACACCCCCTTGGCTACCTCCTAGAAGCAGACTTCCAAGAAGATCCATTTGGATGGGCTGAGAAAGAATGCCAAGCTTGGATTGAACGTGAAGACGCCCAACAAGACTTTACCAAGAATTTAGAAAGTTGTCCGTGCACATTGGAACAGGCTCTAGCCGACACGGCTAGATTTTACCCTGATCTGAACTGTAATATGTTCAACGACAATGAATGTCTTCTACACGGAGATGTCAAACACTGTGTTATCAGCATATTTCCAACGTATGTAGAGATGTACCGCCTCATTTTAGTTTCGGGGTATTAGTTTGTAAACAGAAACATTGAATACTTCCTCAGGGGAAAGAGGGTGTGAGGGTGGGATTTGGGGTTGTGGAGCCTTCTTGGGATGGCTTGTGGTATGTTGTAAATGAATGACAATTACGTCAATAAGAAAATTCAGGCAATGTAAGGTTATTAAGTGAAGTATAAGTCATTGACGTTAAGGATTCCAAGTTAGATACAAGTAACAATAAATGCGATTAACATATTTAACAAGCCAAACAAGTTCGGATCTATTTTACGATCATGATGATATATCCATCACGTTGGTATAAAAAAAAACAATAAGAATGGTTCTATTGTACTCCTAGAATCGTTAATCACTAATCGAGTTTGAAATATTGACTACACGAGTCTTCATAAAAACTGTTGAATGGAAACGTCACGAATCTATTCACCATGATCCCAGGTTAATTTAACCAAGTTTGTATCACTTCCGCGATATGATAATCAACGGCAAAAGCTTTAGTAAGCTCAACAAACACTGTTGACTACGGCTTGGTTGACAGTGTTAATTACAATGCCTACGTGTGAGTGCATGGTCTAGAAGCTATATAAATAATGTTATACTATAGTCAAATGTTTCAATATGACCAACTAAAACACGTATTATTTAAGAACAACTTTCCTTTTTAAAAGTATAGATTATATTAATAATGCGGGGAAAACCATATAATTTACATTTATTTTTGTTTGTATTTACCAGTGCGGACAATTCCGGTAGTAAATGCTGCTACGATGCATTCGGTAATCTTAAGTATGCAGGGGACTATGAGACTGGTGTGACAACCATTGGAAGCATCTCTATGCGAGCACACATTGCTGGATCGCCCCCTTACGATGCAGCTGGTACGGTCCCTATGTTATCACATGCCAAGGCTGATCTGATCCCATACTTCCATTGCTGTTTGTTGGCAGGCAACTGTATGAAGTACCTACACAGAAGACCAACGGCAGACTGTTATGACTATGATACTCCTAAGACTGGTAAGTTTCCATCTGGTCAACTCCGATTCGAAGGATTTTATATAAAACATGTCAGGTATAAATGATGAAAGAAATCTATAGTATAGACAATTTTGATTTAACTATGCTGAAAACAGTGTCATAGCTAGGATTTCAATGGCCCAGATTAACGAGTCAGAGCTGGGGCCCTTCACCCTTATTTCAAAAACACTTAATAAATGTAAAAGCCACAAAATACTGTTTGACTATCGTATCTGATTGCCACTTTAGATCCGTTGGCTCAATATGTCGGAACTAACTCTTGGTTACCAATAAATATTGGGGTACTGGTTTTATAAGACGTCTATTGGTAAGGCTCTGCCTCAAACTGGTTGACAATCCATATTAAGTTGTTTGTGCTGGAACTTACAACTGGCGTGAAGGAAATAGAAGTAAATTCTGTCTTTTTAAATTCCTTTAAAATCGTGCAGTATGATAAAATAAATCATCAACTCAGAATGCATTGATATAATTATCATGGAATTGGAGTTGGACTTTATTTGTTAAGATATTTATATCAAATGAATTACAAATTAAACTTTCTGACTTTCCGTTATTTATCCATAATTATATTGATATTAAAAATTATTTTAGGATTTGTTGGCCTACTTCCAATTTGGTATTTAGGGCCTAATCAGATTTATATATATATTTTTTGTCTTTTCCAATTTAGCCGCCCTTTTTGGAGACCCGCACTTCTTTACCTTTGATGGATCTAATTTTACCTTCAACGGCAAAGGGGACTATACCTTGCTTCGTCATGAAAAAGGCACCAACTTTCACCTCTACGGAAGGTTAGAGGTGATTAAGGCGAGCTACCCTCCCCCATACAATTCAGGTAAGCATCTGGATTGGTCACTAATCAACTACGCGTTCATTGTAATGATATCGTCATATCTGAAAAAGAAGACAGTTACCATAAAAAGAGGGGAACCCCTAACGCCGAGTACTTTTTAAAAAGGTGTGAAATATTCTAGCCACCCCCCACCCACCTAACCTACCCCTTCTCTCTCCCTCCCTCTCTCTGCCATAAATTAGCAAAGTCAAGCATTACACTTCTAAAATTATATCCAAATTTTTCCTCGGAAAACAATATCATGTTAAGATCCAAGATTAGTTTTTTCTCTGATTAATATGTCCGTTAGTTAACATATACCAGGACATGCAGGTGACTGAGTCTTGATTCTCAACCTCCATATAACTATCAAGTGCGCCATCACATTAAAGTTAAATAACGCCGTGTCAAACTTTTAACCACAGTTGGTGACATCGGTGGAACAGGACTAACCACCGTAGTCATGACAGAGGAAGGGGCAACGGCCATTTCGGTTATGATCAGTGATGTCACTGGAATTGATATCCAAAGAGGAAAATATGCTTATAACGCTGAGACTGTGTCTGAATGGAGTCCTGTTGACTTCAAGGATCAAACTTGGCTTGACTTTGATGGTGAGTATTAATCAAGGTCCCTACTATATTAAACTGATAGATCAATTGTTATCGTAGTGTTTTACATATCATATCACCTCATGGGTACAATTCTAATGATGTTATAATTATACTACATAAATAAATAAATAATAAACAGATCATACAAAATGTTTTGATTTCAGAGTTCTTGTGAATGTCACTGGCGACAGAAGGAGTTTTAAATTGGTGGGGTGGGGTATAGGGTAGGGTGGGGTAGTTTGGATGAGGTCATTCATTTCCATCAGTGGAAGAGGTGTCTTACGGGAGGAGTGTTTCCTTCTCTTTAAGAGTTTGTTTTTAGATTAAAGGTGCCGACATGTAATAATAATTCTCTCGTTCTTGAGAGTGTCGTTTTTTATTCCATCTTAAAAAAAAAAATGTATAAGTTCCAAAAGTATATTCTGGGTGGTATTGAATTTTGATATCATTCACAGAAGTGCATTAAAAACATAACATAAAGGTATTCAAATATCGAATTAATATTTCAAAACATTAAGAGTAATTACAGGCTTCTTTGACTTTTGTCTAATTATAATTATTTAAATTTCATAGATGTTGGTGTTTCAATCAACCACGTGGAGGGTTATTCAAGGATTACGTCTGTTACAGTTATATTCAGAGGATCTCGTATTGGTGTCAACATAACTCGAGGACTCAACGAAAATAGTTTCCTGGCGGTCAGCCCTATCCTCCCACCTGAACTTATGGTACTGATGTTAAAACAAACGCACATCATTAAATTCATTAGAAATATGTAAAGACATGTATGAAACATGGCTGATTAAATGTTACAAGACGCGCCTTCTATTGTATTGTTGTTTTCTCATCGTCCACTACGGGTAGTAATTGCATATATATTACCTGTCTACTACAGGAAATAATTGCATATATGTTATCTGTACACTACAGGCAGTAATTGCATATATGTTACATGTCCACTACAGGCAGTAATTGCATATATGTTACATTTCCACTGCGGGTAGTATTTGCATATATGTTACCTGTCCACTACAGGCAGTAATTTTAAATTTTCAGGTTTACAGTCTTGTTAAGGGCCAAGGCCTTCTCACACGACTTTACAACTTTAACCTTGGTCATTGGTAACTTTTCACACCTACACCAAATTGTGCCACAATTCAATCAATCTCTCCTGGGGCACCACAACCACGTGTCCCCGGGGGACCTCCAATAGGGTACATCCACAACCCGGCGCAAACAACTATATTTACAAGGTACCTCGCAAGTCCCAATTTATACACCTGGGTGAAGAGAGGCAATGGAGATAAAGCGCCTTGCCCAAGGACACAACGTAATGATCTGGCCAGGGCTCGAACCTGTAATCCTTGGATCACAGATAATTGCATATATGTTACATTTCCACTGCCGGTAGTAATTGCATATATGTTACATGTCCTCTGCATGCAGTAATTGCGTATATGTTACATGTCCATTACAGGTAGCAATAACATTTATGTTACCTATCCACTACAGGTTTCAGTTAGCCTCTGAGGAAGTGCCAACTATAGATTTTGTCAGAAAATGTGAATGTTTAGTCGAAATTTTAGACCCTTTCTCGATATGTCACTAATGTTTTCGTGGAGATCTGGCAATTTTGGTACACAGAGTTTATTATGAATAAAACATTATTGTTCAATGTGCGCTAAATGGAATTAAAAAGTTTTCTCTTGTTGAGCATTTATGAATGTTTTCTTAATTGAAATTGTTCTTAATAACACAGAGGGACAACACATTGAGTGGACTATTTGGTAACTGGAACAATGATACCAAGGATGACTTACAAAATGAAAACGGCTACCCCCTCGACTTGATGGATGCTGATGAGGAAGATATATTCCAGTATGCCTCCACATGTAAGTGTTTGTCCTATCCACCATACTATATATGTAACATTTATATTATACTATGTATCAAACATGTAAGACTTTTTTGCTCTCCAACAGCTGATATATGTTAGGCTATATTATACTATGTATCTACATGTAAGAGTTTGTGTTATCCACCAGCTGTTATATGTTAGGGGATATATATATATATATATATATATATATATATATATATATATATATATATATGTATATATATATATATATATATATATATATATATATATATAAGTAAGAGTTTGATAATCAACCAGCTGATATAAGTTTGGCTGTATTATATTATGTATTGAAAGTAATGACTCAAGCTTCAGCATGTGTAACCATTATTTCATATTCATACTTTGCATGGGGTACCGATGACGCTCAAGTTGAAAACAAAGTGTTTTTAATGACTTATTTGAAAATACCTTCTTATCTTTTCATCCAGGGAAAACACCTTCAACGACAATTTTCCGTACTCCGTACCCGGAGAATTACAAGAATGATAGTAGTTATACAGCAGTGTTAATGCCTCCTAATCCATCCGAGTTAACAAGCTCGGAACAACAGATTCTTACACAGACATGCGCAGATAACGGACCTTGTAGGTTTGACTATTTGGTAACAAGAGACAGAGACCTAGCCGAAGACACAATGAGTGAATATGAAGCCTTTCAGTGGGCTCTTAACAGCACACAAAATGGTGAGAATCTATACTTATATTATAGCATGGCATAGATCAGTAAACTTTGCTGTAATGTTTAACACATAATATCGTATAACTATATATGTGTGGGTATGTGTACGCGTTTGAGAGAGGGGCCGCGATGAACGGGGGGGGGGGGTGGTATCTTGGAGACTAGGACAAATAACTAACATGTCTGCCTCTCTCGTTTTCCAACGTATGAACTAAACATATCGATATCGCTTCTAGGGGATTTTAATAAAGAGGTTGTTTCTTTTAATTGATACTTACGCCTACTCAACGTATGTCAGGCAGGACTGGGTCAGCGAATTTCCGAATCTCTTCGTATAGGTCAATTGGTTCCATTAAATCCGCTCCGAAATGCTCTATCTGCATGACCGTATTGAAGTGATAATTCTCAATACAAAAAAAGTATGTAATTTGATAAACATTTAATGAAAATAACACATATCGCCCAGAATCTTACATGGACATGAGGATATGCAAATTACTGTTTGAGGGTTTTATTTGTGAATCAGTAAGTTAAATGTTTTATAATAGGGCTTAGACTGTTAACCATTTTCGCAACTGCTTCATATAAAACAAGAAACTGTAGCTATGTTTATGTTCATATATATTTCGTTCCTTCGTAGTCACTGTTTGCCGGTACATACCTACTCCTGATAATGGTACTAAAACTTACCTCACCGTCCATCACGACACAGGGGACGTTACAGACAATCCAAATAATTTTGTTGGCACAAAGATTACATTCGAGTGTAGTGAAGGCCTTACGCTGACAGGTTCTGTAAATAGGGTTTGTGAGAAGAACGGAATGTACTCGGGATCAGAGGGCATCAATGAATGCATCGGTAAGTGAAATGCGGAATAGCGCCACGCAGTTTCCAAGGAAGCCTAAAGTAGCTTATTTTTGTATGTTTTTATTTATTTATTTGTTTTATCACAAAAATAATACAATGTGAAAGGAAGTCTTCTGTAAAGCCCGAATTGGCTTAACAGAGTAGAAGACTCCCTGCTAAAAAGAAGAAAACTATAATACAAGTTGAATGAGCAGAACGATACAGATACTAATAAATAGACAGGATAACATTGTCTAGTTCATAAAGAATTTAGCTATACAATGAAACACTTTTTTTCCGTGTTAGATCGTTGCATCAATGGATGCATTGGTAAGTGAAATGTTGAGCAGCTCCACGGAGTTAAGAGATCATCAATGAATGCATCGGTAAGTGAAATGTGGGATAGCGCCACGGAGTTAAGATGGCATACGTGAATACATCGCTAAGAGCAATGTTGGGCAGCTCCATGCAATTAGAAACTTGACCTGTTTCTGTTTTCATGACGCAATTTGAGATAACAACACTATGGCGACCTCAGATGGGAGTGATCTGTTCTATAATGGATACCACAATCAAGTTAACGCGAACATATTGGTGAACTGTGCTGTATGTGCGGAGTTGGTATACGGTAGTGATTGATCAAATGGAGATCTTAGGTTGGAATTCCATAACGGTTATTGTTTATAATAATTAACAAATATCAACATGAACTCTATGTTGTTCGAGTTTAAGTAATGAATATTCAACTGGCGCTCATTTCAAATATAGAAACTATTAACTTCACACAGACCACACTGACCCAATTATTTTTTAACTCACAAAAGTGCAGATTTACAATTGTTGTTTCAATTATTTGTTTTTAAATTTACTATCATAACCATATTTGTCTTCATATCCCAGAGACTCCGTGTGGTACTTTAGATAACGTAGAAGGTGGATCCATTTCTATTGAGCTATTTGAGGAAGGTAACGCAATAGCCACCGTTAAATGTGATGAGGGATATGCACTCAACGGAGCGGAGAAACATGAATGTGTCGACAGCTCCTGGACAGGGGGAAAGTCAGTTTGTGAAGGTAATTGTACATCAAGCCAGGTGCTTCAATCACGGGGGAGGGGGGGGAGGCAGGGACACTTTAAAAACGACTTTCTTAAGAGTGGGAGACATCAACCCCCTCCCCGTTAAGGGTTAGTGACTGAGTCGTGTAGGCGCTAGGCCTGTCACGCTCCTAATGACCCGTGTATCTCATAAAGGGAGCTCAAACATGGTACAGTGAGATTAGTAGTTATTACTGTTTTTATTCTCATCTGTTCAACTACCTATGCAAACAAAACTCAACTGGGTTGAAATAGTAATTACGGATTTCATTCATAACGTAAATTATATGTGGAATTGCGCCCATACACCGCTAAGGCTATATGCTAAGCCAGTAGATAACGAAAGCTCGCAGCATTCGCTATCTACTTACCAGTTTGTCCTATTTCATATAAAATAGTATGTTGTATTGTTACTTACAAGCAATATAACACTACATGTAAATTATATTGTGCATTCAGGTCATGATAGTTTTTAAGTGTTTTGGAGATAATTCTATATTTCATATGAGTTTGGAGAGATATACATATATGGTACTGAGCCTGTGTGCTAAGCTGCCAGTCATGTTGGTATAACCATGTTACTCATTATACCTCAAGTTCTAGTTTTATGAACATATGTTCACAAAATATTTTATTTGCGAATAAGTTAACGTATACTAAGTACAGAGCCGTATATTCTGCGTCGGAGCAGGTGGGGGGGGGGGGGCAGAAGTCCCCATGAGATTTCCACATCCTAGATGAAAGTAGGCTTACTATAATGTGAATGCCTGGACAGTTTATCAGCTATTTCAGTTAGTTTTAGCAAGATGATTTATTATTTCTTCTGATTTCATTAGTCAGTAGTGTGCAACGTCAAGATTAAAGGTTCGTATTGTAAGAATGGCGTTTAAATAGAACACAAGGTTTAATTTAACCGCTTAAATGTACATGCATGATATGTCGCGGAAGCGATGGCTGTGCGTTGGTGTTGGTTTACACGAGTTTGGTTAGAATAATAATAACCGTATAGAGAGCTCCTACACGTTAACCTGCGTGGACAGTGAATTAGTCTAATGTAAAACTATACGGTTCATAAAGTGATTTTTACGTCTATATGTTATATAAAGACCTAATATAAATGGTGCGAGTAAAACTAATGGTTCGAGTTGTGGGAAGTATACCAGGAATTATTGCGGGAAATTCCCCCCAAGAGAAATTATGCGGAACCCTGTAGATAAATTGCGGGAATCCAGCAATCGCACTTCCTAATGCGAACAATGACACAAACTCTACATAAATAGACCCAGTGGAGGTATACTATTTATGCACGCCATTATTTTTGTCATAAATATCGAATTTCTTGTAAAGTGACGACCAAGGAAAGTCTGTATCCAACTAGAATACTTTTTAAGTTTCTTTTAACGAAATGTATACAGAAATTTGAAACAATTCTAATGTTTGGAAGCAACTTCGGTACTAGAGAAATTCACATTACCTTTAGTGATACGGTTGTCTTAAATCAATAATATATCAATACTAGCTTTAGATTGGATTTCTTTATCTATTTCTCTTCAGCGACTGGTGGGGTGAATGCTGCTGTAGTTGCCGGTAGCACCATCGGGGGAGTCTTCTTCGTTGTCATAGTCGTGGCCCTCGTAATTCTTGGTGTAGTCTATATGAAGAAAAACGTAAGTTAAAATAACTCTCTAAAATATTACAGAAAGTGAATGCATTTCATGTAAAATGACTTAATAAAGTGTAATGACTGTCTAATGATCTTCTACTCACATGACGATTATATTGCTCCATATATTATGGAAGTCTTTACTGTTTGTATGGGGTCCTGGGATGGCTACTTAGTCGCACACTTCACTGGTGTATTTGGCAGATAACTTCCCTTTACAATGCACACTTGATGTAACAGCAGAGTTCCCGTGTTTTAGTGTATACGCTCAATAATGCGTATATATTATTGTTATGGCTTTATGTAAATTGGTGTTGCATAGAAAACAACAAAATATATCAAAGGTTTAATTTGCATTTGCGTGATAATATATTACATGTTAAATCTGCCAACACTGTTGATTTTTAAAAAAAAATCTGAATAATGGTGTGTCTCTTTATATTCCTTATTGGAAGGCAACGTGTTGCGTTTAAAACAATGCCTCCTAGTCTCCCATATAGAAACAAAGAAATATTCCTCCATAGAGGCAAGGGGCATTAGAGGCAAGGGGCATTAGAGGCAAGGGGCATTAGAGGCAAGGGGCATTAGAGGCAAGGGGCATTAGAGGCAAGGGGCATGGGCATGAAATTAATAGCCGATTAATTCAATGACTGTTTACCTTCTATATAGAAACATAAACCAAAGAGCACTAACCAAGTGAAATATTCTAGTGTCGAGGAGAAGGATATGGAGGCAGAAAAGAAAGAATCAGGGGATGATGGTAAACCTAAACCTGCTCCCAGATCAATTCCATCATCAGATGTAGAGAAGCTAGATGACGAAGATTTCAAGAAACCTTTGAACGAAGGAAATAGCCCAAGTATGATTGTCTAGATAATGAAGCTTACCTGGCATCTTACCACTCTGCGCATGTCTTTGTTCTGTGAGCGTCGTTATCACGTACGCTGTCCTCAAGTCCCAAAAAACCTCTCAACATTACCAAAGTTTCCTTTTTTTATTATCATAGTACGTTATTGTACCCGAGGCAATTACTCTCAGCCACTTACAAGGGATTAATTGTTATCGTTTCACCTCTTAGATATCGGAAACATGCAAATTATTGTCTCTCTTTTACCTTTCTTGTTACTGTTTGATAGGAGACATCGTTTCATTTTGTCCATATGTATTTTGCTCAACCATTTCCAGTTATGATGTCAAACTACCCTGGTATAATGTCAAACTACCCTGGTATAATGTCAAACTACCCTGGTACAATGTCAAACTACCCTGGTACAATGTCAAACTACCTTGGTATAATGTCAAACTACCTTGGTATAATGTCAAACTACCCTGGTATAATGTCAAACTACGGTACCCTGGTATAATGTCAAACTACCCTGGTATAATGTCAAACTACGGTACCCTGGTATAATGTCAAACTACCTATAATGTCCAGCTACACTGGTTAAATGTCAACTATCATGGTACAATGTCGCCAAAGTAGAATGTAAAACTGATACCTCTATAGTGAAATGTTGTAACCGGAATTGTATCAAATTAGCCTCTCGAATTCGATATGGAACATTTGAACGTGTGTTTTATACGTCGGTTTAGGGTTTAACTCTGTTATCCTTTTGTCAAAAAGTTCATGCCTTATTTTTTATTCAATGAAAATAATTAAAAGTTAATCACTTAATAGAAAAGTACAAATAAATTGATAAATTTCAACTTTTATATATTATTTTATATGTGTATTCATTGATTTTAATTATATGTTGTATGTACGCATGCATGCACAATGTAAATGAAGTGAGATATTACTCAAAGCGTTAAGTATTCAACTTCAGAATAACTTCAAAAAGTGTTTGCTATTAAGATGAAATAGATTTCATTTATCCATACTTTTGATTTTATTCCTATTCATAATTCACTTTTTTAAATCTAAATTGATTCCGAAAACCTTATTACTTTCTATTTCGTCGTTTCATGTAAAGAGTGCATTCATTTTACTAGTTGAACATACTAGCTGTTAGAGTAATACCGTGCCGTGTCGACAGCTATAATGATGATGATGATGGTAGTGATGATGATGATGATGATGATGATGATGATGATGATGATGATGATGATGATGATGATGATGATGATGATGATGATGATGATGATGATATGATGATGATGATGATGATGATGATGATGATGATGATGATGATGATGATGATGATGATGATGATGATGATGATGATGATGATGATGATGATGATGATGATGATGATGATGATGATGATGATGATGATGATGATGATGATGATGATGATGATGATGATGATGATGTGGTAAGCTGCTATCATCCATGTGTTCTATAGTTGCTATGCAATTTCGACGACTTTAATTCGTGTTCAATGACACCGTCGACGTGTGATACATATTAGAACATAAAGACAAGTTACTAATATTCTACAACTGTCCAAGTCATATCTGAGATGTTTTTACTTAAACTTTAATATCAGGTTTGCTTCTCATTATGGTATTTCTCTCTGGGACTTTAAAGGCTCGTAATGATTACAACTTTTGTTAATAGCTCAAAAAAGGCGAAATAAAACAACTGAGCCTGAAATAAATATGCCAGCATTTTTTTGAACGGAAATGTTTCCAAACAATACACGTTATTGATTCATTGACAAGATTCAGCTCGATTAGAATCAACAGTTGTTTGAAGTAAACCTTGATTGAAACAGGTCTGATAAACATCCATTAAATCTGAGAAATCTTCTTGATAGCTTCGAATCGTCTAATCTAAACGACTCTTGGTCTATTCCGAAAGAAAACAGTATGGCGGATTCCTTTACAAGACTCAATGTGAATCAGCTCGAGTCGAACCAGGGAGCTTCTTGCTCGAATAAACAGTTGAAATAGAACTTAAAACAATACACTTGTTACTTCGACATAGGTATACAAAATTACCATGTGTACGTTAGCATTCCAAAGCGAGATTATAACATTGCTGTAAATACAGTGACTTTTCTCGTTCGTTTTATGGCAATCTGTTTCTGTTGTTGAAGGAATTTACTTCTCTTTTGGTGAAGATTATAAATAGATTTGTTCATGCATGTTCTTCATATTTATCATATGGATATTAAATGTAGCTTCTCATCCTTTATATTGCAAATCACTATAAACAAAGGTGTACAAAACATAAAGCTGCTCATTGGTTTAAATTGCTGTGTTATGATATGGCCTGATGAAACAGTGTGTTAGATGTCCTCAATAAGCGTGATAGGCCTTTATAATATATGTATTCAATTTGAAATATTGTAATAACTCAATTACTGGAATATATTGAATAGTCAATATTTTATCATTAAAATTACGTCAGGGTTTTGCCTTCCTTATTACTTACGTGAGGTTTTTGCCTACCTAATTATTTCTGACATTTCGGAGAGTCAATATACACACTATATATACGACAATTAAATGATGAAATGATGGGACAAAACATCAAACCCGAAATAATTGATATAAAATTACAGTGTCTTAAATGTCTTACTGGGAGTATGGGATGTCTTACTGGGAGTATGGGATGTCTTACTGGGAGTATGGGATGTCTTACTGGGAGTATGGGATGTCTTACTATGTCAGTATGCGATGTTATTTAACAACATTTAACGATAAGCTAAATGTTACTTCTGTGTCAGCGTTCACGTATCTTGTAATGATTGTCATATGTAGTCTTGAAGTTTAGTTTGCCGTTCGACTGAGGAGGAAAACAGAAATGATTACTCGTTTCATGTTCTGATTATTGATATAGCTTTGTAATATTGTTGTTTTCTTAATATGCAGAAACTAATAAGCAGCAACATGATTCTAGTTTCAAACAGAAGTAGGATTTATGATATTAGTTTTGCGATAATCAAGTAATAATCAAGATAACCAAGTGAAACATAATTTACCATTTTGCCAATTTTTCCAGCCATTTTCTTTATTCTTTGTTAAACATAATGCAATCACCCCACTTTGTTTGTTTTATTCGCTTTATCTTTCAATATTTACATATAACCGGATTAGTGTCTACATGCACGTTTTAATTCACGCCAGCATTTTGGAAGCTACTTGAAATTGAAATAAACTCTCTCTGAAGAACACTTATGATATCTTGCCTTTTATTGGTGAGGGGTTGGTTTAATGTTACATGTCGTATGGCAGATTAAACGGATTTCATTAGTATTATGCATAACAACAAATGCTATATAAGGTGTTCAAATTGCTACACAAACAAAGAAACACATGTCACAACATCTTTTGTGCGTACAGAATCTCAGTAATGATACTTTTATTAAGATAAGATAAAGAAGATAAAAATCTCGCCGAGTTGCTTAACGAACAGACTAACTTTAATAATGCCTTAAAGAACGCGATGGTTGTGTATACCTAATCACGGTTCGTAATCTTCTTTAACTATTTAATCCGGAGCTTAATGTTTCTGAATGTTGACGTAGTATTTGGACCAAAGATCCCACATTAGCGCGTAATAGCCTGAACGATTTGCAAGCAGCACTGCCGTCGGTATTTGTTGCAGATTGTGTTAACCGCGCCTATCGGAGGAGGCAAGGTATGGAATTGTCGCGATGCCATGTCAAGGTGAATTTTTAATCAGGCATAGAATCCCAATTCCATATCCACCCTTAGTCCACAAAAGCATTCGGTCTTTGGGCCAGAAGTGGGCTAGCTTTTTTTGCAATGGAGCGCTCACGTCGATTGGGTTGATATTCAACTTTCTGTGAAACCATGGCCTCAATGAGGTGTCTTCTCTTGATTTTAAATGTTTACGTAACTTTATGTTCTACTTTGCACACAAACACAATACGTCATTGCAATATTTTGTAAGCTTTCCATAGAACACGCTCGGAACTTTTGGCTTACTTGGTTTCTGTCTCACTCGTCGACACATCAACAGGGAATTTCCTTACACTTCAACGATAACATTTCAGTGGCTTGAAAACCATGCCTAATTGGCAGAAATGTGTACGATTGTTTCTATTGATGTAGCAATGCAACAAGCAATTTCTCTACTTCAAGAACGATTATTGATTCGGACAGCTGGTCTCTTATTCCGTCGGCTTCTCAGCTCTCAATTTGTATAATGCACGGTACTTTGAATAATAATTTCTATCATTACCTAAAGTTCGTTGACCTTCACGATTGGTTGAAAGTTTTTCTCGATGACTCATCACGAAGGTGTTTCCCGGTCACAGGTCACACAGGTATTGGATATTCAGTAGGCTGGTCGACCCCGTTTCTTGTGTGGGTGACGGCTACATAAACACTGTTTTGCTGATGCATGTACGTACGCGCTGTATATACGTACGATACACATGGATGTGTTGAGTAGGGCTGTGCAACTTTACATGTAAATGTAATGTACGTACGAGGTAGCAGAATTACAGAAGTCGGAAGAACATAACCTAACTTTACATAGTGCAAGGTTTGGCCTACAGTCAGACGTGCACAGAGAGAAAGGAGTATGGCGCAAAGTCCGGGGAACCCGTTTGCACGAGCGCCAGCTTCGCGGCGAAAGTCCAGTACCCGACTATCGATGACACCCCTCGAATTGTTAATGGGGATGGGTTTCCCAAAGCACCGTGTGTAAGTTGATGGTGGCGAGAGTGCCAGGCCCAGCATAGACCCATAGGCAATATCACTAGCATGGTAATATTACAAAATAGCGTAAATGTAAGCCTAGCCTTCTTTGGCAAACTGTCTAGTTCCTGGTTTAGTTACGCCAACGTAGTGTAAGATTGTGACTGTATGTTACAATTATGCATTTCCTAGCATGCAGCCCTAAGCACCTGAGGCTATGTGACTGTGTTGTGAGTGTTGTTCAGATATAGGTCTAGCCTAGGCCTAGGCCTATATACTTAACATTGCCACTTCATAAGATTAGTAACATGTACAGAGGCTATACCTACAGTAGCACAGGTCTTGTTCACAATCCGCTAGGCCTAGACCTACAGACGTGACGGCCTAGCCTACTTTAGCAAAGTGATCAATACCACGGTATACATTTTGCCTATAGCAAAACGTCAAACTTAGTTGTACAGGAGGTGTATATGGTAAGGACACATAAGATGTACTGTCATGTTTTCAATATAGATTCAAATCCTCTAATGTTGTGCGCTCATCTTCCTAGCCCTTTCATCTTTAGGCTCTGGTAAAAATTTGGATTTGAGTATTTGTGTCACTAGGCAGTAATGTTATTAGTGAAAAAAAGTTTGCGTCCCAGGGACGCAAGCCCCCGAGTTTGCGTCCCGTAAAAAAACTTGCGTCCCAATCAAAAACCAAAATACGTTTATTGTATGACCTACTGTTACTACTACTAGTGTAGTATCACAGCCTATACTTTGTGAAAGTTATACACGATATATAGGGCAGAAATGCTCAGTGCCTTAACTTCGCTATTTTTCAGGGGCGGCCGGGGGCGCCCCTCCTTTCGATCACCCTCCCGTTTCAACCCATTTTTACCCCCAGCCCCCAGCCCCCCTTCATCCGTCCCTCTACTTCCCTACTCGCCAACTCCATAGTAGATCTGTGCTTTGACTTAGCAGCGATTCCAACAAACAACTCTTCAAAAATCCCAGTACCTACAGTGTGCATATCTCTTGCTAAATTCCAGTTCACTGTACTTCTGCATGTACATGCCTGTTCGAGCTTTATTTTCAACTACACATGCGCAAATCCTTAAAATCTGATCCAACATTTATCCTGGCTCTTTGCAAGCAATCATCTATACTAAAATTACAGTAAGTCTATGTGAATATTTTTTTACGCAATGTAGATTTAAAAAAAAAACAGTTCGATGTTCTAAAGTACAGTAGTTTACACACGAATGTTGCGCCAAAATAACATTTACTGAAGCACGTGGTTAACTGGACCGTGAAAAATTTTTGCAACAGAAACTACTGATGGTAAGAATGCACATTTTACATTAGCAAAGTTCTATTAATACAGAGAGAAGAAACATACTGTGAGCTGAAATATCCTGTTCAGGATCAGAGATGTTAGCTTCCCACAAAATTCATAGAATGTCTCCACTCATTAACATTTTCTGATCAAAACAATGATTCAAATATTACGAAGCCTCTTCGTTGTCAATACGTACTGTATGTGACAAGGCCTAACGTTATGATATTGGAGTGAACACACATGATAGCCTGTACCGCAAAGCACTTCACTATCTCTATACGTGGGAAAGTTAAGTTGCAAGTAATTGTTGTTAAACAACATACTCCGTGTTCACTGAGCACTACAGGTGCAAGAATTTTCACAGACAATGGATGGGGACTTATAACCAATCAAATCACGGGAATTTTGGGAAAGCATCATTGTCTATTTTTAGCATGAAAATCTCCGTAATGGGGCGTTGTTAACCCTGTACCTTGCGGTTGATTGTATATTTATTTTCAAACAAATTCAATGATCAGTTGGTGTAGGAGAACTTTTGCTTCTTGTTAGAAGAAGTTGTGGTTTTTGAAAAGAAATGATGTGTGTTCCAAAATGTGTTTTGACAGTTTTGTTATGTTTTCCGTTGACCTACAGTAGTTGTGAGTGTGTATATACTTGGGGTTTGTTTCTCAAAAAAAAGTTTGCGTCCGCAAGCAATTTGAAGATTTTGCGTCCCTGGCCAAAACATTGCTTCCCGGACGCAGAATCCTGCGTTCGTAACAATCCTGCTAGGAGACATAACCCCAAATTGAGACTATGGGGAGATTAAAAGTAAGTGCACCCGGTTGGTTCAAATAGCAGAAAGATTAAAGAAATGGCCGTGGCTATTCTTACGACTAGTCGTAACAATTATTTATAAACTATTCTTACGACAAAGGCGAATTCAAGCGCATTAAAGTAAATAAAGCAACTGCGCATGTAGTAGGGATAACCCTAACCCTAAGTTTAACCCTAAACCCCAATCCGAACCCTAACACTAACCCTAACCGGAAATTATTGTTACTCCTGGTCGTAAAAAAAAGTTCTCCTGTCATAAAAATAGCAACTGCGCATGCGTAGTCGGAAATTATTCTTACGAACAGTTGTAAGAATAGCCGTAAGAATGCATTAAAGTAAATAAAGCAACTGCGCATGTAGTAGGGGTAACCCTAACTTTAACCCTAAACCCCAATCCTAACCCTAACACTAACCCTAACCGGAAAATATTGTTACTCCTGGTCGTAAAAAAAAGTTCTCCTGTCATAAAAATAGCAACTGCGCATGCATAGTCGGAAATTATTCTTACGAACAGTCGTAAGAATAGCCACTTTGTAAAGAAATAATGTCGTAGCATAGATCTTTAATAGCAACATGCTTCCACAACAGCAGGTACTAGCTATGCTCTACATCCTGTAGCATAAGAATAAGCCAGTGTCATTTGCAAATCATTTTGATGTAACTTTGACGTTATAGACATTAAAACTAGTGTGTTTTCTATGTAGAATGCTACTAATTATGAATACATGTGCCTGCTGTACATACAGAATAGCTCTAAGTAACTACATATGTTCATAGGCGTAGGAGGTGTGGGGGGGATTGGGGGGCTGCAGCCCCCCAACCAAATATTTTTGGAAAATTCGGGCAACATGCTGAGAATTTTTCGGGCACCTACTGAAAGAAATATCATTTGCAATGTGTTTTTTTCAATGGTTAAACTTATATTATTTATTATCATGATTATTTTACCAACTTCCCGAATAATTCTTACCAATATGGAAGGGTTATAACACGGCAAATGATTGTATGTTATTGGCAGGCGATGTAATAACTGATGAATGCATGATATGCACATTAAAATCTTGAACGCGCGGAGTGCACGAAAAATTTTGGTTACGTTTTTCGGGCAAGTCGTTACAGCCCCCCAATATCAAATTGGTCTCCTACGCCTATGCATATGTTATGTTCACAAGCTTACAAAGTCTGGAACCTTGGTAGGGACCAGTTTTAGTGATTCTTAAGATCCATGAAGCAGTGACAATATAGTTATGTGCAGCATACAGTATGTGTGATTAGAAGATACATTTTCATGATCATCTGCCATTTGGTAACAATATTTGAAACCTGAAGCACATAACTGCTGATGTGGTTAGGCTCCATCATAAGATATATGCTAACAATGGTAGAAGACTGTTCATTTGTTGACATGTGGGAGAATTGATGTCAATAGAAAGCTTTTGTGTTAAGTGTTCAACAATACACTAGATGAGGACCAACATTTCATGATTGATTCAGTAAGTACATTTCTAAATAACACAGGCTAAACTTTGCATTTATAATGTGCTAAACTTGAGGAACTTTGGTATTTATTTGCTGATATGTCGATAGTGTAATTCTATAAACTTCTGCATATCGTCATATGATGCACAGGTTGCATTTAATTGGTTGGTAATTCAAACTGTTAGATTTTCTGCTTCTGCTTCTGCTTAGAACTGGTAGATACTCGTTAAAACCCCTCTCGGATATCACAACGAGGATGTTGGTGCGCAGCCCAGCAGTGCTAATAACAATGCGTGGGCAATCTTGTCTTAAACACCTCAAGACTAGGGCTCCCTTTACCAGCCAAGGATTGTGAATTCCAGTCTTTTATAGTCCTAGGACAGAAACTATACTGAAAAGCACAATGATTTATGTGGAATTTGTGTATAGCGGCCAGGCCTCCCTGGTTTCAAGAAGGGATTAGTCTTGTTTGGGACTGCAATTAGGCCATTAATAATTTGGTAAAATAGCATCAGTCTGGCCCTTTTCCTTCTTTCAGTGAAGGGTTCCACTTCAAAGTCTTCAAAATCTCAGTGACGCTGGATTGCCTACGGAAATCACAAGTTACAAAGCGTGCTGCCTTCCTTTGATTTTTTTCTATTTTATCTTGGTCTGAGACCTGATAAGGGTCCCAAATCTGAGCTGCATATGCAAGAGTAGAACGACACATAGACATATATAGGCCAATTTACGTAATTCTGGTGGGCAAGAGCGAAAATTCCTATTAAGGAAGCCAAGGATTCTGCTGGTCCTAGAGCAAATCTTATCAATATGTGTAGAGAAAGATAAATTGTTAATAAACAGGATACCAGAATAAGGTTGCGCAGTGACGCACTCCAATCTTTGATGGTATATGGAGTAAAACAACACAGATTTTGCCCCGCTACGCTTTGTAGACATCATGAAGCATTTTGAATGTAAAAGATCCTTTGAATCTAAGATTAGTTAAATAGTGGAGTTGAAGTACTTCTGTATTTGACTCACTATCATGCATGCAGTGCAGGTCATAACTAAACCAAAACCAGAAAAAAGGAGGGCCCATGACCAGAAAAAAGGAGGGCCCATGACCAGAAAAAAAGCAGGGCCCATGACTTCAAATGGGACATGAGTGGATGTACTCAACTCCTGAGAAGGATAGGGTCACCTCACTTGCCCAAACTTGTACCATTTCAGCATCTAGGCAGCTACTGTATGCAGGTATTGGTAATAGTATGATGTATGGCCTGATGGTTCTAGCTGCTACGTGCCTAACCAAGGAATGTACTGTGTACTGGTATAGTACGACAATGTCAAAGCCTGGTCTGCAGCCTCATATGCTGTGCAACATACTGATCATCATTCATACCTCAGATTTTCAAGATGCTATCATTCCTAATAAATAGTTTTATTTTTAATGTCTGGGCAGTGCTGGCAGGTTTTAAAAACCGAGTCACTGACAGTGGCATCCTCAGAATGTTGAGTGATTTATGAGGGATGAGAGAGGAAGTGGAAATATGGTTGCTTGCTTTGAAATTGTCGGTGGTGGCCTTATGGGTTGTAGTTCAAAGGAAGTTTTACTTCTCTGTGTAGTGGAGCATTAGCCCCACACACAATAACTATCTAACATGGATTGACTTATCTGCATTACAGTACACATGTCTTCTCATATTGGAAGCTCCATGCATACTGTACACGTTGCCTACCATCAAAGTTATCCAGTACGTACTGTGCACTAGGGTTGGGCGATATTTGCTTTTTAACGTCACTATAAATACTTCAAAAATTATCGCGATATTTCGATAATTACGATAATTTTTCCTTGTTGTTTTTAGTGTGTTCGGGAACACACTAAAAACAGCTGCCGATTTCCCACCGGTGTTTTCGCGCAGCGAACACACCAAGCCCTGTTGCGTGCGTGCATAGTGTCGTGGGGTCCAGGGGCCTGCCTTAGGGCCCGGTGGTGTCAAGGGGTGGAACCCCTTGTGTGGGGTCCAGGGGCGAAGGCCCCTGGAAAATGTTTAGTATTTTTGTGTGTCTGGCGATAAAAAATTCGCAGTTGAGGATTATAAAAACTGACAACTTTTTGAATTTAAATTGTCAGGAAACTGATGAAAATTTTAAAATGACAAGTAAGAGTAGCTATATTATGTGATAAAATGAAAAGAGATTTAATTTGTCTTACAATCTTTAAAAAATTTAACTTGCAAAACTGTCGATATTATGAAACAAATTACGTTCGGCAAAGCCCCGTTTCTAGACTGCCTAACAATGAACAGCGTGCACTATACGTACATCAGTTTACAACTGCAGTGTTTATCCCTACTAAAATATCACGGTAGGCTACATGTGATGCGAATTTTCACAGGTACCTTGCCAAACGACCCCCCTGTCTAACACCTGTTTGTTAACATTTTTGGCACGTTTCCCAAAAACTTTTCATGGAGTAAACTATTTTGGCTCCATTCTAGAATTAATTAGGTCGGTCAGTAAAGGATCGGTAAAGTTATGAGAAATATTATCTTAGACGTTCAAGAAAAGTAGGTAAATATTCCCGTAACATTAATTTAAGTATAACACACCTCAAGCCAACCGACTCCTCCGCATGAACAAAACAATCTATCCCCCATGATACACGAGGCACAGTCTATACCATACAGACATAGCACGATATCAAGGCCTCAATAGCTACAGTATGGCCATCTTTGTGAAAGTAAACCTTGTAATCCCATCTTTTAGGCCACTTGGCATGATTTTAAATGCTAAATATTGTTTCCATGTCCTTGTAGAAAACGTCAACTTCGCAAAATACAATTAGTTGTGTTTTTGTTGTTACGTGAGATCCGTAACCGACGAAGTGGTTAGGCTATTTACTATACACTAAACTAAGGTAGGATATTAATTTTTCGTTTTTTTTTTGGAAATTCTAGAAAATACTTTCTTTTCCCCCCGCTTAACACCAAATATGGTCCTATGGTTTATTCATAAATGGGTGTACTAGAGCCTTGTTTACATGACATTAGTTGCATTTAGCACGATATGCCAGTTTCGCGTGAATTTTTCAAAAGTATTTTGCTCGATCTTTCGTAAAATTTGAAAAGTTTACCAACTTACTGTTCGTACACAATTGGTAATTTCTCTACTGACTTTCAGAGTTTTTTCCTCTATACAGTCAATGTTGTAAAGGACGGGTTTTTTACGAAGTTCAAAAGTCAGTAAATGAAGTTCATAAACTTTATTTCTTTTTCAACTTTCTTAACCATGGAATGCTAGAATAACATTAACACTTAAAACGGAGAAAGGATATTCGCATTTTTTTCCTCAATTATTTCAAATTTCTTTCACAAGAAATTATTGTCATTTGTTCAATCCTCAAAAAATATCGTCTTGAAAAAAATTATCGCGATAATAATTATTTTCGATGTATCGCCCAACCTGACTGTGCACTAAGTACCACACATACCAGTTTACTGTGCACTACTGTAAGTACCACACATACCAGTGTACTGTGAACTAAGTACCACACATACCAGTGTACTGTGCACTAAGTACCACACCTACCAGTGTACTGTGCACTAAGTACCACACCTACCAGTGTACTGTGCACTAAGTACCACACATACCAGTGTACTGTGCACTAAGTACCACACATACCAGTGTACTGTGCACTAAGTACCCCACATACCAGTGTACTGTGCACTAAGTACCACACATACCAGTGTACTGTGAACTAAGTACCACACATACCAGTGTACTGTGCACTAAGTACCCCACATACCAGTGTACTGTGCACTAAGTACCACACATACCAGTGTACTGTGAACTAAGTACCACACATACCAGTGTACTGTGAACTAAGTACCACACATACCAGTGTACTGTGCACTAAGTACCACACATACCAGTGTACTGTGCACTAAGTACCACACATACCAGTGTACTGTGAACTAAGTACCACACATACCAGTGTACTGTGCACTAAGTACCCCACATACCAGTGTACTGTGCACTAAGTACCACACATACCAGTGTACTGTGCACTACAGTAAGTACCACACATACCAGTGTACTGTGAACTAAGTACCACACATACCAGTGTACTGTGAACTAAGTACCACACATACCAGTGTACTGTGCACTAAGTACCACACATACCAGTGTACTGTGCACTAAGTACCACACATACCAGTGTACTGTGCACTAAGTACCACACATACCAGTGTACTGTGCACTAAGTACCACACATACCAGTGTACTGTGCACTAAGTACCACACATACCAGTGTACTGTGCACTAAGTACCACACATACCAGTGTACTGTGCACTAAGTACCACACATACCAGTGTACTGTGCATTCATTCCAGAAGTTCTTGCATAGATCTATTTGTTTGTTGAGTTCTGGTTCAGAATTCAATTCACTGTCTCTGCTGTTGCACAGTAATTAATCTAGGACTCCTCATTCACAGTTGTGTCCTTTCCCATCCAAATTATAACCATGTAAACCGGGATAAGCTTAAATAATTCAAGTCTGGAGTACATGGATCAGCATTATGGGCAAGTAATAGCTGAATGTGTGGGCTTTAGGTACAAGCATTTCTTTGGTGATAAATCAAAGTTATTGAGAATATGATGGTGTTTGGGACAAATTTGTCAGGGTGTAGTTCAAACATTATTTTCAATAGTCCAGGCTGCAAAAATTCAACATTTGATTGATTGGAAATTTTGCCATGCTCAAACATTATATTTGAAGAGTAAGTTGCATGGAAACCTATGAAATGTGGATTATCATGTCACATTGGGAAACAAGCTGACAAAGAGAAGAAATCAACCAAACAAATATATATCTGTGGATGGTATGGTAAGGTTTTGTATACAGCCTGTAGGTGTAGTTGAATACCAATTGTAAATTTCCAAAACACAGCACAGTGTTTCAAGTTTTTAGTTTTCAAGTATGCGTCTAATGAAATCAGCCTATTTTGGGAAATAATCAAGTGGATTTCAGGAATTATAGAAGCTTAGCTGAGCTTATGCAGTGTTGCTGCTCATGTTAACATAATACGTAACACTTTTATGGTTTTCTCATATAGCATGTCATGTACAGTGTGTGATGTTAAATTGTGTGGTACAGTTGTCTCCTCTCCAAGACAGTATGTACAGTGTATAACTGGGTACTAATTACTCTTACTCCTGTTATGCTTGTGTACAATGTGTACAGTATGCATGCATGTACTAATTGTGTACAATATGTGTATGTACATACAGTACAGTACATGCACTAATTGCTCTTACTGGACTGTTGTATCTACAAGTGTACAATATGCATACAGTACACATACTAATTACTCTTACTCATGTTATGCTTGTACATACAATATGGTTATACATGTACTAATTACTCTTACTCCTGTTAAGCTTGTACATACAATATGGTTATACATGTACTAATTACTCCTACTCCTGTTATGCTTGTGTACAATGTGTATAGTACAGTACATGCATTAATTAAGTCTTACTCCTGTTATGCTTGTGTACAATGTGAATACATACAGTACACATACTAATTACTCTTACTCCTGTTAAGTTTGTACATACAATATGGTTATACATGTACTAATTACTCCTACTCCTGTTATGCTTGTGTACAATGTGTATACAGTACAGTACATGCATTAATTAAGTCTTACTCCTGTTATGCTTGTGTACAATGTGAATACATACAGTACACATACTAATTACTCTTACTCCTGTTAAGCTTGTACATACAATATGGTTATACATGTACTAATTACTCCTACTCCTGTTATGCTTGTGTACAGTGTGTATACAGTACAGTACATGCATTAATTAAGTCTTACTCCTGTTATGCTTGTGTACAATGTGAATACATACAGTACACATACTAATTACTCTTACTCCTGTTAAGCTTGTACATACAATATGGTTATACATGTACTAATTACTCCTACTCCTGTTATGCTTGTGTACAGTGTGTATACAGTACAGTACATGCATTAATTAAGTCTTACTCCTGTTATGCTTGTGTACAATGTGAATACATACAGTACACATACTAATTACTCTTACTCCTGTTTAGCTTGTACATACAATATAAATACATGTACTAATTACTCTTACTCCTGTTATGCAAGTACATACAGTGGGTATTCATAATCTAATTACTCTTACTCCTGTTATGCAAGTACATACAGTGGGTATTCATAATCTAATTACTCTAACTCCTGTTATGCTTGTGTACAATGTGTTGTGAATGTGAACTAAGTAGAGCTTTGGTGCTCACTTTATCATCCTTGTGGCATATTTCTGTTGTTTCTGGTCACTTAGAGTTTCAACTATTACTATTCAAGTACTGTGTGTTAGTTACTCTGCAGTTAGTTTGTAATTCATTGAAGCAGTACCTACAGTAGAAAGTTATTTCAACAATAATTTTCAATGTATGTGAGTGCAGTAGTTGGATGTTACCTAACAGACATGGGGAAGAGTACTAAGCTGTAAGGATTGACCCAAACTGAACTACAGTAATAAGTCTCCACACAAATGCACTGCGTACTGTACATATAGTGTTATCTAGATCTAGTACTGTAGGCTGTTACAGAACATAGGTTAGTGCTGATAGTCATAATCCATTAATCGCCAGTATATAGTTGCGAAGTAATCTTACACTTTGGAAGTTCGATTCATCACGCTCAAAATGTAAGTTGCCATTACTGAACTACAAACTAGCACTTTACACATACACTGCTTTTGAATAATAGCCTAGAACCTATCAAAAACACACTAAAGCACTGTGTCAGCAAATATCGCAAAAGTATACCTGGTTCTCACATTGCTACACTAGCACTGTGATGCATGTGTTAAAAATCGTCAAGCCCCTGTTCAGGTTATAGTACTTAATACGCTTGTTCTGCAGTGCAACATTCAGTCCTAGCAATGTTTGATCATTGAGTCTAATCACAAATTTGTAAGTTATAATCTTTCAAGATTGCCAAAGTACAGTATTTGTCATTTCTTCATATATATGTTTGCAATAACTTCATTATTGGCCTGGGTCACAGTTATCAGATGTCAGATCAAGTGTGTTGATTGCGGTGTAGTTTAATTTCAATGTGCCTGCTTTCTTGCTAGGCTAGAGCCTAGCCTAGAACGTTGAACGTCCTTCTACAAAAAACTATTGCATACTAATCATCACACCGCTACAACGTGCTACATCTATTCGTTGTTGCACATTTGCTTTTATTATTGCTAGTAGTTGTAGTAGCCTCGTAGAGTAATTCGAAAGTTTTTGATTTACTATGAATGTTTTTAAGAAATGTTATAAATTGAAACTTGTTCACAGTTTTAACATGATTTAAACACCACACTTTAAGATACGAAAGAACAAATTAAGACTGCACCATGGAAAAGATTTGTTTTGACTGTATTTCTGCAATGTAAAAGTGACAGTGATGACCTAATAACCGTAATCGAGTAATCACAGTAATCGCGAGAAGAGCTATGCGATTAATCGACTACAAAGTAAACAGTCGACTATCAGCACTAGCATAGATGTATCCCTATTTGGGGCCAACAACAAAAGATTGCAAGAAAGCATAAAACCATTTTGAAAATGAAAATGCCTTGTATGCAATCTTTAATATTTTATAGCTCTTGTTGTTTTTGATGTTGAAGTAACCCTATTTAAGATGAAAGGTTTACATCAACTTCCTTCAATACTGAACTCAAAATTAGGTGACCTTCAATAATTACCTTCCATGTACGTAGCTAAATTGCTGGTTCTGTCCTAACTGTGATATCCTTTTTCCTTGTAGGTTCTCATAACATCTCTTTGCTATTAAGCAGGTGCACTGCAGTTTAAGGAAGTAGTGGGCCTCATGCAAAACAGGAAGTTAAGAATTGATCCTGAATAGCACTTTTAACTAGTGGAAAAGTTAAACACTTATTTGAAATAATCGGCTCAAATTTCACTTTCTGTTTGCTAGTGAGAATTACTTTCTTGGGCCAAAGGAGGAAGAGATTGATCATGATTGTAAATGATTGAGCAGGAAGAACATAACAACATGCCATCATAAACTAGTTCTCACCATTTATTAGCTTAGGCTTGTATAAGTGCATAATAGTGCATACAGTATAGATTGTGAGATAAGTGTTATACTGATTGTAGCCCTGGATAACTGATAAACAAAGCAATTTGAATTGAAGCAAGGTCAATGTAATAAATATACTTGAAGTTTATTTTATAGATTTAGCAACATGATTTCTACGTTAGACATTACCAGGTGTGCAGTTCTACAGTAGATATTAATAGTGTTACACCTTTTTAAATCCTTTGGAAATAGAGTTTGAATTTTGAGCTTGAGAAGAATATTCAATAATTCCACCAAATGTTGCACAGCTGACAGGATGCTATAATGGATAGAACATATCTCAACAGAAAAGTAAGGTAATTATGAAATTTTAAGTCTGCAATAACTTTATAACATTGTAAATTTAACGTCTGTTACTCTAATAGATTTGGTACACTTGTTCTGCAGTGCCAGTGTGCCATAGCACAGTAAATATGTTAATATTAACTTTTTTAATGAAAACAAAGTCTTACAGGTGTACGCATTCTTGAGTTTGCAATTACCTCAAATCATTTACTATTTTATGTATCATCATATGTTAGTACTTTGTTTCCAGACACAATACTCAATTGACTTTCAAGTTGCCTCGTACCAGATATATGCCCTCTAACACCAAATAAACACATTCTTCTGGAGACAAGTAGCTTGCCCACACTGTTTTTATGTCTCATGTAGTTGTCCTTCCTAAGACATGTCTTCCATATGTCCATGTTCTTTCAACCAGAATATTTTTTTCCCTAATTGTCGACCTTAGACACATAATTGACAGTTCTGTTTTTCGATCATAAATGTTTGTGCAAAAATTTATTAAAAATGCTTTCTTATGATATTTTTTCATAATGAGTTGCATGCAGTTATTAAAGTGACACGTAATAGGTCATTAACGAGCCATCAAGCATATTTTAAATTAATCACAAACAGCAAGCCATGCTTTTTGTAACTTATTGACATTAATTCATCATACATTAGGTTTAAGAGAGCTCTAAATAATATTAGGTCAGGTGGATGTACTTTGTAGAGACCTAGCAGTCTCACAAAGTGAACAGTGTACTGATAAGGAATACTTTGAATATGGATTCTTGAAGGTAATGAATTTACATTGTGTGAACATTGTTCCAGACAGTTGTCTGATTGCTCCAAATGTTGTACATAGTTTCAGACAGCTGTCACATTGCTCCATATTGTACATAGTTTCAGACAGCTGCCCATTGCTCCAATGTATGTAGTTTCAGACAGCTGTCACATTGTTCCATTGTACATAGTTTCAGACAGCTGTTACATTGCTCCATTGTACATAGTTTCAGACAGCTGTGGCATTGCTCCATTGTACATAGTTTCAGACAGCTGTCACATTGCTCCATTGTACATAGTTTCAGACAGCTGTCACATTGCTCCATTGTACAGTTTCAGACAGCTGCCCATTGCTCCATTGTATGTAGTTTCAGACAGCTGTCACATTGCTCCATTGTACATAGTTTCAGACAGCTGTTGTATATTGCTCCATTGTACATAGTTTCAGACAGCTGTCGCATTGCTCCATTGTAAATAGTTTCAGACAGCTGTCACATTGCTCCAGCTGTCACATTGCTCCATTGTACATACAGTAGTTCCAGACAGCTGGCACATTGCTCCATTGTACATGTATAGTTTCAGACAGCTGTTACATTGCTCCATTGTACATAGTTTCAGACAGCTGTTGTACATTGCTCCATTGTACATAGTTTCAGACAGCTGTGGCATTGCTCCATTGTACATAGTTTCAGACAGCTGTCACATTGCTCCATTGTACATAGTTTCAGACAGCTGTCACATTGCTCCATTGTACATAGTTTCAGACAGCTGCCCATTGCTCCATTGTATGTAGTTTCAGACAGCTGTCACATTGCTCCATTGAGTTTCAGACAGCTGTTACATTGCTCCATTGTACATAGTTTCAGACAGCTGTCACATTGCTCCATTGTACATAGTTTCAGACAGCTGTCGCATTGCTCCATTGAGTTTCAGACAGCTGTCACATTGCTCCATTGTACATAGTTTAAGACAGCTGTCGCATTGCTCCATTGAGTTTCAGACAGCTGTCACATTGCTCCATTGTACATAGTTTAAGACAGCTGTCACACTGCTCTATTGTGAATAGTATCAGGACAACTGTCGGATGCCTCCATTGAGTTTCAGACAGCTGTCGCATTGCTCCTATGGACATACTTTTCGTCTACAACAGGGCCCTTGCACCATGTATCTCGTAAAACATTAACTACATTTTGACCAATTTTACCTTTTTGAATGAGCATATTTGGGTCTTTTTAATCTAAACAAGAAGCTCCTAGAATAGGTATCTCCAACCCGCAATCTAACTTAAAGAATCCTCGCTCCTTTGCTTTAATCACATGTGGATCGTTAGTGTCTATTTTCATGAAACCTAATGTTTCTGTTTCAACTACTTGTTGTTCATTGTCGGTTTCTGAATGGATAAAACCTTCCTGTTTGTCCAAGTCTTCTGTTGGCCAATTATCTATCATCATTGCTAGTACCGTTCGTTTTGGGCATTCCCTAGCCACATGACCTTGCCTCCTGCAAACATAGCAAGTTACGTTTCTTGTAGAGTTTGATTCATTTGTCTGATATGGTCGATTATTTTGATTAGTTCTTGAATTAATTGAATTAATACCCTGACCACGTGCACCTAACTATGCTGTAATACCAGTAGGATCACATGTCATTATGAATGTAACCTTTTGTTGTCAATTTATTAGTTTTTGGAAAATATAAAACTTTGCTTATTATTATTTTTGTTTTAAGGATGGAATTATCCGTAGTGAAGTGCAGTAAGGAATCAGATGACCTTTTAACTCTTGCCAGTACAGCAAACAGATATATTCAAATATTTTAACCTGAGAGAATCTCCCCTCACACTTCCTCGGAGTTAGCTTAGCTAGATATCACATACATTACCAGGTCCATTGGATAGGAACACTTATAACTCAAAAGTGATATTTTATGACTGTCATAATGAAAGTAACTAGAAAGGAAACCCTCTAATTATGATATTACGATACTGAATGAAACACTGATAATTGCTAGCACTAGTCTTAGTCCCCGCTCAACACAGCTGAATACGGTATATATACTATCAAGTTCTACGTTGTTGGATTAATCAAACATGTTGAGCCTACTTCACTGACATGATTGGTGAATAGTCATGGTATAGGTACATTAGAGTCTCTCTGATTGGCCAGATGTAACAGGATGACGGAAGCTCATCTGGTGCGTGAGACAGGAAACCAGACACTCAGACCAGTAATAAGTGAACAATGAATTGGCGGGCTGCCTTATCACAGTAACTGGTGTGAATACCGTATAGAGTAGTACACTACGTACAGTATATGCTACTCTGGAGTCCCATTTGTGGTGTTCCTGTGAATTAACATGTATCTTTAATACCTGGAACAATTGTTTATGTGTGATGGATGGAGACTTGTTTTTACAGAGTGAATCTTGAGTGCCATTTAATGCTATATGTCAGAATTCTCTGATTGTGGATTTTCTTTTGTGATCAGGAGAGGTGGAAATAGTTATAATTTTGCTGAAATATGTGTTAGATCGAGATGTGTGCCTTGCTATGATTACTGTATGTGATCGGTAACAAGGTGTTTGAATATGTTTCAAGATTAGTTTTCCAAATCTTTTATTTAATTGTTTAGCACCAGATGAATACAGAAACATCATTTTGCAATAAGACATGTACAGTACCTGCAGGCAATGGTGGTGACAATTGCATAGAGATGAACAGGCTACATTTCTACATTATATCTGCTATTTGTATGCACCTGAGCTATCCTGATCTGTTATTATCATCTAAAAAACATTCAAGGTCAGATTGTTCTGTGCTAATAAGTTAATGAATAGCTGTTAATTTGTAGACTAGCTAGGACTTTGTGATCTTAAATTCACTGATCTCTTGTTTGTCTCAAACCCACTTCACAAAACTTCCTAGTTCTAGGTTTGCAGCAATATTGAATAAATTACAAGATAAGATAAGCAAGAACAGTAGCAGTGTATTGACATTTTACCAGAATTGATTATTATGAAGAAAACTTGAATATTATAACTGTTACCTAGCAACTGTAAAATTCAATTGTAACTGGACGGTATAATTGGTTGTGAATTATCTCTACAGTGAGGTTTGTGAGGACAATTAGCCTGTCTATGTTTGTAACAGGGAACTGAGTTCACTCAGCTGTGGTACCTTCTGACTTTCAGTTTCTGTAGCATGGACAGTTGTCAAATATATATACTTGCTGATTCATTCTGTTGTTTGGTAGTTGGTAGTACTTTTATGATTGCAGTGAACACCTCAGCTGACTTTGAGTGAGTCATACAGTACCTCCTGGAACTACCCTCATTTGTAATTTGTTAATGAAACTGGAGCTGACAAGAGCATCCTACAGTAACCATGTTGTCTTTTAGATGTAAAGGAGAACTATTCTTAGCTTATTAATTTGGCATTTCAGTACTTGTGGAATTGTTTGCTCAAATTACTCAGATTTGGTATTCTTTAAAATTGAATTTGCTCAATGTTTTGTCAAATATGAGGAGGAAAATTGCTTTTTACTATCCTTCTTGAAATGGAGGCTTGTGTGGTGGCAGGCAATGTTAATTCTCTGTTTAAATGTAGTGAAGCTAAACTAAAGAGCTGTTGATGCAATGAGTCTGTCTACACAGGATTCATGTATTACCAGGCACTACTCAGACCTTATATCACCAGTGACTCATCAACCAGGGCTATATCTAGCCTAACTTGTTACATGTGATACCAGGGTCGTTAATTACCTGGTAACTCAGCTACTAAAGTTGATGTTTACATGCCAGCAGAAGTCACAACAAGGCCAGTCAATATTCTCTGATTGGTATATTGCAGACTGCAGTCATCAGGAAACTGGCCTGCAACTTTTTAACATCATATAATATGCTGCCGAACAGCTGATTAGCAGACAGCATCACAGAGAGAACTAATTGGTTAATATTTAGTATCAAGCGTGAATCAGTTCTGTAGTTTATTATTATTATTATTACTGTACATTGTGAGGAGAACCTACACGGACAAACCATCAACCATTTCTTAAGTGCTGCTGAATTATACTTCCTTTGGATTTATGATAGATTCACTTTCTTTCTCTTACAAACTGTCTTTGAGTCTAAGTGCAGTGATCATACAGCCTCTACACTGCAGAGCAGACTGTTTGACATACTGGAGAAGGAGGTCTTACACTGTTGTTTATAGTGCAATTTCACTGGTTTCAGGTTGCCATGGTGAATTAAGTCTCTTTTTCCTATCATAATCAAGATTGCTGGTGCTAGAGGAAACACTCTAGCTGGAAAATCTAAAGTGGATCTTATCCAAGCATCCCAGAGGTTTCAATGCTTCCTGTTTCTCTCTGTCTGAGATAATTACAATAAAGTCATTGTCATAGACGAAGGATTAATATATGGGTCGCACGACTGGCAGATTGCTCCATATCTTATTGCTCATTGGTGTGTTTAAATATCACTTGTGCAATCTTCTTTCCAGCTTTATTGTCCTTGAGATTGTATTTTGGAAGTGTTTGCATGGAGTCAACACACAAATAATTCTGGATGTTTGTTAACATACAATCAAGTGTCTAGACAAACTGCTACCTTCAAACCACTTGGATCTTTCTTGAACTCCTGGACATTACTGGGACATTACAAAGGCTTCTTTTTGATTTTAATTCATTTGCTCTTGTGAGGTTGAGACAAGCCTAAAAGCTAAGAAGCCACAATTAATACTCGGTTTCTCTAGAAGCTGGGAAGATGAACAAGAGACTCATTAATAGCTTAAATCACTGAGACCTGGAACAGTATATTTTGAAAGATCTCTACTTTTAATATTGTTGATGTTATCTACATCTGTTCAAGGTCTTCATCAGTTACTTAAGTTATCTTGTGTAGATCACTTTTAGATCTTCTGTAGTTGCGTATGCTATAACATTCCATTGTGGGACATGCCACTCGAGCCACACATGCCATTCGTGCCCTCAAATCAATATTTAGTGGATTGTGAATGTTGCTTAGAAAGCTGAAAATGGTCATGGAGAAGGGAAAAGTTCTTTGCCGGGATCGTTACAAGCCTATCAGGAAGAAGTCCAGTTCTACTGGGTAAATTAAATAAAATTAATTCATTCATATATTATATTACCTACTGTAGAATTTTGGTTTCAAAATTCCTGATTTAAGTGACAAGTAAGATATAGTGACTTGATGTTTGTGTCTGTGGGTTTTGTATTTGTCTGTATGTGTAGTTGTATCTAAAAAGTCTGCTTCCACCTTGAGTCCTATTGCAGTCTTTACATTGCCTTGCTATAGTATACAAACCTGAAGATGCAGCATGTACATTGCCTTGCTATAGTATACAAACCTGAAGATGCAGTCTGTACATTGCCTTGCTATAGTATACAAACCTGAAGATGCAGTCTGTACATTGCCTTGCTATAGTATACAGTACAAACCTGAAGATACAGTATGTACATTGCCTTGCTATAGTATACAAACCTGACAATGCAGTCTGTACATTGCCTTGCTATGGTATACAAACCTGAAGATGCAGTCCGTACATTGCCTTGCTATAGTATACAAACCTGAAGATGCAGTCTGTACATTGCCTTGCTATAGTATACAAACCTGAAGATGCAGTCTGTACATTGCCTTGCTATAGTATACAGTACAAACCTGAAGATACAGTCTGTACATTGCCTTGCTATAGTATACAAACCTGACAATGCAGTCTGTACATTGCCTTGCTATAGTATACAAACCTGAAGATGCAGTTTGTACATTGCCTTGCTATAGTATACAAACCTGTCAATGCAGTCTGTACATTGCCTTGCTATAGTACACACACATGAAGATGCAGTCTGTACATTGCCTTGCTAAAAGTAGTATACAAACCTGAAGTTGCAGTCTGTGCATTGCCTTGTTATAGTACTGTACCTGATACTCATAGAAATTATTGAGGAAGGTTTTATACCTTATCTTACACATACATTTTCAAACATGAAATCATTGTCAGTAGAGAATATAATTTATTTATTATAGCATCCAATATGTCATTTCTTGAAAATCGTGATACACGAGGGTAAACAATTTTTCCAGGTACCCGGATACCCGACGGGTAACGGCCCTCGGGTACCCGGTTCCTGAATTTTGAACCTGTGTAAACACTAGTACCTTGATACTCATCATACCTTGGTACTCTTAATACTCATAGTACCTTGGTACTCATATTAATTGGTACACATATTACCTTGATACTCATAGTACCTTGATACTAATAGAACCTTGATACTCATAGTACCTTGATACTAAAAGTACCTTGGTACTCCTAATACCTTGATGCTCATAGTGCCTTGATACTCATAGTACATTGATACTCATAATACCTTGATACTCATAGTACATTGATACTCATAGTACCTTGATACTCATAGTACCTTGATACTCATATTACCCTTGATACCCATATTACAGTGCCTTAGTACTCATAGTACCATGGTACACATACTACCATGGTACACTTCGTACCTTGATAGTTGATACTCATAGTACCTTGATACCCATAGTACCTTGATACTCATAGTACCTTGATACTGTTAGTACCTCTGTACACTTACAGTAGTACCTTTATATCCCTAATACCTTGATACTCATAGTACCTCGTACTCATCAGTACCTTGATACTGTGTGACTGATGGGATGTATGTAAGGTTAAAACTATATTGACTGTGACTGTACCTAATGTGCATTAAAGGCTACTGTGTTTGATTCTGACATCCCCCTACTACTGTATAATATGATCGTATATTTCTTGCTCTTGCATCCATGGATAAATTCTTTTCCAAGAAGAACAGTGGTCTCTCTGTTATTACACAGATGGTGAAGATTAAATGGTACTGGTGTCAAGACTCTGAAAATTATATTTTTCTAATTTGGCATTGTAGGTCTTAATTATATTTGCAGATTTCTTCTCTCATGACATTTTGGTATCTTTTCCTTTTGGTTTTCAGGGAAAAGGCTCTGTCAGCAACTGGGCATCAAGACATTCAGCTTGCATCTGATTGGTTAGTATAAAATCATGTTTATTTAGCTTGCATCTGATTGGTTAGTATACGGTCATGTTTATTCAGCTTGCATCTGATTGGGTTGGTAAACATAATTATTCAATTTCTATTTAAAGGCTGAAGTTGATGAAACTAAAAGATGTTAGACTGTGATGATATATTGGTAATTAATGTAATAGTTTTGCTTCTCTTTGATGAATACATCAGAACTTAACAAATGTGATATTGCACTAAGAGCTTTGCTGTCATAGGCCCTAGCTCTCTCCCCTCTCGGCTCTCCCCCTCCTTCCCCTTTCAAACAAGAAAAAAAGGGACCTTACATATGCCTGGAAATTTTGCATTGTCCCTTTTAGTATTCTAGTCATAGCTATCTTTTGTGTTCTCTTATTCAAAATGATAAATCATAGATTTAATTGTTCTATGATAAATTAATATTATACCTTATATCAAGCAGGATACTGTAAGAATGCCGGTAAAGCAGTCCCTAGTAAACACAGAGAAAAGCAGGGTGGGGTGAGTTATGGTTGGGCCTAACCCTAAACAACAGGGAGGACAAGTTAGGGTTAGGCTTAACCCTTAAACAACAGGGTGGGGCATGTTAGGGATTTCCCTAAACCTAACCCTAAACAGTAAGGTGGGGCAATTTATGGTAAAGGACTTACCCTAAACAGCAGGGAGGGGCATGTTAGGGTTAGGCCTAACTCTAACCCTAAACAGCCGGGAGGGAGATTAAGGGTTAGGGTTAGGCCTAACCCTAATCCTGAATAGCAGGGTGGGGCATGTGTTAGGGTGTGGCCTAACCCTATTAAACCCTTAACAGCAGGGAGGGAGAGTTAGGGTTAGGCCTAATCCTAACCTTAAACAGTAGGTTGGGCGAGTGAAATGTTCTGTTTTCAATGTTCATTGTTCATCATGTCTGTCAATTTTCAAGCCAAAAATAAATTACTGCAGTGATCATTGCGGCCAAGAGCCAGGAGCAGATCAGACCAACTGAGGTCTCCTTTGATTTAAAAAAAAAATATAAAAAATTACCTACTTTAAATTGAACTTTGCTAAATATATAAAAAAAACCTGAAGGATTGCTTACATATTAACACCCCTGTGTCTTACTGCAAGGTATTCCAAGGTATAAATTTCTATTATTTTATGATGATTCCATATTCTTCTACACCATGACTTTATTGAACATTGCAGCCCTTACAGACCAATTGTTTTGTATGACAATATTTAGGCCTTCACAACAGAATAGGGACACCCTCATACATGTATGGGTGGCAGGGGGGGGGGTCAGTCAGTATCACATCTATTCATTTGTCCCTGGATATAGAAACTATACTGGTATAGATGTATTAAGTCTCAACTGAGCATCTTTGTGTTTCATGTAGGTACTTTGCAAGAGTAGATGGTATCCTGAGTTCTCTTGTCAGGTTCAAATAATGTAACACTTTAAGAAAGTTTTCATAAACAAGAATTTTCCTAACTCCGAAAAACACAGTGAGACACTTTGTGGGTAGAAAAATGAAGGAAGGCCATTAGGGCCAGTGAGGGTGTACAGTGTTAAAAGTTTACCAGGGCATTCTAGACACGGTAGAATGTGGTGCATAGGTTGTGGGGAGACAGGTAAGTGGGTCACTCGTAAATATATAAACCAGTAAGTTTTATAATGTACATGTTACTGTATGTATGTTACTGTATGTTACATGTTACTGTATAAACATGTACATGTTACTGTATGTTACATGCTACTGTATGTTATAACTGTATGTATGTTACATGTTACTGTATGTATGTTACTGTATGTATGTTACATGTTACTGTATGTATGTTACTATATGTATGTTACTGTATGTATGTTACATGTTACTGTATGTATGTTACTGTATGTATGTTACATGTTACTGTATGTATGTTACTGTATGTATGTTACATGTTACTGTATGTATGTTACTATATGTATGTTACTGTATGTATGTTACTATATGTATGTTACTATATGTATGTTACTGTATGTATGTTACTGTACTGTATGTATGTTACTATATGTATGTTACATGTTACTGTATGTATGCTTGTACTAGATAGTGTGGATGCTCAACTCATACATGTTAGTGTGTCTTAGGAATAGTATTGGCACACAACATTATCGAACACACTTAGAAAATCGTACCCACTGTTTGAATACCATAGCACTGACTACATACAGTAACTAGACATCCTGAAATTAACTCTATATAGTCAAACATAGTCTTGTTCCTCATTATAACATAACTTGTAACTTTCCCCGTTTTGTAATGTTCTATATATTGAGTACTTGTACAGTAAGTTATTAATGTTTGAACGATTTAAAGCAATATTTAAACCATTGCAGGAAAATTATCGGCAAAACTTATTGAAAGAGAAAGATAATGTTTGACTAGAATTATATTGGAAACCTTTGCACTATGTAATGTTTTAGTAAATGATTTAACTGATTTAGATGGTGTCACATAAATAAATACAGGTTTGGTATTCTATGGACATGAAGCATTCCAAGATTGATATCTGACATTTATTATGAGTATACTTCCTGCTGCTGCAACCATGGTTTATATGATGATGTGAGCATTCGTATGGTAGCTAGGATATCATGGTGCCACTGTAAACCAGGACTTTGTTATTCATTTACTCTGCAAACAAAGAAGGAAGTAATGCCTTTGACGAGAAAGAAAAGTGAAGGAAATAAATATGAGCCACGAGTTGTTACTATAAATAAGAAGTGATGTAAATACCATCCATAGAAATATGCTGCACAAATCATGCGTGTAATTTTCATACATAGAAGGATATGAAACTACATTTTTGGGTACTTCTAGTAAAAATATGTATTAATTAATGATTAAGTCAAATACCTTTGTGGGGTTTTTACAGCAACCAAGTTATTAACTTTTGAGTTATTAACTTTTTTGTGTGTGCAGAATATGTATTAATGAGGGGTAAAAGCAGTAGGGAAAACTTATTGGAATTCATTTACATTGCAAAATGGGGAAAATGGGAACAAAATGGGGACATTGAAATGGGGACTTGAATAGTTACAAGTTGTTACTTCATGCTATAGATATTGTTATATCTAGTACAGTAGCATTGTTTGATAAATAGGTTGTTGATCAAAATGTTGTATAGAAAAAAGTAGTTTATTTTCGGATATTTGTGGTTTTCTTTGAAGATAATATTTTTGTAACCTTGGAAAACTAGTCCAATGACAATCATAATACACTTCGGTATATACTGTGTTGTATTAAATAATTTTGGGTTAAATACACAGATTACACTCATTTTACCAGCAGGGATTGTGAATAGCTGCTGCAACAGGAAATGGTATCTTCCGCACCTCACATCCTGACAAGGTACACTATGCTGTATGTGTGTGTAAAAGATCATACCTCACCACTGTACAGACACTGTATACTGTAACATTGCCTCTGTGTGTGTAGGACAGCTCTAGGTGCACCATAGCTACAGTACTATACAGTACGTGCTGGTAGAAATGGACCAAGTGTATCTTCAATATATACTGCATTAATACTGACTATAATAACACATATCAAGTCCTAGCTGGGTTAAACAAGAAATCCATTCACTCATGAAGTGACCCACATATTATATGTTAATAACAAGACTTTTACAGGTGTTCCTTGTGAATGAAATAGTTCTAATGGTTTATGCTACTTCATAATGGATAGGTGTGTAACTCAGTACACACAGCTATTGTGCATTTTATCAGTACACTCACACCTACCTATAACTACATCAGAAGAATAAATGAGTGCCATTTATATTTACTCACTGCAACTGAAATTACATCAAAGAAAGATCAGGTAATTTTTCCAGTTATTTGTGTCCTTTGTCATTTATACTGGGTCAATTGGAATATATGCTGCAATAAATCAACATATGTGTTTACAAATACAGCTACGGTTATTTGCATACTGCATACATGTGTGTACATAATACAGTAATTCACATACTGTATGTATGTAAATAATACAGCTACAGTAATTCACATACTGTAAGCATGTCCATAATACAGCCACAGTAATTCACATCCTCTATGTATACATAATACAGCTATATAGTTCATATACTGTATGTGTGAACATAATACAGCTAAAGAAATTCACATACTGTATGTGTGTACGTACAGCTACAGTAATTCACATGTATGTATACGTGTACATAATACAGTAATTCACATACTGTATGTGTGTACATAATACAGTAATTCACATACTGTATGTGTGTACATAATACAGTAATTCACATACTGTATGTGTGTACATAATACAGTAATTCACATACTGTATGTGTGTACATAATACAGTAATTCACATACTGTATGTGTGTACATAATACAGTAATTCACAACATACTGTATGTGTACTTACGACAGCTATTTTGCACTCTGTGAGATTGATCTTGACTAATTGGGTTTGGTTCCAGATGTCATTTTAAGGGTAGTAAAATAATAAAAATGAATGTGAGTATATATGTTCTTATGTCCAACATTTAAATTTGAAGACATAAAAGCTCGACATTTGCTGTATAACTTTTGGCATCTATGACATCATACTGCTTAGATGCAAGTTGCCTTGATCTAATATTTTAGTGATATATATTTATGTGTGTTTTTATACTGTATCTAAAATATGCATATAGCGGACTTTATAATAAACAATATGCCTACTGTTTAAACATTTTAATAATATTGCTGATTAGGACATGCAGTGATCAGTATATCAATCATCTAGAACCTACTGTTGGTTTAGTGAGGGATGGTGGGGGTGGGGGTGCTGAGGGTGACGTTGGCTTTAAACTAACATATTTTTAAAGCTGGCAGTAAGCTGATTAGGACATGCAGTGAACGGTATATTGATCATCAATATCCTACTTATGGTTTGGTGAGGGATGGTGGGGGGGAGGGTGCTTGGAAGTGACTTGGCTTACACATAGTTTTACAGCTGGCAGTCAGCTGATTAGGACATACAGCGAAAGGTATATCGCTTATGAAGCTGTGCTGCGTGTAAACAAATCAATCAATTAAAGAACACTTAAGGAATTCTCATAGGAAGATGTGCTGCGTGTAAACAAATCAATCAACTAAAGAACATGTTAGGAATTCTCATAAGAAGCTGTGCTGCGTGTACAGTAAACAAATCAGTCAATTAAAGAACACGTCAGGAATTCTCATAGGAAGCTGTGCTGCGTGTAAACAAATCAATCAATTCAAGAACTTGTTAGGAATTCTCATAAGAAGCTGTGCTGCAAGTAAACAAATCAGTCAATTAAAGAACACTTAAGGAATTCTCATAGGAAGATGTGCTGCATGTAAACAAATCAATCAACTAAAGAACATGTCAGGAATTCTCAAAGGAAGCTGTGCTGCGTGTACAGTAAACAAATCAATCAATTAAAGAACACGTTAGGAATTCTCATAGGAAGCTGTGCTGCGTGTAAACAAATCAATCGAACAAGTTAGGAATTCTCATAGGAAGCTGTGCTGCGTGTAAACAAATCAATCAATTAAAGAACACGTTAGGAATTCTCATAGGAAGATGTGCTGCAAGTAAACAAATCAATCAATTAAAGAACATGTCAGGAATTCTCATAAGAAGCTGTGCTGCGTGTAAACAAATCAATCAATTAAAGAACACGTTAGGAATTCTCATAGGAAGATGTGCTGCAAGTAAACAAATCAATCAATTAAAGAACATGTCAGGAATTCTCATAAGAAGCTGTGCTGCGTGTACAGTAAACAAATCAATCAATTAAAGAACACGTTAGGAATTCTCATAGGAAGCTGTGCTGCAAGTAAACAAATCAGTCAATTAAAGAACACGTTAGGAATTCTGATAGGAAGCTGTCCTGCGTGTAAACAAATCAATCAATTAAAGAACACGTTAGAAATTCTCATAGGAAGCTGTCCTGCGTGTAAACAAATCAATCAATTAAAGAACACGTCAGGAATTCTAATAGGAAGCTGTGCTGCAAGTAAACAAATCAATCGATTAAAGTACACGTCAGGAATTCTCATAGGAAGCTGTGCTGCGTGTACAGTAAACAAATCAATCGATTAAAGAACACGTCAGGAATTCTCATAGGAAGCTGTGCTGCAAGTAAACAAATCAATCGATTAAAGAACACGTCAGGAATTCTCATAGGAAGCTGTGCTGCAAGTAAACAAATCAATCGATTAAAGAACACGTCAGGAATTCTCATAGGAAGCTGTGCTGCAAGTAAACAAATCAATCGATTAAAGAACACGTCAGGAATTCTCATAGGAAGCTGTGCTGCAAGTAAACAAATCAATCGATTAAAGAACACGTCAGGAATTCTCATAGGAAGCTGTGCTGCAAGTAAACAAATCAATCGATTAAAGAACACGTCAGGAATTCTCATAGGAAGCTGTGCTGCAAGTAAACAAATCAATCGATTAAAGAACACGTCAGGAATTCTCATAGGAAGCTGTGCTGCAAGTAAACAAATCAATCGATTAAAGAACACGTCAGGAATTCTCATAGGAAGCTGTGCTGCAAGTAAACAAATCAATCGATTAAAGAACACGTCAGGAATTCTCATAGGAAGCTGTGCTGCAAGTAAACAAATCAATCGATTAAAGAACACGTCAGGAATTCTCATAGGAAGCTGTGCTGCAAGTAAACAAATCAATCGATTAAAGAACACGTCAGGAATTCTCATAGGAAGCTGTGCTGCAAGTTAACAAATCAATCGATTAAAGAACATGTTAGGAATTCTAATAGGAAGCTGTCCTGCAAGTAAACAAATCAATCAATCAAAACTAGCCGCATCAACTGATTCAGATAGATACAATACAATCTCATTGTACTAAACATATAAACTGTGATTTGTTAACATAGATTTTTGTTGAGCTGTTTCTGCTGATTGCAAAGCCAACCATATTTGGCCTCATATTATTGTTATGTAACTGGGATATTGTGCACAGTTAAACTATTAATTTATTAGAATTTCTCTTTCACTCATTTTAGTTCCGAAAGTGATGTTTCTTTTTTTTTTTAACTGCTGGTGATTTTTGTGTTAGTAACAGCAGCTAGACTAAAGGTTTCTCCGTCTCCTTGCATATCTATGTCTGAAGTTAAATTTTGTTTTTACAAGAAACTAAATTTGTATTCATTACCATTAATTACTATAATGTTACATCCTCGAGTAACGAGCTTAATTTGTGTTATTTTGTTAACAAAGTCTTTGTCTCTACGATCTTCTGTCTTATAGGCTTCTAAATCATATGGAAGATCCTTTACTGGACAAGGAGTTACCAAGAGAGTATGTACTGTATGCATGTGCTGTTGGTTCCCTCGGAGAAGATCTAGACAACTACTGGAACTCAACATTAGCAAAATGTGGACGTAATGGGGCACATACCCTACTACCACACATTACACTCTGTTCATTCTTTACTGTAAGTGTATATCTCACATCTACAATGTGCAGTCCTTTACCATATTCACATATCAACCTTATTCATTCTAATTACTGTAAGTATCACACCAAAACCATCTCCATACTTTACTGTATACACATCAACCATGTTAATGCTTTACTGTAAGTATCACACACCAAGTATAACACCTTAACCATGTTCATTCTAATTACTATAGAGTATCACACCAAAACCATCTCCATACTTTACTGTAAGTATACACATCAACCATGTTTATTCTTTACTGTAAGTATCACACACCAAGTATAACACATCAACCATTTTCATTTCTAATTACTATAAAGTATCAAACCAACACCATCTTATTACTGTACTGTAAGTATACACATCAACCATGTTAATGCTTTACTGTAAGTATCACACACCAAGTATAACACCTTAACCATGTTCATTTCTTAGTACTATAAAGTAAATAGTTTAGATTACTCTCACCAACAGGTTAACTTTCATGATGTGTCTGTTCGCAAGGAACACCGTTCTCTCTCTACAGACTTATACACCAAGCCCACAGACACACACCAGTATCTCCATTCTTCAAGCTGCCATCCCCATCACTGCAAGTCTGGAATTGCCTACAGTCAAGCACTTCGTCTTTGTCGCATTTGCTCTAACAATTCCTCTTTCATTCGCCATACAGATGCTTTGGAAAAACACCTTACTGCCAGGGGCCATAGTGCCAGAAGGGTGCGTGAGGCCATTCAGAGAGTCCGATCCCTATCCAGATCATCTACTTTGGCAGTGAAGGACAAAAAGGGACGAGATTGCGACAACAAGCTGCCCCTGGTTGTTACTTTCCACCCAAATCTTCCTCCTCTTCAGCAAATCACCTCTAACACCCACAACATTCTCCTCACTTCAGATAGACTCCAACGAGCCGTCCCTGAAAAACCCTTCCTCGCCTACAGACGACCCTGCAGACCTACGAGACTTTCTTTTGCCTGCTGCTGTTCCACCTCTAACTTCTAACCCTACACCCATTCAGCTTGGTACTTTCAAATGTGATCGTACTTCGAGATGCATCATCTGCAGCCCCCACATTGTTGAATCCAATTCCATCACCAGCCACAGCATGCAACTCACACACAAGACTAAGGGTCACATCACTTGCACAACCACTAATGTCATATATCTGATCTCTTGTAGAGTTTGCGGCATCCAGTAAGTTGGCGAAGCCAAAACCACCCTCAAGAAGCGATTCTATGGTCACAGATCCACAGTCAACACCATGAAGACTGGGACCCCAGTTGGAGAACACTTAAATCTTCCCAACCATACCATTAACGACATGTCCCTACAGGGGATTGAATCCTTAGGTAGCCGTCCTGACCTAGTGCGAATCAGCAGAGTCAGGCTGTGGATGCAACGCCTTTGCACCATTCAACCTCATGGGCTCAACATTCAGGAAGGACATGACTAACTTTTCTTCTGTCCCTCATCTTCTCCCCTTGTTCCCTCCCCCCCCCACTTCACTCCTCCTCTCATAGCTCTCTTCCACCCTTTTTTCTCCACACCTTTCTGTCTTTGTCCTTCTCCAGTTTATTCCCTACCCCCTTCCCTTAATCCTCTCTTTGTCTATCCACTGTTTATCTCCTACCTCTCCTCTTCCCCTGTAGGTTTCTTTTTTTCTTCTCTCCATCCCTTGTCTACTAATCCTCTTACATCTATCTCTTTGTGTTCACCATGCTCATTAACCTGTCTGTATTCTGTGCGTGTTTTTGTCCCTTCTGTTACTGTTACTTGTCATTTAGCCTTTGAAGAAAATCCTGCTACTGTAGGATCTAAACGTCAGGCCAACTTACTTTTACACATACTATAAAGTATTACACCAAAACCATCTCCATACTTGACTGTAAGTATACACATCAACCATGTTAATGCTCTACTGTAAGTATCACACACCAAGTATAACACATCAACCATGTTCATTCTAATTACTGTAAGTATCACACCAAAACCATCTCCATACTTTACTGTAAGTATACACATCAACCATGTTAATGCTCTACTGTAAGTATCACACACCAAGTATAACACATCAACCATGTTCATTCTAATTACGGTAAGTATCACACCAAAACCATCTCCATACTTGAGTGTAAGTATACACATCAACCATGTTAATGCTTTACTGTAAGTATCACACACCAAGTATAACACATCAACCATGTTCATTCTAATTACTGTATCACACCAAAACCATCTCCATACTTTACTGTAAGTATACACATCAACCATGTTAATGCTCTACTTTAAGTATCACACACCAAGTATAACACATCAACCATGTTCATTCTAATTACTGTATCACACCAAAACCATCTCCATACTTTACTGTAAGTATACACATCAACCATGTTAATACTTTACTGTAAGTATCACACATGTTGATAATAACAATGGTACCACTTACTTAAAATAACACCATCTTCATCACATTGCATCAGTCTCAACACATTAACAGGGAATGAGTTGCCATGAACCTGCAGGCTGTATCCTGTATGCTACCATTCCTGCTGAATGTACATACATGTACAGGGTGTACATAACTAACATGTTGTCATACAGGGTGTACATAACTAATATGTTGTCATACAGGGTGTACATAACTAACATGTTGTCATACAGGGTGTACATAACTAACATGTTGTCATACAGGGTGTACATAACTAACATGTTGTCATACAGGGTGTACATAACTAACATGTTGTCATACAGGGTGTACATAACTAACATGTTGTCATACAGGGTGTATATAATTAATATATTGTCATACAGGGTGAACATAACTAACATGTTGTCATACAGGGTGTACATAACTAACATGTTGTCATACAGGGTGTACATAACTAACATGTTGTCATACAGGGTGTATATAATTAATATGTTGTCATACAGGGTGTACATAACTAACATGTTGTCATACAGGGTGTATATAATTAATATGTTGTCATACAGGGTGTACATAACTAACATGTTGTCATACAGGGTGTACATAACTAACATGTTGTCATACAGGGTGTACATAACTAACATGTTGTCATGCAGGGTGTACATAACTAACATGTTGTCATACAGGGTGTACATAATTAACATGTTGTCATATAGGGTGCTTGTCATGATAGTATCAGCTTTCTGTTCAGTCTGTATCAGCCATTATGTGGTATCTTACCTATGTTAATGGAATGACATCATCATGACACTGATTTATATCATTAATAGAATTGAATTCAACCGTATAGCAACAAGTCTTGAATTAGTACATCCTCCACCTTATGTTGACAGTGGTTAAGTATCCTTTTAAAGTTTCCATGTTTATTTAACTCCTTCAGTGCCCAGATAGCAAAGTTGACCTACTTTGTCAGGCCATACAAACAGCATCAGAGAGCAATGTTACAAATCTTCCAGAGAACATGGACCTTGAACTTTTTACATCTCATAACTTCATCGGACTCTTCGTCAAAGAAAATCAGTCACAGATCTTACGCAAGCTGACCAATGAATTCGCTGAGATAGCAGAGAAATTAGCCAGTAGGTTTCAATGACTGTTTTATTATTTAAAGAAATCTTCCAAATTGTGACATATCTGAATAAATCAATTTGATATTTTGGTCTTGGTCAATTTTCATTTACTGGACTAGTTAAAAGAATAGTAAACAATTTGGACATATTTCATTTGATATTTTGAAAGTAATGAAGAATTTCTGGACTATCATGGAATAACCTCTCAGTATCCTATTCAATTTTTTTTCACAATCTGGTCTACTGTACTTAGCTTGCCCAGTCGATTGCTAACATTTTAGCTCTGTACTATCATTTCTGGTTTAATCAGTAAGTTTTGGGTTGAAATGGAGAAATTACTGACAACTATTGCTATCTATTTCTGTTAATTAGTGTTCATATATTGGAGAATGTCCTGGAGTTAACATGAACTGAAATCTTATTTGGGGGAATAATTAGAAGGTTTGTTGAATTTCATTCCCATGGTTGCCGTGGAGACTGATGTCTGATCTAGACCTCTCAAAGCCAACTTTTTCTGTTGGATAAAATGTACAGTAACTATGCAAAGTTAGGCTTAATAGCAAGAACTAAGATAATGTGTCTTTATACTTGTTAATTTTTTGAAACTTTCTAGTAGGCGTGAAAATATCTTGATTGTTGAAAAATACTCTAAATATGAAGTTAATAAACTGAAATGGTTTTGAGCACACAGAACTTACCTGGCAATAACAAACAGTTTGTCACACCTTGCACTCAACAAGTTCTAACAAGCGTTGAACTATGATCAATGTTAAGGAAATGACCTTCGTTCCAGACTAGTGACAGCTTCGGTAGCCGTTATCTAAGACAATTTTCAGTTTCCATCATGCACAGAAGTGTAGAGCATATATACTTTAATAAGACAAGGGGAAACCCAAAAATTTTTTATGAACAAGAATTTGTGAATGATTAAAAGAAAACCAAATTCTAAGTGGATATCTGTAACATTAGAGAAATAACATAATGAAAGTGCCAAAATGAGGTTATTTCTAATGACATGTTTCGTTTTGCCCTTTTGTAGAAATTGAACATGAAATTTAGAAGTGAAAAGGAACAACTTTACAGATATCTGTGTGAAAGTTCAGAAGTCTTTTAAGTTATTTGCATTGAAAACTTCCTTTTCATTGCTGCTCTGCAATGCGTAGTTTTCAATAATTGGTTTGCAATATTTGTTAGTTTCTACAACATTTTAGTTTAATACAGTAATTATAATTTTCAAAATATTACAGAAATTTGTAGAATGTTTTAAATGTCTTCAAGTCTCTGTCTCCTGTTTCTCTTAGACTGCAAAGTTGAGCCACACAAAAAAGAACTCCATGTGACCTTAGCATACCAGTTTGCTGCTAATGCATTCCCAGCGCTAGAAAAGATGGCCAAACAGTTGGACCTGAATGCTGCTGCCAGGTGGGAACTCAGGCTATATTCAAGAGATCCACGAGCAGCAAAGTCAGAGGTAAAATCAATATTAAATGCAATTTATGACAAAAGTCAGTGACAAAGACTCAACTGGACTGTTGTGAACTTGTCTTTGATAGGGACTCATACCCTTACTGTACCAGTTGACACCTTGTTGACACCAGTTGACACCTTGTACAAAAAGCCTGTTTACTGGTTAATGGCTGTTGCTTCTTCAGGTCAAATGCAATATTGCTGTTGCATGATGAATTACTTTTTCAAAATTGGACAGCTTGAGCAATTGACTGGCAGACATTGCCAGTGGGGAATTCGCTCCATGTCTAGATTGAAATCAACTTAAAACTGGCAAATTATTGGTCAGATATATTCTTAAACACATGATGCAAACTGCACAACAAAACTCTTGAGTTTACTAGATACAACGTTCAAGTGCATTCCTTAGGGTTTAGGGCTGTGCAGTATGTGTGACCAAGATGCTGCAAATCACAGGAAACTCATTTTCTGATTGTGCCAGAAATGTACATAACAACAGTGTGATTTTAAGGGGCAGCCTAGTTTATAACTTGGAATCTCTGTAACATGCTGTATATGCACATAACAACAGTGTGATTTTAAGGGGCAGCCTAGTTTATAACTTGGAATCTCTGTAATGTGCTGTATATGCACATAACAACAAAGTGATATGAAAGGTGTAACCTAGTATGTAACTAGGAATCTCTGTAATGTGCCGGACATGTATAACAAAAGTGTGATATTAAGGTGGCAGTCTAGTATATAACTAGGAATCTCTGTAATGTGCAGGACATGCACATAACAACAGTGTGATTTTAAGGGGCAGCCTAGTTTATAACTTGGAATCTCTGTAATGTGCTGTATATGCACATAACAACATAGTGACTTTAAGTGGCAGCCTAGTATATAACTAGGAATCTATGTAATGTGCCCAACATGCACATAACAACAGAGTGATTTTAAGGTGCAGCCTAGTATATAACTAGGAATCTCTGTAATGTGCAGGACATGCACATAACAACAGTGTGATTTTAAGGGGCAGCCTAGTTTATAACTTGGAATCTCTGTAATGTGCTGTATATGCACATAACAACATAGTGACTTTAAGTGGCAGCCTAGTATATAACTAGGAATCTATGTAATGTGCCCAACATGCACATAACAACAGAGTGATTTTAAGGTGCAGCCTAGTATATAACTAGGAATCTATGTAATGTGCCCAACATGCACATAACAACAGAGTGATTTTAAGGTGCAGCCTAGTATATAACTAGGAATCTATGTAATGTGCCCAACATGCACATAACAACATAGTGATTTTAAGGTGCAGCCTAGTATATAACTAGGAATCTATGTAATGTGCCCAACATGCACATAACAACAGAGTGATTTTAAGGTGCAGCCTAGTATATAACTAGGAATCTATGTAATGTGCCCAACATGCACATAACAACATAGTGACTTTAAGTGGCAGCCTAGTATATAACTAGGAATCTCTGTAATGTGCAGGACATGCACATAACAACAGAGTGATTTTAAGGTGCAGCCTAGTATATAACTAGGAATCTATGTAATGTGCCCAACATGCACATAACAACATAGTGACTTTAAGTGGCAGCCTAGTTTATAACTAGGAATCTCTGTAATGTGCAGGACATGCACATAACAACAGAGTGATTTTAAGGTGCAGCCTAGTATATAACTAGGAATCTATGTAATGTGCCCAACATGCACATAACAACATAGTGACTTTAAGTGGCAGCCTAGTTTATAACTAGGAATCTCTGTAATGTGCAGGACATGCACATAACAACAGAGTGATTTTAAGGTGCAGCCTAGTATATAACTAGGAATCTATGTAATGTGCCCAACATGCACATAACAACATAGTGACTTTAAGTGGCAGCCTAGTTTATAACTAGGAATCTCTGTAATGTGCAGGACATGCACATAACAACAGAGTGATTTTAAGGTGCAGCCTAGTATATAACTAGGAATCTATGTAATGTGCCCAACATGCACATAACAACATAGTGACTTTAAGTGGCAGCCTAGTTTATAACTAGGAATCTCTGTAATGTGCAGGACATGCACATAACAACAGAGTGATTTTAAGGGGCAGCCTAGTTTATAATTGGAATCTCTGTAATGTGTTGGACATGTACATAACAACAGAGTGATAATTAGGTGCAGCCTAGTATGTAAATACAGTAGGAATGTTTGTAATGTGTCCTCATTGTAGAGGAATCAAGATGTAAATGTTTGGCTGTAAAATTAATTGTTTTGAGATATTCCATGTGTTGGTAATGTGTAACACAGTGTAATGCTTACAGATGCTATCAAGTGGTCAGATTCACTAAATGTCAGATGTTTTCTGTGTTAAAGTTTCAACTTCTTATTGGGCTGTTCAATTTTATGTGGGCTGCAACCTTGTTCAGGTAACTAGCCATGACAGACTGACTCATGGGATCGGAGTTGAGGGAGTGCAGTTAATATAATAATATCTCTAAACATGACCGCTACTTAATGTAACAACAGAAGATAGTAAGCTAACAAGAAATATCTTTAAAGTGTGGACAGAGTAGGACTTACAGGTAAACAGAGTAAGACACAGATGTGGACAGAGTAAGTTGTCCATTTGGGACAGAGTAAGAAATACATCTGGTCAGATTAATAGGTCAGTGTTGATAGAGTAAGACATACATTTGTTATGATTTTGCTGCGATCTTACATATTGTTTATAGTCTAGATATAAGTTAGAATTGTACGATTAACTGTGCAGTAAGGCCACTTGCTGCTTACTTTACAAGAGGAGCTGCTTTCAAATTCACCTTAAATTACTCTAAATTGATGAGTAAATATCACAGGAACTATGGTGTCTATCTTTTATCATAAATACTAAGATCACAGATGAATAAGGTGTATCTTTGCATATAGATTAATATACATCATACCATACTATAAAAGTTGTCTCATATTTGGGATGATCCAGCTTGATATTAATATTTATACTGATTATACTCATGAATATTAAGCAGGTTGAACAAGTTATGAATAATTCATGTTATTCTTGTTTAAGATTTAAAAGGTGTATTCTTGTCATTAAGGTCATTTCTGCTTTCCATGTTTTCTTGAAAATTTATATTTGTTTTGTATTACAGGGTCCATCCTATCAGCAGCATTTGTAAGCTGTTACTTCCTCATTGAACTAATTACAAACTTATTCAACTTCATTCTCTTCCATCAACTTTTCTGTCCTCAGGTGGTTAGAGTTTTATACCCTCACAATCCTCGTGCTGACGACGAACTAGAGCTTATCGTAGATGACTTCATCTTTGTTTCAAATACAGATGTTACAATGCACAGTGATGGCTGGTACCAAGGGACATCCCACATGACAGGCCTTACAGGGATGTTTCCAGGCAATTACACTGAAAAAGCACCTGAATCAGACACATGGACAGTGCATAGGTGAGTTCCAGTGAATCAGACACATGAAATTGCATAGATGAATCAGAAGCATGGAATTGCATAGGTGAGTTCTACTGAATCAGATGCATGGAAGTATACATAGGTGAGTTCCACGGAATCAGACACATGAAATATGCATAGGTGGGTTCCACTGAATCAGACACATGGAATTGCATAGGTGACTTCTACTGAATCAGACACATGGACAGTGCATAGGTGAGTTCCAGTGAATCAGACACATGAAATTGCATAGATGAATCAGAAGCATGGAATTGCATAGGTGAGTTCTACTGAATCAGATGCATGGAAGTATACATAGGTGAGTTCCACGGAATCAGACACATGAAATTGCATAGGTGAGTTCTACTGAATCTGACACACGGACAGTATACATAGGTGAGTTCTACTGAATCAGACACATGGGACAGTATACATAGGTGAGTTCTACTGAATCTGACACATGGGACAGTATACATAGGTGAGTTCTACTGAATCAGACACATGGGACAGTATGCATAGGTGAGTTCTACTGAATCAGACACATGGGACAGTATACATAGGTGAGTTTTACTGAATGAGATATATGGGACAGTATACATAGGTGAGTTTTACTGAATCAGACACATGGGACAGTATACATAGGTGAGTTCTACTGAATCAGACACATGGGACAGTATACATAGGTGAGTTTTACTGAATGAGATATATGGGACAGTATACATAGGTGAGTTTTACTGAATCAGACACATGGGACAGTATACATAGGTGAGTTCTACTGAATCAGACACATGGGACGGTATGCATAGGTGAGTTCTACTGAATCAGACACATGGGACAGTATACATAGGTGAGTTCTACTGAATCAGACAGATGGGACAGTATGCATAGGTGAGTTTTACTGAATGAGATATATGGGACAGTATACATAGGTGAGTTTTACTGAATCAGACACATGGGACAGTATACATAGGTGAGTTCTACTGAATCAGACACATGGGACAGTATACATAGGTGAGTTCTACTGAATCAGACACATGGGACAGTATACATAGGTGAGTTCTACTGAATCAGACACATGGGACAGTATACATAGGTGAGTTCTACTGAATCAGACACATGGGACAGTATACATAGGTGAGTTCCACTGAATCAGACACATGGGACAATATACATAGGTGAGTTCCACTGAATCAGACACATGGGACAGTATTCATAGGTGAGTTTCACTGAATCAGACGCATGGGACAGTATACATAGGTGAGTTCTACTGAATCAGACGCATGGGACAGTATACATAGGTGAGTTCTACTGAATCAGACGCATGGGACAGTATACATAGGTGAGTTCTACTGAATCAGACGCATGGGACAGTATACATAGGTGAGTTCTACTGAATCAGACGCATGGGACAGTATACATAGGTGAGTTCTACTGAATCAGACGCATGGGACAGTATACATAGGTGAGTTCTACTGAATCAGACGCATGGGACAGTATACATAGGTGAGTTCTTCTGAATCAGACGCATGGGACAGTATACATAGGTGAGTTTCACTGAATCAGACACATGGGACAGTATACATAGGTGAGTTCTACTGAATCAGACACATGGGACAGTATACATAGGTGAACTCTACTGAATCAGACACATGGGACAGTATACATAGGTGAGTTCTACTGAATCAGACACATGGGACAGTATACATAGGTGAGTTTCATTGAATCAGACACATGGGACAGTATACATAGGTGAGTTCTACTGAATCAGACACATGGGACAGTATACATAGGTGAGTTTCACTGAATCAGACACATGGGACAGTATACATAGGTGAGTTCTACTGAATCAGACACATGGGACAGTATACATAGGTGAGTTCTACTGAATCAGACACATGGGACAGTATACATAGGTGAGTTTTACTGAATCAGACACATGGGACAGTATACATAGGTGAGTTCTACTGAATCAGACACATGGGACAGTATACATAGGTGAGTTTTACTGAATGAGATATATGGGACAGTATACATAGGTGAGTTTTACTGAATGAGATATATGGACAGTGCATAGGTGAGTGCATCTACAGGTAGATTCCATTTTAGTAGTTCATTCAACAATCTTCACACTGTCAGAGAGTTTGTTTACAACAATGAAGTGTCATTGTTGAAAGATTTTTACTTTGTCATTGCTTTTGAGTGTACTGCCTACTTCAAGATGAAAGGTACAGGTAAAGGTATATATAGGTGAGTTTTACTGAATGAGATATATTGACAGTGCATAGGTGAGTGCATCTACAGGTAGATTCCATTTTAGTAGTTCATTCAACAATCTTCACACTGTCAGAGAGTTTGTTTACAATAATGAAGTGTCATTGTTGAAAGATTTTTACTTTGTCATTGCTTTTGAGTGTACTGCCTACTTCAAGATGAAAGGTACGGAATGTCAATTTTGTAGAGAGAATGAGCTTGTTCTTTCTCTCTTCTCAAATTTCATAAGTCTGTCAGGGTAGAACATGTAAGCAAGAGAAAAAGCAAAACTTGCACATTGTAATATTAGTCATATTTTTAGCAATTTATAGTAATATATTCATATAATATATATTCATATAGTCATATATATTAGTCATATATATGTTAGCCATATCGGGTTAAGTGTGGTTCTGTTCTACCCGATATATATATGATATATAGAAGTGACTTCTGTAGTGCAAGAACTTTTAGTTGTGCTCACCCTGTGGTTTACATAGTAAGTTTAGTTAGCACTGTTTGGTGAAGCACTTTATTTGAGATTCATGGCAATCTACTAGTACCATTGGTGTTGGGGTTTATTATACATTATTCATTTAATCATTGAAGTAAAATTTGTTATAGGCATCATCATTATGATGCATGAATTCAAGTCCCATAGTGACTGAATTATTTATCTTTTAAAGAAACTGGTGAGAAACTCATTTCATTGTTAGGTGGATTAAGCCAACGTTAGTCAGTAATAGTAGATAAGTGTTACAACTCCAGGCAGTTTGGTTACATGGTAAGTCAGTAATAGTAGATAAGTGTTACAACTCCAGGCAGTTTGGTTACATGGTAAGTCAGTAATAGTAGATAAGTGTTACAACTCCAGGCAGTTTGGTAAGTCAGTAATAGTAGATAAGTGTTACAACTCCAGGCAGTTTGGTTACATGGTAAGTCAGTAATAGTAGATAAGTGTTACAACTCCAGGCAGTTTGGTAAGTCAGTAATAGTAGATAAGTGTTACAACTCCAGGCAGTTTGGTTACATGTTAAGTCAGTAATAGTAGATAAGTGTTACAACTCCAGGCAGTTTGGTAAGTCAGTAATAGTAGATAAGTGTTACAACTCCAGGCAGTTTGGTTACATGGTAAGTCAGTAATAGTAGATAAGTGTTACAACTCCAGGCAGTTTGGTTACATGGTAAGTAGCTTTGCTGGGTACTCACCTGCTTTAAGGGTGTGGAAGGCTAAGTATTCATAATTTTATTAATATCACCAGACTTACTGAAGATTTTATATACATTATTGCAAAAGTTGACATTGTAGTTTTCACTGGTGTAAACAGCTGCTTTGGATGATCAATTCAGATTTCCTATGACAGCATTTCTTGACCAGATGTTCACTACACTTTAATTGAAATCTGGTAATTCTCTGAAACTTCAAAGCAGAATACAGTATTACTTGATGGTTCACTTAGAACAATGTTTTTATACCATTAAGGTACTACTAAATAATAACTGTTTTTCTTTCAGAATTATTCCCCTTTCCAGACCAGGGGGTAGTCCCTCCCCAATCCAGTTAGACAACAAGGTACCCAGCTCTGTCAGCATGGAAGGTTCCGACGAACAACGCTCAGTGAAATACAAATCCCTGGCTGGAGTTCTAGACCACACCAATTCAAATCACAGTTATGAAAATGTGAGTATTTAGTTGGTATCTTCTTTGGCAATGATGGGAAAGAAATCTGTTTCATTTCATCACTAAATGGAAATCATCCTAGCTACCTGAGATTCTATACTTGTAAGAGGAGATGTTGTAATTAAAGTTTAAATCAGAAACTAAACTGTGGTTAATCTTGTAGTTTACACCATCCAATCAGGGAGAGTTTCACTCTTTCATTGAAGTTATATGTTACAATATAAATATATTATTAAGATAATCAAACTGAGAAAAAAAAACTCCCTTTTGCCTTAAGTTACTCTTCCCCCGCATAGATTGCATGATAATTAGTTATTCTTAAAACACTGATATTTCTTTAACCTCTGATATTTATGGCTTATTTGATACAGTTTCCTTCGTTCTCAACTTTCAGTTAGTTAACATCCTGGTGTATCATGCATAGGAAATAATTTATCCACCTTTGATATTCCATACTTACAGGAATAATGGTTTTGTGATAGTGTCAGTACGTGTTTGCCAAAATTAAACTTTGACCTTTCCAGCTTACTGCACTAAAAATTCAGTGAAAATGACACCATTCTATGCACATTTCATATCAATATATATGTCGTTAAAAATTTGGGCTGAATAAAATTCACCGCCGAACAGATCATGTACAAATCAAATCTCTCTTTTTTGTTTATGACCGTTAGGCCTAAGCTAACGTCTACTTTTGTGGCTAGCCTGTGTAGGTCCCTGCTCTTGTATCTTTCTATCGGTCTTACTGATGTAGCTTGCTAAGTTGTGTCGTTTCCTTCCGTTGCAGTGAATAAACAGGTGTTTTCAGACGTATTCTAAAAGGTGGATGATAAAAGTATAGGACTGCATTAAAATCTTGATAGGGCCGCATGAGATTATTTCTTTTTACACTGGTGTAATGAAAAAGCTGACATGGGCGGTCGCAGTGATTTTACCGTAAATCATTCGCACCATAAGGGCAACAAAAAATATATTCTTTCGATTGGACACCTTTTCTCCATTAAACCCACATGGTCACAGTGCATTGAGAATTTAAAAAACATTGAATCTAATTCGGAAGTTTGTTTTCCGAAATTCATCAACGAACATGTATTGTGACTTTAAGTTCTTAGTATTGCATTCATTATCTCAATTATTGTATTTCTATCCCCTCAACTGCTGGATTATCAGCTATGAATGGATACGGTACCATTTTCTGTTCAAGTTGCGTACACACCAGAGAAGTATTCTGTGGTGACAATCAGAACGTGCATATATCTCTGTGTAGATTCAGAAACATGTCCTTAAAGTGAGCTTGATAACTTGTACCAGATACAGCTCTGTATATTTGAAGTTTTCCATTTATGATTGAAGTATTTAACAGAGGGTGCATATCAATTTAATACTAAATTATTATCTGGATAACATGTCTCTTCTACATGTCAACATTCCATTAAACATGATATTTAACAAACAGGAATAATCAATTTCAAACCATGAATTTTGTTTGCAGCCCTGATGCTGGTGACGAAACTTCAAGTTTTATTCACCAGCCAAGGGATGCCAAGAAAAACTACTTTTGACTTCTTTTCTCATTATGATGTGTAGTTTGTTTGTATTATTTGTTAAGAAATGTGGGATAGCAAAAAGGGAGGTGCGCTTGGTATAAAATACAATTTACTTCGGATGAGGAGGAACAGGGCACTGGCAGGATCTTGTATTTGATTAAATCCCTCACCTCATCTACTAATGGAGGAGTATTCTAAATGCCTGGCAATTTGTGCTCCTCTGAGATTTCATAATGAAAGTAATATTGATCAAACTGAAGTACACTCTCTCTACATATGATGTAATGTGATCATATGATAGTTCATGTAAAACACTTCTTTCAATCAATGGCATTTGCTGTTAAGGTCCTTCAATTCAAGCAATTTCCTGTTTGACATTTCATTAGGATACTTAAGAAGTGTATGATATATAACCAAAAGTCCTCTTTGCTTGTGTACAGGGTTATCAATGAGGTGTGCATGTCATCCAGATTTCTCTCCAGATACTTCATGGTTTGTTTAGATAGGGTCATCAAGTGCAGTTCTCTTGCTAGTTAGCTTTCACTTTCCACAAGGAAACTGAAGAGAACATATATGCCATAGGGAGTACTAAAAACTATCAGAGTTTGTGAGTTTGAACTATGATAAGCAGAAAACTGTTGAGATAATTGGAAAAATGTTTGAAAGTGAACAAATATTTTGCTGGAAAAGGGAAGGGAGACAAACACAGATCTCCAGGATATGATATTTTGAACCAATAAGGCATTAGATCCCATTGCCTACTATATCTGGTGTATGTCTGGTGAGAGTACATGGCAAACTATACTTCATACCATGTACAATCATCTATGTAGGTAGACTTAATAACAGCAGTAACGATACAAAGAAAGTGTGTAGTAGATCAATGCATTGTAAATAGAGCCTTTGAATGATCTCAGAGGGTTTGTAGTTGATTTTCAGTTGTTCATAGGATGTTTGGTTAGCTGTTATGAAATAAATGGATCTGTCACTTTGATGCAACTTGTAGTGATATCTCTTAATGCAATAAAGAGTTAAGCTACACTTTCTGAAGATTTCTTTCATTTTCTTCATTTTCTTCCTTTTTTTTCTTATTAATCCACTATACCAAGCTTTCTGTGCAGTTGTGAGGTTTACATTGTCCCAGATGAATTTACAATGCGCATGCAATGCCTACACAGGTACTCCTTAATAAAAGAGAGGTTTTATTTGAAAACAAAACTGTTTCTACAAGTTTACTATTACTTCCTGTCTTCTCTTGTTGCAGTTGCATAAGTTGAAGAAGGAAGCAGGAGTTTTACCATTAATTACTCGGACTGTTCCTACAAAGCCTCGTAAAATCATTGTCCTACGTCATGCAGAGAGGGTTGATGTCACATTTGGAGAGCAGTGGTTACAATACAGTTTTGATTCAAAAGGTGAAACATTGTTAACTGATAACAAGGATCTCAATACTGCGTTGCATCACTACCAAGTATCAAGACAGTCAACTGTTGTTGGCAATACACATCTGAATGATTGTCATTTAGCTCAGTATTTGACACATTTTGTTCAGAATAGAAACTTCCTAAGGATGTGTGCCATTTCATTATTGCATAGCAACCGATCTGTTCTTATCCTTTTTAGTTGGTGAACATTCCTCTTCCTGTCCCCTTTCCTTCCTTGTTTAACTTCAAACTTTCATTTTAGTGAAAATGAAGTAAAAGCAGTTGTAATAATGTAGTTGCATTCAGGTAGTAGGGTCAAATTTCTTGGATTGCAAAGGGAAATCAAACTCATCAGGAAGGTGAAAGTATGATACTAGTTATGTATCTCTCTTCTTCCCAGTATCTGTCTTATAAGTAATGTTCCTGCTAATGTTAGCTTATAACTGATTTCTCTACTAGTTATGTATCTCTCTTCCTCCCACTGTTTGTCTTGTAAGTATTGTTCCTGCTAGTGTTAATAACTGATTTCTCTACTAGTTATGTAATAAAGATCATAATGTTTACATAATACCCCATCTCTTATCTGGTTAGTTAATACTCATAATCCTGCAGGTTATGTAAGAACTCAGTTTCCTTCCAGTTGTGAAAGACTCATCATCCTACTGGTTATCAATAGCCAGTTTACTGGTTAACTAATGATTCACTTTTCTGCTAGTTATGTTCCTTCTGGTCATGTAAAAATCATACTGGTTATGTAATAATCATTTTTCGCCTGGCCCTGTAACCAGCATCATCCTGCTGGTAATATTTTATACTTCACTACCTTCTAATCATGTCATTACTCATCTCCCTGGTAGTCATAAAGTCATCTCCCTTGTAGTCATAAACTCATCTCCCTGATTTATCATCTACCTGTGCACTTGTAACATATCACTCAACCATTTACTGTATGTAATAACTTCCTCTTCTTTCTCAAAAGGTATGTACCATAGAAGAAACCTGAATATGCCAAGAAAGGTTCCATTAAGATCAGGAGGGAAAATGGATTTTAAGAAGGACTCTCCCATTACAGAGATGGGGCAGTATCAGTCAAAATTAACAGGTCAGTTAATATTAATAAGTTGAATAAATTGGTTTCAGAAGAGTGATGCAAAATGGAGATTTCTTTACAGCATGTTATAAAAACTATTCTAGTCTTACAGAACACCATGACAACTTTTTGCAGAACCACTAGAGCTTCTAAAATAGGTTACCCTCAAGTTCTTTGAATTCTCTGCACCATGAGATATCACAATTGAATTTGCGATATATTTTAGGACGTGACATCACTATTATGGGACCTAATGTAGCATCACTATGATAGGCTCTAGTGTAACATCACTATCATAGGACCTCATGTAACATCACTATTCTAGGACCTCATGTAACATCACTATTCTAGGACCTAATGTAACATCACTATTCTAGGACTTCATGTAACATCACTACTATAGGACCTTATGTAACATCACTACTATAGGACCTTATGTAACATCACTACTCAGAAACTAATCTAACATCACTATTTTAGGACCTCATGTAACATCACTATTTTAAGACATCGTGTAACATTGCTACTATAGGACCTTATGTAACATCACTATTTTAGGACCTCGATCATGTAACATCACTATTTTAAGACCTCATGTAACATCACTACTATAGGACCTTATGTTACATCACTATTCTTGGACCTCATGTAACATCACTATTCTAGGACCTAATGTAACATCACTATTCTAGGACATAATGTAACGTCACTACCATACGACCTAATGTAACATCACTATTCTAGGACATAATGTTACATCACTACCATAGGACCTAGTGTAACATCACTATGATATAACCTAATATAACATCACTATTATAGGACCTAATGTAACATCACTATTATAGGACTTAGTGTCACAGCACTGCCATGAGACCTAGTGTAACATCACTAATGTAAGACCTAATGTAAACTCACTTCTGGGACATCTATTCAAAGGCAGAGTTAATTGATTGTATTTAAACAGGTGAAGCGATAGCAGAGGCTGGTCTTAATATTACTCAGGTTTATGCTTCTCCGGCATTGCGATGTGTCCAAACAGCAGATGCAGTCTTACGAGGTAAGGCTTGATATGCATATGAACAGGAAATAAACCCAATCATCATTAGCCTGTTTGGTTGATGTAATTGTGACGAACAAACATTCTAAACAGCAGAGACAGTCTCATTTCCATTTGGGAGTTATCACAGTTTTAATGTTTCTTCACCCACAAGATGGAAGACTTGATCAAGTCTAAATATGATATTGAGTTACACATTTGTCAGTAATTAATGATTTCCTGTTTCATTACGTTGTTTATTTGATATAATATAATATATTAATAACTCCTTTGTTTATACCATCATTTATATTTTGTAATTCAGACGAGTTTTGAAAATCCTGTCGGAAAATTATTGAAGTTGTTAATTGATTATAATAATACCGGGATTGTTTTAGTGTCAACCCAGTAACCTTTAAAATATGAAATAAAAGCAAAGAGAAAGCTAAAGCATGTCAACAATTAGTTTTACTATGACATCACACTTGACATCACACATTATTCTACCAGTAACTCACAGACAAAACCTTGAAATTTCCAAGTCTCCAAAATAGAGCACTCTTTATGTTTAGGGGGGAGTGGAAGCGGGAGGGGTTGTTCATCACCAATTTGTTTGTGAATTGAGCAAAGCAAACGATGGTTTGGTTTGCTGCTCATTTAATCAACTATAGAAGACTAAAGAGGACTATTAGACTAATAGATAGCAACTAGCACATCACAAGTGCATAATTAGGAGAAATACACCACATTGAACGTAACACTGACAGATATTTTTTGCTTATTGGACAATGCAGTTGTGATGTAGTGATTTTGATGCATTTTACAAGGTTAGAAACAGCTGAAGTATGTTTCTTTTACTTGGTAGGTATGAAAGCACCTGACAAATTGAAGATCAGGATAGAGCCATGTATATTTGAGTGGTTGGCTTGGTGCAAAGGAATTCTACCGAAGTGGTTACCAGTGGCTGAGCTGGCTGTTTTTGGCCTTAAAGTTGACACATCTTACGAAGAGTTCTTGAAAACAGGTCGGCTTGATCTTAAGGAAGGTTCCGAGGCTTATTTTAAGAGATGTAACCTTCTGGCTAAACATATATTTCAGAAGTACCCAGATGATGGTAAGTTCCTTCAAAATCTGTATTTGTCCAGTGAATTTGCTGTTAATTACCCTATAGTTTGTTGGCATGAGCTGATTTGCAGGTTGATAGTAGTTACTAAATTAAAAGAAACTTCCACATTTTCCTGACATTTATCAGACTGCATTTATTATTTTTTGGAAACCCAATCAGATGTAACTTTGTGGTTGTTAAAGGAATTTTAAGTGAAAAGTGGAATCCAGTCCTTTTGGTCATATATTTTTTTGGGGTCTTTCTAAAGCTCTAAGCCTTGCACTGTAATAAACTTTAGTTTCTGTGAAAATGCTTGAAATATTTGCTCGTCCTGCCAGAAAATTTGAATCTAACACTGACTTACGTTGAGACATGAAGTCAGTTCGGCACATTGGTCAGAAACGATCTGATCTCACTCTAAACTTGGCCTTGATACTGTACACAGAAATGTGCACAGATTCCGTGTTTGGCTGTGATTTAAAGAAATGCTCAAATAACAAATATCTGAACAACATAAAGAAAACCGAGTTGGGAACTATCGAATGTTTGAACTCTTCAAAAGATTGCTAACTTACAACTTCACAGAGAAATTTCCATCTAAATTGCTATTTTACTTTAAGAAATTTACAGTGTGGCTTGCTAATGATAGCGTCCCTGCAGTCCCAGAAAGGAAGTGTCGAGATGATGTCATAGCACTCATCATCTGCTGTTCAAAATATATCAGATTCACTTCTCCGGAATCATAGGATGAAAAATCCCTGAACTAGGATTGTGGCGATGCAGTTTGAGAAATACAGAACCAGTACGCTTACCAAATAATGCAAATGTAACATCTTAAATGTTCATGAAATTCTTTGAATTGTTGAGTAGAAAGTAAATAAAAGTACTTGTTTGATTGCAGTTAGATTGATAATTGCAATCATATCAGTGGGACTAATATGAAATATTCAGTGGACAGATATATGTCAAATCAAAAGTTTGCTGTTCAATGAAGCATTTTTATCAACTGGCTTATGAAAAGGAACAGTTGGCCTCATATTTGAGCTGTGTCATTACTTTACTGTATGAGGTTGTCAAGTCATTGATTGTTGAGATGTTTATCATTTTGATGAAGTTCTTACCATTAAGAACAGTCCAATGTTAGTTTCTGAAGTCATTAATTTTACATAAAACTGACATACCTTCTGGACACTTGAGGCTCTGATTGTCACCCTGTAGACCAAGAATCTTTCAATATTTGCAGCAAAACAGACAACATTATAATGTTTTCATTTGCATCTCACATGATTCAGTTACTATTTAATACTCAGAGGGTAAGAGGAGAGTGAAAGAAGAGATATTGATGTGAAGGAAGTAATAAACGATAAATAATAAACCCTCACTGGCTTGAAGAAGTGCCCTACTCCCTATAATCAAAGTATTGGACAGAAATATGACTGTATATAATAGCAATATAAACAAACACACACATAGCACAAAACCCTCGCTGGCTTGAAGAAGTGCCCTACTCCCTATAATCAAAGTATTGGAGAGAAATATGACAGTATATAATAGCAATATACACAAACACACACTCATAGAACATTAAACCCTCGCGGCTTGAAGAAGAGTCCTACTCCCTATAATCAAAGTATTGGACAGAAATATGACAGTATATAATAGCAATATAAACAAACACACATAGCACAAAAACCCTCACTGGCTTGAAGACGTGCCCTACGCCCTATAATAAAGGTATTGGACAGAAATATGACAGTATATAATAGCAATATAAACAGACACACACACATAGAACAATAAACCCTCGCGTGCTTGAAGAAGTGCCCCTCTCCCTATATTCAAAGTATTGGAGAGAAATATGACAGTATAAAAAGCAATATAAATAAACACAAACAAATAGAATAAAGCCTGTCATACCCCTGTAAACATGTATGCTTAATATCCTTTATAAGTTTTCACATTTTTGTTCTTTCTAGGAGACATTTTGATTGTTGGCCATGCTAGCTCCCTGGATGGTATCTCAAGGCCTCTACAGGGGCTGTCTTCTCGACCAACCAAAGAATTCTGCAAGCTGGTGCAATCTGTGAGTGTCATAGGGGGTATATATATGTTCGGTTTCTGAAAGGGTAAAGTTGTCAATGTCATATCTCACATGTACACATTACTAGACTAATGACCTGGTGAAATTGACATTCTTATCTTCTGGTATCATGTATGCAAATTGAACTAAGCCATAGCATGTTAGTTGTGAAAGATATTAGACCACAAGAAATATCGCCATTATTTTAGTATGAAAAGAAACCCTGAGGTAACTGTAATTATGTTCTCTAGCCAACAACTTATTTGCTTATTTCAACTTTGTTTCACAGTATTCTCAGCCAGTTTAACTTATATACTATTTATATACTTATATATTATTTTAATGTCTTAGCCTTAAGGATTGGTTCGCCCAAGATATGAAACATTTACTTATATGTTATTATAATGTCTTAACCTTAGGGATTGGTTTGTTCAAGGTATGAACAAGGTATGCAACATTTATATATATATGGTTATAATGTCTTAGGCTTAGGGATTGGTTCACTCAAGGTATGAAACATTTACTTATATATTTGTATAATGATTTAGCCTTTAGGGACTGGTTCCCTCAAGGTAAGCAACATTTACTTATGTATTATTATAATGTCTTAGCCTTAGGGATTGGTTCACTCAAGGTAGGAAACATATTCTGCATTACCATGTATATTCGTTACCATTTCTCCAATCTCTGACTTTTTATCAATGTTGTCCTTGTCTTGTAGGTTCCATACTGTGGTTGTGTGACGCTTCAGGAATACAAAGAGTTTGGCATTTGGGATCTTGTCCAGCCTCCCTTCCCAACACTTACTCATTCACCAAACAGCCGATTTGATTGGAGGAGCCTGCAGCCATGAATATTCACAAGTTCTGGCAAGTCAACAGAGAAATTGGTTACAGAGAATAGTTTGAAACACAATTTGTTTTCTTCTATCTGCATATTGTAATTTATTAGTTAATGAAAAATAGCATAATGAATCTTGTTCACAGTAGATGAGTAAGAATAGTATATATATATATATACACACATATATGAAAGAGAATAATATTATGAAATTCACTAAGTGCACTGGTTCATTCCTGGAAGGTGATGCTACAGCCTCAACATTTTGTGTGATCATTAAATTCATCTTTTATTCTTCTTTTTTGTTTCCATATTTAGTACAAAGATTTAGCATTAGAAATATACTTGCTTTAATAGAAGTGAATATTACTATGAAAAGACGTGAGGTTTGTTGGCCGGTTGGAGGCGGGTGGGAGGAAGACTGGGCTCCAGTGTAATCATTACATTTAATTTGAATATAGATTTGAATTAAACAACCTATTAGGTAACTAAAATTTGAAGGTTACTTTTTTTTTTGCAAAGAATTTTGGAGACTTACAATGGATAGCTGGTTGTTCTATTGCAAACCTTTCCTGAACTTTTGATGGATTTACTATTTTACCAGAACAAACTTAATTGGTTTTGTACATATCCATATTAAGATTTGTTAAAGCGTAATGACATTTATTGGTTTCTTACAATATCCATGCTAAGATTTGTATATGCCTAATTAACTTTATTTGTTTCTTACAATATCCATTCTAAGATTTATATAGGCCTATTTATCTGTTCTTAGTATGTTTTGAAATTAGTGCATTTTTTTTTCATATTAAGAGTTGTAACTTTGCATTTAAGTTTTGCAATTGTCTGAAGTTAAAATTATATACGGTACATTTGTATTTATTAAGGTCACATTAAATTCTACAGTAGGTTAATGGTTTATCATTTTCACAAACATATAAGTATATATAAGTAGTGTGTAGATCACCACTCTGTGTGTATCATAATCTTGTGTTAATATTCTAGGCTAGTACTATAACTAAAGGCATTCATTGACAAATTTGTGTTTTGTGATGTTGTTTTAATCATAGAAGTTTCTTCATGCAAGAGATTGTTTTTAGAAACTTCCATCTCATTAAGTGACAAACTTAGTAGGTGATTATATAGTTCCATACTGCTGTTGTACCTATACAGTAAGTAACTTTTCTGGTACAACATTGCAAAATAATGGCCAAGATGCTACACGATTGCTGAGATCATATATGGTTCTGTATCAAGTCATATTGACAACAATTGTGAGCCTCATATTGTTAATTTCACAAATGTGTAGCATTTAACTATTTTCTATGACACTACCAATGGGACCAAACATCAATATACGTCAAAGGGTGAAAGGGCAGGCCCTAGGGGCAAATATGTCACCAACCCCATCTTTCATTCATATACTATGAATTAAGCATACACTATTCCTAATTCTGTACTTTATCTGGTCCCCCTAATTGATGGCTTTTTACCCCTTGATTGTCTCTCTGGTCAGCCCTGAGGAAGACACCAATGTTCAGCTGAGTTTTTTGTGATTAGACAGGTAGATAGCTATTTCATAGATTATTGCTACCATGTCATTCTGGGGTAACTCCAGAAAAATAAACAATTTCCAATTATTTTGATGTTAGTCCTATCTATAACTATAACGTAATATCTTGGACTTTTTAATGTCATCTATTACAAAAATTTCATGAAGAAAAAGACAGATAATAGCTGGGCATTTTTTTATCTTATGTTAATATTGTATCTCCATAGTGGCCTTTCATTAATATTGTGAATGTACTTTCCTCTTCAAAGTCTGAACACTTAATGAGAAGTGTTTAAATATCCCAGTTATATTCTATTGTTCATTTGCTAAATGTACATCTTAGGCATTAACAATTTCTAGCAAGGTATTTTTTATTGGTTCCAAAGCTGTTTTCTTTCAATATCAGCATTTGTTTTATGGATAGTGGGGGGGGGGTGTATCTTTCAGGAATATGGATAGGCAGAACGTTTATAGGGTGTGTTAAAGTGTGTCAGATTGTATGCCATCAAACTTTATACCTTCATCTGCATGTGTGGTTGCCATTGATGGTAAAAATACAGGTCACCATGAAACTATTCAATGTGCTTAGCATATTCATAGTGTTGTCATTGGAAATATATATTATAAATATATATATATTTTGTATTACTCGCAATAATCCGGGGCCTCTTACTTTCTATATCAATTTGCTTCTCATATTGCTTGTCATTGAAAGTTAATTTTTGAACTTTTATGAAGAAGAGACACTATTGAATATTATTTTTGTTTGTTTTGTTGACCTTTTATCAGGGGAACCTTCATCATAATATGTTGTACATGGTAAACACAAAAACAAAGAAATTTATCATTTTTACTCTAAATATTCATCAAATATAGCATGTAGTAGCAGAATATTGTGTCTAATATTTGATCTAAGAATAAAACAAACATCTTTTTGCTATTATTTCTGCATGATTTGTAGTAAAGGCTTAGAGCATTTCTGGCTTAAATAAGTTTTTTGAGAAAGATCAGATGTTTTTTTTTTTCTTCCATGATTGTTGGTAACTTAAAATGTGAAGAGGTAAATAATGCCAGCAAATGTCTTTTTTTCTTTCTAGTACATAATGGTATTTAATTAACACATTGTTTAGCTATCTTCACCTGGCCTTCAACAATTATTGCCTTGATGAGATTTCCTGTTTTCAAACAAACTAATAGTGCCAACATCTTTGTGATCTTTCCAGCTACATAACTGACTGATTAGTAATCTCTAGTACATTACTCGTCCATACTTATATCTTCCTGTGAGAAAAAAAATGACAGTAAATGTTGTTAGTTTTACAAATATACATTTCAAATATATCCACACCTTTGTTCATTAACATCTTTTGCTAATTAATACCTTTTCGCATACCTTATTCACTCTATGACAAACATGTTATACTAAAAATTCATTTTGTTCGGTAAACCTCTGCTTCTTTTCTGTAATCTGTTTTGTTTCAAAGCAAATAACCTTGATATGCTGCATGCATTGAATACATTAGATTGTCCAAGAAGGCTGATTGTTTATTGGCATGCATTATAGCTCTATGTTTATATAACGTTTCATATAATCTCATTTTGTATTTTTTGTATCAGATAGTATATTTTAAGGTTTAATAGTATATAGTGTCACTTCTTTTGCAAAAAGTACTACAGAAAAAAATAAAGTTAAAACAATTTAGCCATTACATTATATGTAAATACGTCAAATAATTGAAATGGATTTGCAGATGCTGGAGCACAAAGAAACATTATCCTGGAGTGAAAGTAACTAAGTAATATAAATACATAAATCTATGTAACATGTGCTGGTTGCATGTTTTTAATTGGTACGTTTGGGGCCGAAATAAGTGGAGCATCATGTCATGGCATGTTACATGCTCAGGAACCATAAACATCTATAAGTGTTATTGAATTATAAATACTAAAAGACTATTGAATGGTGATATTAGTGATAGCTTACTTAAATATATTATATTTACTGGAGATGAGATATCATAATTTAAACCTGGCGTAGGTTGGATGATGGATATGAGTGGTGAATGTTGTCTTGATTAAACTTCATTGTTAAGAACACATTTACTCTGAAATATTAATAATACAGTTAATTTCCATTTCTTTCCTAATATTTGTTTTCACTGCATTTCATTGCACGGTTGTTCATATATAACAGTAACAACAAATAACTCTCCGTAGTTAGATGCCATTTTGTCATTCGTGTTACTTCATTGATTAGTTTTATGTTTTTACCAACAGATACTGTCATGGTCTAATGAAACCTTCAACCAGTATGATTTTACTATTACTATCTCAATTGTTTGTTTCCATGGACACCCCAGTGTTAATTTCATTTGCACCACGCTTTACACCCAGGCTTTGCACCCAGGCTTTGCACCTTCTGATTTTTTGCGGCTAACAATCATATTTCAGGTCAATTAAAGCCCACATTTATTTTCAACTACACATCATGCTGACGTAGCATGTCTTTCATTTGAGTTTCTTAAACATTCTTAAGTTGTAATTGTCTTCTTTTTTGTTGTTGTAAATAAGCAATTTACGCCAAAATGGTGTAATTAGGTACATCTATATCAGAATCATGAATATTGTTAATAAAAAAAACACGTCTCCAGATGTAGTTAATTTGATACGCATGCGTCCATACCACCACACATAATACGCACATGTAATAATTACAGCAGGTAAAGCCATAACCAGTCTTGGCTCACACCAACTTCCTATTGTTTATCCAGAACATTTGATGACCTAAATGTTGGCGACTTAATTCCATTGCGGATGTGGAAGGATATGTATATGTTATCTTAAGTTATCGTGACTTTTGAGTTTTTTCTTTTCTTTTCTTGTTTTTTACAGCAACTTTTATAGTTTCCTTTTTCATTTCTTATTAAAGATATGTATAAATGTTAACGCCCTCAACTAGAAAGAAGAGGAAGTGATGTATTTTAGTTTACAGATAAGGTGATTGTCCTTCCGGTTTGTTGCTAGCGCAACTTCCGGTGATAGTAGTAACAGAATAATAACAAAACGTTAGAATCTGAAGTACGTTTACAACTTTCCTCCTTTAAATTTTATTTGTATATCTGCAGAGACGATCGTTATTATAAAATTATTTCTACAAGAATAATCCAAATGTTTCATCGTTTCCTTTTGTGTTATCTTAAATCGACAGCAAGTATTTGTATGACCGCTTGCAGTGATTTAGAGTATTGTATAGTTCCAATATATATTCGAGCACCTGCGAGTTAGCTTAAACAACCCCCCCCCCCCCCCCCCCACACACACACACTCTCTCTTACTCTCTTCGCACACCACCTACATCATCCAGCAACATTTAAAGGGACCTTACGGAGGGAGTCAATTAAACATTTATCATAACGAATTCGAGCACATGCGAGTTAAAGGAAATCTCTCTCCCCCCCCCCTTCCCCCTCTTCTTATCATCCGACACCTCCTGTACTATCCAGCAACATTTGAAGGGAACTTACGGAGGGAGTCAATGACACATTTATCTGAACGAAAACAAAAACACTTCAAACTGTTATATGAACCCCATACCTATGATGTACTGTCATGAAGTGATGTTATACCTCCTATAAGTTCCTATCAAGTTTATGGAAGGTCTTTAACCCTTGTCACTTTTGGCCTTCTAGATTCCTCTCTTTCGTTCCCACGGTGTTCAAATAAAGAAATGCTATAGAAATTGTTCGGTCCATTTTCAGACGTCTAGCTTACAGGCCTTATTTTCAGACAAAAAAAAACATAACCAAAAACTAGAACCACGCGTCGTTTTCTTTCTAACTCGTGATTTTTCATTCATTGATAGATTTGATGAATATGTATGACGACCGAAGTAGGAAACGATGAACTATCCATGTATCAGATGCCCCATCACGTGTAACTCCAAGCTTTGCAACTTCTGAACATTTTTTATAGAGACAATTGGTTCACGAAAAGAACCAACAAGTGCTCGAGATCATGTTACGGTCAAATAGTTGATACCTGTTTGTTTCCAATCAGTTTCTCTAATTTTACAGCGATTACTTGAACTTTTAATTCTTAGGGAAAAAATAAATGATCTTGAAATCAGCAAAACATTTTGCTCATTTATTTGCGTGGAGCTTCTCCTCCCCGCTCTCCCATTCATTAATTATTGTAAAAGCTATCCTCCCACTCTCCCATCCATTAATTAATTATTGAAACGGGATACCGATGATGATGATGATGATGATGATGATGATGATGACGATGACGATGACGATGACGATGACGATGACGATGACGATGACGATGACGATGACGATGACGACGACGACGACGACGATGACGACGACGATGATAACGAAGAGTACGATGACGGAGACGATGATGACGAGGATGATGACTATGGTGATATCCAAATTTATTACATAAAAAAAATACGATATATGTAACACATATGATTATAGGGCATGAGGTCACAACTAACATATATGTTGACCCAGAAAGCCAGTTCGTCGTAGGTTTGTGCTTGAGAGTCGATGGCACAAAATGTTCTGTTTCTACGCAGAGCCTAAACCATCCAGTTTATAAAGGTCATAACATGTCGCTATCATGGTATATACCGTATAGAGGGTAGTAGTAGTCTCAGCTACATAAACATACGAACGACGTGTCAACTCTGCCTCACTTTCTTCCCGGTGAGCGACTTTAGACAGTTGTGCATTTAATGACAGGGATAAGTGGTCTACTCGGCATTTCTCTTGCATATGTAAACACTCAAAAAAACATGGTGTGATGAATTGAATCCACAAGGGTATGTAATTAACGGCTCTCATATAATATATGTATATTTCACTTTCAATCAGGCACTCATATCACAACTTATTAGGATTAATTTTGTTCAGACACATCCAGTAGTTCTTATGACTAGTAATATCATCATATCATCCTATCATTATGGTTAAAATCGGACCGTTTCTGTTAATCAGTTTGTGGTTGACGTCTTGTGGTAAGTAAAATATCCTTTTCAAAATGTCTTAAAACTGTCAACAATAAACTACCAACATTCTTATTATTATCTTTTTTATCATTTTTTTTCGTAGCTATCAGAGGAAGTAACGTTCCAAATTGTGTTGTAACTTCAGACAACATTCAACCAGTACAAACTACCGTATGTAAAGGTCTCTACTATGAACCGGTCTGCCTCGTTTGCGGTGATAAAGGATCTCACGTGAAATGGCTTTTTGGGGAAACTTTAGTAGCACAAAACGGAATCAACTTTGGACATGTAGACAGTGTTGACAAATGCGATGACAAAATCCCATCGATAGGTTTGGCATCATGCTACCAGGCAATGTCATATCTGATCAGTTGTAAGCTGGAAAACAGGAAAACCATCTTAGCTACATTTACGGTTGAATGTATAGGACCAGGTAAATATATCACATCATGGAATCATTGAAGAATAGGTTTATATATATATATATATATATATATATATATATATATATATATTGACAAATGAAATGCCATTTGTTATTGATTTCTTATGATAACTACTTAGTGCAGGTTTTAATATGAATTTAAGTTGTAAGTATAAACTTGAAATTATGGAACTTCTCAACAGTCAACTCGTATTTTGCTGAGTTGTAAGACAATAAACAGCTTCCGTATTTATATTAAACTAACCGGTAAATCTTATTGATTTCAGAAATGCTTATCATGGAGAGAAACAATTTGGAATATCTTGTTGATAACCTAACTCTTGTCAATCCCAGTAACGAAATAAACCTAGTCTGTGATTTTCGACAAGTTCTACCACCAGTTTCTCTACAATGGTTTGTTGATGGTGAATTATTGCAAACAAAACGCTTCACAAAGAAATTCGATCAGCCGAGTACCTACTCGCTATCATTGGCCATAAATTCGTCCCAAGTTAATAGGTCTATCACCTGTACCAGCTATGGAGATCGCGCGCCGAACATGAGTCGTTCTATATTTATTTCGAGAAGAAGACAAATATCAGGTGATTTGTTTTTCTTGGATTTCTTTTTTCTGTAAACTTCGTTTCAATTTTTCTTTGAGATTAAACCTTGAGAGATGCTGCAACTGTAAGTTGAAAGCAAACACCTCACAATTCTGTAAAGAAATCCTGATGATGACATTAACTTTTATTATTTATTCTTATTTTAGTTTGGATTTTGATAACATTATCTTCTTATTAGAATCCTCATCTTCATCAGCTGCTACTACGGTAGTGATATTACTGGCTATAGTCAGCCTTGTCGTAACACCTGTGGCTTACAAATTAGTAAAACGTAAGTAATTACAAACCTTATTAACTTTATTAATTATTCGACATTGCATATATTTGCAAGGTCACATATTGAGGTCACATAATCGAAAGTTTAGGAATACGGAAATGTGTTGTGATGTAGAGTCCACATCTTCTTTAGCTGCTACTACGGTAGTGATATCACTTGCTGTATTCACCTTTGTAATGATACCGGTGGCTTACAAAATAGTAACACTTTAATTAATTATGTACCATATTAACTTTATTAACAACTCGACATCTCATATATTTGCAAGGTCACATATTGAGGTTACATATATCATCGAAAGTTTATGAATAAGGAAATGTTTTATGATGTAGAGTCATTATCTTCTTTAGCTGCTACTACGGTAGTGATATTGAAATGTGTCTTGATATTGCATCAAACGTACTTATGCCAGTTGTGTGTACTGGTGCATATATGATAGGCTTAACAAGTTGTTGTTGAATAATTATTTGTAAACCACATAGCAACACATTATTTATTAAGAAGCCTGCCGTGCATGTAAATTATTAGCTCTTGAGTCTCTCATTTATTTTAATTTTATATTTTGTCCTTTATTCCAGGTGAAGGTTACACTGCAATCAGATGGTAAATTACAATTTCATTATAGTGGATACATAGAGATACTTACGTTTTTAATTAAACTTCAGTTTAAATGTAATGAAATAACATTGAACCAACATTCTCTCATAACTTATGGTAGTTTTGCATAAACAGAGAGAATAGAAAATTAAAGATAATTTCGATGATGTTTGTCATTGGTTACGATTCCTTTCACGATGATATTCATCTCGTGTATGTCTTCAAGGTTTTCATCTCTAAAGAGAAAGTAGAAAAACTGAGAGTGCAGAGAACAGAAACGAAGGTTACATGATTCTGAATTGGAAAATAAATAACTTATAAACCGGTTAAAGGCCAAGTTATCGCTAGAAAATGTCAGAAATGTCTATGAACCATACAGGGTCGCATATCGTAAATTTCAGCAAATGTAAAATTGCACGTAAAAGAACAAAACAAATAACGCGTTCGCAATTTAAAAAAACAGTTGAAAACATAAAAGAGGTGTGTCTCAGAATGCTTATTGTGAAAAATAGGTCAAATAAACTGTGAATCAACACTGCATGAAATATGCAGCTGCTTGCTAGTAACATAAACATGTATATACTGTAAACGAATCTGAGCTGTTTAACGTTTTGTGGTCCATGTTATAGGACAACAGAACATTAATCGTAAGTTTCCTAATTGAAGTGAGCTTAAATTTAACTTGTATTGTCTGCACAATCACGGGCACAGGATATTGTTGCTAGGCATCCAGAATGGTTTATAAAAGAACTTTTAGGGTCCATAGCCATATTATTGTTCACTTTTGACTGAAGTAGTCTGTGTGCTCACTTCAATCCCGTAACAGAAGAGGGTGGGTGTTCGACACTTCCACTCCCCGCGGTAGACCCGTATTCCGCATTCGAGTTGAAGATATTCGCGTCGTATTTTTTTTTAGATGGGGGGGGGGGGGGTCTTGTTCCCTATAGAATCGAAGTTTATATTGTAGGGCTTGTGCGCCTGGGGTACTTTTATATTGTTTGGACGGGGTGTGAGACGGGGGCTTGAAACCCTTACCCATTTCTAAGGATCATTTGACGGTGGACAGGCACCATGTCTAAATATTTCTTACAATGATAAGATAGTTCCGTTGAAGCGGCCTTTTGTATGGAGGTAACACCTCCCCACCCCATCCACCTTCGTGGAGAGCGTACTACAGTGACTACGTTTGATTGGCTAGCATGCATAATGTAGCCACTTTGAGAGCAGTTTCATGTGGCTGTTTGAAGGAACGACCAATGATTCCTACCTTGCTGTTGACTTTGTATTGAACTATTGTAATAAGTTTCAAGACCACAATTGCCCATAAAGATGTCTTATTAAGCTCCTCGCTACGATCAAGCAGCGTCAAATTCCATTCAGTTTCAAAATCGGCCACTGTACACAGATAGCACCCTGTATTAACGTTTACGATACACCCCCCCCCTCCCGCACCCCAAACCCCCTTTTTACGTTTCGCGTGAACTTTTACATTTAGCGCAAGTTAAGATACGAGGTCCAACAACTAACTCAGCCAATACCTCTTGTCATAAAAACAACAGTTTTTGACAGATTCGAAGATTGTGACAGAATATTACTATACAAATATGTAACGAACATTACGTTTAATTACTTCCTACACAGTACCCGATGGTTTTATTCCGTGAGTTCAATATTCTCCAGCAGTTGGGAAACTGGTATTGACATGGAAAGTAACGCGCAGCACCACACTGAAGTGAAACGGACAGGACGTCAGAAGAGAAAGACTATTGGTGTGCAGTCTTTATCATTTCGAAGTACGGTTGTGATTTTGTCTGGCGACATATTCATAAATATTAATTGAACTAAACTTTCATTGATCACTGTTTAATTAAAGTGGCAGAAAAAAGTAAATGTGAAGGAAAATACGTTCCAACGTTCACTTTCTTTGCTTTATTAAGAATTAATTTTTAATTTTGTAATTCTATATTATCATATTTATTAGCGAGTATGGTTCGATTGAACTTAAACTTGCAATGACCAAGTTAGAGTGATCCACGAAAACGTGTCATTTTTAGTCAAAAAAGCATCACAAGAATATCAAGAAAATGAAAACAATACACACTTTGATGTTGTGGCTGCAGATATTGCCTCATATGAGAGAAATATTCTAAAGGAGTGACGATGAACATCCAAACTATATCTCGTGTGTGTGTATTTTATGGCTCGACTCTAATGTTGGTTATATCGTTACATTAACCACTAATCTGAAAGTATTATTCAAAAGGCTCGGTGCAGCTTTCATTAACTTAATGTACAAGCTGTGGTTGTACACATATATCACATTATGGGGTATTTTCTCTTTACAGACAAAAGGTCAATGCTCAGCAAGGAACCAGTCATAAGCGTAAAGTTACAATCAAGTGAAATGTTTGAGTACTGGAATGCGCAGGCGTCGGATGAAGACTGTACTGAATTTACTTGCTTCGCGAAAGTGCTCTCAGGTACTAGAATTTTGAGCTATCCTAACCATTTATCGAAGTCCAAATACTAAATATAACTACTTGTTATGCTTCGTTGTCATGTTCCATGCATCAACCACAACTAAACGTAGCAGTTCATAATGTGCATCAAATAGTATCAAATGAAACTTAATTGTACAAAGTTGAAATATAAATAAAAAAATCCTGAACAGCACCATCACAGTTATCGGCAAAAAAAGTTAGCTCATTAACTTGTCAATCGAGTCACGTATGTTTGTCGGACGTGATAGAGAATTTCAAGCCCTGGACATTGATTGATCAAATTGAACAACATGTTAACGTTCTGTAGACTACACTAATCAGCAATATTTTCGGAACATACATTGGATTATAGCAAAGCCCGTATGCGCTATTAATTTGCCTACGGAAAGGAATCTTTATGGCCGAGAAAAATACGGTAGATGTGAATAAAACTTTCAATACTAAGATTGTCATTTCTCATGCATTGGCGAATGCTAGCATAAATGCAGTCAGATTGTCATATTTTTACGAAAAGCTCCTTACTCGTTAATTAGGGTTTTCCGAGTACCAATTCTTACATAGTAATTTCTTTCTAATCAATCACAAGTTGCTGGTATGTAAGTGAAGTTGGAATGCTTAAAATGTCAGACGAACAAAGTATTAACCTTTGTATTGTGTCAAGTAAATAGTTTCGCAAAATATAGACAGTTGTCAATACATATAGTATTAATTCAAATGGGCCATTGTTCCGTACACCTTCAGATGTCATAAAAACATATTAAGCAAATGGTGAAATATGTTATTTCTTCTGCTGTCATATTTTCTTCAGATCAGGCAACAGCTGATGACTATGTGACGATGAGAACTCTTGCAAAGAGTCTCTCGACTTTTAAAATGGACGATAGATTTGTTAGAATCTTGTTCATGTCGACCCAAGAGAGTAAGTATTCAATCAATTATGTATACATTTTGCAATTTCTATTAAAAGTAAATTCGTGTGATATCTCATATAAAAAAAAACTAAATTATTTGTGTAATAAGTCGACAAGGAAACGTTATAAACATTTTAAATAGCGATCCACATTTATAAGTCTTAACGTTATAACAATGATCTTTCTGCAGCACCCATGGTATTCTATTATGAATCTATGAACTTCGGAACACTTCAAGATCATGTCAAGAATCGTTTTGCAAGCCATGCGATGACCACAAACGAAGACGGTCAGCTACATCTGGAGAAAATTTTGGAGGCTTTGCTTTCCATTGCATTGAACATTTCCGATGCAATGTCGTATCTTGTCTCCAAGAAGGTAGTCTACAATGATGCTCTATTCAAATGGTTATAGGATCTATATATTTTGTAAGACTTCAATTCCTCTTTTAGTTGCGAGGAACTATAAGCATTAAAAGGGATACTGTAATTTCACATAAAAGTAAAATTGGCATTGGATGCTGATTGTTGCACTTGTATATAAACATAATATTGTCTTAATCTATTAACAGTTTTGTCATCCAGCACTATCGTTGAGAAAGGTACTTCTGACCGAAAGCGGCTCTTACAAGTTGTATGACATTTATCCGCACAAACTGTGTAAAGCGAGAATCAAACAGCTAACGAGAAAGGTAATTTAATTACTGTTATTGGCATTTAATTTACATTTTGTCAACAATTTAGTTTGGAAAAGAATTTAGTCGATCAATAAACTGAATTCATTGATGTATTTTCTCTCTATCCTTGCAGGTAAATCCGCCGGTTGCCTGGATGGCTACAGAGATATTTGTCCTTGAAAAGTATCTGCTTAAGAGTGAAGCCTGGAATCTTTCCGTTTTCTTGTGGCAGTTATTTTCGTTAGGTAATGTGCCAATAGTTGTACAAACATTTTCAAATTACATTAAGTTTTATGTATTGGATATAATGTCAGTTATATTATTAATCATCAGCTATGGTTGATGTTATTATGTTCAGGTAAACATTGCCAAAAATTAATGTATATGCCAGAAAGAAGGCGGAGGGAGGGGGGTTTGGGCTACTGGTTCGGGACCCGGGATCAATTAGTAGACCAGGAAACATGAACGGTAACAGATACAGTATATAACGGGAACTTTAAGATTGCAGGAAGGTAACCAGTTGGCCCGGAGTTTGTCTGCTCTATCAACGCCTCTCATTAATGTGCGGTTCTTGTTACTTATAGGCGAGTACCCTTTTGAAGGATTAAGTTCAGCCGAAGTGAAGGCAAAAGTTATTGAAGAGTTCCTGTTGCCAAAACCAGAAATCTGTCCACAGGATATGTAAGCATTGAGATCTATGCCAATTTGTGTCAATCGTAAACAATATAACGTGGTTGCTTAAGCATGTTCATCATCGTGAATAATCAGAAAACGAAATAGCTTTTATAAGATCGGTCATAACTTAGCTGTATCATTCAACCCACGAAACAAATTAAGAACCAAATTATTAACCCGATTTTCACGCTCAGTGTTGAGTTACAGGCCCATGTGTCATTGTACTTATGTTTTTGAATATGGAATGAGGTATATAATATATTTGTGTTAGTTTAAAGTTCTTGGTTGTGAAACTTAAAATTAACCATAAGTTCACAAGTATCAGAATAAAGCAATCTTATACATTATTTATCTGCCGTGTGCTTGAATAACTTTTTCGTAAATTATTTCAGAATCAGAAATTGGTAACATTTTGCGTGGTTATGAAAATATTATGTATCATTGTTTATGTTACATATTACATTTAATTAACTATGTTGAACCTGTTAAATTTAGACCTTTTATTTATTTATTTGACCTAAGCTGAACCAATATAAGACGCATATTTATTTTATTTTTCGACAGATATGAAATAATGGTGTCTTCTTGGCAAACTAATCACCAAACACGACCAGTATCCGCTGTAATGGTTCAGACAATCAAATCTTTGATTGGAAGATTGGATAAAGAAAACTAAAGAACCATTTGCTCGAAACAGAAAACTCCAAATTGGTGATCAATATGTAGGAAAGAAATATTTTCGAGTAAGACAGCGATACAAATCAGTCCACACTGTAACTTTTTGCAACATGAAGCTTTCGACTAACAATAAGAAAACTGAATATCACACCAGGAAGTCTTTAGATGACCTCCATGGATAATTGAAGACTTCTCTTGATGTTACGCATGTCTTTATTTAGTGAATGAGGCTATATGAATAATGGCAGTGTGCATGATACCCATCCATTGATTATAAATCCAATAGATTTAACATTTCTTAAGTAATAGCATTAACTTTTCGGTATCTTAACAATCATAAAAACGTAATTTAAGAAATATTATTTTTCTTTGTTGGCATTTACTATCCACTATGTTTTTAAGCATTATGGTAGGTGAGACACATAAAGTATTAGACTTCCAGTTGTCTTATATAGTTGTGCTTTGCAAGTCAAATAGACAGAGAGAAACATACCAAAAACTCACCTATTACAGACACATTTGTTTGAAAAATAATGCGCTTATATTTTGGGATCATTTTAGCATTATGCACACCATCACAAACCCATACAACTAGTTGTTATCATCCCTGCAAACACAAACAACACGGAGTAAAAGTGAGATCATTAGTTTTGGTGTAGAGTCTGTAGTGTTTAATAGTGTAAATAAAGCATCTTCTTAAAGTATCAATGAGGTAACAATTCATGGATATTACATATAAATGCGTTATAATATTCACTCAATATCAGATGTTATGTCATTCATACAAATTGCAATACTATAGGACAATGTGATATATAAAGCATGGCCATTTGTACTAACATTTTGCAAACAGTAAATATTGCAGTAATAATTTAGAGTGCTTTAGTATCGACTAGTGTAAATAAAGTTTCTAGGTGGTAGCTTTTCCTGGATATTACAGATAATAGTATAATAAAAAATAAGACTTTACTTAATAACAGATGTAAGGTAATTAATACACATTGTAATAATATAGCACCTGTTAAATGAAGCGTGCTAGTATATTTACTAACAGTAGTCTACGAAAGTCTGTAACATCTTTGTAGAAAACCAAACATGTTTGCAATTAGCTACAACTTAAAAGGATATGTTTGCTTGTATAATCAAGTTTCGAGGCCTGTAAGAATAACGAAAAGTTCGATGAGATGTCTCAAATATTGCAGCATCTAATATGCCTGCTCAAACGTGTCATGTTCTCCAATTTTAGTTAAAATGTAAGGTACATGTGGTATGTCCATAAGTAGTTGTGCCCCGGATTGCATGCAACAATAAATACATTTAACAATGTGATAATATCCCAAACTTTCCGTTTTGCTCATGTGAGATAAATTGCCTTAGTGATGTTTTTTTGGTTTCAAGAATGGAAAAACAAAATGAAATGGAACAAACTTTATTGTAATACAAAAGGGGTAAATTAGTATTCATTAAATATTAATATGATTTCTATATAATGATTTTCAGTACACACTGTGTGAATTGTTGCTTCTGGAATTGTATTACTTAATTTAACTTTACGATTGCTAATAAAATAAAACAAATGAAACATATTGCGGTTATGATGAAGGCAGTATAAGTCTACAGCAATGTTGAAAACTGCAAAAAAAAATTGTAAGAAGTAAGCTTTATACAGAATTTGCAAAGTTGTATTTGCCTTTGTGTGGCTTCTATTTTTACATTTTTATTTTGGTTTAGCTTAATAATCAGCATCGCAAGGATTTCCTTTTCAATGGCAGTGAAGCTTATTGAAGATCGTACGGGTTTCTTAAGTGGTTCTTACATTTTCTTTATGACATATTTACGGTCGCTTTTCATTATGTAAATTACATGTATTGAACACCTAGCAAATGAAATGACACGAATGGTAAATTTGGTTTAACTGTACATTCAAATTCCTATCGGTTACAGACTGCGAATGAATAGTAAGATATACACTACGATGAAGGTCCTGATTAAACCTCTGCTATCGTATCTGTTGAATTGTTTGGCGTTCCTTATACTATGCCTATGTGCACGAATCAATCGGCCAAAAATGTAAGTGAAACAAACACTTACACACCGTATCAAAGTTCATGCGAAACGGCTGCAGTAATTGTTTCATTCTTTGTGTAAGATTAGCAATACTTTGCAACTGAATAGACATACTAATAGACGTTGTGAAAACTAACAGAATGGTTAATATAATAGCCTAAGTGATAATGCTGAGCTGCTAAAGTGAAGCGTACTTTGCAATCGATTGTGATGTATTTTTGTATCATATAGTATATTTTAAGTTTAATAGTATAAACTACTTTTCCAAGAAGGACTACAGACAAAAATAAAGTTAAAATAATACAACTATTACAATATGTATAAATAAGTCAAAGAATTGAAAACGCCTTTGCAGATGCTGGAGCACAAATAAGTATTATCCGGGAGTGAAAGTAACTACGTAATATGCATATATACATCTATGTAGCATGTGCTGGTCGCATGTTGTTATTTGTACGTTTGGGTATGGCCGAAATATAAGTGAAGCGTCACGTCATAGCGTGTTACATGTTCAGAAAACAAAATAATCTATGAGTGTTATTGAAAGATAAATACTAAAAGACTGTAAACCTGGCGTAGGTTGGATGATGGATATGAGTGGTGAATGTTGTCTGGATTAAACTTTATTGTTAAGAACACATTTACTCTGAAATATTTATAACACAGTTAATTTCCATTTCTTTCCTATTAATTGTTTTCACTGCATTTCATTGCACGGTTGTTCATATATAACAGTAACAACAAATAATTATCCGTAGTTAGATGCCATTTTTTTTACTTCCGTGTTACTTCATTGATTTGTTTTATGTATGTTGTTAGCAATAGATCATGTTATGGTCTATTGAAACCTTCAACCAGTATGATTTTACTATTACTATCTCAATTGATTGTTTCTACGGACACCCCAGTGTTAATTTCCTTTGCACCAGGCTTTACACCCAGGGTTTGCACCTTCTGATTTTTGCGGCTAACAATCATATTTCAGGTCAATTTAAGCCCACATTTATTTTCAACTACACATCATGCTGACGTAGCATGTCTTTCATTTGAGTTTCTTAAACATTTTGTCATTTTGTTTTTTTGTAAATAAGCAATTTACGCCAAAATGGTGTAATTAGGTACATCTATATCAGAATCATGAATATTGTTAATAAAAAAAAAACATGTCTCCAGTTGTAGTTAATTTGATACGCATGCGTCCCTACCACCACACATAATATGCACATGTAATAATTACATCAGGTAAAGCCATAACCAGTCTTGGCTCACACCAACTTCCTATTGTTTATCCAGAACATTTGATGACCTAAATGTTGGCGACTTAATTCCATTGCGGATGTAGAAGGATATGTATATGTTATCTTAAATTATCGTGACTTGTGAGTTTTTTCTTTTCTTTTCTTGTCTTTTACAGCAACTTTTATAGTTCCCTCTTTCATTTCTTATTTAAGATATGTATAAATGTTAACGTCCTCAACTAGAAAGAAGAGGAAGTGATGTATTTTAGTTTACAGATAAGGTGATTGTCCTTCCGGTTTGTTGCTAGCGCAACTTCCGGTGAAAGTAGTAACAGAATAATAATAATAAAAAACGTTAGAATCTGAAGTACGTTTACAACTTTCCTCCTTTAAATTTTATTTGTATATCTGCAGAGACGATCATTATTATACAAATATTTCTACAAGAGTAATCCAAATGTTTCATCGTTTTCTTTTGTGTTATCTTAAATCGACAGCAAGTATTTGTATTACCGCTTACAGAGATTAAGAGTATTTTATAGTTCAAATGGATGATGTATGATATATTCGAGCACCTGCGAGTTAGGCTAAAATAAAATCCCCCCCCCCCCACACACACACACTCTTTCTCTCTTCCAACACCACCTGCATCATCCAGCAACATTTAAAGGGAACTTACGGAGGGAGTCAATTATACATTTACCTTAACGAAAAAAGAAACACTCCAAACTGTTATATGAACCCCATAGCTGTGATGTACTGTCATGGAGTGATGTTATACCTCCTTTAAGTTCCTATCAAATTCATGGAAGGTCTTTAACCCTTGTCACTTTTGACCTTCAAATTACTCTCTTTCGTTCCCACGGTGTTCAAATCAAGAAATACAATAGAAATTGCTTGATCCATTTTCAGACGTCTAGCTTACTAGACATATTTTTCAGACAAAGAAAAACATAACCAAAAACTAAGACAACGTTTCGTTTTCTTTCTTACTCGTGATTGTTTCATTCATTGATAGATTTTATGAATATTTATGAATATCCGAAGTAGGTAATGTTGAACTATTCATGGATCAGATGCCCATCACGTGTGACTCCAAGTGTTGCAACTTCTGAACAATTTTGATTTCACGAAAAGAACCAACAAGTGCTCAAGATCATGTTACGGTCATATAGTTGATACCTATTTGTTTCCAATCAGTTTCTCTCATTTTACAGCGATTGCTCGAACGTTTAATTCTTAGGGAGAAAATGATCTTGAAATCAGCAAAATTTCTGCTCATTTATTTGCGTGGAGCTTCTTCTCTCCGCTCTCCCATTCATTAATTATTGTAAAAGCTATCCTCCCGTAAAAGCTATGATGATGATGATGATGATGACGACGACGACGACGATGACGACGACGACGATGACGATGATGATTATGGTGATATCCAAATTTATTAAAGAAAAAATTTACGATATATGTAACACTTATGATTATAGGCCATGAGGTCACAACTAACATATATGTTGACCCAGAAACCCAGTTCGTCGTAGGTTTGTGCTTGAGAATCGATGGCACAAAATGTCCTGTTTCTACACAGAGCCTCAACCATCCAGTTTATAACGGTCATAACATGTCGCTATCATGTTGTATACCGTAATGAGGGTAGTTGTAGTCTCAACTATGTAAACATACGAACGATGTGTCAACTCTGCCGCACTTTTTTTTCCGGTGAGCGACCTTAGACAGTGTGCATTCAATGACATAGATAATAGGTCTACTCTGCATTTCTCTTGCATATGTAAACACTCAAAAAAACATGGTGTGATGAATTGATTCCACAAGGGTATCTAATTAACGGCTGTCATATAATAGATGTATATTTCACTTTCAATCAGGCACTCATATCACAACTTATTGAGATCAATTTTCTTCAGACACATCAAGTAGTTCTTATGACTAATATCATCATATCATCATTATGGTTAAAATCGGACCGTTTCTGTTAATCAGTTTGTGGTTGACGTCTTGTGGTAAGTAAATTATCCTTTTCAAGATGTCTTAAAACTGTCAACAATAAACTACCAACATTCTTATTATTATCTTTTTTATCATTTTTTTTTTCGTAGCTATCAGAGGAAGTAACATTAAAAAATGTGTTGGAACTTCAGACAACATTCAACCAGTACAAACTACCGTATGTAAAGGTCTCTACTATGAACCGGTCTGCCTCGTTTGCGGTGATAAAGGATCTCACGTGAAATGGCTTTTCGGGGAAACTTTAGTAGCACAAAGAGGAATCAACTTTGGACATGTAGACAGTGTTGACAAATGCGATGACAAAATCCCATCGATAGGTTTGGCATCATGCTACCAGGCAATGTCATATCTGATCAGTTGTAAGCTGGAAAACAGGAAAACCAACTTAGCTACATTTAAGCTTGAATGTATAGGACCAGGTAAATATATGACACCATGGAATCATTGAATAGTAGGTATAAATATATATATATATATATATATATATATATATATATATATATATATATATATATATTGACAAATGAAATGCCATTTGTTATTGATTTCTTATTATAACTACCTAGTGCAGTTTTTAATACGTAATTTAGGTTGTAAGTATAAACTTGAAATTATGGAACTTCTCAACAGTCAACTCGTCTTTTGCTGAGTTTGAGGAACATAAACAGCTTCCGTATTTATATTAAACTAACAGGTAAATCTTATTGATTTCAGAATTGCTTATCATAGAGAGGAACAGTCTGGAATTTCTTGAAGATAACCAAACTCTTGTCAATCCCAGTAACGAAATAAATCTAGTCTGTAATTTTCGACAAGTTCTACCACCAGTTTCCCTACAATGGTTTGTTGATGGCGAATTATTCGAAACAAAACGCTTCACAAAGAAATTCGATCAGCCGAGTTCCTACTCGCTATCATTGGCCATAAATTCGTCGCAAGTTAATAGGTCTATCATCTGTACTAGCTATGGAAATCGCGCGCCGAACATGAGTCGTTCTATATTTCTTTCGAGAAGAAGACAAATATCAGGTGATTTGTTTTTCTTGGTTTTCTTTTTCTGTAAACTTCGTTTCAATTTTTCTTTGAGATTAAACCTTGAGAGATGCTGCAACTGTAAGTTGAAAGGAAACACCTCAAAATTCCGTAAAGAAATCCTGATGATGACATTAACTTTTATTATTTATTCTTATTTTAGTTTTGATTTTGATAACATTATCTTCTTATTAGAGTCCTCATCTTCTTAAGCTGCTACTACGGTAGTGGTATTACTGGCTGTATTCAGCCTTGTCATAACACCTGTGGCTTACAAATTAGTAAAACGTAAGTAATTACATACGTTATTTACTTTATTAATAATTCGACATTGCATATATTTGAAAGGTCACATATTGAGGTCATATAATCGAAAGTTTAGGAATACGGAAATGGTTTGTGATGTAGAGTCCTCATCTTCTTTAGCTGCCCCTACGGTAATGATATTACTTGCTGTGTTCAGCCTTGTCATAAGACATGTGGCTTACGAAATAGTAACACTTTATATACTATACTAACTTTATTAACAACCCGACATCTCATATATTTGCAAAGTCACATATTGAGGTCACATATATAATCGAAAGTTATGAATAAGGAAATGTTTCGTGATATTGAATCAAACGTACTTATGTCAGTTATGTGCACTGATGTATATATGATATAATTAACAAGTTGCTGTTGAATAATTTATAAACCACATAGCAACACATAATTCATCAAGTAAGCTTATCGTGCATGTAAATTATAAGCTCTTGGGTCTCTCATTTATTTTAATATTATTTTGTCCTTCCTTCCAGGTGAAGGTTACACTGCAATCAGATGGTAAATTACAATTTCATTATAGTGGATAAATGGAGATACCTACGTTTTTTATTAAACTTCAGTTTATATGTAATTAAATAACATTGAACCTTTTATTCTCTCATAACTTATGATAGTTTTGCTAAAACAGAAAGAATATAAAATTAAAGATATTTTTGATGATGTATGTCATTGGTTACGACACCTCTCATGATGATATTAATCTCGTGTATGTCTTCAATGTATTCATTTCTAAAGAGAAAGTAGAAAAACTGAGAGTGCAGAGAACAGAAACGAATGTTACATGATTCTGAATAGGGAAATAAATAACTTATATACAGGTTAAAGGCCAAGTTATCGCTAGAAAATGTCAAAAATGTCTATGAACTATGTAGGGTCGCATATCGTAAATTTCAGCAAATTTAAAATTGCACGTAAAAGAACAAAACAAATAACGTGTTGGCAATTTACAAAAACAGTTGGGAGCATAAGAGGGGTGTCTCTCGGAATGATTTCTTTTTATGTAAAATAGGTCTAATAAACTGTGAATCAACACTGCATGAAATATGAAGCTGCTTGCTAGAAACATAAATATATATACTGTGATCACTTCAGGCCCGTAACATAAGTAGGTGGGTGTTCGACACATCCACTCCCCGTTGTAGACCCGTGTTCCGCATTCGAGGTGGAGATATTCGCGTCTTTTTTTTTTTGAGAAGGGGGGGGGGGGGCTTGTTCCCTGTAGAATCGAAGTGTTTATTGTAGGGCTTGTCCGCTTGGGATACTTTTATATTACTTGGACGGGGTGTGAGACTCCAGTCTTGAAACCCTTACCCATTTCTAAGAATCACTTGACCGTGGACAGGCACCATGTCTAAATATTTCTTACAAAGATAAGATAGTTCCGATGAAGCGGCCTTTTGTATGGGGGTACCCCATTCCCACCCCACCCACCTCCGTGGAGAGCGTACTACAGTGACTACGTTTGATTGGCTAGCATACATAAGTAGGTTTAGTCCCGCTCGTCTATATTTACGTTTACGATACACCTCCAAGCCACACCCCCCCCCCCCACACCACCTTTACGTTTCGCGTGAACTTTTACGTTTAGCGCAAGTTAAGATACGAGGTCCAACAATTAACTCAGCCAATATCAATTTTCATTAAAACAACAGTTGAAAGATCGCGACAGAATATTAATATGATATACAAATCTGTAACGGACATTACGTTTAATTACTTCCTACACAGTACCCGATGGTTTTATTCCGTGAGTTCAATATTCTCCAGCAGTTGGGAAACTGGTATTGACATGGAAAGTAACACGCAGCACCACACTGAAGTGAAACGGACAGGACGTCAGAAGAGGAAGACTATTGGTGTACAGTCTTTATCATTTCGTAGTACGGTTGTGATTTTGTCTGACGACAAATTCATAAATACTAACTGAACTAAGACAATCATTGATTACTGTTTAATGCCTATGACAGAAAAATGCTAACGTAAAGGAAATACACTTTCTTTGCTTTATTGTGAATGGATTTTTAATGCTGTAAATCTGTAATATCATATTTATTAGCGAATATGGTTCGATTTGACTTAAATTTGCAATAGCCTAGTTAAAGTGATCCACGAAAACGTTTATGTTTTTTAAGTAAAAAACCATTACAAGAATTTGAAGAAAATAAAAACAATACACATTTTGATGTTGTGGCTGCAGATAATGCCTCATATGAGAGAAATATCCGTAGAGGAGTGACGATGAACATCCAAACTGTATCTCGTGTATGTATGTTTTAAGGTTCGACCCTTAATGTAGGTTATATCGTTATAGTCACCACTAATCTGAAAGTATTATCCAAAAGGCTCGGTGCGGGTTTCATTAACTTAATGTACAAGCTGTGGTTTTTTTCCCATATATCACATTATGGGGCATTTTCTCTTTACAGACAACAGGTCAATGCTCAGCAAGGAACCAGTCATTTGCGTAAAGTTACAATCAAGTGAAATGTTTGAGTACTGGAATGCGCTGGCGTCGAATGAAGACTGTACTGAATTTACTTGCTTCGCGAAAGTGCTCTCAGGTACTAGAATTTTGAGCTATCCTAACCATTTATCGGAGTCCAAATACTAAATATAACTACTTGTTATGCTTCGTTGTCATGTTTCATGCATCAAACACATATAAACGAGCAGTTCATAATGTGCATCTCAAGACTTAAAGTGCAATATTGCGTTGAAAATATGTATATGTAGCCACAATTACCGGCTTTAATCATTTAAAGTATCAAATGAAACTTAATTGTACAAAATTGAAATATAAATGAAAAAATCCCGAACAGCACCATCACAGTTATCGGCAAAAAAAGTTAGCTCATTAACTTGTCAATCGAGTCACGTATGTTTGTCGGACGTGATAGAGAATTTCAAGCCCTGGACATTGATTGATCAAATTGAACAACATGTTAACGTTCTGTAGACTAGACTAATCAGCAATATTTTCGGAACATACCTTGGATTATAGCAAAGCCCGTATGCGCTATTAATTTGCCTACGGAAAGGAATCTTTATGGACGAGAAAAATACGGTAGATGTGAATAAAACTTTCAATACTAACATTGTCATTTCTCATGCATTGGCGAATGCTAGCATAAATGCATTCAGATTGTCATATTTTTACGAAAAGCTCCTTACTCGTTAATTAGGGTTTTCCGAGTACCAATTCTTACATAGTAATTTCTTTCTAATGAATCACAAGTTGCTGGTATGTAAGTGAAGTTGAAATGCTTAAAATGTCAGACGAACAAAGTATTCACCTTTGTATTGTGTCCAGTAAATAGTTTCGCAAAATATAGACAGTTGTCAATACATATAGTATTAATTCAAATGGGCAATAGTTCCGTACACTTACAGATGTCATCAAAACATATTATGCAAATGGTGAAATATGTTATTTCTTCTGCTGTCATATTTTCTTCAGATCAGGCAACAGCTGATGACTATGTGACGATGAGAACTCTTGCAAAGAGTCTCTCGACTTTTAAAATGGACGATAGATTTGTTAGAATCTTGTTCATGTCGACCCAAGAGAGTAAGTATTCTCAAATCGATTATGTATACATTTTGCAATTACTAGTAAAAGTAAATTCGGGTGATATCTCATATAAACAAAAACTAAATTATTCGTGTAATAAGTCGACAAGGAAACGTTATAAACATTTTAAATAGCGATCCACATTTATAAGTCTTAACGTTATAACAATGATCTTTCTGCAGCACCCATGGTATTCTTTTATGAATCTATGAACTTCGGAACACTTCAAGATCATGTCAAGAATCGTTTTGCAAGCCATGCGATGACCACAAACGAAGACGGTCAGCTACATCTGGAGAAAATGTTGGAGGCTTTGCTTTCCATTGCATTGAACATTTCCGATGCAATGTCGTATCTTGTTTCCAAGAAGGTAGTCTACAATGATGCTCTATTCAAATGGTTATAGGATCTATATATTTTGTAAGACTTCAATTCCTCTTTTAGTTGCGAGGAACTATAAGCATTAAAAGGGATACTGTAATTTCACATAAAAGTAAAATTAGCATTGGATGCTGATTGTTGCACTTATATATTAACATAATATTGTCTTAATCTATTAACAGTTTTGTCATCCAGTACTATCGTTGAGAAAGGTACTACTGACCGAAAGCGGCTCTTACAAGTTGTATGACATTTATCCGCACAAACTGTGTAAAGCGAGAGTCAAACAGCTAACGAGAAAGGTAATTTAATTACTGTTATTGGCATTTAATTTACATTTTGTCAACAATTTAGTTTGGAAAAGAATTTAGTCATCGATGAACTGAATTCATTGATGTATTTTTTCTCTATCCTTGCAGGTAAATCCTCCGATTGCCTGGATGGCTACAGAGATATTTGTCCTTGAAAAGTATCTGCTTAAGAGTGAAGCCTGGAATCTTTCCGTTTTCTTGTGGCAGTTGTTTTCGATAGGTAATGTGTCAATAGTTGTCCAAAGATTTTTAAATTACATTAAGTTATATGTATTTTGTATTATGTCAGTTATATTATTAATCAAAAGCTATGGTCAATGTTATTATGTTCAGGTAAACATTGCCACAAATTAACGTATATGCCAGAAAGAAGGGGGAGGGAGGGGGGATTGGGCTACTGGTTCGGGACCCGGGATCAATTAGTAGACCAGGAAACATGAACGGTAACAGATACAGTATAGAACGGGAACTTTAAAATTGCAGGAAGGTAACCAGTTGGCCCGGAGTTTGTCTGCTCTATCAACGCCTCTCATTAATGTGCGGTTTTTGTTCCTTATAGGCGAGTACCCTTTCGAAGGATTAAGTTCAGCCGATGTGAAGGCAAAAGTTATTGAAGAGTTCCTGTTACCAAAACCAGAAATCTGTCCACAGGATATGTAAGCATTGAGATCTATGCCAATTTTTGTCTGTCGTAAACAATATAACGTGGTTGCTTCAGCATGTTCATCATCGTGAATAATCAGAAAACTAAATGGCTTTTATAAAATCGGTCATAACTTAGCTGTAACATTCAACCCACGAAACAAATTACGAACCAAATTATTAACCCAATTTTCACGATCAGTTTTGAGTTACAGGCCCATGTGTCATTGTATTTATGTTTTTGATTATGGAATGAGGTATATAATATATTTGTGTTAGTTTAAAGTTCTTGGTTGTGAAATATAAATTTAAACATAAGTTCACAAGTATCAGAATAAAGCAATCTTATGCATTATTTATCTTCCGTGTGCTTAGATAAATTGTTCGTAATTTATTTCAATATCAGAAATTGGTAACATGTTGGTGGTTATGAGAATAATATGTATCATTGTTTACGTTACATAAAACATTTGATAACTATGTTAAACCTGTTACAATTAAATCTGTTATTTATGTTTCTTTGAACAAAGCTGAACCAATAAAAGACGCATATTTATTTTATTTTTCGACAGATATGAAATAATGGTGTCTTCTTGGCAAACTAATCACCAAACACGACCAGTATCCGCTGTAATGGTTCAAACAATCAAGTCTTCGATTGGAAGATTGGATAAAGAAAATTAAAGAACCATTTGCTCAAAACAGAAAACTCCAATTGGTGATCAATTTATGATAAAGAAATACTTTCAGTAAGAGAGCGATACAAATCAGTCCACACTGTAACTTTGTGCAACATGAAGCTTTCGACTAACAATAAGAAAACTGAATATCATACCAGGAAGTCTTTAGATGACCTCCCTGGATAATTGAAGTCTTTTCTTGATGTTGCGCATGTCTTTATTTAGTGAATGAGGCTATATAAATAATGACAGTGTGCAGGATACCCATTCATTGATTATAAATCCATTAGATTTAAAATTTCTTAAGTAATGGCATTAACTTTTCGGTATCTAAACAATCATGAAAACATAATTTTAAAAATTATTCTTCTTCTTTGATGGCATTTATTATCTACTATGTTTTTAAGCATTATGGTAGGTGAGACGCATAAAGTATTAGACTTCCAGTTTGTCTTACTAGTTGTGCTTGGGAAGTCAAAGAGACATAGAGAAACAAACCAAAAAACTCACCTATTACAGACACATTTGTTTGAAAAATAATGCATTTACATTTTGGGATCATGTTAACGTTATGCACACCATCACAAACACATACAACTATTTGTTGTCATCCAGCGCTCTGCAAACACAAACAACACTAAGTAAAAGTGGGATTATTAGTTTTGGTGTAGAGTCTGTAGTGTTTACTGATGTAAATAAAGCATCTTCTTAAAGTATCAATGAGGTAACAATTCATGAATATTACATATAACTGCGTTATAATATTCTCTCAATATCAGATGTTATTTCATTCATACAAATTGCAATACTATAGGACAATGTGGTATATAAAGCATGGTCATTTATACTAACATTTTGCAAACAGCAAACATTGTGGTAATAATTTAGAGTGTTTAAGTATTTACTAGTGTAAATAAAGTATCTAGGGGGTAACCTTTCCTGGATATTACAAATAATAGTATCATAAAAAGTAAGACTTTACTTAATAAAAGATGTATTGCCATTAATACACATTGCAACAATATAGCATCTGTTAAATTAAGCGTGCTAGTATATTTACTAACAGTAGTCTACGAAAGTCTGTAACATCTTTGTAGAAAACCAAATGTTTGCAATTAGCTACAACTTGAAAGGATATGTTTGCTTGTAGAATCAAGTTCCGAAGCCTGTAAGAATAACGAAAAGTTCGGTGATATATCTTAAATATTGCAGCATCTAATATGCCTGCTAAAACGTGTCATGTTCTCCAATTTTTAGTTTAAATGTAAAGTACATGTGGTATGTTCATAAGTAGTTGTGCCTCGGATTGCCTGCAACAATAAATATACTTAACAATGTGATAATATCTCAAACTTTCCGTCTTGCTCATGTGAGATAAATTGCCTTAGTGATGTTTTTTGTTTGTTTCAAGAATAGAAAAACAAAATGAAATGGAACAAACATTATTTTAATACAAATATTTAAATACAACCAAACCAACCAATAAGGGGTAAATTATTATTCATGAAATATTAATATGATTTCTCCATAATGATTTTCAGTACACACTGTGTGAATTGTTGCTTCAGGAATCGTATTACTTAATTTAACTTTACGATTGCTAATAAAATAAAACAAATGAAACATATTGCGGTTATGATGAAGGCAGTATAAGTCTTTATCAATGTTGAAAACTGCAACAACAAACATTAGAAGTAAGCTTTATACAGAATTTGCTAAGTTGTATTTGCCTTTGTGTGGTTTCTATTTTACATTATTATTTCGGTTTAGCTTAATAATCAGCAGCGCAAGGATTTCCTTTTCAATGGCAGTGAAGCTTATTGAAGCTCGTACGGGTTTCTTAAGTGGTTCTTACATTTCTTTTATGACATATTTACGGTCGCTTTTCAATATTTAACTTGCATGTATTGAAAACCTAGCAAATGTATAGTAAGATATACACTACGATGATTGAACCTCAGCTATCGTACCTGTTGAATCGTTTGGCGTTCCTTATACTTTGCCTATGTTCACGAATCAATCGGCCAAAAATGTAAGTGAAACAAACACTTTGCCACCGTATCAAAGTTCATGCGAAACGGCTGCAGTAATTGCTTCATTCTTTGTGTAAGATTAGCAATACTTTGCAACTGAATAGACATACTAATAGACGTTGTGAAAACTAACAGAATGGTTAATATAATAGCCTAAGTGATAATGCTGAGCTGCTAAAGTGAAGCGTACTTTGCAATCGATTGCGATGTATTTTTGTATTATATATTATATTTAAGGTTCAATAGTATAAAGTGTCACTACTTTTCCAAAAAGGACTACAGACAAAAATAAAGTTAAAACAATACAACTATTACATATGTAAAAATAAGTTAAAGAATTGGAAAAGCCTTTGCAGATGCTGGAGCACAAATAAGTATTATCCTGGAATGAAAGTTACTACGTAACATACATATATACATCTATGTAGCATGTGCTGGTCGCATGTTGTTATTTGTACGTTTGGGTATGGCCGAAGTATAAGTGAAGCGTCACGTCATGCCGTATTACATGTTCAGAAAACAAAATAATCTATGAGAGTTATTGAAAGATAGATACTAAAAGACTTTAAACCTGGCGTAGGTTGGATGATGGATATGAGTGGTGAATGTTGTCTGGATTAAACTTTATTGTTAAGAACACATTTACTCTGAAATATTTATAACACAGTTAATTTCCATTTCTTTCCTATTAATTGTTTTCACTGCATTTCATTGCACGGTTGTTCATATATAACAGTAACAACAAATAATTATCCGTAGTTAGATGCCATTTTTTTACTTCCGTGTTACTTCATTGATTTGTTTTATGTGTGTTGTTAGCAATAGATCATGTTATGGTCTATTGAAACCTTCAACCAGTATGATTTTACTATTACTATCTCAATTGATTGTTTCCACGGACACCCCAGTGTTAATTTCCTTTGCACCAGGCTTTACACCCAGGCTTTGCACCCAGGCTTTGCACCTTCTGATTTTTGCGGCTAACAATCATATTTCAGGTCAAGTTAAGCCCACATTTATTTTCAACTACACATCATGCTGACGTAGCATGTCTTTCATTTGAGTTTCTTAAACATTCTTAAGTTGTAATTGTCTTTGTCACTTTGTTTTTTGTAAATAAGCAATTTACGCCAAAATGGTGTAATTAGGTATATCTATATCAGAATCATGAATATTGTTAATAAAAAAAAAACATGTCTCCAGTTGTAGTTAATTTGATACGCATGCGTCCATACCACCACACATAATACGCACATGTAATAATTACATCAGGTAAAGCCATAACCAGTCTTGGCTCACACCAACTTCCTATTGTTTATCAAGAACATTTGATGACCTAAATGTTGGCGACTTAGTTCCATTGCGGATGTGGAAAGATATGTATATGTTATCTTAAATTATCGTGACTTGTGAGTTTTTTCTTTTCTTTTCTTATCTTTTACAGCAACTTTTATAGTTTCCTTTTTCATTTCTTATTAAAGATATGTATAATTGTTAACGCCCTCATCAAGAAAGAAGAGGAAGTGATGTATTTTAGTTTACAGATAAGGTGATTGTCCTTCCGGTTTGTTGCTAGCGCAAATTCTGGTGAAAGTAGTAACAGAATAAAAAAAAAAAAACGTTAGAATCTGAAGTACGTTTACAACTTTCCTCCTTTAAATTGTATTTGTATATCTGCAGAGACGATCATTATTTTAAAATTATTTCTACAAGAATAATCCAAATGTTTCATCGTTTTCTTTTGTGTTATCTTAAATCGACAGCAAGTATTTGTATTACCGCTTGCAGTGATTAAGAGTATTATAAAGTTCCAAGTGGATGATGTATGATATATTCGAGCACCTGCGAGTTAGGTTACACACACACACACACTCTTTCTCTCTTCCAACACCACCTGCATCATCCAGCAACATTTAAAGGGAACTTACGGAGGGAGTCAATTATACATTTACCTTAACGAAAAAAGAAACACTCCAAACTGTTATATGAAACCCATAGCTATGATGTACTGTCATGGAGTGATGTTATACCTCCTTTAAGTTCCTATCAAATTCATGGAAGGTCTTTAACCCTTGTCACTTTTGACCTTCAAATTACTCTCTTTTGTTCCCACGGTGTTCAAATAAAGAAATACAATAGAAATTGCTTGATCCATTTTCAGACGTCTAGCTTACTAGACATTTTTTCAGACAAAGAAAAACATAACCAAAAACTAGGACAACGTTTCGTTTTCTTTCTTACTCGTGATTGTTTCATTCATTGATGAATATTTATGATGATCCGAAGTAGGTAATGTTGAACTATTCATGGATCAGATGCCCATCACGTGTGACTCCAAGCGTTGCAACTTCTTCTGAACAATTTTGATTTCACGAAAAGAACCAACAAGTGCTCAAGATCATGTTACGGTCATATAGTTGATACCTATTTGTTTCCAATCAGTTTCTCTAATTTTACAGCGATTACTTGAACTTTTAATTCTTAGGGAGAAAAATGATCTTGAAATCAGCAACAATTTCTGCTCATTTATTTGCGTGGAGCTTCTTCTCTCCGCTCTCCCATTCATTAATTATTGTAAAAGCTATCCTCCCGTTAAAGCTATGATGATGATGATGATGATGATGATGACGACGACGACGACGACGACGACGACGACGACGACGACGACGACGACGACGACGACGACGACGACGATGACGATGACGATGACGATGACGATGACGATGATGATTATGGTGATATCCAAATTTATTAAAGAAAAAAATTACGATATATGTAACACTTATGATTATGGGCCATGAGGTCACAACTAACATATATGTTGACCCAGAAACCCAGTTCGTCGTAGGTTTGTGCTTGAGAATCGATGGCACAAAATGTCCTGTTTCTACACAGAGCTTCAACCATCCAGTTTATAAAGGTCATAACATGTCGCTATCATGTTGTATACCGTAATGAGAGTAGTTGTAGTCTCAACTATGTGAACATACGAACGATGTGTCAACTCTGCCGCACTTTTTTCCCGGTGAGCGACCTTAGACAGTTGTGCATTCAATGACATGGATAATAGTTCTACTCTGCATTTCTCGTGCATATGTAAATACTCAAAAAAACATGGTGTGATGAATTGATTCCACAAGGGTATGTAAGTAACGGCTCTCATATAATAGATGTATATTTCACTTTCAATCAGGCACTCATATCACGACTTATTGAGATCAATTTTGTTCAGACACATCCAGTAGTTCTTAAGACTAATATCATCATATCATCATTATGGTTAAAATCGGACCGTTTCTGTTAATCAGTTTGTGGTTGACGTCTTTTGGTAAGTAAATTAGCCTTTTCAAAATGTCTTAAAACTTTCAACAATAAACTACCAAAATTCTTATTATTATCTTTTTTATCATTTTGTTTTCGTAGCTATCAGAGGAAGTATCGTTCCAAAATGTGCTGGAACTTCAGACAACATTCAACCAGTACAAACTATCGTATGTAAAGGTCTATACTATGAACCAATTTGCCTCGTTTGCGGTGATAAAGGATCTCACGTGAAATGGCTTTTCGGGGAAACTTTAGTAGCACAAAGAGGAATCAACTTTGGACATGTAGACAGTGTTGACAAATGCGATGACCAACTCCCATCGATAGGTCTGGCATCATGCTACCAGGCAATGTCATATCTGATCAGTTGTAAGCTGGAAAACAGGAATACCAACTTAGCTACATTTAAGCTTGAATGTATAGGACCAGGTAAATATATGACACCATGGAATCATTGAATAGTAGGTATACATATATATGTATATGTATATTGACAAATTAAATGCCATTTGTTATAGATTTCTTATTATAACTACCTAGTGCAGGTTTAATACGTGATTTAGGTTGTAAGTATAAACTTGAAATTATGGAACTTCTCAACAGTCAACTCGTCTTTTGCTGAGTTTGAGGAAAATAAACAGTTTCCGAATTTATATTAAACTAACAGGTAAATCTTATTGATTTCAGAATTGCTTATCATAGAGAGGAACAGTCTGGAATTTCTTGAAGATAACCTAACTCTTGTCAATCCCAGTAACGAAATAAACCTGGTCTGTGATTTTCGACAAGTTCTACCACCAGTTACCCTACAATGGTTTGTTGATGGTGAATTATTCGAAACAAAACGCTTCACAAAGAAATTCGATCAGCCGAGTTCCTACTCGCTATCATTGGCCATAAATTCGTCGCAAGTCAATAGGTCTATCATCTGTACCAGCTATGGAAATCGCGCGCCGAACATGAGTCGTTCTATATTTATTTCGAGAAGAAGACAAATATCAGGTGATTTGTTTTCTTGGTTTTCTTTTTTTCTGTAAACTTCGTTTCACTTTTTCTTTGAGATTGAACCTTGAGAGATGCTGTAACTGTAAGTGGAAAAGGAAACACCTCACAATTCTGTAAAGAAATCATGATGATTACATTAACTTTTAAAATTTATTTTTATTTTAGTTTTGATTTTGATAACATTATCTTCTTATTAGAATCCTCATCTTTATCAGCTGCTACTACGGTAGTGATATTACTGGCTATAGTCAGCCTTGTCGTAACACCTGTGGCTTACAAATTAGTAAAACGTAAGTAATTACAAACGTTATTAACTTTATTAATTATTCGACATCTCATATATTTAAAAATTTATGAATAAGAAAATGTTTTATGATGCAGAGTCATCATCTACTTTAGCTGCTACTACGGAAATGATATTACTTGCTGTATTCAGCATTGTCCTAATACATGTGGCTTTCAAAATAGTAACACTTTAATTAATAACATTCGATATTAACTTTATTAACAATTCGACATCTCATATATTTGCAAGGTCACATATTGAGGTCACATAATCGAAAGTTTAGGAATACGGAAATGTGTTGTGATGTAGAGTCCTCATCCTCTTTAGCTGCTACTACGGTAGTGATATCACTTGCTGTATTCAGCCTTGTAATAATACCGGTGGCTTACAAAATAGTAACACTTTAATTAATTATGTTCCATATTAACTTATTAACAACTCGACATCTCATATATTTGCAAGGTCACATATTGAGGTCACATATATAACCGAAAGTTTATGAATAAGGAAATGTTTCTTGATATTGCATCAAACGTACTTATGCCAGTTGTGTGTACTGGTGTATATATGATAGACTTAACAGGTTGTTGTTGAATAATTATTTGTTAACCACATAACAACACATTATTTATTAAGAAGCCTGCCGCGCATGTAAATTATTAGCTCTTGAGTGTCTCAGTTATTTTAATGTTATTTTTTGTTCTTCGTTCCAGGTGAAGGTTACACTGCAATCAGATGGTAAATTACAATTTCATTATAGTGGATATATTGAGGTACCTAGGTTTTTTTTTTTTTATTAAACTTCAGTTTAGAAGTAATTAAATAACATTGAACCTTTAATTCTCTCATAACTTATGGTAGTTTTGCATAAACAGAAAGAATAGAAAATTAAAGATAATTTCGATGATGTTTGTCATTGGTTACGACTCCTCTCACGATGATATTAATCTCGTGTGTGTCTTCAAGGTATTCATATCTAAAGAGAAAGGAGAAAAACTGAGAGTGCAGAGAACAGAAACGAAGGTTACATGATTCTGAAAAGGGAAATAAATAACTTATATACCGGTTAAAGGCCAAGTTATGTCTAGAAAATGTCTATGAACTATGTAGGAGGGCATATCGTAAATTTTAGCAAATGTAAAATTGCACGTAAAAGAACAAAACAAATAACGCGTTTGCAATTTACAAAAACAGTTGGAAACATAAGAGGAGTGTCTCTCGGAATGTTTTTTTTTTAATGTAAAATAGGTCAATTAAACTGTAATTCAACACTGCATTAAATATGAAGCTGCTTGCTAGTTCCATAAATATATGTATATACTGTAAACGAATCTGAGCTGTTTAACGTTTTGTGGTCCATGTTATAGGACAACAGAACATTAACCGTAAGTTTCCTAATTGAAGTGAGCTTAAGTTTAACATCTATTGTCTGCACAATCACAGGCACAGGAAATTATTGCCAGGCATCCAGAATGGTTTATAAAAGAACTATTAGGGTTCCTCGCCATATTATCGTTCATTTTTGACTAAAGTAGTCTGTGTGCTCACTTCAGGCCCGTAACAGAAGAGGGTGGGTGTTCGACACTTCCACTCCCCGCGGTAGACCCGTGTTCCGCATTCGAGTTGTAAATATTCGCGTCGTATTTTTTCTAAGGGGGAAGGGGGGGGGCTTGTTCCCTGTAGAATCGAAGTCTATATTGTAGGGCTTGTCCGCTTGGGGTACATTTATATTGCTTGGACGAGGTGTGAGACAGGAGCTTGAAACCCTTACCCATTTCTAAGGATCATTTGACCGTGGACAGGCACCATGTCTAAATATTTCTTACAAAGATAAGATGGTTCCGTTGAAGCGGCCTTTTGTATGGGGTACCACCATCCCACCCCACCCACCTCCGCGGAGAGCGTACTAAAGTGACTACGTTTAATTGGCTAGCATACATAAGGTAGGTTTAGTCCCACTCGTTTTACAAGGCCACTTGAGAGCAGTTTCATATGGCTGCTTGAAGAAACGACCAATGATTCCTACCTTGCTATTGACTTTGTATTGAACTATTGTAATAAGTTTCAAGACCACAATTGCCATAAAGATGTCTTATTAAGCTCCTCGCTACGAGCTAGCAGCGTCAAATTCCATTCAGTTTCAAAATAGGCTACTGTACACAGATAGCATCCTGTATTAACGTTTACGACACCCCCCCGGCACCCCAACCCCCTTTTTACGTTTCGCTTGAACTTTTACGCTTAGCGCAAGGAAAGATACGAGGTCCAATAACTAACTCAGCCAATACCTCTTGTCATGAAAGCAACAGTTTAAAGATTGTGACAGAATATTACTATACAAATATGTAACGAACATTACGTTTGATTACTTCCTACACAGTACCCGATGGTTTTATTCCGTGAGTTCAATATTCTCCAGCAGTTGGGAAACTGGTATTGACATGGAAAGTAACGCTCAGCACCTCACTGAAGTGAAACGGACAGGACGTCAGAAGAGAAAGACTATTGGTGTACAGTCTTTATCATTTCGTAGTACGGTTGTGATTTTGTCTGGCGACATATTCATAAATACTAACTGAACTAAGACAATCATTGATTACTGTTTAATGCCTATGACAGAAAAATGCTAACGTAAAGGAAATACACTTTCCTTGCTTTATTGTGAATGGATTTTTAATGCTGTAAATCTGTAATATCATATTTATTAGCAAATATGGTTCGATTTGACTTAAATTTGCAATAGCCAAGTTAAAGTGATCCACGAAAACGTTTTTTTTTAGTAAAAAAACCATTACAAGAATTTGAAGAAAATAAAAACAATACACATTTTGATGTTGTGGCTGCAGATACTGCCTCATATGAGAGAAATATCCGTAGAGGAGTGACGATGAACATCCAAACTATATCTCGTGTGTGTATGTTTTATGGTTCGACCCTAAATGTAGGTTATATCTTTATAGTCACCACTAATCTGAAAGTATTATCCAATAGGCTCGGTGCGGGTTTCCTTAACTTAATGTACAAGCTGTGGTTTTTACCCATATATCACATTATGGGGTATTTTCTCTTTACAGACAACAGGTCAATGCTCAGCAAGGAACCAGTCATTTGCGTAAAGTTACAATCAAGTGAAATGTTTGAGTACTGGAATGCGCTGGCGTCGAATGAAGACTCTACTGAATTTACTTGCTTCGCGAAAGTGCTCTCAGGTACTAGAATTTTGAGCTATCTTAACCATTTATCGGAGTCCAAATCCTAAATATAACTACTTGTTATGCTTCGTTGTCATGTTCCATGCATCAACCACAGATAAACGTAGCAGTTCTTAATGTGCATCTCAAGACTAAAAGTGCAATATTGCGTTGAAAATATGTATATGTAGCCACAATTACCGGCTTTAATCATCAAATCAAATGAAACTTAATTGTACAAAATTGAAATATAAATGAAAAAATCCCAAACAGCACCACCACAGTTATCGGCAAAAAATAAGCTCATTTAGTTGTCAATCGAGTCACGTTTTCTGTCGGACGTGATAGAGAATACCAAGTCCTAGACACTGATTGATCAAATTGAACAACATGTTAACGTTCTGTAGACTAGACTAATCAGCAATATTTTCGGAACATACCTTGGATTATAGCAAAGCCCGTATGCGCTATTAATTTGCCTACGGAAAGGAATCTTTATGGATGAGAAAAATACGGTAGATGTGAATATAACTTTCAATACTAGCTTTGTCATTTCTCATGCATTGGCGAATGCTAGCATAAATGCAGTCAAATTGTCATATTTTTACGAAAAGGCTCCTTACTCGTTAATAAGGGTTTTCCGAGTAGCAATTCTTTCATAGTAATTTCTTTCTAATCAATCACAAGTTGCTGGTATGTAAATGAAGTTGGAATGCTTAAAATGTCAGACGAACAAAGTATTAACTTTTGTTTTGTGTCCAGTAAATAGTTTCGCAAAATATAGACAGTTGTCTATACATATAGTATTAATTCAAATAGGCCATAGTTCCGTACACCTTCAGATGTCATAAAAACATATTAAATAATGATGAAATATGTTATTTCTTCTGCTGTCATATTTCCTTCAGATCAGGCAACAGCTGATGACTATGAGACGATGAGAACTCTTGCAAAGAGTCTCTCGACTTTAAAAATGGACGATAGATTTGTTAGAATCTTGTTCATGTCGACCCAACAGAGTAAGTACTCAATCGATTATGTATAAATGTTGCGATTACTATTAACAGTGATTTGGGTGATATTCAACTTAAACACAAACTAAATTCTTTGTGGAATAAGTCATAAGAAAACGTTATAAACATTTTTAATTAGCGTTCCACATTTTTAAGTCTTAACGTTATAACAATGATCTTACTGCAACACCCATGGTTTTCTATTATGAATCAATGAACTTTGGAACACTTCAAGATCATGTCAAGAATCGTTTTGCAAGCCATGCGATGACCACAAACGAAGACGGTCAGCTACATCTGGAGAAAATGTTGGAGAATTTGCTTTCCATTGCATTGAACATTTCTGATGCAATGTCGTATCTTGTCTCCAAAAAGGTAGTCTACAATGATGCTCTATGCAAATGGTTATAGGATGTATATAATTTGTAAGACTTCAATTCCTCTTTAGTTGAGAGGAACCATAATCATTAAAACAGGAAACTGTTATTCAAATGAAGTTAAATTGTTATTGGATGCTGATGGTTGCACTTATATATTTACATTATATTGTCTTAATCTATTAACAGTTTTGTCATCCAGCACTATCGTTGAGAAAGGTACTACTGACCGAAAGCGGCTCTTACAAGTTGTATGACATTTATCCGCACAAACTATGTAAAGCAAGAATCAAACAGCTAACAAGAAAGGTAATTTAATTACTGTTATTGGCACATAATTTACACTTTGTCAACGATTTAGTTTGGAAAAGAATTTAGTCATCGATGAACTGAATTCATTGATGTATTTTCTCTCTATCCTTGCAGGTAAATCCGCCGATTGCCTGGATGGCTACAGAGATATTTGTCCTTGAAAAGTATCTGCTTAAGAGTGAAGCCTGGAACCTTTCCGTTTTCTTGTGGTAGTTATTTTCGTTAGGTAATGTGTCAATAGTTGTCCAAAGATTTTTAAATTACATTAAGTTATATGTATTGGGTATTATGTCAGTGATAATATTATTCAAAAGCCTTGGTCAATGTTATTATGTTCAGGTAAACATTGCCACAAATTAATGTATATATATGGACCCGGGATCAATTAGTAGACCAGGAAACATTAACGGGGACAGATAAAGTTATACAACGGGAACTTTAAGATTGCAGGAAGGTAACCAGCTAGCCCGGAGTTTGTCTGCTCTATCAACGCCTCTCATTTAATGTGCGGTTTTTGTTCCTTATAGGCGAGTATCCTTTCGAAGGATTAAGTTCAGCCGATGTGAAGGCAAAAGTTATTGAAGAGTTCCTGTTACCAAAACCAGAAATCTGTCCACAGGATATGTAAGCATTGAGATCCATGCCAATTTGTGTCTATCGTTAACAATATAACGTGGTTGCTTAAACATTTTCATCATCGTGAATAATCAGAAAACGAAATGGCTTTTATAAAATCGGTCATAACTTAGCTGTAACATTCAACCCACGAAACAAATTACGAACTAAATTATTAACCCGATTTTTACGCTCAGTGTTGAGTTACAGGCCCATGTGTCATTGTGCTTATGTTTTTGAATATGGAATGAGGTATATAATATATTTGTGTTAGTTTAAAGTTCTTGGTTGTGAAATAATATAAATTTAATCATAAGTTCACAAGTATCAGAATAAAGCAATCTTATACATTATTTATCTTCCGTGTGCTTAGATAAATTGTTCGTAATTCATTTCAAAATCAGAAATTGGTAACATGTTGGTGGTTATGAGAATAATATGTATCATTGTTTACGTTACATAAAACATTTGATAACTATGTTAAACCTGTTACATTAAATCTGTTATTTTTGTTTCTTTGAACAAAGCTGAACCAATAAAAGACGCATATTTATTTTATTTTTCGACAGATATGAAATAATGGTGTCTTCTTGGCAAACTAATCACCAAACACGACCAGTATCCGCTATAATGGTTCAAACAATCAAGTCTTTGACTGAAAGATTGGATAAAGAAAATTAAAGAATCATTTGCTCAAAACAGAAAACTCCAATTGGTGATCAATTTATGATAAAGAAATACTTTCAGTAAGAGAGCGATACAAATCAGTCCACACTGTAACTTTGTGCAACATGAAGCTTTCGACTAACAATAAGAAAACTGAATATCATACCAGGACGTCTTTAGATGACCTCCCTGGATAATTGAAGTCTTTTCTTGATGTTGCGCAGGTCTTTATTTAGTAAATGAGGCTGTATAAATAATGACAGTGTGCAGGATACCCATTCATTGATTATAAATCAAATAGATTTAAAATTTCTTAAGTAATGGCATTAACTTTTCCGTATCTAAACAATCATGAAAACATAATTTTAAAAATTATTCTCCTTCTTTGATGGCATTTATTATTTACTTTTTTTTAAGCATTATGGTAGGTGAGACACATAAAGTATTAGACTTCCAGTTCGTCATTCTAGTTGTGCTTGGGAAGTCAAAGAGACATAGAGAAACATACCAAAAACTCACCTATTACAGACACATTTGTTTGAAAAATAATGCATTTACATTTTGGGATCATGTTAACGTTATGCACACCATCACAAACACATACAACTATTTGTTGTCATCCAGCGCTCTGCAAACACAAACAACACTAAGTAAAAGTGGGATTGTAAGTTTTGGTGTAGAGTCTGTAGTGTTTACTGATGTAAATAATGCATCTTCTTAAAGTATCAATGAGGTAACAATTCATGAATATTACATATAACTGCGTTATAATATTCTCTCAATATCAGATGTTATTTCATTCATACAAATTGCAATACTATAGGACAATGTGGTATATAAAGCATGGTCATTTATACTAACATTTTGCAAACAGCAAACATTGTGGTAATAATTTAGAGTGTTTAAGTATTTACTAGTGTAAATAAAGTATCTAGGGGGTAACCTTTCCTGGATATTACAAATAATAGCATCATAAAAAGTAAGACTATACTTAATAAAAGATGTATTGCCATTAATACACATTGCAACAATATAGCATCTGTTAAATTAAGCGTGCTAGTATATTTACTAACAGTAGTCTACGAAAGTCTGTAACATCTTTGTAGAAAACCAAATGTTTGCAATTAGCTACAACTTGAAAGGATATGTTTGCTTGTAGAATCAAGTTCCGAGGCCTGTAAGAATAACGAAAAGTTGGGTGATATATCTCAAATATTGCAGCATCTAATATGCCTGCTAAAACGTGTCATGTTCTCCAATTTTTAGTTTAAATGTAAAGTACATGTGGTATGTTCATAAGTAGTTGTGCCTCGGATTGCGTGCAACAATAAATATACTTAACAATGTGATTATATCTCAAACTTTCCGTTTTGCTCATGTGAGATAACTTGCCTTAGTGATGTTTTTTTGTTTGTTTCAAGAATAGAAAAACAAAATGAAATGGAACAAACATTATTTTAATACAAATATTTAAATACAACCAAACCAACCAATAAGGGGTAAATTATTATTCATGAAATATTAATATGATTTCTCCATAATGATTTTCAGTACACACTGTGTGAATTGTTGCTTCAGGAATCGTATTACTTAATTTAACTTTACGATTGCTAATAAAATAAAACAAATGAAACATATTGCGGTTATGATGAAGGCAGTATAAGTCTTTATCAATGTTGAAAACTGCAACAACAAACATTAGAAGTAAGCTTTATACAGAATTTGCTAAGTTGTATTTGCCTTTGTGTGGTTTCTATTTTACATTATTATTTCAGTTTATCTTAATAATTAGCAGCGCAAGTATTTCCTTTTCAATGGCAGTGAAGCTTATTGAAGCTCGTACGGGTTTCTTAAGTGGTTCTTACATTTCTTGTATGACATATTTACGGTCGCTTTTCAATACGTAACTTGCATGTATTGAAACCTAGCGAATGTATAGTAAGATATACACTACGATGATTGAACCTCTGCTATCGTATCTGTTAAATCGTTTGGCGTTCCTTATACTTTGCCTATGTTTCACGAATCAATCGGCCAAAAATGTAAGTGAATCAAACACTTTGCCACCGTATCAAAGTTCATGCGAAACGGTTGCTGTAATTGTTTCATTCTTTGTGTACGATTAGAAATAGTTTGCAACTGAATAGACATACAAATAGACGTTGTGAAAACTAACAGAATGGTTAATACAATAGCCTAAGTGATAATGCTGAGCTGCTAAAGTGAAGCGTACTTTGCAATTGAATATGATGTATTTTTGTATCATTTAGTATATTTTAAGGTTAAATAATATAAAGTTTCACCACTTTTTCAAAAAGGACTACAGACAAAAATAAAGTTTAAACAATACAAGTATTACAATATGTATAAATAAGTCAAAGAATTGAAAATGCCTTTGCAGATGCTGGAGCATAAATAAGTATTATCCGGGAGTGAAAGTAACTACGTAATATACATAAATACATCTATGTAGCATGTGCTGGTTGCATGTTGTTATTTTACGTTTGGGTATGGCCGAAGCATCAGAGAAGCGTCACGTCATGGCGTGTTACATGTTCAGAAAACAAAATAATCTATGAGTGTTATTGAGAGATAAATACTAAAAGACTGTAAACCTGGCGTAGGTTGGATAATGGAAATGAGTGGTGAATGTTGTCTTGATTAAACTTCATTGTTAAAAACTCATTTACTCTGAAATATTAATAATACAGTTATTTCCATTTCTTTCCTAATATTTGCTTTCACTGCATTTCATTGCACGGTTGTTCATATATAACAGTCACAACAAATAACTCTCCATAGTTAGATGCCATTTTGTCATTTCGTGTGATTTCATTGATTAGTTTTATGCTTTTACCAACAGATACCGTCATGGTGTATTAAAACCTACCACCAGTATTATTTCACTATTACTATATCAATTGAATGTTTCAATGGGCACCCCAGTGTTAATTCCCTTTGCACCAGGTTTTGCACCAGGCCTTGCATCAGGCTTTGTACCAGTCTTTGCAGCAGGCTTTGCACCCAGGCTTTGCACCTTCTGATTTTTTTGCGGCTAACAATCATATTTCAGGTCAATTTAAGTCCACACTTATCCTCAACTACACATCATGCTGACGTAGCATGTCTTCCATATTTGATTTTCTTAATCAATCCTAAGTTGCAATTGTCTTTATTTTAGTTTACTGTATGGAATTAATCAATTTTCTCAAAAATGGTGTAAATAGATATATATATATATATATATATATATATATATATATATATATATATATATATATATATATATATATATATATATATATATATATCATAATCATAAATATAGTGAATATGAAAAAACATGTCTCCAGATGTAGTTAATTTGATAAACATGCGTCCATACCACCACACATAGAAAGCGCATGTAATAATTACAGCAGGTAAAGCCATAACCAGTCTAGGCTCACAAAAACTTTCTATTGTTATCCAGAACATTTGATGACCTAAATGCTGGTGACTTAACTCCATTGCGGATGTGGAAGGATATGTATATGTTATCTTAAATTGTCGATCACTTGGAATTTTTTCCTTTCATTTCGTTGCAGCGACTTTCATGGTTTATTTTTTCATTTCTTATTTAAGATATGTTTAATTTTTCACTGCCTTTACTAGAAAGAAGAGGAAGTGATGTATTTTAGTTTACAGATAAGATGATTGTCCTTCCGGTTTGTTGCTGGCGCAACTTCCGGTGAATAAACCAAAAAAAATCGTTAAAATCTGAAGCTCGTTTGCAACTTTTCTGCTTTAAATTTTATTGGCATATCTGCAGAGACGATTATCAATTTAAAAATTATTTCTACATTCATAATCTAATTGTCTCATCGTTTTCTTTTGTGTTATCTTAAATCGACAGAATTTATTTGTATTTCCGCTTAGAGAGTATTATATAGTTCCAAGTGGATAGTGGATGACATATTCGAGCACCTCTGCGAGCTAGGTTAAAGGAAATCTCCCTCTCCCCACCCTCCCCCTCTTTTTATCATCCAACACCACCTGCATTATCCAGCAACATTTGAAGGGATTTTATGGAGGGAGTCAATGACACATTTATCTGAACGAAAACAGAAATACTCCAAACTGTTATATGAAACCCATACCTATGATGTACTGTCATTAAGTGATGTTATACCTCCTATAAGTTCCTATCCAATTCATGAAAGGTCTTTAACCCTTGTCACTTTTGACCGTCAAGAGTCCTCTCTTTCGTTCCCACTGTGTTCAAATAAAGAAATACAATAGAAATGGTTCGGTCCATTTTCAGACGTCTAGCTTACTATAGCCCGTATTTTCAGACAAAGGAAAAACATAACCAAAAACAAAACATTGTGATCATTTATTTGCGTGGAGCTTCTTCTCTCCACTGTTCCACTCATTAATAATTCTAAAAGGATATCCTCCCTCTCTCCCATCCATTAATCATTTATAATTTACATATTGACATCATTAAAATCATTGACAATTCATAATCATGGATGTAAAATATGAAACTAAGAGACTGATTTCTGTCAGCTGCGGCTTTGAAAAGCCAATGATGGCTTCTTCGCGAATTTCTGCTTGAAGGAGGATCTACAATACATACAAACATACATACACACATACATATCTACAATGTATGTAACAAAGTAGCAATGTTTGTATGCATTGATAATAGATTTAAAGATGTACCTGATTCTAAAGTTGTTCTATTGTTATAAACGCACTGATCTTGCCGGTAATTTCTTTTGCTAATATTGTGTGGGGTTCGTGTGACCGTTATAATGTTGACAGTGTACATAAACATCAAAAAAGGGCTGTACACATTGTGTGCAATGCTGGTTTCGTTGATTATACACCACCCCTGTTTGAAAAACTCGATATAATGACCATTAATACTATACATACTATGCAATTAGGTGTATTAATGTATCCCCTTATAAGTTAGAAATTCATTAACATGATACACTCAGTGCTGCTTTGATTAGTAATATTAAGCAAAGAACTGAGCTGTTTTACTGGTATCTGTTTTACTGGTATTAATCTCTGGAATTCATTGCCAAATATTATTAAGGAAAGTCGTACAGTAAATATCTTTATGAAGAATGTGAAACTCCGCCTTACTAAAGCATGATTACTCAGGTGTATAATACGTAGTCTACTCGTCTCTTTTACCCTTTATTTGTTGCTTATAACCTCCCCCTCTTAATAAGGTTTTTTTTTTTCTAGCACGGTTGCCAGACTTTGTAAAAGTTCTTCTCAGAACTTTTTTTCTGGTGTCCTTTTATCTTACTGTACACTTGTTGTTTATATTGTAATTCTTGATTTGTTCTTCTAATTATTTGATTTACTTATATGTACTATTTTGTATTTTGTTTGCGTGATGATAAATAAAAGAAAAAAATAATAAACTGAATGATATGAATGATGAATGAATAGGCTATCATCCCACTCTCCCATCCATTAGTTATTGTAACAGACATCTACCCAACTCTCCTACCAATTAAAAGGTGTGAAGACTCGCGAAAAAGAAACATCTAAGGCCGGTAATCTGACCTAGTTTCGAATGAGGTGTAACAGAAGTGTTAGACACCACCATCGATCACAGAAAATACACACACAGCGTGCTACCGTCGGTAATTAAACACCAGTGTACAGTCAGTACATACAGCTGCGGTCAATACCCACATCACAGAGTACAAACGATACAGCTGTTGAAATCTCAGGTCCAGCTAAATGAAACAAGGTATCGCGTTTCATTACTGTCTGTATTTTGTAGCGACAAGAGAAAAACTTCACTTGCAAGCAACGGAAAGTTAACTTTAATACCTTTAATGATTGAAACAGGATACCGATGATGATGATGATGATGATGATGATGATGATGATGATGATGATGATGATGATGATGATGATGATGATGATGATGATGATGATGATGATGATGATGATGATGATGATGGTGATGGTGATGGTGATGGTGATGGTGATGGTGATGGTGATGGTGATGGTGATGGTGATGGTGATGGTGATGGTGATGGTGATGGTGATGGTGATGGTAATGTGATGGCGATGGCGATGGCGATGGCGATGGCGATGGCGATGGCGATGGCGATGGCGATGGCGATGGCGATGGCGATGGCGATGGCGATGGCGATGGCGGTGATGGTGATGGTGGTGATGGTGATGGTGATGATGATGATGATGATGATGATGATGATGATGATGATGATGATGATGATGATGATGATGATGATGATGATGATGATGATGATGATGATGATGATGATGATGATGATGATGATGATGATGATGATGATGATGATGATGATGATGATGATGATGATGGTTACATCCAAATTTATTAAAATTACATAATAAACGATATATCTAACACATACGATTATAGGCCACGAGGTAACAACCAAAATATATGTTGACTATCCATAAAATGCAATGATAACGTGGACGATATGCAACAATGGCAACCTACACATTTACCTACCAATCTTATTGATTGACAACCAAGTCTTTGGTCAGATAGTATCTTGGTTTCAAATTTCAAGTTTTCAGTGATTCACCATTTAGATATTATGCAATATATTTTTAGAGTATTTAGAAACCCAGTTCGTCGCAGGTTTGTGCTTGAGAATAGATTGCAAAAAATGTCCTGTTTCTACACAGAGCCTTAACCAGTTTATAAAGGCCATAACAGGTCGGTATCATGTTAAATACAGTATTGATGGTAGTTCTAGTCTCAACTACGTAAACATACGAACGATGTATCAACTCCCATCAAGCTCACTTTCTTCCCGGTGAGCAACTTTAGACAGTTGTGCATTTAATGACAGGATATAAGTGGTCTACTCTGCATTTTTCTGGCAAAATTCAACACTCAAAAACATCTGGTGTGATGAATTGAATCCACAAGGGTATCTAATTAACGGCTGTCATATAATATATGTATATTTCACTTTCAATCAGGCACTCATATCACAACTTATTAAGATCAACTTGGTTCAGAAACATCCAGGAGTTGTTAGGACTAATATCATCATATCATCCTATCATTATGGTTAATATCGGACCATTTCTGTTAATCAGTTTGTGGTTAACGTCTTGTGGTAAGTAAATTAGCCTTTACAAAAATGTCTGAAAACTTTTCAGCAATCAACTGCCAAAATTCTTATTATCATCTTATTGATCACATTTTTCTTAGCTATCAGAGGAAGTATCGTTCCGAAATGTGTTGGACCTTCAGATAGCATTCAACCAGCACAAACTGCCGTATGTAAAGGTCTCTACTATGAACCGGTTTGCCTTGTTTGCGGTGATAAAGGATCTGAAGTGCAATGGCTTTTTGGGGAAACTTTAGTAGCACAGACAGGAATCAACTTTGGACATGTAGACAGTGTTGACATATGCGATGGCCAACTCCCATCGATAGGTCTGGCATCATGCTACCAGGCAATGACAAATCTAATCAGTTGTAAGCTGAAAAACAGGAATACCAACTTAGCTACATTTAAGCTTGAATGTATAGGACCAGGTAAATATACCACACCATGCAATCATTGAATAGCATGTATCAATATATTTAAACAAAATGAAATGCCATTTGTATAGATTTCTTATTAGGCAACACAACGCTGTAAACTAAAACTAACAATCTACCTAGTACACGTTTTAAAATGTTGGTTATGTTGAGGGGATAAACTTGAAATAATACAACTTCTAAAGATTCAACAGGTCTATTACTGAGTTTGCGAGAAAAAACTTCCGTATTCTATTAAACTAACAGGTAACCCTGATTGATTTCAGAATTGCTTATCTCGGAGAGGAACAGTCTGGAACCTCTTGAAGATAACCTAACTCTTGTCAATCCCAGTAACGAAATAAATCTGGTCTGTGATTTTCGACAAGTTCTACCACCAGTTTCCCTACAATGGTTTGTTGATGGCGAATTATTCGAAACAAAACGCTTCACAAAGAAAGTCAGTCAGCCGAGAACCTACTCGCTATCATTGGCCATAAATTCGTCCCAAGTTAATAGGTCTATCATCTGTACCAGCTATGGAAATCGCGCGCCGAACATGAGTCGTTCTATATTTCATTCGAAAAGAAGACAAATATCAGGTGATTTGTTTTTTCATCTTATCATTATGGTTAAAAATGGACCGTTTCTGTTAATCAGTTTGTGGTTGACGTCTTGTGGTAAGTAAATTAGTTTTTAGAAAATGTCTGAAATTTTTCAGCAATCAACTGCCAAAAATCTTATTATCATCTTCTTGATCACATTTTTCGTAGCTATCAGAGAAAGAATCGTTCCAAAATGTGTTGGCCCTTTAGATAGCATTCAACCAGTACAAACTACCGTATGTAAAGGTCTCTACTATGAACCGGTTTGCTTTGTTTGCGGTGATAAAGGATCTGTCGTGCAATGGCTTTTTGGGGTAACTTTAGTAGCACAAAGAGGAATCAACTTTGGACATGTAGACATTGTTGACATATGCGATGACCAAATCCCTTCGATGGGTCTGGCATCATGCTACCAGGCAATGTCATATCTGATCAGTTGTAAGCTGGAAAAAAAGGAATACCAACTTAGCTACATTTAAGCTTGGATGTATAGGATCAGGTAAATATATCACACCATGCAATCATTGACTAGTAGGTAAAAATATATATCTTGACAAATGAAATACAATTTGTTATAGATTTCTTATTAGGTAATACAACGATGTAAACTAAAACTAACAATCTACCTAGTACAAGTTTTGAAACGTTGGTTATGTTGAGGGGATAAACTTGAAATAATGCAACTTCTAAAGAGTCAACAGGTCTATTACTGAGTTTGCGAGAAGAAAAAAAACCTTCCGTATTCTATGAAACTAACAGATAACCCTGATTGATTTCAGAATTGCTTATCTCGGAGAGGAACAGTCTGGAACCTCTTGAAGATAACCTAACTCTTGTCAATCCCAGTAACGAAATAAATTTAGTCTGTGATTTTCGACAAGTTCTACCACCAGTTTCCCTTCAATGGTTTGTTGATGGCGAATTATTCGAAACAAAACGCTTCACAAAGAATGTCAGTCAGCCGAGTACCTACTCGCTATCATTGACCATTAATCCGTCGCAAGTTAATATGTCTATCACCTGTACCAGCTTTGGAGATCGCGCGCCGAACATGAGTCGTACTATATTTCTTTCGAAAAGAAGACAAATATCAGGTGACTACTTTTTCTAGGTTTTCTTTTACCTGTAAACTTATAATTTTTCTTTGAGAGAGATGCTGCAACTGCACTTTGAAAGGAAACACCTCATACTTCTGGAAAGAAATCCCGATGACGACATTAACGTTTTATGTTCATTCAAGTTTTAATTTGTTAAAATTATCTTCTTATTCGTGCTTTCAGCTTTTTAGCTGCTATTACGGTAGTGATATAACTTGCTGTATTCGTCCTTGTCATAATACCTGTGGCTTACAAAAAAAGAAAACGTAAGTAAGTATATACATTATTAATTTTATTAACAACTCAAAATCACATATTTTGCAAGGTCACATATTGAGGTCACATAAACGAAAGTTCATGAATAAGGAAGTATTTCTTGATATTAATCAAACGTACGTATGTCAGTTGTGTGTACTGATGTATATATGATAAACTTAAAAAGTTATTGTTGAATAATTATTTGTAAACCACATAGCAATATTAAGACGCCTGCCGCGCATGAAAATTACTAGCTCTTGACTCTCTCATTTATTTTGATGTTACTTTGTGTCCTTTATTCCAGGTGAAAGTTACACTGCAAGCAGCTGGTAAATTACAATTTCATTATAGTGGATAATTAGAGATACCTTCGTTTTGAGTTAAACGATGATATTAATCCCGTGTTGTCTTCACTGTATTCATTTCTAAAAAAAAAGTGAGAGTGCAGAGAATAGAAACGAATGTTACATCATTCTGAATCGGGAAATAAGAAACTTATATACCATTAACAGGCCGAGTTATGTTGATAAAATGTCAGAAATATCTATGAACTATATAAGGTTGCATGTATATCGTAAAATTTAGCAAAAGTAAACCTTGCGTGTAAGAAAATAAAATGTTAAAACTAACGCGTTCGTACAAAACGTAAAAGGAGTGTCTCGCAAAACGTTAATACAGAATGCTGTAAATACAGAATGTCAAATAGGTCTTATAAACTGTGAATCAACACTGCATGAAATTTGACGCTTCTTGCTAGTAAAATAAATATATTTCCTGTAAACGAATCCGAGCTGGTTTACATTTTGCGTTCTATGTTAAAGGACAACAGAACACTAATCGTAAGATGGCCTACTTGAAGTGAGTAAATATAACTACTTATTATGCTTCGTTGTCATGTTCCATGCATCAAACATAGATAAACGTAGCAGTTCAGTGTGCCTCTCAATACTACAAGTGCAATATTGCGTTGAAAATATATATGTAGCCACACTTACTGGCTTACCGTTCAAAATGCAACCTTTGTAATATCAACTAACAGTACAGGAAATATAAACTAGAAAATTATGAACAACACCATCACAGTTAACGGAAAGAAAACCAAGCCCACTAACTTGTTGTCACGAGTAATGTATTTGTCAGACGTGACAGAGAAAACACAGACCCGGACACTAATTGCCTAATTGGACAACATGTATACGTTTTGTTGACTAGCCTTATCAGCGAAACTTTTGGAACATATAGTGGTTTATACCAAAGGCCTAATGCACAATTAATTTACGATAGATGTGAATAGAACTTTAAATAATCACATTTCGCCATGCATTGGCGAATACTATGATAAATGCAATGAAATTGTCATTTATTGAAAAGCCTACTTTTTCGTTAATTAGGGTTCTCCGCAGGTTGCTATATGTAAGTTAAATTTGGATCCTATAAAGGACAGACGAACACATAGTAACCCTTTATATTGTGTCCAAGAAATAGTTCCACAAAAACATTAGTAATGTCAATTCATATGGTATTAATTAAATGAGCACTAGTTCCGGACCCGGGTTCAATTACTGGACCAGGAAACATGAACGGGGAGAGATACAATTATCAAACGGGAAATTTAAGATTACAGGAAGGTAACTACTAGTTGGCCCAGAGTTTGCCTTGTCTATCAACGCCTCTCATTAAGTGCAGGTTTCGTTCCTTATAGGCGAGTACTCTTTCGAAGGATTAAGTTAAGCCGAAGTGCAAAAAAAAAGTTATTGAAGAGTTCCTGTTACCAAAACCAGAAATATGTCCACAGGATATGTAAGCAATGAGATCTATGCCAATTTGTGTCTATCGTAAAGAATATAACGTGGTTGCCTGAGCATGTTCATCATCTTGAATAATCAGAAAACGAAATGACTTTTATAAGATCGATCATAACTTAGCTGTAACATTCAACACACGAAACAAATTATTAACCGGATTCTTAACCCGATTTTCACGATCAGTTTTGAGTTACAGGCCCATGTGTCCTTGAATTTATGATTTTTTCACTATAGAATGAGGTGTATATTATATTTGTGTTAGTTTAAAGTTCTTTGTTGTGAAATATAAAATTAAGTATAAATTCACAAGTATGAGAATGAAGCGATCTTATACTTTATTTATCTGCCTTGTGCTTGGATAAACTTTTTCTAAATTAATTTAAAAATGAGAAATTGGTAATATTTTGCGTGGTTAATGAACAATTATGTATCACTTTTTATGTTACATATAACATTTGAATAACTATGTTAAACATATAAATTTTAAGCCCGTTAATTACGCTGATGTATCTTTGACCTAACCTGAACTAATATAAGACGCATATTTTTTTTTTTTCAACAGATATGAAATAATGGTGTCTTCTTGGCAAACTAATCACCAAACCCGACCAGTATCCGCTGTAATGGTTCAAACAATCAAATCTTTGATTGGAAGATTGGATGATGAAAATTAAAGAAACGTTTGCTCGAAAACAGAAAACTCCAGTTGGTGATATATAGATGGGAAAGACATGTTCAGACACAGTTATAAATAAGTAAGACAGCGATACAAATCATATCACACTATAACTCTTTGCAACACGAAGCTTTCAACTAACAGTAAGAAAACTGAGAATCATACCAGGAAGTCTTTAGATGACCTCCCTGGATAACTGAAGTCTTCTCATGATGTTACAGACGAACTTATTCAGTGAATGCGGCTATTGGTATAATGAAAGTGTGCATGATACCCAACCATTGATTATAACATCCAATAGATTTAAAATTTCTCAAGTAATGACATTAACTTTTCGATATCTTAACAACCACGAAAACATAATTTAATTGATTATTTACCTCTTTGGTAGCATTGATTATCCACTGACTATGTTTATAAACATTATGGTAGATGAGAACGCATAAAGTATTATACCTCCAGTTTGTCTAACTAGTTGTGCTTTGCAAGTCAAATAGACAGAGAGAAACATACCCAAAAAATCACCTATTACATACACATTTGTTTGAAATATAGTGCATTTATATTTTTGGATTTGGATCATTTTAACGTTATGCACGACATCACAAACACATACAGATATTGTTGTCATCCAGCTTTCTAACACAACAACACAACGTAAAAGTGATATAAAGTATAAATGAGGCAATATTTCCTGGATTCTACATATAACTGCGCTTTCATATTCACTCAATATCATATGTTAGGTCATTCATACAAAATGCAATACTATAGGACAATGTGATATTTAAAGCATGGCCATCTGTGCTAACATTTTGCAAACAGTTAACATTGCAGTAATAATTTAGAGTATTTGAGTAATTACTAGTGTAAATAAAGTATCTAGGATGTAATTTTTCCTGGATATTACAGATAATTATACAATAAAAAATGATGACTTTACTTACTAACATATGTAAGGTAATTAATACACATTTCAATAATATCGCATCTGTTAAATAAAGCGTGATAGTATATTTACTAACAATTGTCTACGGAAGTCTGTAACATCTTTGTAGAAAACCAATGGTTTGCAATTAGCTACAACTTTAGAGGATATGTTGCTTGTAGAATCAAGTTCGGAGGCCTGTTAGAATAACGAAAAATTCGGTGAAATATTGCAGAATTTAATATGCCAGCTAAAGCGTGTCATGTTCTGCAATTTTTAGTTAAAAATGTAAAGATGTGATATGTTCATAAGTAGTTGTGCCTCGGATTGCATGCAGCCCTAGTTATATTTAATAGTGTGACAATGTGAATAATATCCCAAACTTTCTATTTGCTCAAAAAAACAAAATGAAATGGAAACAAGCAATTATTGTAATACAAATATTTGAATACAACCAAGCCAACCAATAAGGGGTAAATTAGTATTCATTAAATATTAATATGATTTCTACATAATGATTTTCAGTACACACTGTGTTAATTGTTGCTTCGGGAATCGTATTACTTAATATAACTTTACGATTGCTAAAAAAATAAAACAAACGAAACTGGTTGCGCATAATGCTAAAGGCAGTATAAGTCTACAGAAATATTAAAAACTGCAATAATTGTTAGATGAATACTTTTATACAGAATCTGCAAAGTTGTATTTGCCTTTATGTGGCTTCTTTTTTACTATATTATTTTGGTTTTAGCGTAATAATCAACATCGCCAGGATTTTCTTTTTAAAGGCAGTGAAGCTTATTCAAGTTCAAACGGGTTTCTTAAGTGGTTCTTTCATTTCTTTTGTGACGTATGAACGATTACTATTCAATATGTATCTTGCATGTATTGAACACCTAGCAAATGAAATGACACGAATGGTAAATTTGGTTTAACTTTAGATTCCGATTCCTATGCAAATGCATAGTAAGATATACAATTACAATGTAGGCCGTAATTAAACCTCTGCGATCGTATCTGTTGAATCGTTTGGCGTTCCATATACTATGCCTACGTGCACGAATCAATCGTCCTGAAATGAAAGTGAAACAAACACCTTGCCACCGTATCAAAGTTCAAGCGTTTAATTGTTTCATGCATTGTGTACGATTTACAAAAGGTTGCAGCTGAATATACATACAAACAGACGTTGTGAAAAATAACTGACGGGTTATAATTCAATAGTCTGAGTGATAACTCTTCATGCTGAGATGCTATATTAAAACGTACTTTGCACTTGGTAAGGGCATGCAAATAAATATCATAGATGCAGACTGTGGGCTTTAGGTAGCATACGTCCATTAAAAGCTCCATTGACTTACACACTAGTAATGTGGTCTCTAGGTCTAGCTAGAAGTTTCCACTAGCTAAACGCTACCCATCACCGGATAGCCAGTGGCATAGCGACGGGAGGGGGGCTTGTCGCTCCCCAGTCGCCCTTTCACTGGGACTTTGAGTGTCGAAAACAAAAATACATGTGCGAAAAATATATTATTAGTCTTAATGGGCTCAAATCTCCATGATGGCCACTCATGAACGACCTTTCGACCGCGGACCGGCAGTAGGCTAAAGTTGCTGAAAAACCTGACGTGACAGAGCGCATAGGCCGAGAAGACATCTATAGTAGTCGCACTGTACTGAAAATGCATGTTAACGACCGACCAATTATATAATTCCTGCTCTAATAATTAAATACAGGCGCGTAGCCAAGGGGGGGGGGGGGCGAAGGGGCAGACCGACCCCCTTTGAGCATATTTGTTTGTACGTTTTTATGATCGCTAGTAATTTCAAAATAGAAAATGCTAGGATACAACTTGCAAGGCCTGGGAAGTGCCATTTCCAGCGATCTGGGACGCATTTTTGGCCAAAATTTTCTTGTACGCTTCGCGCAAACTCATGGTGGCGCTACGCTTAGATAGTTTTGAATGCCGAATCTACGGCTCTGATATTTTGATTACAGGCTCGCCCCTCCCTTGGCAAATTCTTCGTTACGCGCCCGAATAAATGCTAATACAAACAGCCAATCAAGATCATGTAACCAGTGCACATTAACTGATCAAACAAGCTAGTGAGCTATACTATACCCTAATAGAAAGGTGGTTTCCTGGTGCTGGAATGCCAAAGAAGATGTTAAAAGGTTAAAAAATGCTGACATCATACAGCTTTCTATCATCATTGCTGGCGTCATTTCCTCGATACTCTGTTACATTTTCAATCGGGTTTTCACTTTTTGGACGCACCCTGATGCTCTTCAAACCGCTAAAAAACAAAATTTTGAAGAAAGGAGACAATACTATAGCTGAGAACTACCGGCCAATAAGTCTATCACCCTAATAATATTTCAGACGCAATATTTGATGTCAGTTTGACATAGTTTGGTCATTTCAGTATGTTACTGGCCTGAAAGCCCAGTCAATCTTGTCTTATTTTCCACGCGCAATTTGCAGATTTGTCGAAAAATGTCAATGCCGGTGTCAAACTCACAAAAGATATGTCATGACATTTCAAAGAAACTTACCAGACTGTTTTTTTCTATTTCATTGAACTATTTGAGGACCATATCAAGACATAGGATCTCAAAATAAAGGATGTTGAGAAAACTTACAAGGCCTGGCAAGTGTCATTTCCAACAATTTAGGAGGCCTTTTTAGCTAAAAATTTCTGGTACGTTGCGCGCCAACACATTGTGGCGCTCCGCGTAGATAGTAACAAGACGCCCTCCCAGGAAATGGTCAAGCCCCCCCCCGCCAGCCACCCCAATGCAAAAACCTGGCTACGCCACTGTGGATAGATGACAAGTTGGCCTTTCATGGCATCATCAATTTTTCGTACCATGTCCGCGCAGATTTTTGGGCTATCCAGAGCCTGAAGTTTTCGCCACTTGCAAACAAACCTCTTCAATCAGTAGTAAACAATGTTCGTACGCTGCCCCTGGGAGGCCTAAAGAGGTCTAAACTTGCCTCAATTGACCTAATGTTTTACCACATGTACTTCCATTCATATTCTTCAACATGCAAGCCACAAGAAAACTAGGTCATGATTGATAACAGGTCAAAAAATATGTTCTCCTGCTGCTTTCTGACACTTTTTATGAAGTAGAATAATCAAAATAAAATAAAACTGTTAGCAAACTGCTTATCCACTAGAGAGCCTGTGTAATAGAATGTGTAAAAGTTGGCCTGACGTTTCGATCCTAACAGGATCTTCTTCAGAGGCTAAATGACAAGTTACAGTAACAGAGGGGAAAAAAAAACACGCACAGAATACAGACAGGTTAATGAGCATGGTGAACACAATGAGATGGATGAAAGGGGATTATAAGTAGAAAGCAACAGGAGAAGAGGAGAGGAAGGAGATAAACTGTGGAGGGACAAAGAGAGGATTAAAGGCACAGGGTAAGGAATAAACTGGAGAGGGACAAAGACAGAAAGGTGTGAAGAAAAATGGAGGGGAAGAGAGCTGTGAGAAGAAGAGTGAAAGGGGTGGGGGAGGGAGAAAGGGGAGAAGGAGTAGGGAACAGAGGAAAGTTAGTCATGTCCTTCCTGAATGTTCAGCCCATGAGGTTGAATGGTACGAAGGCGTTGCATCCAGAGCCTCTCTCTGCTGATTCGTACTAGGTCAGGACGGCTACCTAAGGATTCAATCCCCTGTAGGGACATGTCGTTAATGGTATGGTTGGGAAGGTTAAAATGTTCTCCAACTGGGGTCTCAGTCTTCATGGTGTTGACTGTGGATCTGTGACCATAGAAGTAGAATAATCGGCAGAAGGATATAGACTCTCATAGGAGTATGCCTCCTTTATCAATACAGGCTTAGTGGGGTGAGGGGGGGGGGGGCGGCGTCGGTGCTTCAGAGCCAGCCTAAAACAAGTTTCGAGCCGATGTACATGTAAGCCGATTCGCACCTGATGCATAATAGATTATCTTAATAACAGCGTTTTGGCAATTTCAGAAGATTATAACGCATTTATTTTAATTCTAGGCCTCCTATTATTTATCATTTATGTTGATACAAACAAATAAACGAAAGAAAGTATAGCATCGTTTGGAATTTATATTTAATTGTAAACAACGATTATGTTTGGTTAATTACAATAAAATGTTAACAGAAGGCAAAGTAGCGATTGCTAATGCATTTCTCTAATTTAGTTCATGCACGGTAGGTAAACATTTTCAGGTTTTAGTCATATCAAATGACCGTAAGATCACTTATCTATTTGTTAAATGATGCGTGTAGTAGCCTATGGCTGCCTGATGACAATTTAAATTAGAATGTCACAGGAAAAGTAATGTGTGTTTTCTTCAAAAGTTTTCGCTTTCTTTTTAACATTGAGATGTTATTTTCAACAATTTCCAAAAAGTTTCAATTTGAAATATTTGCTATTTTACTTGGCAATCCCATCTTTCTAAGGCTTACTAGATAGAGAATCATTTAATCAAAGACAAACTTGTAACACCATTGACCGATCATACGATTCTTTTATTTTTGTGCACCCACCTCTCTTCTTTCTTTGCATCTGACTCTGAACATGTTTACATATTTCTAGGAAGATAGCTGAGGCCAAGACTACATGCACCTGCAACAAGGCCTTATTCTAAATAATGATATAAACATTCTGAAAAATGTATCACTGATCCAACATCTTTTCATACTTAAGAGCATCCTCTTGTTCGGTTCACAATTTGCATTTCTTAACGTGTACTGTACATTTTTGGAGCGTTATTTGGTGACCTACATGTTGAATATGCACATTGCTATTACATTTAAATGTTTAGATTGAAAATCTCCGCAGAATTGTGTTTTTAAGTATGTATCTTATGGAGTGTTGGCTCAGTGGTTAACGCCGGTGCCTCCCAATCATAGGGACCCCGGTTCGAGTCACTCCCAGATTAATGCATGTCGTCCAGTTACAGAGTTGTTGACAATTAAAAATTCATAATAATAGACGTTAAATATGAATCTAAGAGACTGACTTCGGTCAACTTGCGGCTTTGATCAGCCAATGAGGCTTCTTCGCGAGTTCCTGCTTGCAGGAGGGTCTAATATACATACATACATAAAATATATTCTAAGCAATTTTTGGCACTCTCTTGATCGCTTTCAACTTTTATTCCACCGTATGTACATTGTTCTGTATTTTCCTCCCGACCGTGCATGTAGCGCCAATAACTATAAATGGAAGAGAAAAATATCCCCAACATTACCATTTTGAAGATTTCCGACTGCAATTATTCATTTGTTTCGTACAGTAACTCTGCAAAATTTCGGAATCTGTTTAGCGTAACTGACGATAAACATAATGAATATCGCGGCATCAGAATAACAAATGATTGAGGCAAATTGATGTTAATGGAACTAGGAACAATATTAGAAAAAAAAGCCCCCTGTTTTGTAAGCCACTGCTGTTTTATTGAAGAACAAGTAGTTTGTACAGTTGCGCAAGATATTTGTGGCATATGCAGAATAACCATTTGATAAGTATCGTAGGATAATAGATTTAATTAATATGATGTAGAATTTTTTTTGGCAGGCTACCGGCTCTTTGAAAATCTTTGCTACACACATAATCAATGTCGTGTTAATGTAAACACCTTAGAATTTAGCATCATAGGACATTTTGATATTGTTGTTGCAGGCAATGAGTCCCTTGCAGCATGTGGAGATGGGCTTGTTGCGAGTAGAGAACATCGAAAAATAGGATTTAAAAATAATAAAATTTAACCAGACATTTAGGCATCGTTGCAAAATGTTAGCTATGTCATATAAAGATTCTGAAATCAAATTGTGTATATATGGTACTTGTGGGTATAAAAATGAAAAATAATGAACGTAAACTTGTCGAAATTGTATCGACTATTACTACTGTCTGTAATCAATTATTTTTCAAAACTCTCAGGATATACGAGCGTAGTGTGATGTATCACTGATCCAAAGATGATGAACAATCTTATTCGCTGTGCTTCATCGTGCTGTGGCCGAGTGGATAAAGGCGGTGGCATTTAAAGCAATGAGGCTTAGCAATCGGCAATCTATTAGCCCTTGCGGGTTCCTCCCACATTTGTGGTCGCTTAAGCGTCTGAAAAATAACTGCTGATTATTATATATCGTCTGTTAATGTTTTATTACGGGCAGCTTTCCGTAATGCATTCAAAAAGTAATTATTCCTGCATTTGTTTATCTCTATCATCATTTTTTGTTTGTATCTACATGAGTCAATCCAGTCAAGATCTGTGAAGGAAGGAAACATATATTTAACGATGATTTCCACAAATGTTCACATGCTTATAGATTTGGAAAGAAAGAAACAAACCATACAATTGAAAGAAGCATATTTTTTTGAGCTATATTACATCTCGGTTTCTCGCGTCAAGTAAAATGTGCAGTTCTACGTCTAAATGCAAAAACAGTTTACCAGGAAGAAAATGTTTTAGTGTCGTAATAGATAAGAGAAATCGTTATTTCAAGTATAACCCAATTCATTTCACACAGTCAATTTGATATGAAACCAAGAATTAAAGGCAACGGTTTACAATACAAGTGATTAATGATAGGTTAAATTAAACACGAATCTCTGTGTATCCATAGAGCAACACGAGTTCATTGTAAAGATACATTAAAAATATACATATATATCCGTCTGTACTTACCTAATGAGGTTTTTCAGTTGATTCAGTCTTTTCCTTTGTTGGTGAGAACATACGCGAAACTACGTGCTCTAGCAATAAACTATCTTGCTCAGTTTCATTTTCTTTTTCATTTTCTTTTTCATTTTCTGCAAGGAATTCGTAAAAGGGTTCATTGTTACATAACAGTTTATTTAAGCATAATTACAACAAAATATCTTCTTTTGTTAGTTATAATAACCCTAACTATAACCCCAAATCTCGTTATACTTTTAAACTATCTAATAGAGAAACCTATCATAGAAATAACTCCAAACAATATCTCATAAAAACTTGCCATTATTGAAAACATGTGCGTTATTATGTTAGATGTATAGGAAGGACTTGGGTTCACTGTATCCCTTTACCTACTGATAAAAAAAAAATAGTAGTAGGGATAGTAAAGAGAAATGAACATTGAATAATACTAATGGAAATAATAATAACACATATTAAATAGAAGCCAAAGTAAACTTACCCTTCTGTTTGGAAGTATTTTCCTTCTTTTTCTTTTCTTTGGAACATCGACAGTAAATTAACGTGCCAAACGTAATAATAGAAAGTAATGCCATAGATACGATGATTAACCAACCAAGTACCGGAATACCAAAGAAGCGGACACGTAGAATGGTCTGGAAACGTGTGTCATCATCATGATCTGATTAGAATAGAATTCAAGATATTGAAGATATGCTAAGATATCAAAATGACCAAATGTTTTTAATATATCATTCTGTTTCATGTTATTCGTGTACGACCTTGAAACTAGAAATCAAAACTAATGTCACAACATACATATCTGTGCAGAATAACACTTACCCAACCTCCGTGTAGTTTATAGGTCTATTTATTCATTGTATTTTCTTCATAATACCGATACAGACACATGACAGTAGTACAGTTATTTGGAAATATTACAAGTAGTAATACGTAATATAATTTAGATTCTCCCTTATTATCTGATATTTTCTTTTAGATGTAAGTGTAAATAATAAAGGATTCAAATGATATTAATTAGTTATCCCTAAGAAGACAAATTTCTTACCTGTTACTTGAACTGCGATAACTTGCTTCCAGACTGTTTGATTCGACAATATAACAACAAAAATGTAAGTTCCTCCATGTTCCCTTTGTGCATTGCTAATTGTCATCTCGCCACCAGAGGTAATATCATAATGTCCATCGGTATAATTGGTACCACCCTTCACACCGTGCTCCAAACTCAGTATAGGTTTAGTCTCTGTAGAACCCAGGTACCAGTAAAACTTTTTAATATCACCATCAACTGTACAATGTATTGTTTTATTTCCTGTTATCTGGATTTCATGCTCTAATGGGCACATGCTGTAAAAACCTGCATTAAAATGAAATGGTTTTGCATTAATATTATTTCAAATTCTCACTAACTATCTGAGTCTTTTTGAAAGAAATATAAATATAAACTGATTCAATTGTAAGTTAATCGTGTATATATATATATATATATATACACACACACAATGAAAAACGAAAATTCTTACCTGTAACTTCAACTGAAATAACTTGCTTCCAGACTGTTTGATTCGACCAAATTACAACAAAAATGTAAGTTCCTCCATGTTCCTTTTGTGCATTGGTTATTGTCAATTCACCATCAGAGGTAATATCGTAATGTCCATCGGTATAATTGGTACCACCCTTCACACCGTGCTCCAAACTAAGTATGGGTTTAGTATCTGTGGAACCTATGTACCAGTAATACTTCTGAATATCACCATCAACTGTACAATGTATTGTCTTGTTTCCAGTTAGGAAGGTTTTCTGCTGCAAAGGACATTCTCTGTAGTTACCTGTAGTTAACCGAAACAGTACATTCAGTTAAAATTCAATCCAGAAAAGATCAATTGATCTTGTTAAACTGAGCGTGTAATACGTATGCAGTTACAAGATAAAGTTTCATGACAGAAATAACATTGAAATAACACTCAATACATCCGGTCAGATTCTTCCAATGTGTTTTCGTCATAATAGTAAATACCGTATGTATGTTTTCAGTTCATCTGTCATTGCTAATTGAGTAATAACATCGAAATAGCAACACTCCATTTAACTTATCAATGTGATGTTTGCATCTATAAATTAATATAATTGATTTAAGGCACTGAATAATTCATTAACCTGTACAGAGTCTACAGCATAACATCACCGAAATAACAACACTCCACTCAACTTATCAATGTTATGTTCGTAAATATAATTAATGTTATTGATTTCAGACACTGGATAATTAATTTACCTGTACAGAGACTACCGCATAGTAACACTGAAATTACAACACTCCAAATCAGTAACATTGTTGATTCAGCTGATTCGCTGTTGTCCTCGAATCAAGAACATGAAAGAGAAGAAATCATGTTAACGAATTAATTTAGGCAACGTCATAGGAAGCAAAGAAGACGAAATGTAACTTTAAAATTAATAAACACGGTACATAGACTAAGTGCTCTCATGCCATTTTTTTCCAATTATTTCTGTGTCATGGTAATATATTTGTGTAATAAAACATATAACGTGTATATGTCGATGTTGGTGTTGATGTTACACAGTTCTTACGAGACAACACCGATCACGAACAGCTCGACCAACCATGCCTACATTTCGATTGCAGCGAAGACCCATCGAATGTCATACAACTGACCCCATCAAGAATTGGCCGGCTGATCAGCGCACGCTCGACCAAACTTACCTGCAATTCGATTGTTGAGGAGACCAATGGACTTACATGCAACTGACCCCATCACGAGTTGATCGGCTGATCAGCGTACAATTATTATTTCATGAAATTATGACCCCATTATTGCTTCATAATACCACCTATAAAATGCACACATGCCACTAATGAATCCCACACTGAACGAAACAGCGTTTGGTCCTTAGGATTCGACTTCAGTCCCCACGAAGGCTGCATATCTGGTCAACGTTTATCCTTCCCTTCATTCAACCTCTCACATTTCACCCATGACCTTTCATTCTCTCCCAGAAAATATTTGTAAAGTTATTGGTCGAGTGATCAGGGAGAATTTACATACAAAAATGGTAACAATTCAACATTCTCCGTTATCATGGTTACCACACACATTTGTACGGTACTGGACAAAATCACACTTTGCTTCTTGTGGACACTAAGCTTTGATATCATACTAAGCTGCAAAGAACAACCGGCTATACAACATAATCATCCCTAAAGGATGGGATGAAAAATCTCCGTTCGAGAGACATTTAGGATTTTGATAGCTCTCTCTATATTCAATCTTTGTGAGTACCAAAGGTACATTAGAATACTTGTTAATGTCATGTGAGATTACATCCACTTCAAAATGGTGACATAACAATAGCCAGAAGTATGATTGACAGAACCAAATTTGTCATTAAGTATGCACCAGAAAATGTTTCATCAGTATAGATTCATACAATAACTATAAATAAAGTCAAGGGTCGTCCCGTATTCGAGTATAAATCTGTCTTATCTGTCTATTGTCCAATTTATCTTCGACAAGTCGATATGTGATTCATCAAAATAACCAACCACTCTTCTATTTTAGGGAGCCTTCTTTTAATCCCCACAAAACTATAGTAACTTTAAAATACATTTACCCAATCAATCAACTCCTGTGTTATTGGACCAAAACTGAAAGGACCAAATGTATGTGTCTCGTCCTTTGATACTTTGTTCGCTATATAACTCGTACATGCTAGACCCTTAACAATCACAACAGCTTCACGCAATAACAGATTGATGACAATACAATATAAAATACATACAATGACGTACTATATCTACATAAGCCTATGCTATATACAAACCTATGCATTGTTTCCAATATCAACACAAGTGGTATGTGATCCAGGTTCTAGCACTGCAAATAGTACTATAAAAAGTGTTTCAATCAGTCATTAACCAAGCAGACTTATTCTTCAATCTCTTTCAACCCCCAAGCAGGTTTCTCAAAGACTACTGAATACAACATACTGTTTGACAGTTGTTTTAATATGAATAAGAATAAGAGTATAGCTTTAAGGGAATCACAATGATGATTACTGGTTCTTCCACGTAACTACTTTATCTCTTAGGCTTCTAGTGCCTTAATATCATAAATTCCATTTCGGTAAACAGCCTGTGAGCTTATTATTTCAAATAAACTAATCATATTTAATAATTACATAGTATTACTTACCGAGAGTGTCCTGTTATATCTGCTACGTTGGAGATATATTTCAATATAGTTGAAGAATGATAATTCATGGACTTTGGACTTTGGACTATATTGTATACTTATCATACACGCATTAAGGACACAGAAACAATGCGAACTAAGTTTACCCTCTGATCTAAGGTATAGCTGTATCATACCCGGTTAAACTATGCAACGTCAGGAAACTATAATACGTGTTATGTAACCCATATAATGTTTACATATATTTTCAGTGTATTGTCCACCCATGAGACTGAAATAACGAACAACCTTAAGTATCCAAAGTTAAATTCGTGTATACCTAGTTGACGTTCATCTATAAATATGAGATTGTCTGACAGTCAGCTAAATTTAGTTTATGTTCATGCGAACATTAATTAATTTATGTACCAGTCCTCGTCATCAAAAAGCGAAGGAGAGTAATAAGGAGCCCTTGACTTTTAATAAGTAAATGGAACTAGTAACATGTAGGAATGACCGAAAAGAATACACAGGGACCATGGACAGCAAATATATGAGTTGTAGGTAATTGAAGGAGCCAATTTATTATTTATTAAGTGCGGGAGTAATTGAACCTAATCAGCTGTATTATTCCATAATGAACTTGGCTGTGCAGTGTCCATTTTCAAACGAGGAGTGAGGGAGAGTATAGTCAGTAGACTTGAAGCTCATTGTCATGACAACCCAGTTAGTCATAAAGGTGGGCAACAATGGAGACATGAAGTAGAAGCGAGAAATGTTATAACTGTGGGGAGATCAAGCTTGTGCAGAAAACCTATAAAACAAAACTTTCCATCAATAAATAGGAATAATGAGGTAAAGTAAGCTTTGTCATTGAATTCGAAAGTCGCAAGGAATGAACTGTTAAGCACACAGTTGAGAAAATGAAGGGGAAATGTTTGGGGCAAATCATTTATTAACAAAGGAAGAATTATATTGGAATTCTGTACAAATCCAATGCCTGTTGAAATTGGCATTTATAGAATTTGTTTACATTCAAACTGAAAATACAACACTGTCAGCTGAATTGTGGGGTGATGTGTCGTTGCCGTAGTTCACTTGACTATGCTATAATCATCCCCAAATTCATCACGGGAAATAGTTCGAAAGCGCCATCGCGATAATTAACCATAACGGAGGCAACGTCAATACAATTTTAGGTGCTTGGGTTTATCGAGAGCTCTTCTGAATATCCCAATGTATATAAACGATAACAAAAATCATGAACAAGGACTCTTCTGCATAGACTCTAGAATTCAAGCAACTTTTGATTTAAAAACCATAAAACATCATGCAGGTTACATACGATTCTTCTTATCATAATAATTAAATTAAACTGACTATCATCGGATATGGTACTAAGCAAACAGTTTGGCAAACAATATACGTTTAAAAGCTAGGAGCTCCTTTTTAATGAAATAAATATATGGCAGTGCAGTTCAGTTCTGTGATGTCAAAAGTTAGATGGAAACTCTGGCAATCTGTCAATGGTGAGAATATTATTGATACACAATATGTACTCAAGGTAACAAGGAAGTAAAAATATTGACATGATATACCTCGTTATCTTCCAAAATGACTAACGTGAAAAGTGAATGACATGCTTTAGTGGCATGTGGCTTACAGAACCTTCTTTAAGTGTGCGTTGTCCGAACAAAATCAAAACCTAAGTAGCATTCAAATGTGCATACCTAGGGGAGGGGTGTGAGAAGATAGTTAATCAAAAGTATACTTTGTTGAAACAATGGCCGCTTCTCAACTTCACAGATAAAGAGTTCTAAGTTATAACTTAATAGGGTTGGTAAGTAGTTTATGTACTTGCATAGCACGACCAAACTAAGATTCACAAAATATTTGACTATAAACAATATAATTTTAAAATTGAAGTGTAATAACAAATAATTAAACTTGAAAAAAAAAGAAAAACGAAAATGTAAACCTATATTCAATTTCCTACGGTCCAACACACTTCATACAGACTCACTGGCGGTGGCATTATGCACACAACTTATCTTATATAAACATATCATTTAATATAAATATATATATATACATACATATATTTGTTAATATAAATATATATATATAAATATGTAAATATATATAGATAGATATATATGGATGGGTGTGTGTATATATGTACATATATACAACATGGCAGTTACATTATTTGTGGTAACATTATATTTAATGAATTATTTTCACAAAATTATCCCATCTATTCCGTAAGGTTACCTATGGCAATTTCCTAACATATAGTAAAGCAAGGGACTACATGCCCAACATATGATATGACATTTGCTCCACATTTCCCATGTACACTGTTTCGATGCTAATTTTCAACCTTATCGATTTAAATAAATTATGTACGTTGGTAAAATTATCGGCAGCACATTCTCACAAATATAGAAAAAATGGATTCAAAACATGGTTTTAGTTCTTGAAATTATGTTACATTAAATTGTAGCACAGCGGAACCTTGTGTTAACTTCACTTAAGATGCTTAAATTGTTATTTGGTCAAGGATTTATTCAAATTTTATCTATTCAAGGATTGTGGTACATATACTTCCAGGTATACAACAGGTCATTGTCATTGTTTTTCAAATGTGTCAATGTTTGATATTGGAGCTGAATTCTGGTATTATTTTACTCCGTTCTCATTTCACTTTGTTCTTGTGTCATGTATCTTAGAAATATCAGTCTGCCTGCCGCTCTTCTTCATATTTTCTTATGTTTTTAGTTCTGTACTTCACTGTGAGCTGTTATAATTTCCTTCCACTCTCCATCTTTGCACAATCTTTCGAAAGTAATGCCTCCATTAGTACGTAACACTGCCAAATGAAATAAACATAAATCATAAGAATTTCACATTCCAATTCATTATTACGGTACTTGTTTTGCCAAGATGCAATCATGATTCTACTTGTAATAACTATTTTAAACTGATCAAATTATTTCAGGATAAATACTCAGTTAAATCACTCTTTCATTAATACTTTCATCAGAACGTGGTCTCCTTTTTGGACTATTTTATATATCTGTTGATTTTTTTGCATCCACGAGCATGCTTTTCGTTAGATGTATAAAATGTCTACCTTCGATCTTACCTTCTAAATTACCGATATTCTGTAGTTCGCCTTCAGAAAGTCTTTCTGGGACTTTGCTGTCATGAAATCTTGTAAAAGAACACAAATGATAGGTAAAGAGTTTTATCATTTTATATGCTGGTCTCTTAAATTATAAGTCACATTAACAATGTCATAAACAAGTAAATGAGAAATATGTTGAAAACACACCATCCATCATTTTATGAATGAATACACATTTTGTATCCCATGGTAGCAGCTCACAACTAGCGGGTTCGGTGTTTAGACTTGACCAAGTGTTCACCTTGGCTGTGAAGCATAAGGTACAAGAATTACTTTAGTACTGTTTGCCTTATTTATTCAATATGCTCATTATAATCATCCTTAGCCCCTAGAAACATTATGTGTTTGAAAGCTTGTTGCTCTTTCACGTTGTTACATTTTGTCCTACTAACGGTCCTAAATAACGGTCAAATGTTTAACGTTTTAAATGTTAAATGACAGCCGACCATAGTTTCTAACGTCATAAATTATATTTTCTATCGTATTCTCTTAAAAAACTTTACATATGTAATTTAAGCTGTTAGTTATGCTTATTAATATTTAATAAATTCTAAGACAGACTATTACATCTATTCAGGTTAGCTTCTCAGTTGTGAAGCAATGAAAAAATTGTTAATGAGATTCATCAATTAAAGAATTCCACAAGAAAGGGCATCATCTTATGTCATTATTTTAGTTTATGATTGTAACAAAACTTCCAGATCTCCAAAAGATATTTACGCTGCACATCACTTTAGATATAGTATAGTGTGTAGAAAGCTTATAAAAATATACTCACTCTATAGTTTTCGTCTTTTGTGATACCGTTTTCATGACACATTTGAAATCATCTTTCTTTGCTAAATGAAACCCGTGGAAGACAAGCCGATCTAGTTTTTTTGGTAAATTACTCAATGTTACAATTGGGCAGCCTCCATGTATCTCCAAAGATTGAATCACGGTCTGTTGGCATAAAATGAAATTATAAGCATAAATATCATAAACTGTATTTCTGCCGGTTGAGTTGAGGTTAAAGTGCATCGAGGCACAAGAGTTGAATGCTATACCGATGTAAACTCAACGACATATCTGACGATGCAGGGAGGCTCGGTTTGTACTAAGTTCGGAAAAGGATACTGTTTCCTTGAGATTTTAATGATTTAAGTTCTACAATAAATCATGGAAAAGGTATACTAAAAAAGGATGTGCCTAAAAATGTCTACATTTGGAGCTGATCTACGAAAACTGAGACCATTGGACAATGAATACAGTAAACTTAAGACAGGTGTATGGGAACTAGTAAGAAACTAAAACGAGAGAAATGCTCAGTCTGACTTTGGATGTTGAGACCATGATGTTGAATGGAGTGCACACGATGCATCCACAGTCGTTCCCTGATGAGACCAACTCCACTGGAACATTTACCCAAAGTTCTGATGCCTTGCAGAATCGTATGTTGACTGTGGATATGTTACCATTGAAACTTTCCTTGGGAGTAGTCTATGGTTCACCCATGTGTATACTGAATATTACATACTCTGTATAGAATAAGGTAAATGCAATCAGATATGGTGCGATTAATGTTACCCTTTGTTGTGTGTGTGTGCTGGGTGGTGGTTGGTGGGACTAGTGAAAGAAAATGATTCCAAGGTTGCGAACTTGAGTACTATGTAACTGGAAGAAAGAGTCAATTGGGAAGTACCATGCTGAAGATAAGTGCAAATAGAATTTAGGCACGGCAGCTTGAACCATCATATCGTCCCGGTTAAGGGGCGTCTATGAGTAATGACTTCACTCTCAGAAGAAAAAAATCTTAGAAGATAATATGCGGTGTGTTGATATTATTGTCAGTTTTGTAAGTTACCTCTTCAAGAGAGGGGAAGCTTTTTGAAAGACTTGGTGAAGTCTTCTAGCGTTGTGTCCCCTGGTGATTATATTGAGAGCAAATTTTGCGAAAGCGAAAAACATGGTTTATGTTAATTTGTGATATGCGGACAGATATACGGACAGAGTGTTTTTTATCATACTATCCACACAATTCGATTGTTTGATCAAAAGTACGAGAAACAGAACTCAGTATGTTTATTATTTTCTAATGTTGATAATATAGGCTTTATGTATGCAAATTGAAGCAAGTGTGCACATTTAAGAAACTCAATGTTAACATGCGAATCAATAGTCCTAATCGAATGATTAAAAACAATAACAATGTTATGCTTTGGTTACAGTTGAACAAAAATAATTTGTGCCTTTGACTGCAAATGTGATAGATAAACTGCTTAATTCAGGATACATAATTTGCTAATGTAAGTATAATCAACATCTTCCAGTACAGAATTTCTGCACACTGGCAAATTCCTTGCCTCTGTCTCTCCACAACTCTTCAACAGGTGTTGAATTGCTTCTTGGTAGTATTCATCTGTGATATGCTTGAATATTAGCTCCTTCAGTTGCAACATTTTAACATATTTCTGGTATTCCTCTTCATCATTTGTTCCTACTTCAAACAAACACGCTAGTAGATCCCAGTTACCAGATTCCAAAAGATTCTTGGTGGTATCATGTTTTTCTTGAAAGAACCCGAACAAATTTTCTTCTTCTTTTGAATTTCCTTCATTGTTCGTATTTAAGTGCATTGAGGCAAACAAACAGGCAATTAATGGCGATCTATTGATATAATCATTGCTATGGGAAATCTTGCCCATGTGGGTTTGCCAAGCATCTGAAATGTGTGCAATAAAAGTAGTATTCAAAGGGGTTTCCTCGGGATCATGCTTTAAAGCTCCGCTTTCCTTTTTTCTTCTTCCTAAAAGTGTACCACTTTCCTTCTCTATCGCATCTATTTCACTTTCTTTTTGTTGCCAAAGCTTTTTAAAGAACACATTCCTTTGTGTCTCGGTAAACCCTCTTACATTTACTGTTGTATATGGTTCTTGCATACGTTTTACATCATTTTCACGGTTACGCGAGGTAACCCAAAGTTTCATCTTGCTAAATTTACCGATATCACCCATCAACAGCTGCTCTACAGTCAGTTTGTTCTCATTTGCAGTATTCGATGCAGTATTACGAAGCCTTGACCAATTACTAACTCCATCTAACATCACGATACTCTCTTCATTTTCTAAGTTATCAAGTTTACTTTGCTCTTCTTCGGTAGCTATTTCGCGTCTCAACAATTCCATGTGCTCCTCCAATATACAAGAACCTCTGGGAACATTGTCAAGTTTAATATAGATCAAAATAACATCTTTCAGAATTTCTCCATTCTTCCACTTTCTTGATATATCTCGAAATAAATGTGATTTGCCAATACCAGGCTCGCCGACAAATAATACTCGGTTACCCCGCTCGCCCTCGGATAATGCCTTAAGCAGGTCATCGGTATTAGTCACATGAGTTTCATCCGAGTTTGCGCTCGTTATGACGTACTGGTTGTCTCCACAACATTCATCTGTAAAGGGAATTAGATTCTGCCTTATTTCTCCGAATAACGTACCTTACACACCGGAATATCAGTAATTCATTATATTGCAATTATCAATGTCAAACAATACATTTGTACTAAAAAATACTTGTCTTCCAAGAAGTCAAAAAGTCTGATCACCCTTTCTCTACCAGAGGTGACCGTTAAGTCAGTTCATACAATCAGTTGCACAAATAGGATCGTTTACCTTAGGCGCTATATTTAATCATGCCTATCGTCAGTGTACAATACCTATAACAACCAGAGGAAGTAGGAATATAAAGCCTTTTATTGTAGTAATCCTCAGGTTATTTATTTGCTCACAGAAACACAAAATATTGATCTTGATAATAGCTTGTTCTACTGGCAAAAAACAATTATAAACCAATTAAATCAGGCGCGGAACGTATGTTGATTAAGAATCCATTGACTAATACGTGGCAATAGGCGGGATTTAATACACTATTTCAAGAATCAAAGTACGAAAAAATGGAAAATGTCAATTATCAATGATACATAGCACTTGCAAAGTTTACAACAGAAATGCAACGATTTTATCAAACTGGAAACTACTAAATTAAACTTAGTATGAATATGAGTTCCGAAACATTACCTTGCCATTCACGGTGCCGCCTTTTTAGTTCGTAACAAGATACAGCTAAACCAAGAATTAGTATCCCCGAGGCTGTTAAAACACATATTAATAGTACTTTTGTTGAAGAGCCCGTCTGCTCTAAATTGTCTTCATTGCAATTTCCTGATAACAAATATATAAAAAAAAAATAATGTTAGCCTCCTTTGTTTGTAGCGATTTTGACAACGGCTTAATAATCGAAGGAAAACGTCTGATTTAAAAATGGTATCATTGTCTGGGTGATTGTATTTCTTGTTCCGACTTCGTTTCATCAGTTCAGGATGAATACCTATTTATACCGTATTTGTGAGCCAAATGGCAAAGCGTTACATTGTCCAATTCCCAGGGGCGACGAAACCTTGTGAAATTGGAATAGAGGGGCCCACGTTATATATGCCACTGTTTGTTAATAAATAGTTTCCATGTACCATTTTCGAAAGAACATTGTGTGTTTGTTATTCAAATATGTTTTATTTTCAACAAAATGTCCTTAAAAAAATGGAAATTTAAGGGCAAGAAGTTAATAAAACGTGCCTTCTTATTAAATGGGTAGGAGATTCATTTTGTTAAAAAGCTTTGATATAACTTTGTTGTCACCGGCTGTCTTTATTTCGCAATATGGTGCGCCGGTGCCAATCGGCGTTCCCTTCCAGATTGTACCGGATTCCGAAGCCTATGTCGATACCGTTGTATGTGAGTAAGCCAAACCAACATATTTAATGCCGTACTGTGTGTACTAGTTTAGTTCAAGTTAGTATAACCACACATTGTCACTCAATACTTAAAACTGGATGATTTGTACACATTTATAAAGTTTTTTCTTTCGAAAGAAATAAAAGCTAATATTTACATGTTGAACCATGAGACAAATAAAAAAGGTTGCAACAGTAACTTCCAGCCGCTCTTGATTTTAATCTAGGCGGAAACATTAAGAACCTTAATCCAATTAATATCAAAATTTATTTAAGTTGGTTTATGTCACTGATTTGACCGTAGTACTAACCACTGTGTAGGTAATTGTTATTGTTGACTGCTTGATGTATAGTTAGAAATCCCCATAAAGTACTGTAACCAGTGGTTACTACTCGTTATTTTCGACCAACAGTTGTGATCTAATAGCCAGATGTATTTTTGGCATTATTTATCTCTAACGAGGAACTATGAATGATATCTCTAAAAGGTGCCGGTATGTGGTCATGTTTAGTAAGTTTGTCTAAACAGAACTATGTCTGGGAGAATGATGTTTTGGATAGGCCTACTTGTTAAGTGAATTAACGCAAGGCCATTTCTTCACATTCTAAAAGGAAACTCGTCTATTTGTAAAATGAACATTATATACTAAAATCTCAATGGCCTTTAATATGCAACATTTGTACAATCAGAACCTCAAACGGTGCATCATCTTACTTTGTGATTTGTCAGTAACCAAATTTCACGTGTCATTAATTCTGTAATGAGTAGGTCTACATTAAAAAGAGCACGACATATGTATTATTCGAAAGACTAGCGATGCTCCTTTTGAAGAAAACCTACCTGACCGTATTTGAACTGTCTGATTTCCTATTGTAAAGATCTCTTCATTGTGATGGACGGAGCAGTAAAATATAGCATCCTCCGTACATGCTAGTGCGAAAAGAATAGTAGTAGAAATTTCCCAGGTATCCGATGTATGAGTCTTGGTCGCTGATGATGCCGTCTCGGTGTATGTAACGTTATCTCCTTTGACACTCCAATACAAAGTAACATTTGGACGAACCTGTTCTATGTAACAGGTTAAACTGGTAGGATCATTGGATTTAACGTTAATGATGCATTCCTCGCAGTTTCGGCAAGACTGAACAAGAGGACACGGAGGTTTCGGGGTAACTTCGAAAGAATAAGAAACTTATGAAGGTGGATTTATATTGGTAATACAATTGTTTAATTTTTATTAATCAGCTATAAATCAGGTGTTTGGTTATAGTGCACTAAACGTGCATTCATATCTTCTCATCTTCGTCTAAATTTCTAAAACCAAATGTATGTTAAATAGGGAACGGCATGTTGTACTTTTAAGCAGATATCACATAAGCACCGACATATGTTGTTCAAAGGTATATTATGTGCCTAAGTGTGGCATATACTTAAAAAAACAAAAAACACGGGGCTCCATGAGCTTCTTAGGCCGGTCCTACTGATATAAATATGTAATAACCTGAACAACGCTTAATCAATGCAACACACAATGATATTAAAACAAACAGCGAACATCCCATGCCGATGGTTAAATTCTCACCTGATATCACAACTGAAATAGACCGTGACCATACTGTACCATTTTCAAAGAATACAGCAAATGTGTATGTGGCCTCGTGTTCCAACATAGCATTGATAATTTTCATGTTACCATCAGAGGTGATGTCATAATGGTCATCATCATACTTTTCTCCACCCTTTTCACCATTCTCTAATCTGAGGATTGGTTGAGTGCGTGAAATTGAGCCCTTGTACCAGTAGTATCCTTGGATGTCACCATCAACCATGCAGTGTATGGCTTTGGTCTCCATTCTCTCGACGCTTTGATTCAAAGGACATATTTGGCAATAGCCTTTGGGAAATGAAACGTGGAATGGTTTTTTCAATGTAATTTCAGCAACGGAAAAATAAAATGATTTTTTTTTTTAGTTTAATGTAGGCACTAAGCTGTATTCGTCTTGTTTAACAACCAAATTGTCATGTCTACGTCAAATTGTAATGGGTATATGATGGGTATTCGTTCTATTCAAACTAACTACGGTGGGTTTACAGTCACGTGAGAAGTGCGAATAAACCTGCAATAGAGTTTCAATAAATATATTTTTAAATCGTTATTTTCTATGAAATAATACTACTTTATAATTACTTTATATTATCAGGTTGTCCCCGGCAAAGAAATTTATTCATATCTATTTAGCACCGAAATCTTAAGTTCAAAAACAGTCTTCTTAAAAGTGTTTTCTCTGGCATTTACTGCTTTTATTTGCCTATATGTTACGAAGTGAGTTACCTTGCGCCAGAAGGATGGATAGAAGGAATATTGAAGTACTCATAACGACAAAGATGAATTGACTCTTGTTGTCTGAAATAAAAACAGGAAAAATAAAAGACTGATCACAACATATGTCATAGAAGCAGTGGAAAGAGAGATAGAGTGGCGGTGCACATGATTTCAAAGAAGAAGGGATGGGGCTAGGGATTAAACGTTCCACTGACTGATTAAGGTGCGCTGCTGAACTTTTGTTGAAGGACCAGATGCGAATAATGAATCCTATAATATAGGGGGCTGCGCTTAGGCTATAGCCGGCGACATCTACCCCTTACCAATCTTCGACATCTTAATTGATTTTGTACTTTTAACACCAAAACACGCATTATAACTCATCCAGCTGTAATTAACAGCTCAACCGTAACTTGAGATATGACCCTTTCATTAGCAAGAAATGAGCAAAACAAGGTATGAATCATGTGAATCTGAACATGTTAAACATTTCTATATGCAAGATGTAAGTTGATGCTAGCGTTAATGATCTTATATAACCTATTGCTTTAAGGGTAGCACAGCTAACCTACGATGAAACTTATACTAGGAATACAAGCAAAAAGTCTAATGTAATTTAAATATGTGTTGCATAATACGGTAGTTCTGATTGGGCAAAAGTATGGGTAAACATTTATTGTTATTATATGAACAAAAATAGCAACGACAAAAGTTTTATAATAATTATTTCTTACATGTTCACGGCTAACACATACACTATGCATAATTGGGTATGCTAGTGTGTACTCAACATACGATTACACAGAACATGAGTAACATACCCGTTAGAACTCACAAAATTTTTAAGATAACAAATGGATCCCGTAACACCATTTCAGTAATGTTGATAACTATCACAACTTGGTAATATAATATATCGAAATGAGATCTTACGAACTCGAATTCACCCGATACACAAAGAGAACACAGTTACTACTGTAAATCTTAACGTAAAAACTGGATCGTGCTATAAATGAGGATTACAGTAAGAACTGAGGATACGTGTAATCCCAATTTGATTTGTTAGGATTACACATGTCCTCAGTTCTTACTGTTATCCTAATAGTACGTGCTACCAATAAATCAGATTTGTCAGAACAATCCAGCTTTTACTGTGGTACAAAAGTGTTAAGGTTTACAGTAGTCCCTGTAATCTCTTTGTGAATCGGCTGTCGAGTGACAGCCAACAACCTTACTAAACTGAAATAGTATCGATGACAAGACAGGTCAGTGGTTAAACAATATTATTGTACATATCACCGGAATTAACAAATTATCCAAGACTGTTAATTAATGACAATCATGTAACACATACTACCAACATAATAATAAGTCGAGTCATTGAGATGCAAATTTCGACGGTTTCAGAATCAAATACAATATTTAATATGACTCACCCAGGATTTTGCTTTTGTTTATGCAACTGTGATGTTACCTGCACGGCTTGCAATACAATTTTGCACGGATGCTGCAATATGCTCATGGTCGTATGACTGTTATATGTGACTAATATAATCTTTTATCGCTTGTAGGCAATTGAACTTTGGAATGGCGGGTTGTACAATTAGCCTGTTGTTTGGTATACTTCGCACATCAATGCAGCACAGTCACAGTTATGTGTTCAATTTTATATAGGTAAACTTGTATATTGCATAATAGACTGCTGATATGATGAAAATTTGCTTCTCCTATGCTTCCTTTGTTTTTTTGGTCCATTTTAAATAGATAATCTCAACAACTAGCCATATAAATTGATCCAAAATTGTTTTGTGACAACTTCGGTAAAGGAACTTTGTCTTCGCAGACGATCCGAACGAAATATCAAAGGTCAGAGGTTCAACGGTCAGTTCAAGTGAAACGTTATATAGTGGTGCTGTGAATCCAAGGGAAGTATGGAATAGATTTGTATCACGTGTAATGAAAATTTCAAGTACTATATAAAACCATGTTGTTACCATTCTTAATCAGATATGCCTATATGCCGCGCGGGAATGTTCTCATCTCTAATATTATCATGGAGTTAAAATGATGATTTGCAGTCTATTTGAAGTGGCACATACAGAAGTACTGTAGTAGGCTTATATGTTGTTTTTCTTTCCAAACTATAAGCGTAGAAAGCTTCTCAAACACAGGGGTTGGTGTTGGGGGGGGGGGTACTTTCCTTGCCGCATCACACTCGAATAACGCCCACTTCACTTTCGACTAATTCTGATTTATGTACGCTTTACACCACATTGTGCTTTGTTTGCTTTAAGCCATTTCTAAAATACATGCATAACATATTAATGTTACATTAAAAACCTACAGACTTACCGTAGCATACTTCATAATAATTGACCTACATCATCAAAACGATTCCTACATCAACATATAATATTCCAGCACCAATATTCTAAAGTCCAGACGTTTGGAATAAGAATTTTAAGCTCAGTGGGAATCACCATAGGCGACTGTCCAAATCGACGGTTGTGATCTAAGACATCCAGGTAAGTACTTCGATTTATATTTTTTGTATATTTCTCCATGGGTGACATATATGTATATTGGATTAATCGAGCTAGCTGCCGATGAACTGAACACATGGTAGCTAATAAATCAAAGACTAATCTCAAAAAATGTCATCTGTAATAACTTAAACTGAATATACTCAGCATCAAACGTTTTTGCTTAAACAGCCCACCAAGGGAACAGTTGGATCCGTTACAATTAACACAGTTTGATGTCCCTTGTTCACGGCAAAACCTAATCCATTACAACCAAGAATTGGCATCTGTTTGTGAAACAATAAGCATCCCAAATACATCTTTGATACATCTTCAGCAATAAACATTACAAGACGTTCGTACGCCTTTTTATCTTTACTTCGTTTGCTAGAATTTGAAACAAGCCAACCTACCGAATATGATTTAACAACCTTCTCAGTAATCAATTTTCCATCAGTAAAGGATATTTTTCTTCTAACACTGGAGACAAACACAACTGTTACCATCCATGTTCTCGGTTCTATTTCATCTTCCCATCAAATAAGCATTAGTTGCGTAAGAATACTCCCTATTTCTGAATGAACTCTTGTTTGCAAACCTTGATTTTGATTCAAATTTAACCTGAACTACTTGCCTTAACAGCTTGCTTCTGATATGTGTTTGCAAGTTGGTCATTGAGTCGGATGCATAGTCATCCTATGAAGTGTGATGGTATAAGTCTTCCGCCACATTTTCCAAACCAGCGAATTAAAGTTTAAAAAAAATTTTGACATATGATTTGTCATGACATAATGTAATTTCTATCCTCTGTTTTTCCAATTTTGACGGAGAGGGCGTCATTTTACAGAATTCCTACTGGGGAGTGGCCTTCAAAAATGGACAACATTCTTTTCTAAGTGTTTTATTCGATTTGCTTCGGTAATGTGTCTTAGATGCAGCAAAATGGTGTTTTCCATATTGAGGAAAGTTTAGTTCAATTAAAGATTGTATTGATTTGTTCGTTGTAGAAGTTGTTCTACATCTCATCTCAGCCGAGGAAGGGACCTACTAAAATGGTCAAATGTATGTAAGGCCTTAGTCATTATTTAGTCCAAGAGGTTTGAGCCGGTTGGTCACGACTCATATAACATAAAATTTACGTTTGACCTCAGATTTCATTTAAGGATTGGCCTAATTATCTAAAGATTAGGTTTCAGATAATCAGATTTTTTTACTTGAAATGTGATTGTGATCAATAACCACATAGTCTGACTTATATGCAGGTTTGCCCTATGAGTACCGCTACTACTAGATTACGGTAGGCCTGGCCTAAACTAGCTACGACTGTCTTAGGGTAGGCTTAAGTGAAACCAAACAAACAAAAGGGGTTGGACACTAACAATACATCAGGTTATTATAGGTATTGACGATAGGCATAATTAAACCGAGCGTCTAAGATAGACGATCCTATTTGTGCAAACTGATTGTATTGGCTGACTTAACGGTCACTTATATATCTAAGTTATTCTAGTAGGCCCAAACCGCCCAGAACTGTGCTAGTTGGGTTGACTTTGACGTTAGAAAGTCTTCGAACTTCAGAGACGGAACGACACATTTAGACCTAAAAGAGCTGCCGTGAAGAGCTCAAAGCAGGATATAGATGTTAATAAAAAAGTATAATAATCTTACTGAGACGTACGGTTACTGCTGTACAACGACTGAAAATTAATCCAACTCCAGCGTATTTTGTGTAGCGTAAAATAAATGTTAAAGGATATTTTCTAAACATTAGTGGGTTTGATAAACCAATTCAGAGGAAGGTTTTATTATTTCGTAGTTCCAATTTATGCATATTATAACGCTGCCTTTGTACATGTGTACGTTGCAATACTATTAATTCAGTTTCGCGCGGCTCGGCGTAGACTTATATTTCACCTACAAAGTGTTCCTGATGTAGAAATATTCCCGGATACCGAATAGCTTCATATGGACAAGGGAGCTTTTTTGATGACTGGTATACTTCTTATACAAAAACGTGACCAGTACACCCGCGTCTGCAAAAGTACGTTTTGAATATATCTTGAAGCTTATGCACTTAATGATTTAATGATGAAGCTAACTTATGTTTATACGCGCAGTTATTCGGTTAAATTGGCGCTTCCTTTTTAGAAACGCTCTCTGGTGTATACAAGATGGAGAATAGAGCGTTTTATTTTCGTAGTACATATAAGGAGTAGTTTAAAACAAAAACTAAAGCACAATGGTAATGTTAATTTAGATTTAATGGTTTGAAGCTAACGTTTCTAACGCATGTATATATATGCAACATATAGAGACCCATAAGCTTCGATCCTAGCAGGATCTTCTTCATCAAAAGTTATTATATTGATGTATACATCTTAAGAAGTTTAGATGGATAATCATTCTGAATGTCCCACTTTCTTTAAATGGTATGATAGAAATATATAACATTAATGGAGAACAGCACAGCAGAATAATTCCACTTCACGACCGGGTTCATCAGGCAAAAGTCCCATCGAACCGAAATGTACAGTTGCTTATAATAGCGTTTTCGACTTGAATATATTGCGCATTTATATGCATCTGTGTTATAACATGATAACACGTGTTATGCTAGAGGCACATTTTATTCCGGCCTGTGTTAAAAAAATATAAATATATAAAAATATAAAAAATATAAAACATAAAAATATTTTATATTATGTAATATATATATATATATATATATATATATATATATATATATATATATATATATATATATATATAATACCACTACGATTTACTGTATTGTATCTTTAACATATCTAGCTCTCGCATGCTCCCAAAACATAACACGTGTTAGTGTGTTATAACACCCAGGCATATTAATACCATAATATGCTACACTTTAAGAACAAATATAAGCTCACACATTTTCGGCTTGTTTGAAAGTCCGGGGTTCGGTTCGTACCTTCGACTGATGGGTCCTCAATTGACGCAAACAGTTGTGGGTTTCTTTCTTTCTAGATGTTGTTCTTTTTAATTTAGTGAGTTGTTCATTTTAATCTTCCTAGATACTTCTAGGTTTTCCGCAACGGAGATTTACCTACGGAGGCTGGAACTGGGCGGGGGAGGGGGGGGGGTGGCTTGGAGGAAGTGAGTAGAAATCTACGATCGGTGATGTGGCGAAGAGTTAGTACACTGAAAAAATAAACTAGTCAATATTGCCACGGACTAACGTTAAATTAGTCTGTAACGTTAGTCAATGCACACGGACTAGCAAAAATCTTCGTTTCATCGCTGCTTCTTAGTTAGTTTACACTGACTAAGGAAAATATAATCGCAGCTTAGTCGGTGGCGACGGACTAAGGTATTTTAACCCATGGACTAAGAACGATACGGACACCCGATTTACGCCATAATCGTAGCTTAGTCGGTGTCGACAGACTAATGTATTTTAACCCAATTCGATTCACTTCAATTTGGAAACCGAGAGGCAACGGTAGCTTAATTGCTGGGCTTGGCATAGTTTCATACGATCACTCTAAGCAACTTTCAACCGTAAATCACCCAAGAAGGTCTTTAGAAGAATGGAGGTATTAACTGCATCATCGGCCTACCTGTTATTCCTTTAATTTGAAGGTAAAATTAAAGTTAATTGTTAGGCCACTGGCACTAGTACTGTATTATGGTTAGTGTAACGCTACCGTTGTCACGTTGGCGTTTCGCAATACACAAGTGCAATGACAGTGAGTAGCCTATAGGCTTCTACTGGGTACTGCAGTGCATTCTCAACACTAAAGTGTGCATCCTAAACACCAATTAACAATGTGTTATGTGTGTATTGGGCTAGATTGAACAGTGGCACATAATCTTCTTATTTATTCCCAAACAAATGCTGGAACTATAAGGCTCAATAGTTTATTTGAAGTCTACACTCATTTGGTAAAGATTTCCTGTAATTTCCCATGTGAATCTAAATGGGTAGGCTTTGTGATATTGAATAAGCAAGGCTAGACCTTCAAACGTACAGTCACAGTAGGCTGAACAAATTATGTTGGCTAGTCAACGGTATTATATGTTGCGAGCAGTCAGGATGCACGCTTCAGTTCTATTTAACCTTTTCATTTATCATTTTTTAGTATTTAATTTCCGGTCACGCCCAGGAAACAATTGCGATATTCCTTCACGGTCGACTTGCTTACTGTAAGAAGTATTAACCGTTTTTTCTCAGGAAAGCTTGATAGTCTGAAGTTATTATAACATGTGCTTTTAGTATACTGCCAAAAGAGTAAGTTGTTGTATTTGCATTGATATTTTATGTAGAAGTAACGGAAAATTGAGTATGTTTAGTTTGGTCTAATTGCACGTTTTTTTTTCTGTCCAATGTAGTGCAGGGTTCACTTGCGCGAATTCAAATTATTCTGTTTATGTATATGTATATGCATCGATTCTTAGATTATGATGTTTTTTTGACATGTATTTGTAATTCAAGCATATCTGTTTAGTAGCAAAGTTTAAAGGTTAAGATTAATTAGTTTTCTCTTTTTGATCCTAGATTGAATGAAACTCATTGGCGTAAATAATAGATCAGATGATACAGTTTAACGCAGTTGCTAAAACTCTGGGTATTCTCTAGTCTTCGCCGGTCCATTATATACTTTAGTACTACTAGTAGACTATATCAAAACGACCGAAGACAAACTTAGTGTAACAAAGTACTGATTCTCCTCTAGCCTAGGTCTAAACAGGCTTGTTATGTGAGCAAGCAAAATAACAACTAAAAACGATTAGGCCTATAAATAAGTTGGCTCAGTGCATTTCTGTTTCTAAAATTTTATATTTTTAAAGATCATAAAAACAAACAAAGATTTAGCCCATGTTTTATTATCTCTGTATTCTGGGCATTTGATTCTGGTTGCAATGGTGATGACACTCTCGTTCAAATTTTCAGCTTTATACAGTCTGCTTCAAACTTTGGGATTGTTTTTTGAGACTATAGTGGAAGCAAATCTCACATAACTTTGTGGTGACAACTTTATTTATTTTTTTTTTCAAATGATGAATACTTTGCTGTTTCTTTCTTCCAGCAGGAATTGAAAAGCCAAATATCTAAGTCAAGGGTGAGCTTTCCTGTGATGTACGACACCAGTGTGGAGGCAACAACAGAAGAGGAGAACTGTGTTATATATGGCTTAAAGACATGTTTTAAGATGATATATTGGTACCCTTCGCAGAACAAAAGAGTTTATCCAAGAGTCCAAAAAGCAAAGGAACAAGTACCATAGAAAAAAAAGATGGAAGAGTGAGTTTAACTATTGTACCCAACTGTTTAATGATATTTAAGATACTTTTCATAACCTGTTTTAAAAAAAAAAAACCAGTCTAGTATATCATTTACGTGCAAGCTTCATAAGTTTGGTCAAATTTTCACTGATCTGTAGAGCGGGAGTCCAGAGGGTTTGGTTAGCTGGGAAGGTAACCAATTGCCTGGTACATCACAATGTTCACAATGCATTCCTGTATATGAAACCTGATGACTGGCAAACCGACTGTGGTGGATGTGGCTGGGAGAGCAATTTTAAAGTCACCTAATAGCTAACCTAGAGCAGCTTTCATGGTAACCACATCAAAGTAAGAACAATGTGTCAGGTATGGCCCCAAGAGCAACAAATGGCCATTGCCAGTAATTATTGGTGGTGGGGTACCCCTGCCAGTGATCTATAATTGACCCCTCACGGCTGACCTAGGTCAGCTCATGAGGTAACCACTTGAAACCTACTGGAAAATGTTGGTTAGGACTTCAGATACAAGGGATGGGCATTGCCAGTAAATTTTATTGGTGGGGTACCCCTGCTAGTAGTCCCCCAATATGCCCATCCCCTCATTGACCTAGGTGAGCTCATGATTTGACCAGTTGAAACCTACAGGAAAATGATAGGTAGCCTATCACTTCATATGTAAGGATGGGCATTTCCAGTATTTTATATTGGTGGGCCACCACTGCCAGAGTCCGCCCATCCCTTACATATAGAATCCTGTCAATAATTTTTCAGTAGTTTTCAACTGGTTAAATCATGAGCTGACCTAGATCAATGAGGGGGGGGGGGGGGGCTTTTTGGGGGTCTACTGGCAGGGGTACCCCACTAATATAAATTACTGGAAATGCCCATCCCTTACATATGAAGTGATACCATTTTCCAGTAGTTTTCAACTGGTTACATCATGAGCTCATCTAGGTCAATGGGGGATGGGCATTTTGGGGGTCTACTGGCAGGGGTACCCCACCAATAAAAATTACTGGCAATGCCCATCAGTTGTATCTGAAGCCCTAACCAACATTTTCCAGTAGGTTTCAAGTGGTTACCTCATGAGCTGACCTAGGTCAGCCTTGAGGGGTCAATTATAGATCACTGGCAGGGGTACCCCACCACCAATAATTACTGGCAATGGCCATTTGTTGCTCTTGGGGCCATACCTGACATATTGTACTTACTTTGATGTGTTACCATGAAAACTGATCTAGGTTAGCTATCAGGTGACTTTAAAATTGCTCTCCCAGCCACACCCACCACAGTCGGTTTGCCAGTCATCTGGTTTTATATACAGGAATGCACTGTGAACATTGTGATGTACAAGGCAATTGGTTACCTTCCCAGCTAACCAAACCCTCTGGGATCCCGGTCTATTGGGATCATTATTAACATGATTAACATAATTATTAAGCTTTGAGAAATAACTTGGTGTTATGCTGTGCAAAGCTAATAATAATTTGGTAAAGCTGCTATTCCTGGCTTATAATTTGAGGGACCTAGATTTAAATGTATACCTCCCAATATGTTATAAAATTTTAATGTAAATGTATGTTTATGATAATGTGAGTTATCATGTGCTATATCTGTATCTGTGCTTACACGTATATCATATTTTCTGTTCACAGGTCAATAATGGTGCAGATTTTGGCTTCCTGAAGACAAGTGGGAGGCCATTTGTAGTTAAGAGAAACACTCTTTGTTCGTGAAGACTTAACTGGTGTCGATTTGGGGTACCACTTTAAAAGGAAAGTCATGAGGAACCCTTGCCCAAGACTCAACTTTGCATTATTGTGCAGTGCTATACTTTTGCGATTCATGTTTGATCCATTAACTTGTCTTAACTTTGTTGGAAAAAAATCAGATTTTCAGATTTTATTTACAGTGATTTCTTCTCTATCTGTCGAAAGTCAGCCTTTTGTAGACATCAGAAGTTTTATCAGAAATAAATACTGCCAACGTACACATTATTTGTGTTTCTTCTGCTCTCTTTTCTTTCAGTGATACTAGTCAGTGAAACTAGTCGGGTTTAATTCTTTCAGTGAATCTAGTCAGTGCAACTAGTCAGTCGATACCGACTAAGAAAGGTTAGTCGGGAGAGGCACCATCCTGACTAATGTAAAACCTGCTATAAACTAGTCGGTGGCTCATATAAATTAGTCGGTAAAGACCGACTAATGTCACCAACTAATGTAACTGACTAATAAACATTTACCGACTAAAAAATTGTTGATCGACTAAGCTGACGGACTAAGATGACCGACTAAGAAATCCAACTGACTAAGGAATAAATTAGTCGGTATAGCAACTGACTAAGGCTATGTTAGTCGGGAGAGGCACCAGATGGACTAACGTTTTGTTAGTCGGTGAACTAATTTAAGTTTTCAGTGTATGGGGTACCTTAAACGATTCTTTTACCTACTGATCATCTTGGAATAAAGCAAAGTCCTGTTTGATAGAGCTCATAAAGTATTTAGTTTTGCTTCAGCTATTTGTCAACCCCCAACCTTAGATTTCTACTCACTTCCTCCAGACTTCCTTACCCAGTTTCCACCTCCTCAGGTAATTTTTGTTGCAGAAAATCTTGGTGCCAAATATACCACCATATTATCCCTGGCAACGTGGTTAAAATTACCAATGTTGACTATGGTCTAAGACCCCTTCCTTCTCTTGTGATTTATATATTATACTATGGTCTTGGTGTAAGGATGTAGTGGACAAAATACAAGGAAGCAATATTTGATAGTTGAACACTTTTGTTTGGTGGCGCCATGTATTTAAACATGAAACCAAAAACAGAGATCAAGACTAAATCAAAATGAAAGGCTAATGAAGAGTGCAATGGCTTTGAATAGTCACTGGACTTCATGCTTGCATGTAAAAGAAAAGAAGTAAAGCAATAATAAGGAAACTATAACTGTACAATATCTGCACATCCTAGGAACAATCACCTAAAACAAATTCCAAAAGGATGCATGGAATGGAGATCATTAGGAAATATTAACAATTCATCGAGCAGTGGTGTTGATGCAACGCAGGACAATATTTAAGAGCAGTGGTGTTGATGCCACGCAGAACAATATTTAAAGTACAAGTAGTTGCGACCGTTACGTCATATTCACGTCTATCTATAACACAAACTTTATAATAAACAATATAATATTGACTATATAGTGCTTTAACTACCCCACATATACTGATTTAGGTTGTGATGTTATCGATTTCTTACTGTTGCAACCTTAAAAACGTAATCAATAACTGACAAAATATATTGTGCAATTACTGCAGACATTTGAAGTTGGTTAAAGAGAAGATTGCTATTTTCAGCTAGAAACATACTATCTCTTTAAGACTAAATAAACAATCATATAGTTACCAAATTAGCACATGAGACAAAACTGTTAAAGAAGCAAGACAATATTAATAGTAGACATGAGTGTAATTACAGAACAATGAAGTATTAACAGATATTACTACACTTCAATCATAATACTAGTTTACAGTCCACTACTAACATAACCCCTCAATATATACAACTGTGTAAACGAGTCTCACAAACGTCAAGGGGAGCCGCCATTTTGAACAATATGAGAGGGCGCTCTACCAGAATGTTATTTCCTTCATGTGGATACACTTTCAACAGTGAAGCTATACCCTTCAAAGTTTTCTCTAAAATATTACAACGCCTAAGACATGGTATTCATCTGTAATTAAGGAAACCCCATTTATAACTATGAAATTAATCACCAATAATGGTTCACAGGAGTTTATTCAGCAATGACTAGAGTGAAAAGTACACACCAGCGAAATGATCTTGATAGTTTAATATGTGGCAATGATACAGATAATCTGAGAAAGTTAACAGATAGTAGAATACTATTATAACTGTAGTATTTTGTGAGCGTAGAACAATGATTGTGGTTTCAAAAGACTGTACGATACTTTAACCTGTGTAAAACTGTTGCTTACGACTTGTCCTAAGTATTTACTGAGGCCATGGAGGAGTGAATTGATCCAAAAATATCTATGAAGTGAAACTGACAAATTTATTAAAAGCATGGATCACGACTAGCTGTTACCATCTGATCAAGCTTCACTCCACCACTGAACGTTCTCGTCCCCCAGCTTCTATGATCTATCGTACCTCTCAGAATTAAATGACATTAACATCGATGTCCTACAAGAGAGAGTAAAATTGTCACTCTCTGGGCTCATAGTGACCCCTTTAGTTGTCTCTAAGTGACCCATTTATTTTTGACTTGGTCAATCAATACAACAGTGAAATGAAATCAATCAGTAATGAACTGGCCCCGCCCATCACGAAATCGTTTCTCCATAAACCGAGGGCTCCGTGGTTTTCCGAGGAGTTACTCGAAGCGCGACGTGACTTGCGTAAGCTGGAGAGGAAATAGCGACTAGAAGTCCATCGTGAAAGTTTCAAACCTGCTCAAAGTTCATACAGGAAACTATTGAATGACACCCATGCAGACTATCAAAGTGACAGAATAGCGAACGCAGACAAGAAAAGAAAAAAAAACACTGTTAAGTTTCATTGACAGTTGAATAGGTTCAAAGAACTTAGTTACCTCTATTTTGCCTGATGTTGCAACTGTGAAATTGCCCGATATGTTTGCTAAGTATTTTTGTTAAGGTCACATTACCCCTTTCTTGTAAGAATTACAATCGCTTCTAATCCAGGAGTGGATTTAATATAAAACTATAAGTCTTACATTCAAAAGCTTCCATGACATGGCACCGGCTTATCTGGCAGAATTACTGACCAAACGCAGTAGTGGACGCACACTTCCCTCAAATGCAAATAGTCTTCACCAACCTATCGGAAATGCCAAGTTCTACGGCGATAGGTCGTTCAATGTGTGCGCGCTAACGTTTGTGGAAAACTTCACCACAGTCTTTTCGTGCACTTGATTATTTTCAAACTTTCCAGACAAATATCAAACTTTCCTCTCTGCTGCGTACTTTATTTAGAAGTGGTTTTTCTCTGCATTATTTGTAAATCTCTTTGAGATATTCGTTATGTAAAAGCGCTATATAAATGTTTATTATTGTTATTATTATTATTATTATTATTATATTTAATTTTCAATGTGATGTAATTAAATACATGTTCGACTTTGGAGGAGATTGTTAGGAGTTTGTAGTTAAATTGATCTGCATCGATTTTGTATGATTGATCAAAGCATTAGTGTACAATTGACGCAAACTTTGAGTTTTACACATGTATTTCAAACAGCTCTAAGTAAAATCAATCATTCCTATACGTTCAATACACATTGCTAGTATTTGGCTAAGCTTATATGACAATATATGGCATACTTATTTTCATTGCAGTATGTCCAGTCAGGCAATCTCGCCATTCAATTCTTCACGTCACCATTAAGGTGTCGTTTTGTTCCTTCCTCCCGGTTCCCCTCTGCGGGGAGTTACCACCATCTTCAGGAAGGTTTGACTTTCTCTTATTTTTTCCCATTCCTCTTTTCTTCAACTCTTTCTTCCCGTTTGTTTTTTTGTTTGTATTTTTTCATTGCGTTCAGTAATTTAGTTTCATGTCCAATTTAAGATACATGACTTATAAAGCTAGGGGGCTTAGGCAATACAAGAAAAGGAGGTTTTTTTTTTGCGTTTCTCCACACCCATAACAAAGATATTTACTTTCTCCAGGAGACGCATAGTACACATTGCGATGAGGGTCGGTGGAAAAAACGAATGGGGTGGTCAATTTTTTTGGGACCATGGTACCTCTTCAAGTCAAGGTGTTTGCATTCTTTTCCATCCAAACCTTACTGTTAGTATTAATCGTATATTTCGACTTAACAATGGAAGACTTCTTAATCTGGATGCCACTATTCATGGAAAGCTGTTTACGCTGGCGTGCCTCTATGGTCCTAACGTTGACGATCAGCATTGTTTTAACGTCCTGTCAAATAGTTTACATAACTTTACTCGCGATTACATCATCGTGGGGGAGATTTTAATTTTGTTTTTAATTTAGATATTGATAAGCAAGGTGGTAATCCTCTTACAAACTTTAAGGTGAGGGATACGTGCTTTAATGACTACCTTTAATTTATTAGATATTTGGAGAGACAGAAATCCTCATCAAAAAGACTTCACCTGGAGTTCAAATGTTACCCGTACTATTCACTGCAGGTTAGATTTTTCCTTATATATCTCACAGTGTTTGGCGCATTCTGTGACCAATGTTTTTTTTTTTTCTAGTGGTATGCAGTCTGATTATTCAATAGTTAAGCTTTTCATTACAGTAGATAGTCAGAAAAGGGGTCCAGGATTCTGGAAGTTCAATTATTCCCTCTTGTCAGATTCAGTGTATACAGACATGATTAATAACCTTATTGTGACAGAAGTAGACTCTCTGTATAACAGTAATGCTTCACGAAAGTGGGAATTGATTAAGTATAAAATCCGTATTGCAACCATTAACTACAGTAAGAGTAAGGCAGACGCTCGTAGGAAATATGAATTTCAGTTAGTCAAGGAAATTTCTAGGTTAGAAAGTCTTTATTACGTCTCTGGCTCAAGCGAAGTCTTTAACAATCTCCAGGAGGCCAACAACAACTTGAATCACATTTATGAATGTAAGCTGCAGGGTATCATTATTAGGTCGAAAGCAAAGTGGGTTGAACAGGGAGAACGTAATACGAAGTATTTTTGGGGGATTTGGAGAGGCGAAATGAGTCAAGGAATTCAATATCAAAGCTGAAAGGTAGAGATGGATAGGACATAACTGGTACCAAAGCAATTCTCAACGAATTAAATCATTTTTATATGAACCTTTATACGAGTGAAAATAGGCCAAATAAGAGAATTTTTTTTTTTTACAAACATTCATGGCGCCAAGTTTCTTGGGGAGGCAGATGCAAATTCCTGTGATGGGCGGTTTTCAGTCGAGGACTGTCACACTGCTCTACTTACATTTTGTAACGGGAATGTCCCGGTAGCGACGGTCTCTCCGCAGACTTCTACAAAAAATGTTGGCCAGTAATCGGAGAGTTGGTAACAGACTCTATTAATTATGCATTTGACCACATTGGTATGTCCTCTGAACAATCTAGGAGTATCATAACATTTATCCCCAAACCAGGCAAGGATCATGTTTTGGCAGGAGTTACCGCCCTATTTACCCGTTAAATGTGGACTATAAAATTGCTTTAAAAGTACTTGCGTTAAGAATAAAACATTTAATACCAACGTTAATTGACACTAACCAGACTGGATTCGTTAACAACAGATTTATTGGTAAGAATATTCGCTGCATTCTTGACGCTATTAATTATTGTGATGACAACAACATTTCAGGTTTACTCTTGAGTATTGATTTTGAAAAGGCTTTTGACAGGCTTGAGTGGAATTGTATTTGGGAGTGCTTACACTATTTCAAATTCAATGACGACATTATAAGATGGATACGTACTTTACATTTAAATGCTTCAGCTTGTATTTCTAATAACGGTTTCTCCTCTTCATATTTTTATCCTGTGTGCTGAGATTCTTAATCTTCAAGTAAACAATAAAAATTTAATTAAAGGCTTGTCTCTCTTCGGTCGTAAATTTAAGATTCCCCAGTACGCTGATGGTACCTGTATTTTCCTAGATGATTCACGTGGCTGATTGTGTGACTTAATTGAGGTTTTTATTCAACTTGAAAAGGTGTCAGGCTTAAAAATCAACTATGATAAAACCAATATTTCCCCTCTTGGCCCTAGAAAACGCCCAAAACCTATATATCTGGAGGAGTTTACTTTCAACTGGACATTAGGTCCAATTACTATGCTTGGTATTACTTTTTCCACCGTTAGGGACAACCTTTTCCATCTCAACTATACCCCTAAGCTCTCAAGGCTCAAGAGCCTTCTTAATCTTTAGTCGCATCGAGATTTGACCCCTTTAGGGAAAATCACTATTGTTAAAACGTTTGGGTTGTCTCAACTTGTCTTTCTTTTCCAGGTCCTTCCGGACTCTCCTAACCAGTTTATTAGCGAACTGGTGAGTATTGTATTCAAGTTTATTTGGGGTGGAAAGCCGGGAAAAGTAAAACGTTCTACGCTAAGTAATGACTTCAGTAGAGGGGGGCTCAATGCCACTCACATTGTTAGCTTTATTCGTAGTTTAAAGTGTACGTGTGTAAGGAGATACCTCGATGATACTGAGACCTATTGGAAATATTTTTTTCACTTTAATCTCTCAAAGTACGGGAAAGAGTTTTTGTTTGAATGTAATTACCAGGGTGTAGACATTAATATTAATAATGGTTTCATTAAAGACATCTGTAATGCTTGGGCTTGCTGTACTTTTAAAAAGCCGGTAGATAATTTTGGTAACCAAATTGTATGGAATAACTCGGCAATTTGAATTAATAATACAATTATTTATTACAGGACTTGGCACACCAATGGGGTTTTATACGTGGAACATTTATTCCACGTTAACGACAAGGCTCTTAACTGCTCAACTTTTCGAAATAAATTTAATTTAGTTGGTTCACATTTCACCCTCTATTTTGGTCTGGTGGCCGCTACCTCCTCTTACTGGAAAACGTTGGTCAACGTTAATGATGTTCCTTTTGAAGATGACAGTTTGTATCACAGGTTATCCAGTATTCCCCCTATGTCCCTTTTATAAGGAGGTGGTAAAGAATGTCTCTACCAAACCGACCGCTTGTCTGAAATGGGAAACCTCTTTTCAGTTTAATGATGTTCAATGGAGAAGGGTCTTTTTAAGCCCTTTTCAGTCATTAAGAGACAGTAAGATTAAATTTTTTCAATATGGTTTTATTCATAGGATTCTGGGGAAAAATCGCTTGCTTCATCAATTGAATATTAAAAATAATTCAATGTGCACCTTTTGTGAGGAGGAGAATGAAGAAACTATTGATCATTTATTTTGGGATTGTAATATAAGGCAGTCATTTATTTTAAATGTTGAACAATCTGTGCTTGGCCAACAATTTTTTTTCAAAGCAGGATATTTATTTCAGGTACAAATTGTGCCTAAAGCATCCCTACAACTTTCTGATTTTACACCTAAAATATTATATTTTCAAGAAGAAAGTTGAAGAAGAACTCCTTAATTTAAACGAATTTTCATTTGATTTAAATTTATGCTTCAAGTAGAAGAATATTTACAAACGTCTAAATTTCATGCGCCCATTTCCTATAATACTTTACATAATGCATTTAAGAAATGCAATCTCTTATTTTCGTAAAGACTTCATCAATCGTATAAATTATTTTCATGTTATGTTCCTTTATAATTTATCCAACGAAAGAATGTTGAAATTATAATTTATGCAACGAAAGAATGTTGAAGTAAAATTTGGAAAAAAAGAAAAGAAAAAAAGAGATCTTTCAACGATTAGTAATTGTATTTAGGTCGGGTCAAATCTGCTTTCTTTTTCTTACAAAAGAAAAGATAAAAGATTGGATTAAGACTTGCGTGATAGAATTAAATGCTTGGAATCTGCTAAGATAATGACGTCACCATGCGTATCTAAGACAGCTTGCTAAGAGTATGGCGTAGGGGTCAGACCTAGATTATGTAAATGGAAGGAATTCATATTTATATGTAACCATAACACCATCATCATTAGAGTAAAAACACGAATTGTTAATTGGACGAGAGTGAAAAGTGAAATAAACAAGCAAATGAAAGTGAAAAAAAATTATATAGCATACTTGTTCTAAGTTATACTCCTAAAAAACTACCTCATTAACTATATTACCCATATGAGTAAATATTAAAAACGATACCAGAAAAAAAATTACACAAACAACACTTGTATTCTCAATTAAGCCTTGTTACTTAATTACTTAGCAAGTGGATAAAGTCATAAATATACGTCATATTTTTGTTCCTGGTAAATAGTGGTGGTAGGCTGAAAGTTTGCAAGCACAAAATCTGCAAAATTAAACTTGAAGCAAATTCCACTTGCAAGCAAGGTAAGCTTAAATGACCTAAACATGTTGAAAGTAGATCGACTCTAATCGTTGGCTTTTGCTTTGCAGAGATTCGCTTTCGTTTCGATCCTAACTAGTCCCGCAAAACATGACAAGCAGCAGTCTGTAACTTAGCTGGGAATCCTTTTAATTTATCTACGACGGACACCTCAAGGTAAAATACATGCGTATTGCCAAGTAGGTAATAGATATCGGTATACCACACGATAAATAGATGACGTTATAACATCAATTGTAAATAATAGTATGTAAGTATTAGCTATTTCTTGACCGTGGAAAATGGTTTCCTTAGCTTATCTATTTTCAACTAATTATGCATATTTACTAAATATCCTCGAAAACAGAGTGTAAGTCTTCCCTAACATACGCAATCGACACTTAATAATGCTGACTCGAGCCTGCTTGGGCTTGAAGGAACAAAAGTGTGACGCGACTGGGGAATGTACCCCTCACGTAGCTTCGAGACATCATATACACGTAATGCACTTGCTAAAGGCAACAAGATAGCTTCGACATGAGGAATACATGACGTAATCACTGCAATTTCCTAAACACGGTCGGTAATAGTTATTTATTGAACGTGGAAATGGCTCTGTATGGTATTTATTTACAATTCAATATACAAATTTACAAATCATCCACGAGATCATCGTCTAAGTCGTCCCTTGTAGACGCAATCTACACCTAATAATGCTCACTCGAGCCTCCTTGGGCTTAAAGGAATAAACGTGCAACGCTGCGGGGCAATTACCCCTAACACGTAGCTTCGAGACATCATCTACACGTAATGTACCTGCTAAAGGCAACTATGGATAGCTTCGACACGAGGAATAGATGACGTAATCCCTGTAATTACCTATAGAATGTCGGTAATATGTATTTATTGACCGTGAAAACATAAAACACAAATAATACCTATTTAGTAGTTACAATACAACATATTCTAAGGCCGCATGTGTAGCAATCTTGCAAAGGGAAATATTTTTTTACGCGAATAAAACAAGAAAAGGAAAACAAAAAGTTGACGGGGAATCGAACCCGGGACCACTACACGAACCGGCTGCTTGTACATATGCCATTTTGGTACTACAACCTACGGAGCTTCGACACGTTGGCCTCCAGCCAATGGGTAATAGCTATCAGTATACCACGCGAGAAATAGATGACATAATCACTGCAATTGCCTATGGCCGATTGGTAATAGGTACTAATTGACCTCGGAAATGGTTAACTTAGTGAATATATTTACAACTCATTATGCAAATTTACAAATTACTCCTAACTACATCATATTAGCTACGAAATTGTTCAAACTGTTCTGCTTTAATACACACGTTATCGTTAACCATGCGTCATTTAAACCTTTTTTTTGTTTATGTCAGCTAAACTGAGTTTAAGCTTGAGAGTCAGTTAAATGGTATACATCTCTCCAAAATGGATTTTTACCTGGGATTACTTCTGCACGTTCATCACTATAGTGATATAGGTATATACAACTTCGTTTACAATTAAAAGAAAATTTTTGTAGCATATTTTCACACTTACACTTAGAGATTTGTCATATGGAGATTGGTAAATAGTGCAAATCATGCGCATTAGGACCGATATTAGTGTCTCCTGTGGAAACGCTGGGATCCCAAGTGATTGTTATTCGGCTAAAAAGGTTATTCAAGTTCAAGAGCTGTCAGAGTTGGAAAACATATCAATTCAATGAATGCAAAGTAACGCATACATAAGATTCTGACCTTGTATGTAGATGTACTTTAATAAATACAATCAACAAACCGCATGTTGTGGAATTACAGTTTCATTCGCGGTCATCATCGGTCAATATTTGATAACTGTGTATACGTATTATCTCAAAATAACCAGCTCAGATGTACTTCATGGCTTTGTTCGTGCACACACCTTATTAAATTCAAGGTCCCTGGCCTGGTTTGTGAATGTCGTGCTCATTTAAGTCAATAGAACTTTAAGTTTCAAAATCTTGTAAAAACAACAACTCCAAATTGAACTTGGATGTCATACATAGCTGTACTTTGCAATATCCGTAATAAGTAAAATGGCGTTTGTATTGTAGAAATAGCAAAAATGTCATTCGAGGTCAAAAGATGTTCAATGTCTAAAACTCTTTCAATTTATACACATTCCTCACAAATGTAATTGTTGTAATAACAACTTTGTTAGTACCGTGAACGCTCTACATTTTGCAGGGATCAAGGGTCAGTTCAGTTAAATCTAGCTTAATGTCTTAAAAACATGTCATGCAAACACAGTAAATGCTAAAACGAATCACACAGCCTTTTGGTTTGCGTTATGGTTATTTCAGACTGCCACAATGCCTCATCATGAACGTTGGTCCACTAAAATCTGCAAAAAACTATCTCAATATTTGTATAACCCCTGATTGTTCAAGTTTTGTGAAGTTAAATGTCCATGTGTTAAAGATTTACTGCGTACCAATTTACCAATATTGACAAAAACAATTCCTTAAGCAATGAATCGTTTATCTTGAAATGTTGAATAAACAAGTGATCAAACAAATTTTTGATCAAGTATGATGCGTATAGCATATATTATCTTAATTATAATGTACCCTTTGAGGTATCCGTCTACACTTGTCGATCTCAAACATAATGTTTCTATGTTAATTTCTTTACTTGTATCTTCTGTCACTTTATTTCCATATCAGGCATTTTATATCTTACTTAAGGACCATCGATATGTTGTGGCTGACCTTTGTGAAGTGTTTGGTCTGAAAATCTGACAAAGAAGAAGAAAGAGGAAATACGTCTTATTTTATGTTTGATAATACGCATACATTGTTCGATACCGAGATTATGAGATAAAATGGTTATTGCGGAAAATATACTTACAATGACGTTATTCCTTAATTGCAACAGCAGTGTATTTGTATCAAAAATGAATTTGAATTATGCATATATCGTGTTAACGAAGAAAAGGAAAGCAGTTCCCACAATGCTAGAAGCCTTTACATTTCTTATATCTCAGATATAAATACATGAATAAAGACATACACACACATACAAATATATATATATATATATTTATATTTACATATATATATAATTATGTATATATTTTTTATGTATATATTTATATATATATATAGAAAGAAAATATAGATATAGAAAATATATATATATGTATATTAATTTGTTTATCTTTGTTGGAATAATACTTACTTTACTGTGTTACATTTTTTAAATGCAGTTTCTGTTATAGACTTGTAATCATTGTAGTTCTCTGATAAGCGAATGTTGTGAAAGACCAGTAGCTCAGTGACCGTTGGTAAATATTTCATCAGACGGAGAGGACAATCACCATATATTTCCAGAGTTTTAAGCTGTCGCTGTTGGTATAAATAACATAGTGTATAGTTTCCCATTGTATTGTCTAACGGCGATAAGCTAACAGTACACAGTGACGGAGGAAAGATATTCAAAGCTCTCATTCTCCTTTTTGCAAAAAAAAAAGAACATATCGGTAATTTCGTCAATCCTGCATCAATATCAAAGCAAAGTATTAGGCCAAACATTTGTGATTTGTGCAATTTTAAAGCAAACTCTAAAGTTCAACTTATCTTACTTAGTACAATTTATTATGCGACCACGGAACGGATGAAGTTTTGCATATGCATATGGTGCCAGGGGCAAGCATCGTTCTACGGTAGTGATATTACTGTGCACTTTAAAAGGTCTAACCAATCCTTGATGTCTACCAATGTATAATAATATGAGCAATTACACGCATAATAACGTACAGCGCGAGTACGAATGCTTTGAATTCTCCCTTTTACACTGTCGTTAGCGGTTGCATATGGCAATGTCATTTCTCGGAATCCTCTACGTGTCTCACTTCATCATGATAGGGCAGAAAACTGACATTCAGGCTGTTTTGGCGCGAGGAATGGGCAAGTTGGAATCGTTTTGGGGTAAAACATTATAATGATTTTTCGTGGCGTGCCAATAGTTTTCTTTCCAGCTGAAGTCGTAAAATACAAAAAGCTTTCATACGGTAACAGCTGACTTTATTTCTTGCTCAATTTGAAAAAGTTCATTAAGCCTTTGTTGTTGTTAAATGTTTTATTAAACTGATTTAGTTATGAAGCATCTGACATATTCGTAATATGCAGGTCGAGAAAGTATAGAAATTATACTGCTAAATAATATCTGAATGAGTGCACTGATGTCAACGCAAATTTTCTCTCATGTAGTTATATATTATGTGATATCTTTTCTGATATGATTAATCCTAGTCACTTCCTCAGAAACTTTATCAAAACTTTAAATGACATGATCCTTACGGCTTAGACTGAGTTGCAGTGCAAATGTTCACTTTGTATTCATGACTATTTCATGGCGTTTAATTTACGAATTCTGACATTTCAGTTATGCAGTCATAAGTTACGAAAGCCCTACATCTTTTAACCAGTTCAAGGCAGTTTCGTGACATTTTTTTTCACACGTGCACTTGTATATGCACCCACACATACGTTCATTCCCAACTGTAATCATTTTCATTTGAATCCTAACTCCATCAGTGCTGTAGTACTAACCCCCATCAAACTAACATAGACCGTGCAACAATTTAGTACCATTTTTGCAGAGATTTCTTCCCTGTAACGTACATGAAAGAAAAAAAAATGATAAATACTTACGTCATTATTATTGAGCTCTTGCCACAAGTGCAGTGTTGCTTCTTGGAAATAATCATCTGTTGTGCGCCTGAACACTAACTGCTTCTGATGAAACGTTTTAGCTCGTTCCTTGTATTCATTCTTATCTTGAAAGAATGCCTCAAGTAAACATACTAATATATCAAAGTTACCAACTTTCTCAAGTTCATTCCATTTGGACTTCGTGAATGTCATCAAATGCCTAATCGTGTCTTTCTGTAAAACATAACTGACAAACAACTGTGCAATTAATGGAGATGAATATCTACCATCAAGGGTTTCATTAAACTTTTCTTCAATATAAAATTTCCAAGTCTCTGAAATATCTTTTATAGAATTTTCATCCACAGACAAAGCTCTTGCAAAGAATCCCTGTCTCTGTAGATCGTTAAACCCAAGAAGTTTTACTGTTGTTAATTTATCTTTAGATTCTTTCATGTCCTGCGAGGCATCTTCTAGGTTACGATAGGTTATCCAAATTTTCATTTTCTTGTACTGATCAATGTCTTTACCCATCAAGAGCTGTTTCACAGTCAATCCGTTCGTATTGTCATTATTCTGTGTAGTATTATGAAACCGATCCAAATTGCTACGACCATCTAACATGACAATGCTCCTTTTATTTTGTAATATCATACGTAGGCTGTCAAGCGTAACCGAATTATTGTCAGATCTCAACGAATCCGCCAGTTCTTCTAATATGTTAGAGTCTATAGATAAATACTCAAGTTGAAGGTATATCAAAATCGCATCTTGCAGAATTTCTCCATCCATCCACTTCTTTGTCATGGTTCGAAATAAACGTGACTTGCCACTACCAGACTCGCCAATAAATAACACACGTTTATCCTTAGGGTCCTTGAATAATGCCGCAAGCAGTTCATCGACAGTATTCATCGTTTTGTTGCTTCTGTCTGTATACGTTACTTCGTACTGACAATCGCCACACCAATATTCTCCATAGGGGATGTAAATCTGCTTCAAACTTTCCATAAACGTATCTATCGTTAAATTTGAAAAATACCGCTATTAAACAGCTGCCAACAAATTTATTCAAATAGTTAACTATAAATTATTGAATATTATTTGTTTGTTAAGAATGTTTTATGATAGTAACATGTGGCACATACCTATAAATACAGAAAAATGATAATCACATTCGACTATTGGTAATTAACACAATCGAGCACAAGCATGTTACTTTATGACGAATTAATCAAAGGGAACGATAAGTAAGCAACATTATAAAGGTCCTCTTACAGAGTTGGTTAGCAATCTGGTTGGGTCTTATCACACTTGATAAGCTCGCTACACGATTTCATATGAAATCAACATTTATCTTAAAATCAAATAGAAATGGTAAACAATGCCACAAAAATGATGTGATGGTGAAGTAACTGTAATATTAGCTACCATGCATTTGAAAGTAAAAAGTGCACGCATGTATAAGAACGATGTTACACTTTTACAACATATTTTTCATGTCGCAAATTCTTGTGTCAAAGAGCTTACAGCAGATACTTGTTAGCTTAGTTTAGTAGAAAAAAGGATCAGGAGGGACACTCAGGTCCCCATCAAGGACCCTATAGGAGATAATAAAACGGAAGACACAAATACTCAGACCCGGTTACAATGCTTAAGGTGCTTGTTCAGAGCATTCTTAAACCCATCATTGTTGGCTCTGTATGAACATTTTCAACGAGCCTAAGTCAATAACAAACTTCGCAACGTTCAACATAAGCCTTAAACAAGCAAATAGCATGCGAACTATCTGCATCTTAAGAATGATATTTTCCCGTGTTTTGTGGACAGTGCTAACCTTGCCAAGATTTTTATTATATGTATACAAAGAGCGTTTTCTTGACTGTCAATGTCGTTGGAAGAAGGTTTTATTATGTATAAAATTGATAAAAGAAGAATATATCAGTTAAATACCTTTTTTTTTTACAACACCGTATTAGAAAGATACAAACAACAACCACCGCTGAAATCACAACCGCAATCGCAACCACTGCTCCCCAAAAATACAGTATTAGTTCTATCTTCTTTCCTTTATCACAGATTCCTTAAAATCAAAACTTACAAAGACATTATTAAGAAATTTGTTTTGAAAGAACACTAACAGGGTTGAGATATGCATGAGCTAACACAGAACAAGTCTGATGAATGGTATATTTGATTATAAACCCTCGACTTATTATTTTGTTCAGTAAATCAAATCTCGTAAAATTCTCAGCTACTGATGAATATTATAGTAAAGTATTATTTTGGCAGCAGTCATAGAAGAAAGGGCTACTCCAGATATGCAACCTGTCACTAATAATATAGTTTACACCTTTTGACTAAATTTCTAAAACTCCTGTAGCATTTTGGGTTAAGACCATATTGTTGTAAATTGCATTATTATAACATTCAATGGGGTTTAGGCAAGGCACACGTGCGATCACCAAAAGTAGGAAACTGGTTCAGTAGGGGCAAAATTGAATACCACTGTGGAAGAATTTGACTACTAATGGTGTAAGCTTGCCCTTTGGTTTCAAACACACACGAACAATTTATTAGCTAAGGTTTGTGTCTAGGGTTACCGGAACTAATTTTAAATTTACCTTTTCCTCATAATGCACAATTTGAAGACGGCTTATGATACCAGTGCAGTATCCCCCGCCATTAACTATAAATTCCTTAATTTGCCTCTGTTTAAATCCTCCCGCCCCTTCCCACCCCAAGAAGCCTTACTTGAAAAGGTCGGGACAAACATTTGAAGTTTATCAAGTGTTACCATCATAATTTTTCCTTTAGGATTAGAGCTATTCTTACATGGAAATAAATTATGAGTTGAATATGCCTCAGATCGCCCCAATTAATGTTTATTATTGTATTTTTGTCTAGGGGATTTTTGTCTCATATGACTCGACTTCCATTATTCCATTACAGCCCATCCTTTGTAAAATCAATAATTTGCCTCATTGTCCTTCCAGAAATATTCACATACCCTATCTTAATCAGTCGCAGTCAATCCGGAATCCACCCCCCCCCCCCCAAACGTAGTATACCTTTGGAATACCGTCTCGCATATTATCTTGCATATTTCGGCAATGCAATTTAAGTTCTTAGGTTGTTATCACCTTTATACATGGCTGCTTTTTTCTGTAGAAGTTCATCGTTCTGTCAATGTCCACGGACAATTTTTCAAATTTGATAAGACTAAGGCATGTATTTACTAATCATTATCAATTTGACGATTTTCTTAGACCTATTTTGTATATTTCAATTACGCCCTTTGCTCAAATGTAACTGCTTGCAGAATGGTACTAAACTTTTTTTTTCAAAAAGAGTGTCCTAACATACTCATACAAGTCATATACAACGCTGCAGCTTATTCATTGTCGACATCGAAGTTGAATATATGTTACGAACAATTAGTATAAATATGCTAAACGTTAAAACATATCCTGTTATCATTTTGATATTTGCGAATAATAACAATGTTAAGAAGGCGCCATTAAAAGTTCAACAACTTTTCTCGGGATGCCTTCTATATACATATTGTATTATGTATTGTAATATATAGCCATTTATAAGAGTTTCGCATTAGCGGTTAAATATCATTACTTTCAAACAACGGGACGAAATATTAAATTTATTGTTTTGTTTTCCTAAACTTAAGATAGATGACAACGTATAACTTGGTTGTAAGTAACGATGCCTTCAGCAATTGGTCTTAAAGAATTGGAATTCGTAGAAAACGAGAGACTATATACTCCTAAAACGTGCTTGGTTGAATATGAACTGTTATATTTTCTTTGGTCACCATCTGCTCATCATTCTTTGCATAACAGACACAGGTGTGCGTTTGATTACACGATGTATCATATGATACGAAGAGAATAGTACTGTATATGTTCCATGTTTCACTCTTTTCATCCTTGATTTTTAACTGTGTCTCGCTGTACTCACCTCCATAAGAAACCAAACCAAATTTCTCCTTGTTCAAGAAGCAAGTTAAAGCTGTTTGTTCATTTCGTTCGAGTTGTTTGATGCAATCTTCACAGCTATTGCATTGTTGAACCGTAGGACACTGAGTGGGTGTCACTTGAATAGGAGAAAAAGAGTGGTGCTTGTAAAATGATGTCCATGACACAAAGCAACGGAAAAACTTGTATATTCCTATAATGTACAAGCGGCAGTGTATCTTATCATATAAATACTCCACTAATAGTCGGAGTACAGACATCATTTAACCAATTGATTATTGTGGTCATGATTAAATAACCAAAAATCTATTAACCTGTATAAACTTGTTTTGAATAATGTGATGAAAACATCGAAAAGTAATATATGTAGCAGCATTCCTTTAGTTAGAAATTTGACCTCGCGACCATCAGTTTGTTTAGGCTCAGTGACTTCAGACATATTTTGAATGTTTGTGGTGTTGCTGTAAGAATGCTAAACTTGCAGAGGAACATCTTCAGAATATTAAGGTTGAAGATTAGGTCCAATAACAATCTTACTCATTTAAGCTACAAAATGCTTGATCAGTTACCGTGGGTCGAATATCAATGATATTACCACGTTAACGACTGGGCTAGGCCGACTCAAACAAAGCTATGTGTTCTGCAGTGAAATTACGTTATATTACGTTAATTCAACATACCATGCATGTAACAAACATTCACACATCCACAGTAAAACATATAAGTGTTCTAGCCTGGGTCGAATTAATTGGTTGGCAAAAGTATGCACTCATCTACTAAGTTAGCTACTGTCATCAAAGCTGTGATCGTCCTTATTATTACACCCATGAACACAACAAATCCACTTCATTTATCAGCTTTCGCGCTGTGTCTGTTATAAATATGACTTGGCCTGTACATGTTAAGGGGTTGATTGAGCCATCTTGTGACGTACTATTTTATTGTAACGTACATGGTTTTACACTTATTGTTAGTGTATCAATACGTGTTTGCTGATAATGTCGGAAAACAAGCTTCCAAAGCAGATCCAATGTTGCTTATTCTTAATGGACTCTGACCAGGTGGGTTTAATAGAGAAATGCTGATGCAATCGAAAAAGAGATTTATTTTCTGTTGCCTTTATCACGCGAACAATTTACCGTAAAAATACTGCGACCGCCCGTATCAGCATGTTCATTACACAAAAGTAACCTATATTTACTGGTATCGTCCACTTTTTTTACCATATTCTTACAGCTCATCACCATCTTGATTGCAGAATCGACAGAGAATTGCTGTCCAAACGCAGCTAATTGGACAAAGTTTAACGATATTCTTCTAAAGGTTGTTGAGATTTATTTGAAACAATGTGTGAAACACGCAAGTTTCCAAATATAGCTCCCCTGTAAAAAAATGCTCTGCTGATTTTCTCGCCTTCGTGTTTCGGCACTTCTCGGTTTGCCCAGCATTTCTTAAAATCTTTATTATACAGGTCAATCAGGGAGCTCAAATTCCCAACTGCTTTAGGGTTAATTGAAAAAAGAAGTGCAAAATTAACTTGCTTAAATGAAGCAATACGAAACGCATAGAAAATCGAAATTGGTTAATGTTCATACAAAGAAGTTACCTGCACCGACAACGCCGAAGAGAATAATCATGGCGTACAACATTTTGGGAATAGACATGATCCCGATGATAGTGTTCTGCAATAAAAGTTGCACATTGAAAAATTATTTTTCTCCGCAGTATGAAAAAAGTGATGGATAAACGAAGTAAAACATGTAGCAGTGTCGTAAATAAGCAGATAGGCCTTAAGTAGTGTCTGTAACAAATAAACATAAAATATCCGCTAAATTACCTACGAAATTTGCTTGGCTTCTGTTACATTATGGCTCCTATAGTACTAGGCATATAGGTCCTAAGCCTTTACAGAACTTTGAGTCGCTACTCAATGAGCGCGATTTTCTTAATTATTTATCTTGTCCTTTAGCTGCAGATTGGTGTGCGAACAATATCGTTATTACTTTATTACACTGCCTAAATCATTGCAATCTTTTCCGCACTGAATTTCTAAGGTGAAAATCTTTGCAAAAAATCCTAGCAGCAATTAAAAAAAACTTGTCTCAAAACTCCCCAAATTGTTGTATATTTGGCAAACTATGACTGGTGGCATGTAGGGAATGCCATAAGATATAATTTAGGAGATGTAGGGCCACCTTAATTATTGGTATTCTGACATGAACATTTTTTAAAAATGCTTATTGTTAGTAGTCTACCTGCAAAATTATTCTCTACTCTGCATGTGTTGCCTGCGCATAAACCAAGCCGTCGTGATATCGACGTTTAATATTGTTTTTAATTGGTTGATATTTAAATATATGGGCACAACATATTTATAAACGCCTTTTAAACTCATTACGTACTTCGTAAGCTCAAACCGTTCCCTCTAATAAGTTGTTATTTTAGATTTTAAAGGATTCTTTCGCTGTATGTTTGTAAATGCTCAATGAAGTTCAAGAAAACTACCCGTACAGAATGCAAGTGCAAATAGCGAACCATTCTACACAGTTAATTCGCATTAGGAACGGTCATTGATAAAAATCTAACTAGGCGACAGTAAATTTTCGTAAGCGGTGCCTTGTCATTAAAGCAACGTAATTACACCCAAAACTACACTTTTTATTTGGCACCGAATCTCGAAAATTGTGAAAAAGGACCGAAACTCCCAGTAGCACCGCTGCATGTACAAAGAGTACACCGATTGCACTCAGTGTATGTAGCGAAAATATGCAGCTTAGCGACACGCTATTCTAATGAGGCGTAACTCACACATTTTTGCTGACAGGCTGGTCGGTGGGAGATACGGTAGCTTATAAAACATGGTTTCCACAATTTTTTTTTCCACTGGTGACTCCAAATGACCTTTGACATCCATAAAAAACAATATGCTATCATCATCATCGTCATCGTAGTCGTCGTCGTCTTCGTCGTCTTCGTCGCCTTCGTCGTCTTCGTCGTGGTCGTCGTCATCATCATCATCACTACCCCCACCATCATCACCATCACCATCATCACCATCACCATCATCATCATCATCAACAATTAATTGTTCGGTATTGATAACAAATGTGGTGTTTACTATGTTTGGCAAAATTTAACAAAAATCGTTATGACTGTTCAAATACACTTTATATAAATATATTCTTATAAAAATGTGCTTAAGAAAAAGGAATTGTATTCAAGCTATTGGAAGATAAAATCACACCGAATACAGATGAGTATGTCAAACGCTGTAGACGTACTACAAAGTAAAATGAATTATGGTTGATCGTTAACCATTCTTAGTTGTGATTCTATTATAGCACGTCACAGAATAAAGTTTACACTAACCTGATCACTTTCTAATCAGTTCATGTAATGTATATGCCCTAACTAGCTTAATCGTACACACTATATTTAGCAAACAGTCATGGCGCATTCAAAGTTGTTGTCTTATTATTTAGCCTGTCTGTTTTTGATAATGTGCAAACGTGTAATTGGAGTTTGTTATGACAATTATGGCACCCAGCCATTTCCGACCATCGAGTGCAACGCCTCGCTTAAGGATCCTGTCTGCCTTACTTGCCCGGTTTATCAAAAATCTGACGTGGAGTGGTACATAGCTAAGAATCGCATTGCTTACGGAAACTTTTATGTTGGTGAAGTTAATGACGTAACCGTAAATACATGCCATGAGACAAATGCTTCGCTTAGTTTTAAAAGTTGCGACCAGGAAAGAATATCTTCAGTTCAATGCCAACAGGCAAAGAAAACGTTGGCAGACTTTACAGTTATATGTAAAATAAAAGGTGAGTTAATTATATACTTTGTCAGATTGACTTACTAGCTGTATTAGAAAGGTGAAAGGAAAATTTTCGCAATTTAAGATATAATAAGACTTGAGTTTACACTTTGTATTTAGCTCGATAAATATTAGGATTATTTCCTTCTGCAGACAAAGTTGGAAGTCTAGGAAACCCACAAGGAAAATAAATTTACAGTTACAAGCATAATGCAGTTTCCTTCTTTTATAACCTGAAACCCGATGCACACAGAAAAGACAGTTAAATCTGTAAATCTTAACGTTTTGTATCAACGTGAAAACTGGATCGTAATATAAATCGGTAGCATGTGCTATTAGGATCATAGTAAGAACTGAGGATATGTGTAATTCCAACATATCCTGTTGTTTGGAATAAGATTAAGCGTAAGATTTAAAGCAGTTACTGTAATCTCTGTGTGAATCGGCTACACGTAAACATTGATCTGAAATATTATGTGCCTATCGTGTACTGGAAGAGACAATATTTTTAAGTAGCCATACTAGAAAGTATGTGAGTTCGGCGAGGAGTTCTTTACGAGATTTTGTTTTCTTGATTACATGTCGTCAGAATTTGTGTTTCCAGAAAGAATTATCATCTTAGGAGATAGCGTACACGAGACGAAAGATGGCTATTTAACTGTTCAAAAATCCAGTGATATAAGTCTCCGCTGCATTATTCAACATGTGTTGCAACCTGTCAAAATAGTGTGGCTTGTCGACGACGAAATTATCTTGGAGGAAGACTTTGCATCTGATTCTAATGAGACAACCAATATTTCGCTGTCACTTGATGTTGATGCAAGCAATATCAACAAGTCTATCACCTGTGTGGCATATGGACAGTATATGCGAAATATGACTCGGGTGATATTTCTTATTAAAGGTATGGGAAAATTACAACGTTGTTCAATGGATATCCTAATAAGAAAGTCAATATTTAGTACAGTGAAGACATTAAAATTACAAGTATTAATGATAACCAATCAAATAGTTAATAGAACAGCAATTTTTAGTTTTGTTCCTTTAGTGACAGATACAGCGTCTGAAGAAACTGTTAATTTTCCTTTCTATTTAAACTAATAATCAATTTTGGACGTTCAAAAGGGAAACCGCATAATATAATAGAACGATATTTTTATTCTTGTTCTTTAAATGACAGATACAGTGTCTGAAGAAACTGGTAATTTTCTTTCCATTTAAAATTTAAGCTCATTGTTGAGGTGATCAACGATCTTATCAAAATGATATATATCTATTTTTAAGTTGTAATAATTCTGAAAACACGGAGAACCAAATGTTCTTCTATTTGTCATGAACATAAATTCAAAGTTTTTAACGTCAAATGGTGCATTCTAAGATAATGTTTGAAAATAACTTGATACAGGTAGCTCGAAAATCAATATTGTGGTAATTATTCCCTTGAATAATTTAGGTATAGTTACCTGAATCGTTATGGGAGGTGCAGATGTACAGTAAGTATGTTAAACAGGATGGGTGCTGCCACTTTTAAGATTGCTCATACAAAAATTCAAATGGTGCCATCTGAAGCACATTTATACTATAATTCTGGTCTTATAGTCTAAGTTAATACAAATGGAAGGTTTTGCAAATATATAATAATACATTCAATATTTCCCCGCATATTTAGTACATGGTTTGAATCATTAGGAGAGAACCAAAGACGAAAAAAGAATTGTATAATGAGGGAGGAGGGGGGGGGGGTGTTGGTTACCTTGAGCTCATTGAAGCCGTCTTCTTTGTAGGTGTTTGTTCGTCAATGGTGCATGCTGATGGTTAAAACTATAAATAAGAATATATAAGCTGCTTTAAACCCAAGGTTTGTCTAGCCGATACTTTGTTTGAAGTTGCACATAAAGGGAGAGTAGAGGTGGTTCAGCCAGTGATACAATGAATTAAATATATACTTCTGTCGTTTGGAGGCAGAGGACAATAACACTCCTGGTTCGTCTTTATGAAGCGATGAGCTGTGGAACCCTCTACGACCATGTAATGAATCATTATCGGAAACGATCTCGTCTTAGTAAAACGATCAGAAGACAGGTATCGTATTTTCACCGACCTGTTTTGAAGGAATTTCTTAACTTTGCGGTTAATATTGCCCAGGCAATGCAATATCTTGCTTCTCACAAGGTAAGTTATCATTCTTTAACAACTGGTATTCGATTAATAGCGTGCATTCTGAGACACCAAACGTGTTTTATATTTGTTGCCATTTGATGCCATTTGTGCATGTAATATTAGGTTCCATTGTCTCAGATCAGTTCTTGTGCAACTAATTGTGTACACATTTTATAATATCTTTTAAATGAAATTACATATCACAATACTTATATATTCCAAGTAATGGCAAAAAAAGACGCATGAATGGATCCTTTCAATTCATCCATTTTCTCATAGTTTTGCCATCCAGCACTCTCTTTGAGAAAGGTACTGATGACGCCCCAAGGCTCCTGCAAATTATACGATGTTTATCCAAATAACTTATGTATGGAGAGAATTAAACATTTGATGAAAAAGGTAAAGCTATAACATTTAAACGTAAGTTAATTCAAAGTACTTATAATTCATACTTGACCCACCCTTTTTGTTTTCACTTATTTAAAAAAATATAATTTATTTATAATATATTTATATAAATATATGTATATATATATATATATATATATATAAATATAGAGTAGGTTGGCGTCTATCTTGGCGCAGAGTGCTCTATGTCCATTGGACAGAGCGTAATATATGTTCTCTCAAGAGTTGTCTGAAGATCGCTATAACGCGTGAAACTCCGAGTAACAACTACTAGTGTTCCACTAGTCTCATCTAGTATCAACATATATATATATATATATATATATATATATATATATATATATATATATTTATATATGTATATATAAATTCATATTTCTACTTTGTACACAGAAAAATCCTCCTACGGCATGGATGGCTACAGAGATATTTCTTCTTGACAAGTACTTTCTCAAGAGTGATCTTGGAACTTTTCCGTTTTCTTGTGGGAGGTTTTGACGATTGGTAATATTTTATAAAGTGAATTACTTTATGATCCATCATTAAAATTATTGCATTACCTGTGAAACTTGAAACATTTCAGACAAGTGCAGTTACTTTCATTACTTTGCCGCTGACATATGTTTGCATTTTATTCAAAGGTAAAATACCGTTTGCCAGTATCTCACAAGAAGGTATCAAAGAGAAGGTTCTTGAGAGTTTTATGTTGTCAAGACCGGCAATTTGTCCAAATAATATGTAAGGAAAACATCTATGTTATAGTTATGTTCTTTAATCAAGTGCGTTAAGTGGTTACTTTAATTACTATTGATGCATGCATAGCGATAATTTCCAAAATGACACAGCTAAAACGATGTACTCTTCCTTAGAATTATGAAACACTTTTCAGCAACTCAAGATTTTTGTGAAGATTTAGTATTACGTAATACACTATCATTGGTTAGATGACTGTAGTTCTCTGTGCACGACTGTTTCTCACAGGTCCAATTGATATTGATATAATTGATATACAATATTGATTCTTACCTGCCATTATTATAAAATCTTTAAGTATTTTTGAAATCTCACTTAAAGGTTTACTGTAGAGCTAAGAAGGGTAACAAAAACAATTATAAGAAAGGATTACACATATAACTCTATGAATACATTCGGGTATTACAGCAGCAGTTTAAGGGAATAATTGGTAATTATTGTTTTGTACCCATTGCTTCTTTTACTTGACGCTCAGCTCTAAATTTTACTTGTATTTTATGCCAGTTCGTATGTTCGCTTAGCTAAATAATATGACTTAACTTGGACATTTTAAATAATATAAGACGCTGGTGGTAAGAATACAAGAAACGAATGGAGATAATTAAAATCAAACAATATGGCTCATTTTATTTTTGTAGGAAATCACATGCCTTAAGTTTAATTGCTTAAATTCGCATTTAGTGAGCCCGAGGTTAATAATAATTAACAATCATCCCTGACGTTTTGCTGTAATAATTTTTTTAGGTGTCAGTCCAATCGTGCTAGATTTCATTTCTCAAACATTATCAGGTTTCAAGTTATGGTGTCTTGTTGGCAAAAGGACCACACCCTGCGACCTTCGTGCAGTGATATATTGCAATGTATTCGATCAGAATATGAAAAGATGCATGAGGTAGGAAAATATATGTATTCAGGGATCTCATTTCACAAATGTGCACGGAAAATTGTTTTAATACTTCCGAGTCTGAAAATATTCAATCATTTTGAAAAGTAACATACCTACTCAAATTGAACAAACTTTGCAGATGTTAAACTAAGAACTATCGTATTTTAATTAAACAGTAATTGTGTTGATTTCAAAAAAATATAACAATATATATTTGCCCCATTTTATCAATGTTGAAGTTAGTCACTTCTTCCTTGTAAATGGCGCATTGTATAACTTCGGTTTCGTTCAGAAATATCAAGACTGTGATTATTCAGAAATCCCGGAGTGATTCTATGTCGATCATCGAATCAGTGAATGGTGTTTATGTATCGACGAAGTCTGAGTTCATCGTTTTTAGTTTCAAATTGCTCGTAAAATTTTCTCGGGTAAAAAAATACCTGGGATTGAAATATTTACCGTTAATAGGTACCTTCCGGGATAACCAGAGAGAGCAACATAACATACAAATGTTACGAGGCTAATTTTGTTTCAGCAACGTGAAAAACAATATCTTGGTCACTGTTTGCACAATAAAACCGACACTTTAAGGAACTTTGTAAACGCTACAAGCTTTGCACTGATACTATGATGGTTAATATCTATATATATATATATATATATATATATATATATATATATATATATATATATATGTTGATACTAGATGAGACTAGTGGAACACTAGTAGTTGTAACTCGGAGTTTCACGCTTTGTAGCGATCTTCAGACAAGTTGTCTGAAGATCGCTACAAAGCGTGATTCCGCTCTGTCCAATGGACATAGAGCACTCTGCGCCAAGATAGACGCCAACCTACTCTATATATATATATATATATATATATATGTATATATATATATATATATATATATATATATATATATATATATATATATAAGTCAATCGATAAAGGTATCTGAACTATATTAGACATTGCAGTTTTGGTTTATTAACTGTATCCGTCAACAGTATCATTATATGAAGGTCATAGGTGCAACGACACAACCGGTATTAGTCAAAGTGTGCACACAACAGGGGTCGTTTCTTAGTATTACTAAATGATGTCACAATAGAAAATCCCTCTTTGGAATGAAACAGAGAAATAAGAGATTATGTACAGAGCAATTTCTCAAGTAGCTTAAAAGAATAGTTAAAGTATTTAACTACAATACGAGACAACCTTGCTACTTATACAATTGAATACTCTTAACAATACCAAGTTCTAAGAATGAAAGATTTCTTGATATGTTTTCTTAGATTCACTAGGAGAGTTAATTTTCTTAGATTTCTGTAAATAAATGTGTCTAGGACACTTTTTTGAATTGAACTGAATTTAATGTCTACTTGTTATTATCTACTCGTTTTATAATTGTAATTAGCTTACATCATCATAAGACGTGGCAGGCATACTTAAATGATTGTCTGATTCCTTACACGTATGACTTAATGGCAAACCGAAAGTGAAACAAGCATTTTATGAAATATCAAAGTTCAAATGAAAAGAGTACTTCAAGTAGCAATTAATCATTGATACACCAGTTGAAGCAGATAAGACATTATTAAACCTAAACCGATCTAGCATAATCTATCAAATACGGTTTTATGACACACAGTGGTTAGAACTACTACCTCACTAAGCAAAGAATATTAATAACCAGAACATTACACTGTGTTTGCAAATTAATATAAGATTATGTGTAACACCAAAACGCCATAACGCCAAAAATGTAACTAAATTACAGAATTTATCAAAGACAAAAGACATTACCGCTGTAGTTATTTCTAATGTTCACTTTATTTTCAGCAACGACCAATCTGACAAATAATCGTTGACAATTACGAATTAGTGTGTACAATTTCCATTGCATTTACCACTGAACATATCTCTTTTAACGATTCACTCTAACATTACATTTAAAAGATACTGAGTAGCTAGGAATTTCAATAACGCCACAACAGCATAATATTTTTATTGATTAAGGTTAGGATGACTTACCAACATTGTTGCGTTCTGTCTGGAACCGACGATGAACAAAGATGTTATGTCGTCTTGCAAGCAAACCTTCGTACGTGCAGTTTTCGGTCAATAGTGTTTCCTAGTGCGGCTTATCAATACTTGAACTTTGGATTGTAGATTATAAAACCTGGTATAGTGTAGACTTTTTTGCATACATGGCAAACATGTCTGTGATATAGATAATAAAATATGTTTACTTTGTGGGCGAGCTGTGTTAACAACGATTATAAATAACATCACGAGATATCTATGAAGTAAGGTTTGATTTTTAGGTAACTTATTCGTAGCATAATACATACATATTCCTTACGTTAGTTTTGGTAGATTTTGGATAAGACTATTCGGTTCCACAGAAGTTCATTGGTTTGACTGTTTATATTGACACCTTTCCGGTTAACACAATTATTACAATCATGGAAATCATTATACTTAATATTAAACACATTAATATTCGAATCGGGTTAGAAATCATCAAGATTTTACACCAAGAACGTACTATGTGCAAAATGGATAGTATTAGAACATTACCGAACTGAGATAACTGTTATTGTCGTTTGATCCGTTACGTCCACATTGCTAACATGATGAAAACGTTAGCCCAACCACGCTACTGCATTAAACGTCAATACCTGATTACAATAGCAAATACAGGACCGGATGTCATCACTGAGAAATATTAACATCATATTTATTTACATGGAGGTAACAATTAATCAGGTGAAAACATCAAATGCATTTGGATTGTATGTACACTACAATGGTTTGCAATAGATTTACGCCGTCGACCGCCTACCAGATCTTGAAATCTTAACGAAGTTAGAGGGTTATAATTGATTGTGTGGTGCAATGTGTTTGGTTCAGAACTATAAAGTTATATTCATGTAGTTGCAAAAAGTACGTTGAGTATGTTTTCTTTACATTCAAGCTTGAATGAATGCGTTCTTTACTGCTATATAATAACTCAAGGAAGTATACTTTTCTTAGTTTCATGCAAACAACACTTCTTAGAAGCTGACGTTTCTAAACAAAAGTCAACGCCTTGATGACAACGTATTAGCCACATTATGTGCTCTAGGTCATCTTTCAAGCGACAAATATTATAAGAGGTTTATAAAGATGGATCAATACATTTTATGTGTTCTATGTTAGTGCAATTATTGAGAAACCTGTTCTCATATATACACAAGCCATGCTTCCACCACTAATATTTTGCCTTGGAAAGGGACACTCGATCCTTGTTTATTTGACGATATTTGGTAGCTTATTATTTCGCCAGTAAGAATTCTGCTAAATATGTAAATAGAAGCACACAAAAGATAGCATGCTCTTAAAAGTAGTATCATACTAAAAGTGAAACAGATTTTACATTTTATGATATATCATACGCAAGTTAAAACGCTCTTCAAATAATGAAAGTGCAATTGTAATCAGTTCAAGTTGATAACGAAACTATACCATGAGCTCTTTTAATACATTATAGTTTGTCATTCAGCGTTGAGTGTCATGAAATAAGTTACAATCTATGGTCACGTGGAGAACGTAGATGACAGATATATTCGATGTAGGAAAACCTGTTCCAGAGAGATATTCCAGTAAAATGTTGTTAGAAAAATATATACAATGTATATCTGGCCTTAGTAAACTAGGCCTACATTACAGCATTCAGCATTATCAATAGATGTAGGTGGCTTCAAAGGGTTCCCAAAAATCGAGAAATCCAACAAATTCTGGTGGCTTTGCCTCTGGACCCCAGCCCCTCTACCATGGCTTTGATATGAAGTCCATACAAATTTAGTTTATTCCTCCCCCATATATGTTTTACTCGCTAAGAGCAAGATCTAATCCCAGATTCATTCGACCAAAAACGCATTTTGCTGCTACTTTTCTTGATTTCCAAAGACCATTAGATTGGTTCGTAATCAACAATGACGTTGTTCAACTTCTGTACCATATTATTCGAAATTAAATGTTTCATTGATTTAATAGATATCTCCCTAGGAATCTAACTGTATTTTAATTTAAAATTTCTCTCTCGGATCCCATATTTTTATTATCTTTCATAACGCTCTTTTCCATCCCAGGAATTAACTTCACTTGATTCGTGTAGCTCGCGATGCCATTATGGCAACTGTTTATTCAGTTTGTGATTTAGCCGCTGTTAAGATGTAACTTAATGTATATGTGCATTCTTTAAGTTAAGGCTTTTTAGACATGTAACACACTTTTATTTAACTAATTCTCGATTAAATATTTGTTATAACCTTTTATGTTATTACTTACCTAAGTACGATTTTCGTGATACCAAGACAGAACAATGTAGTTTAATTGTTAGTCTCTTACATTGTCATAAATCAGTATGTTTCTTTGACAAAGCACCTTAAAACAAATTAATTAAATACACAACAAGTACAGATAAATGTACTCATCTTCTCTGTTTTCTTCTTGTTATTGTCTTTTTTGTAGTATATTTATTTCATGTAATGTCTCCTTCTAAAGTATTCTCATATACGTTTGATTATAATACCCGTTTGACCGGTTTGACAAACAAATGTGTTAACTTTATGCATTTGACGTCATCTTCACTAAGTGTGACGAGATACTAATTGTTTGTTTTAAAAGTCAAATGTACTAATGCAATATGGACCTGTGAAGCTCTACTATTATGGGATATGTCGTTAATTTCGAGGACAGTAAACATATACCTTACTCTCCCTCGTTTCCCTTGCTGTCGTTCTGTCCACTGAATCATTGCCTACTGTCGTGTTCCAAAAGTATACACGAGACAGTCAGCGTCCTAGTTTTGAGTATTACATCTAACGTCGGTCTGAAATTAACGGCAAGTCGTCATTCAAATTGGAGGTTGATATCAGTGTGATCATCTAAATATGAACGTAAGCCTTGAGTAACAATACAGAGGGAACAAAGAAAACATGGTTTCTAACTTTCGTCTTAATTCCCATATTCACATAATATGAGGCTAACTATATAATACCCTACCGGGCCTGTGAAATACATTCCTCTGAAGTTAAAGTCTTTCCGGAAACGTATTACTGCGCATGTAAATCGCTTCACGGGCACAGAGAATATGTCAATTATGTGACTGAGCACCCCAGGGTTCCCAGAAAGGGTTGAATTATATTTTATACACCTTCCTTTTCCTAAAATTTTTTGTGCAGTCATGTCGATATGAACACTTACCAAATGCTAAAGCTTCGCCACTTGGACCCATTGAAATACCTCACTGAGAGATTTAATTTCTCTGCCCAGAATTTGTTAATGTGTTTAAACTGACTAAGAGATAACAGGTAACATCTAAACATACTGAAGCTTTCCGGGGCTTTGTTGCAAGGGCTCTGAGATACATTCAATAGAATCTTCGAATTAACCCTCTTTCTGACATGTATTGTTTATTTCGCAGCTACCGTGAATTAGCTTAACAGATCCTTCTTATCTCAAGTCGATACAGTATGCACTAGTAATGTGACAAAATGCTACTTTTGTTGCATATTTTGCATTTTTGTTGTTGCACTTTTGTTGCCTAGAAAGACGCTCTCAGATAATATAGTTGGTCAAAATGGTGAATGTTTTTCACCAGTAGTAGCTGTAGATTGAAAGAAGACTTTGTATTGCTAGTAAAAAAAATAATCAGAATATTGAGAAAAAAGTGCCCATTTCATCGAAACAAAGATATTTTTTGCGAAAGGAAAACAGGTACTGATCTATGCGGTAATAAATGTACATTGAATGTCAAACTAATAGGTTTATTACCATATATTGTAACACACAGCTCAAAGAATGGAAGTGTAATTTTAATCAGTTCAAGTAGACAATACAAATTAGCACTAAAGAATGAAACTACAGCCCAAACACTTATGTATTTATTTTCCCGCGCCCTTCATTGATAAGTGTTCTTTTAAACGACCAAGTCGTATAACATTTAATGAAATGGACACTTCAATGCAGTGATCAAATTAATGCGACATTGCTTTGCAAGTATCTGGTAAGATTAGTTGTAATAAGTTCGTAGAAAACCATGCCGTATTTTCCTGCGCTACAATAATGCGGCACACGTCCCGACCATACATGAGTAAGCAGTCGTGTCCAAATATATTAAATACACAGTCTGAAAAAAAATGTTCTTCCCCGCCTGGCATAACTAACTTGATCCTCCTTTATTTTCGTGATTTCGACTTGGATGGGGTAATTCTGCACCGTATCAGAGATGACTTCGCGGGTCACGCAAGTCTATTGGAGCTCCCCGTACTAGACTTTGCTGTAATGTAAACAACGTATACGTACACGGATACTGCTAGCCGAGTTTCTGTGCTGTTTGGGCCTAGTTTATAATAGTTTACTAGTAGAAGCTTACTAGTACTAGTATCGACAGTTTTTAAAGTTCAATACGAAGAGATAAGTTGATAGTTTCACAGTAGTTTCCCATTCTTTCAGTAATTAAAAGAGGATTTTGAACAAAGTAAAATTATTAGTTAAAGAGAGTGAAAGTTCTCTCACAAATTACAATTCACAATATCACGTTGTTAGATTCGAAGGAACCTTAGCCCAGAATATGCTATTTGCTCTTGGAATTGAACTTCCAAAACCTGGATATGCTTTATTTGCTTAATTCCTGCTATTGAACTTGGAATTCCGGGTGAAACTGTTTGACTACCTAATAAATGGGCCCTTTTGTCGGATTAGGGTAACCAACTTGTTATAACACGTTCGTGACTGCAAAACAGGAACATCTTTAATAGCCTTTACCAAACAATCATTTAAAACATCGAGTAGCATGGACAAATCATTGGTCACCTCGGCGGTTTCACTTTTACTTAACTGCATCTAGTGTCTTAAAGCTATCCGGATAGTAGCATATACACGTTTGTACTTACCTGCAATGAAGAATTAAGGTCCATTTTAATAGCTAACAATTGAAAAATACATCCGATACTTAGTTGCCGTTATTTATATAACACCAAACACACACGCACACACACATATATATACATATATATACATACATATATATATATATATATATATATATATATATATACATATATATATATATATATATATATATATATATATTAATCGATGGAACAAAACATAACCAATATTAAAAACAACAACAAGTTGTTTATCAAGGTCTGACACAAATAATACCCACGTTATGTAGCGTAATCGGACTTATATTTTAAAATACAAAAATGTAAGATGAACCATAAATTTGCCAAAATACAGAATACAACTAAGGATTTGGCTGAATAAATCACGATTCAGCAGGCTAAATGTTCATTGGTACTGTGAACAGGGCTTATATAGTCAAATTTGAGTAGCGAATACAGAAAAGGGCGGGGTATACAAGTTTTCTGTTAGTAGGTTCTTTGGTCTAGTTTTAGGAGATCATTGCTGCATCTACATCTACAATCTACTAACCATTGGTTCTTAGAGAATGTTAATAATCAGTAAAGCACCCAGTTACAAAATAAGTATAAACATTGTGTATAACATTATGCTGGTATTATATTATCCTCGGCCCGTGTTACTACCGGTATTATACACATTATGTGTATTATGTTCGTATTGATAAATATTTGCTTCCGGCAAAGATAGAAGTCATTGTTCGAACACAAAATAAATTTGAAAAAAAGAAGCTTGATATAAAGACTACTTTAACCTTGCTGGACACATCGTCATTAAATATGGCATACCGTATGGCGATCAAGAAAACCTAGCTTTTACCAGCTACTCAAGCTAGTGCAAGTCATGGTTTGATATATCGCATGCAATTTTTTTATTTTATGGCCAAAACAATAACAAAGAAATGCCTAGACCAACATAAATATACATTTTATTGAAACAGACCGGTAAGGATGAGTTGTCAGCGTTATTTATTCCTGAACTGTAGAAAAACAGTTATAATTCAAAGTAAACACAAATAAATATAATAATATGATTTCTTTGCCTCTACATAAAAGTTCAATGAAGTTCAATGATGACAAAGTGAGCAGACACCTTGCATGAGTCACATGTTATATAGTTAAGTTAATAGCTATGAAATATTATTTCATGGCGGTTCATTCGACTCCTTTCCAATCGAATGAGTAATTCTAATGCCGTATACTCTGGAAGGAGAGGACAGAGTGCTGGGTGGCAAGTTGGCAGGAGTATTGACATTTCTGTCAACATGTATGGATATGCATTACGTTATACTATTAATAATTGAATGAATGGCTAACTAGTTTTAATCTATTATCAGTGGGGAACCTTTGGAGTATTGACCCTTTTTGCTTCCCTAATAATAGTACAGACACAACGGTTATAAACTCTTTAGTGAAGATCTAATTAACTAAGTTCAGCAAACAGCTTTTACAGATAAGAACGAATATGTTTGCCATATTAGCAAAGTGACTTTACTTGTGTCATTGCTCTCAGAGGAAATGTGAATAGAGGGCGAACATCAGGGTGAATTTTATAGGACGTGTGTTAGTCGTGTTCTGAATTCTCGAATTCTGTATGACCGACCCTTAGCCTGAGTCGCAACCTAAACCCGTTGGGTCCTTCAACGCCGGTGTACAGCACAGTAAATTGTTATCAGTTACATAATAAAATTATGTTATTGTCGATATTCTTTAAACTTTGTAAATTGTCAGGCTATTATACATGTACTATTTGATTGGATACAGAGATTGTGGTTTGAGGTTAGCTTAAACCTTTGTGTCAACTAGTTTCATCACCATGTACGATGAAGATACATCCCAAAATTGTTTGAAAAACCAATTGTGTATTGTATGGTTTATTAATGTATAATGTTCAGTATGTGTATGTAGGAAATGGCAGAGGTGAATAGTAGGAAACGCAATCCTGACATAGTAAAGGTCTACTGTGGATCTGTATATGACATTTTCTCCACAGTAGTCCTACGTATTCCATTACTCATATCCCTTACTCTATTATCCTGTATGGTAAATTTGAGTGTAAACAATAATATAAAATATTTACGTTTATTCCAATATTTAACCTCCCTTATTCATCTGTTTATAGAATAAATCAAATAAATAAATACAAATGTTGTATTTGTTTGTTGAAATAACTGTATTGAAAAACAAGGTTCAGTTCCAAAAGCATAAGAAAAGTAGTTCATGGAGTAGTCACGACAAGCTTTTAGCACATATTTTCCAAGTTCAACTGACCACGTGATCATTGATGTTCTTCATTAATAAATACAAAACTATTGTTCATAATTTGACATCCTAGCAAAATGGTTCTCATGAAATCTGCCATGTTCTAATTTTGGCGTTCGCGTAATGCTAAAACTGTTGGTGCTGTTATTTGTCATAAATCGCAGTTGAACTACACCATTTGTCTAGCTGTATATGGCATTGTCCTGTACAATTAAATTTTACATATCGATGCCTCTCTTATGAATTAATCTTCTGAAGCAACTCCCCCTGCCACCAGGGTCCTTCAGTCGTTAAAATTGTGTCAATAAAACTTTACTTTCCAACTGTATCTAACTAAAGCAGAATCTTCGAAACACTACTTTTTAAGTCGTGATCGCAATCGATCGTAAAGCTAGCATTTATCTTCTGCTTGACAAAATTGGTGACGGAATGAAACAAACAACGACGTTACACAACGACATGGCAGTTATGAGGAAATGTGCGACAATCTTTGCAAGCACTCTCCCACACGCCTCACACATACACACAACTTACACACACCTCACACAAACGGCCACGTTAAAATATCTGCCACCGTTCTCTTCCTCAACTCAAAATGGAATCTTGGTCAAACTATTTCTGTATGACTATTACATGGACCTTTATGAAATGTCCACACAATGCATTTTCAACTGTTGCTATGGTAAACGATAGTATTTTAATATCATGCAACAGCCTTATAACAATACTATATCCCCGTGTACATGACATGTTGGGTGCACGGCTTAAATAACTTAAGGCCTTGGTTTTCAACCTTTTTTCGATCACGAGCCCAATTCGTCTTCCGAGCCGTCCTCGCGAGCCCATACCCTACCCTGCAAAGTTATCAACTTCGTAAAATCAATTTCACAGCGTTTATTAGTGTATTCTTGACACAAGTGACCCGGGGACTCAATCAGAGCTATGTATGTTCCTCCGTGATCAGATGACAGGTACTGCCCAATTAGAGCCTATCTCAAAGATTTCTTGCAACCCTCAATGGTACAAGGCAATGGTACAAAGCAAGGCTTCCACACATCATAACCTTGGTAAATACGTAGTGTGCAGTGGTTGGTGGGTGTCACCGAATTCTCTTATACTAGTCTTATAGGGTTAGGGTTGAGTAAATTTTACCCGTTGTACAAGGTTTCATCGAAGAGGCTTCCTAAGAAACATCATCATGTGCCTTCGCCACCAGCCCCCAAAAATGCCACAATTTTTAATCATTACTGGGGCAATGCTCGCGAGCCCACAAAATCGGCTTCGCGGGCCCAAATGGGCCCGCGAGCCCAAGGTTGAAAACCACTGACTTAAGGTCTACCTTATAGCAAAATAGCGAACGAAAGATTTATCGTACTTACAAACTGAGCATAACGTAAAATAAAGTTTACTGTTTTGTTTTCTCCAAAATATAATTTAACTGTACCGCCAAGCAGTCGTTCCTTTCGAGGCAACCGGCAATAGGAAGAAGAATTACTTGTGGCGATTTACTCAATATTATTAAATAATATTATTAAATGTGTATTATGTATTCAATATTACTGTTGGGCATATTACACATATACTCCTTTCGGATATTCGAAACGTAACGGGACAGAACGTTCGACAAAGATCTTTTGTGAAAACTGTGTTGCAACTATAAGTTGTAGACAATGCCATTCCAGTTTTTTGTATAAATCTGCCTCTGAAGAGATCATCTTATTATCGAGTTGTTACGGTTATAAATTTCGCTTACTGCTATTGTTTCTCTGTGATAACAATGAAGTGAAAGTCAAAGTCAAAGTCAAAGTGAAAGTTAAAGTGAAAGCTCTTATATCGTTTATTTGTTATGATTTAAAATATCTATAAGCATGCTTCAATTCTATTAGATTACCCTCTTAATACAATATAAGGGGAGATAATGAACTAATATTCTGAAGTCATTGTACTTTATGATAATGATGTATTAGTGTTTTAATTTCCCTACAAGAGAACAATAAATCACTGAAACACTGCGGCTACACCCCCTCCCCACCCAAACCCAATATATATAGTGCTGAGATATATTCCAAGGTTTACAAGAGGAGAAATTCTTCTGTCTGACATTTAGTTGTGTGCTTCAAATTGCTAAGAGGCCAAGAACTAGATGGCAGTGCTGCAGCTCCTGGTAGCTTCCTCGTTGTTGTCCCAGCCAATAATTTACACCATCGAAAATACTTCATACACGTAAAGATTCATAAGTTATACAATTATAAAAGCAAATTGTACTTTTTAAGAAAGGTGAATCGAACAGTCACTGCATTTGATTTCTAAAAGCTAAGCGGTATCGAAAGCGACGCTACTAGGTCAATGCAGCCAGTACCGACAAAGAAAAACACCCATCCACTGATGCCGACCCACTTAAAGAAATAGAATCTCTCCACCAAACTGGAAATTGAAAGGAAATTCTTTGCTCAATGGAGAAAGCATGAAAGTTCCATTTCCGTGCGTACAGGGTGTCAAATATCAAGCAAAATTACCAAAGGTCAAACTAAGGTTGGACTTGATAATTATGGTTTGTCCTTTAAGGGTCAGATTATTATATTCCTGTTCATATCCTTGCTACGCCACTACCACCCATATTTAGAGGATTGACACGCATCCAAACGTAAATACGGATCATATGGCATGTGAGTTCAGCATGATGCCTGCGTGATATATTAATCACATGACTACACTCACATTTCAATAGTAACATTAATTTTTACGTTATTTGAAAGTGCTAAAACTACAACCTTACTTGTTTGTGTTTCATAACGTATAAGTTAGCATTACCCATTGAAAAGCTCAAGTTAAATTTTCCGCATATGAAAATGTTAGTGCGTTCATATATATTTAACGCAAAAAACCAAGTTTGGACTTGATGATTATGGTTTGTCCTTTAAGGGCCATTTATATTCCTGTACATCTCCTTGATACGCCACTACCACCCCATATTAAGAGGATTGACACGGATACCAACGTAAATGCGGAGTAAATGGCATGTGACTTCAGCGTGATGCCTGCGTGATATATTAATCAGATGACTACACTCACATTTCAACTCACAGTTAAATTTTCCGGCATATGAAACTGTAAGTGCATTCATATTTAACGGAAAGAAATTTCCGTATGTATTGTGATAATAGTGTCAACATTTTTTTTAATAGATTCTCAAACAAACATCGAGATAAACAAATCTAAATTAACTGTGTTCAAAGGGAGTATTGAATCGGCATCCATTAGATGCACCAATGTTAAGTTTTCGTGAATTATTGCGAAATCCCAGAAATACAGCTCTAAGGTGAGAAAAGTTCTCACAATCAACATTTACAGTTTGCCTTTACTACATGATGAAGAATAATCAAATCAATTAAAAAGTTATACATATGCAGATCAATAACATTGAAAAATACTTCTGGTTCTCCATACTAAGTAACTTTACCACAAGTGATAGTAAACATATGAGCATACTCAAAACATGTTGAACGACTTAGATCAAGGTTAGAGAGAACTTTTAAGCTAAGCCTCAAAACAGCATCGATGGAGGGGGGGGGGGGTGCGCGTTGGAAATTAGTACTACACCATTCCTCCTCTCGTTACATTTCACGCCAAAACGTTAAATATATTGACGAATACATTTCGTTTCCAACATTGAGGGTTAAAACAAGGAAGTTGGTAAAGTGCTATGCAAGTTTGCCTTATTTTCTATGGATTGGACCATCCCACAACTTATGTAGGCATTAACTAATATACTGCTTTACTGATATAAAGTGATCAATAATATATGAACAACAATTCTGAAATGTTTGCAGTTCCTTTGAAGAAGCTATTCATTTGTAAATGAAAGTCGAAAGTGAACGACATGGCACGTTTCCATAATTTCCGGGTATATGTGTGTATTGGTGCTGTGAAAGTTCGACTCGTGATTTTGTCATGCTGGCTCTTGATATATTGCATAGTGTTAATCCATTAATGGTACATCGTCCGTTATTCGTTTATTATAGCGTGTTTGTCAGAAACATACATAGTGTTTAATCAGTATTCTTCTTAAACTGTGCAAACGATGTCACTAAAAGGATGAAGGCTTACCATTTCTCAAGATACAAAATACACCTGTGTGACATAGTATTAGGGTTTTTTTTTTGTACACTAGAACAATAATTTAAGAAGGAAATATTGTTTTTCACATGGATGCTTTGGTTTCAAAACATAAAAAATAACAAGAAAGCACATATTATAAACCTGTAAGCATTATTTTTGCTCCTCATAAATTGTTGGTGCCCCTCCAACTCGGAGTATCTGCGTCCCAAGGGCCCAAATATTTCTGTAAAGCCGTCTCCCCAAATTAGTTCGTTCTTATCAAAGCCAGCATGGCGAAAAATATAGACGGCTGGGCTTCGTGCTTTATGTATATAGGTAAGTGATTAGCGTAAGATTGTACAACGTGTGCGAACGTGCTAGGAATTCCTCCTTTTGTTTTGTGCAAAAGGTAAGAACAACTGTGTAAGTCGCTGCTAAATCCAGTGAGTTGTAATTCATGACAACTACATTTTTCACACAGAACTCGAGCTAATATGATGCATCAAGTGTCTCCGTATTTGAAAATGAAAGATATATTGACAATAAGATCAGGATTTTGTCGAAATCTGGTTATTATAACGTAAGCTCCCTTGTGCGAGTCCTCGTTTTGGGTGTAACAAGATGGCGCTAGTGACATTTATATCGCTGCAAAGCGTATAGTTCTTTGCAGGTGCGATATGGTTTCTATGTTTACATTTCTGTGTCACGTGTACCTACAGGGTTTACTTACATTGTACTCTACAGTCAAGTAAACTATAAATATTCAATTTTAACACAAAAATCACTATATAACTAGTTGAAATTTTCCATTTTATTGGGGGTGGGGATCGATTATACTTTAAAGGTATATGTATGTTAGCAGTAAAAACAGTGTATTTGCGATTATAGTTTTTCGACCAAACCACCTTTGACCTAAAGTTAAAGCTAGCATTGCGCGCCTTAGAGATGTGATTGGGAGGGAGTGGGATTGGTAGGGATGGCTAGGGACGTGTAGGAAGGGGTAGAGAGATTAACTCTAGCTTAAAAGGTAACCGAACTCCAAGGGTAATTATCGGCGGGCATTGGATTCCAGTATAGGAACTGCACGTCAGCTGGGCTTTCCTGGAGGGTGTGGTATTTAAGGTTAAAGAATGATCCCCAAAATGAGCTACATCATTCCAAATGATATCCTCTTGAAACCACGCTGTTCTTAATGACCATCATTGCAAGGTCTTTAAAACAGGGATGGGTGACGCTTAATTGGTAGAAGTGTCTGCCTGACACAAATTTTGCAAAATTTAAAAGCATATGGTCCTCGATTAGGATGAGTACTTGAAGAGTACTTGACAGTACTTCGTGAAAAGAGAGCTATGTTCTTTTAAAGTAATATCAAGAAGCCACAGAATGTTTGATAATTTACATATGGATTACGTTATAGTTTTACTATATTGCATATATCTCATGCACCTATACCCCAGCATAATATAATTTACATGCCACCTACTATATTACACAAAATACATGAGCGGTGTTTATCGAACAGTTGGTAGTACACCTTTTTACCCAACCAATCCTGCATCATTCCATGGTCACCATAAAATGTTTGATGATATTGACAATATCAAGGTCCGAGCAATGTCGTCATAATTTATATTACATCATATGACTACAAGGACTCCATAAGTGAGCAGAAGTTTCTAAAATATAACATAAAAATACCGCAAAAGTACGGCATGAAAAGAACACTTAGTTAGTAGTCGGATTATAAAATGTTGAACTAGGACACTGTTGCTCGTCACTCGGATCCTACAATGTAGTATGGTACTTGGTAGTGGGACCACAAATACTCGGAAGTACTTAGTAATGACATAAATGTCCTCATCCACACACTGGTTTAGTGTGCCTCAAATGTATATCTATCTTGATGTTTTCATGCTATGACTTTAAGGTTAGGGAACAAACCACATAATCACCTGAATACTGCTAGACGAAAATGGAACCTCTGTGATTTCTGTAGCGAAAACTTCTGTTCTAATATGAATGTCTCTCATCAAACCACACGTTTTATCTAGGTCGCTTCTTTTCAAAATTGTCAACGCATGGGCACCTTTTAGGAAAATTTGTCTCGTTACTTGCAAGGTACCCTTTCAAATAATAAAAGGCCTCAATTTAGTAACACTACTTTAAAAGGGGTACATCTCATTAATAAAAATGGGCACTGTTAATTCCAAGTTGGATCATTGTGATGATCGTTCACAATATGTGTACACATGTCCCCTGTGTATCTGGTTTCCCCGCACCTGCAGTAAAAAAGGTTTGTATCACAAATGTGCATTTAATGTAAAGACCTGAAAATACATGCCATGGAATGAATCAAACTCACACTTTCGACATAATACATTCTACGTTGTGGGCAGATAGATAGCTGGTTATGATTAAGTTACGGTAAACCAAAATTTAGAAGATAAAACACTCAGAAACGTGTTGAGTTCACTTTACATCTGATACAGTGTAGCACTTTAAATACTATAAAACAAATTGAGTCTGTAACTGATATTGCGCCTGTATACCAGTGCTTAATAAAATGAAGGCCTAGACCTACAGGCACTATTCCTGGATCACGTAGATTTGACTAATGACCCATTTATCTCTCTGGTGAGCTATCTCTCATATGAGTTTCCTCACTATGGACCTATGCTCGAATTAAAAGTTGGTACTTCATGTAAAAGTAGAGAGGGTTGTCATTTGAAGGAATCCCAGAAACAGAATCATGTTTCACGTGAAGAAGTAGCTAATAACACAGATTCAGATTCGGATTTGTTTGAAATGTTGTAATAACTTTCTTTGGCGATTTTTTATTCAATACTGTTATCTACGAGGCTGTAAGTTACCTCAGATGTCCCACTATTTTGAAGAGCGAAGCTCTAGATCAGGTACTGATAAAATCGTTCATGTATATACACTTTGGTATTCTTCTTGAACTTAAAACAGTCCACGCAATTATGATAACGTATGTAAATAGCGACGACTTTATTTTCCTTAGTTTTTAAATCAGATGACTCATAACGTACATGTTGGATTAACATTTATACTTGGTATGAGGATTCATCATCTTGGTCGTGTAGTGAGGGTCACTTTAAGCTGTCGTGATGTATATAATCTAGGTTTATATAATCCCTCTCCCTCCACCTGACTAAAAGAGAATCTGCATCCCGTTTAAGTTGTTTTCCGTCTACATTAATGTTTGGAAGACCTCTCATGAACAGTTGCTCTGCAGTGGTTACTTTGAAATATGACAGTCGCAATTTTTCTGAAGAGAATATATAAGCAATGGCGCTTATTGTTAATATCACGTCAACTGTTTATGCAGATGAGTACTATTCGCGCTTTCAATAAGCTGACTCGTACATATGGGTGTACGACTCATAACGTTATCATGATAGTCGCTGTTAGATGTCTCCGTACGATATCGCGATGTGGTCTGTGTACCTTCATAACTTCATTTACATGTATTGCAAAACTATGAAATTCCAAAGTATCAATTTTCAAAGTATGTTCGACTGGAAATGTCAACGACGCAGCTTTCTGTTTGTTGCGACGTAGTTTTATAAAGTATAGATGGGAGGGCTGAACTAAATAAAGTGAGCAAAATATAGTAAGGTTAACAAGAAGTATGATGTTATACATACAAAATATTACAAAGAAGATTGATGGTTAATATTCATATCTATCAGATAATCGATGGAAGGTATCCGTACTACGTTAATCATGGTAGTTTTCGGTTTCTTAACTGTATCTATATTAACAATATATGAAGGTCATTAGTGCAACAACGCAAAATACACACTAAGATTTGTTTCTACATAGTACTCAATTATGTCAAAATGTGTAAAATCGAAAGAAGATCCCTCTTTGGAATGAAACAGAGAAATGAGAGTTTATCTTAATTTAATGTTGTGGTTGGTTATCAGCGATGTCCTTTACAAAACGACATACGTCATAAATTCAGTACAGAGCAATCTTTCAAGTTGCTTCAAAGTATCTAGTATAAGGTCATTAAATACATACGAGACACTCTAGCTGCCTGTACAAAACAATACTCTTGTTATGCTTAGGTATCAACAACAAATCCTGACTTTCCTTCCTTAGATTAACTAGGAGAGTTTATTTTCAAATATAAATGATGAAATTGTGTCAATAGTTACGCCTGATCCACTCGTTTTATAATAATTTGTAATTTGCCTACGTCATTATTTGACGTGGCAGTCATACGTTACTGATTGCATGACTGCGTAAACGTTTGAATAAATGGCAAACCGAAAGTGAAACAAGCATTCTATGAAATATCAAAGTTCAAATGGAAAGAGTACTTCAAGTAGCAATTAATCATTGGTACGCCAATTGACACAGATAAGACTAGTATAATCTATAACATACGGTTCTATGACGCACGGCGATGAGAACTACTACCTTACTATGTAAAAAATGATAACCATAACATTGCACTGTGTTTGCAAAATAATATAAGTTTATGTGTAACACTTAAACGCCATAAGGCCAAGCATGTAAATAAATTACAGAAATTATCAACTACGTAAATTACCGCTGTAGGTATTTCTAATGTTCACCTTACTTTCAGCGACGATCAATATGACAAATTATCGTTTCGTATTACGAGTTAGTGTGTACAAAACCCGTTGCATTTACCACTGAGCATATATATTTTCCACCATTCATTCTAACATTACATTTTAAAACATACTGTGTAGCTAACAAATATGATTACGCCACAACGGCAGTTATAATTGATTGAGGTTAAGGTGACTTACGAACAACGTTGCGTTCTGTAGGAAACCGACGATGAACAAAGATGTTATGTTGTCTTGCAAGCAAACTATCGTACGTGCAGTTTTCGGTAAATAGTATTTCCTTGCTTATCAATACTTGAACTTTGGATTATAGATTATAAAACCTGGTATAGTGTAGACTTTTCTGCATATATGGCAAACATGTCTGTGGTATAGATAATATAATATGTTTACTTTGTGGGCGAGCTGTGTTAACCAACGAATATAAATAACATCACGAGATATCGATGAAGTAACGTTTGACCTTTGGGTAAATTATTCATAGCATAATACATACATTTTCCTTCCGTTAGTTTGGTATATTTTTGATAAGACTATTCGGTTCCATAGGAGTTCATTGGTTTGACTGTTTATATTGACATGATATTCATGTCTCATGTAATCATACGTGAACCTTCCCAGTTAACGCAATTACTAAAATCGTGGAAATCATTAAACACATTAATATTCGAATTGGTTTAGGAATTATCAAGATTGTACACCAAGAACGTTCCATGTACAAAATGGATAGAAATAAAAACATTATCGAACTGTTTTGTCGTTTAGCTCGAAACGTCCACAGTTTTAACATAATGAAAACGTTAGCCCAACCACGGTACGGCATTTAACGTCACTACCCGATGATATTGGCAAGTACAGGACCAACATCGTCATCACTGAGAAATATCAACTTTATTTTTATTTACATGGAGGTAACAACTAATCGCGTGAAAACATCAAATTCATTTATGTACACTACAATCTTTTGCAAAAGATTTACGCCGTCGACCGCCTACCAGATCTTAAAATATTAAAGAAGTTAGAAAGTTATAATTGTCTGTTTGGTGCAATGTGTTTTGTTAAGAACTATAAAGTTATATTCCTCAGTTGCAAAAAGTAAGATGAGTATATTTTCTTAAACATTTCATATTTAATGACTGCGTTACTCGTTCCAGGCGCTTTTGATGATCATTGTAAAATATTGCTATATAATGACTCAACGAAGTATACTTTTCTTAGATTCATACAAACAACACTTTTTAAGAGCTGACGTTTCTAAATAAAAATCAACGCCTTGATGACAACGTATAAGCCAAATTATGTGCTCTAGGCTATCTATCAAGCTACAAATAATATGAGAGGTTTATAAAGATGGATTATACACAATAGGTATCAAGCTCTTAACAATAGAATAATACTGAAAATGAAACAGATTTTACATTTAATAATATATTATACGCAGGTTAAAACGCTCTTCAAATAATAAAAGTGCATGTATAATCAGTTCAAGTGGATAAAACTATTTTTTTACGAGACAGTGGAACTTTACCATAAGCTCTTTTCATACTTTATAGTTTGTCCTTCAGCAATGAGTGTTACGAGTTAGATTGCAATCTATAGTCACGATGGGAACGTAGATGACAGATATATTCGATGTAGGGAAAACCTGTTCCAGAGAAATATTCCGGTACAATCTGGTTAGATGTAACTTATTATGTATGTACATTCTTTTAGCTGAGGCATTTTAAAAAGGACGTGTAACACGCTTTATTTAACTCATTCCCGATTACATATTTGTCTAACGTCATAAGTCTTACCTATCTCATTACGACTTATGCGATACCAATACAGAACAATGTAGTCTCTTACATGTAAATTAGTATGTTCTTTTGACAAAGCACCTTAAAACTAAATTAATAAAATACACAACAATTACAGACAAATGTACTCATCTTCTCTGTTTTCTTCTCTTTATTGTCATGTTTTCCTATATCCCTTTTATGTTATGGAGGGTTACTGCATATCTGCTCACATAAGCTCTTTTTGAGCTTCACCTTCTTTGGTATTCTCATATAAGTTTAATTATTATACCCGTATGACCAGTTTGAGAAATAAATGTGTGAACTGTATTCATTTGATGCCAACTAAAGTGTGACGAGAAACAAATGGGTTGTCTTAAAAGTCGACTGTACTAATGCAATGTGGACCGGTGAAGCTCTACTAGTATGGGATATGTCTTTAATTTCGAGGACAGTGAATAAATACCTTAGGATACAGATAATAGTTGTCCCTTCCTCCCCCTCGCATCCTTTGCTGTCGTTCTGTCCAGTGATTCATTGCTTACTGTCGTGTTCCAAAGTCCATATGAGACAATCAGCGTCCTGAAGTAATACATCTAACGTCGGTCTCAAATCAACGTCAAGTCGTTATTACAATTGAAGGTTGATATCAGTGTGATCATTTACCCATGAACGTAAGCCTTGAGAAACAATACAGGGAGAACAAGAAAAAATCGTTCTCTAGTTGTGTAACTTTCGTCTTCATTCCCATATTTATATAATATGAAGCTAATAATATGATACCCGCTGAAGTTGGATTTCTTCCGGAAACGTATTACTGTGCATATACGGGCACATATTATATGCTAGCTATGCGGCCGAGCACCCCATGGTTCCCAGAAAGGGTTGAATGATATTTTATATATCTTCATTTTCATAATATGTTTTGTGCACTCACGTCAATACGCTTCGCCACTTGGACCCCAGGGGCTTTGAAATACCTCCCATAGAGTTTTAAAGGAGAAATAAACCCTAGTTTTTTTGCATCCATTCTTACGTTTTGACAGATGGTCTTTCAAGTAAAAGCAAAAGAAAAGCATAAAAATCCCTTCTTTGAGGTGAAAAAAACGATTTGAATGTAGTTCATGTGTCGCGACATTTTGTTTGAATTGAGCCAGTTCCCGGATGTACCGTGACGAAAGCGAGCCGCTTCGCGTATTTCAAGACAAAATAGTTGCCAATCCCTAAAATAATTAGAATTGTACTTTCAACAATAGTATTGAATAAAATATCGATCAAAAAATATCTTTTGTCTTTATTGATCTGTAAAAATGCTTAAAAAGTGTGTGAAATTTGTTATTGTAACGAGTATCAGTAGAAATATAAATTTTCAAGGATTTGATTTTTAACGTGTTTAAATTACATTGCTTTCAACACGCATACTCAGTCCTAGTGATAGCGTTACCTACGTCCATCATTGCACTCCAATTTACTGTCGAGCAAATATCTTCAAAAAAGAAAATGGAAGCCTTTGGATTGGAATCGTATCTTTTCGAACCAGAATATTCAGAGGAAGAACTGATATATCGAGAGGAGGAGTTTGTGCAAAAAATCAGTCCGCGACTGTTGGTGATGTTGGGTCGAATTCCGTTGCTGATACGAATACCGGTTCCGCGGGACACTGCGAAGAATGGTGTATGTGTGCACTCTGTTCGCCATTGGAAAGCGACAAGGGGAGGGTATGCTGCTATTGCTTGTTCGCGGAAAAAGCTTTGTTGAACGCAGGAGAATGTCTGACCAACAGACATGAATTCTCCCAGATTTTTCTGCAGCTAGTTCATTTAGAACTCTGTTTTGTAAATTTCTAGAGGTACAAGAAGAAGAATCCTTTTCCTACGGCTGCTGAGAACATGACGAACAGGTACTGTACACCTCAGTGAAAGTTCACTCTTTTCCGGATATTTTATTCCATCTGGAATAACGAAATATCTTTTTCCTTTTACTGCTCCCTCTTCGGTTAACACAACCAAAGACTTGGCATTCGGCATTTTAACTGGTGATATAAGCGAAGCATGATGCTCGAACATAGTGTGAATAGACTATAACTTGTATGCAAAGCTTCATTGTTTTGAAGTTACGATGGGCTAGCCTACGTCACTTTTGAAGCGCCCTCAATACTCAAATTAACAAAATGGCCGTTGTTCAAATGGGTAAAAAAAAAAAAATGGGAAATTCGCGTAAAATTCAGGGAAACTATATTTTGCTTAGTAATATCATAAATGGTATCAGGAAAATATTACCTACCACATGTACACTTCAAAATCCCAGAGTTTATTTCTCCTTTAATTTCTCTGGCCTGAATTTGTTACTGTGTTTAAACAGACTTAGAAATAAACAATAAACATTTAAATATACTGCAGCTTGCCGGGGTTTTGGTTCAAGGGCTCTGAGATACATTCAATCATGGAGGTAAAAACATGGAATCTTCGAATTAACCCTATTTCTGACATGTATTGTTTATGTCACAGCTACCTTGAATTAGCCTAACAGATCCTTCTCATCTCCAGTCGATACGGTATGCACTAGTAATTAGACAGGATTCCACTTTTGTTGCATTTAAAGCCGCTCTCAGAAAAGATAGTTGGTCTTGAAATTGTTATACACCCCATATCCCTTGACAAAATGGTGATGCTTTCCACCAGAAGTAGCTGTAGATTGAAAGCAGACTTATTGCTTGTTAAAATAGGTGTAAAAGTAAGTTGGCCTGACGTTTCGATCCTAGCAGGATCTTCTTCAGAGGCTAAATGACAAGTAACAGTACAGTAACAGAAGGGACAAAAACATGCACAGATAACAGACAGGTAAATGAGCACGGTGAACACAATGAGATGGTTGAAAGGGGATAATATATTTTCATTTTCTGTGCATGTTTTTGTCCCTTCTGTTACTGTACTGTTACTTGTCATTTAGCCTATGACTCGTCAGGCCAACTTACTTTTATACCTTCTATTACACAGGCTTCCTAGTGGATAAGCAGTTTGCTAACAGTTTTATTTCATTTTAGTTAAAAATAATCAGAACACAGAAAAAAAGACCCCATTTCATCAGAACAGGGAAATAGTTTGCCAAAGGGAAACAGGAACGGATCTATGCGGTAATTAATGTAGCTTGAATGTGAAGCTTCAGCTATATTTAAATACAATAGATTTATTACCATATATGGTAACACACAATTCAAAGAATGAAGTGTAATTTTTAATAAGTTCAAGTGGACAATACACATTAACACCAAAGAATGAAACTAAAGCCCAAACAATTAGGTGTACATTATCCTGCGTCCTTCATAGATAAGTGTACATTTAATGAAATGGGCCGTTCTATCTAGTGGTAGAATTGATGAGACATTGTTTCGCAAGTGCCTGGTTAGTTTAGTTGTAATAAGGGCGTAGAAAACCATGCCGTATTTTCCTGTGCTGCGATAATGCAGCGCACGTCCTGACCATATATAAGTAAGCAGTCGTGTCCAAATATATTAGAAACACCGTCGGAACAACTTTCCTCCCCGCCTGGCCTAGCTAACTTGATCCACCCTGTATTGTTCATGATTCATGTTCGATTTGGCCGAGGTAATTCTGTACCGTATATCACCAATCAGATTTGACCTCGCGGGTCACGCAAGTCGATTGGAGCTCCCCGTAAGACACTTTGCTGTAATGTAGTAGTGGGCAACCTTATTGAATGAATGGGCCAGATTTAAGGAGTGAAAGATTGACAGGGCCGCACCTAACCAAGGACCTGCTGTTGACTTAAATCCTTTGATTCCGAGGACTTTCAAGCAATAGGTGTGTGTACTAATCTGTATTCACTAAAACATAATGCCAATACAGTACAGTTGATAATTAATGGTGATAATATACCTACCTGACAGCATCATTAGTGCAGATAAGTTCTAAGTAGCTACCTCATTTTTGTGATTATGTAAAATAGATTTATTCTTTTTCTTTTTCTTGAGACATCTCACGGGCCGCAAAAAAATCACTGGCGGGCCCATGTGACCCGCGGGCCGCTGTGATGTAAGCAACGTTTACGTACAAAGATAATGCTAGTCGTCAATATGTGCTGTTTGGGCCTAGTTTAGTTTACTAGTAGAGGCTTACTAGTATCGGCAAAGTTATTCTTCTCGACAGTTCTTAAAGTTCAATACAAGGTGATAAGTTTATATTTTTACAGTAATTTCTCATTCTTTCAGTAATAAAAAGAGGACTTTCAACAAAGTAAAATTATTATTTAAAGAGCGAAAGTTCTCTCACAATTTGAAATTAACAATATCCTGTTGTTAGATTCGAAGGAACCTAATTAACCCAGATTATGCTATTTGCTCTTGGAATTGAACTTCTAAAACCTGGATATGCTTTATTTACTTAATTCCTGATATTAAATTTGTAACTCCGACAGAAACTGTTTGACTACCTAAAAAATTGAGCCCATATGTCGGATTGAGGTAACCAACTTGTTATAACACGTTCGTGACTGCAAAACAGGAACATCTTTAATATCCTTTATCACACAATCATTTATAAAATTGAGTAGCATAGAAAAATAATTGGTCACCGTGGCGGTATCACTTTTATTTAGAACTGCATCAATAGTGTTTTATTAATGAAACTATCTGGATCCAGTAATGTATACAAGTTTTTATTTACCTGCAATGAAGAATGTAGGTCCTTTATAATACCGTACAATTGGAAAAATACATGCAATACTTAGGTGCCGTTATTAATTTAACACCAAACATATATATGAAGAATGGGCTGTTTTCTTCCTATCGTGATTATCAAAATATCGTTAGATCACCCTTGCAGTAATTCGTTCTATTACAAGTCTACAGGCTACAGTAGAATAATCATGTTTACTTCCTCTGTGAACATTGTATGTGAACTGGCTGTGTGTACATTCCACTACAAAGCTTCAATAGTAGAATAAAACAGGGTCCCTTTTTTCGTTCCTATGCAATTTTAGTGTTTTTTTTTTTATCGATGGAACAAAACATTGCCAATATTAAAGCAGCAACGCACATAGTTCCAAGTGCTCACTATGTAGTTGTTTCTCAAGGTCTAACATATATAATACCCACGTTATGTAGCGTAATCGGACTTCTAATTAGGGGATAAATACTAGGGGAACCGGTCTTAAATTTGATTTGAGACCGATGATGACGTCATCGAGGAGGCTGAGCGGACCGAGGCGAGGTCTAAAATCAAATTTAAGACCGGGTACCCTCGTTTTTATCCCCATTCATAAATGACCCTCACAAATGTTAGAAAACGGCATTTTTTCGCTAATTTTTGCTGATCTGTTTTTAATTCTCCTAATGCCTCCCTTGATCTTTTTCCTGAATGACGTAATAGTCACCTCATGTAAAACAGCATTTCCTTCCAACGAACATTCAGAGTGGAAAAATACGAATGAAGCAGTGTCGTTCGTTCTTAAATTTTGGTAGTTTAATCGATTCAAACACTACAAAATGGAGGAAAAGACAATTAAATAAGAACAGATGAACAAATTTCTAAAGATAACATTTTAAAACTTTATTTTGACCTACCAGGTCAAATTGCGCAATAAACAGATGCCGAGTTGTGTGTGTTCTGGAAAGTCCGTAAACGCTACAACTAAACAGTTAGGCTAGCAACGTTGCATGTTGCTAACATTCTTTTGAGTAGAACTCGTCTATGCCTATCAAATAAACGTTTACTGGGCCAGAGAATGAGCAGTTTTTGAAGAGGTTCCGAGCCCCATTGTTCGACAGGTTTGGACTTGTAGTAACCGCAGTGTTATTGCGAGTCTGAAAGATCGCTAGGCCTAGTCCCTGGTCAGTTATGTCGTTACTGCTAGTAGTAGTAGTGCTTACGTTATTGTTAGGCTTAGCGACAAGGTTCTTCTGTTATAGTGTCAACATTGGACGCTTTACGCTTCGGTTCTTCGTTGAAGCACCTCGATAAGGTTGCTGACATTGACTCTAGCTCAAAATTAAGCTCAAAATTTATCCCTTAGTCATTTCATGATCCTCGAAGTATTTAGCTGGATGATTTAAGAAGTACGTACAGTGTGTATTGAGACTAGGTGTGTGTGAAAACATATACAGTACTACTGCTTTAACTAATTGCAAGTAGGCTATATATACTGTACAGTATTTCCAATTTGGAACATTTCTTTGCCCATAAACATATTTGCACATACTCATGGCAACGTTACACCATGTCTTCATTTCTTTTAATTATGACTTCATGATTGCCACGGCAACAAACCAGTGTTTGTCTAACATTTCGATCCTGAAGCAATTCTCCTCTCTATACACTCGACCAGTCTCGAATCGCATTCGAGACTGGTCCAGTATGCAGAAAGTTGGTTTAGGCATTTATGAATGTTCAATATCAAATTATAAGATAGACCTAAAGCAAGGTGAGTTCTGAACCGTAAGTTTGCAAAAATACAGTGTACTACTAAGGTTTTGGCTGAATAAATCACGATTTAGTAGGCTGAATGTTCATCGGTACTCTTAACAGGGCTTTTATAGTCAAATTTGAGTTGAAAGTACAGAAAAGGGCGGAGGTATACAAGTTTCCTGTTGAAAGGTTGTTTGGTATAGTTTTAGGGTCATAACTGCATTACAATATCGTAACCATTGGTTCGTAGAGAACGTTAAGAATCAGTCAAGCACCCAGTTACATAATTAGTATATACATTTTGTATAACGAACATTATGCTGGTATTATATTATCCTCAGCCCGTATTACCGGTATTATAAACATTATTAAACTAATATAGGCTCATACGTCTTCTGTTAAATCTTTGCTACCGGCATAGACAGAAGTCATTGTTCGAACACCAAAGAAATGCGAAAGCAGCTTGATATAAAGACTACGTTTAACCTTGAAGGAGACATTGTCGTTAAATAAGTGATAACGTTTATCAATCAAGGAACCATAGCATTTTACCAGCTACTCATGCTAGTGCAAGTCATGGTTTGATATATCGCATGCAATCTTTCACTTTATGGTCAAAACAATAACAAAGAAATGCCTAGACCAACATAAACAAATACATTTTATTGAAACAAGCCGATGAGGATGGATTATCAGCGATATTTGAATTCGGAGCTGTAGAAAAACAGTTATGATTGAAACTGAACACAAATATAGTTAATAATATGATTTCTTTGCCTCCACATAAAAGAACAATGAAGTGAAATGAAGAATGAAGTTAGCAGACACCATGAATGAGTCACATGTTATACAGTTATGTTAATAGCTATGAAATATAATTGAATGGCGGTTCATTCGACTCCTTTCCAATTGAATGAGTGATTATAATGTCCTATCTATGAATCCTAGAAGGAGAGGACAGAGTGCTGGGTGGCAAGTTGGCAGGAGTGTTTTCTGTCAACATGTGTGGATATGCATAACGTTATTCTATTAATTATTGAATGAGTGACTAATTATTTTTACTATATTATCAGCGGGGAATCTTTGGAGTGTTGACTCTTCTTGCTTCTCTAATAATAGTACAGATACAACGGTTATAAAATCTTTAGTGAAGATCTAATTTACTAAGTTCAGCAAACAGTTTTTACAGATAAGAACAAACATGTTTGTCATATTAGCAAAGTGACTTTACTTGTGTCATTGCTCTTAGAGAAAATATGAATAGAGGGCGAACATCAGGGTGAATTTTATAGGACGTGTGTTAGTCGTGTTCTGAATTCTCGAATTCTAAATGACCGACCTTTAGCCTGAGTCGCAACCTAAACTCGTCTGGGTCCTTCAACAGCACAGTACAGCACAGCACAGTACATTGTTTTAATGACATACACATAATATGTTACTGTCGATATTCTTTCAACGTTGCGAATTTGTCAGGCGATTAAACAAGTACTATTTGGTTGGATAGGGAAATTGTGGTATGAGATTAGCTTTTACCATTATGTCAACTAGTTTCATCTCTAAGCACGGTTAAGATACAAACCCGAATGGTTTGAATTACCAATTTTGTATTACCATGGTTTAGTCATGTATAAGGTTAAGTAGGTGTACGTTCGAAATAGCAGAGGTGGATGGTGAGCAACGCTATCCTGATATAGTGTAGGTCTACCGTGGATCTGTATCAGAAATTTTCTCCGCAGTAGTCATACATATTCAATCACTCATAACCCTGACTCACATTATCCTGTATGTTAAATTTGAGTGTAAACAATAATATAGCATATTCACTTGTACTCCAAAGTTTACCCACATTTGTTAATCTGTTTATATAATAAATCCAAAAAAAAAATATTGAATTTGTTCGTTGCAATAACTGCACTGAAAAATAAGTAGTTCATGAAGACCCCCCCCCCCAAAAAATAATAATAATAATAATAAGAAGAATTTAACTGTACCGCCAAGCAGTCGAGGCAACCGGCTATAGGAAGTAGAATTAGCTTGTGGCGATTTATGCAATATTATTAAATAATATTATGAAATGTGTATTATGTATTTAATATTACTGTTGGGCATATTACACATATACTCCTTTCGGAGATTCGAAACGTAACAGAACAGAACGTTCGGCAATGATATGTTATGATAACTGTGTTGCAACTTTTAGTTGAAGACAATGCCATTCCAGTTTTTGTATAAGTCTGCCTCTGAAGAGATCATCTTATTATCGAGTTGCTACGATTATAAATTTCGCTTACTGCTATTGTCTCTCTGTGATAACAATGAAGTTAAAATGAAAGTCAAAGTCAAAGTGAAAGTCAAAGTGACAGCTCTTATATCGTGGATTTGTTATGATTTGAAACATCTATAAGCATGCTTCAATTCTATTATATTACTCTCTTAATACAATATAAAGGGGAATAATTAACTAACATTCTGAAGTCATTGTACTTTATGATAATGATGTATTAGTGTTTTAATCTTCCAACAAGATAACACTAAATCACTGAAACGCCGCGGCTACATCCCCTCCCCACCCAAACCCAATATATATAGTGCTGAGACATATTCTAAGGTTGACAAGAGGAGTAATTCTTCTGTCTGACAATTATTTGTGTGCTTCAAATTGCTAAGAGGCCAAGACTTAACTAAAAAGTGTTGCAGCTCCCGGTAGCTTCCTTGTTGTTGTCCCAGCCAAAAATTTAAACCATTGGAATACTTCATACATGTAAAGATTCATAAATTATACTGTTGAAGAAAGATGAATCTAAAAGTCACTGCATTCGATCCCTAAAAGCTCAGCGGTATCGAAAGCGACGTTCCTGGGTCGATTCAGCCGGTACCGACAAAGAAAAACACCCAATCACTGATGCATACCCACTTAAACAAATAGATAGAATCTCTCCAACAAACTGGAAATTGAAAGGAAATTCTTTTCTCTATGGAGAAAGCATGAAATTTCCATATCCGTGCATCCAGGGTGTCAAAATTACCAAGGTCAAACCAAGATTGGACTTGATGATTATGGTTTGTCCTTTAAGAGCCATTTATATTCCTGTACATCTCCTTGCTACGCCACTACCACCCCATATAAAGAGGATTGGCACGGATCCAAATGCAGATACGGAGCATATGGCATGTGACTTCAGCGTGCTACCTGCGTGATATATTAATCACATGACTTCACTCATATTTCAATCGTCTACTACAGTTAAAACCTAATTTGTTTGTGTTTCATAAGAATATAAGTTAGCATGGTCCATTGAAAACTCAAGTTAAATTTTCCCGCATATGAAACTGTTAGTGTATTCATCTTTAATGGAATTATTTTAATATATTTTCAAACAAACATCGAGATAGGAAACAAAACCTAAATTAACTGTGTTCAAAGGGAGTACTGAATCGGCATCCATTAGTTGCAACAATGGTTAGTTCATCCTGAATCGTAACTAGCAATTGCGAAATCCTAGAAATACAGCTCTAAGGTGAGAAAAGTTCTCACAATCAACATTTACAGTGTGCCTTTACTACACGATCAAATCAGTTAAAAATGTGTACATATGCATATCAATTACATTGAAAAAATACTTCAAGTTTTCCATACTAAGTAACTTTACCACAAGTGATATAAAACATATGAACATACTCAAAACATGTTGAATGACTTAGATCAAGGTTAGCTTCAAAACAGCATTGGTGGAATTGGGGGGGGGGGGTGGGCCTTTGGAAATTTGGAAATTTGGAAATTAGGACTTGACCATTCCTTCTCTATTTGCACTTCACGCCAAACGTTATACCTATTGACCATGACAAAGATTCCATTTCGTTTGCAACACTGAGGTTTAAAACAAGAAATTTGGGGAAAGTGCCATGCAAATTTGCCTAATTATCCATGGATTGGACCATCCCACAACTTATGTAGGCATTAACTACTATACTGCTTAACTGATATAAAGTGATCAATAATATTGGAAAATCGATTCTGAAACGTTTCTAGGTCGTTTGAAGAAGCTATTCATTTGTAAAGGAAAGTCGAAAGTGAACGGCATGGAACGTTTCCATAATTTCCTGGTAGATGTGTGTATTAGTGCTGTGAAAGTGCCACACGTGATCTTGACATGCCCGACTGTTGATATATTGCAACATTGTAAATCCATTTGTGTTGCGTCGTCCGTTAATTGTTTATCATAGCGTGTTTGTCAGAAAAATACATAGTGTTTTATTCAGTTTCCTTCTTAAACTATGTAAACGATGCCACTAAACGGATGAAGGCTTACCATTTCTCAAGATACAAAATACGCCTGTTTGACATAGTAATAGCTTTATCTTTGCACACCATAAATTTTACAATAATTTTATAGGGAAATATTGTTTCTCAAATAGATGCTTTGGTTTCAAAACAAAACAAATAACAAAAAAGCTCATATTATAAACCTGTAAGCAATGTTGGTGCCCCTCATAAATTGTTGGTGCCCCTCCAACTCGGCGTATATGCTTCCCAAGGGCCCAAACATTTCAGTAAAGCCGTCTCTCTAACATTTTGGTCTTTTCAAAGCCAGCATGGTGAAACAAATATAGACGGCTGGGCTTCGTGCTTTATGTATAAAGGTAAGTGACTAATATAACATTGTACATTTGCGAACATGCTAGGAATACCTTGTTTATTTTGTGCAAAAAAGAACAACTGTGTAAGTCGCGGCTAAAATCAAAATCAGTGAGTTGTAATCCATTACAACTACATTTTTCACACAAAATTCGAGCTAATATGCTGCGTCAAGTGTTTATATATTTGAAAATGAAAGATATTTTGACAATAAGATCAGGATTTTGTCGAAACCTGGTTGTTGTAACGTAGGTACCTTAGTGCGAGTCCTTGTTTTGGGTGTAACAAGATGGCGCTAGTGACATTTATATCGCTGCAAAGCGTATTGTTCTTTGCAGGTGCGATATTGCTTCTATCTTTACATTTCTGTGTCACATATACCTACGGGGTTTACTTACAATATAGTCTGCAGTCAAGTACACTATGAATATTCAATATAACTCAAACATCACTATATAACTAGTTGGAATTTTCCATTTTTATTGGGGGCTGGGAAAGATTATACTTTTAAAGGTATATGTATGATAGCAGTGTAAACAGTTTACTTGCGATTATAGTTTTTCGACCAAACCACCTTTGTCATGGTGAAAGAGAGCAGAAAGTTAAAGCTTATTTTGCACGCCTTATGGATGGAATTGGTAGGAAGTGGGAGTAATAGGGAAGAAGTAGGGAGAAGAAGGAAAGTGTAGGGAGGGTAACTGTAGCTTAAAAGGTAACTGAACTCCAAGGATTATTCTCGGCGTGCAATGAACTCCAAAAAAAGGAACTACAGGTCAGCTGGGCTTCTCCCTGAAGGTGTGGTATTTTAGGTTAAAGAATGATCTCCAAAATAAGCTACATCATTCCAAACGGTAACCTTTTGAAACAACGTTGTATTTGATGACCATCATTATAAGGTCTTTAAAACAGGGATTGGTGACGTTTATTTGGTGGAAGTGTCTGTCTGACATAAATTTAGGCTCCATAACATTAAAGTCAAACAAATCTGTTTTAAAATTGTGTAATATTTCAATATATAAAATTATGTACACTCCAACGCTATCGCAAGAACATTTAAGGAACATATGTTGTGATTGCATACACCATGAAAGTACTTTAGAACCTCAATATTTTTTCTTAGATTGGGTAAATACCAATAGACCTGTGTTTGCTGTAGTATTGTAGTGCTAAAGAAGTGTTTAGTGTTGTGTAAACAAGTAGTACTCCGCACTAGCACGTGATCTAAAGTACTCATACATTACAGTAACTTTTATTAGGATGCACAATTACTCATACTTGAAATCGATTTAAAGCATATGGTTCTCGATTAGGATGAGTACTTAAAGATTACTTGAGAGTACTAGATTAAAAGAGAGCTATGTTCTTTTGAAGTAATAACAAGAAGCCGAAGAATTTTTAATTATTTCCATATGAATTACGGTATAGTTTTACTATATTACTACTCTCATGCACCTATACTCCAGCAGAATATCATTTACATGCCACAAAATTCATAACACAATATACATGAGCGATATTTGTCGAACACGCATTTTAGCCAACAATCTTGCATCATTAAAAGGACACCAGCAAATGTTTGATGATATTGACACATTATGAGTTTGAGAGCAATGTCAAGGTCCGAGCAATGTCGTCGTATTAAATATAACATTATTTGACTACATTGGCTTCATAAGGGAACAGAAGTTTCTAAAAGATTACATAAAAAATACTACAAAATACCGCATGAAAAGAACACCTAGTTAGTAGTCGGATTCTAAAATATTGACCTCTGACACTGTTACTCGTCACTCGGATTCTAAAATGTAGTATGGAACTTGGTAGTGGGAACCACAAATACTCGGAAGTACTTGAGAATGACATACATGTCCTCGTCCACACACTGGTTTATTGTTCCTTAAATGTATGTCTATCTTTATGTTTTCATGCTGTGACTTTATGGTTAGGGAAAAAACACAGAATCACCTGAAAACTTCTAGATGAAAAAGGAACCTTTTGATTTCTGTAGCAAAAATTCCTGTTCTAATATGAATGTCTTTCATCAAACCACTCGTTTTCTCTAGGCCACTTCTTTTCAAAAATTGTCAACGCATTGGCACCTTTTAGGAAAATTTGTCTCGTAACTCGCAAAACGGGTACCTTTTCAAAAACTAAAAGGCCAACATTTAGTTACACTACTTTAAAAGGGGTACATCTCATTATTGGAAAGGAGCACTCTTAATTTCCAATTTGGATCATTGTGATGATCGTTCACAACATGTGTACATATGTTCCCTGTGTATCTGGTTTCCCCGCACCTGCAGTAACATAATGGTTTATATAACAAATGTGCATGTAATAAAAATACCTGAAAATACAAGCCTTTGAATAAATGAAACTCACAAATTCGACATCACACACTCTAATTTGTGGACTGGAGATGCCGGTTATAGTATCCTTAAACCAAAATTTAGAAGATAAAGTTCACTTTATATCTGGTACATAGTAGCATTCAAATACTATCAAACAAATTGAGTCTGTAACTGGTATTGCTCATGTATACCAGTGCTTAACAAACGGAAGGCCTAGATCTACAGGCACTATTCTTGAATCACGTAGATTATACTAACACCCCATTTATCTCTCTGGTGAGCTATCTCTCCTATGAGTTTCCTCACTATAGACTTATGCTCAAATTAAAAATTGGTCCTTCATGTAAAATATATGGATGGTTGTCATTTGAAGGAATCCTAGAACAAAATTCTGTCCTACGTGAAGAATTTAGCAAATAACACAGATTCAGATTCGGATTTGTTTGAAATGTTGTCATAATAACTTTCTTTGGCGATTTTTTGTTCAATACTGTTACGTACGAGGCTGTAACTGGTGGGAGTTTTAATGGCTTGGAGTTGGTGGTGGTGGGGGGGGGGGGTGGTAGTGTTATAGTTCATATATGTTAAGGTTATCTATTTGTTTTTGTAAGGAGTAGTTCTTTTATAGGTGTTAATAATATATATTTTCTTTGATGGGAGTACTCTTTTCGATAAAGCCCAAAACGTTTTCTTAGTTTACTTACTTTCACATTTGTTACTTAATTGCATTTATATTGTCTTGTTCATCTTGCTATACTATGTAGTGGAACAAATAATTAAATCAAGTGAGCTCTGATGTCTCAATATTTTGAAGAGCAAAATGCTAGATAAGGTACTGATAGAAACATACCTTCAGGTATATTCATTTTGGTATTCTTCCTGAACTTAAAAAAAAGTCCACGCGAAGATGATATCGTATGTATTTAGCGACGCGTTTGTTTTCTTAGATTTTAAATTTGATGGCTCATAACGTACATGTTGGATTAACATTTATACTTGGTAAGGAGATTCATTATCTTAATCGTGTAGTGAGGGTCACTTAAAGCTGTTTTTAAGTACATAACCCAGGTTTATAGAATCCCCCTCCCTCCCCTGACTAAAAGATCAATGACATCCCGTTTAAGTTGTATTCCGGAATTTCCGTCAACATAACGTCTACATTACTGTTTGGGGACAGTTGCTCTGCAGTGGCTACTTTGTAATATTACAGTCGCAATTTTTCTGAACAGACTGCATAAGCAATGGCGCCCAATTTCACGTAAACTTGATATTCAGATGAGTTCTATTGGCGCTCTTAAATATGTTGACTCGTACAGATTAGTCTACGACTTCTAACGTTATCGTGATAGTCACTGTTAGATGACTACGTACGCTATCGCGAAGTGGTCTTTCTACCTACATAACTTCATATACCTGTATTGCAAAACTATGTTATTCCAAAGTATTAATTTTCAAAGTACGTTCGATTGGAAATGTCAACGACGCAGCTTTCCGTAAGTTGCGACGTAGTTTTATAAAGTATAGATGAAAGGCTGAACTAAGTGAGCGAAATATAGTCAGGTTAAAGAGAAGTGTGCTGTTATCCATTTAAAATATTACATAGAAGAGTATTCTGATAAAGAGAGGATCAATTAAAAGCCAATTCCTAGTAAATGTTTATCCACGGAGTATATTTAATCCAATTAAGCAAACTACAGTATAGTAAGTTAACGTTTTCCATCGAAAAAAGCCCACCTCACCAAGAAAAGCAATGAGAAAGAACACAAGCGTCCAGCTACACTAAAATTGTAACACAGACTTAAGATCGCATATACATTTGTAGTAATTGAATGTTTTCGCTACAGTTTTGGCTAAATGACATTATTACATCATTTGCATTTAAATCACCATCATGCAAAGTTGATTACCCATTTTTATGTCATTTAAAACTAATAAAGGCGATATTCATGTTATGCCAAATAATGTTACACTCTGCTTAAAGAAAACAAATTTTAAACATTGGCAGATAAATAGATAAAGTAAACTGTATTAAATTCCTTAAACAATGGAAAGCAAATCTATTAAAACAAATTTGTTAGATCTTGAAATAACCTACGGGGAAAAAAAATGTGGAATCATGCGGTAATCAATTTCGTACAATACGAGGGATAACAACAACGTAACAATTCATAATATATGGGATGTTTTTTGTCGCTACTAGCAGAGTTTGCTTAGGCCCAAGACGAAGTCACAAATGCTTAAGAATGATTTCATTCAAACAGTTCTTGCTTTCTGACACCTCAGCAAGCAGTGAATGAAAACAACAAATACTGCAAAGCATATATTAATAATACTTTTAGAAAACATTTATGAATATTTTAACTTGTTTAACTAAATATATACATATATACATATGTGGTCTTACGAAGCAACTTGATCACCATACACACCACGATACCTATATAATGGACATCTGTTTCGTCTTCTTCATATTAAGACAATTACTAAGAATTTTAACAAAATAGTATTTGACGCAACAACGTATTTGAGCTCAATAAATGTTATCAAATATAAATTTAATTCATGAACGGCATGTGTAGTTTAAATAATGAATTGTAAGGGACTAACACATTATTAAAAGGAATAAAACTAGAAGATGTAATCAAATCAAGTATTTGGACTCACCTGTAAGATATAATAACCACCAAAATGAAATTATGTGGGAGTTTTCGTTTCATGCACTCGTAGGTTAAAAAAAATAAGTTGCATAGTTTTGAAGGAGGAATACAATTAAAATTCGTTATTCTAGCTACATGAAGTAAGTAAGAATGTTGAAGGTGAAAATACAAATACGCAACGCATTCTAACAGAAGCTACGACAATAGTACTAAGGTCATTCGTACTAGCGATGATGTGTTTTTAAATGGAAACAGGAGAAATAAAGGAACGTTTTACATAGAAGAAATTTGCTTTGCAATAAAGAAAATATAAAAATATTCATTCAAATTGTTGGTGAGTTGGTTGGTACAATATTTCAGAACCTTTATTGAAAGTTGGTCTAGACCGGTCGCTTTCGAGACATTTTAAAGAGCATATTCCCGGTAAACATCATCTCTCGTTAGTGATCGAAAGGTTTGGTATTCAAAACAAATAAGCTTATATTAAGATTTTCGGTGATGTTCAACCTGTTTCGAGAATCATAGCAATCATCTGGATTGTAGATCTTTTTGAGCTAATCAACCATCCATATTATGTTCATACCTCATGATATAGGCAATTGCGGAATTACATTTATAAACGATGCAATGTATTTTTAGCTCACTTGCTTCCATTGATCAATTCTGCTGATCTTACCACATGCATTCACGGAATTATCACCAAAATGAAATATGTTTTTGTGGTACAAAATTAAAAGATTATTGTAATATACATATTTCCAATACTGGGTTGCTTTCTCAAACGTTGCTTCTAATATGTGAAACATAATCTGAAGTGTTTTTCAAAAGAAAATTGGGAAAGGCTTTGCACTCCGGGAAACCATTACTTGTGTTCCTTCTTTTTATCCCAAGTCCCATCTTCAAAGCTATAGATCGTCTGGGTGTCAATATTCTTCCAAGAATCGCCTGTTGAGTATACAACTGCAAAATATAATCAATACCAACACCTATTTAGCTGTCACAATCTTCGACTAACATTTCAATGGCCAGAGTTGTTACAGAACGACGACAGCAAACGATATTATATTATTATGTTGCAGCTCATCCCAAGAAGAATTTTAGCTTTACGAAGCTGAGTGGGTTGACAGTTATCAGACTGATAGAGAATCTAATGTCACCAAAAGTTAATATTCTTCGGTCTTAGAGTCTGTTAACCTTTGAATTTAAAAAAAAAAGTTTTTGTTACTCACTTGTATACTTGTTCTGCCTCATTACAATGTTACCAAGCTTTCTAATCGTTTCTTGAGAAAATGTATTCATAGCGCAATTGTGAAACCTAAGAAAAGGTAGGAAAACACATTTATTTATTTGGCACATAACCTGTCTAATGTATGCGTGGTCGCCATCTGGAAGACTTTCATGTTTTAATCTTCATATCTGAAAACGAGGGAACAATTACGATACAGTTAACCACTTACACATGAATTAATGAACCAGCCCGAGTTCGTCGTTCAACAAGGTAAAGTTGAAGATCAATGATATTGTAGATTAGTTGGATTTCCCAAAGTGAATTGTACAGTCTGTTTCAAGTAAGGAAACATTCCATTTGGTCTGTTTTTTTAACAACCGAGAATAAATGAAGATAATTAACAGTCATTTGTCGAAACACTGTCCACTTGCAAATAGTGGAAGCGTGTGAGTATAACGTCCTTTTCACTACTGAGAAACACATTCTAAGACTTTTGTTTGGTTCTTATTTGATCTGACATGACCTTGAATTTATTTGATCTTTAAAATATTTACCATATGTGACATGAGCATGTTTGGACCTGGCATCATTTCAAACGACCTTAAAACTTTATTTCTTGTGAATCGTAAAAAACCCTAACATGGGCAACAAAGTGTCCAACTTTCTTTGTGATCAAGCACATGTTGTAAGAGCATAACCTCCAGAACCTTCGGCTGTTACTGTAGTACTGATATGTGTGCTAATAGAACTGAGCTATATTTGCACGGGAAAAAGACACGCATTTAAGTTATCGTAAGCACAGTCCTTGTATGTTTACGTCTTGCTTACGGTCACCTTAAACATCGGAAACCCGTACATTTTGGAACAACGCGTTTACGATGTGATTACGCATCCGTAAACATTGTAAACACGGAACAACAGATTTCCGTTACGTTTATGACAACTTACATATCGGAAGTTAATAATTACTTTCGTATTTATTAAAACTTATTTCTTCTCCACGTTTACGTTGACCTTAATCTCGCCACGAAGAAATTTACGACAGGATTACGATTATCTTACACATCGGAATCTCGTAGCATAGATACAACGCGTTTACAACAAACTTCGCCAAACTTAAGCATGACGTTAACGTTGATTGTTCCATGAAATAAAACACTGGACACAATTCTCATGTCAATCTTTCCGATAATGATATTACCCTGTGACTACATGTCATGAACAAAATTTCAACATTTACGTTGGCTGAAACGAGTGCAGTTAAAAAAATTACTGTATATTTACAATTAACTTACAAATACCCCAATACGTTCATTTCAGCGTTTACGTATTGATTACGAAATCCTTAAACGTCAAGTTTAAGTTATTTTCGTTCACCTGAAACAGGCACAGTACGGCATGTTTAGGATATACACGTCGGAAATTCCGAAGCATGCACACCACGGGATTACAGCATGATTACACCAACTTACTACGCATTGCGTTCACGTTGAATGTATTCTCCACTGAATTCGGAATTTACGGAAGATTACGATTCACTTACGCGTCGAGCGCAAGGCATACACATACCACGAGTGTCAGTACAGCATGATTACATCAACTTCGCTTACGTTGACTCAATAAAGATTCGGAATTTAAGAGATGATTAATATTAACTTAAGCGTCGGAAATTTCAAAAAATACACAGAACGTGATTACGGTATGATTACAACGCCCATATACGTCACATTTAATTTATACCCACGGGTAATTTTTACCGAGACAATCATCTGCCTAGCTATTCTGTTCATTATATGTTCGTCTGTAATTATAGCATGCTAAAGTACTTGCTAGAAGTTTTCAAAAAGAAAGGTTTTAACTATTCCAAAGTGTTCTCTTGAAATTCTAGTAAATGGACATACAAGATGACTGAATGTCCAGTGAGGTAAATTTCCTTCAGGGTGCACGTGGTAATATAAAAAAGTTAAAGGATTTGACCAAAAATGACCATATTTGAATATCTGACATTGTTCTTATACAGCATATATCTTTCAACGTGAATGTGCATGGCTTGCACATACATACAACCATATGTACCTCACATATATATATATATATATATATATATATATATATATATATATATATATATATATATATATATATATATATATATATATATATATATATATATATATATATATATATATATATATATATATATATATGCAGCCGTCGAACCAACAAAACTCCTCAAGCTAATTCTATGAGAGTATCAGCAAATTTCCTCGTGGTTGCTCATTTTGGTAAGTTATAACGTAATTCACGTTGCGGGCCCTCGATCATAATACCTCAACAAACAGCTCGCCCTCACAAAGAATTAAGTTTGGCGCTATGGCATGGCTGATCGATATTCTTATCACTACCACTGGAATCATGAGAAAACAGATGAGAAGACACATACACGGGTCTCCTCATCTGTCTGTCTAACTTTTTTATGTATAATTATTTATGTGTTAAAGTAAGTTGGCCTGACGTTTTTTTATTATTTATTATTATTATTTATGTCCGATTAGTATGGTACGTATTTGGTTTATCTGCTTCTTGATGCATATGCAGATACAACAATGAAAATACACGACACGGCCTGCCTTATACTGTATCAAACAGAACAGTGCATTAAATTGGTTTATTGTAGAGAATTTGTGAAACCGCAATGAACAACCCTCATCTGTTGATCAGGGAGGTGATATTTTAGACCTCCCTGATCAGTCGCTGTTCATCCTCCAATCAAACGACAGCAAAACCAGCATGAAAAAACGCGCTTGTTTTCAAACGCGGTCAAAGCTGCTTACATGACAACAGTAGGGTTAATAATGTGACCGCGAATAGCGTACGAAATGTATGGCTGACTAATACCAGGGAGTTGCATAACAACTCCCTGCTGATACTATATACGTTTGAAAGTAATAGTATACTCTTACTGAATTAACGTCTGCTTTCTTATTGTTCTTTGTTTTCTTTTCACACGGGGAGGTTGTTTTCTCCTTTGATAATTTTCGCACACGTATCAGCGTTTGCTATACATTATCTTACACCCCATTAAGGGAGTATATGAACTGGAAAATTTCCAAAAGGATGGCGATCCTCCTGCGTTAATGTGCTTCCTAGCTAATTACTAGTTAAATCAGGGAGTTGTAACTCACCTGTTAAACAATCTGGCTATAGGTCGGGTCGTGAGCATGAAATGATGGGTTAATGCCTAGAAAGCCACAGTTTTAGGGTAACATTAACAGCTCATATGTATAACACTGCTACCATTATGTGCACATGTATAACACACTTATAGGGCGGTGATCCTGAAAACATAACTTCAAAGATAATACTTGCCCGCTGAGCAATTTGTCGGTGGCTAAATGGATGAAAGGTAGTCTGCATATGCCACAAATTATAGCACGCTATATATAACTGCCAGAAGTTTACAAAAATTACCTTCCAGGAGGTCTTTACTTTCCAAATTGTTCTCATACTTTCTAAATTAAAGACATAAAATGACTGAATGTTAATTTCCTCAAGGGTGGTAATACAAATACAATATTTTTTTTGTTATATCAAAGGTGACCATATTTGAATACCTGGCATATTAGGGGCCAAAACAGCAAACCATTGGAGCGGGATATACTGGTTTTGTATTGGGGTGTAAAATCTAAAACATTGCAAGTAAAAGATTCAAAGTAAAGAACATACTTTACCAAACACGTTTTACGAGGTACAAAGTATATATTTATAAATTTGTAGATAAGACGGTGCATTCTTTACTGCAGGAATGCGACAACTTAATAACGATTTTGCTCTCCCTTTCCTCTCTTACTCATTGCTGCAAATGTTTCTGTTGCAGCGATAGAAAGCAAGTGTAAATAAATGACACATGTTGACGCCAGAAATGTGTTCCACGTTCATTTCTATTGAAAATTTTCTATTGTAGATAATGTTATTGAACTCTGAATTCAAACATGGAAACGTTTTACAAACATTCACCTCAAAATTAGTGGAACAATGCCAAACAACTTGTAGGTAGGGCCTATTGCTTACCGGCTAGATACAGACGTAAATATTAAAATGAACATATACAACGTGTCTGCACGCAGCCGCGTACACTAAACACACACATATATACATATGATCCGTATTGTGCCACGCTTAGGGAATTGTGCCCACGCTTGGGAAAGTATGATTGAAATATATTAGGCTAGTTGTCATGAAACCTGTTCTTAAATTTAACAATTTGGAAGGCATTACACCATGTACAAACGAGAAGGCCCCATGAAAAAAATGCAAGTGAGACAAAAGCCTATACATCATATACTTTCTTATATTCTCTTTCAAACACTCCGACCCCCCCCCCCCTCCCCCCTCTCACCCGTTTAATTTTCGAAGGTGTTTACGTTGCTACGGGAGAAGTTTGGGTGTCCAGTTAGGTTCAAACTTGTTATATGCAACTAATATAGGTTATGTAGAAGGATTAAAGTATGCTGTATTGGCCCATATATGCCATATATTCAAAAATGGTCACCTCACCCCTGGTCAATATTCTTAAACGGTTATATTACCTCGTTGGAAAAAAAATTACCTCACTAGACATCCAGTCATCTTTTGTGTTCATTAAGAATGTCTGAGAACAATTTGGAGAGCGAAGACCTCAAAGGAAAGTATTTTTTGGAACATTCCTAGCAATTATTGCAAGTTGCTTAATTTGCGGCCAATACAGTCCACAGATACAGTCTCAGATACAGACATATGTACGATTAACATATATACATAGACAACATATGTATAATGTACGCAGCCGCATACACTACACATATACATATTGGTTAACATGCATGTGTGACAGTAACTTTATTGTGCCCACGCTTAGGAGAATTGTGCCCACGCTTGGGAAAGTATGACTGAAATATAGTAGTCTTCACAGAAACTGTTCGAAAATTAAGCGACTTAGAAAGCATTAAAACCCAATACAAACGAGTAGACCCTTTAGGAACTGCACTATTAAAGAAGCCTATATATTACATACTTTCTTGAATCCTCTTTCCCACCCGACCCCCCTCTCCCGGCACATATACATGTATACACATGTATACATATTGGTTAACATGCATGTGTGACAGTAACTTTATTGTGCCCACGCTTAGAGGAATTGTGCCCACGCTTGGGAAAATATGACTGAAATATAGTAGTCTTCACAGAAACTGTTCGAAAATTAAGCGATTTAGATGGCATTAAAACCCAATACAAACGAGTAGACCCTTTATATTTAGGAAGTGCACTACTTAAGAAGCCTATATATTACATACTTTCTTGAATCCTCTTTCCGACCCCCGACCCCCCCCCCCCCCGACACATATACATATATACACATTTTGGTTAACATGCATTTGTGACAGTAACTTTATTGTGCCCACGCTTAGGGGAATTGTGCCCACGCTTGGGAAAGTATCACTGAAATATAGTAGTCTTCACAGAAACCGTTTGAAAATTAAGCAATTTAGAGGGAATTAAAACCCAATACAAACGAGTAGGCCCTTTAGGAACTGCACTATTAAAGAAGCCTATATATTACATACTTTCTTGAATCCTCTTTCCGACAACCGACCCCCCCCCCTGACACATATACATAGATACACATATACATATTGGTTAACATGCATGTGTGACAGTAACTTTATTGTGCCCACGCTTAGGAGAATTGTGCCCACGCTTGGGAAAGTATGATTGAAATATAGTAGTCTTCACAGAAACTGTTCGAAAATTAAGCGATTTAGAAAGCATTAAAACCCAATACAAACGAGTAGACCCTTTAGGAACTGCACTATTTAAGAAGCCAATATATTACATACTTTCTTGAATCCTCTTTCGGACCCCCGACCCCCCCCCCCCCGACACATATACATATATACACATATACATATTGTTAACATGCATGTGTGACAGTAACTTTATTGTGCCCACGCTTAGGGGAATCGTGCCCACGCTTGGGAAAGTATCACTGAAATATAGTAGTCTTCACAGAAACCGTTTGAAAATTAAGCAATTTAGAAGGAATTAAAACCCAATACAAACGAGTAGACCCTTTAGGAACTGCACTATTAAAGAAGCCTATATATTACATACTTTCTTGAATCCTCTTTCCGACACCCGACCCCCCCCCCCCCCGACACATACACATAGATACACATATACATATTGGTTAACATGCATGTGTGACAGTAACTTTATTGTGCCCACGTGCACGCTAAAGGGAATTGTGCCCACGCTTGGGAAAGTATCACTGAAATATAGTAGTCTTCACAGAACATGTTTGAAAATTAAGCGATTTAGATGGCATTAAAATCCAATACAAACGAGTAGACCCTTTAGGAACTGCACTATTTAAGAAGCCTATATATTACATACTTTCTTGAATCCTCTTTCCGACACCCGACCCCCCCCCCCGACACATACACATAGATACACATATACATATTGGTTAACATGCATGTGTGACACTAACTTTATTGTGCCCACGTGCACGCTAAAGGGAATTGTGCCCACGCTTGGGAAAGTATCACTGAAATATAGTAGTCTTCACAGAACATGTTTGAAAATTAAGCGATTTAGATGGCATTAAAATCCAATACAAACGAGTAGACCCTTTAGGAACTGCACTATTTAAGAAGCCAATATATTACATAATTTCTTGAATCCTCTGTCCGACCCCCGACCCCCCCCCACCCTCCCGCGCCTCTTCATTTATTTTTCGAAGGTGTTACATACCGGGAAGTTTTGGTCTCCAGTTAGGTTCAAACCTTGTTATATGCAACTTCACTAGGTTAAAGCCCAATACAAACGAGTAGACCCTACACTACTAAATATTACTATCATACTAAGTATGATTTATTGGTCCCATATATGCTACATATTAAAATATGGTCACCTTATGTTAAAATTCTTAAACTGTTTTATTAACCACCTTGGAGGAAATTTACCTAACTGGGAAATTTAGTCATCTTGTTGTGTGTGTTTATAATGTCAGCGAACAATATGGAGAGTGAACACCTTCAGGAAAGGACTTTTTTGAAAACTTCCAGCAATTACAGCATGCCGTAATTTGGGGCCATTACAGACTACTTTTGATGAGTATACGTATTTGAACTCGAAGCCCCTCACCCCACAATCAATTTCCCCTCCTCAAATCTATTACACCTCATTGACTCTGCGATCAATTTCATATATAGGTTGATGATACCTATACTTACTTTTAATTTAACATAATATGTTGATTACATATATCAACTGAAAATTATAGTAGGGGATCATAACGAGGAAGAAACTGTACCCATCAGCCTTAGATTAAATTTGTATACGTAAGCTTATGAGTGCGGAATTTCCGACTGTGGCACTCTACTTTTCATAAATTCTTGCTATTTGTGAGTGACCTACAATTTTCGGTGAAACTTGACCTTTAATCAGTCATATTTACCACGTTTTCCTTGTCATATTAAGAAATTGTATCTCGCGATACTTATACTCCACCTTACAAAACTTCGTGTGATTTTGAATACTCTAAAAAAAATGCCTAATTAACTACTGTACAACGTATACAATTAAAACGCTCAATGTTATTCTACTGAAGCTTAAAATGGCCATCAACATAAGAAAAACTTTGCCCATAAAGTGAAATTTTTCAGTAAATTGTTAAAATAACAAGATAAAATCTTATCCAAAAAAAACCCCAGAAATATGTTGGATTGCTTAGTTGCTTAAACTGAGTAATTGAACAATTTTTGAAAATTATTTAATTGACAACTTATCATATCTCGTGTATTGGACATTTTGCTGCAAATTGTTCACTTGTTCACTTCATTCCATCTGAGCAATTGAAAAATTTTCTGCAAAATGTTCAATTGACAACTTATCTTATCTCGTTAATTGGACATGTTTTTGGCAAAATGTTCAATTGTTCACTTCATCCCAATTGAGCACTTGTAAAATTGTCTGCAAAATGTTTAATTGGCAACTTATCGTATCTCGTCAACTCAACATTTTTCTGCAAAATGTTTAACTAATCACTTCATTCCCAATGCTCAGTTGGAATGAAGTGAACAATTTAATTTTTTTCATGTGAGTGATAAATAGCCCCCCCCCCCCCAAGAAAATAATATTAAATTAAGCGCGCTAGGAAAAAGCACTGTATTTTGGGGTAGTTCACTATGTCTTCGAATATAATTTGTTGAAAAAGAAAACTTTTCCCCTTTGTTACATTAACATAGCTTTTTTAGTTCGTAGTCTATGTAGCCTATCAAGCTGATAACTTATACTCATTGCTTACTCGCTAACCAGAGTGATTAATAAATTTGTGAAGTGAGGGCCAGTGGTACAAATGTACCAAAAAAACAAAAGTGCAGTCGCGAAAGATGGAGTGTCTGACTGACTGACTGACACTGACTCTATCGTTGACGAGTAGGGTGTGGGGGGGGGGGCTGCGGGTTACAAGGCAGCAGTCGGAATTTTCTGGCTCCAAATCCCATCCAGTTGGAATTTCAGCCACTAAATCTCTCCCCCCCCCACCCACTCTCAATCATCAGGCCTTAGTTACGTCCCTGTGTATAATACGTATAAACGACGTTCATTACTGTTTAGTTTTTACGGAAATGTCGAAAATAATTTATATCGCTTGAGGAAATAAGCATTATGCCAAAAAATTGGCATATTCACGTGTGGTGTTTGTAAAAATCACGCACCTATATGCAAATATATAATAGCTAAGATTGTCCTGTGTCCGTTATATAATTCCATTAAAGAAATGCATACCTGAGACACGGAAGTATTATCCTGTGAGGGTACCGTAATACATTCATGCTTGAGACACATGCAAGTCTTAAATAAACAGAATAGCAAGTCCCAAACATATAGACCTTCCTTACCGGTTTCGAACCTATGGACATACAATCAGCGTCCATATAGCCTTGTGGTTAGGGTGTCCGCGTACAGAGCGGGAGGCCCGTGGCTCGAATCCTGGTGGAGGCTGAAAGTTTGTTTCACTGTTCTTGATTTACAAACTCATTACGATTTTCATATATATATATATATATATATATATATATATATATATATATATATATATATATATATATATATATATATATATATATATATATATATATATATATATATATATAAATAGTAAATAAACATACATAAGTGCCGTATAAAGGCAAAAATAGAGCGCCTACATTACAATACGTAGTACACACAGCGAAATCCATATGCATGTGCCGGATCAAGGCAATGGTTTTATTCTCCAATAGTTATATATATGAAACGAATTTTCCTGAAAATTATTGCAAACTACATCTCGATCAAGTAACGTTAAATACACAAGTGATATTTAATATGTTGAATGTCAAACAATGGAATGTAGCTATATCATTACGCTGTTGATATGGAACTGAATAAAATTAAATACTGCCGCATTTTGAAGAGTGTCAGAATTTCAAACCTTTTAAAATGATAACTCGTGGGTCTCTGAAAAATATAGCAAGAATGTGTTTGTGATTACTGTCAAAAAGGCGTGATATACTGAATAACATGTAAATATCAAATGCTATTGTCACTGTGACACGCTTCACATTGTTTAATTGTTTATTGTAAGATTCCAGCTTCTATATGATCACTGAGTCAAAGCATGGTTAAATGATCGACAAACTGCTATATTCAGTTTCCTCCGAATTTAACATAAGTTCACGAGATCGTCAACAAGTTTTAGAAGCGGCAGTTCACGGCTTCCATACAGATTTGAATTTAGCTGCCTATTGTTGCTGGACCGTAGAATTCGGAAATATCAATATTGGATGCTAACTACGGAGCTACAGAAGCGTAGAAAAGACATTGTACCATTGTATGATGGAGGTTTTTACCTCCATGATTGTACTAACAAATTTATGGACTAGTAGAACATAATGATAATATAATAATTGCAGTTTCCATGAACTGATATGTGAAAAGAATCGCTTTGCGTTGAAGACTTTTCGAAGACAAGACAAAAAAAAAAAAAAAAAACTATGGCTTGGAGGATTCACACTGAGTACATAGCATCGCACAATTTTTGTCACTTGATATCCAATCGAGTTTTCCCTTTGCTGTTTTCGCCAAGTTAGCTTCCGAGAACCCGCGACGTTTAAATGAGCATTTACAATAATTAGGGTACTTTAATAAAACCTCCTTTAACGCTATATTGGGGACCCAATGCAACCATGTGGTGCACCCCACCCACTCACCCCCCCCCCACCCCTCGTCAGGTTCCCCAATATGTCGTAAACTTAACTGTTAATGCAAAGAATCGTTCCTAATTTTATTATGAACCTGTTTAATTGCATATGCCTTTGTTATAGAATGTAATCCGTTAATTTTAATTGGAAAGTTAGGTGATCGAGGAACACATTGACATCTCATGGATACAACATTTTCCCCTAAACTGATCCAGAATGGTCGTAGAATTCATCTAATATTACAAATGAGTCATATTTTGGATATTTGTGGATGTCTCCTTCTATCCAACTATATGTACCCCTCCGAGTTTAGTCCTGAGATAGAAATTAAAATATAATTAGCCGGTTCTTTGGTGATGCCGTTTTTGCGGCTTTAGAAATGGTCGGGCCCAGAATAGCTATTTAGGGCATTTATTTAAAGACGGGGACAGGGTGGGTGGGTGGGGGGCACAAGCCTCGGAACTGGGATATCGAACAATCGGTACTGAGTGTCAGGCTTCAAAAACCTCGCCTAAACTTTGTCGGTCATAGCGGCGCAAATCCATATTTGAGATTTAAGTAAGTTTTGCTTAAATTTTGTGCGAAACTTTTTCCAACCTCCAACCTCCTACCACATGTCCGGTCACTTCACAATGATAAAGTTTACTGTCTGTCACTTTGCAGTTCACTGGTTGGCTACTCCAGTTGGTTAGTAACAATAACGTATTCAGTATAGTTAATTACGTCACAGCCTGGGCTTACTAGAAAGCGGGCAATTTGAAATCAGTAAAAGGCGGTATCACAAGTAGCAACACGTTGGTTTGATTCACACCGCACTTGATCCTCAATCGAGTTCTACATTGCAAAGAGCATTCAAAATGGACGATTCCGGCTTCCGTGGTTTATTGCAGAAGTAACAGAAAGCTCCGTGGAAGCAAGGTTGCCAGTTTATAAAAGTACACTTTCAATTCGATCGGTCGCTGGTTTTTAATGATGTTCCGCAGGAAAATGTCTTTTTGTGTATTGGAAAAAGACAAAAACATTTAGAAGCAGCGACAGTTGGAACTACCGCGGCAGTATGCACATGTTGTGACAGAAAGCTCGATGCAAACATTTGAAGGAAGAATTAAAGGCACTCCGAGCACTACTGGCTGAGAAGGAACAACTTCTTTCGGAAAAAAAAACGAAAACGAAGTTCTCTGTGCTACTGGATTGTTCGGTACGTAACACTAGGCCAAGACTTATTAATGTAATTTTTCAATCACTAAAAGTCACCGTTATATAAACCCTAGACCTGTACAGGCATTCGCTCATTTAAAAACGATAAATTAAAAGAGTTAAAATATGACAGTGAGAGAAATAATATAATAATCTCCTTTTAGATATCTGTAAAATGTTTCATGCACAATTTGCCAGGGTATACTGTTATTGATACATTCACGTTCTAACCTTGTGATGGTGAACGTCACCCGACCACGTACCCCCTACCTCCCCCAACCCATAAACAAATCTGCTTTGTAAACCGTTGAAACATACAGTGGCGTAGGAAGGTACATTTGAGTAGGGGGGTTGAAGACTGATGGCCGGCCCGGGGGAGGGGTCTAAGGGGAGTTTTTGCATTTCCAGGTGGCCTCAGATGCAATTTGGTGCAATAAAGCACACTTCAACACCCACCCCATTTTGTAAACTTAATTTTGTATTTTCACCTGGCCTTAGATGCAATTTGGTGCTCCAAATGAGATTTTTTTTTCTCATTTGGAAAAAGGGGTTTTTCTGACTTGCGAAGCGGGGGGGGGGGGGGGCGGAATGATACTTCCGCGCCTCCACATTTTTCACTGGGGGGGGGGGCTGGAGATATTGACAGTTGGAGCTAATATATTTTTCGACAAAAGTAAACTATATGCCAACTGGTCTTTATATATGTCTAATTCATACTTATTCTTGTGTCTTTGTTTACAGAAACTTCAGTGTAGATTGAGCGCAATGAAGAACATAGACTGGTCAGAGGAGAGAAAAGACAGACTGTACAGTGATGTCAACTGATTATATGTCATCCGAGGAATCTGACATGGAGAGCGAACGAGCTAGGGTACCGTAGTGCAGGAGTTCACTTGGGAATCGGAAAGACTGAACAAAATGAGGCTGGACTCATTCTATAAGGACGTTCTCCTTAGCGAAAAGTCCAGAAAAAAGGATACCCACCGTTAGGAAAGGAGACGTATCTTTAAAATGCGTACCGACTGACGCCCCAACTTGGGCTGTTAATTAGGCTGAACAATAACAATGAAGGTATGACCCCCCTCCAAATGGTGAAAATGGTCATTGTTTGATGTGCCGGATTAAGCTTGTGGGAGGCCCGTGGCAAACAGTTTATTGGAGCTTCCATAGAGATACATTGGTACCGGATAACGCCGGATGTATAGCTCACAAAAGACATCTATTTGACCACGGTGGTTATGATACGTACATTAAAACATCACATAAAAACAGTCATTGATCAACAGCGTAAAGACTGCATATCGAAATCCATTTCGTTTGACTTCTTTGAACTTTTTGTACCATATACAACGTAGAATAATGTAACGTTATAACAATATTTCTTTGAATTTTTTACCCAACGTTTAAACTCGTGCCCCAGTTGCACTTGGATAATCCTGTCCTGAGCATTTGTTGATTAATGAGGCACCAGGACCACACAGCAAACGCCGTTGTTTCGGATACAAACAAGTTGCAGTTGACGATTTTGTATAATAAAGAAGAGTTTTCTCTAATTTAACATTTGGTGTAATTACATGGTACCTTTAAAAAGAAATCCTGCCTGAGATAAATGCAACAAGGAAGAAAGAATATGCCCATAATAATAGATATCAGATTAATTATTATTTTCTTGTTAGTCTTTTGCTTTAATGGAAGCCTTTTTTTTTAAATTTCCCTTCACAGCTAATATATTCCATCAAGGGATTAAATGTAAAGGATTAAGTTATCCTTAAAATATTTTCAGGAAACAAAAGCCAAGAAAAAAGCACGATTCTATTAATTGTTAATGAATCATTTAGTAAATCATATTTTAAAATAAGACATAGCTATAGAGCATGGGCCTAATAATTTGTCGAAATGTTGTTGTACTTTTACGTTTGTCTTTTATTATTCATGCATGGCTAATTCCAGACTTTCAGGGTAAAAAAATTAGAGATCTTGTTTGGGCTATCATTGCATTGTATATCAAAATATATGTTAATAACAATAAAATGTAAAGCAGCAACAAAATATTAAGCGTGCTACGAAATGAGGCAGGAAGTGGTGTTCTGTATCAAGTTCGTTCCACATAAAAGAGGCTGATACCGTTTCCGGGCCTGGGTGGAGGGGGGGGGTCGAGGGGCCGATAACCATCATGGAAGAAGTGCCTAGGCGTTTATATCATCTGAGGATAAACACACCGAATTTTAAACATAAATTTGTTTGGTTTAATTTAACTGCTGATATGTTAAGTTACTTCAAGAGGGTAGCTGGTTTTCAGAGGTTTTGATTCAAAACTAGTAACTAAAAATAGAAACATTCCATATTTACTTGTTTTTTTCCTTCTTTCACCTGGCATTAAAACCGTTGCATGTGTATATATATGCCACAATGTAAGTAGAGTAATATTTGGGCATCAAAAAACATTCTCCGGACAATAATGCATGTTTTGAAATTTGAAAAGGAAAATGGCTTCTCGAGGTTTCTCGAGGTTTGTATTCAAAAAGCTGAATATTCAACACTATGATGTAAAGCAATATTGAGTTGCATTTAGATGTATTTACACATTAGAAGTGGTATTTCGTTCATTTACATAATTTTTGTATAAGTGTAATAATAACAAATAAACGTTTACGATGCGATATGAGGTGCATATAAATAAAAAAGTGGAAAATCAAACGAGTGTGATTTTATATTTATTATTTTTAATTTTCTTTAAATCAAATGTAATATTTGATAGAGGTGGTCCGTGTATTTCTCAGCCTAATCAACCCGATTAAGACTCCCTAAACGTGGCGAATAAGCCCAGCCCCTGTATTGGTCGTAAGTAATGTGTTTACGATGACCACGTTTCTCCGTATATATTGGTGTAATCATGGCGTTTACGATGATCAATGCGAGAAGTTTACTGCTGGATTCAAACGTAAACTCCAGATTAACGGTCATGTTTAAGGTAGCGAATCTGTTGTAATTGTGACCGGAAACGTAAAGATTACCCTTCCCTGAAACCGCACGATTAAGTGAGCTTCACCGTATTTGGATGACACTTGGCGTTTACGGTCACCGCGTACTCGGTAAGTAAGTCATCGCGAAAGCGGAAAACTCACGCGTTTAAGTTGGGTCGTAAGCTTACCTTAATCACTAGTTTCAGGAGTGGAAACGTAACGGAAACAGGCTGGAACTCGGAATTTACGTCGCAATTACAGACCGAAAACGGCGATTTAAACGCGGGTTTTTTTCCCGTGTTGCCTGCAAATACAACAGACGGGTGAAATGACTTCCATAACAAAGTTTAGCGTTATCTTACCAGATGTACACTCCGTATGACTGTTATCGTGCAACGTGAACGAAAATACGTGACTACTTAAGGCTCATCACCAAGTGTTTCGTTCCGTAGTGTTTACTTCTTACGTGATTTAAATTGTCCGGGAAAACATCAGATATTTATACGATCTCTAACTGTCCTTTCCGTAAGATGTTGCCTTTAAGCACAATATTCATATCAAGCATAAACAATGACTTCAATGCTATATTCAAACCTTCTATGAATGTAGGGTCACTGTATATATAAGATACACAATAACTTACTGAATCGTTACGTTAATCTTTGTAGCGATGTACGTTGCGATCTCAAGTATGTCGTTGTCTTCAAGTTTCTTCTTACTAATCACAACACGTTCAGCATTTGGTAATGGTACTTTCGTGAGAAACTGTACAGAGAAGTCCCCCTCAAAGACGAATGTCCCGTTAGGAAGCTATTGAAACATTAAGAGGAAATAATATTTATTTTTTATCTCTTCATTAAGCATGAACACGAGGAGCAGAATCCCATGTCCACACACGGGCCTACACACAAACACAAGTACATACATTACTGCTTGATCCCACATCATAATGTGAAGTCGACTCCATATTATTGTGCAAACCTATGATACCTCCGATTAAGTCAGACCAATCCACCTAGTTTTAGTTCAGTACCCCAAGGGTGTGAGGTGGGCAATAATTGTAGCACAACATTTAGTAAAAGTGTTCGATAGAGTACAGTATATAATTCCCAGTACGCTATGTTATGGATGAGATCATTATAACCGTATTTCCTACTACGTATTCAATGGAATAGAGACAACGTTCATCGGTACAGTTATATCTATGGATTATTTATGTGGAGTACTCATTTAACAAGTTGATGTTGTTAATTCCTTTAAGGGAAATACGTATTTTTAGTTGATTTGGACAGTGGCTGAATTTGTTTCATTAATTTACCATATATGCAACTCGTAAAACACGTAAAACAAAACAATCTAAGACTTACATTTTCCTTTCTACAGAAAGTGAGAAAGTCTTCAATATTATGTTGATGATATGGGATCTCCGTCTTTGTAATGGTAATCTCTTCCTTCTTATTTATGGTATTAATTATTCGTTGTCTTACTGGAAGGTCAACTTCATGAAAGCAATCAATAAAGACATTCCACATTTCCTGTTTTTTAAGTGCATTAAGAATTTTTGTTTGCTGAGTTTCATCGTCGCTTAAACCAGAAGCGAACATTACGGCTGAATTGAAATCATCATTCATCGATTTAGTCTGGCAGGATAACATATTTCCTGGTAGCTCCGGCAGCAAATAATGTCCCAAAAAGAATTTCTTAAAAAATGGGGACGCAGCATTGACACAATTGTCAGGAATCACTGTACTAAGATTCGCCTTTGAATGGTATGAGTCTACATTGTTTGAATCTACTTTAAGGAGTCCAATTGACAAAGCCTCTTGGAAAAAATAGCTCCGACTTTCTTCTTGCCAATACTCGATTGATCTCCTTCCTTTATAGAACGCTTCTCCAATGGTCTTTCGCAGGGCTAAAAATTCAGACTTGTCGCAATGTTTTTTGTTACCCTTTGTAACATAATGTCTTTCCATGCTATTGACGTGTGCTTCCAGGATCTTTGATAGACGACAATGATCGCCATGTTCATTGCCCTGTTTCGTTACTTCCATGGCGTTTAAATACAACCTTGTAGTAACGAATAATGGAACCTTATACAACTCTTTCAAGAATTCTTTTGAATAACTGAGCGAATAAATCATTTTCTTTACGATGCTGTCGTCTGTCTTTCTATTGTGTTCGTTCTGACACGAGTATGACTGCATGCTCATGACTGTCTTGTCAAGTTCACCGGTACCACTTTCATCATCTATAGTGTTACTTTCGTTATTACAGTCCCCATGATCAGTGCTTGGCTCTGGGCTATCCAAAAGAGAACTATTTTCCGTGATTGGTTGCTTATTTCTGTCCTTGTGATATACAGTTCTCGATCGATCATGGTATAAATACATTTTCGCACATAAGTCCTTAACTTGGTTCTCGTTGAATCCTCTCAACTCAATCGTGAGGAATTCATCGGTATATGAGAAATTTAAGTTACGTGATGCTACCCACATTCTCATTTTGTGATATTGCTGTACTGTTGTTGTTAATTGAGCGAGATGCTTATATTCATTTTCTTTAGTGTCCAATTGAGTCCCCGAAGTGCTTGCTTTAGTTAGGTGTTCTTCCTTCTGCATTTTGTTCCTTTGTTGAACATTTATTGCACTGCACAAGTCACTCAATCCGTCAATAAGAACAATTACAGGTTGATCTGACAAGATTTTCTTCACGTCGATAGTTTCTATTCCTGAGTCATCGGGAATGTCAGTCATTATTATATCAACGAGACACATCTGATTATTACTGTCAGTCAGATGTATGTAAATCAAAACGAAAGTTTTTTCGTCTTGTTGGATCCATTGGCTTAACATCTTCAGAATCAATGTTGTTTTCCCAAATCCTAGACCAGCCGTCAACGCCACCAATTTTTCTGTTGGTGGATTTTTATACAGCGTTTGTGTAGATACTTCGTATTGGCCTTTGTTTTTCGGTCTTTTAACTATACACTGGCTGTCCACGTAGATGGTATCAATATCAACGGGTACCGTTTCATGGTGAAAGATGTTGATATAAAGGTGTTTAGCATAACTATCACAAAGACAAGAAATGAACCTTGATAGATTCTTATCTTTTTCTGCAAAATAAAAAAGAAAACAAACTCGCTTTATAAAAAAGGCATAAGTCGATTCGTAATTTTACAGAGAAAACTTTCAAAATCTTCTATAATGTCTTTCCTTCCCTAAATATTAATTAGGTTTCCTTTCATATTACCTTTATTCCTAATTCGACAGTTGACTAACAACCTTTTTCACATCCTGCACACCTCTGATCGTTTCAAAGGGCCATTCTTGACAAGCCAAGACCTACCTAGAGACACCAATATAACCTGCTGGATTTTTTTAGCTTATGGTACTGTATCAGGATTAACGTCAAACCCCACCTCTGTCCAGCATGGTACTATAAAATGTTTCCTTCCCTCCAGGTAGATTGTCTGCAAAGTTCACCTCTCGGAATCAGATTCTTTCCCCAGTCACAGTATACACGCAAACAAAGTGTTACATCACTCGAACTATCTCAAGGTTTTCCTTCCTTATCCTCTTTTTTACCTCCATTACTAATTACTTCATTTTGCTACTTCCCTCAGATTTTATCTCCCCCTGAGTCCTCTCATTGCATATTCCTATCATATGACTTGATGTATTTATTGTTGTCATAATCATTGCTCACTCCCCCAGTTTATTTACATGTCCATTTGTGTGTCTTTTTATGTTCTTAGTTTTTATTCGTTTAACTTAGCTCAGAAGATCCTGCTGGTATCGAAAGGTCAGACCCTCTAAATTGTACACATTTATATATATTTTCCGTTTTTTTTAGCAGTAGACAAGCAGTTTGCTACCATGATTGCCCTTTTAACAAATTTGATATCAACAATCAAACATCCAACTTACTATTAAGTGATCTCTGTTTCTGCGATTTGGTGTTGAAGTTTTCCATTTTTTCATGTGACCCTTCCTGAAAAAGTTAAGCATAGTAAATTATCACAATTATATTTTACGGAGTTGTGTAAGGCTACATTTTTATCTTTGAATATCCGAAAATTTGAAGAATATATTACATTTAAATACATTTACAGCTACCTCTCTAATATGCAAATGTCAAGTTTAAGAATTATAATGCAGACATCATAAAGACTTTATTAACAATAGACCAACAAATATTACTATTAAAAATTAATTCGGACCTTACCTGTTCACTCATTGCAATGGTAACTCCATCGCTTTTTGCACGCTCACCTCCTAAAAATAAAATAAAACTTTCTTGGTAATAACGTCAATTAAAGAGATTATGTATTAGTCGTTTTTGCAGCCTATGTTCTCAGTCGTTACGTCGCAGACTCGGTTGATCATATACATTTATTTATGTTGAAGTGTATATTTTGATATAATATAAGTGTACATTATGATATAATAATATAATATACACTGAAGTGTATGTTGTGATATTTACTATCAACCCTTAAAAGTATCTAACCAGACTTTTTTATAATTCTTTTTTATAATTTAATTTTAAAACTTTTTATTCGCACTTTATATGTGACTCTTACTTGTGATTAAGTGTGAAGGATGTATTGTAAAGTATATATCATGATATAAATTAGCAAGCCCAAAAAAATATCTTACCGTACTTTTTCGTTTCTTGCCTTCCATTAGTCTTCTTTCGTACATAACAAGTCAGGAGAATTAGAGAAACTACAAAAATCACCCCGACGAGAGATATCACTACCCACAACAACCATGGTGGATTATGCAATTGTGGAGATACTGTAGAAGTAATTTCAACAGCTGGCTCTCCTGTTAGACAGGGATCTAAATATATAAAATCAAACAGTTTAAAACTATACATTTTACAACACAACAAGTGTACAATCTGACAATACTTGGATCATACTTGTTTACTTGAGTGAATGCCTACTGCTTATAATTTGCATATATTTCAAACCGTTGGTGTGACTTACGTGCACCACGTAGACTGTTGGACACCTAGTATTTCTATAATAATCCTAGACGTTATCGTTGTGAAACTGTTTCTTCTATGATTTTTATTTGTTTTTGTTTTGTTTCTGGTTTCTTATTATCGCTTGTTTTGCATATTGCTATGTATACGCTACATGCTTTAAAAGAACATATCTTTTTTATATTACTTAACTGGAAGTAAACCACTATCATGTCGTTCTATTGAACATTCATTAATTTATGCTCTGGAAAAAATTTAAATGACTATAGTCGGTCAACATAAACATAGGCATGTATATTACATTACAGTCACAATTATAAAGAAAGATCTAACGAATAGACGTGTTTACTGACACTTAATTTGTACTAACCAGAGGTTACCCTGACGTAACTGTCTTTACGGTGCAAAAGGTTGATGTCATCTTGTGCCAGACATCTTATATCAGCAAAGCCTCCGCATGCGTCGAACGAGTATTTGGCAGATGTAGATGTGTCCCATGTGCCCAGCTTTTCATTTTTCTTTGAAATAGATTCGCCTGTAGTAAACTGGAGATGCTCGCTATGTTTAATCTCCAATCGAAGCGGTACTTTTGGTCGGGATGCAGTAACAGAACATTGTAACTGGCCCGTTCGGTTTATTTGTAGTGAACAACTCAAACATGACGAACACTTAGCAATCAGTGGACATCCCTGTCGTGGACTGACTGGAAAAAAATATATGCAATTTATATTGGCTGTTTTTTGCAGTAAACGAAAAGTTGCATTCCAAATTCTATGTTTTAATCAACTATTGCTCTCTGGGCTGTTTGAACACGTTCTTCACCTAGGCGAACAATAGGTAGGTCGATACGACACGTGAAAATTATTTTCAAAGTAAAGAAAAAAATCTTTATTTTACAGGAAGATTTTTTAAGTAAACAATACTTTAAGTAATGAATGCAATGTATACTGCTTAATTACTTACAGAATAATTAGATAAGGAGACATACTGAAAACGATTTCAGACTTTGAACTAAGACATACACTAATACGAAAATATAAAATCACCATCCATCAAAAAATGTCATCAAAGGCTTCATATTTAAGTACTTTGCAAGGTTCTGTATAGAGTTGTGGTTGTATCTACAAATAATTACTATAAAAATGACAAGATACCTTTTATGCTGACAGTAATGCTTTCTGTTTCGTAATTTCCTGTTGCAAAGAATGCTACCACGGTATATACAGCCTCATCTTCAAGTTGGGCGTTCGAAATGATTACATCGCCGTTTGATGTGATGTCAAATCTACTGCTGTCATAAAGAGTTCCTGATTTGATGTTGTTCTCCAAAGCAAGGATAGGACTTGTACTAGATGTCGATCCAATGTACCATAGCACCTCTGTTGGAGGTTCAGATGTATTACATCCGATCGTTGCATTGTGTCCCTTCTCGATTATAATATTTGACGGACAGTTGAGCTGCACACCTATGAAGAATTAAAGATGATTAATAATTTGCTATTAATTTACATGCATCTTTTTACTTGTATTTTGTTCATAATAGTACAGTCCATACTGCGTAGTTATTTTACCTTGCTAGATTTCATTTAAGTAGTTCAGTGGCTGTCAAAAAACAAACGAAACTATAATTATCTAATTTCCCATTTTATGGATAAACTGCTAACATAAGTAACAAATATTTCTGATGATGAAGAACGTTATCCATGGGTGGATCTAGGTTTACCAACATTTGTTTGAACGTTCAGAGCAACGATGATCAACGATGAAATAGGTAAACATAAGAAAGCTGTACCAGACAAAGTGTGGAAGCGACAGCATATCTTACTCTTGGGAAGATTCGCCATTTGAAGATTTTTAAGTTTGATGATACAGTTGTGTGGGTGTTTACATTATGTTATTATGTGTTAATAAGACGTTTTCTAATTTCATATCTTGAATCGAAATCAATAGGCCGGGTACCAATAGACTGCAAATTGTAGTTATTTCGGTTTAGTTGTCGGCTGCTGTGGCTGACTGAAAATTTGAAATATAGTAACTAACTACCTCGTGTTGTGTTAGTTTAATATCTGCATCAATTAATTTTCGGACGAAAGCAGTATCTACTATGTATGTTATTTTGCACCTGATTTATGCATTAATTTGTATCTTTGGTAAAACAAGCAGGCGGCATTTCTCCTCTTATCTTATAATCCTCTCCTCCTTTCGTGCCCTCCCATCATTAGTTGGAATTCGATAAGCAAATCTATTTAAACAATTACCCAATATCTTGTCATATCATGCTCCCACCATCCCCCACCCCCCCCCCCACATCTCTTCTTTGTGATTAAGAGAGAAGCAGTCAGTCAGTAAGTTTCCGCAGTGATGGTGGTTTATTTTCTATATCTGTGTGTGTAAATCGTACTACCGGTAAGCAAAAGTGTAAAATTTTGTGGATTATATTAATTACGCTACTGCTTAACCAGTCAAACAGACAACGTGCAAACCCTGGCCTATTTGTATTATTATGTTACAGAGTTACGTGTAACAATCATACTTACCTGTGAAAGCACTAGATGCAAAAACGAGGACAAGCCAAGCCGAGGTTATGACAGGCACCACCATGATGCAATGTGCGCTATTGAAAACAAAAACAGTCTGAAAACATGCATGGCTTCCTGAAGTCGTCTGATGCACTTTGAACATGAGCATCTCATACACATGATAAAATATAGTTTTCTCTTTCGATGCCAGTAGTGCACTTACTACTAGACAAATAGAAGATAGTAAGTATTGAGAAAGGCGTGGATTAAACAGAAAGTATATATTATGTCTTAGAATAGTAATGACACGTTAGAATACAACTATGTCAACCAATTTATTTGCTTAAAGTAGGAACAATGAACATCTTGGAGCAATCATATTTAGTGACACGTTTAGCTATCAGTTTCATTACCAACATGAAGCGTTGGACAGAAAAAAATATGATGGTTAAATTGAGTGAGCCTTATGAAAAATGCTGTGATATATCACAACTCATTCAAAACGTCTCAGTTCTGATCGTCTGTCAAGTAGTCAAAATTACAGTCCAAATGTTTGTATTACAGTTGGTGAACATTGACGCCTTTGTATTTGCAGTAATGAACGACACACATTTCCGAGCGTTCCTTCTAGGTAGCCGTAGATGAATGATACTTTCTTTTACCTCGACCCACAACATAGTATATCCGATCAACCTTCCTGTCCAACTTTCATTTATATATGTGTATTTCTTTTTCTCAGTCGGAGTTAAATAGTAATCGAGTGATATGATTCTGTGGTGTCAGATCGCATTGCTCTCTTTGTTCACAATTGCTAAAGGTAAATATTTGCTATTAATTTACAGATCAACCATAGTATGTTGTGTACTAATATTAATGGGGATATCTAATTCCTTTTCATCTTTCAGGAGAGCGGCGATTTGACCGTGAGTGTAACTATGGGAATACTTCGACCAGTTCTCAGCATGTGAACTGCATATGCTCGCGAAATTCGTCGATCTGTTTAATTTGCAATGTATCGAAAAGTAGCCACAATCTTACTTGGTACAACGACATCACCAACCTTATCTTAGCCAGACAATCATTCAAGAAAACAAATACTGAAAGCTTCGAAGTAGATCGATGCAATTCTTCAAATTATTCCATTCTGCTCCTTACGCCTTGCAGTAAAGTAAATCAAGCGAACTACTCATGTCTTCAAGGAGAGACTAAGCTAATGACATTCATCTTGACATTGCAAGGTAAATTTCTCAAATATTACAACAAGATATTACTACCATATGAACATATTTTAATTATGATACATGTGACATGTAGACAAGTTTGTAATTATATATCAAATTACTTGGAGTTATACGTTATATTTTAACTTTATTTGTTAATCATTTAATTTCTTTAATAACTACATAAGTATTAATAAATCATAAATAGGAAGTATTGTGTAAACGTTTGCTATTTGAAGAGTTGTTAATTATTACTCAATTTAGTTTTCCTTGGTTCACTTTATTTTAAAGCATTAGTAATTATCAACTTTTTCTCTCATATATCAGTGACGCCAATTGTTATTATAAATGGAACCAACTTTATCAGAGGTAATTCATTGTCTGTGAAGTCAGATAAGATTATAACATTTGAATGTATTGTGATGGAAGCAATTTTACCAATTACAACTACATGGTACACAACAAATGGAATGGAAACGAACAATGTCACAGAAGTTTTCAACAACGCAACAGTCGCAATTTCGTACTATACTGTGCGTGTCACCTCAAATTTTAAGTTGTATTGTTCTGCGGAAGGTCCTTATATAGCGAAGCGAACGACGTCCTTGTCAGTAACTGTTGAACAGACTGATGGTAAGTGGGTCACTTATACTTCAATTAAGGCTGCTTTTTGAATTGACCTTGCTAAGACACTGCTAAATGAAAGGTAGAGTTCTTCAAAACAAAATCAGGCAAATTGTCCATTACCTTTAATTCGGTATACAATATTTCTGTATTGTAAAATAGGTTTTTCAAAGCAGATATCGGCACATTATTAGGACACGTTTTAAATAATGTTGTTACGTTAATTAACGAACAGAAAAGTATGTACTAAGATTTATGTTGAAGCACACAGTGGTAAAGCTTACAAGCGGTTAGATCCATTCACAGTGCAGTAAAGTTTTCTTAAATGGAAGATGAAATAAGTTTTCGGGACGATTGTAGGAATTTTCCCCTTTACAAAAAAAAATGAACAAACTGATGGTAAGTTGGTCACTTGTACTTCAATTAAAGCTGCTTTTTGAATTAAACTTGTTAACACACTGCTTAATTAAAAGCTAGAGTTCTTCAAAGCAAAATCAGGCAAATTGTCCATTACCTTAAATTCGGTATAAAACATTTCTGTATTGTAAAATAGGTTTTTTTTCAAAGCAGATATCAGCACATTATTCGGACAAGTTTTAATTAATGTTGTCACGTTAATTAATGAACAACAAAAGTATGTACTAAGATTTATGTTGAAAGCACACAGTGGAAAAGCTTACAAGCAATTGGATCCATTCACAGTGCAGTGAACTTCTCATATGGAAGATGAAATATTTTTCGGGACGATTGTGGAAATTTTCCTCTTTACAATTTACCACCACATTGTCCAAAAGATGAAAGGGTTTTAAGAGTACCATAAGTATGGAGAGCGGTTGATACTTAAATAAATCAATACTGAGAGTTCTCTGTAGGGTTCACACACTTTTTTCATTAGTTGTTTTGATATTCTCAATGCTTTTCATTCCTTAAGTTAACTGCAATTATATTTACGCCTGGAAATATACTTAAAGTTCAGAGTTTAGTAAACTGTCATTTTAAAGGGTTGGTGTTGTGGAGAAATTATATTCTCGCATATGAATACCAAAAGAAACGATAAGTATTTCTTAAAGATGAATATAAATATGGAAGGTAACTCGCAAAGTAGCAGCAAACATGTATCGGGTCTGGATATGCTCCTACAGTTTTTGTTTATGTCTACTAATTATTCACATTTTAAAATGAGTGATAAGTATAATGTTTAAGTTTTCATGTGGATATGTTTTCACTTGTAATTCTACCATTTCTTATATATTAATGTATACCATTCTAAGTTTTACCACTGCAAATATTTATAGTTCAAATTGTAATGAGAATTAACAGATACAGATGTTCATTTGCAGAAAATAACTCGGTGTTCAGGAACGAGATATCGATTGCTTTAGCTTTTATATCAACTCTCCTTGGCATATTAGTGATATTGTTTCTTCTCCACAACATGAAGATAATACGTGAGTATCAGCAGTAGAGCGGTTGTAAAATGTGGTATGTATATGAACTTCAACTGGTATATCCCAATATCATTAGAATACTCGCAAATCTTAATACTTTGAAGCCAAAAAGCGGATCGATCGGGTGCAGAACATTAATACAATTCTACAATAGTCTTGCTTTGTACACTTTATACATATCTTATAAATTTACAAATTACAAATTTACACTATTTGAAAACGGCATAAAACTATTTTGGTTTCTTTCAGCATTACTACAGCAACGGTGTGCACGAAGGTAAGATCCCAGTAACAGTATGTAAATTGTTTATTTCCACAGTGTAACCGAAAAAACAAACAAATATATATATATATATATTAAATATATATATATTAAATATATATATATATATGTATGTATATATATATATACATAAATATATATATATATATATATAAATAAATATATGTATGTATATTTATATATATACATACATATATATATATATATATATATATATATATATATATATATATATATATATATATATATGAGTTTGGCTAATATGTTACCAATAAATATTTTAAATAGTTTTGTATAGTCATGATGAATGAGTCTAACAAGTAATCTAAATGTAGTTCAATGTCATGACAAGATTCGCAAGAATTATGTTACATGTTTAAATGGCTGACTCATTTACAAGCAGTGCTTACATTCTTCAACATTCGTATATTTTATCTCATTACACATATTTTTTTTCTGGTAATAATCTTTTCAAAGTCAATTCGGAAGACAACCTCATAGTGCTGGTTCACCAGCTACCGAAGAAAGTATCTACAACGTGTGTTATGAAAGCAGCGACCTCGGATATGCTCCAATACCTCACTAACTTGACGAAAACTACGAAATCAAAGTAACACCAACTTGATTGCTGTCTTTATAGTTACTTGTTTGGAGTATACGTATTCACTTTGGTTATAAAATCGTTATAAAATATCATCCAGATGTCGCAATATTGAACTTAGTTTATGATTTAACTATCTATATTTAGATTATGAATAAACATAAACACTTTAATAAATCAAGGTGTGTATAACAGATAGAATGAACGATTTCCATGATAGTTGTACATTTCATGGGATGTTCTACCTGCAACGAAACCGTAAGTGCAGTATGTAGTCTCCACGGCAACACTATTGACTTGTAGTTATTGTTCTTTATCAAGTAACGCACATGTAATAACTAAATGCAGGCTTCTGCATTTTCACTTTCCATTGTCTGTATGAACCGCTAAATGGATACAAGTATTTCAAAGCGAATGAGGAACTTGGTTATTGATTCAACTCAAATTGGGACACTAGTCAAACGTACTTATTATATGTTTGTTTCACACTGTTGTCGCTTACACTCCAAGTCTTATTGATATACGAACATATTTTGCTTTCTTATTCGATATTATTTCATTTTCTATTTGTACAGGGAAGTAATCGACATGTCTGTGTCATTACTGTGTTGATTGAAATATTCAAAGTATACATTTACCTGGATGATCTGACTAAAACTGAATGATTAGTGCTATGTTTATTTCACTTCCAATATCATATCTTTGACACCCTTTGCAACAGTCAAGCATTTAAATAAGCATTTTAAGCAGTCTTGCAGTATTTTAGCACATTTATGTCAAGTTCTTATATTAACTAAATGTTTGTTTACTAAGATACTTCAAGGACTATAGGTAACAAAATATATGCACTCGGAAAATGATAATTGACTTTTTTGCCAGTATTTTTTAAATCAAATGAACAGATTGAGCAATCAAGCAACGTCCGTGGCTGTCATTAATACTGAATTGTAGGGAGAGGGAGGGTCATATAGTTTCGTCGGCTTCTTTCATGTTGTCAGAGTAATCATTCTTACTATGCACTTATACCTATCGTCATAAAGTTAACGTGTTTACATCTCAAAGAAAAAAACAAAGGAATGTGTGGCTAGAAGGAGATTACACACCTAAGGCTCTACAAGTTGAGCTACCCAGCCCCATGTTCTTGACGCTCCCCATATACACGTATGCTTTGTCAGAAACCACTGTATACAACCTAGAAAGCGGCATTTAATTGATTTTAAGATAACCTTTTCATTTGTATGCATTTAATAAAAAATATCAATGTTGCTCCTATCACAGACTTTCGTACATTCTACCCAGTAATTGGATATAAAACAATCTTTGTCTAGCAAAGGATATTGTATCTAATTTAAAACCATATGGTATTATTAACCGTGTAATCTAATGTTGTTGCAATACGAAAACACCAGACAGTAACTGATCTTGAAAAAATGATACAAATCATGCACTATTTTAATATACTTACTAATTTTACGTAACTGTGTGTTCTAGACTTGTATCGCAACAACAGCACCATAACGTATGCAAAGGGTGCTTATCTCACTGTTCATGTTTGCACAGAGAGGACATATCAATATTTAAATTTCTATTCAGGTAAGGTTGTAGCTGCAACGTCATGCTTAAGTATTGGTCAAGTTAAAGAACCAGCTCGACGTCTGTATTGGGTTCCAACTTGAAATAAAAGGTTTCTAATGTTTAACAATAATCTTACTGTGAAACCTTTATTTAGTTCAATTGTTAGTCAGTACAAACATGCCGGTATAAATCGTGCTTCGGCCAGACATGTTTGTGATTGTCAAAACGCAATGACGTTTCGGAGCTGAATTCAAAGTCAAATCTTTCTAAATGCGAGTTACTCCGGAAATAACATCTCTTTTACGTCATTAGGTCAACATTCAAGGTGGATAGCTACTTTAAGGCTTGATCATGTTAGAACTAAAAATAAATTAAGATGTAAGACTGGTGATCAGTTTGATTGGTCTGTTTTGTCGAAAAAGACTATTTTAGTAATGTGCTGTCAATGTGCTGAAGAAAATTGCAATCATTTGCTTATATCGATACATTATCACCACACAACCAATGTGGTAAATGACATTCGGAAGATCTTTTAATCAGAAATAATCCTGTTTTTATTTGATATCATTTGAACTAAGTTTACAATGATCATATTGTGACACACAACACAAAACAGGCGCAGGCAATGAATGTGTACAACACTGTATACAAATTTCTATTCCATTTTTGTCGCCTTCACATGGACATACAACTGCAACAACTATATATAGAGTATGTAACGTTTATTATATATTTCGTAACATAGGTCAATGTCAAAAGAGCTTACATACTACACATAGGCCATGTTATTTACATAGACCTAGTTGTGAACAGATGTGAACTGTGAACAAAGTTATGTCATAAGTTTACCGTATCATACGACTACCTACGCTGTGTTAATACCTTTAGGCAGAAGGAAGTCAACCTAAACTTGAGGCACAAACCAGAATAAATAAGCCAAACGAGTTGACATTTTGCAAAAAAAAAAGTATCAGCAACTGGTTGATGTTAACACATGATACTATTTAAAGCAAAGAAAATGCTGAAAAAGAAAATACTTTTTTCCCCTCAAAATGTAAACAAAATGGTGGCTATGTTGGCAATATTGAGTCAGACTGGCTAATTGACCACCATGTTATTTGCCGGTTTATGTTATACTTACATATGGCCTCACCGTATTGTCCACAACTGAGTTTGAAAATCTTCTTCACGTTGGTTAGTTTGTTATTGATTCAACCGAATTGAAACTGGATTCAGACTAACTGTAACTCTCGGTTGTCATTGTAGGCCACGTACTAATGTTTAATGTGTTGAGCCATAGGGCTAGATGCTCGTTATACATAGCATTGGGTAATTCCAATCACGTCATATTCAAATTCAATAGAACCAGTTGGTATACCAATATAAACAAGTACAGTGAATAGCATTTCCATGGTCTACAAAGAAATGACTACAGCGGTTCTACAACTACAATAAGTTTACCTATGCAGAAATCGTTACAATCTTAACAGACGTGCATAAGTACAATACAATGGAATTAAGCTCTTTTGTTAGCAAGGAACAAAATTGGCTATGAAAATTGTTATGTTGTACTCCATATATGCCATAGCCAAGCATATTTAGGGTGATAGTATATGCCGAGTGGGTGGATATACGTATGCGTCAGGCATTGGCGTAACTAGCGGGAGTGGAGGTGAGGGAGCCCAGTCTCACCTCTGGCCCCATCCACCCAAATGATATGGAGGGCAAAAACTTTGGACGAAAATGATAAATGCATTGAAAGGCTCAGTTAAACCAGTTGTAACCTTCAAATAGTAACAGATATCAAGGTCTTATTATGAACAACGTTAAGTCTAACTGTCTTTCAGTTGAAGCTGTCGTCACTCAAGATTCCATACTTGTGTCCGACCTTTTTATCATCTTTTTTGACGCTCTTTCACGCCAGTTATTTATTTTTTGCTGACGATGTCAAAATTACAACTTTTCTTTTCACGGCTAGATAATGTTTGCAGAACTCACCACGATGCGCTGATAATATGCTACTTAATGTTGAAAATTGGTATTTTTTCATACAATGTTGTGAATTGTCAGGTCTGAAGCTTTTTTAATACATTCCAGACAGTGATCATGTATGATCAAGTATTATGATTTGCTAGCAAATACACAGTCCAATATATCACATGGTTTAAATGTAATCACTAGCAAGCACTATGAGTCTTTCTATATGTTTCTACTTTAACACATCTCTTTTACCACATCTTGTATATTCATGAGAGCAGAGAAAGGAGTGCTGATGTTATGTGGCGTTGAATGAGAGCCCGTAATACTAACCATGTGAATGTATCAGAACTCACCGCCTCTTTGTATAGTATACTAAAAGACGGTCTCTTTTGCGTTCATATGCGATTAAAGTGTTGTTTTATTGATGGAACAGAACAATAATGATAATAATAATATTGAAAATAGCAACACACATAGTTCCAAAGGCTCACTATCTCGTTGTTTCTCAATATCTAACACCTATAATACCCGCATTAAGTTGCATAGTTGGACATATTTGATCCATAACAAAATAGATGGGCAGGGTGAATTAATGCAAGGGGAGTTCTGAACCATAAATTTGCCAAACTGCAGTGTACTACTAAGCATTTGGCTGAATCAATCACGATTTAGCAGGCTAAATGTTCATCGGTACTGTTAACATAGCTTTTAAAGTCATATTTGAGTTGATGATACAGAAAAGGGCGACGATATAGAAGTTGTCTGTAACTAGGATAGTTGGGTTAGTATAAGGGTCTTCTGCAATACAGTCTACTGACCATTGGTTTCGTAGAAAACGTAAATAATAATTAAATCCCCCAGTTATATAATACATAAATATATACATTATGTATAACGAACATTGTGCTTGTCATTTAACTACGGGTTTTCATTATATATCATCCTCCCTTATTACTAACATTAGTATAAACATCAACGGCAAATCTTTACCGTAGGTATATATTACGCCATTTTTCAAATACCTAAGGTATGTCAAATAAGTAGCTTGCTATGAATAATACGTTAACCTCGTAAGGTATATTGTCGTATATACGTAAGGTTTATTGTCGTTAAATATGGCATAACGCTCGTCTTTGAAAGAAACCTAGCTTTTAACAGCTACTCATGTATGTCATGTTTGATATAGCGCATGCCGTTTTTTACTTTACAAAACAGTAACAAAGAAAACCCCAATAGGCATAGACCAACCTTAAACAAACATTTAAACAAACCGGTGAGGGTGAATTTTCAGCCTCGTGTTTACGCTCAACTGAAGAAAAACGTTTATGATTTATACTTAACACAAATAAAGTAAAAAATATGCTTTCTTTGCCCCTATATAAAGGAATAGGGGCAAAAAAATGATGTCAAAGTAAGCATACACCAAGCAGGAGTCACATGTTATATGGCAGGGGAAGTGGCGTAGGAAGGTACTTTGAGTGGGGAGTCTGAAGACTGATGGACGGCCTGGGGAGGGGTCTAAGGGGACGGGGTTTCCCCCTCCCCTTTGGAATTTTTGTGCATTTCCAGGTGGCCTCAGAAGCAATTTGGTGCAATATAGCACACTTCAACACCCACTCCATTTTGTAAATAATTTTGCATTTTCACCTGGCCTTAGATGTAATTTGGTGCTCCAAATGAGATTTTTTTCTCATTTGGAAATAAAAAAGGGGTTTTCTGACATGCGGAGCAGGGGGGCGGAATGATACTTCCGCCCCGGGGGTGCGAATTACTATCTAAGCGGAGTGCCACCATCGGTTGGCGCGGAGCGTACAAGAACATTTCTGGTTTTGATACCCCCCAGATCACCGGAAATGGCACTTCTCGGGCTTGACAAAGACCAACCAGATGTACACTTTTGCCTGAGAAGCAAGTATTTCCCAATAGTTTTGTTTTCATCCATAACCTTTTTGAAGATTGTCACCAGTCACACATCATGTTCGACCTCATCGCATGTCCTGTGGATCATTGCTTTTGTATAGGTGATTCTACGTCGCGGCCCACAATACCCGAAAGCCCCACTTTTCAAGGTTTTAAACCCATTATTTGTTAAGAATGTTGGTCAGGAAATTTTTGAAAATTCAGACACAGTTAATTTATTGGTGTAGAAATATTAAAACCTCTTATAACGGCTATTATAAAACTTGGTTGAAGGAAATGAAAAATACCAGAAATTTCCGATATCAGATTTCAGTTATTTTGAAACCGAACACTACACGCAATGGCGTAGGAGGCGGGGCTACAGCCCCCCCCCCCCAACCAAATTTGTTTTCCCTGAAAATTCGGGCAATATGCTGAGAACTTTTCGGGCACCTACTGAAAGAAAAATAAATTGCAATGATGGAAATGAATAGTTTAAAAATTATCTCCTTGGTAATTAAAATAAAGTTCTAAGCTTGTCCGACTAATTCGCCATTACTAATGTAAAAGAGAGTTTTGACATAATTGCATCTCTATGCTTTTTCTCCATCTACATAGGACAATCGTTGTTTACATCAGCATCCGGTGGTATACTGCGCAACTTTTACGGACCGTACGGTACACGCTGGCATGCGATGTTATAACCGATGCTTGCATGATATTGCCATGAATATGCTGAACGCGCGCGCGCGAAGCGCGCGAAAAATTTCGGTTATATTTTGCGGGCAAGTCGTTACAGCCCCCAAATCAAATTGGGATCCTACGCCTTTGACTACACTCATAGGCAGTTTTGAGGCTGATATGATGTGATATCTGCTCTTTGCTTTACAAATTCGAACAGGCGTGTATCGAGTAATTTGCCAAGGGAGGGAGGGCGAAGTCTGTAGGCAAACTATCTAAGCGTAGCGCCACAACCACAAGTTGGCGCGAAGCGTACAAGAACATTTTGGCCGAAAATGCATCCCAGATCGCTGGAAATGACACTTCTCAGGCCTTGTAAGTTGCATCTAAGCATTTTCTATTTTGAAAATTACTAGCGATATCATAAAGAAAATTTGCTCTGGGGGGGGGGGCGGTCGCCCCCTTCCCGAATTGCGTCATGTTACCGACGACTCGGTCGAGTTCAAGACCAGCCACAATTGGTTATGATAGACCATATATAGCATATATATATAGATTCATTAGTGAGAGAGGAAAAATGGAAACGTCAAAAATGTGTATCGGTGTAAGGATTAGGGTGAGGCGCACGTCCCCTCTGTAATCCTCGATCTGTCACTGGCTACCCTGTGTATATAATAGGGATCAGCGCTGTAATTATGACTGTTCCTCTTTCTCTTCCCGGTGTCTTGGCGTTTATCTTCTACTCCCTCCTTTTCTCCTTTATCTCTCTTTCTTCTTTTTCTTTTCCCTTCCTTCCTCTACTCCTTTTCTTTTCCCCTCTTTTTTCCCTTTTTCTTCTCTTTTTTCTCTCCTCTTTTTCTTACCCGGGGGGCGCGCGCCCCCAACGCCCCCCTGGATACGCGCCTGTATGGTTAAGTTAATAGCTATTAAATATTATTGAATGGCGGTTCATTTGATTCCTTTCTAGTCAAATAACAATTACCGTACTAATTGATAATTGCATGGTTTAGCCATTTATAAAGTTAAGTAGGTGTATGTAGGAAATTACAGAGTTGAAAGGCAATCCTGTAATAGTGTAGGTCTACTGTAATTCCGTACATGACACTTCCTCCACAGCCGTAATACGTATTCCACCATCACTCACAACCCTGACTCTATGATCCTGTACGTTAAATTTGAGTGAAAACAATGATATAGCATATTAACTGTTTATCCCAAGAATAACCCTCATGTGTTGATCTGTTTATAGAATAAATCAAAGAAATAAATACACATGTAAAATTTGTTACCTACAATAACTGCATTAAAAATAAGGTATAATTCCAAAAAAAAATAAAAATGGTAGTTCATGGAATTGCAGGTTTCATTTCAAATGTTTGTTATATGACAACTATGACGTCACGACAAGCTTTTTCGCACACATTTCCAAGTTCAACTGACTACGTAATATATGATGTTGTCCATTAATCAATCAAAGTTATTGTTTATACTTTGATATCTTAGCTAAATGGTACTAATGATATCGGCCATATTCTCATGTTAAAAATGTTTTGTTGTTATTTGTCATAAATCGTAGAGTAACTAGATCTTTTGTTTAGCTGTATATGGCATTGTCCCGTACAATTTTGTATTACATATTGATGCTTCTCTTATGATTTAGTTTTTTCAAACAACCCCCACTGCCTGCAGGGTCCTTCAGTCGTTAAAATAGTGTCAATAACATCTCACTTACCAACTGTATCTAACTAGGGCAGAATATTCGAAACACTTATGTTTACGGCGTGATCGCAATCGATCGTAAAGCTAGCCTTTTTCTTCAGTTAACAAACTTGGTGGCGGAGTGAAACAAACAACGACGTTACACAACGACATGACAGTTAGGAGGAAATGTGCGACAATCTTTGTAAGCTCTCTCCCACACGCCCCACACACACATCTCACACACACGCACCTCTCACAAACGGCCACGTTGAATTACTTGCCACCCTTCTCTCCAACCTCAAAATGGAATCTTGGTCAAACTATTACTGTCTCACCACCATAGACCTTTCTGAACTTTCCACACAATACATTTCATGACAACTGTTGCCATGGTAAACGATAGAATTTCAATATCATGCAACAGCCTTACAACAATACCATATCCCTCGTGTACATTACAGGTTGGGTGCACGGATTAATTAACTTCAGGCCTACCTTATAGCAAAATAGCGAACGAAAAATTTATCGTACTTACAAACTAAACATAACGTTAAATAATGTTTTAATTGATCTTTTCCAAAGTATTATTTAACTTTACCGCCAAGCAGTCGTTCCTTTCAAAGCAATCTCCATAGGAAGAAGAATTGGCTCGAGGCGATTTATTCAATCACATTAAATAATATTATTAAATTATTAAAAGTATTATTTATTAAATATTACTGTTGGGCATATTACACATATACTCCTTTCGGAAATTCGAGACGTAACGGAACAAAACGTTCGACAATGATCTTTTGTGAAATCGGTATTGCAATTATTAGTTGTAGACAATCCCATTCCAGTTTTTGTATAAGTCTGCCTCTGAAAGGTCATGCTATTATCGAGTTGTTACGATTAGAAATTTCGTTTCCTGCTATTATCTCTCTGCGGTAACAATGACCTCAAAGTGAAAGTCAAAGTGAAAGCTCTTGTATCGTTTATATGTTATTACTTAAATTATGCTTCAGTTCTATTATATTACTCTCTCAATACAACATAAGGGGAAATAATGAACTAACATTCTGAAGTCATTGCACTATACGATAATGATGTAAAAGTGTTTTAATCTTCCTACGAGAGAACAATACATCTCTGAAACACTGCGGATACACCCCCTCCCCACCACAAACCCAATATATATAGTGCTGAGATATATTCCAAGGTTTACAAGTGGAGTAATTGCCATTTATGTGTGCTTCAGATTGCTAAGAGGCAACCAGCTGAAAGTGTTGGAATCTCGGGAACTTTCTCGTTGTTGTCCCAGCTAACAATTTACACCATTGAAATACTTCATACACGTAAAGAGTTCTAAGTTATACAGTTATAAAAGCAAATTTTACTTTTTAAGAAAGATGAATCGAACAGTCACTGCATTCGATCTTTAAGAGCTCAGCGGTATCGAAAGCGACGTTACTATGTCAATGCAGCCGGTACCGACAAAGAAAAACACCCACTCACTGATGCCGACCCAATAAAAGAAATATATAAAATCTCTCCGCCAAACTGGAAATTGAAAGGAAATTCTTTTCCATGCGTCCAGGGTGTCAAATATAAAGCATAATCACCAAAGGTCAAACAAAGGTTGGACTTGATGATTATGGTTTCACTTTTAAGGGTCATATTACATTGCAACACTGAGGTTTAAAACAAGGAAGTTTGGGAATGTGCTATGCAAGTTAACCTTATTATCCATGGATTGGACTACCTCACAATTTATGTAGGCATTACATACTACACTGCTTTACTGATATACGGTGATAAATAAATATAAGGACATCGATTCTGAAACATTTGCAGTTCGTTTGAAGAAGTTGTAAAGGAAAGTCGAAAGTGAACGGTATGGCAGGTTTCCATAGTAGATGTGGTTAGATGTGTGTATTAGCGCTGTGAAAGTGCGACACGCGATCTTGTGATGCCCGCCTGTTGATATATTGCAACATTGTAAATCCATTCGTGGTACGTCGTCGGTTAATCGTTTATCATAGCATGCTCGTCAGAAACATACATGGTGTTTTATTCAGTATTCTCCTTAAACTATGCAAACAATGTCACTAAACGGATAAAGGGTTACCATTTCTCAAGATCTAAAATACACCTGTGTGACATAGTAAAAGCTTTCTCTTTGCCCACCAGAACTTTTACAATATTCTCGTAAAGGAAATATTGTTTCTCACATGGATGCTTTGGTTTCAAGGAGGCACATGTTATAAACATGTAAGCAATATTGGTGCCCCTCATAAATTATCGGTGCCCCTCCAACTCGGAGTAACTGCTTCCCAAGGGCCCACACATTTCTGTAAAGCCGTCTCCCCAACATTTCGGTCTTATCCATGCCAGCATGGTGAAAAATATTGACGGCTTGGCTTCGTGGGTAAGTGACTAACGTAAGATTGTACAACATTTGCAAACATGCTAGGAATTCCAATTTTTTGTGCAAATTGAAAAACAAAGTTACAGCTGTGTAAGTTGCGGCTAAAATCCAGTGAGTTGTAATCCATTACAACTACATTTTTTCACACAAAATTCGAGCTAATATGCTGCATCAAGTGTTTCTATATTTGAAAATGAAAATATTTTGACAATAAGATTAGGATTTTGTCGAAACCTGGTTGATATAACGTAGGCACACTTGCGCGTGTCCTTGTTTTGCGTGTCATAAGAGTGCGCTAGTGACATTTCTTCTTCTTCAGCCGTTGTCGATCCACTGCTGGATGAAGGCCTCAGCATGATATCCCCAACTCTCTCTCTCCCTTGCATGTGTGTACCAATTGGTTTCATTCCAGAATTTCTGTATTTCATCTCTCCATCTCTTCCTTTGCCTGCCTCTGTTCCTTTTCCCGCCAAGCGGTGTCCATACAGTGGTTAGCGTGCTCCATCTTCCATCTCCCCTTCTAGTGACATGGCCGGCCCATGTCCATTTACGATGTTTGATTACTTCCATTATATCCTGTACCTTTGTCTGTTCCCTTATCCACTTACTGGTTTTGTGATCTGTGTATGTTATGTTAAGCATACTCCTCTCCATGTTATGTTGTGCGGCTGCTAACTTTCTTTCCATTTTAATTGTTAGTGTCCATGTTTCTGATGCATATGTCATTGATGGGAGAATGCATTGGTCATACACTTTCCTTTTTAAGCATAATGGTAGATTGCCCTTCATGATGTGGCTGTATCTGCCAAATGCTTGCCACCCTGCTTTGATCCTCCTCCTTATTTCATTATCTTGATTCCTTTCGGTGAGAGTGAACCTTTGTCCCAGGTAAATGTATTCAGATGCATGTTCCAATTCTGTTCCATTAATGATGATTGGTTTGTGTTTAACTGATTGGTCTGCCATTACTTTGGTCTTCTTCGTATTCATTTTCAGTCCTCTTTTCCTGCTTGCTATGTCCAAGTCCTGTAGCATGCTCTCCATTTCGTTGAAGTTGTTAGCTATGATGACTATATCATCAGCAAAACGGAGGTGGTTGAACTTCTCCCCATTCACATTGATACCTTTATCTTCCCAATTGATGTCTTTGAAGATGTGTTCTAAGCATGCAGTAAAGAGCTTTGGAGATATGGTATCTCCCTGCCTCACTCCTTTCCTTATTGGTATTTTGTTGCTTTCTTTGTGTAACTTAACAGTAATTGTGCTGCCAGTATAGATGTCTTTGATTACTTTGATGTAGTTAGGGTTGATGTCTTGCTCTTTCAGTGCCTCGAGAACTGCCCAGGTTTCAACGGAATCGAAAGCTTTCTCATAGTCTACGAAAGCGACACATACAGGTATATTGAACTCCTGACATTTTTCCTTCAGTTGGTTGAGGGTGTGAATGTGATCTATTGTTGAGAAATTTCTTCTGAATCCCGCCTGCTCCATTGGTTGGTTGTCGTCTAGAAGTCTTTCCAATCTGTTTGTCAGAATCTTTGTAAAAAGCTTGTATATATTGGATAGAAGGCTAATGGGCCGGTAGTTCTTCAAGTCCCTTTTGTCTCCTTTTTTGTGCAATATTATCATGTTGGCATCTTTCCACTTTTGAGGCACCTTCCCTTGGTGAAGACAAGCTGTGAAGAGCTTTGCCAGTTCCTTATCAACTGCATCCCCTGCTTCTTTTAGTGTGTCGATCATTATGTTGTCCTGTCCAGGGGCCTTGCCCCGTTTCATTTGGCTTAAAGCATATTCTACTTCCCAGCATTCAACTTTGGGTACTTCCTCCTGAGAATCATCTATGTCTCCGGTTTGCTGATTGCTTTGGTATAGTTCTTCATAAAATTTCTCTATTCTCCGCAGAATATCATCCTGGTCTGTTATTTCCTGCCAATTTGAGTCCAGAAGTTTAGTGATTTTCTTTGTTCCCTGGCCAAGCTTCTTGTTGGTTTTCTTAATACTCCTGTTGTTTTCTATTGTGTCATGTATCATTCTGGTGTTGTAGTTTCTGACATCCTCACGTATCTTCTTCCTGATAGTTTTGCAGGTTTCACTGTACTCTCTGTTGTCAGTACCTTGACTGTCCATATTCATCTGTCTACGTTTTTCAATCAGTTTCCTTGTGCTGTCTGATAGTTTGCTAATTCTGTCTTTGGGTTTCCTGCCTGCTACATTGAGTGCAGTTTATTGAATGATGTCTATTGTCTCTTGGTTCCATGTGTCTAGATCTTGCTCTCTCCACTCGTCGTTAAGTGTACCAAACTTGTTTGCTAGTTCCAGTTGGAATTCATGGTTTCTTTCTGTGAGTTTGTCTAGGTTAATGTTGCTATACTTTGGTCTAAGTAGCTTCTGTCTCTCTAACTTAGTGTTGATTGGAAACTTCCCAATTTTCATTCTGTGGTCGCTGCCTATGTTGACTTTGTTGAGAACATTTACGTCCTTGACAATGTTTAGATCTGATGAAAGAATGAAATCAATTTCATTCTTTGTCGCTCTGTCTGGACTTATCCAAGTCCACTTCCTGTTTGCTTTTTTCTTGAAAAATGTATTCAGGATTTTTAACTTGCTGCTGATGGCAAATTCGACTAGTCCGTCTCCCCTGTCATTGCGCTGTCCATATCCAAAATTTCCAATCACTGATTCTTCCCCATCTTCCTTCTTTCCGACCTTTGCATTTAGATCTGCCATCATTATAGTAAAGTGTGTCTTGTTGTTTTGAAGCAGTTCATTGATTTCCTCATACAGTTTATCTACCTCTTCATCATCATAACTGCTGGTGGGTGCATATACTTGAATGATTTTGAGCCAGCGCCCTTAAGACAGATCTTGTTTTTTAGTTCTATCAGGGTGTCCAACCACCCTCCTCACTAGTCTAGATGGAGATGACTAGTGGGGTTGCCGGTTTAGTCACCGACGGCCCGACCCTGAAACAGGTAGTACTGGCTTACAGGATACCAGTAGCAGGTAGTAGAAAATGACCTGACATTTGTATCGCTGCAAAGCGTATTGTTCTTTACAGGTGTGATATGACTTATATGTTTAAATGTCTGTGTCACATGTACCTACAGGGTTTACTTACAATGTACTCTGCAGTCAAGAACACTATGAATATTCAATTGTAACACAAAAATCACTATATAAATAGTTATAATTTTCCATTTTTATTGAGGTCTGGATCCAGGGGCGTATCCAGGATTTTCTAACCCGGGGGCGCGAATTACTATCTAAGCGGAGCGCCACCATCGGTTGGCGCGGAGCGTACAAGAACATTTCTGGTTTTACCCCCCAGATCACCGGAAATGGCACTTCCCAATAGTTTTTTTTTTCCAATCCATAACTTTTGAAGGTTGTCACCAGTCGCACATCATGTTCGACCTCATTGCATGTCCTGTGGATCATTCATTGCTTTTGTAGGTGATTCTACGTCACGGCCCACAATACCCGACAGCCCCACTTTTCAAGGTTTTAAGCCCATTATTTTGTTCAGAATTTGAAAATTCACATTTCTCGTGAATAAACTCACTTCAAAACATACCCATAATGTTGCACAAAATTCAATCTATGGCCAATTAATATAGAAAAACCTCCTTCAACCCCTAACAGACTGGTCAAAATGACACGAGTAGAGGGAAGTATGATGAAGAATGTTGGTCAGGAAATTTTCGAAAATTCAGACACAGTTAATTTATTGGTGTAGAAATATTAAAACCTCGTATAACGGCTATTATAAAACTTCGTTGAAGGAAATGAAAAATAGCAGATATTTCCGATATCAGATATTTCGAAACCGAACACTACACACATAGGCGTAGGAGGCGGGGCTGCAGCCCACCCCCCCCCCCTCTCCAACCAATTTTTCCCCCTGAAAATTCGGGCAATATGCTGAGAATTTTTCGGGCACCTCCTGAAAGTAAAATAAATAGCAATGATGCAGCTTAAGGAAATGAATAGTTAAAAAATTATCTCCTTGGTAATTAAAATAAAGTTCTAAGCTTGGCCGACTAATTCGCCATTACTACTGTAAAAAGAGCGTTTTGACATAATTGGATCTGTATGCTTTTTCTCCATCTACATAAGACATTTCGTTGTTTACATTAGCAACCGGCGGTATACTGCGCAACTTTCACGGACCGTACGGCACACGATGCCATGCGATGTAGTGACCGATGCTTGCTTATATGATATTGACATTAACATGTTGAACGCGCGCGAAAAATTTTGGTTATATTTTTCGGGTAAGTCGTTACAGCCCCCAAATCCAATTTGGCTCCAACGCCTTTGACTACACACATAGGCAGTTTTGAGGCTGTTCATCCTGGAACATGCATTTTCATGATCACTGGTATGATGTGATATCTGCTCTTTGCTTTACAAATTCGAACAGGCGTGTAGCGAGTAATTAGCCAAGGGAGGGGCAAAGCCTGTAGGCAAACTATCTAAGCGCAGCGCCACCATGAGTTGGCACGAAGCGTACAAGAAAATTTTGGCCGAAAATGCCTCCCAGATCGCTGGAAATGACACTTCCCATGCCTTGTAAGTTGCATCTAATCATTGTCTATTTTGAAATTACTAGCGATATCATAAAGGCGGTCGCCTCCTTCCCGAAATGCGTCATGTTCCCCGACGACTCGGTCGACTCGGTCAAGACCAGCCACAGTTGGTTCCATAGCACAATTGTACAATTGTTTAAGGCGTCCATACACACACACGCGTTATGATAGACCATATGTAGTATATATATAGAGGCATTAGTGAGAGAGGAAAAATGGAACGTCAAAAATGGAGCTGTTGGTGTAATGGGTAGGGTGAGGCCCACGTCCCCTCCGTAATCCTCGATCTGTCACTGGCTACCCTGTGTATATTATAGGGATCAGCGCTGTAATTATGACTGTTCCCCTTTCTCTTCCCGAGGTCTTCTGCTCCCTCTTTTTCTCCTTGTTCTCTCTTTCTTCTTTTTCTTTTCCCTTCCTCTCCTCCTTTTCTTCCCCCCCCCTCTTTTTCCCTTTTCTTCTCTTTTTTGCTCTCCTCTTATCCTTACCCGGGGGGCGCACGCCCCCAACGCCCCCCTGGATACGCGCCTGGGATCGATTATACTTTAAAAGGTATATGTATTATAGCCATGTAAGCAGTGTACTTGCGATTATGATTTTTCGACCAAACCACCTTTGTCATAGTAAAAGAAAGCAGAAAGTTAAAGCTTATATTGCACGCCTCTTGATGGAATTGGGAGGAAGTGGGAGTGGTAGGAGAGGGATAGGAAGTAGTAGGAAGGGCTAGGGAGGGTATATACAAACCTAAAAGGTAACCAAACACCAAGGTTAATTCGCGGTGGGCAAATGAATTCCAAAATAGGAACTGCACGTCAGCTGGGCTTCTCCTGGGGGATGTGGTATTTAGGTTAAAGTATGATCCCCGCAATGAGCAACATCATTCCAAACGGTAACCTCTTGAAACCAAGCTGTACTTTATGACCACCATTGCATGGTCATTAAAACAGGGATGGGTGACGTTTAATTGCTAGAAGATTCTGTCTGACACAAATTTCGGCTCCAAAAAAATTTCAAATACAAAATTATGTACACCCCAACGCTATCGCAAGAACATTTGGGCAACTTATTTTGAGATTGCATACACCATGAAAGAACTTCATTTTTCTTTTCTTAGATTGGTTAAATACCAATAGACCTGTGTTTGCTGCAGTATTGTAGTACTCAAGAAGTGTTGAGTGTTTAGTTACCAAGTAGTACTCAGTACTAGCACGTGATCTAAAGTACTCAGACATTACAGTACTCGTACTCATCAGTGAAAACTCATATTCGGATGCAAAAATACTCTTACTTGAACTCAATTTAAAGCATATGGTTCTCGATTATGATGAGTACTTAAATAGTACTTGAGAGTACAAGATGAAAAGAGGGCTATGTTCTTTTGAAGTAATAACAAGAAGCCGCAGAATGTTCGATTATTTACATATGAATTACGGTATAGTTTTACTACATTACTTCTCTCATGCACCTATACCCCAGCAGAATATAATTTACATGCCTACTAATACATTACACAATATACATGAGCGATGTTTGTCGAACAGTTGTTAGTACACACGTTTTAGCCAACAATCTTGCATCTTTTCCATTGACACCAGCAAATGTTTGATGATATTGACACCTTATGAATTTTGAGAGCAATATCAAGGTCCGAGCAATGTCGTCATATTAAATATTACATTATTTGACTACAAGGACTTCATAAGGGAGCAGAAGTTTCTAAAATATTACACAAAAAATACTACAAAAGTATCGCATGAAAAGAACACCTAGTTAGTATTCGGCTTCTAAAATGTTGAACTTAGACACTGTTACTCGTCACTCGGATCCTAAAGTGTAGTATGGTACTTGGTCGTGGGAACCACAAACACTCGGAAGTACTCGATAATCACAGGCATGTCCTCATCCACCACTGGTTTAGTGTGCCTCAAATGTATGCCCATCTTGATGTTTTAATGCTGTGACTTTAATGGTAAGGGAATAAACCACAGAATCACCTGAATACTTCTGTAATTTCTGTAATTCTTAGGATGCAATATTTTTAGACTGTAATATTTTTAAGCTGTAACATTGTTTAAGTTGTATCATTTTATGCGTTTCTGTGAAGCTGCTTTGAGATCATTCTTTTGATGTAAAGCGCTATATAAGAATAAACTATTATTATTATTATTACTTCTCAACAAGAATATAACCTCTGTGATTTTTGTAGCGAAACTTCCTGTTCTAATATGAATGTCTTTCATCAAACCACACGTTTTATTCAGGCTACTTCGTTTTAAAAAAAGTCAACGCATGGGCACCTTTTAAGAACATTTGTCTCGTTACTCGCAAAATGGGTACTTTTCAAATAATAAAAGGCCACAATTTATTTACACTACTTTAAAAGGGGTACTACAAATATGCATGTTATGCAAATACCTGAAAATACACGCCTTTGAATGAATCAAACTTACACCATCGACATCCCACACACTAAGTTGTGGACAGAGAGATGTCAGTTGTGATTAAGTATTAGTAAACCAAAATGTAGTACATAAAACAATCAGAAACGTGTTGAGTTCCCTTAATATCTTATAAATAGTAACACTTCAAATACTATCAAACAAATTGAGTCTGTAACTGATATTGTGCCTGTGTACCAGTGCTTAACAAGCTGAAGGCCTAGACCTAAATGCACTATTCCTGGATCACGTAGATAATACTAATACCCCATTTATATCTCTCGTGAGCTATCTCTACTATGAGTTTCCTCACTATGGACCTATGCTCGAATTAAAAATTGGTCTTTCATGTAAAAGCTAGAGAGGGTTGTCATTTTAAAGAATCCAAGTAACAGAATCATGTTCCACGTAAAGAAGTAAGCTAATAACACAGATTCAGATTCGGATTTGTTTGAAATGATGTCATCATAATTTTTTTTGGCGATTTTATATTCAATACTGTTATGTGCGAAGCTGTAAGTTACCTCAGATGTCCCACTCTTTTGAAGAGTGAAGTGCTAGATCAGGTAGTGACAGAAACAAACCTTCATGTATATTCATTTGGTATTCTTCCTGAACTTTAAATAGTCCACGCAATGATGATAACGTTTGTATATAGCGACGCGTTTGTTTCTTTTAGACTTTAAATCCGATGACTCATAACGTACGTGGTGGCTTAACGTTTATACTTGGAATGAGGATTCATCATCGTTATCTTGTAGTGAGGGTCACTCTAAGCTGTTGTTAAGTACAGAATCTAGGTTTATATAATCCCACACCCTCCGCCTGACTAAAAGAGAAATGACATCCCGTTTCAGTTGTATTCGGTCTACATTACGTCTACATTAGTGTTTGGAAGATCTAACATGGACAGTTGCTCTGCAGTGGCTACTTTGTAATGTGACAGTCGCAATTTTCTGAACAGACTATATAAAACAACGGCGCCTATTGTTAATTTCTCGTCAACTTTATATTCAGATGAGTTCTATTGGCGCTTTCAAATAAGCTGACTCGTACAGATTGTCTACGACTTCTTACGTTATCGTGAGAATCGCTGTAAGATGACTCCGAACGTTATCGCGATGTGGTCTTTTGTACCTTCATAACTTCATATACCTGTATTGCAAAACTATGTAATTCCAAAGTATCAATCAAGTATGTTCGATTGGAAATGTCAACGACGCAGCTTTCCGTTAGTTGCGACGTAGTTTTTTAGAGTATAGATGAAAGGCTAAACAAAATAAAGTGAGCGATATATCGTTAGGTTAAAAAGAAGTAAGATGTTATCGATAGAAAATCTTACATAGAAGAGTATTCTGAAAGAGAGAGGATCAAATAAAAGCCAATTCCTAGTACATGTTTATTCACAGAGTATATCTTATACAATTTAGCAATCTACATTCGAGTAAGTTAACGTTTTTTTTTATCGAAAACAAAGCCCACCCGACCATTAAAAGCATTGAGCAAGAATACAAGCGTCCAGCTACCCTTACTAGTAATAAAGTCTTAAGATGGCATATATATTTGTAGTTTTTGAATGTTCTCGAAGCAGTTTTGGCAAAATTACATGATTAAATCATTTGCATTTAAAATATTATCACACAAAGTTGATTCCTCATTTTTATGTCATTTAAAACTAATAAAGGTGATATTCATGTCGTGTCAAATACTGTTACACTCAGATTAAAATAAAACAAATATTGAAAATTGGCAGATAAAAAGATAGAGCCAACTGTATTAAATTCTTAAAACAATGGAAAAACAAAACGATTAAAACAAATGTGTTAGATCTTCAAATAATGGAAAAAACACGATTTGTGGAAGCATGTGGTAAACACATTCGTACAACACCAGGGATAACAGCAATGTCACAATTCATAATATGTGAGATGTTTTTTGTAGCTACTGATAGAGTTAAGCTTAGCCTCAAGAAGAGGTTGCCGTCTTCTGATTTATTTCTCAAACACTTTTAGCATGCTTAAGAATGATTTAATTCATACATTTCTTGCATTCCGACACTTCATCAAGCAATGAATAGAAACCACACACACGCTGCATAACATAGATTAATAACACTTTCAGAATACGTTGATGAATGGCATATTAACTTGTTTAACTAAATAATACATGTTGTCTTACGAAGCAACCTGATCATCATACACACCACGATACTTCTGCGAGAGTTTTCGAGACACATTCGACCCTGTCAGTAATAATTACTTCATGGAGTACATAGTTACACTTCCTAAAATCAATTAACATCTGTTTCGTCTTCTTCATATTAAGAAAGTTATTAAGAATATTAACACAATATTATTAGACGAAACAATGTATTTGAGCTTAATAAATGTTACCAAATATAAATTTCATTCATGAACTGCATGTGTAGTCGACATAATGAATTTTAAAGGATTAAAACATTATTAAACGAAATAAAACTGGAATATGTAAGCCAATCAAGTGTTGGGACTCATCTATAAGATAATGTAATACTCATCAAATGAAATTATTTTGATAGAAACAGGAAACATATAGGAACGTTCTACATTGCAGGAATTTGTTTGTCATAAAGAAAATATAAAAATAGCCATTCAATTGTTAGTGAGTTGGTTGGCACAATATTCCAGAACTTTTATTGAAAGTTGGTCTAGACCGGTCGCTTTCGAGACATTTAAAGTAAAATATTCCCGGTAAACATCATCTCCCGTTAGTGATCGAAAGATTTGACATTCATAACATTAAGCATACATAGGGAATTTCGGTGACGTTCAACCTGCTTCGAGAAGTCATAGCAATCAATTCGATTGTAGAACTTAATGAGCTAAACAACCATCAATATTATGTCCCTACCTCATGATATGGGTGGTTTTTGGAATAACATTGATAAACAATGCAATGAATGTTTAGCTCACTTGATGTGATACATCAATTATGCTGATGTTACCAGATGCATTCACAAAGATATCACTAAAATAAAATATATATTTACAAAATGAGGATGGTATTGCGATATACATATTCAAGACTGGGTGACTTTCTCAAACGTTGCTTTCTGATATGTTAAACGTAATCTGAAGTGTTTGCCAAAAGGAACATAACCTCCAGCAATTTGGGTAAAGCTTGAAACTCTGGAAAACCATTATTGGTATTCTTTCCTTTCATCCCGAGTTCCATGTTCAAAGTTACAGATCGTCCGGGTGTCAATATTCTTCCAAGATTCGCCTGTTGAGTATACAACTGCAAAATATAAGAAATACCAACCACTATTTAGCTATCACATTCTTCGACTAACATTTCGACGGACAGAGTTGTTACTGAACGACGACAGCAAACAATATGATATTATATTTCAGCTCATGCAGGAACAAATTCAGCTTTACGAAGCTGAGTGGGTTGACAGCTATCGGATTGATAAAGAATATCATATTACTGCAAGTTAATATTCTTCGGTTTTAAAAACAAGTAACCTTTTAATTTGAAAATAAACGTGTTTTTTTGTTACTTACTTGTAAATTGTTTCTGCCTCTTTACAATGTTACCAAGCTTAGTAATAGTTTCTTGAGAAAATGTATCCATAGCGCAATTGTGAAACCTAAGAAAAGGTATGAAAATACATTTATTTATTTGGCACATAAACTGTCTAATATATGCGTGATCGCCATCTGAAAGACTTTCATGTTTTAAAACTTCATATCTGAAAATGAGGAAACAGTTACGTTATAGTTAACCAGCTTACACATGAATTAATGAATAATGTGTTAGTCGTTCAAAAAGGTAACTCGAACATCAATGATAGTGTAGACCAATTGGATTTCCCAACGTGCAATGTACAATCTGTTTCAAGAAAACATTCCATTTTGCCTGTTTGTTTAACACGAATAAAAACTCAAGTTTATTAACAGTCATTTTGTCGGAACACTGTCCCCTTGCAAATAATGGAAGCTTGTGAGTATAACTTCCATGTCACTCCTGAGAAACACATTTAAAGACGTATGATTGGTTAAACTTTGATCTGAAATGACCTTGAATTTATTAACTTGATAAACACCATTCATAACAAGCACGGACAATGACTGCAAATACTATTTTCAAACCTTCTACAAATGTATAAGGTCACTGTAAAAGATAGATACAAAATAACTTACTGAAGCTCTACTTCAATCTTTTTAGCGATGTACAATGCTATATTAAGTATGTCTTTGTCTTCGAGTTTATTCTTACTTATCACAAATCGTTCAGCATTTGGTAATGATAAGTTCGTGAGAAACTGTACAGAGAAGTCCCCATCAAAAACGAATGTCCCACGAGGATACTATTGAAATATTAAGAGAAAACAATACTTAATTAATGTTCTCCATTAAGCATGAACACGAGGAGCAAAATCCCATGTCCACACAAGGGCACACACACACACTTACACACATATCCACTTCAAAAAAGTTAAGTCGACTCCATGTTATTATGCCAACCTATGTTACCTACGATTATGTCAGAACAATCCACCCATTTTCAGTTCACTACCTCATGGGTGTGAGATGGGCAGCAATTGTAGCGCAAATTTAGTACCAAATTACGAGGTGCCATGATAATAGTTCATCGGTGCAGTAATATATATATATATATATATATATATATATATATATATATATATATATATATATATATATATATATATATATATATATATATATATATATATATATATATTATTGATGTTTAGCACTCACTTAACAAGTTGATGTTGTTCATGTCTCAAAGATAATGACGCATTTTACTAGTAGTCGATTTGAACAGCGGATGAATTTGTTCCATAATTTTAATGTATCTGTAAGTCTTAACTATGGCTAAATTCGTTATAAAATTTATATGTATACCATCATGTAATGCGAAGAAAACTTACATGTTCACTGCTACAAAAAGTGAGAAAGTCTTCAACATTATGTTGCTGATACGGGATTTCCGTCTTTTTAATAGTAATCTCTGCCTTAATATTCATACGACGAATCATTCGTTTTCTTACTAGAAGGTCAACTTCATGAAAGCAATCGATATAGACATTCCACATTCCTTGTTTTTGAAGTGAATCAAGAATTTGTGTTTGCTGAGTGTCATCGTCGCTTAAACCTGAAACGAACATTAAGGCTAAACTGAAATCATCATTTGTCAATTTACTTTGACAGGATAAAATATTTCCTGTTAGGTCCGGCAGCAAATAATGTCCCAAAAAAATTCCTTAAAAGATGGATACGCTGCAACGACACAATTGTCAGGACTCACTGTACTAAGAGTCGCATTTGAATGGTATGAATCTACATTGTTTGAATCTACTTTAAGGAGTCCAATTGACAAAGCCGCTTGAAAAGATACAATCCGACTTTCTTCTTGCCAATACTCGATTGATCTCCTTCCTTTATAGAACGCTTCTCCAATGGTCTTTCGCAGGGCTAAAAACTCAGACTTTTCGCAATGTTTGTTGTTACCCTTTGTGACATAATGTCTTTCCATGCTATTGATGTGTGCTTCCATGATCTTTGGCATACGACAATGATCGCCATGTTCATTGCCCTGTTTCGTTTCTTCCACGGCGTTTAAATACAACCTTGTTGTAACGAATAATGGAACCTTATACAACTCTTTCAAGAATTCTTTTGAATAACTGAGGGAATAAATCATTTTCTTTACGATGTTTTTATGTACCATTCTATCGTGTTCCTTCTGACACGAGTATGACTGCATTCTCAAGACTATCTTATCAAGTTCACCGGTACCACTTTCATCATTTATATGTTTACTGTTGATAATATAGTCCCCAGGACCAGTGCTTCGCTCTGATCTAGCCAAAACAGAACTATTTTCCGTTATTGGTTGCTTATTTTCTTCCTCGTGATCTACATTTCTTGATCGATCATGGTATAAATACATTTTTTCACATAAGTCCTTCATTTGGTTCTCATTGAATCCCCTCAACTCAATCGTGAGGAATTCATCGGGATATGACAAATTTAGGTTACGCGATGCTACCCACATTCTCATTTTGTGATTTTGCTGTACTGTTCTTGTTAATTGAGCAAGTAGCTTATATTCATTTTCTTTAATGTCCAATTGTGCACCCGAAGCGCTTGCTTTAGTTAGGTGTTCTTCCTTTTGCATTTTGTTACATTCGTGGAAATTTATTGTACTGTACAAGTCACTCAATCCGTCAATAAGAACAATTACAGGTTGATCTAACAAGATTTTCTTCACGTCGTTAGTTCCTATTCCTGAGTCATCGGGCATGTCAGTCATTATTAAATCAACGAGACTCATATGATAATTACTGTCAGTCAAATGTATGTAAATCAAAACGTAAGTTTTTACGTCTTGTTGGATCCATTGGCTTAACATCTTCAGAATCAATGTAGTTTTCCCAAATCCTAGACCAGCCGTCAAAGACACCCATTTTTCTGTTGGTGGGTTTGAATACAGTGTTTCTGTAGATACTTCGTGATGTCTCTTGTCTTTCGGTCTTTTAACTATACACTGGCTGTCCACGTAGATGGTATCAATATCAACAGATACCGTTTCATGGTGAAAGAGGTTGATATAAAGGTGTTTAGCATAACAATCACAAAGAAAATAAATGAACCTTGATAGATTCTTCTCTTTTTCTGCAAAATAAAAAGAAAACAAACTCGCTTTATAAAAAAGGCATAAGTTGATTCGTAATATTACAGAGAATAAGCTCTTGTCGAAATCTTCTATAATGTCTCTCCTTCCCTAAATATCAATGAGGTTTCATTTCTTAATACCTTTATTCCTAACTCGTCAAATGACTAAAAACCATTTTCACATCCTGGACATCTCTGATCGTTTCAAAGGTCCATTCTTGACAAGCCAAGACCTACCTAGAGACACCAACATAACCTGCTGGAATTGTTAGTTCTTGCAACTGTACCAGGATTAACGTCCAACTCCACCCCTTTCCAGCATGGTACTTTCAAATGTTCCCTTCTCTCAAGGTAAATTGTCTGCAAGGTCTACCTCTCGGAATCAAGTTTTGTAGCAGTGGTCAGGCAGTTTGCTAACATTTTTGCCGTTTGTTTTACAAACTTGATATCAATGAATCAGACAACTTACTATTAAGTGATCTATGTTTCTGCGATCTGGTGTTGAATTTTTCAACTTTTTCATGTGCCCCCTCCTGAAAAAATTAAGCAAAATAAATTCTCACATTATTATTTTACGAAGTTGTGTTAGGCTACATTATTATCTTTGATCGAACATTTCCGAAGAAAAATAAAGAATATAATACATTTATATATATATACATTACGAAATAAATTTACAGCTACCTCTCTCATATGCCAATGTCAAGTATTACTTTATAATGCTGACATCATATAGGCTTTAGTAATTTAACACAAATCAAAATCAAAATATTACTGTTGAAAATTCATTCGGACCTTACCTGTACACTCATTCCAATGGTAACTTCATCGTTCTTTGCACGCTCACCTCCTAAAAAGTAAATACAACTTTCTTGGTTATATCGTCAATTTAAGAGCTAATGCATTATTCATTTTTGAAGCCTATATACTCAGTTTTTGCATCGCAGACTCGGTGGTGCATACTCATTATTTATGTTGAAGTGACAGTTTAATATATAAGTGTGAAGGATGTATACTAAAGTGTATATTATGATACTTACTATCAACCCTAAAAGTATCTCACCATACTTTTTCGTTTCTTGCCTTCCATTAGTCTTCTTTCGTATATAATAAATCAGGAGAATTAGAGAAACTACTAAGATCACCCCGACGAGAGATATAACCACCCACAACAACCATGATGGATTATGCAATTGTGGAGATATTGTAGAAGTAATTTCAACATATGGCTCTCCTCCTGGACAGGGATCTGCACAGATGAAATAAAACAGTTTACAAGAAAAACGTTATGTAATCAACTAAACATTTAATAACAAAACAAGTGTACAATTTGGACAATACTTGCACCACGTGTACTTGAGTAAATGCCTACTGCTAATCACTTGAGTGCATTTCAAACCGTTGTTTGACTTACAGACACCACGTAGACTGCTAGACACCTAGTAGTTCTCTAAAAATCCTAAACGAACGTTAACGGTCTCAAACTGTTACTCTTTGTTTGTGTTTGGTTTATTATGATTATCGCTTGTTTTGCGAATTTCTATGTATGCGTTAAAGCTTTAAAAGAACATTTCCTGGAAGAAATGTAATTGACTATAGACGCTCAACATAAACATATACATGTATGTTACAAACACGGTCACATATATATAATAAAGAAACATCAATTATATATACACGCTAAAAAACCTATTCATCATTTGTTGGCTTGACTAATTACAAAATAATCAGATAAAGTGACATATTGAAAAACTATTTCACATACGGACATACAATAATAACAAAAGTAAGTTATCATTTTTTCTTTTATCAAATGCTTTATATTTAAGTATTTGGCAAGATTTCGTATAGATGTGTCGTTGTATCTACAAGTGATAACTGTAAAAGTGACAAGTAAATGAATATGAGGTACCTTTAAAGCTAACGGTAATATTTTCTACTTCGAAATTTCCGGTTGCAAAGAATGCTACCACGGTATATACATCCTCATCCTCAAGTTGAGCGTTCAAAATTATCACATCGCCGTTTGAATTGATGTCAAATCTACTGCTGCCATACAGAGTTCCTGATTTGAGGTTGTTCTCCAAAGAAAGGATAGGACTTGTCCTGGATGGCGATCCAACGTACCAAAACACATCTGTTGGAGGTCCAGATGTATTGCATCCGATCGTTGCATTGTGTCCCTTCTCGATAACAATATTTGACGGACAGCTAAGCTGCACACCTATGTTCATTTAAAGATCATTAATGTTGTGGAACCTGTTGGCAGGCAACCATTTATTGGTATATAATTGGTAAATAATATGATTGTTAATATTGCGCAGTTATTATACATTACTAGATTTCATTTCAATATTTCAGTGGTTGTCAAAAACGAAAACAAAATTGACATCATCTAGATTCCTTTTTTTTTTTTTGTAAACTGCTAACATAAGTAGGAACTGTTTCTTATGGTGGAGATCGTGATCCATTAGTGGATCTGTTTCACATGTTTTGAACGTTTAATGCAGCGTTGATCAACGGAAATCCCACAAACAAAAAATAGTATGGCATACTATGTCATTTGACGACTCGTTTGCTAATACAGTTGCGTGGGAGTTTACATTTTGTTGTAATGTGTTAAAATGTAGTTTTTTTATTATTAACCTTTTCCCTTTCATCCACTTTTCCTTACCTCCCCTTCCCCTCTTGAGTTAGAATTCGATATGCAAATATATTTCAACAATTACCCAATATGCTTCCACATCATATCTATCCCAATATGTTTTTACATCATACTCTGCCCTCCCCCCCCCCCCACCCACCTCCTCCTTCTTTGTGATTAAGAAAAAAACAGTTAGGCGCATTCATATTCTGTCAGTAAATTTCCTCAGTGATGACGTGGTTTTATTTTCTATATTTGTGGATGAAACGCCTTACCCCAGAACCATTAGTGTTTAAATTGTGTGCATCATATTGATTACGCTACTCATTAAAACTGAATAAGTCAACGTGTAGAAGCCCTGGCCCATGCTTATTACAATGTTACGGAGTAAATTTTAACAATCATACTTACCTGTGAAAGCACTAGGTGCAAAAACGAGGACAAGCCAAGCCGAGGTTGATTTGATTTGATTTGATTTTATTCTGCAAGATATCATTCTTCATCTACATACAAACAAAAATTGCACATAAAGATAAACATTTAAAATACAAGATGGGAATATACTTAAATGCATCAAAAAAAAAGAGAGAAAATAACATGCCAAGGATAGCCCTTTAAGGTAAAAGCTTATTTCCAAAGGGGTCCTTATAACCATAAAAATACAAAAGATAAGAAATCAACTACTAAAACATCTAAAACATGCATACAAACACTGTAAAAAAGAAAGATATTTACAAGCTAGACATTCATATGATTTAAAGGTAGGCTTTGGCATCTTTTTAAAAATTGTATTTCAGCAGGATGGATTTTATGTTTTCAGGTAGCCTGTTCCAGTTTTTAATTGCATTGTAATAAAAAGACTGCACTGTGCGTTTTAATTTTGGGAAGTTGAACATTAAAAATACTACCTCTTGTGTTATGGCTATGAACAATATTTACTCTAATAAAACTCTCCCTCATATAAACTGGACAGGTACCATGGAAAACATTAAACACATGATTAAGACGAAGCTGTTCAGCCCTGGTGTTGATGTTCAAAATACCAAGAGTTTTAAAGTCAGCATGGTTAATGTGATAATAAAAATCTTTACCCAGAATGAATCTGATAACTTTGTTCTGGGCACATTGTAATCTACGAGCGCGGTACTTAGATATACCTCCATACCAAGATGAGATGGAATAATCGAACAGACAAAGAACAAGGGCTGTACAGATGGTCTTTTTCACATTTTGATTAAAATAATTAGCTTGCCTGTAGAGGAATTTGAGTCGAGAATTTGTTTTACTAATAATGCCAAGGACAAGTTGTTCGCCATCAAGGTATTGGTTTAACTCCAGACCGAGGTAAACAACAGAATGTTTGGCCTTAATCAGTTGACCATCACAAACAATTGAGAAGTCAGTATACTGACCAAGTTTACGTTTCGTCCCAAGCAAAATCAACTCGGTCTTACCCATGTGTAACGACAATTTGTTTTCAATGAGCCATTTATTGCCACTCTCCAGGTTAGATGAAAGATTTTTGCCAATATTGTTAGGATCTTTGTCAGAGTAAATTAAAGCACTGTCATCGGGATATTGTAAAAGCAAGCAATTGATGGAGTTTGGCATATCATTTACATAGCAAAGAAATAAAATGGGGCCCAATATACTGCCTTGAGGCACCCCGCAAGTGATGGTCAGAGGATCAGATTCAACTCTATTTATGCTAACAACTTGCCGTCTACCAGAAAGATAAGATTGGAACCAGTCAGTTGATGTACTGTGGACACCCAATGCGGACAGCTTATTACACAAAATGTGATGGTCTACACTGTCGAACGCCTTCTGGATATCCAATAAGATCATGCCGGTATAATTACCAGCGGCAGTTTGTTTCCTGATATGATCTTGCAGATGAATAAGGCAAGTGTCGGTTGAATATGATCCTCTAAAACCAGATTGGAATTGGTAAATGAGATTATTGTTAACCAGATAATCGTTCAGTTGATGGAAAACAGCTTTCTCTAAGAATTTTGACACAACAGAGAAGATGCTCACTGGTCTATAGTTTCCAGCTTCAAGCTTACTCTTCTTTTTATGAAGAGGAATGACTTTTGCGATTTTCATGTCATTAAGAACAACACCACATCTTAAAGAATCATTAATAATATGTGTGATGGGGCCTGTAATAACCTCAGCAGCATCTTTAATAAAACGCCCTGGGATACCATCGAGACCAGTACTTTTACTTATGTCAAGACTATGGACCTCATTCAGGACAAATTCCTCATTAATTTCTTGAAGCTGGAAAGAATCTGGAACAGCACTCTTATACTGATTTTTAAAAACAGGTGAGTCCACATCGTACAAGTTAAACTCTTGCTTTGGAAGTTGATTCACAAGATCTGATGCAACATGAGTAAAAAAATGATTGAAATGATCAGCAACATCCTTTTATCATGGCATTTTTCGCCATTCACATCTAAAACAGTATTTGATGATGCATTAGACTTTGATTGGTAGCCAAGAGTCTTGAGATGTTTCCATAACTCTTTAGGCTTGTCTTTGTATTCGTCTATTTTTTCAATCATGTAATGACGTTTGGCGTTTCTTATGTCATTATGAACTTTGTTGTGCATCTTACGGTACATTTGGTAATTTTCAGATGAGTGGGTATCCCCCCGGGACTTACGTAACCAACTGTACCGTTCACGAATACTCTCGAGAATCTCAGCTGAAATCCAGGGATCAGACTGATTTTTGATCCTAACTTCCTTAACTGGATCCACAGAATCAAGAACAGTGGTAAACACACCCCGGAAACATACCCACGATTCGTCAACATTATCAGACATATAAACAGAAGACCAGTCAACATTTTTCAGCTCATCAACAAAATATTCCTTATTGTACTTTTTTGGGGACCTAATCTGAATCCCTTTATGGGAATCAAACTTGGTTTTGATGTTACCCCTTGTACAATAAACAATGTAATGGTCGCTTATACCATATGGAATGACCCCATATTGCTGGATTTTTTTCATATTGTTACATATAACATGATCAATGGCTGAGGATGATGTGTCAGTGACTCTTGTAGGAGTATATATCAACTGCTTGAAACCAGACATATTCAAAATATTTTGGTAGTTCTTATACTTATCATCTGCCTTGATACTACACATGTTGATATCACCGAGATAACATCAAATTCATTAGGAAGTTTAGTCAGAACATGCTCCAACTTATTGGTGAAATCAGATTCTAGATGGGTTTGAGACCGATAACATATACCAATAATAATGGGTTTTGACATTGGTAGAAGAATCTCTACCCAAAGGTTATGACAGGCACCACCATTATGCATGTGTGCTTTACAAAAAAAAAAACAGTATGAGATAACATGCTTGGTTTGCTGGTTGTCTGATGCAAATATTTGTTCGGACCATTGTATAAATTTGTCAATTTTGGAGTTCACCACAGCATTGTACAAAGATGATTTTAGTGTATCATAATTATGGAAAGCGGTTAAAATTTACAATGTCAAAGTAACAAGAGCTCTTTAGAGAGTTGGCACCCTTTTTAACTAGTTGTGGTGATAATCTGTATGCTTTTAAAATCTTTAAATGTATAGCTGGTGGTTTTTCGACATCCTTTAAAACCGTTCGGATGTATGTTAAGTTGAATATTCACACTTTCCATTGACGTGTGACTCATTGTATGGTTTTCCTATGGAACTCGGTAAAACTTGATCAAACCTAGCACGTTTGGACAAAGAAAGTCCTCTTTTTGAAACAGATTCTAAGCTCGCACGTTACAACAGATCACCCCGTGACGTAATGTGCGGAGTCGCTTGAGGAAAACATTCTATCAAGCTATTCATTTCAGCACTAACACTTGGCCAATACGACATTCTGTCATATTGTTAATATCAAAATGCCAATGAATTGTGTATAAGTAGGTTGCAAAAACACATCTGAAAACCGAAATCTCTGTTTCTTTACGTTTCCCAGTCACCAAACGGATGAAAAAGGTCGCAGGTTTGGATTAACTTTGTAAGGGTTTTCCCATCGCCTGCACGCAAATGTTGGTATATGATTCCTTCCCATCTTTTAGAAGAGCTGCGATTTGACCGTGAGTGTAACAATGGTAACAGGTCGACCAGAAATCAGCATGTAAAGTGCATATGGTCGCGTAAATCTTCGATGTGTTTAATTTTTAATGTATCCACAAATAGCAGAGACCTTAATTGGTATAACGACATCAGCAACATGACCCTAGCCAAACATTCATTCAAGAAATTAAATAATGGAAATCACGCAGTACATCAAATCATTCAATTATTCTCCTTACGCCTTGCGTTCAAAAAGAAATAAGTTGAATACTTATGTCGTCAAGGAAAAACTAAGCTTATGACATTCATCTTGACATAACAAGGTAAATTTTTCAATATTACGATAATATGTTACTGCCATATTAAGATATTTTAATTATGGTTTTTTGGCATGTAGACAAGCTTGTATTCAAATATATAAAAACTTCGATTACTAAATTGGAGTTGAAGTCCAGTTATAAGTTACATTGTAAAATCATCTTTTAATCAATTCGTTTCACTAATAACGAAATAAGTATAAACAATGTATAAATATAAATACATTTGAAAATGTATTAATTATGAGAATTCAACTTAGTTGTCAGTCGTTCTGCTCTTTGCTGGTTAATAATCATTTACCTTTTTTCTAATATCTCAGTGACGCTAATTGTTAATATAAATGGAAGCAAATTGAGCACAGAGATTCATTATCTGTTAAGTCAGATAAGAATATAACATTTGAATGTATTGTGATTGAAACAGTTTTACTGGTTGCAACTACATGGTTCACATACAATGGAATGGAAACAAACAATTTCACAGCAGTCTTCAACAACGCAACACTCGCAATTTCATATTACACTGTGAGTGCCACCTCAAATTTTAAAATGTATTGTTCTGCGGAAGGTCCTTTTATATCGGAGTAAACAACGTCCGATATCAGCACATTCCTTTGACATGTTTTAATGACTTGTGTTACATTGTGGTGATGAAATAAAAAAGTATGTATAAGGATCTAATCGTAAGCACAAAATGTGGAAAAGCTAACAATCAATTATATCCATTTACAGTACAGTTATAATATGTGCAGTTCGAATATGAACTATTTTGGGGGAAATTTGTATGAATTTGCGTTTTCCAGTTACCAAACGGATGAAAAAGTTCGAAAGTTTGGATTAATTTTGTAAGTGGTTTCCCACCGTCTGGACGCAAACACGTATACAGTAGGCAGTATAGTCTACGCAAAGGCCATCTAAAGGTAGTTTCTCTAACTTTTGGGTTTCATATATGCCCAAACGCTTTAGCAACAATTTCTTTGTTGTTCTAATGTACACTCTCAATTGTTCACATTCAGCCGTGATTAACCCCATATGTGCAGGGTTAACAGATAAGGTTACTTAAGAGGGGGTATACACTGCTACACAATAGGCCATGCACGACTTAGTTCTCCGAGATGTCGACATATTACACAAGGTATTAAGCACTTCAATTGCGGCAAGACCTCGATATCTTACAGCACAGTATGTATAGTGGCCTAAAACAGCAACGAATCTTACGAAATATGACCAGACGTTGGGGCAGTCTTTTAACTATAACTTACTTTTTACTGATCAATTGCCATCTACAATGGGTTAACAAAGGTGTGAGCAATTCTAACAATCATTTCTTTCTCTTGTAGCTGCATGTTTATTGGAAGAGCGCAGTTAATAAAAAGGTTCACTTCCTTACGAGAGGTACGTGGAAAGCCTATCGTTATTGTTTCGCGTTCGCGGTCCACTCCATACAGATACGTCACAGGATTACCTGTACGCAGTTGATCTTTTACGCATCAAGTTTCTAGTCAGTAAGAATCTGCTAACTTTGACATCTAATTTCTTTGAATTACCGTCTCTTTTGACTAAACGGGGTCCATAGTATCGTTGTTGTACTGAAATACTTTCGGATGAGCCCCCCCCCCCAAAAAAAAAAAAAAATACTCCTCAAGCTATGCATTTTAAGTTGATCGCAATTATATTGACGCATTGGAATTCTACTTAAGGCTCAGAGTTAGTGAACTGTCATTTTACAAACTTGATATTGTCAAAAACAGAACTCTTACGTATTAGTTCCAGACATAAATGATATGTATTTCATTAAAAATAAATAGAAACATAGAAGCTAACTTGCAAAATAGCACCTTACATTTGTCTGGTGCTGGATATGCTCTTACGGTTTCTGGTTATACCTACTAATTATTCATTTGAAAGTTTAATATGAGTGTAAGGTATGTTAGTTAGGTTGTCATACGTATATTTTTGCATTGTAATTCGAAAATTTCTGACACATACCAGTATTCCATTCTGAGTTTCATCATTGCAAATATTATGGCTCAAATTGTAATTAGAGTGAACATATATATACATCTGTTCATTTGCTGAAAATAAATCGGTAGTCAGGAAAGATATATCGATTGCTTTTGCTATTATATCTACTCTCCTTGGCATATTAGTGACTTTGGTTCTTCTCCACAACATGAAAATAATAAGTGAGTACCAGCAGTAAAGCGATTTTTAAATGTAATATTTAAATGAAATTAAACTGGTGGATCCTTATACCATACTTAGACTGGCGAACCTCATTAACTTAATGCCAATACACGGATCGATTAATACGACTCTGCAAATAGTCTTTGCTTTGTATATCTTATAACAGTTCTGCATGAACACTATTTGGAAACGGTGTGAAACTTTTTTAGGTTTCTTTCAGCTTAAATAGTTTTGTGTAGTCATGATAATAAACCATTTAAATGTATTTCAATTTCATTACATGACACCTAAGAATAATGTTACAAGTCTAAACAGCTGATTCATTTGCAAGCAGTGGTTTCATTTTTAAATATTCATATATTTTATATTATTACACGCCTCCGTTTTTCTGGTAATAATCTCTCCAAAGTCGATACGGAAGTCGATACACAACTTCATAGAGCTGGTTCACCAACTACCGAAGAAAATACCTACAACGTGTGTTATGAAAGCAGAGACCACGGATATGCTTCAATACCTGGCTAACTTGACGAAAACTACGAAATCAAAGTAACAACCACTCGATTGCTGTCTTTTTAGTTACTTGTTTGGAGTAAACATATTCATTTTTGATTATAAAATATCGTCCTGATGTCGCAATATTGAACTGAGTCTATGATTTAACTATCTGTATTTAGATTAAGAATCGACATAACACTTTGATAAGTCAAGGTTTGTATATAACAGCTATATTGAACTATTTCCATGATAGGTATATATTTAATGGGATGTTCTACCTGAAACGAAACCGTAAGTGCAGTATGTAGTCTCCACGGCAACACTATTGAATTGTGTTTATTGTTCTTAATGGAGTAGCGCACAGTCAGGCTTCTGCCTTTTCACTTTTCATCGTCTGTTTGAACCGCTAAATAGAAACAAGTATCTCAAAGCGAATGAGGAACTTGGTTATTGATTTGATTAAAATTGGGACAAGAGTCAAACGAACTTATTAGATCTTTGACTCATATTGTTGTCACTTTCACACTTAGTCCTATTAATATACTAGAATGTATTTACAAAGAATAGCTGGCTAAAACTGAATGATTAGTACTATGTTTACCTTATTTCCAATTTATTTTTGCAGTCTTTTAACACACTTATGCCAATTTCTTAAACTAACATTAACTAAATGTATGTTTGCCAAGATACTTCACGGACTACGCACAACCGAAAAATATACAATCAAAATTGATAACTGGCTAGTTCGCCATCTTTGTTTAATCATGTAGACATGCTGAACAATCAAGCAACGTCCATAACGTTATTAATACCGAGTTTTATGGGAAAGGAAGGGTCATATAGCTACTGTCAGAGTAATCATTCGTACCTGTTGTGATCAATCTAAATTATTTTGTTCTAAATGAATAGGGCAACGAAATTCATGACTGGAACGAGATATGTGGCCGTGACTTCTGGATTACACACCCAGTGCTCTACAAACTGAGCTACATAGCCCTTTGCTCGTGGCGATCTCTATATACATGTATACCTTGTTAAAAACACTGAATACCCTGTATACACGGTAACCGGTGATCACGTCCATGTTTCTTTCGATACAATCTAGGAAGTTATTTCAAGATAACTTTACATTTTTATGCATTTAAAAACAAATTATCAATGTTTCTGCTATCACAGACTTCCGTAAATTTTTCAATAAATACAGTAACTGATCTTCAATAAACGATATAAACCTTCCAATATGTTAACAAATGTTTTACGTAGCTGTGTGTTGTAATCTTGTATCGCAACGACAGGAATAGAACGTATACATGGCCCAGTATGTCAGTTACATAATGTTATATCGTGTTATTATACTGAAGTATCATTCACTTTATTAATAATGCTTATGTTACTGTTCTTATTTGCACAGAGAGGATTAACCGATACATATTTTAATTTCTATTCAGATAAGGTTGTAGCTGCAACGTCAAGGTGTAATATTGGTTTAGATAACGAATAAGCTTAAAATCGGTATTGGGTACCTACTTGAAATATAATGTTTCTAATTTTTAACAACAGTTTTTTTGTTAGACCCTATACTATTGATAGTTCAGTCACCACTTAACATGGAATTATTAATCGTGCATTCACCAGACATGTTAATAATTGTCACAAGGCAATGATATTTCGGAACTGAATTTAGAGTCAAATCTTTCAGTTTGAAAAGTAACTCCAAAAGTAACATCTCTATTACTTCATTGCAGGTCAGTATTCGAGTTGGAGGGCCACTTTACGGCTTTATACTACTATAACTATAACTCAGTTAAAATGTAAGGCTGGTGTTCAGTTTGACTGGTCTATTTTGTCGAAGACTACTTTAGCCATTTGCTGTCTTTCGAAGAAAATTGCAATCATTCGGTTATATTTGTATATGGTCACCACAGGATAAATGTAGTCATGACATTCGGCATGTAGGCATGACACACAATACAGCGGCAAGGTATGAACGTTTACACCACTGTGTACAATTTCCCATTGCATATATATCAACTGCACGACTATATGTAAGGTATCAAACGATTATATTATATGTCGTAACCCTGGATCAACCTCGAGACAGTTTCTATACAATACAAAGGCCATGTTATTTACATAGACCTAGCTGTGTGAACAGTTGTTTCCCAGCCATACGTTTACCGTAGGACTTCCCACGCTAAGTTGAAACCTAAGTCAGAGGTAATTAATCTTAAACTTGAGCCACAAACCAGAATAAAAAAGCAGAAAAGGTTGGCATTTTACAAAGTAAAGTGTTAACCACTGTTTTTTAGTGAACACATTATACTATTAAAAGCGAAGAAAATGTTGTTGGCAATATTGAGTCAGATTGGCTAATTAACCAACATGATACGTTCCGGCAGTAATATATGATTTGTCCACTTCACTTTGAAAGGTAGAATACAACATATTTATTAGCAAAAACATGCTTTACATCAATTAAAATTGTCCAATTCATATCACTGGAACATATTATTTGGCCAAATATAAATTAAACATAACTAAGTTCCCTTAATGAATGGATTGATCGAAGGGCACATTAGTTAGTGCTACCGATAAGCAGTGCTACTTGTGCATTCACAATGACTTGAAAACACATGTTTATAAAAGAACATTGTGGGGTATTTGATGTCAAATTCAGTTATAAAAAATTAAGAAATATTATAGTTAACCTACAAAGACTGATGTCTTAGGCATAAACAAAGATGTCGGAGCAGCAGTAGTATCTCCACGTATTACTAAGACCATTCAGAATATCAAATCAATCAATTACAATGAAGCATATCTGAACGTAGACTATGTTATACTTACATATGGCCCCACCGTATTGTCCACAAATGAGAATGGTATTCTTTTTTTACGTTGGTTTTTTTTTTATTGATTAAAACAAGTAGAAACTGGATTCGATTCACTGTAACTCTTGGTTATTATTGTAGGCTATGTACTAACGCTGAGTCATAGGGCGCCACGCTCGTTATATATAACATTGGGTAACTCCAGACAGGTCATGGGGAATTCCAACTCAATAGAACCACACATATGTCAGTTGTTATACCTATAAATAGGTACTCTAGCATTTCAACGTTGTACAAGGAATGAATACAGCGGTTATACATTCACAGTAAGTTTACCTTCACAACAATCGTCAAAAGTATTACAAATATGCATATATACAATACAATGGAATTATAGCTCTTTTGTCGGAAACGAAGAAAAGTGACAATACGCACATGAAAGAGACAATTAGTTAGTCAGTTGGAAAGCTGACCCGGGGGTCACCGGAATTTTAATAAGCTTTGCTGACGTCACAGCATTTGGATTTGAAAAGGTAATCGTTCACTGAGACGCGATGAATAAATGTGTGTTGTTTTCTTTACAACCTAATTCTGAGGTCTACTTTACCTTTAAAAAACTAAGAAAAATAGGTGTCTGACTTACCACTAGCAATGAATTCGAACAGAATGACTCAAAGGAAAGCCTAAAAACTCTCTGTTGTTATTGTATGTACTATGTACTAATGCTTAACGTGTTCCATTTGGCGCAGATCAGTCTTGGATAATGGTGGGGACGCGTGTCTGTTCTCTGATACTACTAAAGCGGAGCGCGACCAGGGGTTCGCGCGTAGCGTACAAGAATTGTTTGGGCAAATATACCCCCCAGATCGTCGGAAATAACACTTCCCAGACCCAATGATGCTGATGATGATGAAAGAAGGGAAATGCATGGGCGTCTGCAGGAAACAAATCAGGGGACAAATATTCCAAGTAGACTTTGTATACGATGGGTCTGGGGTCCTCTCCCAGAAAACAATTATAGACTGCCGTTCTTTTATTTAATGACAGATGCAGTGCCTGTAACAACTGGTAAGCAGAGTTGTATATTTCATTTCAAGTTTGTCTAACTAGCCATACAATTCCAAGCTCAACAGGAAGTATCCTTAACAATATGATTCTATATATTTTATGAACATAATTCTACGAAAGAGTTTGATCAAGTTCTAACTATGAATGAATAGATTTAGCCAAGTTAATGCATGCATTTTCGTAGGTTTTCCCTCATTTAGTAACAGGAGGTCAATATTAAATTGTTCTTTTGTTACGAGAACAATAAGAATGAGGTAATCAAACTCGGTATTAAAACATAAGTTCTTGATATGTTCATACCGTATGGCAGACGATAGCTAGTGCATGCAGTCGTAATACCAATAAGGCCCACATTTTACAGTCATTAACGAAACGGGCACTTGTATCTCCCATGGTTATTTGCAGGAACGCTTTCTTTCCATGTCCACAGAGACTCTAAATACAACACAAAAATCAGAAGGGCGACAACCACGGCAATTAGAAAACACATGGGTGATAGTAGCTGGTGCATTCGTGTTGATTTCCAGTTGCATGTTGGTCTGTGGGTGTATCGCAGTCAGGAAATTTAGATGTATGTAAAAGTGTTGTCGATACCTTTGATATTTAAAGTTAAGGAACAGAAATATTAAAGCAATTTGTATGATATATATATATATATAGACTTACGATGCCAAATAATGTCGTATTGAGTCAAATACGATACAAAAACAATATTGAAACAAGGCGTGGAAGCATTATCCAGGGGTCACCATGAATTAGTCAATGCGAGGTGATTTGTTATTTGTTGTAAAAAAGTATCTTTTCCTCCGTACTTTTAGCAAATGACGCACCATGAATTAGGCAATGCGAGGTGATTTGTTATTTGTTGTAAAAAAGTATCTTTTCCTCCGTACTTTTAGCAATCTTATGTTAAATCAGGGTGTATTGATTACCCATAAACTATAAACTTTTCAATAGTTATATTATAATAAATTCACTTGGCCTCTCAATGACTTGAGATCACTAGCATAGGGGTCCTTAACACAACTAGGTTTTCTAATTTGATTAATAATTATGTTCACAAAAAGGGAATAGTAATCAACGTCTGCGTTACTTACCCTCACTGTGGACGGATTAATCCAAACATACATTCTATCTCTGTCCGTGTACAGTTTCAGTAACAAAAAAACCGCCAAGGGTGAGTATTATTTAACACATTATATTGCAAATTGTTCACCCCTCCCCCTGTCACTGTTATAGTTTACTCTCGAAATACTGTATTATATTTGTTTATTTTGCTGTGGCACGCAGTCAAATTACCATTAACGTTGATGATACAATCCAAAAGTTATACTATGCTTTTCATTCATTATTTTCCGTTTGGTTTAGAAATATCAACTCAAGTCATCAAATGAAGGCACTCGATAAAGACGAAGTAAGATATATTTTCATGTCATGTCATTTTCTGAATTCGATTAAGGGATATTGAGAATCTTATGAACGTTGATTTTATTTTAAGCACGAATCCATATCCAATAAATAGGACACAACTTTACAACTTTACATGTGGCTGCAATCTTGTTCACATGCAACAATTCAACAATGAATACCGGTGCCCTCCAAAGTAAACAAAAATATGCATTCCTTTGTAAATTGTTAACAAATTGATGATTTTTGCTGGATTTCTTATGTAGATTAACACATTATTTCAATATCATGTATCACATACTTTTTTTCACCATGACTACAATTTAAATACATATGAAATAAAAACTAATGCAGTTGTATGAGATAAAACATGTACTTTATTATGTTTTAGTTAATCGAAATGAGAGACTCACAGAAAGGAAGTAAGCTATGTTCTTAATGTTCTTTACATCTTTATAACGGAACCGCCAAGCTTTAAACTAATGTACATACTAAATATTAAAGTTTATTATAGTTACGATAATTACAGATAATTTGCATTGCTATATTAATAGGTTATGACATGTGTTATTTTGATACGAGAAGAGTATTCGTGTAACTTCACTGGTTATCGATACTGATTTCTGTAGCAGGAAAGAATTACCAAAGATACCTGTTGACGAGGAAAACTCACAAAACTCCCACGATTCTGGAGGAAGTGAACCTAGTAAGTTTAGTCAATACAACGATAAGTAATTTAAATGAATCAATTAAACAGATTCATATCATTTATTACACACTGTCAGCACTCAAAAGAGATACAGATAAAGCTTGTCAAGATTATGATCTCCCCAATATCTATAGAAGGAAATGAATACGACTGTTTGATACTTATGCCATTGTGTTATACAGTCCAACAAGAATAAATTGACACTGAGGGTTATATGGAGCCACTGTGTATTCATAAATACTGAGTAATTACAAGAGATAGACTCCAATAGGTTATTTGTAGAACTATTTCGTGTGTAATTTGTATTTTTTTCTTGGTTTAGGACATTTTCCTCTTTCGCAGATTATTATTCTACAGCAGATGTAATTTCAGGAAAAGATCCCCAGATTTTGAATGAAAATGATATTTCCATCATTATGAATATCAAGATGGGAGAAATTAACAAAAGATGGATGGGATCTATTAATCTTTCTAATGAGACCAATAAGTTTGTTGTAGTAACAACTCTAACAGGCTAGTCACATTATGATATGCACTTATTGTACTTTTTCAGTTTCAAGGCCACGGTCAGATATTATATAATACAATGTCTGTATCGAGCTTTTGTGCAACAACGGTGAATTGTTGGCAATGGTGTTCCTTTTACACATCATTTAACGATGAGAGGGGATAAATCGATTTGTGTAACAATCTGAACTATATATTAATTTGTGACTGTTTATGGTTCTGTTTTTAGAAAAGCTATTTATAAAGAAAGAAATTCATTGGGAGGTTTTCAGCAGAAAATGTCTCGAATTACCAGCATCGAACCATCTAGCGAAGATTGAAGCAATATCTATCCAAAGCAGTGAGTTATTATTGTCCATTTATTATAGATAAAGTTATAGTATATTGTTAACCTATATTTAGGTTTAAAAAATAAACAAAATTATGTCCATTCACCCATATTTGTACTGTTTTTATCTGCAAACTTTCCCAAACCCCCGAGTGTGATATGCCCGCCAAATAGTATAGAAAGGAATGGAATAGATCAAGGAGCTGATATGATCTTCTGGTCATAATAAATATATGAGAAAGAACCTGAACTATTCATAACCATCCAAATTAGCTGCTGAGCGATTCCAGAATTGTAGTAATTATATATTATAATTATAAGGTTTCTTACGCTACAATACTTATTACATGCAGGACATTTCAACATATGAAAACTTATTTATTATGAACACGTTTTCTTTAACTTAGTTTTTGTTCTTTTTATTTCTTGTCTTGTTCAGATAAACTGTTTCTTATCAGTGAGCACTTCGTCTGTGAAAATATGCACAAAGTCTTGTCACGTGACACTAAAGATGAAAAAAGACTACTATTGTTGTAGTTCATTGTAAGTTCCTGACGTCATCAAACACATAGCAGGAGTTTTGGAAGGAATGGACGATATAAATACGTTCGGGGTCAGTAATGATAGAAACCTTTGCACTCAAAACGTAACAACATTAACAACGTTTTTTTTCCATATAGCTGTCTGATTATTGAGTATTATCGTCAACTTTTTTTGTTATAAACTTAGAAGTTTGCTGATGACACCAAATTGTACTCTGAGGTCTCTTCCAAAAGCGATTCTGATAAGTTTCAAACGGATTTGGATAAGGTTTTTTCCTGGTCTCAGGGGTGGCAAATGCTTTTTAATATTGATAAATGCAAGGTAATGCACATTGGTAGTAGTAACCAAAAGTGTACATACAATCTTAATGGTGTGGAGCTACAGGAGGTCTCTGTTGAAAGAGACCTAGGTATCTACATTGACTCATCTCTGCAACCTTCTAAACATTGTCTTGAAGCTGCTAAAAGAGGTAATAGGGTTTTAGATATGATCAAGAGCAACTTCAGTTTTCTGAAAGAGGACATCGTAGTTAGGCTTTATAAGCAGTTGGTTAGGCCTCATCTGGAGTATGCTTTGCAGGCTTGGAACCCATATTTTGCTAAGGATAAGGAAGTACTTGAAAAGGTCCAGAGGAGGGCTACTAGGATAATTACTTCCTTAAAGAGTGTTCCTTTTTATAGGCGGTTACAACTGTTGAATCTCACCACACTGGAGCTTAGGAGGTTACGAAGGGACTTGATCCAGGTTTTCAAGATTGTGTATGGTTTCGTCAATTTTTCCTTTACCGACTTTTTCATGTTTGCTAACAGTAGTTGTACCAGAGGTCATTGTCTTAAACTCCAAAAGTCGCGTAGTAGGATTAATATTCGGCATAACTTTTTTTCTAATAGGGTTGTGAATGAGTGGAATGGTTTGCCTGAGATGGGTTTAAGAATGCTTTGGACAAGCACTTTAAGCATTGTAATCGGATCTGAGTGTTTGTGTCTTCAGTTTTTTTTTCTCTCTCTATAGGGTACTTGATGGGGACTGAAGTGTCCCTCCTGATCCTTTTTTTTCTACTAAACTAAACTAAACTTATCTTGATTTCGTAAATAATTTCTAAGTGAACAACGTGTTAACACTTTGTCTCATATTACTCATTTGTGCTTCTCCACACATGAATCAAACTTATTGTTTTTCATCTTTGTTTATTTCCTTCACCCTGGCCTCGAAGGACAGGTCAAATTATTTGACTTCTGTCTGGCTCGCGATGCACCGAAAATAGCTACTCTTAAAAAAGAAAATATAGAATAAAAATGTTTAATTTGAATATTAATTACAAGATTAAGAAAAAATGTTTTCTTCAATCAACTTATTCGTTATTCCGTAATAAATCTTCCAATCACTCATTGATTTAATCGACCGAAATATTAAAATCAGCATAATCTTCCGGTAAAAATAATATATCCGAAACCGATAAACCTGTACATATAAACTGACTGCGGCTCTTCTTTGGTATAGTACTACACGTTATAGGCTTGTATGGTCAAAGTTGATATCGATTTTTTAGATAGTTTTTTTTAAAACCATTTAACAATTATCTGTGTCATATGAAATGTATTAAAGAAATAACAAGGTCTAGGATGTACTTATATCACAGAGGACAACAAAAACACGTTAACTAAACATTCAGTGTGATTGCTTTTTATTTCAAAAGTTTAGATTATATTGGATAGTAGTTTACAATTTCATACATGACATGTTTGCGTTTTTTAACTAATGCAGTTATAGCATTACCGTATATGAGATACATTTCTCCACGCTCGTTTTAACAATGTTGTCATTGATATTTTAAGAGAAATAAAACAGTCGCCATTTTCCCGTGTAGCTAACTGAAACGGTGGCTAATAACAATATTTCTATTGAAATTAAATATTTACTTTTTGCATCAGATTCGTTCCGTGACTTTGAATCAATTTCCACCTGAAATGTTCATGTTGAATCAGTATACAGAATCCAGTGACGTGTGGTCTACAGCAGAAGTAATATAGGAGATTATGAAAGCGGGTAAAGCAAACTAAGTTCTATCAAACTTAAGGCAGTTGCATAAATTATTAAGTATTTGTAGTATATTACTCAATTACTTACAGGGATAAAATCTTGTTCGATTGTTGTAATTATAACTGTTCTCTTCGACCTTCCATTCATCAATTGAGAGCAACATTCGTAGCTGTAAGTATTCATTACTCATCTTTAGAACAAAATTTCAAAAATCAGTCCATAGTCAATGGCGGAACGAGGGTTATTGGTCAAGGGGGCGAGAATGGTCTGTATGGGCGCTTTCGACACTATCTAAGCGGAGCGCCACCACAGGTTGGCGCGGAGCATACAGATAATTTTGAGTTAAGATACACCCTAGATCGCCGGAAATGACCCTTTCCGGGACTTTCTAATTTGCAGATAAACGAAGAATAAATAGGTATCATCGCCATTTCTGATAACTCGGAAGTTTAAATGGGTGTTGGAAGTACATGTGCTTCATCACAATCCCTGTGGTATCTTTGTGGGTGCTCATGTTTCCGTAGCCCTGGTACAATGCCTGTTGTGCCTATTAGGTATTTTGGACCTGTAAATGCCAACAAAACCACATCTTGTCAGAAAATTATACACCAACAAAATGTGACAAATGTTAATAGGTAGATGAGAGCGCAAAAAAAGTCAATAATCGCGAATAAGTAAAAAGTGGTAAAAAGCTGAAAAGGGCGCCAGCAGTCCATTTGAGTCCGTCGGGGGGGGGGGGGCATCCGCCCCTGACTGTATGGACGCTCCGCCATACTTTGACATATAGTCTGCTTTGCTCTTTGAAATATTTCAACTCAGGCTTTTCTTGCAAAAACGTATAATGAACTAACAAGGCACTTTAGCTAATAGTTACTTAAAAGTTAATGCTAATTCTACTATGTTTATCCTGATTTTATATCTACAGTACGTACTGATATTATCCCTTAACAGATATTTGAGAAACTCATCACGGACAGTTCTTACGAGATACCGATACCTACGACGTATTTACCTATGAGAGCCCGTGATACCGCTCAACCTACCTATGTAGAGCAAATCTACCATGCTGGAATGTGAACTGGGTGTTGCAGGGCTCTGATATTGGATGTCATTGCTGGACGGTGCGGTATCTGGGGAGCCCCGGATGCTGCTGGAAACTGGAAACCAACCTTTTGGGGATATGAAACTAGTCATTATTCATTCTTATAAAGTCTGAGACGTTATTTGTGGTGCGAAATGAAATTGAAACTAAGCTGCATGTGCATGACGTACAGTGCACCGTTATATGAACATATCCAACAAAATAGCCAGCTGCAATTAGGTCATTTAACTGTAAAGTTAATCATCGAAATGTATCCTATGGGAGTAGCAGTGCGGCCAGTCGATCAGTAGGTGGGTTTTCATTCTCTCATAGGAGAGAATGATGGTGGTGGGAGCGAAGCATTGGAAAAGAGTAGGCCATTTTGAATATACTTTAATTGATTGTTGAAAGAAAATATAGACGTACTTAATATTGTTATACAGGATATAACGTTATCTGAAGCTGCTTGGAATAAACAACACGATTAACATAATATGACATGTGACATGTAAATTACCAATAATGGATTCCGTGTCTGATTTAACATAAATATGTCACATGCAAAGCGTTCACACCAAAAAGGCTATCAGACGAAAACCTGTCATTCTAAAAAGAGATCGTGATCAAAAGCGACCGTTCAAGACACCATCGTTATAAAAGCTGTCACAATAACAATTAACGAACCAAAAGGTGTATTTTATATTTGTTGTGATCATTTTACTTCATACGAAATTAACTTTATCTGATTATTACAAATAAACAAGCACTGCTTATCCTTAATAAGACGGCAATTACTAACAATAAAATTACCAGGAGTCTGTTAGTTCCTATAGTAATAGTAAGAATTAAGAAGAACGTTATTACAGCTGCTACTCGGTGCAAATTCTCTCAATACAACACAAACGTATACTAATTGTCGTATATGTTTTATTATATACATTTTATCAACAGACTAGAAACTAATAAAGGTTAGGGGGAAATTAATATGTTAATTATAATAATCGTTAATAGCCACAGAAACAACAATTACACAGCGGTGCTTTGAACTAAGAACGTCGTTTCGTCCTGTTTACTCTTTATCCACTTTCCTTCTTCAAAGTGTAGGTTGAAGGTCTCATCATCTTTTCTGCGATTGACTGCGAAATAAATGACAACCATGTTTACATTTATTATTATCCTCTCACCATGTACATATTTAGTTTGATGTTCCAGTCGTGAATATATTAGCGTATAGACCATCGGTGAATTTAAAAATGTGTCTTTCATTAACATTTTAACCTTTAACGGTTTACTTTGAAATTAGGTGACAGGCACATCTATCGTGACAGTAGTATGAATACAAGTGTTTCTGAGTATTTTGTTTTATCTGATTTGAACCCTATCTTTGGTCTCACTCATCTCGTGATCGTGAAATGGCCTAAACACTAAATTCATCAGTAACAGAAAAAAAACAGATGAAACACCAAGATATAGATTTATCGTGCTTAACGTACGTTATTCGTCATTCTGTAGTTGAAATATCCTTACCCGAGAAAAAAACGGCAAAGTGCAAATTTATTCTGAAGCTGTGGTTACATGAGTAACATACATTTTGCTACCATTATTACGGTGACTATTACAATTGAGTATTGGGGCTATGGATCTATGTATATTTAAGTGAATCATTTTAGACAGTACTCTGAATGCACTGTATATTACGTGACTTACCAGTAAGCTGTATTTCTCCTTCAGATGTCTGACTAATTGAGCTCACTTGAGTTTGGAAAATGTCTCTGGTACAACGCTGTCAATGAAACTAGTAAAAAATGAAACTAAATTTAGAGGGCTCATTATTTGAAATGACTGCATTGTTCAAGTGATAATTTAAACAAACTATCAAATCATATCTTCAAAGTTTAGTAACCAAGGGCTTGGCCTGTTTGGCCAAGATAATGTAGGAGAAATTAATGTGGCACTATTATTTTCAACTAATAATTAACTTTGTTAACGAGAAAATTAATTAATTTTGAATAAATATATTGTTTTAATCCAATTGTGGCAGGGATAGATATGATTAGAAAAATTGTATTTGTATTGTATCGCCTGTGCTTCTACTTTATTTAAAGGTTAAGTGTGGATTGCATTAATGGTTCTAAACACACAATTCAAATCTAAAGTTTTATGTGATTAATAAGTGAGGTATGTTAGAAAGAAATCTCCATCCAGTAGAAAGTTGTAAAAGAACGGTTTTCCTGTTTTTTATTATGCAGTCTTTCAACGTCTTTCAGATTCAGCCTACATTCAGATATTGAGTCCTCATACTGTTATCGATTACATAAAACGTATCGTTGGCCACCAAAGGCAAATATAGTTAATATTTCTATATCAATTCGTATATGAGAATGAATGTCTGTTGTAAATCATCGGTATCGTAAACCAGCTAAAATGTTGTGCATATTTGGGGACAGCGTTTAAATGTATTGTAAGAAAAGTACAGTACGAAATAGAACAGATTTTATTACTTTCAGTTACCGACAGGTCACAATAAGCACTTGTTATTTTGACATAAAAATTGAAACGAACTTATAGCCCTGTTATACGTCCAACCTAAAACTATCGGGAATGTTAAAAAAAAATCTTTAAAGCCTAGATCATAAGAATTACTTACTTTTATACTTGATCACTTACTTCATTGTTAAAGTTTGGGTTAAAAATCTCCTTATGAGACTGGTGAACTGTTGATCTTCTAGCCAACCATTCTGAAACGTCAGCTCCTTCTCCACGTTTGGTAAATTACAGCTATCCAATGACGGTGGATAACCATCACGAAATGTCAATGTACTGACCGTAATCTGCTTTAAAAATAAAAGCATTATTGTTAAGAAATGTTACTTTGACAAGTTAATTTCGTTCAAACGGCCGTAGCGTTCTCTAACGTAAAGGTGATATGTTTATGACTTTGTCAGAATGTTACGTGTACTACTCTGCTGCGGCAATGGGAAGATTGGAGTTGACCTTTTCAACCAGGCATCCATATATTGTGAGTCGTAACTTTCACTTTATTTGGGGGATATGACCACCTCTTGTGCAAACAATTTTCAAAAATATATCTGTCTCCATATGTAGAATGTGTATTTAATTCTACTTCTTGCTTGAAGTTATGCTGATAAATTGGAATCATAGGATTATATTGCAACAGGTATTCCTTACTCTGGACTTGTATTACTTTGTATTAAATTTTGAGATAGCAGCAACCTAATTAATTTGCTGACTGAACAAAGCATAATATCAATGGTGACATACTTACGTTTGCTCCAATGTACCTGGTACACAAATCCTTCACTAAGCTCATATTATCTACGTTATTGTCATTCGTAAACACCAGGTCCTTTCCATCAAACCTGCTTCTCAATTGTTCACTTTTCAACTCATTCTTACAAAATTCGAATAATATCCATAAGAGCTGGAAGTGTTTAGTTTGACTCAAGTGTATTTTATCATTATCAATTTGTAAAAGACTTCCCGTCAAATTTGCTATCATTCTCGTTGAATCTGTCTTTGTTTGCAACCTATTTTGGTATTTCGGTATCAAATAATTTGATGCGAATGCATAAAACACTAGAGGACATTTTGTAATAACATCATGGTTCTTTAAATTTTGACAATGATTCTTCCAAGACGATTCAATGGATTCCGTTAAGCTTGAATCCTGAGAAAGCAGACGGCTATCCTCACCGATATCTTTAGTTTCTTTGAATTCATTGACGTTCAACTTTACCATTTGCTGCAATATAGTTTTTCTTTGTTCCTCGTTGAAACCATACAATGCAACTTTCCTATACCATCTACTAAATGTGATGGTATTTAGTTGACGACACGTTACCCAGACTTTTAACTTCTTGAAGTTTTCTAAATTATTTAGCATGTAATTTTCTGCAGATAAACTGTTAGTTTTGCTTTGTGTGTCAATTTCTGAATTGCCTTTTTCTAAATCCGTGCTATCGTTGGATTCCAAAGTCACGTTAGAAAGTCCATCAAGATGCAATAGACACTCACGCTCTTGCAAAATACTGGAAAGAGCCTCAACTGATTGGAACCGTCCATCCATAGAGTTTACCGCCTCTTCCAAAATACATGCGTTCCTACAGAAAGGTTTGAGTTTGATATATATCACGATTATATTTTGCAGAATTTCCCCTTTGGCCCACAATCCTGCCACGTGCTTAAATAAATACGTCTTATCAAATCCTACTTTACCGGTAAATATTACACAATCACTGTTGTTGAAGAATGATTCCTTAAGTATATCGTCACTGGTTGCACCCTCTACATCCTCCTCTGAAGTCCTAATCGCGCAATCACACACCGCGTAAGAGGAATTAACACCAACATTGAATTTCTTCAAATAGTACTTCTTCAAGGCGTCATTCAATGGATCTGTGCCAAGAAAACAAAATATCAGTGATTACGTAATTATTATGAAGGCTGCTTCGATAATATTTTAATGGATGTTTTTTGTAAGGAATTACTGTCTTAAGCTGATAAAAATACTTATTTAACAAATGTATTGATTAACTTCATATGTGTCAAATGTAGTTAACCAGTGATAAACTGCTTACTTAATTTTATTGTTTTCTTGAAGCATGTAAGAACTTTAAGTTTACAAAGGCGATTCGTCAAATTGATATATCTGACAGAAATTTTCATGTCATGCGACAAACATGTGTACTACAGTTCTTTAGCCATAACTAGTAGTTTGTTTTTCATTTTCTAGTGTATGATAACAAAAAATGCACCTGATCAAAGTAAGTCATATAATGTGACTTCAATGATTTAACAACTGACGATTTACTCAGAGATAAAGTCAAAGTAGAGGAGAAAATTTACTAATGGATGTATTCAATCTAACTGTGTAATGTCGGGTTATCATTATATAGTTACGAAAATTGTAATTTTGTTCTAAGTTTACACCAGACATCTAATCTATACCAAATAACAAAAAAGCAATACATGTTAAAATTCTGTTCTCATTCATACCGCGGTATTTTTATTTGGAAGCTCAACTGAGGATGCATATTAACATAAAAAATAGTTAATTATTTCTTGTTAACATAAATACCATAAACAGGTCTATGTGAATTAATATATGAATGGTACACACTTCTGAAATTTGGTTCACAATTTATCCCATCCACGGGGATATTCAGGCTCAAGACATTGATATTTGATATTAATACATTGATTAGATAAAACAAATTGAAAATCTTACTAAAATTCTCTCTTCGATGCATCATCCATAAACAAAAACAAACTAGCACCATAGAAAAGATGAAGATTATGATAATGTAAACGATTATGACCAGCGTAGATAACGGAAGGACTGGAACGTGACGAGACGGTACCGAAGCTGATGGAAGTACCGTTGCAAAGTGATCATCAACACCGTCTTCCGACGGACATGGATCTAAATAAAGAGAACACATCGGCTTGAAATGTTAGATTATTCAATAGATGTGCAAACACATTGTGAATGATTAAAGTAGCAAAACAAATTAAAGATTCCTCAAGTTAAAGCTAGGCATATTCAATTATGTGCAGAGTAGTTTCTTTTTTTCCAAAACAAATACTACCCATGAACTTAACTTAAATTCTTAGATGTCACATTTAAGTTTACTCGACTATGGTAGTTTCATATTCATCCATTAAATCTAATTCAGAAAGAAGTAGAAGTATAAAGCAAATACTCTGTATTTAAGTTCAAAATGTTACACCAGTACTTGGTTAACGACAAAGTAAGAATGCCTTGTGTGTTCAAGTTTATTTGATATCATTATAACAGTTAGTAGATGATCAAGACAAACTCACCAGTTTTTAATTCAATATTACTATCAGAACGCTGCATAAAATGTACATCTCCTTCGGCCAGGCATCTGATTTCTGCAAACCCATCACAAGCTGACACTGTGTATTCGGCAGATATGTATGTATTCCATGTACCAAATACATTACCAACGTGTGAAATTAGTTCTTTTGGTGTGAATTGGAGCCTGTTGATGTTAATTATCTCCCATCGAAGAAATAGTTGAGGACGGGATCCGCTAACTCTACGTATTAGCTTACCAGTTTGTTTTATCCGTAGACCGCAACTGAAACATGAGCTACAACCACTTATTTTTGGACATTCCTGCTGCGGACGAACTGAAAAAATATAATCACTTATTCAATATCATACTAATACGTTTCAAGTTCATTCAAAATTGTTAACATGCGGTACATAAACATATACATGCATATGCATAAAGTTTGGTTTAGACTGAAATACCTTAATTGCTGAATTGTCTTCTTTCTTCAATAATTTAGTTTTAATAAATTGCATATCCCTCATAAAACCGATAGCTATAACTGTATTGATTGATTTTGAAAATCGAAATATGTATTGCAACATTTGCTATTAGACGATTGCCTGATGCTTTAAAATACTAACGGACTTTTAGAGTTAGTATACATATGTTGTAAATAATTATCACTCCATTTGTTCCATACTGTGACGGGAATGTCCAATACGTGGAGATTATGTTCAATGACAACAATTTTTATTTGGAACAGTACATGTTACCTATTATTTGTATGGTGATTTGTTCTTGGTGGAAATTTTCTAGCGAAAAATAAGTAACAACGGTGTAATTGCCTTCATCTTCTAAATGCGCATTCGAAATTAACATTTTGCCTTCAAAATTGATATCAAATCGAATGTCGTCATATAGTGTGCCAGATTTTTGGTCATTTGCTAACACCAGGATTGGCATTGTACTGGATGGAGGTCCGTTATACCAAAACACCTCTGTTGGCACTTCAGTTGAACGCACCCAATCGTTGCATTGTGACCCTTTTCGATTTGATAAGTTGATTGGCAAGCCATTTTCACACCTATAGGCAAACGTAATAAAACCTCTAACAAATTCATTATAATTTTACGAACAATTGATTATATATATTTGATTTATTGAAAACCCTGTCGAGCCTTACAACTAGAATGGCAACATTCTAACGTTTATTTTCATCACAAAAACATAATAAATAGTGTAATATTTCATGCAATGTTACTGTAAACATTGACCAAGCTACTGATATAACTAGTTAAAAACAGATCACGCTTCGTATGAAGCAACACATCATGCCCATTTATGAAGACAATGAACAAATATCTCGAAATCTTTGCTAATGTCAAATTTACTGATTTGTAATATAAACAGAACTCCTCTGCAATATAAGCAACATGTATTAATGTATTTATGTCACTGACAGATGCTTAATTAAGATTGTTATTCCTTGGTAGTGTGCTAATTACGAACGTCATCATTGATATCATAGAATACAAAGTAAGTTATACTCACCTATGAAAGTATCAATTACAATGAGCAGGAAGAACCACGTTTTGTAAGTTGCATTAAAACTCTTCATTTTCATATCTATATGGAAGAACAATAAACTTAGACAATTAGTGTTTGAAATAATAAGAATATGTTGTAATCGTATCAGTTTACTAGGACTGTTGTCAATGTATTATTTGCAGTATTGACGCATTGGATGATTTCTTACATAAAATCAAGTTTGGTCAACTTACATGTCAAGTAATTTGCAAGATCACTCAAATAAAAACATCTACCCAAGCTATAACTGTGGCTGAATAATTGGCTAACAGAAGTCAAAATTCCAATCGATCACTCCTTAATGGTAAATAGATAACTTGACTAGACCGTGGTACCTTTTAATTATATGTTATGCTGTGTTACAATACTTTATTTAAAAATAACCTCCTTTCAAGATGAAATATGTTGCCGCCCACACAAATCAGTAAATATAAATGTACTTAAGTGAATAAGATGATATCTTCACTTTCATATTACCAATGGTTGACGTATACTCTCCATTACTTAATGCCAGTTCTGTTACCTTTACCCCCTGATGTTTGAAAATGAACTTTAAATCCATAGCTTCAGTACGTTTTCATTGTTCTAAGACAAAAAAATAATACAACTTTCCGAAGTTGAGTAAGATTGGTCAATAAGAGCTTGTTACTTCAATTACTGAAAAATGAAAACTCAAGTCTACCGTCGGATGTGATTCAAGTCAAGTTGTTTTGTGATTTTTCACTCGATTAAAGTCAAGTCAAAAGAAAATTAGACTATGGGCGAGCTGATTTGTAGTCAATGACTTGACGTGTACATCGAAAATCTTGAATTCGTATTTTTTAGATACATGATGAGTGATAAGTATTTGCTCATTAATAAGTTAGTAGTATCATCAAAGCGCAAACCAAACCAATATCATTGGTTTACATAATTTAAATAAATGTGATTTACAACCTATTCACTGGTTAGGACAAAAAATGTACTTCACAATGCTGAAGACGTGGGACAAGCGTAAATATGATATAATTGATGCACTTTATTGATTACACTTTAGTTGATAACAAATGTTTTTATGTTATTACATAACATCAATATCAGTTGTGAACGTGACATCATGATGCTTAAGGTGTCACGCTGTCTACACGTTTCCTTGGAAATATGTAGAAAATATCAAATTACGACATCACGCATTATTACTATTCTAGGACATCTCCCACACAGAGCTATAGTTTTTTATAGCTGTTGGGAGTTGTTTGGAACGAACCACATTATTATTTATTTTCTAAAGATGTTCTGTGTCTCCCTTACTGGTCAAATAACAAGACGTCGTAAATCAAACTAATATTAGTTACATAAATATAACATCATCAGTACACTTATGATTAATAGATTTCTTTTCGTATCCCTTAGCCAAATATGGTTTATTTAAGTTGCTTATATAGTATGTTTCATGCATGATTGTCATATGTTCTGCATTTAAAACAGTTATTTACTTGTCTATCAAAGGTATTTTTTAAACCTCTGCCTCAATGCGTTTTTCTTGCTATACAATAACATATTGTTGAAACGTCATTAAACCAACATTTGGGCAAAATGCATTAACATCATTTTTAAGCAATTAATACATATTGCCATGCTGTCTTGGCCATCATTCCATAACAGATGTAGCTACTGTAGAGAAGCGGCAAAACAAGAATCATAATTTAATTTTAGATTTAGAGCAATGTAGGACTATCTGTGGTTTGAGTTCTTTTAATGCAACATTGTGATGTCAAAATGGAGGTCTATTACAGGTAGCCGTAGAGTCATGCTGATTTTACTTTCATAATTTACTTCCGCATATCAAACTGCCTTAGATTAAAATTATTATAATCAATCCACACGTGCAACTGTTAAGAGCTAAAGGTATCGACTAATGAGAATGTTTTCGTCCGTTCAAGTGCTATTTTTCTTTTTGCTTACGCTTTTTCTTCTTGTGAAAGGTTATTATTATTGGCAATACCGATGTCATAGTAATATGTTTTCTTATCAGATTGATTCTCTCCCTTTTTTCATGTTTCAGGAGAGACGCGAGATGACTTTATTTGTAGCAGTAAGGAAAGCTCTAAAAATAGTAACTTTGTCGACTGTAAATGTTTACGCAATTCTTCAAATTGTTTAATTTGCAAAGCGCCAAAAGAAGGAGATAACGTTTCGTGGTACAATGACGGAAAAGAATTGATCTTAGCTAAGGACTCGTTTGCAGTATCCACACAAGAAACCGTTGAGCTAAATAGTTGCAGCTTGTTAAATTATTCCATGAAGATAACTACGCCCTGTAGTGAAGAAAACCAAGCGATGTACTCTTGTCGCCGTAGAAATCTGACAGTTACGAAGTTCTTCTTGAAGTTACAAGGTAAATTACTCAGTTTTGTTACATACATGATTTAAGAGGGAATTCATGCATTTATTTTGCTTTTAATTTGCCTTTTGTGTTTTTAATTTAATATTTCATAAACTCAGTTTGATGTACACATGATTTCTTCTGTTTACATTTGAACAGTCACCCCAGTTGTCTTATTGAATGGAGTTAACGTGACAGGTGACAACTCTTTACTAATAATGCCTAATAAGAATGAAACTATTCAATGCAAAGTTATAGACACAGTTTTACCTATTTCAATTACATGGTACGTGAAAGAAAAATGTGCTTAAAATATTTTTATTTGCTAGTTAAACTTAGAAGCAAGACATTAGGCGAAACTTGTCAATGACAAATATACTATTACCCTAAATTAGTAAAACCCAACATTTTCTGCATTGGAGTAAAAACTTTTCTAAGAAGCGAAAACGTACAACCTCCAAATTACGATAAAAAAAAATACTTATAATACTTCTAGTTAGGTCAGAAAATGACTAGACTCACATATAAGCATTTGCAACTGTGTATGTATGCAATCTCGTTATTACAAGTAAAGGTAGTTTACTTCATTACTTCATTTCGATTTATAACATTTCCAACCATTAATAATTACAATATTTGGAAACTGTATGGAGTATGACATCATAAAGACGATCAAACAAAAAAATATGCTACGATTTATTTCGGGGGCTGACAGTAGACGATCAGTTTTAAATAGATTCATTCACGGTGCTATGAACTGATCTCATCTACATTCTCAATTTTCCCGGGTCGATTCCAGATAGTCATATATAGTAAAGTGTTAATGTATTGTTCGTTATTAGAACGTAGGGCGTGATGGTATTGGCTGACAAACATCATGTGACGAAAGCTTTGCTTGTGTTGAGTGAATCGCACGTATGCTATTCGTACACGGTCGTACTCTGACTCCATCTTTTCGCAACTTTGCCTTCACGAAATACTGTAATGGATCCGGTAGAGGCAAATTTACTTCGATGGTGATTGCAGAAGTACGTAAAGAATTTCAAAGGTGAGGCATTAGACACTTTTCATTTCGTTTGTTGTGTTAATTATATGCAATAAAGTGAGTGATGTGAAAAGCAATGCTCACAGGCGTACCGAGGCCTAGCGTTATACAGTTTTGTTAATAACATAAAAATAATAATAATAATTTATTTTGTAAAGCGTAAAATCCACAAAAGTGCTCTAAAACGCTATGCGTGTGGTAACTAAATTGTATACCGCTAGGAAGGTTTTTGGTTGCCTGTACTGCGCAGTGTACTACAGTACGCCTAACATTATTACTGTATGACGGGTTAATATTTTGTGCTACTTTGCCACAAATTGGATTGTAGCTTCACGATAAGCAATTTGAATGACATGGGTTAGGTAATAGGGGTTCCCGTTAATTTCCGGACCCGTTAGTTTCCATCCTGAATAACGTGAGGCCTAGTTTCCTACCCTAATAACATTATTTTACTGCCCTAACTCATGGGATAGAAACTATAAATTCTTAAGAGAGGAAAATATCGTGTTGTTTTTTTAGGGGAGGAAAGTATCGTTTCTCAGGAGAGGAAGATCAAAGTGATGTTGGAAAAGCTACACTGTTTCTCTTTTGTTATTAATGCACCATACTTTTATCTGAGCCTATTTTATCATGAAATAACCTTCGTCTTTTTATATGAGAAAGGAAGATCTAACTAGCAGAAGTGAATAACATCCTGCCTTTCAAAATAAATAGTTGCATCATTGCTATGTGAGCTGTTCGGATTTAAAGATAAATAGAGCGATGGTGTTATTTCTAGTAGAAACAGTAACCTGCATCCTCTCCCTCTTTCTCTACCTTAAATATGTTTATTTCACGTATAGTTACAATGGTAACATTCTCAATTATTCAAGCACTTGTTCTTTCCAAACATGTTGGTGGTTTGAAAGTTTTCATTTATGAACACCTTCATAATACCCTAAGCTGATATATTTGCTTAAACTATATTTGCTTGGTTAAAGTTCAAGGATTATTTAGGGTCAAATTAAATGTCTGAAATGTTGAAATGACGCTACTTAATCTTCTATATATCATCATATACAACTTTATTTGTTTTTAAGGCTTTGCCTATTTACTCAGTACGAAATTAACATTCCAATTTCCCAAATAGGTGAAGATGCAAAGAAGCACAAATATATTTTTGTTGTTTTTCAGTCGTATGTAGAGTTTGTTAGAGTACCCTACTAAACACTATTTCTCCATGTAGAACAGTTAGTGCAAGTAATGTTAAGTAAAACTTTTAAGAGGTAAATAAAGTAAGGAAATTATTTTTACAAACAGTAAACAGTTTCCATCATTGGTGTGCTATGAAGTGATTTCTACGAATATCAAATGCGTGTTAAGATGTTTGTGTAAATTTTCAAAATTGTACCCATTAAATTTTAGATTTGCTTTATGGTTCCCTGCAAATGTGAGATATCTGAATTGATCATCTTATTTATTATTAGTGTTATAGATCAAAAAGGCACCCCATATACAATATACAATTAATAAAAAGTTTAAATGTTAAAAGCCCAAACTGTCATCAATACATACCATATCAGTGTTCATTTTCCTTGATTGAGATTTATGTGTGGTCCGTTTTTCCGTGCAGCTATTATCACTACCATGCTTTCGGTTCCTAACGTTGCTTACGTTACAATATTCAACTGCTATGTTTACTTCTATGTTAAAAATTACATGCACTTATGACAAATTAGTAATTTAATGTATTGAATTGTATTTCAATTCATCGACATGATTTTCGTCACATACTTAAAAGGTCCATTAATTTACAGGTAGTTACAATCTTCAACGAACACAATATTCATATATTATACCTCATCATACGTTATCATATTCTTCTGTTGATAATCTTTTCAAAGTCAATACTGGACACAACCTAATGGGGCTGATTCACCAACTACCGAAGAAAATGCCTACAACGTGTGTTATGAAAGCAGTGACCACGAATATGCTTCAATACTTTCACAACATGTCATGGTTGTTACGGAAATTACGCTCCAAAATTGTCACATCTTTATATCTTTATTACTTGCTGTAAGTAATTACATCTTTCTACTGGATACGAACTATCAACGACAACATGTAGTGTCGAGTATTATTTATCGAATATTAACATTTTCTGGCTCGTTTTACCCTATAAAAACCCGTCCTCTCCGAGGATTATCGTTGTCATCGCGCCATTCGACGCTAAGTAGTTCTGCCAAACCGTTGCTAACACTAACAACCATATCGTTCCGTTACGGGTTAGCTAGTGCTGTAAAGCTGCATCATGGCAGAGTGTATTGGTCAATCTGACGTAATCGTTAATGAGCTACATAACAAAGATTACTTATATCACTATTCTTATTAGCACAGAGAGGATAAACCGATACATATTTTAACTTTTATTTAGATAATTTGGTAGCTGCAACGTCTAGGTAAAATATTGCTTTAGATAAAGAACAAGCTCGCCATCGATATTGGTTTCCAATTTGAAAATGAATGTTTACTCTACTGTCCAATACATTGTACCTGCGATACCTTCATTCCATTGGAAGTTCAGTCAATATGAAACATGCCAGTAAAAAGAAAAAAACATGCTTCGGCCAGACATGTTTGTAATTGTTACAGGGCAATGATATTTCGGAGCTGAATTCAGAGTGAAATCTTTTGAAATGAAAGATACTCTAAGAAGCATCTCTATTACTTCATTTACTGGTCAGCATTTGTGTTGAAGAATTACTTTACGGCTTCATGTGCTCACCTACATGCATCTGCACCACTTACCCTAGAATAACACCAAGTTATATCATATGTATCCTACGCCTACTGTCATTAATTCTTGAGTCAGAACACAGCAAAGGTACAAGGTCATCACATAATTCATGTGGGCATGGCATTTGAATGATGTTTCAACCTAGAACGATTCTTTGTTTTATTATATATCACGTGAACTAATATTACAATGCTCAAAGTGTGACACTACCCAGCCGCAGGCTATGAACGTTAACAATAATATACATAACATTTCTACATTTCGCGTTCACATGCAGATACGTCAACTACACCAACTATATATGAGGTATTGTGACGCCCAGGGGAGCGTCACGTAAACGCCTCCGTACATAGGTGGCATTACTGCTGGAGTAGTTGTCCTGTTTGTGTGTATTGTTTTATTGTTCTCTGGGGGTCTGTTTTATCTAATATCTTTTTATATGTAAAGTGAATTGTTGTAGTTTCATATGCTAATTTATACCTTTTGTTTCCGTCTCCCTTTCAGCTGTCCAGCTCTCGTGACAAAAGTCTGGTCCCTCCGTAGCTATGTGGAATGTTCGAGCCACGCGAAGTTCCAATGTTTCGTTTCAGTTTTTGTGTTAAGTTAGGGCACTTGCCATTTTGGGTTCTAAGAGTGTGTTCCATTTTTTGGTGTTTGCTGCTGCCTAGTGAGGTCCGTTGGTCAGTTCGTTAAGTAAGTTAAATGTTCTTTTATAGTTTAGGCAAGTCCGAGTCCTATTTCTTATAATATTGTAGGCGTATTTCCCCGTTTGTCAGAATCCCTTTAAATTATTACACCTAAATTTACTAAAAGGTTGGGAGCACGGTCGATATTATCGCCGCACCCTGCGGGGTAATTCTTATATTTGTGGCGCGGGGGTGACCTTAATTCGGGTTGAATTTTCCCCGAGGCAACGCCTACGTATTGTAGATTTAGGACTCGAAATTATACGTTTGGCCACGGACTTCACAGGTACGTATCGTTATCATTTATGTAAATTATAAGCTGGAATTTATGTGGATTTGTATGTTATTAACTGAATATTGGTCCTAATTTATCACCTTACTACCTTATTTTTGGAGGTCACTGCGTTGACCTCCTGTATTATTTAATTTGGTTTTTATAGACACCTGCCCAAGTGGAGAAGGCAAAGGTTTTTTTGTATTAAATGTATTAGAAGCTTAAAAAGCAATTTATTTGTTCGTGTGTTTATTGGTTCAGTGTGTCTCAACTTGTAGTTGCCCCACATTCATCCTGACATAGGGTGGCCGACAGCGGCCCTATCGAACCCACGGCCGCTCGGCAAGTTATAACCCCGTTTGGGGCGCTACAGTATACAACGTTTATATGGTATTTCGTAACCCTGGGTCAATGTTGAGAGAGTTCACAATACTATACAAAGGCCGTGTTATTTACATAGACCTCTGAACAGATGTGAACTGCGAACAAAATGTACTACGTACACTTAAGTTGGAATTTTAAGGCAGAAGTAATTAATCTTAAACTTGAGCCAAAACCAGGATAAATAAGCCAAAAAAGTTGACATTTTGCATAATGAAGTGTATAAAACTAGTTGCAGTAAACAATTATCATATAAAAATCAGAGAAAATGCTGAAAAGGAAATACTTTTCTCCCTCAAAATGTAAACAAAATGGTGGCTATGTGGGCAATATTGAGTCAGACTGTCTAATTGACCAACATGTTGCGCGTTGGTTTATTTATATGACCGATTTGTCCACTTTCCTTTGAAAGGTAAACAACAACATGTTTACTATCAAAACATCAATTACATCAAGTAAAATTGTCCAAATTATATCACAGAAAGATATGATTTGGCCAGTTACAAGATAAACATATGAACTTATACCTTAAAACAACTAAGTTCACTCAATTACTGGAAGGACACATTAGTAAATGCTACATTCCATCCACAATATATTAAAAACTGATGTTTAAAAATGAACTTTGTCGGTGTTTTGCTTTAACATTAGGTCATTAACAATTCGGAGATATGTTAGCTAACGTACAAAGTCTTCTGTCATAAACAAAGATGTCCGTTACTAAGACCGTTCAGAATATCGAATCAATAAATCAGAAGGAAGAAGATCATAGCGTAGACTTTATTATACTCACATATGGCCTCACCGTATTGTCCACAACTGAGTTTGGTATTCTTTTTAACTTTGGTTATTTTTAATTGATTAAACCGAATTGAAACTGGACTCGATTAACTGTAACTCTTTTTTGTTATAGTAGGCTATGTACTAATGTTAAACGTGTTGAATCATAGGGCTTCACGCTCGTTATTTGTAGCATTGGTTAATTCCAGACACGTCATGGGGAATTCCAACTCAATAGAACTACATATATGTCAGTTGTTATACCTATTAATAGATACTATAGCATTTCCACGGTGTACAATGAATGAATACCGCGGTTCTACATTTACAGTAAGTTTGCCTATACATATGTCATTGGGTCCGTACTATTTATTGCAACCTTACGGCATCAGTCACTAACAACGGTTATTCATCTAAGTCATTTTCTATTTATAGAGGAGTGAGACAGGGATGCCCATTAAGTCCTTATATCTTTATTATCTGCGCTGAAATTTTAGCTATTTATATTAATTCCAATCCACTTATCCGTGGTATTTGAATTCTTAATGAAGAGTTTCAGATTATGCAATATGCAGATGATACTACAATATTTCTTGATGGTTCCCACACTACTCTGAGTGAAATTGTTCATATATTTAGGGATTTTGAGTGGGCATCTGGCCTTAAAGTAAACTATGATAAGACCAATTTTTATCCACTTGGCCATTTGATTACTAGGAAGCCTCATTTTATAGATAATTATGATCTTAAGTGGACCAATGGCCCAATCACTGGGTATTGTGGTTAGTAATGACAGAGATAGTCTGTTTCGGCTGAATTTTCTCCCCAAGCTTTCTCGCCTCAAAAATATTCTTAATATGTGGTCATGTCGAGACCTCACTCCTATTGGTAAAATTGTCCTAGTTAAGTCATTGTAATCTCTCAGTTTGTCTATCTTTTTTTCAGAATCTTCCGAACCCGCCTGAATACTTCACGAAGTTGATTTAGTCGATTATTTATAAGTTTATGGAAAACCTGATAAAATTAGGCAAACTACTTTAATAAATCCCTTTTCCAGTTGTGGGTTAAAAACAGTTCATCTTAACAGCTTCATTGATGATTTAAAATGTACTTTGGTTAGGCAATATCATGACAAAAGTGTCGCATTATAGAAATTATACTTCAACTTTTATTTTTATATGAATTTTGGCAAACATCGTTTATTTGTTTGTATTTATTCGTATGGAGATATTAAGACTAATAAGATTTTAAATGACGTTATCCATGGCTGGTCCCGTTTTGCATTTCAGAACCCAAGTTGTAATTTCAAGGAACACATCATTTGGAATAATCATTATATTAAAGTTGATCATAAAGTTGTTTTTTAAAAAAAACCTGGCAGGACAAGGGGATTAAATATTTAAAAGATTTATTAGATGACAACTATTATTTCTTATCACACTCGTCGTTGACAAGAAAGTATAACTTTAATTGTCCTCTTACAACGTATTGCGGTATTATCCACGCAATTCCCAGTCATTGGAAAGAGTTATTTACCCAGGGTGATAACAATGGGGTGTCTTTACTAGATTCTATTCATAGCATGTCATTCCTTTCACAATATATATATAATCAGCTTATCCAGAGATTCGTAACACCACCAAAGTCAATCTCTAATTGGAAATTTGCACTTCAATATATGTGAGCTCCAAGGGAGATATATATTTTTCATATTCCTTTCCAGTCACTTAGAGATAATAAGATTCAATACTTTCAGTTTCGCTTATACATCGTATTTTAGGTACTAATTATTTTTTTTTTTTAATGAATAAGGAGGATAATCCACGGTGTACGTTCTCTGGTGAGAGAGATGAAACGTTAGTTCATTTATTTTGGGAGTGTAATATAACCTCCAACTTTATTTTAAATAATGAGCAGAAAATATTTAATAGACAATTTGTTTTCTCTAAGCAAGATATATGTTTTGGTTACCGTTTTCAAGTAAAACACCCTATGAATTTCCTTATCTTTCATATGAAGTATTATATTTATCAGGAAAAAATGAACAGTGGTATTCCAAATACAAATGCATTCTTCAATAACTTTAAATTCTTACTACAGGTGGAGAAATATCTTCATAAGTGTGAAACTCGCTCTCCCATTTTCTAGTTGTACTTCTCGTTTTGATGTTTAGGTTTTCGGAGTCACTATTTATTTGTCCTGATACAGTTATACCTTGATTATCTGCTGCGTGGGAATGTTTATTATATATTTCGAAATTGGTATTACTCTAATATACTTGGTTAATCGATCACTTTAGTTTTCACAATTATGGTCGCTATTTAAGAAATAGCTATAGTTTATTTACGAAAATGTAAAAACAGAATTGTACATTGAAAGTTTGAATAAAAGATGGCAAACGAAATGTTTGCCTATACAGCAATCGTCACAATCATAACAGATGTGCATATGTTGCTCTTTTGATAGAAATGAACGAAATTGGCTAAAATGTATTTTGCTGTATTCCATAGAGGCCATAGCCACGTATATATCGAACGACAATATGTGCTGGGTGGGTGAGTGTTCTTATTTTGCAGGCCTTAGCGTAGCTAGCCGGGGGGGGGGGGAGCAGGAGTCCTGTAAAATGTCCTCCCTCTATTTTCCCCCACTGCCCAATTGTCATTCGGGGGTAAACAGGTTTGGACGAAAATTTCAATGCATTTAAAGTCTCAGTTAAAGCAGTTTGCGGTTGACGTTAATCATGCAGTGACTTACTTAACTGACTTAGTTGCGTAGGACGCTGTGTCCCTTTGCCCTCTGGCGAGTAATCCTTCTCCAATCTTGGCTTGCTGAAGTCATTCTTGAATGCTTGGTATGGAAGCCGATGCTCCGGCATCCTAAATACATGGCCGGCCCATTTCAGGCGTCTCTTGCAGATTGCAGCATTGATGGTAGTTGTGACATTCAGCCTTTGTCTGATGGTGTCGTTCCTCACTTTATCTAGGATGGAGACACCCAGTATTGCTCTGAGACATCTCATTTCAAAGACATCAAGACGATGACGATCTTTTTCACGGAGTGCCCAGGATTCAGAACTGTATGTTGCTATTGGCAGAATGAGGGCCTGGTAAATCCTTACTTTCAGGGATCTGGTGATCTCATGGTATTTTGACCAGATGGTATTTTTCAGTCTTCCAAAAGACCAGGAAGCCAACCTTATGCGGCGTTTGACGTCTTCTTCCATTGAGGGGACATTGCTGCCCAGGAAGACAAAGTTGTCAACTTTCTCAACAGTTACTTGGTTAAGGAGAACATCTTTGGTGTCTTCAGACATTATTTTACACTTTGTTGGGTTGATTTTCATTCCCCGTCTTGTGCATGCTTCTTGAAGTTTGTTGGTGGCCTCCTGTAGGCTGTCAATGTCCATTTCTATGAGAGTGGTGTCATCGGCATAACGGATGTTGTTTATACACATGTTGCCCATCTTCAGACCTGAGTCAAGATTTCTTTCATGACAAACTCCAGGTAGATGTTGAAGAGACAGGAAGATAGTAGGCAGCCTTGTCTGACACCAACTTGAACCTCAAACCACTCAGTGATCTTTCTATTCACCATCAACAGAACACTTTGTTTTCTCATACATCCTTGCCATGAGGTCTTCTAGCTTTGGATCTACTCCAATTGAGCGCAGGCATTTCCAGGGAGCCTCCCTCCAAATTGTGTCGACGGCTGCTTTGAAGTCCACAAAGTTCCAGTGAAGCAGTATTTTCCTCTCTTTGGCTTTTTCGAAGATCTGGCGGACTGTGAAGATGGCATCTGTTGTTCCTCTGGAGGCTCTGAATCCGCACTGCTCCTCACTGAGGTGGTTTTCTACAGTATCTTGGATTCTAGTAAGCAGCATCCTGGAGAAGACTTTTCCTGGGATGGACAGGCTCCGGGATGGTTTTTAAGGATGTCATCATCTCTGGGGAATTATGTGTTTAGATGTTTGTTGAAATGGTCTTCCCAGCACTTCATCACTTCGTCTGGAGCTGTCCTTACAATGCCTTGATTGTCTTTGGCTGCAGCCTTGGTTGTTGTTTTCTCCCAAGCTAGCTTCCTCACTTTTTTGAAGAGGTCATGGCTGTTGTTCATACTATAGGCTTGTTCCATTTCAGAAACATCATTTTCTATGAGTTTCCTTTTTCAATGTTTTACCTCATATTTCACCTTTTTGTTAAACGTCTTGTAGTTGTTCTAATTGGCTGCTGTAGGGTTGTTGAGCACCTCAACTCTAGCTTTCCTGCGGAGATGGCACATTTTTCTGATTTCTTCTGGCAGGCCTTTCACCAGTTTCTTCCGCTGGAAGCCTACTCTTCCGTGAATTTGTTTGTGGTGTTTTTGAACTTTTCCCACAAGGTTTCAACATCTGTGTCCTCTAGATGTAATAGAGGTTCAAAGTCACCTCCTATTTTTGCTCTGAACCCCTCCGCAATCAGTGGATTGTGAAGTTTGCTAACATCATAGCTTTTTGGAGTTGTTTTAAGACGCTTGACCTTAACCGGTGCTAATAGTACTGTTGCCAGGACGAGATTATGGTCTGACCCCACATCTTCTGAGCAGTAGGACCGGCAGTTCTTGAATGTAGTCAGGTTTTCTTGCTGGGTAATAATGAAGTCAATCATATTCTTGTACTTTCCACAAGGGGAGGTCCATGTTACTTTCCTACCATCTTTGTGCTGGAAATGTGTGTTGCACACTGTTAGCTTGTTGAGCATACAGAATTCTAACAGCTTTTCTCCACGCTCATTGATTTTCCCCAAGCCAAATCTACCCATTGCAGGGCTCCAGTTGTTCTGGTCTGTGCCTATTTTTGCATTGAAGTCACCCATGAGGATGAGGCGCTCCCTCCTATTGACTTTCTGAAGGTGGCGCTGCAGCACATTATAGAATTGATCACTTTCTGTTTCACTATGCGTCGAGGTCGGGGCATATACTTGGATGATGTTAAATATCCCTTCCTTGGGTCTAAACTTGGCTGTGATAATCCTTGGTGACACTGACTCAAAGCTAACAAGACAACTTAGTAGTGATTGTAATATCACGAGTCCCACACCTTCGCTCCCAATTCCGTCTTTCCTACAACCGAGTAAGGCGGTAAACTCCTCTTTGCTAATCATGGAATCAGATTCAGTCAGGTGGGTTTCACTTAGTCCAAGGATGTCTAGGTTGAAACTTCTGGCTTCTTCCAAGAGAATTTCCCAATTACCTTCCTTTCTCAGTGTTCTGACACTACATGTCGCAATATTTAGATTACTGGAGCTCCCTTTTCCAGGTTCCTCAACAGTAGTTTTAGTCACAGTTGGTTTATTTGTCACAGATTGGCGTTTATTAGTCACAAATTGGCGTTTGGTTGATTTCCGGTTACTTACGCTGGTCCTTGTCAGAGTTCGGCTACTTACGCTGATTGGTTCATTCTCCTTTTTCTTAGCTGCGGTGTCTTTTTTTTACCTGTGGAGATGGCAACCAAACATCCGGCAGATTCTTCGCACCCTGCTACTCTGTTGGCAGCGAGTAGCCACCGGGACTCGGGGCCGTAACGGGGAGTCGACTATCATGAAGGTTTAAGTTTACTCAACAGAGTATATAGCCTGGTAGAATAATGAAACTGGGCACGCGGCTACTGACTTCCCAGTAGAGGCTGGATGAACTCCTTGGACTCCTGCCCGATCTAAAGGAGGTCTTAGTCAGATCTTGGTCTTACTTCTGACAGTAGGTCCAGAACCTCCTGCACACTCTGGAACTAGTGTTCCAGGGGGAGGGGGGGGGGCTCTGTTCAGTCGCCGAGGGCTCGACTATGTGACAGGTGGTACCGGGTTACATGGTAACCGGTAGCAAGAGAGATCAATCATGCAGTAATGGAAGAAAACTCTCAAATTAATACCAGACAATTACGTCAATTTAAATATTAGGCCTATGTTGTTATTTCGCTTTTTGCCATCACAACGATGTTCGGTCCCGAGAATAGATTTACGAAGAAACAAATCGAAGGTGTAAGTCTTCAACAGGTGTTGCCGTCGGTATCAATAACCTGTTTTTTGTATAATGTATATAACTTCTTATAATATTCTAATGAAAAGATTAATATTTTACTGATATTGATACAAGGAATATCAAAAAGTCCATCACACGTGTGACAGATAGAAATCATCCACAAAATATGATATTTGTTATCATATGTAGCGAAACTACAACGTGGTTCTTATCATTTGCTTCTTACAAATTTCAAGGTCGTTTACAATTTCCTAAAAAGATTTCAAGCAAGTATATATCACTAGTCTGACTAATCAAGTGGTGAAAATTCAAAATGTAGACCCAAGTAATTAAAAAAGCTATATTATTTCTCTTGCCAGATTACCAGATCACAGATACAGTGCCTGCGACAACTGGTAAACAGAATTGTTTATTTCCTTTCAAGTTTGTAAAAATATTCATAAAATTACAAGCTTAACAAGAAAGTAAACTTAACAATATGACTCAATATATGTAATGTAAATAATTATACGGAAGTTCTTGATCCAGTTCTAACTATGAATGAATATATTTTAGACAAGTGATTTCATAGTTATGTATTTTTACCCTTAATTGGTGACAGAAGGTGAATATTCATTTTTTTTCCTTTTTTACGTGAACAATAAGAATGAGGTAAGCAAACTCGGTATTTAAACATAAGTTCATGATATCTACATTACGGCATGGCAGACGACAGCTAGTGCATTCAGACGCAGAGCCAATATGGCACACAATTTAAATCCATTGAAGAAACGGGCACTTGTATCTCCCATGGTTATTTTCAGGAATGCTTTCTTTCGTTGTCCACAGAGACTCTACATACAACACAAAAATCAGAAGGGCGACAACCACGGCAATTAGAAAACACATGGATGATAGTGGCTGGTGTATTCGTGTTGATTTCCAGTTGCCTGTTGGTCTGTGTGTGCATCACAGTCAGGAAATTAAGATGTATGATAAAGTGTTGTACATACCTTTGATATTTAAAGTTAAGGAACAGAAATATTAAAGCAATTTGTATTATATATATATATATAGACTTACGATGCCAAATAATTTCGTATTGGGTCAAATACGATACACAAACATTATTGAAACCAGGCGTGGAAGCAATATCCAGGGGTCGCCATGAATTAGTCAATGTGAGGTGATTTGTTATTTGTGGTAAAAAATCTCATCCATACTTTTAACAAATGACAGTAAAGGTAATCTTATGTTAAATCAGGGTTTATTGATTACCCATAAACTATACACTTTTTCAATAGTTATATTATATTAAATTCACTTGGCCTCTCAATGATTTGAAATTACTAGCATAGGGGTCCTTAACACAAGTAGGTTTTGTTAATTTGAATAATAATTATGTTCACAAAAAAGGAATAGTAATCAACGTCTGCGTTACTTACCCTCATTGTGAACGGATTAACCCAAACATACATTCATTCTATGTCCGTTTACAGTTTCAGTAACAAGAAACCGCCAAGGGTGAGAATTAATAAAAACATAATATTGCAAATTGTTCACCCCCTCCCCCTTTCACTGTTATAGTTTACTCTCGAAATACTGTATTATATTTGTTAAGCTTGCTGTGACACGCAGTCAAATTACCATTAACGTTGATGAAACAATCCAAAAGTTATACTATGCTTTTAATTCATTATTTTCCGTTTGGTTCAGAAATATCAACTCAATTCATCAAATGAACGTACTCGATAAAGACGCCTTAGATACCGATCAATCAAGTATGATATAGTTTCATGTCATGTCAGTTTCTGAATTCGATGAAGGGATATTGAGAATCTTATGAACGTTGATTTTTATTTGAAGCACGATTCCATATCCAACAAATAGGACACATATATGGTATTACTTTAGATACATGTTTCATCGAATAACATGACAACTTGCATTTGGTAAATTGTACATGTGGCTGCAATTTCGTTCAAATGCAACAATTCAAACAATAAATACTGGTGCAATTCAAAGTAAAAAAAATATGCATTCCTTCGTACATATTTAACAAATTGATAATTTGTTCTGGATGTCTTATGTTGATTAACATATTGTTTCAATATCATGTATCAAATATTTAATCACCATGACAAAAATTGAAATACATATATAAAAGAAACCAATGCAGTTGTTTGAGATAAAACATCGACTTTATTATGTTATAGTTCATCGAAATGAGAGACTGACAGAAGGGAGGTAAGCTATTTTATTAATGATCTTTACAACTTTATAACGGAACCGCCAAGGTTTAAGTCGCCAAGCTTTAAACGTCCCAGCTTTAAACCGCAATTTTTTTTCTGCTCTCCATCCCTTGTCTACTAATCCCCTTACATCTATCTCTTTGTGTTCACCATGCTCATTAACCTGTCTGTTTTCTGTGCGTGTTTTTGTCCCCTCTGTTACTGTTACTTGTCATTTAGCTTTTGAAGAAGATCCTGCTAGGATCCTGCTAGGATCGAAACGTCATGCCAATTTACATTTACACAAGCTTTAAACTAATGTACAAACTAAATATTAAAGTTTATTATAGTTACAATAATTACAGATAATTTGCATTGATATATTAATAGGTCATGACATATGTTATTGTGATACGGGAAGAGTATTCGTTTAACTTCACTGGTTATCGTTACTGATTTCTAAAGCAGGAAAGAATTACCAAAGATACCTGTTGACGAGGAAAACTCACAAAACTCCCACAATTCTGGAGGAAGTGAACCTACTAAGTTTACTCAATACAACGATAAGTAATGTAAATGAATCAATTAAGACGTGAGACAAATTCATATTATTTATTACAGACTGGCAGCACTAAAAGGAGATGCAGATAAGATTTGCCAATGAGAATGATTTCCCCAATAGCTATAGAAGAAAATGGATACGACTGTGTGATACTTATGCCATTGTGTTATACAGTCCACCAAGAATAAATTGTTACTGAGGATCATATAGAGCCACTGTTTATTCATAAATACTGAGTAAATACAAGAGACAAACTCGAATAGGTTATTTGTACTATTTGTTATGTTATTTGCATTTTTCTCAGTTTACAATCTCTTTCTCTTTGGCAGATTATTATTCTACAGCAGATGTAATTTCAGGAGAAGATCACCGGATTTTGAATGATGATGATATTTCCATCACCATGAATATCAAGATGGGAAAAATCTACAAAAGATGGATGGGATCTATTCATCTTTCTAATGAGACCGATAAGTGTGTCGTTGTAGTAACAACTCTAACAGGCTAGTGACATTATGATATGCAATTTTTGTAATTATTGAGTTTCAAAGCCACGGTCAGTTATTATATAATACTACGTCTGTATCGATTTTGTGTCAGAACGGTGAATTGTTGGCAATGGTGTCCCTTTTACACATCATTTGAAGATGAGAGGGGATCAATCGATTTGTGTAACAATCTGAAGTATATATTAATTTGTGACTTTTTTGGTTCTGTTTTCAGAAAAACTATTTAGAAAGAACGAAATTCATTGGGAGGGTTTCATCAGAAAATGTCTCGAATTACCAGCATCGAACCATCTAGCAAAGATCGAGGCTATATCTATCCAAAGCAGTGAGTTATTATTGTCCATATATTATATATCAAGTTATAGTATATTGTTAACGGTTGTTTTATGCTTTAAAGAAAACGAAATGAGGTCCATTCACCAATATTTTTCAAACTTTAACACCACGCCTTCCTAAAACTCAGTGTGTGACTATGTCCGCTAAATGGAATAGAAAGGAATGAAATAGACTAAGGAGCTGATATAATCTACTGGTCATCATAAATATGTGACCAAGAACCTGAAATAGTTATAACCATTTAAATTAGCTGCTAAACGATTCCAGAATTGTAGTAATTATATATTATAATTATAAAGTTCTTACGCTACAATAATTATCATATGCATGTCATTTCAACATATGTTAATGTATTTTATTATGAACACGTTTTCTTTAACGTAATTTCTCCTATTTTGTTTCTTGTATTGTTTCAGACAAACTGTTTCTTATCAGTGAACACCTCGTTTGTGAAAACATGCACAAAGTATTGTCACGTGACACTAAAGATGAGATGGACTACTATTGTTGTAGTTCATTGTCAGTTCCTGACGTCATCAAACATATAGCAGGAGTTTTGGAAGGAATCGACATTCTTAACACGTTCGGTGTAAGGAAAAGGATATAGACATTTGTACTTAATACGTAACAACAGTTATAACGTATTTTTATATAGCTGTCTGATTATTGAGTATTATCGTCATCTACAATTTTTTTTTTTTTTTTCATAAACTTATCTTGATTTCTTAAATCATTTCTAAGTGACACTTTGTCTCATATTACCCATTTGTGCTTTTCTACACATGAATCTAACTTATTGTTTTTCATCTTCGCTTAGTTCCTCCACCCTGGCTTAACAACTAAAAAGGTTGTGCTAACCAAGGAAGGACAGGTCAAATTATTTTACTTTTGTCTGGCTCGCGATGCACCGAAAATAGCTGCTCTAAAGAAAGAAAAGGTAGAATAAAAATGTATAATTTAAATAATAAAGACAAAATAAGATAAATACATTCTTCAATCAACTAATTCGTTATCTCGTAATAAATCTTCCAATTGCTCATTGATTTAATTTACCCAAATATTAAAAACATGATGTTTTAGATTGATTTTTTAATCATTCATCAATTTTGTGTGTCAAATTAAATTTATTAAAGAAATAACGAGATCTTGGATATACTTATATAATAGAGAGCAACAAAAACACATCAATTAAACCTTCAGTGAGAGTGCTTTTTATTTCAAAATGTTCCGAATATGTTGTATAATAATGTACAATAACATGCATGACTTGTTTGCATTTTTTAACTACTGCAGTCAGAGCAACTTCCTCTTTTATTATGCCTTATCCTAATATGATGAAGTGTTCCACACATTGGATTTTAAAATGTTAAATTGTCATTGATTATCTCAGAACAATATACACAGTTGCCCCAATGCAGCACCAATGTTCACCGCACAGCTAATTTAACTGTGGTTTAATACAACATTTCTATTTATATGAAATATATGCCTTTTACTTCAGATTCGTTCCGTGACTTTGAATCAATTTCCACCTGAAATGTTGATGTTGAATCAATATACAGAATCCAGTGACGTATGGTCTACAGCAGTAGTAATATGGGAGATTATGAAAGCTGGTAACTCAAACTGAATTCTTCTTAAACTTAAGGCAGTTGCATAAAGAGAAAGTATCGACACATATTCCAATTATGAAGCATAACATTGAATTGAATATACTTATATAACATATGCAACAATAATAAGTGATGTTTTTAAAAGTAAATAAACATCACCATCGATTTACTGACGATTGTAATATTTTTACTATATTGCTCCACGGGTGACGAAAAATACTGATCTTGAGTAGTACCGATATTTAAGACAATTTATTGACTTTGAACGAATTAGAAACATGAAATACTTTACGATCTAAGGCACTGGTTACACCCTTCTTTATTAAGCAATATATAATGGTTTCCAGCAATGTAGTCGGTAAATGTAAAGAATGAAGGGGAGAGAAGTTAATGCCAAAAAACACAGAAAAGACGGATTCTTCAGGTACTTATCAAGAAATATTTCGGTAGTCAAAAGTAACTGGATTATACCAGACAAGTAGGTGTCTGTTTGAGATAACCTCTTTTCTAATTTATCATATTACTAAATATACCATGCTAGTAGTTTGATTTTAATGGAAGCTCGTGAGGTTCACTGACATAATACAAACGTATATGCAAAAAGTAGAAGTTTAAAATAGCCATAGTATATCTAGCCCGCTCCCGTTCTACCTGTGATGTTTGGGCACGGTAGCTATAGTGTAACCTAAGTTTTAAAAGTTGTTTACCAGTATCAATGATTATAAATCCTTAATTTTGTAAGGAATCCCACCATTTCCTGATGAACGGGAAGTTAGATTTGACGAGGAAATTATCAAACCATCAGTACCCAGGCCCGAGAAGTACTTATTGATAAGGTAAGAAAGCATATGCTTTTTCAATTGTCTGGTTTATTTTCAACGGACCAACATGACACATTAAATATGTTATTTGAACACATAAATGTAGTAATCGCATCCTTTACAACCCTATTGTATTGTGTGCGAGTTCTGAGCTGGATGCAGAACTGTGGATATCTGGACAATGGACTTTGGAAGATTAATCAGTTAATTTTAATTTAATGTTTATACAATTGTTCTTTTACTTAGTGTATCATGCAGACAAAAGAGTAATTTAAGGAACACTGACTCTTCTCTTCACAAAAATTCCAGATAAGTGAATTTTTTCGTTGCTGATTATGTTACAGCTTTGTAGTCCTTACTTCAGTTGTTAGATTTAAATTGACAGAGCAAAAACTGTCATAATGCCTTCATACGTTTCAAGCATATTGTACTCAACATAACATTAATATCTACTGAGTATATTAAAATCTCGTTGATTAAGTATTTGTAGTAGTATATTACTCAATTATTTACAGGGATAAAATCTTGTTCGATTGTTGGAATTATAACTGTTCTCTTCGACCCTCCATTCATCAATTGAGAGCAACATTCGTAGCTGTAAGTATTCACTACTCATCTTTAAAACAACATTTATCAATCAGTCCATAGTATAAGAGTTAATAAGTATGTGGTACCGCAAATACTTTGATAAATAGTCTGCTTTGCTCTTCGAAATATTTCAACTCAGGTTTTTCTTGCAAAAACGTATACTGAACTAACAAGACCCTCTGCTAATAGTTAATTACAACTTAATGCTAATTCTACTTTGCTTATCATGATTTCTTATCCTACAGTACTTACTGATATTATCACTCAACAGATATTTGAGAAATTAATCACGGACAGTTCTTACGAGATACCAATACCTACGACGTATTTACCTATGAGAGCCCCTGATACCGCAGAACAAATATACCATGCTGGACTGTGAACTTGGACTCTGATATTGGTTGCCACTGCGGTATCTGGAGAGCCCCGGAGGCTGTTGGAGTTACCTACCGCGGCAGTTCTAACATGCTCGAATGTATATAATACGTCAAAAGGGTCATTACTATACCATGATGAAGTAAAAACTTATTTAAAATATGAAATCATGATGAAATCATGTAAATAAAGGCGTTTGATGTTTGTATGTATTTCGATCCTCCTGCAAGCATGAACTCGCGAAGAAGCCATCATTGGCTTACCAAAGCCTCAAGATGATGATGAGGATGTCTTTTTGATATAGACGCTTTTCTTTCAATTTGAAAGCTTTTTGTTAATCCGATACGGATTATATCATGGTCGTTGCCATAAATCAGTACGAAATCCAAATAAGTTTTACACAGCAGACAAGAGTACAATCTGCTATCCGATCAGCAATGTTGTTTGATGCGAATCACACATTATAGAATATTAACAGCTTGAATGCTGTGCTGTTTGGGAAGTGCTAGACTGTTATTCAAAGTAGGGTTAACCAATTTTCCCAACAAGTAAAACTACATCATATCCATAACCAATAGCCGTCAATTGAAGAAGATTAATTTCTCCATGTTCGACTATATGAACACCGTTTTGAACCCTTCAATTGTATTCCACGTGGCTGAGTTCACTATTTAAAAAAATGTTTTGAATTCGATAGATTTTTTATCGTAAAGATACACATTAATAAGGTTTGGTAAACATTTTATGAAATTATGTAATTGGCAAGTTTCGTGATTAGTAAACCGCAAGAGTGCGGTCGGATATTAGGCCAGCTTGTATAGAAAGAAAGTTATATTCTCTAACACATTACCTTTTGCTTCAGATAAGTACTAGTATATTTCACCTCGATATTCCTGTTGGACACAAACGTTATATTAACTACTGAATTTGCGACTGTTGCAGATAGTTGGACTGCCTACATATGAAAGCACGTACCTGCTAAACGTTAGAAATCTCCATTACAAACTGTTAATTTCATATTCATCAGAGCAATTATTAAGGCCTTACAGGGAATAGACTTACGGAGAAACACCATCGATATGTAGTAAGAAAATTAAAACTAACCTTTCCTGGATATGCAACTAGTCATTATTCATTCTTTTAAAGTCTGAGACGTTATTTGTCATGCGAATTCGAGTTGAAACCACATTTAAAACAACATTTATCAATCAGTCCATAGTATAAGAGTTAATAAGTATGTGGTACCGCAAATACTTTGATAAATAGTCTGCTTTGCTCTTCGAAATATTTCAACTCAGGTTTTTCTTGCAAAAACGTATACTGAACTAACAAGACCCTCTGCTAATAGTTAATTACAACTTAATGCTAATTCTACTTTGCTTATCATGATTTCTTATCCTACAGTACTTACTGATATTATCACTCAACAGATATTTGAGAAATTAATCACGGACAGTTCTTACGAGATACCAATACCTACGACGTATTTACCTATGAGAGCCCCTGATACCGCAGAACAAATATACCATGCTGGACTGTGAACTTGGACTCTGATATTGGTTGCCACTGCGGTATCTGGAGAGCCCCGGAGGCTGTTGGAGTTACCTACCGCGGCAGTTCTAACATGCTCGAATGTATATAATACGTCAAAAGGGTCATTACTATACCATGATGAAGTAAAAACTTATTTAAAATATGAAATCATGATGAAATCATGTAAATAAAGGCGTTTGATGTTTGTATGTATTTCGATCCTCCTGCAAGCATGAACTCGCGAAGAAGCCATCATTGGCTTACCAAAGCCTCAAGATGATGATGAGGATGTCTTTTTGATATAGACGCTTTTCTTTCAATTTGAAAGCTTTTTGTTAATCCGATACGGATTATATCATGGTCGTTGCCATAAATCAGTACGAAATCCAAATAAGTTTTACACAGCAGACAAGAGTACAATCTGCTATCCGATCAGCAATGTTGTTTGATGCGAATCACACATTATAGAATATTAACAGCTTGAATGCTGTGCTGTTTGGGAAGTGCTAGACTGTTATTCAAAGTAGGGTTAACCAATTTTCCCAACAAGTAAAACTACATCATATCCATAACCAATAGCCGTCAATTGAAGAAGATTAATTTCTCCATGTTCGACTATATGAACACCGTTTTGAACCCTTCAATTGTATTCCACGTGGCTGAGTTCACTATTTAAAAAAATGTTTTGAATTCGATAGATTTTTTATCGTAAAGATACACATTAATAAGGTTTGGTAAACATTTTATGAAATTATGTAATTGGCAAGTTTCGTGATTAGTAAACCGCAAGAGTGCGGTCGGATATTAGGCCAGCTTGTATAGAAAGAAAGTTATATTCTCTAACACATTACCTTTTGCTTCAGATAAGTACTAGTATATTTCACCTCGATATTCCTGTTGGACACAAACGTTATATTAACTACTGAATTTGCGACTGTTGCAGATAGTTGGACTGCCTACATATGAAAGCACGTACCTGCTAAACGTTAGAAATCTCCATTACAAACTGTTAATTTCATATTCATCAGAGCAATTATTAAGGCCTTACAGGGAATAGACTTACGGAGAAACACCATCGATATGTAGTAAGAAAATTAAAACTAACCTTTCCTGGATATGCAACTAGTCATTATTCATTCTTTTAAAGTCTGAGACGTTATTTGTCATGCGAATTCGAGTTGAAACCAATCTGCCTGTGCATGACGTACGGTGCACCGTTAGATGAACCTATCCAACAAATAGCCAGCAGCAATTAGGTCATTTACTATAAAGTTAATAAATTGAAATGTATCCTATGCCAAATGTATCCTATGGGAGTGGCAGAGGGGCCAGTCAGTACGTGGGTTTTCATTCTCTCATCGGAGAGAAGGATGGCGGTAGGAGCGGAGCTTTGGAAAAGAGTAGGCCATTTTGAATATACTTTAATTGGTTGTTGAAAGAAAATATAGACGTACTTAATATTTTTATACAGGATATAACGTTATCTGTAGTTGCTTGAAATAAACAGCACGAGTAACATAATATTACATGTTACATGGAAACTACCAGTAATTGATACCGTATCTGATTAAATATAAATCTTCCACATGCCAAGCGTTCATACCAAAAAGGCTATCAGAGAAAAACCTCTCATTCTAAAAAGAGATCGTGATCAAAAGCGACCTTTCAAGACATCATCGTTATAAAAGCTGTTACAATAACAATAAACGAACCAACAGGCATATTTTATATTTGTTTGCGGTCATTCTACTTCATACGAAATTAACTTTATCTCATCATTCCAAATAAACAAGAGTACTGCTTATCTTGATTCAGACGGCAATTACTAACATTAACATTACCAGGAGTATGTTAGTTCCTACAGTAATCCTAAGAATTAAGAAGAAAGTTTTGTTTAGTACAGCTGCTTCTCTGTGTAAATTCTCTCAATACAACAAAAAATTATACTAATGATCGTCTTTGCTACATTTTATCAACAGACTAGAAACTAATAAAGGTTTGCGGGAAATGCATATGTGAATTATAATAATCGTAAATACCCACAGAAACAACAATTACACAACGGTGCTTTGAACTAAGGACGTCGTTTCGTCCTGTTTACTCTTTATCCACTTTCCTTCTTCAAAGTGTAGGTTGAAGGCCTCCTCGTCTTTTTGGCGATTGACTGCAAAATAAATGACAAACATGTTTACATTTATTATTATCCTCTCATCATGTACATAGTAAGTTTGATTTTCCAGTCGTGAATATATTAGCTTATATACCATCGGCGAATTTAAAAATGGGTCTTTCAGTAAAATTTTAACCTTTCACGCTTTACTTTGAAATTATATGACAGGCACATCAGGCGTTACATGGGTAACATACATTCTGCTACCATAATTATGGTGAAAATGACATTTAAGTATCGGGGCTATGGATATATGTTTATTTAAGCCTATGGATCCTTTAAGTGAAAGTTTTAGACAGTACCCTGACTGCATTACTCAAGTGATCATTTAAACAAACTATCCATTCAATATAATCAAAGTTTAGTAAACAAGTGCTCGACCTGTTTGGCCTCAATAATCTAAAAGAAATTAATGTGGCACTATTATTTTCAATTAATAACAAACCTTATTGACGAGATAATAAACTAATTTTGAATAAATATATTGTTGTAATCCAATTGTGGCAGGAATAGATATTTGTAGAAAATTGTATTTGTATTGTATCGTCTTTGCTTCTACTGTATTGAAAGGTTAAGTGTGGATTGCATTAATGGTTCTAAACGCACTGTCCAAATCTAAAGTTGTATGTGATTAATAAGTGAGGTATGTTAGATAAAAATCTCTATCCAGTAGAAAGTTGTAACAGAACGGTTTTCCTGTTTTTTATTGCGCAATCTTTTAACGTGTTTCAGATTCGGCTTACATTCAGATGTTGAGTCCCCATACTCCAATCTATAACATACACAAATGTATCGTTGGCCATCAAGGACCAATATAGTTAATAATTCTATATTACTTTGAATATGCGAGTGAGTGTCTGTTGTAGACCGGCTCTCCATTGATGATCATCGGTATCGTACCAGCAAATTTGTTGAGCATATTTGGGGACAGCGTTTATCATGTAATATATTATAAGACTAGTACAGTACATATTAGAACAAGATTTATTACTATCAGTTACCGACAGGTTACAATAAGCGCTGTTATTGTGACATACAAATTGAAACGAACTTGTAGCCCGACTACACGCCCAACCTTAAGCTATCAGGATTGTTAACATTTTTACATGAAGGCCTAGGTCCTGAGAAATGCTTACATTTATACTTGATCACTTACTTTATTTTTAAATTTTGGGTTAAAAATCTCTTTATGAGACCGGTGAACTGTTTATCTTCTAGCCGAACATTCTGGAACGTCAGCTCCTTCTCCACGTTTGGTAAATTACAGCTATCCAATGACGGTGGATAACCATCACTGAATGTCAATGTACTAACCGTTATCTGCATTAAAAATAAAAACATTATTGTTAAGAAATATTACTTTGACAAGTTTTTTCGTTCAAACGACCGTAGCGTTCTCCTACGTAAAGCTGATAAGTTTATGACTTGACCAAAAAGTACAGTGTACTCAGCGTTAATGCTCTGTGCCGTGACAATATGTAGATTGGTGTAATATTTTGTGACGTCTTCAACCAGGCGTACATATATTCTGAGTTTCACTTTCACTTTATTTGGGGAAGATGGACACAGGTAGATCGAGCAATTTCCGAAATTATCTTTTTCTCAATATGTTGAATGTGGTAATTGTATTTACTCTTTGCTTGAAATTGTGCTGATAAATTGAAATTGAAGTATTACTTTTCAACACGTCTCCTTATTCTGGACTTGTATTACTTCGAACTGAATTTTGCGATAGTAGCTGACTAATGAATTTTCTTACTGAACAATTCACTAAAGCTATACTGATATACTTACGTTTGCTCCCATGTACCTGGTACATAAATCTTTTACTAAGCTCATATTCTCTTCATCGTTGACATTCGTAAACAACAGGTCCTTTCCTTCAAAAATGTTTAGTATTTCTTTACTTTTCTCTTCATCCTCAGAACATTCAAATAATGTCCATAAGAGTTGGAAATGCTTAGTTTGACTCAAGTGTATCTTATTAGCATCAATATGTAAAAGACTTTCCATGAAACTCTTTAAGTCTGTCTGTGTTTGCAACCTATTTCGGTATTTCGGTATCAAACAATTTGATGCGAATGCACGAAACACCAGTGGACTTTTTGTAATAATATTATAATCCTTAAAATGTACACAATGATTCCTCCAAGATGATTCAATGAATTCCGGTAAGCTTGAATGTTGTTGACACAGTAGACGGCTCTCCTCACCGATATCTTTAGTTTCTTCGAATTCATTGCCGTTAAACGTTACCATTTGCTGCAATATTGTTTTTCTCTGTTCCTCGTCGAAACCATCCAATGTAACTTTCTTATACCGTCTATGAAATTGGTGGTTTTTAGTTGACGACACGTTACCCAGACTGTTAACTTCTTGAAGTTAATTAAATTATTAAGCATGCAATTGTCTGCATATAAATTGTTAGTTTTGCTTTGTGTGTCTCTTTCGGAATTGCCTTTTTCTAAATCCTTGACATCGCTGTTTTCCAAAGTCAAGTTAGTAAATCCATCAAGAAGCAATAGACACTCACGCTCTTGCAAAATACTGGAAAGAGCCCCAACTGATTTGAACTGTCCATCCATAGATTTCACCACCCTTTCTAAAATACAGGCTCTCTTACAAAAAGGTTTCAGTTTGATATATATCACGATTGCATTCTGCAGAATTTCCCCTTTGGCCCACAGTCTTGTCACGTGCTGAAATAAATACGTCTTGCCAAATCCAACTTTACCGGTAAATATTACAAAATCGTTGTTGTTGAAGAATGATTTCTTAAGTATATCGTCACTGGTTGCACACTGTACATCCTCCTCTGAAATCCTAATCACGCAATCACACACCGCGTAAGAGGAATTAACACCATAATTAAATTGCTTTAAATAGTACTTCTGCAAGGCGTCCTTCAATGTTTCTGTGCAAAGTAAGAAAAAACAGCACTGATTACGATTACGTAATTCTTATGAAGGCTGCTTCAATCATTATTTATGGAACTTATAAGGTAATATAATGTGTCAAATGTGTGTCAAATGTGCGTCAAATGTGGCTGATAATGATACAACTGCTTACTTCATTTTATTTTTTAATATTGGAGCAATGGAACTTCCTACTCGACATGCGATTTTAACCCGAGTTGATTGGAGATTGTTGTTCATCATTAATTGAAGCATATAAGAACATTAAATTTACAAAAGCGGTTCGTCAAATTGATATATCTGACAAAAATCTTCATGTCATGCGACAAACATATGTACATCAGTTCTTTAGTCATTATAAAACGTATTTTTTGCATTTTCTAGTAGATATCATTACAACAACCTACGTTCCGTTACCTTTCCGTTTGCAAGATGTTGTGTAACTTCTAGTCAGGCAAATACTTATGACAGTACAGATAATCGCTGTTGCAAAAATTATCACCCAGATGAAAATGCATGGAGTGAGATCGAGTTTGAAGCATACTTTCTTCGAAACATTCAACGGTTTCTCGGTAGACATGTCATGACACCTTTCTAATTGAAAGAACAAATCAAGAAAACACTATTTTGAATAATTTTTTAAACATATTCAACAATATATCTGACACTATTAATCCATGTATGTTTTTAGTAACCTCACAAGCATTTGTAAATATAACTTAAAGAATCAGGTAGGTTAATGACAGTTCTTCTTTAACATGGTTGTCCATTAAACTCTCATCCATTGTATAATGTTTACTCCAAAAGAATAACAACTTAATGATCGTCCCCCTCAGCTTTTATAGGCATTTTAATCTTTGCTGCGTTGTTACAATTCTACCATCATGCGCTTGCTTAACATAATTACTAAGAACCTTAGGAAACTGACGTGGCTATATCAGTAAGTAATAAGTGTTTAAAAGCTCATTTTAACACTAACTTACGTTAACCATTTCCGAGTTAACCTACACGAATTTTAAGAGGGAAGTTGTCACAGACATAACTTGCAATGCATATTTTCACAACTAGGGCAAACTGTGAACTATTCTTAAAACATAAGGAAAGCTCTAAAACATGTGTATCTGTGAGTGGAGATGAGCGTAACTGTTCGTAGAGATCTTTCCATACAATTTGCTTAATTCCATTGTTTAAACAGGAAGAAGTCTACTAAAACGAATTAATGCATTCGTTGATATTTGTTAATGACTTACAATAGAAACATTCTAATTGTTACTTTCAGCCTCACTGAAAGCATACCTGAATTTACTTCAACTTTTGAAGTTGATGTCAGATTCAACAGCCACCCGTCGCTATAAATATAGCAATTGAAAACTGTTGTTTCTCCACATGGCATTTTGTAGACGATTATAGTTGACACAGTCCATGTATCTCTAGTATGATTCGTTAGTTCAGAATGCGACTCGTTCTTTGTGACATTAGCGACTCCTTCATATGTCCAGTACATGACAGGTTGTGGACGAACTCCCTCAATAAAACAAGTCAAGTTAGCATATTCGTTCTCCGGCTGTATCACTTCACATTTACCACACTCGGCACAAGCTGGGATGCTAGGACAAAGCTGTGTCGGTGTATCTTGAGAAATAGTAAGAAACAATACTGAGGCTATTCGTTTACTAACAAGTCTGTTATTGTTTCAGTGAAACCGTCGTCTGCTCCATCTATAACTTTGATGTATTCACATGATTCTATGAGTAATGATGGAAGAGTCATCTTAAAATAGAAAAGTTCAATGTTGTTTCATTGTTGTTTCTTTTATTTAACTTCTTAATACCCGCAGGCTCTCTAGTGGATAAGCAGTTTGCTAATAGTTTTATTTTATTTTTATTCTTAATACCTAAAATAAAAAAATGTCATCAAGAAAGTATCACCTGACTTGACGCTCTTCTCTCTGAGGTAACTGTTGTAAGCGATACCGTGATTGACAACACTAACTTACCCTGACCTATGCTACCCTAGTACAAGTAACATAGTAAGATTTGCAAGCGTCTGTTGTTCAAACATACAAGCTAGTATATAGGCCAATAACATAATGTTTCTTACGATACTGTATTATGATAAATTGTGATATGCGTACTTGTAATAATCACTGATATATCCCGTGTCCAGAAAGAGTCATTGGTAAAGAACGCAACAAATGTATAGGTAGCTTCATGCTCCAGCTGTGCATTCTTTATCTTCATATCACCAGTCGGAGTAATATCATAATGTCCATCATTGTACTTAGACCCGCCCACTTTACCGTTTACTAAATTAAGAATTGGATCGGTCTCTGACGTTGAGCCCATATACCAATAGTATTGGTTGATTTCAGCAAGAGCATCACATCGTATCGTGTTAGTACCTATTCTTTCGATAAATTGACTTGAAGGACATGTATCGGAAAACCCTGTACTGAAGAAGAAAGCTTTATAATATTTGTTACTGTGGGGTCTGCCGGTGACTGTGAAATACGTAGTAACAATACGTTATCAGCAATTTCATGTAGCTTTATATTTTATTCTCTTCAAGACGTTGGCAAAAAAAAACCATATTTCTCTATTCCAAAGAGACTGTTTCTACAAACAACTACTGTCAAGTAATATTGACCTTCTAAAGGTGCATGGCGTCAAATACAGAATGAATACCATTTATACATATGATAAACAAAGATAGATACCTCCGACAAGAACGCTGGAATAAATTACCATGACCCAAAGCATCTCCATCTTGTTAGAATTCATACAAAACTTTTTTTTTTGCAAAAGACAAAATATACAACCATAATAGATTATAAAATGTGTATTGCAGTACGTGCAAAAATATTCCCACGCAACCTTAAACTTACTCGCAACATAGGACATTGGGTTATTACGCTAATTTTCATAGAACCTCTTTCCTAAATTTGCTATTTCCATGAATAATATCTGCTACGGTAATAATTAAGACAATGGATATTGTACCTAAAATATGATGGTAGAATTAATCTAAATTTGAATTCTGATATATAACACACTAGTAATGAAACTTTTAATGATGATGTTTGTTGATTGTCTCTCGTGATAGCTAATGCTCCAAAGCATGACGTGTAGAACAGGGACGTAGCCAGGGGGGGGGGTGTGGGCATGGGAGCAACTGCTCCCCCCTTTCAGTGTCGAAAAAAAGTTTTTTTTTGTTGCATGGTATTTTGTCAGTGCTGTTTTGATCTTGAATACTCGTCAGCTTCGTTAACTCGATTATAACCAAAGTAACATTCAGGCCTGTTGATTCAGCTACTTTGTTTGGCAGATGCTATTAGCTAAATTTAGCCTATGCCCTATTACCATCCTACAGTTGGCCACTGCGTAATAAAATACATACAGCCTACCTAATCGATGAAGTGTCACGACCTTATGCACAACGACGACGACAACGTGCGCTCTCAACCTTTTTATGATTCGTCATTAGTTGTAGCACGAACAGCATGTTAAAAAAACTAAGCTAGCAATCGTACGCGCTACGCGCTTCTTATAAATCATTGTTACACTGCTAAATATGAAAGTTTATTTTGTCCAATATTTTTTAAGGTCGTCAAATGTATTAAATTTCTGACATTGGACAACAAACAATAATCATCCTACTGGAAAAATTGTAAAAGAGCAATATGTTTGTCTTTCTGATATAATATGTAAACGAACATGTACAAATATAATTCAAACCGGAAATAGAATCTGCTGATAATATGATATCATATGATAATGATGAAACTGGCGAAACATTGCACCAGATCGCATCTAAGGACATTCAATTGTTCGAAACATGCTCCCCTTAGACCCTCCCCATGTCAATCGCAAAATCCCCCCCCCCCCCTTGCAAATTCCTGGCTTCGTCGCTTGTGTAGAAAACAATCACTGGTACACTGGACCAAAATAAGTGTCCACTTCCGTACAACTATATGGGAAAGGAGATCATCGAAAACAGAAAATACAAGAAACTGCTAGCAAACTAAGAGGGAAGACAAAATGTTAGCAAACTACATATATACTGCAAGGATGGCTTAAAAGTATAACAATGGTAGGTAATCAGTATTGAGGTGAAAAGGATGGACATGGGATTAGAAAGGAATGTGCAAGTAAATGGTGCCAATGCGTTGAGTCCACAGGCTGTCTTTGCCGAGGCGAACTGTATCGCGGGATACATTACTTCTTGTCTGGGACGGACCAACATACTTATTGAAGTTAACGTTTTGTTAAGGTATGTACTGAAATGAAAACAAATGATTTATTACGCCACGTTTGGTTAAGCCCATTATCCTTTTGTTACCTCTTGTCAAACCTATTATAACTTGTTACAAAGAAACGGCTGATTTAACATGCATACTCTCAACTGTTCACATTAAATTGGCGTACAACTGATAAATTCATTTAGGTTTCATATAGACCACCGTTTTAGCAATAGTGTACCTGAATTATGCAAGATATACGATTTCTGCAAGATACGTGTGTGTTAGATTAAATTTCAATGTTCTTCGAACAGCGACCCAGTATTGCAGTGCGTCGCAATCAGCGTAATTGTTTGAACATTGAAATGCCTGTATGATTCCAAGCAAGGAGAGGGTTTAATTTCCATTTGCCTGCAATGAAATATTCTCAGGTGGTTTATTTTTAACTCTCTTCACATTCATCTAATGCAATTATATTTGATGTACGTCTTGCGATTTTGTCTTCAATATTCCAACAATCATTTAAGGTGCTTTATCTTATAGGCAAACATTTAAACCTTTTCCTTTTTTAGAGTATGGTTTGCGATTAAGTGATCCTCGCGTAAAATTTCAGTCAGTCTGACAGTCGCATGAATACTTACAAATTTTAACCTCTTATTTAAATAAGTTGGGTGACTTTTATTTATCGCAAACGTAACCTAAGTTAACATATTTAAAATAATGTCCAACCTGGCCTCTTTAGTTCTGATTCAAAGGACTTTTCGTAATTTGGCAAAACTTTGGCGTAACCTCATCACACCAACAATTCCCTAGGTGTATTATGCAAAGATTTGTGTTATTCCAGTAATGGAGGAACTTGTAAACATAATATGGTGATGCCATATGGACAATATGTTACAAGGAGCAACAACCGGCAGATTGCAAAGTTCAAGTGGATTGATAAACAACTGTTTTGCCTTATCGTTAAACGGGATTGCAAGTGCAGGTCAAAACAATTACCCAGGACTGATCTAGATGTTACACCGAGTTATCAATGCCAAACATGAAGGAACTATTATTTCTTTCAAGATGTACTGATGGCACTAGATTACGTATTAATACTTATATGCACTTAAATAGGTAAAATACTGCATGGACTCTCCATCTCGCGCTTGTTATTAAAAATAAGAATCTCTTATAGAGCGTTTTCATACACTGAACGCGTTTTGTTTAACTTGGCCGATCGCTCCTGATCGGCGCTCCTGATAGAAATATAGCAGTTGACCCTGGTGGAAATTCCAGTTGAAATTTTGAACTGGGTTCAACTGGAATTTTCTATACGGAAATTGGCCCAAATGTGAACTAGGTTGAACTGGGTGAACTGGGGTTCCCAACTGATTCAACTATGTTTTACTGGGTCCAACTGGTACAGCTATGTTTTACTGGGTCCAACTGGTTCAAGTTCAGCTATGTTTTACTGGGTCCAACTGGTTCAACTATTTTTACTGGGTCCAACTGGTTCAACTATGTTTTACTGGGTCCAACTGGTTCAACTATGTTTTACTGGGTCCAACTGGCTCAACTATGTTTTACTGGGTCAACTATGTTTTACTGGGTCAACTATGTTTTACTGGGTCAACTATGTTTTACTGGGTTCAACTGGGTCAACTATGTTTTGCTGGGTTCAACTGGGTCAACTATGTTTTACTTTTTATATGTTTAAATAGTTTTAATAATATAAAGATACTGCTAGATCACAAGGAGGGAACTTAGCCGCGGCAATAATTTAAAATTGTTGACAAAATCAGTTACAAATGCGATTATTCTGCGAAGCTTCTGTTGGCGTATGTGGTTTGCGGATTCGGAATTGATAAATTTAGCGCTGACGCAAGGGACAAATGTCAAATTTCAAATTAAGTTGGATCATACTATTTTGCACTAGGAAGGCATTTTGCCTACCAATTGTTCAAATCGTCGAAAAAAGTATAACATAATTTTTTTTTTCAAATTTATTTAATAGGAAATATTTCATATTTTTAATCATTGCTGTAAAAAAATGTAATCGTTTAATCATAACTGTGATAAATATGACAAAGATTTATTTTACACCCCTCATAAGTTGGCTAATTTAGCATTTTCAATATATTACGATTACTGCTTACGAACTTACATTATAATATTCTCGATAATTACGCCTAAAATAAAAGCAGTCAACATAGTCCAAACCCAGTTGGGCCAGTGTGAAACCTAGTTCAACCCCTACAGGGCAAGTTCACCAGTAAACATAGTTCAAACCCAGTCGAGCTTGTGCAAACCAGTGAAACCTAGTTAAAACCCAGCTGGGTCTGTTCAAAAGCCAATAATCCAAACCCAGTTGGGCCAGTGCAAAACCAGTTGAAACCTAGTTCAACCCCAACAGGGCAAGTTCACCAGTCAACATAGTTCAAACCCATTAGGGCTATTGCAAAAACCAGTGAAACCTAGTTGAAGCCCAACTGGATCAGTTCAAACATAGTTCAAACTCAGTTGGGCCTGAACAAACCCAGTTGAACATTGTGTAAACACAGTTGAACCTAGCTCTTGTACAGCATAGCCCAGTTGGAACCCAGTAAGACCCAGTTAAACACAGTTAAAAACCAGTTTAACATAGTAGGCCCTAGTAGAACCTAGTTGATTTTTTAACTGGGTTCTACTGGAATTTCTACCAGGGAACTAGAACGTTCACATGTTAAGTTTTGTCAAAGTGTTTAGTATGATGTCTGAGGATAAAACTCAAGCTAAGGTCATTCTTAGGTCTTCATTAAATGTGTTTAGACATGAGAGAGGGTATCGTGGATTGTCCTCTTTCTGCTTTATGTGTTGGTTTATAATCCTGAAGATCCCAAATACATATTACGTCACGTAATCAAAGTACAATACAATTCGTGAAAACATGGGACCAAAGTGATATGATATTGGAAGAAACCCTGCAGCATTCCTGCATATGGAGACATCAGCTTTTACAGTGAATATATTATTTTTTCTATAAAAGAAACTTATGCCACTCTGTAATGACGTTTACTGTAATGATGATGTTTTAACTGTTGTTATGTGTGATGTTATAAATGCGTTATCGCGTAATAACGTTACAATTGACCATTCTGTGACACTGAGTATGTGACACAGAGTGACATAGGTCAGAAACTTTTAAGGTGTTGTAGTCGATGCCTTTGCACATGTTGTTGATGTTTTTGCTTTACCCTAGTACACGTGTCCTATTAAGAAATATTTTTTATATCATTTCCAAACAACACGAAATAAGAAGTGAAATGCATCATGTAATGACACGTCTGTGAAAGAAACTAACACAAGGTTGTCCATTCCACTTCCAGGCACACATCAACTCAAAGATCTGCTTCACAGAAAAAAATAAAAAAAACGTAAAGGATACTAATAAAATCGAATATTTGTCAGTATAGCGTAAAAGGAAGCAATTTATACTAAGAAAATCTGTCTAGCTCTGTGTTCAGGTAATTCAAGTATGATATTGAGTGGAGTCAAATGTGTGGTAATGGGGGGGGGGGTACCTAAAGCTCCCTTTGGCTGATTGATCCAGATCCAGATACAAAGGAAGTATTTCATAAAGGTGGAACTGTACTTCGGCCATTGTAGTCGACTCCTATGTAGATGTGTTTCGAGTGCACTCTTAGAATTAATAACATTTAAACGAGCATTCAAGTAACTCACGTAGCTATAAACCCAATATTTTCCTAATAAATGAAAATTAACTCCCACATGTACCCGATTGCTTTAATTATTGAAATGAATATTTATGGACGGGCAACATGTGGATGAAGTGTTTTATAATATATGGGGTGCTGTGGTGGGATTATTGACGCCAACCACCATGTATAGGTATCTTAAGAATGTATCTACTTATGAGTCTCCTTAAGTATGAAGGCTTCTCACCGGAAGCAAATGACGTCAAATGGTGCATTCTGAATCATACTTAGACTCTAAGTTACGACTACCTTTCGTTAATTACTTGTTACTCAATTACAAAAAACAAATCTCAGATGTACGTTTGGATTCTGAAAATCATGTTCCAATTTTCCCTACATGATGTAATACATACACTGATTATCAAAATGGTATAATTTATTTACAATGATCTTAATCAACCTTTTGTTAATTACCTGTTACTTAATTTTGAAAAAAAATTCCCAGATGAAGGTTTGGATTCTGAAAATCATGTTTAAGTATTCCCTACATGATGTTATACATACACTGAATATCCAAATAGTATAACGTATTTACAATGATTTTAATTTACCTTTAATTAATTACCTGTTACCTAATAAAACAAAATCTCAGTTGTAGGTTTGGATTCTGAAAATCCTGCTCAAATGTTCCCTACATGATATAATACATACACTGATCCTCAAAATGGTATAACTTATTTACAATGATCTTAATCTACCTGTTGTTAATTACCTGATACTTTTTTTTCTTTTTTTTATTTCAGATTACAATTGGATTCTGAAAATCACGTTCATGCATCCCTACATGATATACGACACGATACATGATACATGATATATGATTACATACACTGATTATCAAAACGGTATCACTTATTTGTAAAGATTTATTTTAATCGGTAAATAAGAAGAGAGGCAGAGACGCCGATGCCAGTTGAGACCGTCATTCATCAAACGTGATGGATTAATTTGTAGATGTATTTCTTTAAATCTAACTGGATACTAGAATAACGTTGTGTAAGGTGACTACATCAACCTCAAACGATGTGCGAAGTGGCATTTTACAATATGCTAGGTGTATTTTTACGCAAACTCATAAGCTAATTGTAATGAGCGTTATTTTTATTTGGCTACACGGTTTCTAAGCATGCTTGTGCGTCGGGATCATGTTCAAGCATCCTCAGTCACTGAGTAGACTCCACAAGTTTCGGCTGTTGTCATCTCTCCTCTGAATTGCTCCACCTAGTTTTTCCCGAATAATAGTTATACGTTTCCTTCCTCATAACACGCTGCAGATAATATAAAGCAATATTGCCCTCATTAATTAATCATTACATCATTATAATTTTAACGTATTTAGACAGACAGGAATAGTGGCGAAATGGAACTTCGTGCCCACTGACTTGTATAAGATACCTTGACGACCAATCATGCATACTTTGCCAATATATTAGGGATTGATTTGAGTGATAATATGATAATATGACTCACTTCACACGTTATAGAAAATATATGAATATATATATATATATATATATATATATATATATATATATATATATATATATATATATATATATATATATATATATATATATATATATAATTAATATGAGGCCATTGCTCAGAATATAATGAGGACTTACTTATCTTAAAAGATTTCCCTTCAAATGGTCGAAAAATGTTGATATAATCAGACTTTTGTAGTTTGACATTTTCGAAGATCAGGTCTGTTTCTATGTCCGGCAAAGTTTTATATATTGATGGCGGAAAATCACCACGGAAAGTCAATTTGCCCAGAATAACCTTTGCAATAAAAGCAAAAATGTAAGAAACACATCAAAATCTTTGCAAAGGCAAAGTAATACTGTTACATGTAGGCAATGTATGGTGTTACAGATCCCATCCCAGTATTTGTGGATATATAGGTTTTCATATATGCATTCAATGCCTCGCGGGTACAACGCCTAATATATTTTATCTGTTTTAAATGGTAAGTTTGTTAAACACTCGCTTGACCTCTTACTGTTAACCCAATGGTGCACTATAAATATGATACCCATGCACACATCCACCAAGTTAAAATCAATCGTTCTAAGGTTTTGAACTCGTGACACCCGTTTTGGGGAATGATGTTGGAATAATTTTAGAGCCAAAATTAGAAGAATTTGTTCGAAAGAGTACAATCTCTCACCAAAATCACAGTACTTGTATAGATGAGATAAATTTGACTGTTAACAATATCGAAAGTGTTATGATACTTTGAAATCATAACTAAACACGGATATAAAAAAGGTTTCATCGGAGGAGCACAATCCCAACACTTCCCTTCAGCATCGAGACAGCCTGATCCAAGGATTATACCTCCCTAAACTCGCAACAAGGCTACTGGACCTAAAGTGGTTTGGTGGATTTCAACAGTACCTATGTATTATTTATGTAGTAACATAAGTTGGTAGTTAACTACAAAGGCAGTGGAATTATTTCTAATTTATTTTTATGAAACGGGTAACAACTTTACTAGCAAACATGTTGAGGTTGAGAACAATATACACAAAATATGGAATACTTACACCAGACCTTTTGCAGGAGGTACACACATCTTTCACCAGGTCTTCACTGTAGCCAGGTGCTTCTCTGTCAAATACTACGTCCTTTCTTTCGAATTTTCGACACCAATTGTCTATGTTCCAGTATTTCCATAGCTTCCAAAAGACGTACACGTTATCAGTTAGAGAAAAGTTTAAACTGATATTTTGATAACAATATTCTTTTGTAAATGATCCTTGAAACAGCAAAAATAAGATTTGAGTCAACAGGGGCGATTTTTTGACATTGCTATCAATTTGAAAGATATTTTTCCAAATTGCCTCCATGGATTCAGTTGGATTTTTTTCCCCGCCAAGATCCTGGATTCTAGACGGGTCAATATCGGTAATGGTGTTTTTCTAGTGGGTATTTCTTTGGGAATCAGTAAAACCGTTCAAATTAACTGACGTATATTCTGTTTTAAATAATGATATACTGCTTTTGTTTAGACGAACCGTTGCCCAGACTTTCAATCTTGGGAAACTATTTAATTCGTTATTCAGGAGATTTCCTACAGTTAGTGTGTTGTTTCTTGATGTTTTAGTTGCAGAATCGTTTTCCAACTTTAAATGGGAAAGTCCATCAAGAAGCACGAGGGTATCCCTCTGTCGCAGGGCACAGGACAAAGCTTCTACAGACTGAATTTGCCCATTCGTAGCTTTTACTACTTCCTCCAAAATACAGCTGTTTCTAGATAAACCGTGAAGCTTGATATATATTAGGATAACATCATTCAGAATGATCTTCGTCGCCCACTGCTGTAGTACGTATTGCAATAAGTACGTTTTACCAAATCCTTCTTCACCAATAATGAGAACACGTTCATTGTTATCGAAGAATTTTTCGTGAAGTATTTCGTCGCTGGTAGACTTTCGTTCTTCTTCCTGCACACGTGTTATCACGCAGTCACATGTTGTGTATAAGGATTGCTTTCCTTCTTTGCGGTAAGGTTTCTTCAAAACTTCTTCTACTGTCTCTACACTTTCCGTCACTGCTGTATTTTCTCTCACTGCTGTATTTTCCGTCACTGTTGTATTTATCGTCCCTAATGTAATTTCTGTCACTGATGAACTTTCCGTCATTGCTGTATATTCTGTCACTGATGTATTTTCCGTCAATGTTGTATTTTCTATTACTGCTGTATTTTCTGTCCCTACTGGTAGAATGCTCGATACTGATAATACTTAAGATGAATATAAGATAATATATAATATCATTAATTATATATGTATATATATATATATATATATACATATATATATATATATATATATATATATATATTTATATAGATATACATCATTTTCACTTGATTCGCGATATTTTGAATAAAATGACGCTATTGTTCATAATAAAATGTTAATAGTGTATAATAATCTTAAAAGATTTCCCTTCAAATGGTCGAAATATTTTGTTATAATCTTGCTTTGATAGTTTGACACTTTCAATGATCAGGTCTGTTTTTATGTCCGGCTTATATATATATATATATATATATATATATATATATATATATATAAATATATATATATATATATATATATCCCTCAAGAGATCATAGAAATCAGCTTACTTTTGTTGTAAGCTTCGTCAAGACACATTACAAGCAGCATTCCCAAAAAAACACCGAACAATAAAACGTCTACCAACAGCAATATCACATCGGTGTCGCTCCAATGTTGAATAGAGAATTTCGGCCATAGCTTCGTTGATGTACCATGTGATTGACCTTATAAACAAGCATAAAGTTTTGGAAAAAATCTTCTGTACCGCAGCAAATAATATGTGGTGAAATATATTTCGTTTGTGTTTAAAAATACTTGTCAATCACGACGCTTGAGTACTTTGATGTTCCGTTTTATTTGTTGAAAAATGCACATCTATAGCAATTCAAAAGTAAAGGGTATCTTCCTGTGTGATTTATTTATAAACAATAATTTAAATCCAAAGAAATTGGTATAAAACAACAGAATAATAATAGGCTTATCACTGCAGGTGATCATTCTCTGACATTGAGTTATCATCACACATGTAGTATATTTCGCATTCCGCCGTCGAATTAACTACAAAATAACACAGCAAGATGTTGAATTCATTTGTAATGATAGGTGATATGAGTATGGTCAAATTCAAATCTTGAGGTAAATCAATTACATTTAGAGAGAAATCGTCAAGTTGCTATGTCGATATTTCAAGAGAAGTTGCTGAATTGTAGAGACAACTTTTCCAATTATATATATTGTTATGTAACCCACTTATTCATCTACCCTATTTCGTAATATAAGTTACCATTCAAGTCTCCGAGTCTTCCGATTGTTACGATCCCAGATGCGCTCACGCATTCTATATAACTGGAACTCGCCAACAAAGTGTTTCTGCGGACTTCATGAATATTCATAACTTACTGGAACATTCCTTTACACTCCGGGGATAAAAGCCACAGACGCCCGATTGAGCGCGCTCTCCGTTTTCTCCGTTCGTTCCGTTCAGAGGTTGCCACACCTCTGATGGTTCCTTGGCATCGATTACTGTGCCCATTTTAAACACAGTATATATTTAACTCTATACTTTTGTCGGAACTCCGACCTACTCACTCTAATGGATTCACGTCGCTCTATCTGAACTTTATCTACATCCAGCCGAACTACTTCTAAAGCAAACCTGGACACTATCCGCCTAGCACTATAAGGTAACTCAAGAAATAAGCAGAAACTCTCCCCCCGGTTCTCCAAGTCCAGAAAGACGTTAATTGAATTAAGAATCTATAGTTATGTATTATGTTCATATTTATACTTTGTTCTGCCATGTAAATAGCTTATTAAATGCTTTAAACTTACTTTCATCCTCGTGTTCTCCTTTTTATGTCACGTGATCTGTTCTCCACATTAAGTCTGAGAACGGTCACGTAACAAAATTGGGGGCCTATCCGGGAAGTTGAATTAGACGAACTTCCTTAATTCAGACATCCATTATGTCTTTCGATTTGAAAAAGTTTATCGATAAGCCATCTATTGATGAGCTAAATTCCCTTACGAAATCTGACATTATTCAGATTGCGAAACATTATCAAGTTGACTTCAAAACGAACATGAGAAAGGATGAAATTAAGAAGTTAGTAGCAGAACATTTGGTTGATGAAAATGAATTAGAGGAATCGGAACTTGGGGATTTGTCCTATGTGAGCTTCAATGAGGGTGCAAGCACGTTAGAATTGAGAAAATTAGAGCTACAAGCCCAAAAAGAGATTAAATTGATGGAAATTGAAATGGAGAAAGAAATCAGATTGAAGGAATTAGATTTAAAATCATCGGCTGCAGACCCTGGCTCACCCATTTCCCTGGTTTCTGGTTTACACATTAGTAAATATTTGTCTCTAATTCCTAAGTTTAAAGAAGTTGATGTAGACAATTTCTTTTGTCATTTTGAGAAATTGGCGCATACGTTGTTATGGCCAAAAGATAAATGGGTATTGTTGATTCAAAGTTCTTTTGTTGGCAAGGCACAAGAAATTTATTCTGCATTATCTCTGGCAGATAGCCTTGATTATGATATTGTAAAAACAGCGGTTCTTAATGCTTATGAACTTGTACCTGAAGCGTATAGGCAAAAGTTTCGAAATTTCAAGAAACAACCAAATCAAAATTATGTTGAATTTGCTCGGGTGAAAGAAACTCATTTCAATCACTGGTGTTCTTCTAAAGAGGTTCAGGAATTCGAGGAACTGAGACAACTTATGCTGGTTGAAGAGTTCAAAAACTGTCTAAGTAACGAAATTAGAGTTCACCTTGATGAACGCCAAGTTGATTCTTTATCTAAAGCTGCTGTAATGGCAGACGATTATACCCTCACTCACCAATCTTTGAGAAATGTAACAAATAAGTCGCATCTTAATTATGTTAGGGCTAGTAATCCTTCCAAGTCGTATGATTCTGTTAACAAACGGCAATCATACCCAAGTCGCAGTAAAGACGACTATGTCAGCTCTAACAGGGTTGACCCTGGTGTACCTGTTTGTGGTTATTGTCGTAGTAAAGGTCACCTAATGGCAAATTGTTTCAAATTGGCTAGAAAGAGAGAACGGGAGAGGGAAATGTCACCAAATGCATTAGCAATTGTAGATAGATCACCCCATAAGCTTGTAACACCTGTGAGAACTGGCAAAATTACTAGGCGTACTAATGAAATCCAAGACGAATTTTTACCATTTGTCTCTGATGGTTTTGTATCTCTTAACGAGGATCTCCCGCCAGTGAAAATTAGGGTATTACGGGACACGGGTGCTGATCAATCTCTGCTATTGGAAGGCATATTGCCACTGTCTGAACAAACATCAGCTGGCGGAGATGTATTGCTTCAGGGGGTGGGGTGTATTTCTATTCCTGTGCCAGTTCATAACATCCATCTTCAATCAAACATTGTATCGGGTATGGTTATGGTGGGTGTTAGACCATATCTTCCTGCAAAAGGGGTGCAGTTTCTCTTAGGCAATGATTTGGCAGGTGGCAGAGTAATAGTCAATCCAATTGTCACTGACAAGCCGAGCACTTGTGATAACACAGAGCAGTTACAGAAAGAAATTCCTAATCTCTTCCCTGCATGTGCTGTGACTCGCGCTATGTCTCAAAAACTTCAAGAAGTTTCAAATTCGGATCATTCTTCCTTTTCAAACGAGACTAACTCCAAACATAGGGAGTCTCCTAAGAAATGTCCTCCAAAAGAGGCTTTCCATAATTCCCAAGCGGAATTTAATTTGGCTGATACCTTTTTGGGTCGCCTTTATAATGATCCCGACCCTCCTTTGGGTCCCCTAAGTTCGTTACCAAACGGTGTGAACCCAGAACAGTCAAACTCTGTTCCTTTTGAGGTGTTCTCTTCTGATTCCCTGTCAAGAGAACAACTCCTGTTAGAGCAGAAAAAAGATCCTGAACTAACCTTGCTGTGCGACAAGGCAATCACCGAGGACGAAGCAGAAAACGTCCCGGTTTGTTTTTACCTTAAAAAGGGTATATTAATGAGAAAGTGGAGACCACCAGATGTATCCGCATTTGATGAGTGGCGAGTTTATCACCAAGTGGTCGTTCCTAAAGTCTATAGGTCTGATGTATTAAGTTTGGCACATGAGACGCCTTTTTCTGGTCATCTTGGCGTTAACAAAACATACCATCGTATTTTGAATCACTTCTTGTGGCCAAATCTTAAGAAAGATGTTTCTTATTTCTGTAGAACATGTCATACATGTCAACTAGTGGGTAAACCGAATCAAACAATCCCACCAGCACCACTTAAACCAATTCCCGCTTTTGAAGAGCCTTTTAGTAGAGTGATCATAGATTGCGTCAGTCCTCTACCGAAAACTAAATCTGGTAACCAGTATATGCTTACTATAATGTGCGCATCGACAAGGTTCCCCGAAGCTATTCCTGTTAGGGATATTAAGGCTAAGACCGTGTGTAAGGTTTTGATTAAATTCTTTACTTTGGTTGGTTTACCAAAGTCTGTTCAATCCGATCAGGGTTCAAATTTTATGTCAAGAGTTTTCCAACAAGCTATGTATCAGTTGAATATTAGACAAGTTACATCTAGCGCTTATCATCCACAAAGCCAAGGTGCGTTGGAAAGATTCCACCAAACATTGAAGAGTATGATTAGGACATATTGTTTTGAAAATGTAAAAGGTTGGGATGAAGGTGTTCATTTCTTAATGTTTGCTGCCCGAGAGTCAATTCAAGAGTCATTAGGGTTTAGCCCGTTCGAGCTTGTGTTTGGTCACAGAGTTCGTGGTCCACTAAAAATGTTGAAAGAAAAGTGGATGTGCGAGACAGAAGACCTGAATATTCTTGATTATGTCTGTAAGTTCAAGTACAGACTTCACAGAGCATGTGAGATTGCCAGAGAAAACCAAAAGAGTGCTCAAAATAGCATGAAACTTAGATATGACAAACGTGCGGTAGATAGATCATTTTCACCTGGAAACAAAGTATTAGTGTTTTTGCCAGTTCCTAATTCACCATTGCATGCTCGATATTTTGGCCCTTATGTTATTCACAAAAAAGTGAGTGACACTGATTACATTGTTTTGACTCCGGACAGACGTAAATCCAAGAGATTGTGTCATATTAACATGCTTAAGAAATATTACGAGAGAAACTCTAAGGATAATAGTTTCAAGATTACGTCATCAATTGTTACTTCTGAAGTAGATTGTGAAGATGAGGTCGAAGGTCAAAATGCTTTTGATAAAATCAAGGCAATCTTAATGAGTTCCCCTGTTTTAAGAGCTCCAAATTTTTCTAAGCAGTTTACGTTAGCAACAGACGCAAGTGATTTTGGTGTAGGCGCTGTTCTCTTACAAATCGATGATCACGGTGTCGATCACCCAGTGTGTTATTTTTCTAAAAAGTTCAATTCACATCAAAAGAATTATTCCACCATTGAGAAGGAAACTTTATCTTTGTTGTTAGGACTTCAACATTTTGATGTTTACTTAGGCACTACTTCATTTCCAATTATCGTGCTAACCGATCATAATCCTTTAACGTTTTTGCAAAAGATGAGAAACAAGAATCAAAGATTGATTCGATGGAGCTTATTTTTGCAACAGTATAATTTATGTATTTAGCACATTAAAGGAAAAGAAAATGTCATTCCAGATGTATTGTCAAGAGCATAAAATGCATTCGAATATTTATCTTCTTCAATGTGTAATTCCTTAAAAAAGGATTGTATTAAAGCTTTGTTCTATGGACCAAACCTTTTCCCCAGGAGGGAGAGTGTTATGTAACCCACTTATTCATCTACCCTATTTCGTAATATAAGTTACCATTCAAGTCTCCGAGTCTTCCGATTGTTACGATCCCAGATGCGCTCACGCATTCTACATAACTGGAACTCGCCAACAAAGTGTTTCTGCGGACTTCATGAATATTCATAACTTACTGGAACATTCCTTTACACTCCGGGGATAAAAGCCACAGACGCCCGATTGAGCGCGCTCTCCGTTTTCTCCGTTCGTTCCGTTCAGAGGTTGCCACACCTCTGATGGTTCCTTGGCATCGATTACTGTGCCCATTTTAAACACAGTATATATTTAACTCTATACTTTTGTCGGAACTCCGACCTACTCACTCTAATGGATTCGCGTCGCTCTATCTGAACTTTATCTACATCCAGCCGAACTACTTCTAAAGCAAACCTGGACACTATCCGCCTAGCACTATAAGGTAACTCAAGAAATAAGCAGAAACTCTCCCCCCGGTTCTCCAAGTCCAGAGAGACGTTAATTGAATTAAGAATCTATAGTTATGTATTATGTTCATATTTATACTTTGTTCTGCCATGTAAATAGCTTATTAAATGCTTTAAACTTACTTTCATCCTCGTGTTCTCCTTTTTATGTCACGTGATCTGTTCTCCACATTAAGTCTGAGAACGGTCACGTAACAATATATATATATATATATATATATATATATATATTACGATTTTCATTTATATATATATATATATTCATTTGCCTTTGTCGTTTACCTCCATTGCATTAACATAAAGTCTGTTCAAAGTATCTCTTTCGAGATCCGGCTTTAGGAATCACGAATTATTTCGAGTTGGTTAGCATCATGTTTGATCTCTAGAGTAGGGCAAAATATGTCACCAAAAACAGAACTAGTATTGTTCGATACAGGTGACAAACGCCTACAGTGGAATTACGACCTTCCTTACCGGTTTCGAACCTCTGGACATACAATCAGCGTACATAGCCTAGTGGTTAGGGTGTCCGCGTACAGAGCGGAAGGCCCGTGGTTCGAATCCCGGTGGAGGCTGAAAGTTTTTTCACTGTTCTTGATTTTCCAACTCATTACGATTTTCATTTATATATATATATATATATATATATATATATATATATATATTTATATATATATATATATATATATATAAATATATAAATATATATATATATATATATATATATTTATACATTAAAAGGGAATGCCCACTATTACATTACAGGACATCAAGTTGCCGTCACATTTGCCGTCACATATTCACAAATACCACACACATACAAGGCACAATGAATGGGAGGCGTAACATTTAACTCGAAGTAAAGGAAATGAATGACTAATATTGTAATACTTTATAAGCAATTATAATTACCTTCGACGAAAAGACTGCTTAAAATAACTATGAGGAATAACATTTTTGTCTTGTTGTAATTCACGCAAATCTATTTTCTGGAAGAAAAAGGAAACAAAAATGTTCTTGTTTATATATTCTTAATTTCTTATTATCTGAATTTAAACGTCCGTAACTCGCAAGAGGCATCATGTTTTTAGCTTTTTTCGACGGCCGTTTCCACCTTTCTTTTCTGCTCATCTTTTCCTTACACTTTAAATACCTGAAACCACCAAAGCTTGGTATATTTAGTAGATTCTTATTTCGTCTGCTTATCCTATTTGAGTTAGTTTCCTTTAGATGAAACTAATGATCTTTATTTATTTATTTACATCTTCTAGGGTATATATTTAAACATTTCTTAGCTGGTTTAATTGTCCTTTTGCTGATAAAGATTAAAATAAATATCGAAGCTTCCAAAGATGATGTTGCACCCATTCTACGTTTTAGTTTTTAGTTGTTTATATTTATTTATGTAGTATAAAGCGTTCGTTAATACCAAGTTTGCTAGAAGACATACAAGCTAAGCTTTGGCAAACGTTTTATGCTGTGTTACAAAATAGTTATATTTTTACACCATTTAGGCCTACGTGTAGGCCGATAGGCTAGGATATATTGATAGTTGTTAGGCAATATCTGTGCCTCAATCATTTTGTGATACAAACGCAACTTAGATCTTCTACAAGATCTCCAAAGGAATAGCATAATTCCTTGAGCTGTTGAAGGGTTCAATTATCATTCTACTGCTTGTTTGGAAAAGGTTAACGGTTTGGAATGAGATTTTCAACTGACGTTATGCCTACTACTGGAAAACCGATGGGCTATGCTACAACATATGCTTACCGCAATCGTTTGTGCCTATATTATAAAAACTTGCAAGGGCTTTTAGCTACTCTATTCAAAATTGATGCAATTGATCCATGCGTCAGTGAAAGATAAATGGTAAATTGCATTTTTACTTTCATCATATTTTGTGTGGGATGTGCATCGACAGTACAGTGTCATTGAAACATGAAAATAACACTGCACCATGTTGCATAGCAACAGATACATATTCCCTCCAAAATCGATGTTTATCTATGGATTTGCTCAAACTATCCGTTACTGAAGAATAACGGATAGTCAAGAACCGTTAAATGAGGTCATATCAGAAAATCAGACGCAAGCATGAAAGTAACAGACAGAAAAGAGTTAGAAAATAAGAAATAATACAAACGGATGGATGTAATGATGTATTTTTGGACGGAAGGATTGATGGATTGATGTTTTAATTCAAATGGATGACTGAAATGACTGACTGAATGACTTACCAAGTGACTGAAGGAATGACCGAATGAAAGAAGGATTGCATGACTTACTGATTGAATGAATGAACAAATTAATTAATTAATTAATGACTGAATGAATGAATGAAAGAATAATTGAATAAATGAATGAAAGAATAAAGAAATGATTTAATGACTGAACAGATGGATGACTGAACGGCCGGAAGGCCGGACGGACGGACGAATGGATGGCCGTCCATTGCATTAATCTCACCAGAAACATGAGTTGTTTTCACTAGGTCAATTATCAAGGCAGGATATTCTACAAACTAGTGTGACCCTTGACATAACTTTTTATTGAAGATTATTTAGATATGATGAAATGAAAGTCTCTACAAGATAACCCCAACATGACTGAACATCTGCGGTATCTAACTCAATCAGCCACAATGTGACATTGCTTCTTTCCGACCTCGCTCGACTAGTGACAGTTCTTCAAATAGGCTTAGGACCACATCAACATTCTCGTTGCAAGGATCGGATAGAAGTGGGTGTTACAAAATAATTCACCATTCATTAAGTTGATGGTGAAACAAATTAATGACATATAAGTTTGGGCGTTCTAATACCTTTAGGCATTTGCAGAAATCGAAAGCTTAAGTTGTAATGAACCTGCAGGCATGATCTGCATTACTACCCTCTATATTGTCATATCGTGCAACATACCCCGTAAAAGGAAAGCATAAGGTTTCTATCACTTACTATAAAGTATTAAATTATGAGTCCATTTCAGCCAATCAGATGAAGTTTATAACGATATACAAGGGTTGTATAAATCCACAGTTACATTACGTTAAATGAGAACATAACTGTTATTGGCAATACATACAAAGGTAGAAATTATGGAGGTGTCTTACTTGTGCAGTCCGCTACTTTTGATTCAAATATTGTTCTGTTTTTTCGGTAAGTAAATTACCAGTCTTTTGACCTCTGAATGCATAAATATGAAACTGCTGTGCTGATGTTTTCGATATTGCTGTTTTCACAGATGATAAACAAGGAGCTTTTGCTGTGTGTCATGTAGGAAATGAATCCTCACCAGGACATGTTACTACGTGCGAGAGCTCATATTGTGCACCAGTTTGCCTCGTTTGTGGATACCATCAAACCAAGGGTGTACAATGGAAAATGGGTGACGCTCTAATTGCTCAGGGAGAATTCACATTCGAAGTTATCAGTGGCTCCAAAGTGAACACGTGCCATGGGAACAGTTCCTCATTAAGTTTAGATTCATGTCACGAGCGAATTAATAATACCATTCGATGTGAGGTAGATGACAAGGTTTTGGCTGAATTTAGGATGCAGCGTTCCGCGAAAGGTAAGAACATATTTCATAAAGTAAAGTTAACTATTACTCTTGTACGTCTCGAATTGGTGCTCAAGTGTGTAGCTCATCATTAATTTGGAATTTATGTTATAGCAAGTTCACTTGTAGAAGACAACTGTTGTGTCCTATAGCATATTTAGACTAAACGCATGTTTATTAGTATGTCTAGCCCCGATATTGTGCTGATAACTACTACTACTGTTTTTCGAGTAGGGATACACGAAAGTCGTGCATTCTCTACACAGACCTGGATCCACGCCTTCCTGTGTAATTTATTAAGCCTGATCATAGGCTTGTTTATAAACACGGTTCATCAGCACAATATAAGTTGACGTAGATATGGAATACACAGTTTTTTTTTGTTTTTTTTCGGTTTCAGAGACATTAACCATCGTTGGAGATACCTTTCAATATACCGGTCATAACATGACTCTCGCACGAGGGCTCAACGTTTACCTCCTTTGCTTCATTCCAAACGCAATACCTCCAGTTACTCTGGAATGGCGTGTTGACGAAAGAAAGATTTATAGAGAGAAATTTACTTCAAATGTGACGACTAACTTTTCAATACCATTGTTTATAAATACAAGTACTGTTCAAGACACTATAACTTGCGCTAGCTATGGCGATAAACAAAATATGAGCCAACGGCTATTGATTTCAATTAGCAGCACGACAACAGGTGAGGTTACATTCAATTTACTGTGTAGTTATTATATTTAAGTAACGATCTTGTTACAACTGTGAACGTTATATTAAAAACGTAGTTTATTGTTTATGTGTATGCAATCTACCCGACATTAAGGAGTAACAATGTTCACAAGGAATTAATGAAAAATTTGAAGTTAAATTAAAACCGAACGGCATTTACATAATGATATTTAAACTTTTCAGATGTTTCAGAAACAGCAAACAGACAATTTGGAATGGCAGTAGCGTTTGTTCTGGCTGCAATATTCACCATCATAATCTTCTTCATGAAACTATGTAAGTCAGGGTACCATGTAGAATTGTAAAATAACATCAATAATCAGAATATTATACTTGATGCAATTGTGTAGTCCAATTTTTGTCATCCATAAGAGTAATAAATCAAATTAGATAGTTTTCTAAATAATAGCACAATGAAAATTGCAATACACTATGAATCCAACTAATGACTATGTGAAAACAGTATCTGATGGAACAATAGAAACAACTAGAATAACATACATCTCTTTTATTTTCTGTTCAAAATAATTTTATCTTATTACATCCCGCTCGATAAGAAGCCAAATATTATCTTGGGTTGGAACAAACTTAATTCAAGGTTTTTGGGTTTTATATTTCTTCGAAGTAAACTTCTCACGCAATGATACTTATATATATATATCGTTTTCGCACCTTAGACATGCCTTGCTGTATAATATATGTATTGCATCTAATGTACTATACAATTTGTTCGTATCGATTAACAATTTTACACTGCTCCACGAAAACGCATGGATCAGTTACTCGGAAATGTAGGAGTAAAAAAGCCCCTCTGAAGAAGATCCTGCTAAGATCGAAACGTTAGGCCCATTACCTGTTACACATTCTCTTGCACAGGCTATTTAGTTGATAAGCAGTTAGCTAACAATTCTGTTTTATTTTGATCAAAGCAATAATTAAATCGCATTGAACCAACCATCGGGAAGTATTAACTTTAAAAAAAAAACGTAAATAATGTATATATTAACACGAATGTTTGCCATCAGATCATATATTCACGTGAAAATGTGATAATTGTAATTCTTTCTCTCTTGATGTTTCAGATAACATTTGCAAAGAGAAAGGGTAGAGTAACTTAACTGTACCTCTTCAAAATTATACTTTCTTGAAAAAGACAGTCTTCCTTAAAATACATTTTATTAGTTTTTACTAAGTTTGCAGCGTTCAGTGATGACATTATAGAACTTTTGGGTGTACCTGTACGTGCTTGTATTTGTGAAATACTGTAATCCAAAAGCGTTGCGGAATAGGGGTAATGTTGTAAACATAGCCAAACAATTCATGTAAGAAGCAATTGTAGGGATTTGTGGAAGTAACTGCTTTATATTTTTCAAATGGTTATGTAATAGCTACAGGGGTGGCCGGTCAATTTTCACCTAGACCGGTCCATTATTCATTAATATGTTACTTACATAGTGATCGCCGTCCTGGGGAGGGGTTTAAGGGCAACACTTGAATAAACTGAGAAAAGTTAACAACGTAAACAAAAATAAATGTTTTACACTGGAGTTTATTTAGTTTTTCAAGCATTTTGTACAACATGCTTGAAAAAATGAAAAAAATAAAAAATAAAATCCGTTAGCCCGGACGGGTTACCAATAACACGTTCTTTTGTTACGAACTAACATAGCGATTTCATGAGCTGATTCCCACAGTTAAAAAATATATTTCTACACAGCCCGTCTGTATTCTATCAACTAATGTAAAAATGGGCTGTCTTTTCTACCAGCTCACCGGCCAACCGGGCCACCGGCCAACCGGGTATTGCCAAAATGCCTGTGTTACCAGTCACCTACTGAATAGCTACAAAAATGTATACAAGATCATAAACAGCTTCTGCTTTGTTTTGCAACGCTCATATATTTTAACTAAAACTGCTTTAGGAAAAAAGGGACACAAATCAAATATGACTGCATTTTGCTTGCTTTATTGAAGAACCATGTTTATAAACATTTGGTTTGATAAATGCGTAGCCAGTGTTTGTTAAATTTGGTTTTTAGATTATATATATTGGAATGAATTTAATTATGTGTAAAAGTAAGTTGGCCTGACGTTTCGATCCAAGCATGATCTTCTTCAGAGGCTAAATGACAAGTAACTGCAGTGACAAAAACACGCGCAGAATAGAGAGAAAGGATAGGATTAGGGCAAGGGGGTAGGGTATAAACTAGAGAAGGACAAAGACATAACTATTAGAGGAGAAAAAAAAAGGTGGAAGATAGCTATGAGAAGAGGAGTGACCCTTCCACCCTTTTTTGATCTTCACCTTTCTGTCTTTGTCCTTCTGTAGTTTATTCCCTACCCCCTTCTCTTAATTATGTCATTGTCCCTCTACTGTTGATCTCGAACTTCTTCTCTTCCCCTTTTGGTTTCTTTTTTTTCCTTCTCTCCATCCCTTGTCTCCTTATTCCCTTACATATATCTCTTTGTGTTCGCCATGCACATTAACCTGTATGTATTCTGTACGTATTTTTGTCCCTCATGTTACTGTTACTTGTCATTTAGCCTCTGAAGAAGATCCTGCCAAGATCGAAACGTCAGGCCAACTTACCTTTTCACATTCTCTTACACAGGCTCTCTGTGGATAATCAGTTTGCTAACAGTTTTATTTTATTTTGAATTTACTTATATCTGCAGAGGGACAAATAGTATTGATATGGAAGAGAACGTGTGTTATGTAGGACTAGATAATCTGCCAACTGGAATGATAAGAACGGAGACAGAGCCAATGACGTCGTTGGATAAGGTACAATTCCTCATCTTGTTGTGTCAATTGTATTGTTAATGTTGTGTACGGCATTGCATATACTCTTATCAGACTGGGAACCAGGAACTATGATTATTTAAAAATACTAGATACTGTAAGAAACTTAAAATATAGTACAACAACGCAGAGGCTGGGAGCTGATTATTCCTAGTTACGTTTGTAACTGTTACACAATCTTATGCAAAAATGGTAACCGTATGCATGTTAATTACTATAAAATTATAACTGTTTCTAGTTATGCTAATTGGTTGACGATGTCAGTACTCTCAGCACAGATTAATGCACTTATTGTGCACATTTGTCATAGAATCAGAAGAAACGAAAGACAAGAAGCCACTTCTAACAAAACAAATTCAGTCAGGGCAACCGTTTGAATACTGGAGTGCATTGATTTCAACCAAAGACTCGCAGTCATACTCGTGTGTGGCCAAGAAACTCTCAGGTAACATGAACTTTTACAATTTGTCTCTCAATTCACTTTTGAAAACAAACGGATTTGCCACAATTAAGAACCGAATAGACTTGATTTAATATTGTTAGTACTTGACTTGGTACACTTTGAGATAAGGTTTTGTTCTACTCTATGTTATTTTTGTTAAGAATCGGCAGTTGTTTATTTGTCTCATGCATGATTATATTTCGTACATTCCTAAGATCAAGCAACAATCCGGGACTATGAAAGTATGACAAATCTTGTGCAGAGTCTTTCGTTGCTCGACATGGGCAATGGCTTCGTTCAAATCTTGCATTCATCCATTCAAATACGTAAGTACATGTACAGTACTTATATCTCCATTATGTCCTCACGCATGAATCATGAAGGGTAAAATTGTGTGCTTCTAAGTGAAGCAACGCCTGTCTGTTACTGCACTGCCAAGCGTTTTGAATCCGCATAACTTTGACTGATTCTTTTTTTTTTTTGTCACAGACTTAAGTCCGTACTGTTCGACCAGAGTGATTCTGCTTGTGTGAATGCATATATACCATTAATACTCATGCACACACCAGTAGACATAATGTCGTGAAGTAGAATTGTGTTGGTGTATTGATCTTCAGTAATATGTTATAGGCTTATATCTTTCCATACCACTTGATACAGACCAGAGAGAAAGCTTCCAGAGGCCACCGGAATTCAAACCCGGGCCTGTGAATGGCTTCTTCCTTTAAATGTCCTTGTATTTTGTTCACCAGTTCCATTTGCCATTTACTATGAAGAGTTGAATTTTGGAACTCTCCGAGACCATGTATTGAGTCGTTTTCCAAAAGAACTGTTCATTAGCACCGACAGAAAATTTCAGCCTACCAATCATGCTCCTGTTCTGAAAAACCTCCTCAAGTTTGCAGAGGACATCATAAAAGCAATGCAATATCTTGCTCATAAACAGGTAGGTATTTAAATATTATCTGTAGTGATTGGGATTGGAAAAATATTTTATTACATGTCATACCCGCCAAAATTGTTATTAGTTACGTTTGCTCTATTACATCATTATCGGCTAGATTCAATGCTAAGCATCACTGTCGTTTGTAGCTGTAAATATCGGACGAATGTCCAGTCTGTTCCCTTTAAAACTATAGAGGAGATCCGCCTTACCGATTATACGTTCGCCCAGATTCTTGTTATGCATACATACTAACACGCATACACATACACATATACATATATATTTCTATATATTTTTACATTTATATATTCATGCATATCGTTTGCAGTTTAGTCACCCTGCTCTGTCTTTGAAGAAAGTTCTAATGACGGAAAACGGCTCTTGTAAACTCTACAGCATTTACCCGAATACATTATGTGTTGAAAGGATCCAGCAATTGTTGAAAAAGGTATTTGTTTTTTCGCTGAAGATGAGGTGACATATTTACCGCTGTATATTAGAATCCTAATTTGTAATAGTGAGACCCACTTAACGACATCAGTATTGTAGAATAATTAAAACTAGTAATTGCAATTGCATCCCTTAAACAAAACTATCTATGTCAATATTGTATGTGTCATTTTACTCTTTTACTTATATATGTATGTGTGGGCAGTCGTGTGCGTGTGTGTATATGTTATCACTTATTTTACTGTTCATCGTTTTGCCATCATTAGTATTTAATATGAAATGTTAGATTTGTGATTGTACCGATAGAATGACGTCGTTTAGCACCAATCACTTTTTATTTCAACTTCGTTTTACAAATAGAACAACCCTCCTATTGCTTGGATGGCTACAGAAGTATTTCTACTCGAGAAATACTTTCCAGAGAGTGACATCTGGAACATTTCCGTGTTCATGTGGGAACTTCTATCTATTGGTAATATAAATATTTGCTATCTTTGTGTATTTTTTTATTTCTTATAACTACTTCGTATCATCTTTATCATAATTGGTTCCTCCATACAATTTTCATGTCCACGTAAATCATTAACTTGTTTGTAATTGTCTTGTGTAGGTGAATACCCCTGCGCTGGATTGCCTCAAATGGATATCAAAACGAAGATTCTGGAAAGTTTCCTGCTACCAAGACCAAAAGTCTGTCCAAAGAATCTGTGCGTACTGTGATATATTGTGTAAATGAGAATTAACATGCTCACCAAACATCAACGTTATATGAAACGGTCACAGTTTACCTTGACAAATGTTAATTTGCGATTAATTCGATGCAATCTTTTACTAGTTTACCTAGTTCTGTATCATGTTAAAATATACAGACAATAAGCAAGATAATCACATTGTTTAATTGTTCAATCAGATTTCGAGTTTTGATGTCTTGCTGGCGTAAGGACCTCAGCATGCGACCATCGTTAGCTGATATTTTACAAACAACTCGAGATTTACGTGTTAAACTGGATACGGTAAGTAAAGTAAGTCAGTTTCTGCGTGAACATTCACGATATGCCGATAATCAACTCACAGCTCGCCAAGCTTCACCATTTTTTTATTGCCCATAAATTTGCATCCTGCATTTGTCATTATTTCATGGATACGTTAAGAAATATTTGACATGACAACCCGTCAATAATTACCACATTAACTTATGTTCCCTCCTTTTTTTTTCTTTTTTACATATTGAAACATATTTTCATCATTTGCAAATTTTTAACTTTGTCCTTATTTTGTTGTATAATATATTCATTTTTTCTATGCATAACTATGAAGATAATCCGTATTCAGAAATTGAAGATCAATCTGATTCAACGTCCCGAGTTTGAAAAGGATATAGTTAGTTAGCAAGACGCAAGTGAAATATTATTGGATGTTCCAGGCATAAAACTTTGTTTGTCTATCCTTTGGATGAAAGGAAACAGTTATGTGAGATAAGTGAATGTTAACTCTTGTACATATCATAAGTGTACCCCTTGCTCTTAAAATGTTACTGTGTAAACTTGTGATGATAAGTTAAGATGAAAACCAGTGTCCTAATCACTCTGATAGGTATTAGTAACCACATCAATTAAAACCGAGAAACATTGGTTATTTATGTACATTGATCATGTAAATGGAGTGACTGCAAAGTGTTCTGTCATGTTATCACTTTCTTTTACAATTTTTTTTTTTCAAGGGCACTCATCTCACCGATATTTTGAAATATGTTGTTGCCTTCCATAGAAAGAGGAACATCACTTTGTTCAAATGATAAATGTTAGCTTGTAATAAGGGGTTAACTTATTAAGGCCTAAACTTACTGCAGCACTCCTTGTAACATGTTGCACTTATTTAATAAGTTTCCAAGATTTATCATAAGGTTATATGTGTATATCTTAGAAACCAAGAACAATTTCAATATATTTTGAATTAGTTTATCAAACACTACAACTTTACTGAATGTGGGACGAATTGTCTATAGCTGCTCTTAGTACTTAAAACAATCAAGAAACGTGTTGATACCCAACGTATCATAAACAATTACCAGATGTTGTATCAGAATTTTGAATTTATGTAAATGTGAGTAATTTTTCAGGCTAGTATAAACAGTTTTCAGGTTTTAATATTTATGGATGTTTTGACAAATTTATATGATCTATGGCGTAGTTATTATGTGCATGCATTCAATATATATTTCACGGAAGTGAAAGGGAAGCTAGGTGGAGTCGTATAAGCATACATAACTAGTAAATGACAAATGTAGCTTTTTAACATTTGTGCACAGAGAACTATAAATTACTACAGCATCATGGCCCATGTAATTCACAGCTTTTGATGTGATATTTTATTATTATTATTATTATTATTATTATTTTATTATCAACAAATTAACATAAACAATATTTGACAATGTGTCGAAACTCTGAAAGAAAGGCAATCTATGACTTCGCATCTCACTAGAGAGATTGTCATTTGTCAGCGCACATGTTCTTGCTATGCTGTTTAATTCAATAACTAAGAGCTACACGTTTCAATGTATAGTGATAACACTAGACACAAATGTGCATGTCTCATCAAAAAATAAAATACTTAAGATGCTTTTACGTCCCGCCTTCAGTCAGAGTTTCATTAATATTTCACTGATGTTAGCCGCACGTTTAATCGAATTTCATTTGCAGTTTGACTTACGGTTTACCAACAATCCAAGGAGATCTCTTTTGAAATATCAAAATTTAAGTGAGAGCCATCATATATTTCAAACAAATTTGCAAAACAAAGCTTAGCTTTGCTTGCATGTAGCATTAAAATGTTTTTAGAATGGCTAGTTGGCGTTGTTCATGGTGTACCTATAAATTATGTAGACGTTTGTGTTTCTTCGATGGGAATAAGGTCAGGTGATACACAATGACGACGATAATAAAGACTGTTTGACATACTGCAAACCGAAAATGAAAGAAGTACTCTTTTGAAATATCAAAGTTCAAGTGACAGCCGTAATATATTTCCACAAGAAGTGCAATAAATAGCTTAGCCATACTTGCATATAGCATTAAAATGCTTTTATAATGGGTAGCTGGTGTTTTTCATGGCGTTCATATAAAGTGTTTCCTCCATGGGAATAAGGTCACATGCTACACATACTGTAAACCGAAAATGAACGAAATACTCTTTCAAATATTAAAGCATACCAAAGTACCAGCCGTCACATATCTCCTCATTTTTTGTTCTTGGCCGTCTTGCATTTAAATTTAACACTGTCACATGGTGCATACACAGCTAAATGTTGATATAACAAATTGTGATTTTCACTATAGTTACAAGAAAAGAGAATAACAAATATTTTCGCAAATAAACAATTTATATGACTTTTATTTTTGATGAGCAACATCCACTCATCCACAAACCAAATTACGAAACACCTGGTTTTTGTCTCTGAGTTATCATAGTTAACTTTCTCTTACATGTACCGTCAAAAAGTATTGCTAATAAAACAAGGCAGAATTATGTTTTACTGAACTGTTGTGCTATACTTTACACTTACATATGGCTCTTCAAATATCAAATAATCAAATAGTGCTTTCAATATCTTAAGAGGATAATAACGATTATTTACACATGGCAGCGTGGTTCATTTTGCTTGATGTCGTATAAGGAAACCAGTCCGTTAAATGTTCCTCTTTGAACATTTCGAAAACACAGGATACTGCATTTGCATTGGATGTCGCTATACATTTTATAGAGTGAACTTCATATTGCCAGATTATGCTAATACCGATATTATTATTTGACAAATAAAATCAACAAATCGCTGTTTGTGGTGGAAGTTGTGGATAGTGTGCACAAGTATTGTCCCTGGCCTGTTTGGAACTAATAGTTTTGCATTCATAATACTTGACTAACGCAATAAAAAACGTACCATGCGTACCGTAAGTTATATTTATATCGTGACATAACGCCTACCCATATACAGGCACGACTGCATGACAAAGCCGAACATAAAGGCGATATATCATATTTCATATATAAATATTGTACCCGCGAGGATAATTTATCTTTGATAAATATACTAAATCACTGGTCGAAACTGATAAGAGATTAATAAGTTTGCTCTAATTTCATACGGTTAAACCGAAGTATCTTCCTTTTAGAAAATATGTTGATTTCTAATAAACATCAATCAACATAAACAGTTACTACTTTACTTCATATCGCACACTATATATCTCTAAATATGTATTTGAAAATAAAAGAGAAAATCCAAACAAGAGAAAACATTTCCAGCCTTCACAGATATTGGAATCCGGGCCTTAATATGCGGCCACCCTAACTAACTAGGCTATGGACACTGATTGTCTGTCCAGAGGTTTGTAACCAGTAAAGCGGGTGTGAAATCTAGGCCTAAGTCATACAGTAGGAGATTAAATGTTCAGCTACTTGGTCACCCGGGGAATTGTCTTCAATTGATATATTGGGATTAGAAAAACGTAAACGGGTTTTTTTGCTAGTTTCAGCAACATAAAAGAAGTAACATCAGAAATTTAAATAACATTACGTATTTTTTGACATATTACTATTGGGGAAGCATTAACATCCCTACATTTAACTTCTTATCACGCCTCCCAATTTTCCCTGTGATGCAATGAATGTTAGTACTGCATTGTTCTTATTTCGTACATTTATATGACTTACCTCTCACTTTTCGCACGGTTGTATCAGCAACTAACAGTTACCTAGAGCTGAAGCAAGCTTGTAGGTGAGCGATAGTACGTATCTCAGAGTCACAGTATCTCGTGACTGGTATTTCCTTCTAAGGCTTGTCGCACTTGAACTTTGTTACTGTAATTTGGCAACACGGTCTCTTGTCTAAATAGCAGTATCTTAGAGTGTAATCTGTGGTAGTTGATTTCTAGCAGCCCTTTTACGTACACACTATGTATTTATATTTAGCTGAAATCAAATTCCAACAGACAAGATATCATTTAATTGCACAAATAACCTATTATCATGTTCATCAAAAAGGTTATCATTCTATCGTTTATACGGTACATGAGGTAACTAAACATATTAAGTTTGCTGCAATCTCAAATTGTTTTAAACTTCCATAAAACAAAACAGTTCAAAAGCGTCACTGATAACAGATACAAACCAATTTACTCGCCACAATGGTAAATAAATAAAACGGATTTCACTTGATATCGTTTTATGGAATATCTTTCTCCAAAGTCATTTGTTTGCTCCCGGAAGCATCCAATAAAACATTTTGTTAAATGACTTAACAGAGTAGTTCGGTAAGAATTTTGTTTCCCTTGTGCTATATTTTGCAGAATGTGCCCAATGTTTTTTTTTTTTTTTTTTTTTTGTGGAATTAATGTAGATGTAACACGATTAACTAATATAGGCCTCTTTTCAGCCTACACTTATCAAACTTTATGGATGGCGAATGTTATGCAACGAACTAGCTACAGTTTGTCTAACAAAGTTATTAACATTTTCCTTAACCAACAACTGCAACTTAAGAAAGCTTTCTATCCGAACTTCTTATATAACTATAACTAAATTCAACACTTAAAAAAAAAACATTTTTGCAAAAATAATAATAATAACAATTTGTTTTTGACTCTTAGATGATATATCCTTTAAATATTACTGATGGGAATAATTAATTATTTTTACATGTAAAATGAAGTCAATTTATTCTGAATAATATAATTTAAATACGGTATACCACAATATACAATACAGATACATTGTACTAAACATGACATCGAGAGGAAAACATGCCGTTCGATGGTACACAATCTTAGGTTTCGAAGAAAGGAGTACATTGCAAACAATGTACAACACTTCGAAGACCTTCCTTTTTCAGGAGAGATCCACTTAATAGGTAAAGAGAAGTTAAACAAGCACGGGAAAAAGACACGCATTTAAGTATCGTAAGCACAGTCCTTGGATGTTTACGTCTTGCTTACGGTCACCTTAAACATCGGAAACCAGTACATTTTGGAACAACGCGTTTACGATGTGTTTACGCATCCGTAAACATTGTAAACACGGAACAACAGATTTCCGTTACGTTTATGACAACTTACATATCGGAAGTTAATAATTACTTTCGTATTTATTAAAACTTATTTCTTCTCCACGTTTACGTTGACCTTAATCTCGCCACGAAGAAATTTATGACAGGATTACGATTATCTTACACATCGGAAACTCGGAGCATAGATTCAACGCGTTTACAACAAACTTACGCCAAACTTAAGCATGACGTTAACGTTGACTGTTCCATGAAATAAAACACTGGACACAATTCTCATGTCAATCTTTCCGATCATGATATTACCCTGTGACTGCATCTCATGAACAAAATTTCAACATTTACGTTGGCTGAAACGAGTGCAGTTAAAAATTTACTGTATATTTACAATTACCTTACAAATACCCAAATACGTTCATTTCAGCGTTTACGTATTGATTACGAAATCCTTAAACGTCAAGTTTAAGTTATTTTCGTTCACCTGAAACAGGCACAGTACGGCATGTTTAGGATATACACGTCGGAAATTCCGAAGCATGCACACCACGGGATTACAGCATGATTACACCAACTTACGCATTGCGTTTACGTTGAATGTAATCTCCACTGAATTCGGAATTTACGGGAAGATTACGATTCACTTATGCGTCGGAAATTCCAGAGCATACACATACCACGAGTGTCAGTACAGCATGATTACATCAACATCGCTTACGTTGACTCAATAAAGATTCGGAATTTAAGAGATGATTAATATTAACTTAAGCGTCGGAAATTTCAAAAAAATAAACAGAACGTGATGATGAACGTGATGAACAGAAAGATGACCATATTTGAATATCTGATATTGTTCTAATACAGCATATATCTTTCAATGTAAATGTGCATGGCTTGCACATACATACAACCATATGTACCTCACAATGTATTTCTCATACTTTGTTCAGTTATAATATATATATATATATATAGAGAGAGAGAGAGAGAGAGAGAGAGGTGGAGAGAGAGAGAGAGAGAGAGAGAGAGAGAGAGAGGTGGAGAGAGAGGTGGAGAGAGAGTAGGTTGGCGTCTATCTTGGCGCAGAGTGCTCTATGTCCATTGGACAGAGCGGAATATATGTTGATACTAGATGAGACTAGTGGAACACTAGTAGTTGTAACTCGGAGTTTCACGCGTTATAGCGATCTTCAGACAACTGCTGACAACATTTTGGTAAGTTACGCAGTTGTCTGAAGATCGCTATAACGCGTGAAACTCCGAGTTACAACTACTAGTGTTCCACTAGTCTCATCTAGTATCAACATATATATATATATATATATATATATATATATATATATATATATATATATGCAGCCGTCAAACCAACAAAACTCCTCAAGCTAATTCTATGAGAGTGTCAGCAAATTTCCTCATGGTTGCTCATTTTGGTAAGTTACGTAATTCACGTTGCGGGTCCTCGATCGCTGGAATCATGAGAAAACAGATGAGAAGACACATACACGGGTCTCCTCATCTGTCTGTCTAACTTTTTTATGTATAATTATTTATGTGTTAAAGTAAGTTGGCCTGACGTTTTTTATTATTTATTATTATTATTATTTATGTCCGATTAGTATGGTACGTGTTTGGTTTATCTGCTTCTTGATGCATATGCAGATACAACAATGAAAATACACGATACGGCCTGCCTTATACTGTATCAAACAGAACAGTGCATGCAATTGGTTTGTTGTAGAGAATTTGTGAAACCGCAATGAACAACCCTCATCTGTTGATCAGGGAGGTGATATTTTGGACCTCCCTGATCAGTCGCTGTTCATCCTCCAATCAAACGACAGCAAAACTAGCATGAAAAAAACGCGCTTGTTTTCAAACGCGGTCAAAGCTGCTTACATGACAACAGGAGGGTTAATAATGTGACCGCGAATAGCTTACGAAATGTATGGCTGACTAATACCAGGGAGTTGCATAACAACTCCCTGCTGATACTATTTACGTTTGAAAGTAATAGTATACTCTTACTGAATTAACGTCTGCTTTCTTATTGTTCTTTGTTTTCTTTTCACACGGGGAGGTTGTTTTCTCCTTTGATAATTTTCGCACACGTATCAGCGTTTGCTATACATTCTCTTATACCCCATTAAGGGAGTAAATGAACTGGAACTTATTTCCAAAAGGATGGCGATCCTCCTGCGTTAATGTGCTTCCTAGCCAATTACTAGTTAAATCAGGGAGTTGTAACTCACCTGTTAAACAATCTGGCTATAGGTCGGGTCGTGAGCATGAAATGATGGGTTAATGCCTAGAAAGCCACAGTTTTAGGGTAACATTAACAGCTCATATGTATAACACTGCTACCATTATGTGCACATGTATATAACACACTTATAGGGCGGTGATCCTGAAAACATAACTTCAAAGCTAATACTTGCCCGTTGAGCAATTTGTCGGTGGCTAAATGGATGAAAGGTAGTCTGCATATGCCACAAATTATAGCACCCATATATAACTGCAAGAAGTTTACAAAAATTACCTTCCAGGAGGTCTTTACTTTCCAAATTGTTCTCATACTTTCTAAATTAAAGACATAAAATGACTGAATGTTAATTTCCTCAAGGGTGTTAATACAAATACAATATATATATTTTTTTGTATCAAAGGTGACCATATTTGAATACCTGGCATATTAGGGGCCAAAACAGCAAACCTTTGGAGCGGGATATACTGGTTTTGTATTGGGGTGTAAAATCTAAACAATTGCAAGTAAAAGATTCAAAGTAAAGAACATACTTTAACAAACACGTTTTACGAGGTACAAAGTATATATTTATAAATTTGTAGTTAAGACGGTGCACTCTTTACTGCAGGAATGCGACAACTTAATAACGATTTTGCTCTCCCTTTCCTCTCTCATTCATTGCTGCAAATGTTTCTGTTGCAGCGATAGAAAGCAAGTGTAAATAAATGACACATGTTGACGCCAGAAATGTGTTCCACGTTCATTTCTATTGAAAATTTTCTATTGTAGATAATGCTATTGAACTCTGAATTCAAACATGGAAACGTTTTACAAACATTCACCTCAAAATTAGTGGAACAATGCCACGAAGATTAATATATAGAATGAAAAACAACTTGTAGGTAGGGCCTATTGCTTACCGGCTAGATACAGACGTAACGATTAAAATGAACATATACAACGTGACATGTACTGCACGCAGCCGCGTACACTATACACACACATATATACATATGATCCGTATTGTGCCACGCTTAGGGAATTGTGCCCACGCTTGGGAAAGTATGATTGGAATATATTAGGCTAGTTGTCATAAAACCTGTTCTTAAATTTAACAATTTGGAAGGCATTACATCATGTACAAACGAGAAGGCCCCATGAAAAAAATGCAAGTGAGACAAAAGCCTATACATCATATACTTTCTTATATTCTCTTTCAAACACTCCGACCCCCCCCCCCCCCCCCCCTCTCACCCGTTTAATTTTCGAAGGTGTTTACGTTGCTACGGGAGAAGTTTGGGTGTCCAGTTACGTTCAAACTTGTTATATGCAACTAATATAGGTTATGTAGAAGGATTAAAGTATGCTGTATTGGCCCATATATGCCATATATTAAAAAATGGTCACCTCACCCCTGGTCAATATTCTTAAACGGTTATATTACCTCGTTGGAAGAAAAATTACCTCACTAGACATTCAGTCATCTTTTGTGTTCATTAAGAATGTCTGAGAACAATTTGGAGAGCGAAGACCTCCAAGGAAAGTATTTTTTTGAACATTCCTAGCAATTATTGCAAGTTGCTTATAATTTGCGGCCATTACAGTCCACAGATACAGTCTCAGATACAGACATATGTACGATTAACATATATACATAGACAACATATGTATAATGTACGCAGCCGCATACACTACACATATACATATTGGTTAACATGCATGTGTGACAGTAACTTTATTGTGCCCATGCTTTGCACTATTAAAGAAGCCTTTATATTAGAATCCTCTTTCCGACACCCGACCCACCCCCCCCCGACACATATACATATATACCCATATAAATATTGGTTAACATGCATGTGTGACATTAACTTTATTGTGCCCACGCTTAGGAGAATTGTGCCCACGCTTGGGAAAGTATGACTGAAATATAGTAGTCTTCACAGAAACTGTTCGAAAATTAAGCGATTTAGATGGCATTAAAACCCAATACAAACAAGTAGACCCTTTAGGAACTGCACTATTTAAGAATCCTATATATTACATACTTTCTTGAATCCTCTGTCCGACCCCCGACCCACCCCCCCCCCCCGACACATATACATATATACACATTTTGGTTAACATGCATTTGTGACAGTAACTTTATTGTGCCCACTCTTAGGGGAATTGTGCCCACGCTTGGGAAAGTATCACTGAAATATAGTAGTCTTCACAGAAACCGTTTGAAAATTAAGCAATTTAGAAGGAATTAAAACCCAATACAAACGAGTAGACCCTTTAGGAACTGCACTATTAAAGAAGCCTATGTATTACATACTTTCTTGAATCCTCTTTCCGACACCCGACCCCCCACCCCCCGACACATATACATATATACACATATACACATTGGTTAACGTGCATGTGTGACAGTAACTTTATTGTGCCCACGCTTAGGAGAATTGTGCCCACGCTTGGGAAAGTATGACTGAAATATAGTAGTCTTCACAGAAACCGTTTGAAAATTAAGCAAGAAGGAATTAAAACCCAATACAAACGAGTAGACCCTTTAGGAACTGCACTATTAAAGAAACCTATATATTACATACTTTCTTGAATCCTCTTTCCGACACCCGACCCCCCCTCTCCCCCGACACATATACATAGATACACATATACATAGCCTATTGGTTAACATGCATGTGTGACAGTAACCTTATTGTGCCCACGCTTATTGTGCCCACGCTTGGGAAAGTATGACTGAAATATAGTAGTCTTCACAGAAAATGTTTGAAAAGCGATTTAGAAGGCATTAAAATCCAATACAAACGAGTAGACCCTTTAGGAACTGCACTATTTAAGAAGCCAATATATTACATACTTTCTTGAATCCTCTGTCCGACCACCGACCCCCCCCCCCCCCTCCCGCGCCTCTTCATTTATTTTTCGAAAGTGTTACATACCGGGAAGTTTTGGTCTCCAGTTAGGTTCAAACCTTGTTATATGCAACTTCACTAGCCCAATACAAACGAGTAGACCCTACACTACTAAATATTACTATCATACTAAGTATGATTTATTGGTCCCATATATGCTACATATTAAAATATGGTCACCTTATGTTAAAATTCTTAAACTGTTTTATTAACCACCTTGGAGGAAATTTACCTAACTGGGAAATCATCTTGTTGTGTGTGTTTATAATGTCAGCGAACAATATGGAGAGTGAACACCTTCAGGAAAGGACTTTTATGAAAACTTCCAGCAATTACAGCATGCCGTAATTTGGGGCCATTACAGACTACTTTTGATGAGTATACGTATTTGAACTCGAAGCCCCTCACCCCACAATCAATTTCCCCTCCCTAAATCTATTACGCCTTATTGACTCTGCGATCAATTTCATATATAGGTTGATGATACCTATACTTACTTTTAATTTAACATAATATATTGATTACATATATCAACTGAAAATTATAGTGGGGGATAATAACGAGGAAGAAACTGTACCCATCAGCCTTAGATTAAAATTGTATACGTACGCTTATGAGTACGGAATTTCCGACTGTGGCACTCTAATTTTTCCGACTGTCGAACTCTATTTTTCATAAATTCTTGCTATTTGTGAGTGACCTACAATTTTCGGTCAAACTTGACCTTTAATCAGTCATATTTACCACGTTTTCCTTGTCATATTAAGAAATTGTATCTCGCGGTTCTTATACTCCACCATACAAAACTTCGTGTGATTTTGAATACTCTAAAAAATAATGCCTAGTAAACTACTGTACAACGTATACAATTAAAACCCACAATGCAATTCTACGGAAGCTTAAAATGGCCATCAACATAAGAAAACTTTGCCCATAAAGTGAAATTTTTCAGTAAATTGTTAAAATAACAAGATAAAATCTTATCCCCCCCCCCAAAAAAAAAACAGAAAAATGTTGGATTGCTTAGTTGCTTAAACTGAGCAATTGAACAATTTTTTGAAAAATGTTTAATTGACAACTTATCATATCTAGTGTATTGGACATTTTGCTGCAAATTGTTCACTTGTTGACTTCATTCCATCTGAGCAATTGAACAATTTTCTGCAAAATGTTCAATTGACAACTTATCTTATCTCGTTAATTGGACATGTTTTTGGCAAAATGTTCAATTGTTCACTTCATCCCAATTGAGCAATTGTAAAATTTTCTGCAAAATGTTTAATTGGCAACTTATCGTATCTCGTCAACTCAACATTTTTCTGCAAAATGTTTAACTGTTCACTTCATTCCCAATGCTCAGTTGGAATGAAGTCAACAATTTAATGTTTTTCATGTGAGTGATAAATAGCCCCCCCCCCCAAGAAAATAATATTAAGCGCGCTAGGAAAAAGCACTGTATTTTGGGGTAGTTCACTATGTCGTCGAATATAATTTGTTGAAAAAGAAAAGTTTTCCCCTTTGTTACATTAACATAGCTTTTTTAGTTGGTAGTCTATGTAGCCTATCAAGCAGATAACTTATACTCATTGCTTACTCGCTAACCAGAGTGATTAATAAATTTGTGAAGTGAGGGCCAGTGGTACAAATGTACCGAAAAACAAAAGTGCAGTCGCGAAAGATGGAGTGTCTGACTGACTGACTGACTGACACTGACTGTATCGTTGACGAGTAGGGTGTGTGTGGGGGGGGGGGGGGCTGCGGGTTACAAGACAGCAGTCGGAATTTTCTGGCTCCAAATCCCATCCAGTTGGAATTTCAGCCACTACATCTCCCCCCCCCCCCCCATACCCACTCTCAATCATCAGGCCTTAGCTACGTCCCTGTGTATAATACGTAAACGACGTTCATTACTGTTTAGTTTTTACGGAAATGTTGAAAATAATTTATATCGCTTGAGAAAATAAGCATTATGCCAAAAATTGGCATATTCACGTGTGGTGTTCGTAAAAATCACACACCTATATGCAAATATATAATAGCTAAGATTGTCCTGTGTCAGTTATATAATTCCATTAAAGAAATGCATACCTGAGACACGGAAGTATTATCCTGTGAGGGTACCGTAATACATTCATGCTTGAGACACATGCAAGTCTTAAAAACAGAATAGCAAGTCCCAAACATATACCCTTCCCTACCGGTTTCGAACCTCTGGACATACAATCAGCGTCCATATAGCCTAGTGGTTAGGGTGTCCGCGTACAGAGCGGGAGGCCCGTGGTTCGAATCCCGGTGGAGGCTGGAAGTTTGTTTCACTGTTCTTGATTTACAAACTCATTACGATTTTCATATATATATATATATATATATATATATATATATATAGTAAATAAACATACATAAGTGCCGTATAAAGGCAAAAATAGAGCGCCTACATTACAATACGTAGTACACACAGCGAAATCCATATGCATGTGCCGGATCAAGGTGGTTTTATTCTCCAATAGTTATATATAAGAAACGAATTTTCTGAAAATTTTTGCAAACTACGTCTCGATCAAGTAACGTTAAATACACAAGTGATGTTGAATGTCAAAAATGGAATGTAGCTATATCATTACGCTGTTGATATGGAACTGAATAAAATTAAAAATTAAGTACTGCCGCATTTTGAAGAGTGTCAGAATTTCAAACCTTTTAAAATGATAACTCGTGGGTCTCTGAAAAATATAGCAAGAATGTGTTTGTAATTACTGTCAAAAATGCGTGATATACTGAATAACATGTAAATATCAAATGCTATTGTCACTGTGACACGCTTCACATTGTTTAATTGTTTATTGTAAGATTCCAGCTTCTATATGATCACTGAGTCAAAGCATGGTTAAATGATCGACAAACTGCTATATTCAGTTTCCTCCGACTTCAACATAAGTTCACGAGATCGTAAACAAGTTTTAGAAGCGGCAGTTCACGGCTTCCATACAGATTTTAATTTAGCTGCCTATTGTTGCTGGACCGTAGAATTCGGAAATATCAATGTTGGATGCTAACTACGGAGCTACAGAAGCGTAGAAAGGACATTGTACCATTGTATGATGGAGGTTTTTACCTCCATGATTGTACTAACAAATTTATGGACTAGTAGAACATAATGATAATATAATAATTGCAGCTTCCATGAACTGATATGTGAAAAGAATCGCTTTGCGTTGAAGACTTTTCGAAGACAAGACAAAAAAAAAACTATGGCTTGGAGGTTTCACACTGAGTACATAGCATCGCACAATTTTTGTCACTTGAAATCCAATCGAGTTTTCCCTTTGCTGTTTTCGCCAAGTTAGCTTCCGAGAGCCCGCGACGTTTAAATGAGCATTTACAATAATTAGGGTACTTTAATTAGACCTCCTTTAACGCTATATTGGGGACCCAATGCAACCATGTGGTTCACCCCACCCACTCGCCCCCCCCCCCTCGTCAGGTTCCCCAATGTGTGGTAAACTTAACTGTTAATGCAAAGAATCGTTCTTAATTTTATTATGAACCTGTTTAATTGCATATGCCTTTGTTATAGAATGTAATCTGTTAATTTTAATTGGAAAGTTAGGTGATCGAGGAACACATTGACATCTCATGGATACAACGTTTTCCCCTAAACTGATCCAGAATGGTCGTAGAATTCATCTAATATTACAAATGAGTCATATTTTGGATATTTGTGGATGTCTCCTTCTATCCAACTATATGTACCCCCTCCGAGTTTAGTCCTGAGATAGAAATTAAAATATAATTAGCCGGTTCTTTGGTGATGCCGTTTTTGCGGCTTTAGAAATGGTCGGGTCCAGAATAGCTATTTAGGGCATTTATTTAAAAACGGGGACAGGGTGGGTGGGTGGGGGGGGGGCACAAGCTTCGGAACTGGGATATCGAACAATCGGTACTCAGTGTCAGGCTTCAAAAACCTCGGCTAAACTTTGTCGGTCATAGCGGCGCAAATCCATATTTGAGATTTAGGTAATTTTTCTTAAATTTTGTGCGAAACTTTTTCCAACCTCCAACCTCCTACCACATGCCCCCTGCCCCTGCCCCTCCCCTCCCCCCGTTTTAAATACTCCTTTTACGATTCCCATTGTCCATATCCTTTTTCATAGATTAGTCGAGATAGATTTCAACAGTCCGTTTTTTGCTCTGCCGATTTCTCAAGTGATATTCGAAGAAGTATATTCAAGGCCTATATCATGCACGTAAAGCGATGAAACGCACAAATACCCACCGCAATATATGTACGAAACAGAAAAGTATACTGCTCACTTACTATAAATACCATTTCCAGATAAGCAAGTGAAATTTCCGGTCACATCACAATGATAAAGTTTACTGTCTGTCACTTTGCAGGTCACTGGTTGGCTACTCCAGTTGGTTAGTAACAATAACGTAGTCAGTATAGTTAATTACGTCACAGCCTGGGCTTACTAGAAAGCAGGCAATTTGAAATCAGTAAAAGGCGGTATCACAAGTAGCAACACGTTGGTTTGATTCACACCGCACTTGATCCTCAATCGAGTTCTACATTGCAAAGAGCATTCAAAATGGACGATTCCGGCTTTCGTGGTTTATTGCAGAAGTAACAGAAAGCTCCGTGGAAGCAAGGTTGCCAGTTTATAAAAGTACACTTTCAATTCGATCCGTCGCTGGTTTTTAATGATGTTCCGCAGGAAAATGTCATACGTGTATTGGAAAAAGAAAAAACATTTAGAAGCAGCGACAGTTGGAACTACCGCGGCAGTATGCACATGTTGTGACAGAAAGCTCGATGCAAACATTTGAAGGAAGAATTAAAGGCACTCCGAGCACTACTGGCTGAGAAGGAACAACATCTTTCGAGAAAAAAAAAACGAAAACGAAGTTCTCTGTGCTACTGGATTGTTCGGTACGTAACACTAGGCCAAGACTTATTAATGTAATTTTTCAATCACTAAAAGTCACCGTTATATAAACCCTAGACCTGTACAGGCATTCGCTCCTTTAAAAACGATAAATTAAAAGAGTTAAAATATGACAGTGAGAGAAATAATATAATAATCTCCTTTTAGATATCTGTAAAATGTTTCATGCACAATTTGCCAGGGTATACTGTTATTGATACATTCACGTTCTAACCTTGTGATGGTGAACGTCACCCGACCACGTACCCCCTACCTCCCCCAACCCATAAACAAATCTGCTTTGTAAACCGTTTAAACATACAGTGGCATAGGAAGGTACATTTGAGTAGGGGGGTTGAAGACTGATGGCCGGCCCGGGGGAGGGGTCTAAGGGGAGTTTTTGCATTTCCAGTTGGCCTCAGATGCAATTTGGTGCAATAAAGCACACTTCAACACCCACCCCATTTTGTAAACTTAATTTTGTATTTTCACCTGCAGGCCTTAGATGCAATTTGGTGCTCCAAATGAGATTTTTTTTCTCATTTGGAAATGAAAAAGGGGTTTTTCTGACTTGCGAAGCGGGGGGGGGGGGGGGCGGAATGATACTTCCGCGCCTCCACATTTTTCACTGGGGGGGCTGGAGATATTGACAGTTTGAGCTAGTATATTTTTCGACAAAGTAAACTATATGCCAACTGATCTTTATATATGTCTAATTCATACTTATTCTTGTGTCTTTGTTTACAGAAACTTCAGTGTAGATTGAGCGCAATGAAGAACATAGACTGGTCAGAGGAGAGAAAAGACAGACTGTACAGTGATGTCAACTGAGTATATGTCATCCGAGGAATCTGACATGGAGAGCGAACGAGCTAGGGTACCGTAGTGCAGGAGTTCACTTGGGAGTCGGAAAGACTGAACAAAATGAGGCTGGACTCATTCTTATAAGGACGTTCTCCTTAGCGAAAAGTCCAGAAAAAAGGATACCCACCGTTAGGAAAGGAGACGTATCTTTAAAATGCGTACCGACTGACGCCCCAACTTGGGCTGTTAATTAGGCTGAACAATAACAATGAAGGTATGACCCCCTCCAAATGGTGAAAATGGTCATTGTTTGATGTGCCGGATTAAGCTTGTGGGAGGCCCGTGGCAAACAGTTTATTGGAGCTCCCATAGAGATACATTGGTACCGGATAACGCCGGATGTATAGCTCACAAAAGACATCTATTTGCCCACGGTGGTTATGATACGTACATTAAAACATCACATAAAAACAGTCATTGATCAACAGCGTAAAGACTGCATATCGAAGTCCATTTCGTTTGACTTCTTTGAACTTTTTGTACCATATACAACGTAGAATAATGTAACGTTATAACAATATTTCTTTGAATTTTTTACCCAACGTTTAAACTCGTGCCCCTGTTGCACGTGGATAATCCTGTCCTGAGCATTTGTTGATTAATGAGGCACCAGGAACAAACAGCAAACGCCGTTGTTTCGGATACAAACAAGTTGCAGTGGACGATTTTGTATAATAAAGAAGAGTTTTCTCTAATTTAACATTTGGTGTAATAACATGATACCTTTAAAACGAAATCCTGCCTGAGATAAATGCAACAAGGAAGAAAGAATATGCCCATAATAATAGATGTCAGATTAATTATTATTTCCTTGTTAGTCTTTTGCTTTAATGGAAGCCTTTTTTTAAATTTCCCTTCACAGCTAATATATTCCATCAAGGGATAAAATGTTAAGGATTAAGTTATCCTTAAAATATTTTCAGGAAACAAAAGCCAAGAAAAAAGCATGATTCTATTAATTTTTAATGAATCATTTAGTAAATCATATTTTAAAATAAGACATAGCTATAGAGCATAGGTCTAATAATTTGTCGTCGAAATGTTGTTGTACTTGTACGTTTGTCTTTCATTATTCATGCATGGTTAATTCCAGACTTTCAGGGTAAAAAATTTAGAGATCTTGTTTGGGCTATCATTGCATTTTATATCAAAATATATGTTAATTAAAATAAAATTTAAAGCAGCAACAAAATATTAAGCGTGCTACGAAATGAGGCAGGAAGTGGTGTTCTGTGTCAAGTTCGTTCCACATAAAAGAGGCTGGTACCGTTTCCGGGCCTGGGTGGGGGGGGGGGGGGGTCGAGGGGCCGATAACCATCATGGAAGAAGTGCCTAGGCGTTTATATCATATGAGGATAAACACACCGAATTTTAAACATAAATTTGTTTGGTTCAATTTAACTGCTGATATATGTTAAGTTACTTCAAGTGGGTAGCTGGTTTTCAGAGGTTTTGATTTGCAAACTAGTAACTAAAAATAGAAACATTCCATATTTACTTGTTTTTTTCCTTCTTTCACCTGGCATTAAAATCGTTGCATGTGTATATAATTGCCACAATGTAAGTAGAGTAATATTTGGGCATCAAAAAACATTCTCCGGACAATAATGCATGTTTTGAAATTTGAAAAGGAAAATGGCTTCTCGAGGTTTAAACTTTGTATTCAAAAAGCTGAATATTCAGCACTATGATGTAAAGCAATATTACGTTGCATTTAGATGTATTTACACATTAGAAGTGGTATTTCGTTCATTTACATAATTTTTGTATAAGTGTAAAAATAACAAATAAACGTTTACGATGCGATATGAGGTGCAAATATATAAATGAAAAAGTGGAAAATCAAACGAGTGTGATTTTATGTTTATTATTTTTAATTTTCTTTAAATCAAATGTAATATTTGATAGAGGTGGTCCGTGTATTTCTCAGCCTAATCAACCCGATTAAGACTCCCTAAACGTGGCGAATAAGCCCAGCCCCTGGATTGGTCATAAGTAATGTGTTTACGATGACCACGTTTCTCCGTATATATTGGTGTAATCATGGCGTTTACGATGATCAATGCGAGAAGTTTACTGCTGGATTCAAACGTAAACTCCAGATTAACGGTCATGTTTAAGGTAGCGAATCTGTTGTAATTGTGACCGGAAACGTAAAGATTACCCTTCCCTGAAACCGCACGATTAAGTGAGCTTCACCGTATTTGGATGACACTTGGCGTTTACGGTCACCGCGTACTCGGTAAATAAGTCATCGCGAACGCGGAAAACTCACGCGTTTAAGTTGGGTCGTAAGCTTACCTTAATCACTAGTTTCAGGAGTGGAAACGTAACGGAAACAGGCTGGAACTCGGAATTTTCGTCGCAATTACAGACCGAAAACGGCGATTTAAACGCGTGTTTTTTCCCCGTGAAGGTGCAAAATCTAATTACAGTACTAAAAGCTCAATGTAAAACAGAAGTGACAATTGATGATAAATTATTTACATGCTAATGACATCTTGAAAAAATAAAACACGTCTGTAATTAGTTCAACTGGACAACAATCTTATGTATTAAATAATGAAACATACAATTGTTATTATAGTGTTGACATAGAACGTAAATGACAGCTTTGGTTGACAATTTTATGTAATTTTAACAAACGTACTAAATATTGTGACCTATAAACACTTCAAGGGCAAAAAAAACATGACTATATATCAACAAATAGGGGTAAATATATTGCAAGATTTTATAAAATCAATGAAATACTTTCTTCTATACATCATTCGCAAAGCAAATAAAAAGGCTCAAGGATTGTTCAACATTTTTATAGACAACTGCATCAACAAAAGCTTGAACTGCATTGCTGCAAATATATAATTTGGATCACATTTAACAAAACCAATGCATAGGACACCAAAGTAATCTTATGTTTGCAAGTAGTAATATCATACAAAATTGCACTTAATCTCAACTTTGATTCATTTTCTTTCTCCAGTATAACTACATGAATTAAAGATTCTATGCGGTTTGACTAATGGTGCTTCATATTCAGTAAAAACAAAATGGTATAACATACTATTTGGAAAGCTATGATAGTGTTTGGACGGCTAACGATATATCAAAGTTAATGATTTGCCCCGGAAATTCTTTAATTGACAATACACATACTAATGTGAAGAGATGATTGAAACAGGTGGAAGCTGGCGTTAGATAGTCCGGAAAGCTTAATTTCATAAAATAAAATAAACTGTAAATTTTAAAAAGTTCGAGAAGCTATTTCACTAAGGTAATGATCACATTTATGATTTCTTTCCTTTTAATTCTTTGTTCGAGCAACGGGTAGTTGGTTTGCCTGATCGCATTTAGGCTGCAAGTTTCATTGTCTGTCATTAATAATGAAGAAGGAAGATTTATAATTCGATCAAAGCCCAATCTCTGTCATGCCTTGTTTTTGCTTCTTAAAAATTGAAGTAAAAGTTCTTGCGGAACTGCAAAATATTTTTTACTGATTTATGTGAGGACAACTACATATGCCATTTACATTTCACTGATATGTTCACAGTTTCATTTAAACAGAACAAATATCAGGTACTTTTCTTGACATCTCAAAAGCTTTCGATTGTTTCAGACTCAACATTCACCTGAATAATGATTTGTCCTGTTGTTTTCGAGGTCAAGTGTGGCATTGGTTTAAGAGCTAACTCTCTCACAGGAAACAGGGTCTTGTAATCAATGATGTAACGTGAATGGTCTTTATAATCATCCGTATTAAGTTGTATTACAGCTAACGGTGCACGTAGCCACATGGCCAATTATGACATGAATAGTCATGTAGACTGCGTGGTTTTGTCTGTAACTTTGGAGGGTTAAATGTCATTTAATGGGTTAAAAGTCTAAATGTGAGAGTTATGGTTTTAGTAAATCAATATAGTATCATTGTATTACGGCATATCTTCATTGATAGTAGTGATATGGTATTGTTAATAGTTACAGGGATTGTACTATATACATATACACAATACTCCCGTCTCGAACTTTTGGCTAATAACATGTGTAGTATCTATTCCCCTTTTCGAGGGGAATGATGATACACACCCGACGAAGATCACACAGTAACAGTCCCGATGCAAGGAGACTGGGGTTGAGAGCGGATCCGTTGTTCGGTAGTTTTGTTTTCGTGCCCAGGTTCTTTCCTCGGTGACTTTTCTTAAAAAGCATTAAATACTCGCCCTTTTCTTCTAAGATAATGTGTAGTATCTGTTCCAATTCGAGGGTAATCGTAATACATGACAAACGATGATCACACAATTACAGTCTCGATGCAAGGGGACTTGGGTTGAGAGCGAATCGGTCGTTCGGTTGGTTGGTTTTCTTGTCCAGCTTCGATTTCGGGGTTTGAATCAGACTCTGGTCATGCAACAACGGTGTACAACACAGTGCATTGTATTTAATGATATTAACACACATAATATGTTATTGTCACTGTCCATATTCTTCCGACAACTATCCAAATTTGTTAGCTTCTTTTTAAATGCTTTGAAGTGCCAATTATACGTTTTATGGTTAATCAAGGTTAATAAGGTGTAGGTAGGAAATGGCAGAGGGGGAGTTTAGTTTAGTTTAGTAGAAAAAAAAAGATCAGGAGGGACAGTCAAGTCCCAATCTAGGACCCTATAGAAGAGAAACAAAAACAATTTAAGAAGACACAAACACTAACATCCGATACAAATGCTTAACGTTCTTATCCAAAGCAATCTTAAGCCCGTTCACAATACTTGCAAGTACACATTTCTCAGGCAAACCGTTCCACTCATTCACAACCCTATTAGAACAAAGTTATGCAGAATATTAATCCTACTTTGTGAACTTTGGAGTTTAAGACAATGTTCTCTGGTACAACTACTATAAGTAAACATGAAAAAGTCGGTGAAGGATAAACTGTCAAAACCATACACAATCTTGAAAACCTGAATCATGTCACATTACCTCCTAAGCTTCAGTGTGGTGAGATTCAACAGTTGTAACCGCCTATAATAAGGAACACTCTTCAAGGAACAAATCATCCTAGTAGCCCTCCAGAGGAACTGTAATTGACATTTACTCCACAGTAGTCCAACGGATTCCACCACTTGTATCCTTGACTCTATTATCCTGTACGTTTATTTTGATTGGAAACAATAAAATAGTATATTTACTTTTTTTTCAAGATGCGCTTTCATTTGTTGATCTTCATGCCGAGCACATCACACAGTCAGTGTATACGCTCAAGTGGTAATAATACTGCACCACCTACTAAAAAAATAATATATATATATATATATATTTACATATATTAATAATGGTATACTTTACATGGGCAAATTAAATATATATGAAAGTTATGCAAGTTTGTGTTACTGTTAGAATACTGTTAAGGTAACACGTGATCCTCAGTATACGATACAAGTTTTCATTGTGAATGGACCACTTTGTCAATTATATATACCAATAGGAGTATTTTGAGAAAGTCAACAACAAAGGAATTCAGTGGTTTGAATTAGATGAATATATATGTAACCGATCTGACATAATTTATTTTAAATTAACACCATTTCTTCTTCTGCAGTGAATGTAAAGTAACGTTTGTTCAAAGGTGAATCTGACACATTACCATATGATCACCTAAGTAAAACGCATATAGCCATGTTTGCTTCTTTCTCCTACCATCCATGGAATGTTTCTTTAATGTATTGATGATTTCATTGTACAAATCGTGAATAGATGTACACAATTATACCATAAATACAACTTTGAGAATGCATAATTAAGCACTTTTTCACATGCTACATTAAAGACACCGTTTACGCATAAATAGAATAGGGTTACTCTTCTTTCTCCTCCCTGACAATTTTATTTTGTATTTATAATTACCGCTGCTTGAGGCTTCCCTTGTAATTATCCTTTACTCTATTAGCCCAATAATATAACATTAAATATGACTTTATAGAACCACATCCACATATATAGGGATACAAAGAAACACTGACCATTTGAAACTAAGTGCGTTGCCGCTTGTACCATAGGTATTTTCGCCTAATCGATACGATATAAATATAATGTGGTAAGAGACTCACTATAACAATGAGGGCATCGATTGGAGCCTAATTTTGCCTTAAGTTCTTACCGGCCCATATCATCTGTATTGGACACATTACACTGGTCACAGAAATTGGCAGCAGAAAATTGTTCTGAAAAACATGTAAACTCTTTCATAACTATCAATAACAATTGCTGATGATTAAGTCGGACTAGCAAAACGCTGTGATATATGATACTGTAGAATTATCATTTTATTTCGGATTGAGAAGGGCAGTGTCTTTTTTTCTTACCTTAGGCACTGAAATGACTTTAAAATATCTAATATGGTGTATCAATAGTTATTTTTCTCTATTGTTTGTCTTTTCTTAGAGAAATGTTACGGAAAAAACAAAAGTACAAGATTCATTAGCCATATATAAATATATATAGTTTGTCTTTACGTCTGTTACTTAGGCTGAAGAGCATGGGTGTCATGAGGAATTTACTGTATTGGATCGGCAATTGGCTTTGTAATAGGGAACAGAGGGTGGTAATTAAAGGCTCTGCTTCTTCTTGGCAGAACGTTACTAGTGGGGTTCCACAAGGGTCTGTATTAGGTCCCTTGTTGTTTGTTGCCTATATAAATGGCATCGACAGAGATATTTTGTGTACAGCTAAGAAGTTTGCTGATGACACCAAAATTGTATTCTGATGTATCTTCCAAAAGCGATTCTGAGAAGTTTCAAGCGGATTTGGATAAGATTTTTTCCTGGTCTCAGGGGTGGCAAATGCTTTTTAATATTGATAAATGTAAGATAATGCACATTGGTAGTAGTAACCAAAAGTTTACATACAATCTTAATGGTGTGGAGTTACAGGAGGTCTCTGTTGAAAGCGACCTAGTTATCTACATTGACTCATCTCTGCAACCTTCTAAACATTGTCTTGAAGCTGCTAAAAGGCGTAATAGGGTTTTAGGTATGATCAAGAGGAACTTCAATTTTCTGAAAGAGGACATCGTAGTTAGGCTTTATAAGCAGTTGGTTAGGCCTCATCTGGAGTATGCTGTGCAGGCTTGGAACCCTTAGTTTGCTAAGGATAAGGAAGTACTTGAAAAGGTCCAGAGGAGGGCTACTAGGATGATTAGTTCCTTATAGGCTGTTACTACTGTTGAATCTCACCACACTGGAGCTTGGGAGGTAACGTGGGGACTTAATCCAGGATTTCAAGATTGTGTATGGTTTCGACAATTTATCCTTTACCGACTTTTTCATGTTTGCTAACAGTAGTTGTACTAGAGGTCATTGTCTTAAACTCCAAAAGTCGCATAGTAGGATTGATATTCGGCATAACTTTTTTTTGTTCTAATAGGGTTGTGAATGAGTGGAATGGTTTGCCTGAGAAAGTTGTATTTGCCAGTAGTGTCAATGGGTTTAAAAATGCTTTGGACAAGCACTTTAAGCATTGTATTCGGGTCTGAGTGTTTGTGTCTTCAGTTTTTTCCCTCTCCCTATAGGGTCCTTGATGGGGACATAAGTGTCCCTCCTGATCACTTTTTCTACTAAACTAAACTAAACTAGAGAGACTTGACTTGTTACATGTTATTGTTTTTGGCAATAAGCCTCAGAAAAGTTTTTTAAGCTGGATGTATGTAAAGCTGAATAAATCTTGTCATTCTATTATTCTATATATATATATATATATATATATATATATATATATATATATATATATATATATATATATATATATATATATATATATATATATATATATATATAATAATTTCTCAATTCGTTATTGTCTGAGTGAGCCTCGCACTGCATTCCGTATTCCACAAATACCTCTTTCGGAGATTTCGAGACGTAACGGTACAGAACGTTCAACAATGATCTTGAGTGATATCTGTGTTGCAATTATTAGTAGATTAACAATGCTTTTCCAGTTTTCGTAAAAGTCTGCCTCTGAAAAGGTCATGATATTAACAAGTTGTCATGATTAGAAAGGTTGTTTCCTGATATTGTCTTTCTGTGTTAACAATAAAATGAAAGTGAAAGGGAAAGCACTTATAGTGCTATAATGTAATTATTTGAAATGTCAATGCGCATGCTTCAGCTGTATTTTATACTCGTTCATGCAATATAAGAGGAAATAATCAACTAACATTCTGAAGTCGGTGTACTATACGATAATGATATATTCGTGTTTCAAGCTTCCTACGAGAGAACAATAAATCCTTGAAAGCTGTGGCTCCACCCCCTCCATACCATAATCCCTACCATATAGAGAGCTGAGATATATCCCAAGGTGTACAAGATAATTCATTCTTCTGTCTGATATTTATTTGAGTTTTTAAAACTGCTAAGAGGCCAATGAACTAGCTGACATTGCTGCAGCTCTCGGTAGCTTCCTCGCTGTTGTCCCAGCCAACAATTAACACCATTGGAAACACAGTCGTAAACAGTCGTAAGTTTATACAAAGAAAAACACCCCCACTTATGCCAACCCACTAAAGAAAACAGATTAAATCTCTCCACTAAACTTGAAATTAAAAGGAAATTCTTCCTCAACGGAGAAAGCATGAACGTGCCATATCCGTGCGTTCAGAATGGCAAATATAAAGCAGAGTTACAAAAGGTCAAACCAAAGTTGGACTTGATGATTATTTTTTTCTCGTTTAAGGGTCATAGTATATTTATGTACCTCTCCTCGCTACGCCACTACGACCCTATAAGAGGATGGACACGGATCCAAACGTAAATACGGAGCGTATGGCATGTGACTTCAGCGTGGTGCCTGCGAGATATATTAATCACATGACTGCACTCACATTTCAATAGTAACATTAATTTATACGTTATTTTAAAGTACTACAATTACAAACTGACCTGTTTGTGTTCCATAACGTATTAGTTAGCAGTATATATGTAAAGCCCAAGTTACATGATCCAGCATATGAAACTGTAAGTGCATTCATATTTAACGGAAAGCAATTTCTGAATGTATTGTGATATTAGAACAACAATTCTAAGTATTGTAATAGTTTGTCAAACAAGCATCGAGATAAGAAACAAACCTGAATTAAATGTGTTCAAAGGGCTGAATCGGCATCCATTAGTTGCAGCAATGCTTAGTTTATCCTGAATCGTACGTATCAATTGCGAAATCCTAGGAAATACAGCTCTAAGGTGAAAACAGTTATTTACAGTATGCCTTTTCAACATGATGTAGAATGATCAGATTAATTAAAAATGTGCAAATCAATTACATTGAAATATACTTTTAGTTCTCCATACTTAGTAACTTTACCACAAGATATATAAAATATATTAAATTATTCAAACCATATTGAACAACTTAGATCAAGGTTAGAGAGAATTTGTCAGCTAAGCCCCCAAACAGCATTGATGGAGCGGGGGGGGGGGGAGGGGGTGGGCTTTTGGAAATGAAGACTAGACCATTCCTCTTCTCTTAACACTTCACACCAAAACGCTAAATCTATTGACCATGAATAAGATTCCATTTCCTTTGCAACACTGAGTTTTAAAACACGGAAGTTGGGGAAAGTGCTATGCAAGTTTGCCTTATTATCCATGGATTGGACCAACCCACAACGTATGTAGGCATTAACTAATATACTGATATAAAGTGATCAATAATATAGGAAAGTCGAAAGTCGGAAAGTATGGCACGTTTCCATAATTTCCGGGTAGATGTGTGTATTAGTGCTGTGAAAGTGCGACACGTGATTTTGTCATGTCAAACTGTTGATATATTGCAACATTGTAAATCCCTTCGTGGTAAGTCGTCCGTTAATTGTTTATCATTGCGTGTTTTTTAGACACATACTAAGTGTTTTATTAAGTATCCTTCTAAAACTATGCAGACAAGTCACTAAACTGATGAAAGCATGCCATTTCTCAAGATACAAAACACACCTGTGTGACATAATAAAATTTTTATATTTGCACACCAGAACTTTTACAATAATTTCATCAAGGAAATATTGTTTCTAACATGGATGCTCTCGTTTCGAAACAAAAATAATAATAACAACATAAATTGTTGGTGCCCCTCCAACTAGGATTAACTGCGTCCCAAGGGTCCAAACATTTCTGTAAAGCCGTCTCCCCAACATTCCGGTCTTATCAAAGCCATTATGGTAAACATATAGACGGCTGGGCTTCGTGCCTTTATGTATTTAGGTAAGTTAATAACGTAAGATTGTACAACATTTGCGAACAAGCTATGAATTTATTTTCTGTGTGCAAAAAGAAAGTACAACTGTGTAAGTCGCGGCTAAAATCAAGTGAGTTTTAATAAATTAAAAAAAACTTTTTTTCACACAAAATTCAAGCTAATATGCCGCATCAAGTGTTTTTATATATGAAAATGAAAGATATTTTGACAATAAGATCAGGATTTTGTCAAAACCTGGTTGTTATAAATGTAGGCCCCCTTGTGTGAGTCCTTGTTTTGGGGTGGCATACTCCTATTAGAGTCTATATCAATCCGCTCGATTGTTCTCCTTCAGGAAAAGTGCCAAAAAGCAGCGGGAGAACATCTTTTGTGACCTGTTATCAATCATAATCTAGTTTTTTGTGGCTTGCATGTTGAAGAGCATGAAAGGAAGTACATGTGGTGAATAAATTGGGTCAATTGAGGCAATTTTAGACCCCTTTAGGCCTCCCGGGAGCAGCGTAGGAAATTTGTTTACCACTGAGTGAAGAGGTTTGTTTACAAGTGACGAAAACTTCCGGCTCGGATAGCAAAAAATCTTCACGGTCATGGTACGGAAAATTGATGATGCCATGAATGGCCAACTTGTCAGCTATCCGGTGATGGGTAGCGTTTAGCTAGTGAAAACTTCTATCTAGACTTAGAGACCACATTACTTTTGTGATTTAGTGTGTAAGTCAATGGGGCTTTTAATGGGCGTATGCTACCTTGGGTGCAACAAGATGGCGCTAGTGATATTTATATTACTGCAAAGCGTATGTTTCTTTGTAAGTGTGGTATTGCTTCTAAGTTTAAGTTTCTGTGTCATATGTTCCTACAGGGTTTACTTACAATGTACTCTGCAGTCAAGTACACAAGGAATATTCAATTGTAACACAAACATCACTATTTCAATATTTGAAATTCTCAATTTTTATTGGGGGTGGCGATCGATTATACTTTAAAAGGTATATGTAGTATAGCAGTGTTAACAGTGTACTTGCTTTTGATAGTTTTTCGACCAAACCACCTTTGTCATAATATAAGAAAGCAGAAAATTAAAGCCAATATTGCGCGCCTTTTGGTGGAATAGACAAAATCGGTTTCGTTTGTTTACATATGTCACGTGACCTGAAATGGGTACTCTCAAAGTACTAGTTACTGCCGAGTATAAACAAAGTCGTATTTTGTCGTACTCGCTGTTTCTTCGGAAAACGATTTAGATACGTCCAAGGATCACAGGAGCAACGAACTGTTGAAAGAGGAGGAATATAAATCATTAAGAAACCCCGAACAAAATCCGTGGGTGAGTTACTGAGTAAGAATCGGAAAACATTTCTCCCGGTTCATGATGATTGCGTGTGTGCAAGTGCCCTACATCAGTTTCGCTACAATTTTCATATTAAGCTAGGTCCAATGCGGAGACAGGCTGTAATGTAATGATACTGTGCATGCTTGATAACGTAGTAAGGTTTTCATGTATGCGTAGGCCTAGACCATGGCCTAGGTTCTTTATCCGTCCCCTGTGTATACACACTGTTCATAGGCGCCGGCCCACTCTCACCTTTATTGCTTACACAATTTGTAAATACAAGGCTTACTACAGAATACAAATTTGTGGCAGGCGACTTGCAATTTTCATTGGGAAAGAGGGGAAAAAAGAAAGATAAGCAAAAAATTGTACATCTCACCCACACCATTTTTGATTTTGAAATTGATTATCTTTTATTTACTTTTTTTTTCTTTTACTTGTGTAGAGCACTTAAACCATACAACTTTGTCAACGAAAATCTAAACCAAGGGAAAATGCCTCATTTTTGCTGTGCTGGTGGTTGTACAAACTCATCCGACAAACAAGATCTGTCTTTTCATAGTTTACCTTTACGAGACAAGAAAAGATTAAATTTGTGGATCACAAAAATGAAACGAGATCCCAAATTTTTCAGAGTTAATAAACATGCAAAAATATGTTCAAGCCATTTTACTGAAGATGACTTCATCGAGCCACTTGCAAACAAGAAGAGGTTGAAGAGAACTGCTGTACCTTCAAAATTTATTTGGACAGAGCCAGGGAGGGAAAGTACAGAAAGACAAGTGTTAGGAAAATTACAGGTATGGCATGAAAATAAAGACGAAGAAACAGACACTGCTTCTGAAGGAGAGGGTGATGTACTTGACCCCCAGAGACCATCCTCTGTGTCAAGAAATATCCAGACTGATTACAGTTTTGAGGAATTAGACTTGCCTGCCAGCACAGTTTCTCTGTATCTCATTTGCTGTCTAAAAGCACAACAGAAAAAAAGGAGGAGAAATTCTTTACTCATTTTACTGGATTTAATTCAAATGCACAGTTTAAGGAAACACTTAGATTTTTAGTCCCAAATTTAGATAGAAATAATTTAGTTTACTATGACACCAAAGAGGCAAGAAGTAAATTAATAAATGCAGAATCACTCTTTGAAGATGAAGAATTAAATGAAGGGATATCTCTCACAGTGGAATCAACAAAACGTCCAGGGAAAAAAATCTTGATTGAAGATGAGTTCTTGATGGTTATGATGAAATGGCGAATGGGACTTAGCAATTTGGACTTGGCTGAAAGATTCAATTTGTCAGAAAGTACTGTATCAGTAAAGCTGATAACTTGGTTTAATTACTTGTATGTTATTCTTGGGTCATTAAAGATATGGCCCGGTCGCAATATAATTTTAAGTAATTCACCCCAAGAATTTGTCCAGAAGTACCCTAATACAGTTGTAATCATAGATGCAACCGAATTACAAATTGAAGTGCCAAGTTCACTCCAAAAGCAAAGTGAAACTTACAGTTCTTACAAAAGTCACACCACATTAAAATGTTTACTTGGTGTTGATCCTAAAGGGGGTATAATTTTTGTTTCCCAGCTATATGAGGGGTCCATAAGCGACAAAGAAATTGTAAAAAGATCTGGTTTCTTATCAGTTCTTAAACAAAAACTAGAAATGGGGGGACTACACAAAGGAGATGCAGTTATGGCAGACAAAGGTTTTGATATTGAAAATGAATTGAAAGCAATGGGGTTAAATCTCAATATCCCCACCTTTTTGAGAGCAAAGGGAAGTTTCTCAGAAGAGGATGTAATTAGGACACAGACAATTGCCATGTACAGAATTCATGTTGAAAGGGCTATTGGGAAGGTTAGGAGGTTCCACTTGTTTAATTCAGTAATACCAGTGACAATGTTTGGTACAATAAATCAAATCTGGACTGTTTCTTGTTTGTTATCCAACTTTCAAAATCCAATTCTTTGAGAAACTCAGTACAGCATAGTGTAGTCGAAAGGTTCTTTACCATATATGTATAAACAAAAATCAATGGGACTATTCCTATAAGCTATGACATCAATGATGAAGAATGAGTTAAGCTTTGGTAAAGCAATGACAGTCCAATATTCTTCATCAAAAGGAACTCTTGTAGCAATCATTTCATTACTGTCACTCAAATAAACAATGAAATCACACCATTTTAAACAAGTTAGGGCCATCTGACCTTGCACTTGGGTAAAGTAACCAAACTTTTGTTCACGTTTAAGAATGTATTCCTCACTGTTGTCTTTAAGTTCAAAATAAAAGTCATGGGATTTCACAATCTCCTCCACCTTCTTTCCTCGTTGCGTCATTGGGCACTTTATTTCAAGTAATCCGAAACAAGGCTTGAGAGCTGGGTTAAAAACCTTTCCATCAGGGGTACATCCTAGGTGTGGGTGCTTGGGATTTACAACAAGTCCGGAATCAAAGACACAAAAATTTGGAATTTTCTTTTTCATTTGTTTAATGTAAATACTTAAGGCTTCCTTTTCTTTTGACAATCCATGTTGAATTGAAGCTACTTTACTCAAATCCTTTGTACCATAAATGTCTTTGAACATGGCTTCTGTGGGAGGTTTTTTTCGAGCAAGAACTTTGCCAAAGTTTGACGCTGTTAATCTTTTCTTACGTGCTGACTGCCATTCAGCAGACTTATACTGCATGACTGTCCTTTTCTGAAGTACATGAGAATCCTCAATGTAAATGGATATATTTTCATTAAACCAATCCTTTTGTGTAACACAGGACACACAATCCAGATCAAAATGTATAGTTAAGTCATCAGCAGGTAATTTTGGAAATGACTTACACATTTGGTTATCAATATCACTGAAATTTGGAAAGAAATCTAACGAGTGCTTATATTGTGTTGTGAGATTAGCACAGTCAAAGAGTTGATATGACAGGCAAGAGCCTACGGGTACATTTCTAAAGACTGTTTTTATGTTTTTTGGTGTATCTTGTTCCATCAAAAGGTATGAAAAAGGGGGTGGTTTCTCCAGCTTTTTAAGGTATGTAACATGGGCATCAACCGCTGAAGCAGACAGTCCATCAGATACATTGAAACCTCGAGCATCATAGAGTTTGTATCGAACAGGGTCCTTCTTCCTACTAACGTCCTTTTTATCAGTTATAGCATTTGCAAAATGAGTAGCCATTACTGGCAATGGCGTAATGTTTGAAGAGCGAGGTATATGCCACTGCTGTGGTTTACTTGTACAGGTTGAACCCACAGGTATTTCGCTAATTCCATATGATGAAAAATCATTAAGCTGAAACAGTAAGGCAAACACATGATTACAATGTCCACCACTCCCCGCTTTACATGAGCAATGTCCAGAGATTAATTTTGCACGATTTTTTCCCTTTTCGAACGAGATATATACGTTATGAGGCTCTTCATTTTTCTTCATCGACCTATGGCATCTTGCGCGAATTACGTTAGGTTTAACGTTAGTAACAGTACTACCACTTGCTTGGCCTAAATCACGTAGGCCTACGTAAATATCATGGATGTAGCCCTCTTTAAAAAACTTCCAACTTTTGTTACCGGTATCACCCTTACCAGCTGTGGAAATCCAATCGGCCCATGTTGCGGGAACGAACTGAGGTACTTCTGAAAAACATTTTGTGAAATTAAGGTCGTTACTTATCCAACATATACAGCAATCAAAATGAAGTTTGCAACACCTACAATTCGACGCCATTGCATTTGTCTAACACAGTTCGGCAAGCAGGGCGACCGGTTCCGCGAAAATTAAACAAAATGTAAACACCCAATTCAAGTCACGTGACTTCCGAAACCGCATTTGTCTATTGGGAGGAAGTGGGGTCGGTAGAAAAGCGGTAGGGAGTAGTAGGAAGGGCTAGGGAGGGTTTTTATATATAGCTTAAAAGGTAACCAAACTCCAAGGTTAATTCGCGGCGGGCAATGAATTCCACAATAGGAACTGCACGTCAGATGGGCTTCTCCTGGAAGGTGTGGTATTTTAGGTTAAAGGATGATCCCCAAAATGAGCTACTTCATTCCAAACGGTATCCTCTTGAAACCACGCTGCACTAAATGACTATCATTGCAAGGTCTTTAAAACAGGGTTGGGTGACGATTAATTGGTAGAAGTGTCTGCCTAACGGAAATTTCGGCTCCAGAACATTAAAGTCAAATAACTCAGTTTTAATTTTGTGTAATATTTCAATATATAAAATTATGTACACTTCAACGCTATCGTAAGAACATTTAAGCAACGTATTGTTAGATTGCATACACCATGAATGTACTTAAGAACTTCATTATTTTTTCTTAGATTGGTTAAATACCAATAAACCTGTGTTTGCTGCAGTATTGTAGTACTCCAGAAGTGTTTATTGTTGTGTAATTAAGTAGTATTCACTCTAGCACGGGATCTGAAGTACTCAGACATTGCAGTACTCGTTCTATCAGTGAAAAATCTTATTCGGATGCACAAATACTCATACTTGAGCTCGATTTTAAGCATATGGTTCTCGATTAGAATGAGTACTTAGAAATTACTTGAGGGTACTAGATTAAAAGGGAGCTATGTTCTATTGAAGTAATAACAAGAATCCGCAGAAGTTTTTATTAATTACATATAAATTGCGGTATAGCTTTACTATATTACTTCACTTATGCACCTATACCCCAGCAGAATACCATTTACATGCCACTTAAAACATTACACAGTATACATGAGCAATTTTTATCGAACAGTTGGTAGTACATCCTTTTTAGCCAAACAATCCTGCATCATTCTATGGACACCAGAAAATGTTTGATAATATTGACAAGATCAAGGTAAGAGCAAAGTCGTCATATTATATATTACATTATTTATTATACTACAAGGACTCCATAAGGGAACAGAAGTTTTTAAAGATTACATAAAAAATACTACTAAAGTACCGCATGAAAAGAACACCAGAAAATATTTGATTTTGTTGGCACATTATGAATTTTGAGAGCAATATCAAGGTCCGAGCAATGTCATACGTCATATTATATATCACATTATTTATTTTACTACAAGGACTCCATAAGGGAACATAAGTTTCTAAAAGATTACATAGAAAATACTACAAAAGTACCGCATGAAAATAACACCTAGTTAGTAACCCGGGTTGTAAAATGTTGAACTAGGACACTTACCGGTCACTCGGTTCCTAAAATGTTGTATGGTGCTTGGTAGTGGGAACCACAAATACTCGGAAGTACTTGATAATCGCATACATCTCCCTATCCACACGCTGGGTCATTGTGCAAGAAATGTATGTCCTTCTTGATGTTTTGATGCTGTGACTTTCAGGTTAGGGAACAAACGACAGAATCACCTGAATACTATACGAAAATGGAACCTCTGTGATTTCTGTAGCGAAAATCCCTGTTCTTATGTGAATGTCTTTCATCAAACCACACGGTTTATATAGGCTACTTCTTTTCAAAAATGTCAACGCATTGGCACCGTTTAGGAAAATTTTTCTCGTTACTCGCAAAGCGGGTACTTTTTCAAATAATAAAAGGCCACAATAGAGTTACACTATTTTAAAAGGGGTACATCTCATTGATAAAAATGGGCACTGTTAATTTACAATCTGGATCATTGTGATGATCGTTCACAAATGTGTACACATGTCCCCTGTGTATCTGATTTTCCCGCACCTGCAGTAAAAGTATGGTGTTTATTACAAATGTGCATGTAATGAAAATACCTGAAAATACACACCTTTGAATAAATGAAACTCACACATTCGACATCCAACGCACTAATTTGTAGACAGAGAGATGCCGGTTATGATTAAGTCTCCGTACGATATCGCAATGTGGTCTGTGTACCTTCAAAACTTCATTAACATGTATTGCAAAACTATGAAATTCCAAAGTATCAATTTTCATAGTATGTTCGACTGGAAATGTCAACGACGCAGCTTTCTGTTAGTTGCGACGTAGTTTTATAAAGTATATATGGGAAGGCTGAACTAAATAAAGTGAGCAAAATATAGTAAGGTTAACAAGAAGTATGATGTTATACATACAAAATATTACAAAGAAGATTGATGGTTAATATTCATATCTATCAGATAATCGCTGGAAGGTATCTGTACTACGTTAATCATGGTAGTTTTCGGTTTCTTAACTGTATCTATATTAACAATATATGAAGGTCATTAGTGCAACAACGCAAAATACACACTAAGATTTGTTTCTACATAGTACTCAATTATGTCAAAATGTGTATAATCGAAAGAAGATCCCTCTTTGGAATGAAACAGAGAAATGAGAGTTTATCTTAATTTAATGTTGTGGTTGGTTATCAGCGATGTCCTTTACAAAACGACATACGTCATAAATTCAGTACAGAGCAATCTTTCAAGTTGCTTCAAAGTATCTAGTATAAGGTCATTAAATACATACGAGACACTCTAGCTGCCTGTACAAAACAATACTCTTGTTATGCTTAGGTATCAACAACAAATCCTGACTTTCCTTTTTTAGATTAACTAGGATAGTTTATTTTCATAAATAAATGACGAAATTGTGTCAATAGTTACGCCTGGTCCACTCGTTTTATAATAATTTGTAATTTGCTTACGTCATTATTTGACGTGGCAGTCATACGTTAATGATGGCGTGACTGCTTACACGTATGAATAAATGGCAAACCGAAAGTGAAACAAGCATTTCATGAAATATCAAAGGTCAATTGAAAAGAGTGCTTCAAGTAGCAATTAATCATTGGTACGCCAATAGACACAGATAAGACTAGTATAATCTATAAAATACGGTTCTATGACGCACGGCGATGAGAACTACTACCTTACTATGTACAAAAGGATAACCATAACATTGCACTGTGTTTGCAAAGTAATATAAGTTTATGTGTAACACTTAAACGCCCTAAGGCCAAGCATGTAAATAAGTTACAGAAATTATCAACTACTATAAAAAAAAAAAAAATTACCGCTGTAGGTATTTCTAATGTTCACCTTACTTTCAGCGACGATCAATATGACAAATTATCGTTTCGTATTTCGAGTTAGTGTGTACAAAACCCATTGCATTTACCACTGAGCATATATATTTTCCACCATTCATTCTAACATTACATTTTAAAACATACTGAGTAGCTAATAAATATGATTACGCCACAACGGCAGTTATAATTGATTGAGGTTTAGATGACTTACGAACAACGTTGCGTTCTGTAGGAAACCAACGATGAACAAAGATGTTATGTCGTCTTGCAAGCAAACTATCGTACGTGCAGTTTTCGGTAAATAGTATTTCCTTGCTTATCAATACTTGAACTTTGGATTGTAGATTATAAAACCTGGTATAGTGTAGACTTTTCTGCATATATGGCAAACATGTCTGTGGTATAGATAATAAAATATGTTTACTTTGTGGGCGAGCTGTGTTAACCAACGAATATAAATAACATCAAGCGATATCGATGAAGTAACGTTTGACTTTTGGGTAAATTATTCATAGCATAATACATACATTTCCCTTACGTTAGTTTAGTATATTTTGGATAAGACTATTCGGTTCCATAGGAGTTCATTGGTTTGACTGTTTACATTGACATGATATTCATGTCTCATGTAATCATACGTGAACCTTCCCAGTTAACGCAATTACTAAAATCGTGGAAATCATTATATATTAACATTAAACACATTAATATTCGAATTGGTTTAGGAATTATCAAGATTGTACACCAAGAACGTTCCATGTACAAAATGGATACAAATAAAAACATTATCGAACTGAGAGAACTGTTTTGTCGTTTAGTTCGAAACGTCCACAGTTTTAACATAATGAAAACGTTAGCCCAACCACGGTACGGCATTTAACGTCACTACCTGATGATATTGGCAAGTACAGGACCAAAATCGTCATCACTGAGAAATATCAACTTTATTTTTATTTACATGGAGGTAACAACTAATCGCGTGAAAACATCAAATTCATTTATGTACACTATAATCTTTTGCAAAAGATTTACGCCGTCGACCGCCTACCAGATCTTAAAATATTAAAGAAGTTAGAAAGTTATGATTGTCTGTTTGGTGCAATGTGTTTTGTTTAGAACTATGAAGTTATATTCCTCAGTTGCAAAAAGTAAGATGAGTATCTTTTCTTAAACATTTCATATTTAATGATTGCGTTACTCGTTCCAGACGGTTTTGATGATCATTGTAAAATATTGGTATATAATGACTCAACGAAGTGTAATTTTCTTAGTTTCATACAAACAACACTTTTTTAAGAGCTGACGTTTCTAAATAAAAATCAACGCCTTGATGACAACGTATAAGCCAAATTAAAACAAAAAACAGACAGGTTAATGAGCACGGTGAACACAATGAGATGGATGAAAGGGGATAATACATTTTCATTTTCTGTGCATGTTTTTGTCCCTTCTGTTACTGTACTGTTACTTGTCATTTAGCCTCTGAAGAAGATCCTGCTAGGATTGAAATGTCAGGCCAACTTACTTTTATACCTTCTATTACACAGGCTCTCTAGTAGATAAGCAGATTGCTAACAGTTTTATTTTATTATAGTTAAAATTCAGAACACAGAAAAAAGACCCCATTTCATCATAACAGGGAAACATTTTGCCGAAGGGAAACAGGAACGGGTCTATGCGGTAATTAATGTAGCTTGAATGTGAAACTTCAGCTATATTTAAAAACAATAGATTTATTACCATATATGGTAACACACAGTTCAATTTTAATCAGTTCAAGTGGACAATACACATTAACACTAAAGAATGAAACTAGAGCCCAAACACTTTGGTGTACATTATCCTGCGTCCTTCATTGATAAGTGCACGTTTAATGAAGTGGACAGTTCAGTGTAGTGGTAAAAATAATGAGATTTTTTTTCCCAGGTACATGGTTAGATTAGTTGTAATAAGTGCGTAGAAAACCATGCCGAATTTTCCTGCGCTACGATAATGCGGCACACGTAAAGACCATACATGAGTAAGCAGTCGTGTCCAAATATATAAGATACACCGTCTGAACAACTTTCCTCCCCGCCTTGCCTAGCTAACTTGATCCGCACTTAATTCTTCTTGATTTCATGGTCGATTCGGCTGAGGTAATTCTGCACCGTATATCACCAATCAGATTTGACCTCGTGGGTCACGCAAGTCTATTGGAGCTGCCCGTACGGCACTTTGCTGTAATGCAGGAGTGGACAACCTTTTTGAATGAATGGGCCATATTTTATGAGTGAAAGATTGACAGAGAGGCACCTAACCAACGACTTGCTGTTGATTTCAAACCTTTGATTCCAAGGACTTTCGAGCAATAGATATGTGTACTTAATCTGCATTCACGAAAAACATAATGCCAATACAGTACAGTTGATAATTAATAGTGGTAATGGACCTACCTGACAGCATCATTAGTGCAGATAAATTCTAAGCAGCTACCTCGTTTTTTGTGATAATGTAAAATAGGTTGATTTTTTTTCTTTTTCTTGAGACATCTCACAGGCCGGAAAAAATCACTGGCGGGCCACATGTGACCCGCGGGCCGTAGGTTGCCCACCCCTGCTGTAATGTAAACAACGTTTACGTACAAAGATAATTCTAGCCGCCAATATGTGCTGTTTGGGCCTAGTTTAGTTTATTAGTAGAAGCAGCTTCCGGGGATTAGCTTAACAGAACCATCTTATCTCCAGTCGATACAGAATGCACTAGTACATAGACAAGATGCCATTTTTGTTGCATGGAAGCCGCTCTCAGAAAAAGGTATTTGGTATTGACATTGCTATACACCCCATATCCCTTGAGTAGTAGCTGTAAATAGAAAGAAGACTGTTTGTTGCTAGTAAAAAATAATCAGAATATAGAGAAAAAGTCCCCATTTCTTCGGAACAAGGATATCTTTTGCGAAAGGAAAACAGGTTAGGATTTATGCGGGAATAAATGTAACTTGAATGTGAAACTAAATATATTTATTACCATATATTGTAACACACAGTTCAAAGAATGGAAGTGTAATTTTAATCAGTTCAAGTAGACAATACAAATTAACACTAAAGAATGAAACTACAGCCCAAACACTTATGTATATATTTTCCCGCGTCCTTCATAGATAAGTGTACTTTTGAACGACCAAGTCGTATAACATTTAATGAAATGGACACTTCAAAGCAATGGTAAAATTAATGAGACATTGTTTCGCAGGTACCTGGTTAGATTAGTTGTAATAAGTGCGTAAAAAACCATGCCGTATTTTCCTGCGCTACGATAAGGTGGCACACGTCCCGACCATACATAAGTAAGCAGTCGTGTCCAAATAGGCTATATTAGATACACAGTATGACACATTCTCCTCCTCGCCTGGCCTAGCTAACTTGATCCTCCTTTAGCTTCGTGATTTAGACTTGGATGGGGTAATTCTGCACCGTATATCACCCACCAGAGATGACCTCGCAGGTCACGCAAGTCTATTGGAACTCCCCGTACTAGACTTTGCTGTAATGTAAACAACGTATACGTACATGGATAATGCTAGCCGAGACTCTGTGCTGTTTGGGCCTAGTTTATAATAGTTTACTAGTAGAAGCTTACTAGTATCGCGAAAGTTTTTTTTTTCTCGAAAATTCTTGTATTTCAATACGAAGAGATATGTTTATAGTTTTATAGTAATATCTCATTCTTTCAGTAATAAAAGAGGATTTTGAACAAAGTAAAATTATTAGTTAAAGAGAGTGAAAGTTCTCTCACAAATTACAATTAACAATATCACGTTGTTAGATTCGAAGGAACCTTAGCCCAGATTATGCTATTTGCTCCTGGAATTGAACTTCCAAAACCTGGATATGCTTTATTTACTTAATTCCCGATATTGAATTTGTAATTCCGGGAGAAACTGCTTAACAACCTAAAAATTTTAGCCATTTTGTCGGATTAGGGTAACCAACGTTTTATAACACGTTCGTGACTGCAAAACAGGAACATCTTTAATATCCTTTACGAAACAATCATTTATTATATCGAGTAGCATGGACAAATCATTGGTCACCTCGGCGGTTTCACTTTTACTTAACTGCATCTAGTGTCTTAAAGCTATCCGGATAGTAGCATATACAAGTTGTATATACCTGCAATGAAGAATTAAGGTCCATTTTAATAGCTAACAATTGAAAAATACATCCGATATTTAGTTGCTGTTATTTATATAACACCAAACATATATATATATAAATATATATATATATGAAGAATGGGCTGTATTTTTCTATTGTGATTAGTAAAATATCGAAAGATCACCCTTGCAGTATTTCCTTCTATTACAAGTCTACAAGTTACAGTTGAATAACCATGTGTACTGCCTCTATGTAGATTTTATATGTACTGGCTGTGTGTACATTCCACTAGAATGCATCAAGAGTAGAATAAAAGAAGGTCCCTTTTTCGTTCTTATGCGAGTTTAGTGTTATTTGATAGATGGAACAAAACATAACCAATATTAAAAACAACAACGCAGATAGTTCCAAAAGCTCCATATTTAGTTGTTTATCAATGTCTAACACGTAATGTAGCGTAATCGGACTTATATTTTAAAATACCAAAATGTAAGATAGACGAAAAACAAGGTGAGTTTTGAACCATAAATTTGCCAAAATACAGTGTACTACTAAGGATTTGGCTGAATAAATCACGATTCAGCAGGCTAAATGTTCATCGGTACTGATAATAGGGCTTTTATAGTCAAATTTGAGTAGCGAATACAGAAAAGGGCGGGGATATACAAGTTGTCTATTAGTAGGTTCTTTGGTCTAGTTTTAGGGTCATTGCTGCATTACAATCTACTAACCATTGGTTCGTAGAGAACGTTAATAATCAGTAAAGCACCCAGTTACATAATTAGTATATACATTGTGTATAACAAACATTATGCTGGTATTATATTATCCTCAGCCCATATTGCTAACGGTATTATACACATTATGTAACTAAAATAAGCTAATACGTCTTCTGTTAAATCTTTGCTACCGGCGTAGATAGAAGTCATTGTTCGAACACAAAATATATTTGATACAAAGGAGCTTGATATAAAGACTACGTTTAACCTTGCTGGAGACATTGTCGTTTAATAAGGCATACCGTATGACGATCAAGGAAACCTAGCTTCTACCAGCTTCTCAAGCTAGTGCAAGTCATGGTTTGGTATATCGCATGCAATCTTTTATTTTATGGCCAAAACAATAACAAAGAAATGCCTAAACCAACATATACATGCATTTTATTGGAACAAGCCGGTGAGGATGTGCTGTCAGCGTTATTTTATTCCTGAGCTGTAGAAAAACAGTTATGATGCAAACTGAACACAAATAAATATAATAATATGATTTCTTTGCCTCTACATAAAAGAACAATGAAGTGAAAAGATGACAAAGTAAGCAGACACCTTGCATGGGTCACATGTTATTTAGTTAAGTTAATAGCTATAAAATATTATTTCATGGTGGTTCATTCGACTCCTTTCCATTCGAATGAGTTATTCTAATGCCTTATACTCTGGAAGGAGAGGACAGAGTGCTGGGTGACAAGTTGGCAGGAGTATTCAAGTTTCTGTCAACATGTGTGGATATGCATTACGTTATACTATTAAGAATTGAATGAGCGGCTAATTAGTTTTAATCTTTTATCAGTGGGGAACCTTTGGAGTGTTGACACTTCTTGCTTCCCTAATTATAGTATCGATAAAAAAAATGGTAATTAACTCTTTAGTGAAGATCTTATTTACTTTTGGCGATACCTTCACGTATTGGCAAATAAATTATAAGTTCAACGAACAGTTTTACAGAGAACACAGATGATTGCCGTATCAACAAAATGACTTTACTTGTGTCATTGACATGCTTTTGAGGGAAATTTGAATAGTGGGCGTACAATAGTTTCAATTTTATCGGACTTTGTGTTGGTCATGTTCCGAATCCTCGAGTTATGAATGTCGAGTCTTTAACACTGTTGTACAGCACAGTACATTTGTTTAATAACATACACAAAATATGTTACTGTCGATATTCTTTCAACGTTGCGAATTTGTCAGGCTATTAAACAAGTACTATTTGGTTGGATAGGGAGATTGTGGTTTGAGGTTAGCTTTAACCATTGTGTCAACTAGTTCATCTCCCTGCACGATTAAGATACAACCACATATGGTTTGAATTACCAATTGTGTATTACCATAGTCTAGTCATGTATAAGGTAAAGTAGTGTATGTTCGAAATAGCAGAGGTGAAAGGTAGGCAACGCTATCCTGATATAGTGTAGGTCTAATGTGGATCTGTATCAGACATTTCCTCCGCATTACTCATACATATTCCATCACTCTTAAACCTGACTCACTTTATCCTGTATGTTTAATTTGAGTGTAAACAATAAGATAGCATATTATCTTGTACTCCAAAGTTTACCCACATTTGTTAATCTGTTTATATAATAAATCAAATAAGTAAATACAAATATTGAATTTGTTTGTTGCAATTACTGTATTGAAAAATAAGTAGTTCATGAAATTTGCAGATTTTATTTCAAATGTTGGTTATATGACGACTATGTCGTCACGACAGACTTTCTTGCACATATTTTCCAAGTTCAACTGACCACGTGATCATTGATGTTCTCCATTAATCAATACAAAGCTATAGTTCATAATTTGACATCCTAGCTAAATGGTTATAATGATATCTGCCGTATTCTAATTTTGGCATGCGCGTAATGTTTATACTGTTGGTGTTGTTATTTGTCATAAATCGCAGACGAACTACACCTTTTGTCTAGCTGTATATGGCATTGTTCCAAACAATTTAGTATTACATATTAATGCCTCTCTTATAAATTAATCTTCTGAAACAACTCCCCCTGCCCTAGGGTCCTTCAGTCGTTAATATAGTGTCAATAACACCTCGCTTACCACCTTTATCTTACTAAGACAATCTTTAAAACACTAATTTTACTGCGTGATTGCAATCGATCGTGAAGCTAGCATTTGTCTTCAGCTTAACAAAATAGGTGGCGCTATGAAGCAACGACACAACGCACATAACAGTTTTAGGAGGAAATGTGCAACAATCTTTGTAAGCACTCTCCCACACGCCTCACACACCTCACACAAAATGGATTCTTGGTCGAACTATTATAGTCTCACCACCATAGACCTTTTTGAAATTTCCACGCAATGCATTTTCATGACAACTGTAGCTATGGTAAACTAAAGAATTTCAATACCATGCAACAGCCTTACAACAATTACTACATCACCGTGTACATGACATGTTGGGTGCACGGATTAAATAACTTAAGGCCTACCTTATAGCAAAATGGCGAACGAAAGATTTATCGTACTTACAAACTGAGCATAACGTAAAATAAAGTTTACTGGTTTTTTTTTCTCCAAAATATAATTTAACTGTACCACCAAGCATTCGTTCCTTAGGGGCAACCGACAAGAGGAAGAAGAATTAGCTTGTGGTGTTTAATTCAATATTATTAAATAATATTATTAAATGTGTTTTATGTATTCAATATTACTGTTGGGCTTATTGCACATATACTCCTTTCCGATATTCAAAACGTAACGGAACAGAACGTTCGACAATGATCTTTTGTGAAAACTGTGTTTCAACTTTTAGTTGTAGACAATGCCAAGGGCGTAGGAACCGGGGGGGGGCTGGGGGAGCGCCAGCCCCCCAGTGAAAAATTGAAAAATATGGGGGGGGCGGAAGTATCGTTCCGCCCCCCCGCTCCGCAAGTCAGAAAACCCCTTTTTCATTTCTAAATGAGAAAAAAATCTCATTTGAAGCACCAAATTGCATCTAAGGCCAGGTGAAAATGCAAAATTCTGTACAAAATGGAGTGGGTGTTGAAGTGTGCTATATTGCACCAAATTGCATCTGAGGCCACCTGGAAATGCCAAAAAATTCCAAAGGGGAGGGGGACACCCCCTCCCCTTAGACCCCTCCCCCAGGCCGGCCGCGAATATTTTTTTCCCAAACTGAACTGACACTGAAACTATTTCGTCGATTCTGATTGGTTCTCAGCGAGCACGTGATATACTTTAGTTTTCAACATGGATCTTCCATAATCTGTCGATATCAGTATGATCAACACGAACAAATTTAAGATATTCACATTAGCAACTTCCCAGAACCTTTGGTAGGTATATATGAACGAAAGTAAATAGTAAATCAACTATTCCCAACTACTGCGCCCATTATAGGCAGTCCCCGATCGTTTGTTTACTCGCTTGACTCCGTTCTACACAGCACATACATGTAATGTAGCCTATTGTACTGTGTATAGTATACAACACAATAAAACACAGTGCATTTGTAATTGTATACAGGTAGCCGATGTACATATGTACGAGGTGTTTGTGTACATTCGGGGTTGCGATACTTTTAGTTTTATAATCATAAATTCAAAATGTACTCAGTCAATGAATCAAGATAGGCCTAGTCGAATATGCAGTGGCAGTGGCCATGAAGACGCGCGAGCGAGTGTGTCAGCCATTGAGTGTACCGTCAAACATGGCATTTGACGATATGTCTGTGTCTTTTGACTTGTTAACTATATGTGTTTCCGTACGTACAGGTTATAAGGCTATATACAACTATAGTTGTATATAGCCTTATAACCTATACGTACGGAAACACATATGTTTACCGGCACCATTAGAAGTTCTTGTACATGGTATGGTGACCTAGTAGTCCTGCATTAACCTTATATACGTATTCGTATTAGTTTGAAATCTCAAATTCACTAATATAGCCACTACCGCCCTTACAGTAGCTCTTGATAACTGGAAGCCTCACATTGTATCTACATGTAGGCACACTTAGGCCTACATACTTTAGCTTAGCATGTATAGGCCTACGCACGTATTTTTGACATGATGCTGCCCATGAGGATTGGTATGATCAACACTAACAGTGTCACATACATTCATTGATAAACGCAGACTACCATTCCGGTTTTGATCAGCCAATCAAAATCGAGGAAATAATTTCAGTGTCAGTTCAGTTTGGGAAAAAAATATTCGCAGGCCGGCCATCAGTCTTCAGCCCCCCCCCCCCCCCCCACTCAAAAGTATCTTCCTACGCCACTGGACAATGCCATTCCAGTTTTTGTATAAGTCTGCCTCGACATCTCATGATCGAGTTTTACGATAATAAATTTCGCTTACTGCTATTGTCTGTCTGTGATAAAAATGAAGTTAAAGTGAAGGTCAAAGTCAATGTCAAAGTCAAAGACAAAGTGAAATTCGAAGTGAAAGTCAAAGCTCTTATATCGTTTATTTGTTATTATTTAAAATATCTATGAGCATGCTTCAATTCTATTGGATAACTCTCTTAACACAATATCAGGGGAAATAATGAACTAATTTTCTGAAGTCATTGTACTTAATGGTAATGATGTATTAGTGTTTTAATCTCCCTACAAGAGAACAATAAATCAATGAAACGCTGCGGCTACACCCCCTCCCCACCCAAACCCAATATACATATATATATATATATATATATATATATATATATATGTATATATATATATATATATATATATATATATATATATATATATATTATTTCTATCAATTCTCAATGTATATAATACAGATAAAATTGACTATAAAAAGCATGACAGGTCTCAACGACCGCAGCTAGCAGAAAGCCACACTAAGGATAATAAAAGGATAAAGAGATTAAAACGACAGACGATACCAAACAACCAAGAACTTAAGAGAACGACAAGTACAAATCTATATATATATATATATATATATATATATATATATATATATATATATATATATATATATATATATATATATATATATATATATATAAACATATATATATATATATATATGTATATGTATATATATATATATATATATATATATTTATATATATATATATATATATATATATATATATATATATATATTTATATAAAGTGCACATTAGGTGCCCATTGCATATTGAAAATTGCTACCTTAGAGGGACAGTAACGTTAGGGGAACATTTTCGTGCTCCCCTAATGTTTAAGGGTATATCCATTCTGGTATGAGTGCTTCGGTGTACAGGTAATTAGTACCCATTGATCGTGGATGCTGCCCTCTACACCCCTTTATTTTGATTGGACGATTATACATCTGAATGGATATTTATAGCTTGGCAAATTTTGTAGTAGTATATGTGACCTGTGCAAAATTTAGCTATTAGGGACCCATCAAGATATATCTCGTTTATTTTATCGTCCTATCGGTATATGTTTTACTATCGATGCTCTTTTAATGCTGGTAAAACTGACCAATGGAACTGTGACCTTGAAAGTCACAATTTCGATCCCTATCCCTTTCGGTGATACATATACTGATATCCATGTTCATATTGACGCAGTTTCTTTTGGTATACAAACCTTGTGACGTCATCACCGCGCAATGTCGCTAAGTGTAATGTAGAGCTCATATGGACGTGTGTACAGGTAAACGTGTTGTCCGTATGGCCGCAAGTTTTCACACTGTATGCAAGCAAGAACGGTAAACCTAACTTTTGTTCGCGAATCGGCGCGGTATCCATGTTGCACTATCAAAATGAGAGCCGTCGAGATTGACTTTGGAAGCCTAGGTAATACCGTAATACTTTCTTGCAATTGCTAGATATTAATTCCTTTACGAAATGCTTTATTGACTAGCCTAGAATTAGTAATAGTATAAAGTAGACCTCAGTTCCCTGTGCAGCTGGCTGATTACCAATCACAATTTGTGCAAAATGTGATCATATGTATTGTGTTTCTGTAACATTGAAAAAGGCTTAGGGAACATAGGCTGTGATGGGGGAGGGAAAGGATGTATGATTGATGAATTGCTGACCAATGTCATTGAATATGCTAGACATGGATCTTCCATCTAGCCAAATGGATTAAAGCCATATCCGTCAAGATAGTCACAAGTCTGCCCCCCACCTCCACTCACACAACCCCAAAATTTTACTCCCTATGCACGCTAGTGGTTCAACAATAGAGCCAAGAGTTTACTGAATAAAATCCGTGGCAAAAAAACCTTCACACCCATAAATACAGCCGCCCACCCCCCCACCCCCCCACCAACAAAAGAATGCCTCTTATAATGCAACTTGTACCCTAATTTAATGTCATGTGGTGACCACAGTATGCCTGAAGTATACTGGCTTTGTAAAAGACCAAGCTAATTAGGTTTTCCTCGGTGGAAAAATCTGAGCAAGCTATGTTTGAGGTTAAAGCTACACAGATAAGAGAGGTAGAAGTGTGCCATGAACACTACAAACAGACTGCTAAGACTAGAACTTCGTAAAAAACTAACTTTTGCTAATTATACATTGACAGCATTTTCTGATCAAGAATAGTGTTCGACCGATAATAGGTTAGATAATCGGCATCGGGCCGATTATCAGACAATCAGTAACCGGCATCGGCAAAATCCATTGCGCTACCGATTATTTGGAACCGATTATTAAGTTCCACATCAAGGATTGTATTTTACGCGCTTTTGATTCTCCACAACTACAACGGGAGAAGTTCGATTCAGCGCTATTCATAGCCGGGGAAGGTGCGCTAATCGGCCGTGAAGCGGTATCGCAAGTCCCTCACGCGAGTTTGTACTAATGTTGTTCGATATACTATCCAGTTTTAGCAGTTAACATCATACAGTATACTCGCGATAAGCTTAGAGGGACGACGTTATTATTTTTTTTTCACTTCGCTTCTCGCATCTAACGAAACCTCCTGTTATCAGGTTTAATATTAACGATTGATATGAAAGATTAATTGTTTCGAGTAAATGTAAAACCAAATCAATATACTTTTAAACCACTTTGGCCATTTCACCGTAGGTGAAAACTGGAAAGTGAGAGTGACGTTACGCTTTGTTCATTGTGAGTTCTACGCACATTAGGCTAGTCTGGCTAGAGAACTGTTGAGCTTAATAACTGTTTAGTTTGAAAATACGCCCAATTTTCTACAAATGCCATAAAATTATGAAATCAAGGCGCCAAATACTCCTAAAATTCCCTAGAAATGTTTGGCGACAGTCCTCGGTAGTTCTACTGCATTACCATTTGTGATTACTAATCACTGATTAGGCAAATATTCTTACGCATATTTTTGCGAAAAACCCGAAGCAACATTTTTTCCCCTGACCTAATGTACTATACCTGCTAAAATATCACCTTTGCAGTAATTAAACTTACCGACTAAAGCATGTCTGATTTCCAGCGAAAACGTCAATGGGACTTTAGTGTGTGGTTTTCCCACGTGTAGTAATGTCAATGGAGAAGCGCCATTGACTTACTGTGTATGATCGTTTAAACAACGTTCCATCGGAAGGTTTCCCTTGCATATGGCAAAACTTGAAGCAAACGTTCGGGATTGTGTTATCTTTTTCAATGAAATATTAAAATAAAACTGCTTATCCACTAAAGGTAATAGGCATCGGCCCGATTGTCACAGAAACTAATCGGTACTCGGTAAAGCTGATTATCATTTAATAGGTCGAACTCTAATCAAGAAATCTTTACCATAATTTGGGTTTTTGTCACACCGTAACATTGGAAAATAGTGTTGTTATAATCTAATAAAATGTGTATACTGACAATTGAAAGTTCTACATTAGCTGGTTATATTTTGAGCAAATTTATTGCTTAAAATTGCCGATAATGCAGTCAACTTTTTTATATAAGATTCTTTCCTATGACATGCAATGAATGAATGACACACACACTTAAACCGTAAACCGATCGGAGAGTTGTATAAATGCACACATTATGTGAACATATGTACTGTACTCTTAACTGTGAATAGGGGGACATATGCAAGTGTCCCTCAATCATACTATAAATTGTTTGAAGTACGTAAAGAAGACACAGTTACTATCGCTTTTCTGATATATCTGTCAATGAGCTGCATAAAAGATGCGATCCAAGTTCCATGCACTGCTATCAATCCCTCCAGTCTGCGGTGAATTTATCCTTAACGACGCATTTGCATTAAGACTTATATGTGGCTTTAAATGGAAAGTCCATCCAAGGTGGGTTTTTTGACGGTGTCCTGGTACTGTACACTTTAGGGTTATATATATATATATATATATATATATATATATATATATATATATATATATATTGCTGGGACATATTCCAAGGTTTACAAGAGGAGTAATTCTTCTGTCTGACATTTAGTTGTGTGCTTCAAATCGCCAAGTGGCCAAGAACTAGCTGAAAGTGCTGCAGCTCCTGGTAGCTTCCTCGTTGTTGTCCCAGCCATAACTTACACCATTGGAAATACTTCATACACGTGAAGAGTCATAAGTTATACAGTTCTAAAAGCAAATTATACTTATTAAGATAGGTGAATCAAACAGTCACTGCATTTGATCCCTAAAAGCTAAGCGGTATCGAAAGCGACGTTTCTAGGTCAATGCAGCCGGTACCGACAAAGAAAAACACCCACCCACTGATACCGACCCACTAAAGGAATTGGGTAAAATCTCTCCACCAAACTGGATATTGAAAGGAAATTCTTTCTCATGGAGAATGCATGAACGTTCCCTATCCGTGCGTCCAGGGTGTCAAATATAAAGTAAAATCACCAAAGGTCAAACCAATGTTGGACTTGATGATTATGGTTTGTCCTTTAAGGGCCATATTATATTCCTGTATGTCTCCTTGTTACGCCACTTCCACCCCATATTAAGAGGATTGGCACGGATCCAAACGCAAATACGGAGCATAAGGCGTGTGACTTCAGCGTGCTACCTGCGTGATATGTTAATCACATGACTAAACTCACATTTCAATCGCAACATTAATATATACGTTATTTTGAAGGTTATACAATTACAACCTGACTTGGTTGTGTTCATAACGTATTATTTAGCAGTGTCCATTGAAAAGCTCAAGTTATATTCTCCCGTATATGAAACTGTTAGTGCATTCAACTGAAAGCAATTTCTGTATGTATTGTGATATTAGAATAACAAATTATAATTATTTAATAGATTGTCAAACAAACATCGAAATAAGAAACAAACCTGAATTAACTGTGTTCAAAAGGAGCACTAAATCGGCATCCATTAGTTACAAAAATGCTTAGTGTATCCTGAATTGCAAATAACAATTGCGAAATCCTAGAAAATAAACCTTTAAGATGAGAAAAGTTCTCACAATTAACATTTACAGTATGCCTTTACTACATAAAGAAGAATGATTAAATTAACTAGAAATGCGGTTACGAAAATTCATAACCACTCTACCCATAAGTCTTGGTCTATAGATCCAGGTAATTGCTTAGTAGCCATTGTATTCCTTTCTTCCATCCTTTAAACTATTTAACCGGATTGTCCACATACTGTAATAATTATTAACATGTATACACAAATAATACAAACAAATGAATTCAAAGGATACTTGGTTAACATGTTTATTTCTTTCTTGAAGTTCGTTAAAGTTTTTTGGAACATTTTGGAAAGCTGAATACAAATGGTTGAAACTAAGAAGAAGTGAATAAAATGTGTATAATCATTACTATGACAAGAGCACCAACTATGCAGTAGTTGATAATATAACAGTATCATTGAACACTACAACCAGTCTTTTTTACAGAACAAATATACACTATCAATGAAATGAACGACGCTATTATGTTGAAACTTTTATGAAACGTATTACCTCGCAAGTTCAATAAATAAATACAACCTTTATTTTACACAATCCATAAAATGCGAACAGAAAGTTCTTGAACATAATGTGAGATAACAAAAATGTGTGATATATCCACGTTTTCTGGTTTGTCAGTGAGGCAAGTCTTGTGACAGAACTAAAATGCTCTTTGACCTCTACCAATTGTAAAATAGTTTTCTTGCTTTCAAATAGAGGAGTGGAAAACCGAGTGTCAGACTTATTTGTTAATGGAGCTAAATATGAATCAAGTGCAACACAAACAATATGAGATAATATCTTGTCAAAAACTTTGTTGAAAACTGCTAGAATATTTATTAGATAAATAGAAAGATGGTGGTAGTGAAAGATAACATACTTGTTCTTAACATGTGTGCCATTGTGTAGTGTGTTGGTGCTTGGAAATTTAATCTTGAAGTTATTTTTTTTGGCACGTTGACATTTATATGAAAGAACTTTTCATACCTTAGACAATTGTAACGGTTGAGGACAATTTCCTAAGAGCCAAACTACTCTAGCAGGTCTCTTGCTGATACGTTGTCATGGAAGGCTGTCATGGAAGACATGTGAGTGTTTATTGCATATATTACTCCTCTAGTTGGTAGTATGTAACATGAGCAAGTACGTATATTTTATTATATATTGTAACGCACTAGTAGTTTTGGTTTTTATTGTTACTGCTGAACAGGTAACTAACAGAAACTTAGTTCGAAGTTAGCAGTGTCAACAGCAAAGATAGAGTTGTACTGCAAATGGTAGAAAGACTGCACACTAGAACTATACAAAGCTAAGCGGTTCTAGTTGATAGCAAGAGGTGTATATGTGAAGGTAAGACAGATTGTTTGTACTATAGTACTATACAATGGTACTATAGCTTACTGATGTAAGAGGTCTAGTGATCAATGTGGTAGTGGTATTAGAACTGTACAGAACTGTGAAGAAAAATCTTAAAATAGGAGTGCGGTTAGTATTGTACACAGAAGTTGGTTTATTGATGGGCAGAAGTTTAGCTGTAAGGCAAGAATGGTGTAACATGTTATCGTAGCAGTTCGTTATTGATGGCCAGAAGTGTAGATGTGAAGTTGGAATGGTGTCTCTAGACTCTACTGTACAAAGTTACCAAAAGTGAGATGCTAAGGTAAGAATGGTGTTAAGACTGTACAGGGTGGTCAGAAATGTGAAGCGATAAAAGCAGGAATGGTGTGATGGCAAAGGAATGAGTAGATGTAAAGGAAGGAATGGTGCAAGTACTGTGCACAGTAAGTGGTATTTTAAGTATGTTGAGAGTTTGAGAGAGGATGTTAGTCATGTTCTATGTTTGTAGTGCTGTTTATGTTGGCAAGAGTTTTAGATTTGAAGGTGAGGACTAATGTATGTTTGTATGATGTAAAAGTGTTTTTGCTGTGGTTGGGGTTATAGTTTTGAGAATAAAACAGCCATCAGTCGGAATCTGTATCGAGAACTTTGTCAAAGTTTTGTTTAAAGGACATTATCTGTTTGTCTTGAATTGTGGATGTAGCTGATATGTGCATGTCTTGATCCAACCCTGCGATATTTTCCTTGATGAGGGATGAATACAGCAGCATTAGTAGTTTCTTCAATGTCTCTTCTGTGGATTTATATTCCGATTTGTAATGATCAGTTGAGCAGAGTAGTAGGAAAGTGTTGTCTTCCACAGTGCACCCAGTGATGTTTAAGTGGTCTCTAATGCAGGTGTTGGTTTAACTTGTAAAGCGAAAAGAATAGTTTATTAATAAATGATGTTAGGAAAGCATGGATATGTAGTTCACTATCATTTCATGTTTGTGCAATTTTGAGGCAGAGAGGTGCACAGGAATGAATTGCTATAAAGAGCCTTGATTTTGTTTTGATCTTTAGTGTTTACATCATTATTTATGCAGTGCCTGATGCTAGAGTTAAATCCTTTAATTTGGTGAGATTATTGGGACTATATTCAAACAATGGCCTTTTATGACACCTAAATGATCTTTTAAGCTAAAGTTCTTGAAGACAGACATCTAACCGGTGCTGTGGCAAAGTGGATAAAAGCGGTGGCATTTGAAGCAATAGGCTAAACAATCGGGAGGTTCGGGGTTCGATTCCCAGCCGGGTCTTAGTAAGGTTGGTTTTTCATCCAAGAGCAATCTACGGTTTTCCCATCTGAATATGACTTTCTATTTTGAATTGAAAAGATTCCAAACTTGAGTTAAAATGTTGAATTGGAAGCCACCTGATGTGGAAGTTGTAATCCATAAGCCCTTGCGGGCTCTTCCCACATTTTTGGTCGCTTAAACGTCGTAAAAAATAACTGTTGATTATTATTATTATAAATAGACAGTGTGTATGGACAAACAGGTAGACATACAAACAGAGAGACACATGCAGAGAGAGTGGTAGTTGGCATGCACCATAACAGCTCACACTAGCATATTATCATGCCTCAATTTGAGACATTTGTTATTGAAGAGGACATTCTATATGTTTCCACTTTGTTCAATAATTCCTTCTGTTTAATTTTCAAAAAAAAAAAAAAAAAGAGTTGTCAGAAAAATATAACACAGTTTCTGTTTTGTGTCCATAACCTATCTGTAATATTTGAGGCGAACGGATGATCATCAAATGGAGCCCTGACTTAACTTGTGTGACCTAACAAGTATGAACACTGATTTCACAAACGTACTAGAATAAGTGTTACTTGAGTGTTTTTGGTGGTCGCCACAGATGGTTCTTGGTAGAAAGCATAACTTTCATTAACATCAACGTGGCTTATATCTGCCCAATTTCCCAGCTTCGCTGTAGAGTCAGCAGCATTCCTCCATAGGGCAACTCCAATGTCTTCGGTATGGGAATGTTTCTCACAATGAGGGTTGTGATTTGGCGATTGCCCGTTTTGGATTCTCATCCTTTTATTCCTTTATGTACAATGTGGAAAAGAAAAATTCCAGAAATGAATTATTTTGACTTCTTTTGATATGAGGTTATCTGTAATCTAACAGTCATTGGTAATGAGGTATTAGTGTTCAAGTAATCAACCAAAATTAGCATTTCAATCCCCCTTAATTAAATGTTTGAGCAATGATGGAGTCATCTTTGTTAAAAATATCCCAAGCAGCTACTTAAATCGATATGATTCTGATCACCGGTAACGTACCACCTATTAGGGTAAGAACAAATGGACACAATCTCCTCATTTATCAGTAAAGACTAAAATAATACAGTAATATAGTACGAGGCTACTATTACAAGTATGCCTACTGTACTTACTATTAATAGGAGAGGAAGTAATTTCCTTACTGTGTACAGTTTTGTCAATATTAAAACCTTGATATGCTAAGAATCAAAACGACATGCTGAGGAGTGAAATATATTCCAACGAACCAACAATATCGATACGAACTAAATATAACGAAGAATTGTAACCAGATTATCCAAATGTGAACGCAATGCAACATTCAACGGTGCCACAGCGAAATACCATGTTCTGCACTTTCACTGTGCGTTATTTGTTATATCAGTGGCATTGGCTTGTTCATCCCACATGCACAGCTTCATAGCAGACGATATTACACACTGCACGTTTCGGCATTTGCAAAACTTTGGTCGAAGTTTGCAGACGGTAAGCTCCGCCCACAAGCCAATAGTGTAAAATGTGGAGTCCACGCTACAGGCACTGTGTCAATAATTGCTACCGTTCAATGTTGCTGCGCTGTACTCTAACCCCTATTACACACATTATGGACCTGGTATAATATTAAAAACGTGTGATCAGTCGGCTACTGTCACTTACAGTAAATGGCCTAACACTTCACCAAGAATACAGTCTTGGCTAAAATGGAAATAATCTGGTACTTACGTCAACCGTCTTTTCTGCATATCCAAGTAACAAGACTTAACCGATATGCTTCCAAGTAACAAGATATACGCAAGCATGAAGTTTGCAGCTCGATATGCTACAAGGATGCGTTCGTCACGTCAACAATGCCAGAAACAATACAAATTAAAAAAAAATGCTTATGTATTTGTTTATAATTTTCCCCCAATTTTGATCAGTATATGAAAATGAATAAGTAAACACGTTTACATTGTAAAAGAAATAAGTTAAGTGAATATTAAACAACAACAAACTGACCATTATATTAAAATGTATATCAAGTAAAACTGTATCCAGAATTTAGTAGTAGTCTGTATGCAAATATATCAATGATTCATGATACTCGAAACAATCTTGGCGTAAGACAAACTCGAATGCCAGATAATATACAGAAAAAAAGTTTTGTAATGAAGTAAGCATAATGTAAACATTAAACATAGGTTAATTTAAATTTATTGACATGTAAAATGTTACATAAATATGTTCTTAACACAATATATTATATTAATTGCAATAGATACCAATCCTACCCACATAAAAATGAACTTCTATTTCTCTGTCTACGCATATTCAGGAGATTTACAAAGTGAACATTAAAATGATAATTTCTTACGAAAAACTGCATGAACCATACTCAGAAACTGTCGTTCCCGATTCCACCTATGTATCAATTATTGCGTTAAACTATGTAACCAAACATGCCTTGTAGCAGTAGATAATGCTAACGAAACATTTACGTCACGTGATCATAATTAGACGTCTAGGACGCATAACTGACCATGACTCATGGTCAGTAATTAAAAATGTATACATATGCAGTTCAATTACATTGGAAATATACTTCAAGTTCTCCTCATAAGTAACTTTGCAACAGGTTATATTAGACATATGAACATACTCAAAACATGTTGAACGACTTAGATCAATGTTAGAGGGAACTTTCAAGCGAAGCATCAGAAAAGCATTGATGGAGTCGGGGGGGGGGGGGGTGGATGTTGAAAATTAGGACTAAACCATTCCTCCTCTCTTAACAATACACGCCAAAACGTTTCATATGTTGACCATGAATAATATTCCATTTCGTTTGCAACACTTTAACAACACGGTTTAAAACACGGAAGTTGGGGGAAAGTGCTATGCAAGTTCGTAGGATCATCCCACAACATTTGTAGGCATTGCCTACTATTAGACCGGCAGCCCAGTGCACTTTGATCAAACGAACGAGGTACCAATATCTGAGTATTGGAACATTTGTGGAAAAACCCAGTATATCCAAAAGTGGATGTCTGCCGTGGTCCCTCTGCTGCATGTAGCCCATGGGGCCGGTTAAAGGGGGCCAAAAAATGCATCTGATCAAACGAACGAGGTACCACTTGAAACCAATGCCAACTTAATGCATGAATGCCACAAAGTAATGAATGGCCCATGCCAGACAAATTTTCTGCTGCTAAGGGCCCGCCAGCGAATTTCTTTTTCCTGAACCTTTCGGGCAGTGTACGTGGAGTTAAGCCAATCAGAGCGAGGCTGCGTTGATGACGTACTACTCAGTAAAGATGGTCAGTCGGGTAAATGCGTTGCTTCAATAACATAAGGTGGAAAACGAAAGTCCGCGAGTTCAGGCCCCCGTGTGGATTTTCCCCCAGTTTTCTTATGTCCAAGTAGTTATGTCCAAGTATTATATCATGAATTGAAAATCGATATTATAAGTTATGTCATGGTTTTAGTGCATGGTCATCTTATATATGAAACTCCGAAGATAGTGTGGCGAAAATATATATAGTTTCATTTGTTTATTTTCCTTCTAGATCTTATTAGAGGGAAATCGGTCTCAGTCCCAAAATGTGGTCTCTCCGTTTTAGGAAAGTTTATCCTAATTTAAAGGCAGATGACTGGCTAGAATAATAGACAAGGGAAACAGATATTCATTCTGGAACAATTTAAAAGAGAGGATTTATTGCATAATAAAACAAGGGCAGTGCTTGCACTCTTATTTACATAAATCGCTCATCAGTTTACAACAAATATTTGGCAGTTTCCACAATGAACCGTTAATTACTGGACCTCGTCTCTCTCAAGGAGTTGCTGTAGGAAAAGTTATTTCATTGCAATCGGACCTCCGTTAGGTCTCCAATTAATAACACATAGAGCAGGATTTTTTATAAATAAACCAATGATAATTTACAAGTAAAGAAAGTCAAATATGTTTTATCTAACTGATGTTAGTCGATTCCTAAACACAGTTCCAGGCGCAGAAAATCAAAATTACAATTAAATACAGGATCAGACAAAGACTTTTTAAGAAATATATGATTAAACGGCCAACTAAAATTACTTTTTTCCTTGCAAACAGCAACTTGAGTGAGTCAAAATTTAATAATCTTAGCACTATAGCGACAACTTGAAATTCACAGCGATCATACATCGCCGTTTTTCAAAAAAGAAACCGATGCAAACGTCACGTAAGTTGTGCACAATGATTCAGTATAATGTTATTAGTGCAAGGCCTGTTGTAGTACAACAATGATATTGACTTATCGAATGTGATTTCCCCACTTCAACATTTGGTAAGCACGTAGAACGTCATCAACGCAGCCTCGCTCTGATTGGTTAAACTCCACGTACGCTGCCCGAAAGGCTCAGGAAAAAGAAATTCGCGGCCCGCCAGACGCCCCCAAATATGGCCCAAATGCCCATTATCGTAGCATTGACTCAGATTAAATATGCAAGGTACCACTCAAAACCGGTTTAGAATGTTCGGGTTGACCTTACAGACTATGGAAATAATCATGCCAGACAAATTTTCTGCTACAAAGGGCCCGCCAGACGCCCCAAAAGGGCCCCTTAAAATGCATTTGATCAAAGGAACGAGGTACCACTTGAAACCAATGTCAACTGAATGTATGAATGCCACAAAGTACTGAATGGCCCATGCCAGACAAAATTTCTGCTGCCAAGGGCCCGCCAGACGCCCCCAAATATGGCCCAAATGCCCATTATCGTAGCATTGACCCAGATTAAATATGCAAGGTACCACTCAAAACCGATTTGGAATGTTCGGGTTGATCTTACAGACTATGAGAATAATCATGCCAGACAAATTTTCTGCTACAAAGGTGCCAACAGATACACTAAATAAAGGGCCCCCAAATGGGCTATGATCAATCATAGTTGGTACCACACAAACACAAAACCAATATCAAATGCAAAGGTACTTTCCACAGAGTAAAGAGCTGCCAATGCAAGACAAATTTTCTTCTGCATCGGTCCCACCAGATAGAAAGAATAGGTGGCCCAATGTGGCACTATATATGGGTCTAAAGAATTGGATATTGATGCAGACTATATATTTGCCTTGTAACATGACATTTTAAACTCATGACTATATTATTTCCAGCATAAATTGGTGTTAATGTACACAAGACCAGTCTTTTGAGACCAGTGTTTTATCTTATTTAGCTATTCGCTGCTCTAAGCAAAATAAAGATAGCACTTTCACCTAAGCTTGTAAATATTTTGGGATGTGCTGGTCTGGGCAAGAATCACAATTTCCACACATTGTAATTCTAACACTCTGAGGAAGAGTCTTGCCTGGTATCTGTAATGTACATGACTTGTATAGCTACTGGATGAAAGATTGGGCAAAGTAATTAATTTCCGATATGGAGGTGGATGAAATTCCGGAGATTCACCATGCGGGATCATCTCATGAGGTAGGTATACATGTAAATCATTTTGCAATGTCTTACTAACTTAGGCATTTACTCACTTTCCTGTTCAACAATCAACGTTAACGTTAAAGTGTGATTTAAAAAAAAAGGCAAACCGATGCTTAGGCACATTTCCCATGGACTTAGTGTGGTGTAAGGCAACCGTGTGGTCAAAGGTAACAGCAATAATGAAAGTATACCATGGATATCTTATAACTGCGTCACAATTTCAGCTAATAAACAGATGGCTAGGCTAGATTACCCATTGACTTATTTTGGTGTAAGGCAACCGTGTGGTCAAAGGTAACAGCAATAATGAAAGTATACCATGGATATCTTATAACTGCGTCACAATTTCAGCTAATAAACAGATGGCTAGGCTAGATTACCCATTGACTTAGTGTGGTGTTAGGCAACCGTGTGGTCAAACGTAACAGCAATAATGAAAGTATTCCATGGATATCTTATATCTGCGTCACAATTTCAGCTAATAAACAGATGGCTAGGCTAGTGTTATGAAATAGTGATACCATCTCTTTGATGTTACCGAAACACTCCATCGAGACACCTTACAGGCCTCTTATGTATTTATCTAGGTCATGGATTCAGTTTTCCCACGAGAAGTTTTTAACTATCTTATTGAATCTTGGTACAGGGCCTTTTCCCAAAATAGATTCCATTAAGTCTGTGGAACATTCGAGAAGGTTCTCTCACGTGGTATGGAAGTTTCCATAGAAAGGGGATGGACTTCCAAACTCCCAACCAATACAGGATGGTCAGGTTATTGGCTGCCTACTGATTATGCGCAGAGGGATTTTGTAGAAGTAAGGTATAAAAGTAAAAGGAGGCCGAAAGTTTGAGCACTCCGTCAGCGCTCCGTGATCAGTTCGTCGCTTCGTCATTGCTTCGTTACTATTTCATCACTCCTAATTGTTTAATTGACGGAGTCAAGTCAAGCCAAATCATTGTAATTTAGTTTTATTTGTAAAGAGAATCGACAGAGAAGAAATTATACCGAATCAATAATCAAATCCTATCTCGTCAAATTGTTTTTTGTGTGAAGTCATTGTTTTCTTCCGTTCGAGACATCTCCTGAAGAAGCATAAATACGGCATCAAGATATCCCAGTACCTTTCTATCGCGAGTCCCGATATAGTTTTACTATCGGAGGAAGCGGGCTCGACACAATATTACATGGTGGAGATCGGTTGCTTTCTTCAGGAACAAAACGGTAACGGAACTTTTCACAACTTTCGTTCGTTACGATCAATAACGAACTGGAGATTTTTTTGGCCCGAAGACCTAACGAGGAACACAACGTATGTTCACGACCTAGCCTAACATACACACTCTACGAGGGAAGTCAGCCTATACTGGCCTAAGTCTGTACACCGGAACCACTGATCTGTACACTAACGTTAATCAACCCAGCATGCAGTTCGCGTTTGAACATTCGCGCAACTAGTACGTAGTTAGTCATACTACAACTCAAATTATCAGAACTGAACATTTTCGCGATCTAAGCCTAGACTCTCCCCGATGTTAACGGCGAACGAATCTGAAGTTCTTACGAGATGTAGGCCTACCTGCTACTACCCACCTGCTACTACTACTACTGCTAACCGAGGGACTTCAATCATCGTTTGCAGTTCCACTACCAGTTCTTAGTTAAACTTAAGGGTGAGTGAAATCATGCCAATTTGTGTCCCAACCCCTATTTGAGATCAGAGTGTAACGATAAGTTATTTTAATCGTGTCCATGTATTGCATATTTGTTATTTGTATTTAATAACGGTCGATAGTGTGTTCAATTAAGTAAAGGCTCATGTTGTAAACTCGTAACTAGCCTACTTGTATTCGGCATAATGTCCGTCAGTGAACAGGAAACTTCGACCTCTGTTAATGTTATGCAGAAACATAGACCCACTGATTTTTTGCCATCACGATTTCAGGGCGATGTAATTGATGCAGATTTAGCCGAAGCTCATTATTTGGGATTTGAAGATTATTTAGAGTTGCATAAATTGCCGTCCCAAACCACCCCTGAGGCTGTAGCGGAAGAATTTAATGAAATATGTCGCATATTTAAGCGAACACTTAAAGGCCAAGCCAGACTCTAGATTGAGAACAAAAATTTTTCAACTATTGATGATCTGCGCACACAATTCCTTGCTCGTTTCAGTCCAGGCACTTCTTCCTACGCTAAATCACAGGCATTTCACGCATTAAGCTATACGCCAGGTGATACAGCTCGAGCTCATTTGGCCAAAATTTCCAAAGCTGCAGCACAATTAAGTTATGGCGAGGACCAAATTAGAGATAAATTCATCTCGACCCTGCCTTTGCAATGTCGCTCAGCAGTGTTAATGTCTGCATCACCAAAAGCAACAATTGCAGATTTGGTCATGAAAGTACAGTGCTATTTTGACTTACAAATCCAAAGTCAACCCACAGCTTCTTCCGAACTATTTATGGCAATGCACGACAAAGCATCTTCTGTTCAGACTCCTACTATTTCTGCATCTTCTGAGATACACGAGTTGTGTACCAAAATTCAGGAGTTAGAAACTAAGTTTGATCAGTCACGTAGGTCAGAATCGCAAGACAATCCAAAAGATATGAGGCAAAGATATAGTTCTCGTGATTCTCGTGGTCCTAGGACAGGTCGTAATGATAACAGGAGAAGGTTACCATATTTTAATCCTTCAATCACATGCCATTACTGCCAAAATCGAGGTCATTTTGCACAATATTGCCAAATTCGCCTAAGCCATGAAATGGAGGCTAATGTAAACAGAATACCAACACAGAATTTTCATTAGGGAGCACTTATGATAGCACTCATCATACAGTGACTCCAGACAAAGTACCAAGTAAGGGAAGATCGAAACGTAAAGCAAATAATATTTGGAAGAATAGTAATATTCCTAGTTCTAGATATACAGGGAACGACCGTAATGTGGATATTCAACTGGACACACGTAATTTTGTAAGAGGTACTTTACATAATGGTAAAGGAATTTCACTGTTGTTTGATAGTGGAGCGACACGCTCTATCATTTCTTCTTCTACAGTGCAAAATTCAAAGTATTTATCCTCTATACAACCAGTCTCAGTTGATGTAGTTAACCTAAAGTTGGGTAATGGTCAGTTTATTCATGCGTATAGCACGATAACATTTCAGGTCAAAATTCAAGGTCATGAATTTCAGCTTTCTGCTTTAATTGCTGCTAACCTGACAGGTATTGACTTAATATTAGGTAGTCAGACTCTGAAGGAATTTAATGGTTCTTTGGACTTTACCTCAAATTGTTTTAGAATAAAACAAGCCAAAGTCTTCCTTAGGCCAGTGCAGAGATTTGTTATTTACCCAGGTCAGCAAAGATACATTACTGTACAGGGACGTCTTCCACTATATGCACGAAATGCAGATGTAGTTATTAAACCGTTTCCTCTAATATCTCGTATGTGTCCTTCACGAATGTTAGTGAAAATGCATAAAGGTAGAACAAAGATATTCTACTAAGGAACATGGGTAATCGGAAATTTTTTCTGAATCCTTCTCGCACAGTGGCTCATTTAGATTTAGCAGATATCATTACGGTCACAGAAGACATACCTACTGATTCTCTAGATTTTCTCAATGTCATGAGAGACATCGAGAAACCGTCTCTTTTTCGAACCAATTCAAACTCTAAAGAGAATCGTGATGAAATTACACGATATAATTTACATCGATATCCACATTTAACAGCTGATGATCCCCTGGTTTCCAAATCCGAACAGGAGATCATGAGAGATAACATTAATTTGGAACAAAGTATTCTGAATGCTTCAGAAACAGAAAGCATATATGAATTTCTAGACTCACATAGAGATGCATTTTCTCTTTATGGTGAATTATCTCACTGTCCAAATTATGAGGCTGATATTACTCTTACTAATGATGAGCCATTTTACATACGTCCCTATAGACTTTCAGATGAGGACAAAGTCATTGTCGCCAGTGAGCTTGACAAATTAGTGCGATTAGGAATCTTAGCGGTAGGACATCAGTCTTATACCTCTCCGGTTTTCCTAATTCCAAAGAAGGGAACAAAAGACAAAAGGGTTGTCACAGATTTTCGCTACTTGAACAGTAGAATAAAACGTCTCAATCACCCATTTCCATTACTGAATGAGACTATCCGTACCATAGGGTACTCTGGAGCCAAAATTTTATGTGTTCTAGATTTAAAGTCTGCATTCTTCTGTCTGCCACTTAGTGTTCATGCACAACAATATACAGGTATTGCTTCATTTCATGGAGGAAAGCATTACTATTATAAACGCTTACCACAGGGATTGAATTTATCTCCAGCGATCTTTCAGTCGCAAATTAATGATATTTTGGCAACGATCCCAAATTCAAATAAGTTCTGTATTGCTCATCATGACGATATTATTGTGTACAGTGCAGACAAACGATCTCACAAACAACACCTACAGGCAATTTTTAAGGTTTTAATGGACAACGGATTGAAAATCTCTCCGAAAAAGTGTAGCATTTTCCAAAATTCAGTCCGATATATGGGACATTTGCTCTCAATAACCCCAGAAGGTGAGGCTTGTATCCAACCTTTACATGATAGATGTGCAGCGATCAGGAACACACCGAAACCACACAATGTTAAGTCAGTAAGACGATTTGTAGGTGCAGTTAATTATGTGGCTTCATTTTTCCCAAATATTCAAGCACTATTGAGACCAATACATCATTTGAGTCGTAAAAGAAAGGTATTTAAATGGACAGAGGAACATCAGTGTGCATTTCAAAGTATTAAAGAGTTGTTGTGTAATCCACCTATATTGCATATGCCACAGAAATATGGTCGTTTTGTATTATATAGCGACACATCACGAGTAGCAACAGGATCATACCTGACACAAAGAGTTAATGGCAAAGAGAATATTATTGCATATTACTCTAAGGTATTACCACCAGCATGTCAGAGGTATAGTGTAACTGAATTAGAATGATGGGTCTATTTATTAATGTGACAGCATTCAAACATTTATTGCAAAATGTAGAATTTGAGGCATATGTTGATCACTCAGCCATTGTTGAATTGTTTAAATCAAAACAAGAACCAGCAACTTCACGCTTACGTAAGCTTCTGTTCAAATTGTCAGAATTTACATTTCAGGTTGGTTACAAAAAAGGCTCAGAATTAGTTTTGGCAGATTATTTGTCTAGAGCACCACAGGAATTTCACTCTGAAATAGATCAGGTTGCTCAAGAGGTCAGTTCTTATGAGGATTTTTCAACTCCACCTAAGGAGACATTTAATCCAATCATGACAAGGTCAATGGCAAGGTCAATGGGAGTCAAAGTTCCAGATTTATTTCCAAATAGAGTCACAAAGGAGTCCAAGCAGGATTCCCCAGCCAAAGTATCAACAAATAGAGTTAAAAGGACATCCGCTCCTAAGGCAACACATTCTAATGATCATGTTACACAGAGACCACAATCTGAGTCACAAAAGACGACTGCACCAGTAATTTCTACTGATAAGAGAGAGACATATATTCAAAGGCCTACTATTACTATGCCGAGTGAAAATAGACATACATATAGTCCTGACATATTAGTTGTGCCAAATTTTACAAGTGTTTCTCAACCTACAGAGCCAAGATTAGTGGATCAGAATAGACATAGAGTGCAAGAGGTAATGAGAGAACCACCTCCAGAACTATTTGTTCAGCCGAAGCCAGTCATAACAAACATTGATCATTTGGTTACAGGGCACATTCCAAAACAAAAGGAATTGAATAAGGTCATGAAGGCAATTCAAGGAAAGCTGATCAAAAACTATGATCTGCCATTTGATGTAAAAGAGTTGCAAATTCAACAACAAACTTGTCCTTTCTACAAACCAATTTATGATTTTCTTGCACACGACATTATTCCAAGTAATGCTAAGCATGCTAGAACTGTTCGTTCTCAAGCAGAGGATTATTTGTTATGTAATAGTTTGTTATTCAGGATATTTTTGCATGAGACTAATGATGCTAAGATGACTCTTCAGTTAGTCGTAACTGAGACTATGGTAGAACAGATAATATCTCGATATCACGATGACTTGTTAAGTAATCATCAGGGTGTAATGCGTACATATTTGACCATTAGACAGCATTTCTATCTGCGCAATATGTTTCAACGCATCAGTAATTATATTCAGGCATGTCTCCGTTGTCAAGAATTCCGTAAGAAACCGGACAAATTGAGACAATATCATGCTCGCATTCCTGATTCTTATCGTCCTTTTGACAGACTTAGTCTGGATTTCAAGACTATGCCCACAACAGCTACAGGATTTAAACATTTGATGGTTGTTTGTGATGAGATCACTAGATTTGTTGTATGTGTTTCTCTTAAGACTCTTGATGCTGAAACAATATGTGAAGCATTATTGCAGAGGGTAGTCACAACCTTTGGTCCACCGTCTTGTATTATAAGTGATGCGGCATTTCTCTTACAGGAAAATTAGTGGAGCTTTTAAGTAAAGCTTTAGGCATTGAACAAAAGTTCATCAGTGTAAGCAATCATGGAAGCTTACAGGTTGAAAGACACATTCAGACTCTTTCAAATTTCCTCAAAGTGAACTTAAATCAGTTTGGTACGGATTGGGTACGATTTGTCCCAACATCAGCCTATGCATATAACACATTTTCCTCTCCTCAGTTAGGTAGCTATAGCCCATTTGAACTTGCATTTGGACGTAAGCCGCCAAATCTTACAAATTTATCGTTCAATCCAATGGCAGGATTATCACAATCTCATGGAGAATATGCTGCATTGTTAAAGAAACGATTTGATCATTTGTCAAGGGTAATGTTAGTCTTACAAAAGAAGCAACAAGATGCTCAAAATGTTAAGACAAGTGCAAAACTGGACAAAGGTGCAATTTATTCAACGGGTCAATTAGTGTATCTATATAAGCCAACGTCTTCCTCCTTGACTGCGAACTCTCGCAAAATTGCTGCAGAATGGTGTGGACCATTAGTGATCCATCAAGTTTTGGATAGGACTCATTATTTGTTAGCCACTCTCAAAGGAGAAATTCTTAGTGATGTATTCAATTATAACAGGCTTAAACCATGTTTTGTAAGAGCATCTTCTGAAACTAAGAATATCACCAACATTCAGAAATTGCGTCAGGTCTTGAAAACAAAAGGTTCATCAAGTGAAAAGGTTACACGAATGCGAAATGTTTTGAGTAGTAACACTTCTAACGCAGAAAATGTTAATGTCATGCAAGATGTACATATTGAGTTTCATGATGAGTTTGGTAACATTTTGCCAGGGGTAACTTCAGATCACGTCATGTGTCTTCTGACCTTTAAGCCAATGAATGTTGCATCCTTTCTAGAGAATAGAGCACATAATGAAGGATTAGCACTTCCATATCCTTCCATGAAAGATAGCATATTAAGGCAAAAGAAAGTTTTTGCAAATGCTCCACAAGGAGACATGAAAGTCCAACGTGCTCGATACAAATTGGGTGAATTACAGGTTCTGGTCACCTATCAGACACCATGTTTTCCAACAGGCTTTAAGAGTCATGATTTTTGGTGGAATGTAGGAAAATATTCCAACACAGAGGAAATAATGAATTTTCTCCATGAAAAGGGATTGAACATTACAGGCAATCCAGGCAGGATGTTGCAAACATTATATGGTTAGAATGTATAACTGCATATTGCTTTAAGTTCAGATGAACAGGTGTTTTACCCACGATTGTATGAATGGAATGCGTCATGGCAATTACCTGCATACCTATTAAGTGGAAGTCATTGTACTGTATGGTGTAACAATATAAGCTTTATTGTTAAAACCACCACCAAGTGACCTAGTTTCATCTTTTATAACAAATGTGTAATGAATATATCTTATTTCTCCTTATGAATTCGTTCAAACGTTTACCCGGCAATTAGAACATATCCGGAATATTAGCAACATGGGTTTTCATATATTGAGAAAATATTTTAAGGATATTTACATTGCATCATTGATGTTATATTGAAGGCTATTCAGAGACAGCATTGAAGATGTGCAACTTTTGCTTACAGCAACAGTTATCGAAGCAAATGAAAGTATAGATCTTTTGAGGAAATTATGTATATATTTTCTTTTCCTCAAATATTCATGCAAAAGTAAATTTCATCATGAAGTTTAAAAGACAAGATGTTAAGTATTATGTTAGTTTGAAGAAAGATTTGTTGATGTCATAGTCTATGGAGTCTCTTTTATGGTATCGAATATCTAGTACTTTGGTACTTTACTAGACTATCATTCGGAGTGCATACCTAGGGTCACCATGCTATCGAGTCACATTTTCTTGATTTTCTTGAGGTGAATGTATAGGATTCACAAGGTTTCAAAGCAGTTTTGAGACTATGCCTTCATTAAAGAGGAGGTACTTTGTAAATGAGTTTGTAATGTTTTAAGGTTTCTTTTGTAAAATACGAATTTTTTATGGAATGCCGAGGTGTTCTATTCAGTTAAAAGATAACTAAGTCTAGTATTCTCTGATCTCTCCCCAAATCACGGCATGATTTCACTTTTAATATAAATGTATTATTGATGTATGAAATGCATAAATGTCTTTTGTAAGAGATACTGCATATTTTTTTTAGATTACATCTTATGATGTCATCAATATTGAAGAGGTACACACAAATTTTTGTTTTAAGGAGATAGTGTTAATGTACCATATGATCATTTTAATAATTCGTAACCTAGATGTTAACCTTTGAGATATATGAAGACCATTTATTGAAGTCAATGAATAATAATGAATGTGCTCACACTACCTTTTGAGATAATGATAAGTTAAAGCGGTATGATGTTAAAATTTTGGAGTATCCAAAAATTTTAAAGCAGTTTTGAAACTATGACTTCATTAAAGAGGTACTTTTGTAAATGAGTTTATAATATTTTAAGGTTCTTTTTTAATGTACGATTTTTTTATGGAACGCTGAGGTGTTCTGTTCAGTTAAAAGATAACTAAGTCTAGTATTCTCTGATCTCTACCCAATTCACGGCATGATTTCACTTTTGATATAAATGTATTATTGATGTATGAAATGCATAAATGTATTTTGTTAGAGATACTGCATATTTTGCTGTGTCATGTAACTTTAAGATATCTTAATGATATTTTTTTTTTTAGATTACATCATATGATGTCATCAATATTGAAGAGGTACACAAAACAATATTTTCATGGAGATAGTGTCAATGTATATACCATATGATCATTTTAATAATTCGTAACCAAGATGTTAACCTTTGAGATACATGAAGACCATTTATTGAAGTCAATGAATATTAGTGAATGTGCTTACAGTACTCTACCTTTTTGAGATAATGATAAGTTAAAGCAGTATGATGTTAAAATTTTGGAGCATCCAAAAATTTTAAAAGATTGAGGGGGATGTTATGAAATAGTGATACCATCTCTTTGATGTTACCGAAACACTCCATCGAGACACCTTACAGGCCTCTTATGTATTTATCTAGGTCATGGATTCAGTTTTCCCACGAGAAGTTTTTAACTATCTTATTGAATCTTGGTACAGGGCCTTTTCCCAAAATAGATTCCATTAAGTCTGTGGAACATTCGAGAAGGTTCTCTCACGTGGTATGGAAGTTTCCATAGAAAGGGGATGGACTTCCAAACTCCCAACCAATCAGGGCAGATCAGTGCCAGCGCACTTATTTTTATATCATTAAGTTAATACAGGATGGTCAGGTTATTGGCTGCCTACTGATTATGCGCAGAGGGATTTTGTAGAAGTAAGGTATAAAAGTAAAAGGAGGCCGAAAGTTTGAGCACTCCGTCAGCGCTCCGTGATCAGTTCGTCGCTTCGTCATTGCTTCGTTACTATTTCATCACTCCTAATTGTTTAATTGACGGAGTCAAGTCAAGTCAAATCATTGTAATTTAGTTTTATTTGTAAAGAGAATCGACAGAGAAGAAATTATACCGAATCAATAATCAAATCCTATCTCGTCAAATTGTTTTTTGTGTGAAGTCATTGTTTTCTTCCGTTCGAGACATCTCCTGAAGAAGCATAAATACGGCATCAAGATATCCCAGTACCTTTCTATCGCGAGTCCCGATATAGTTTTACTATCGGAGGAAGCGGGCTCGACACAATATTACACTAGATTACCCATTGACTTAGTGTGGTGTTAGGCAACCATGTGGTCAAACGTAACAATAATGAAAGTATTACATGGATATTTTATAACTGCGTCACAGTTTCAGCGAATAAGCAGATGGTTAGGCTTAGCTACTTTTCTCATTGACTTAGTGTGGTGTTAGGCTACCATGTGGAAGAAATTATTATTTATTCATTCGTTTATTTCATAGAAGGAAAGGCTGACAAGTAATTTTACGAGATGTTTATGGATTATAGACGGATTTACTTAAAAATAATAATCGCAAGTGGCTTTTTACTAATCGTTTATTCCAAATGCCATCAAATTGCGCGAATCGCGCGGCTAATACGAACCCTGGACCTGCATAATAGATAGTAGTAGTAAAAACAGTTTAAGAGCTAAATTTAATATTTATTTTGTCTGATCCAATAGACGTGGAGAGCAAGCATAAGCAGCGGCGGCAGTGCGATGTTAGTAGCGATGTTAATTATATGAAGTTATTAACAAGTTAATGAAAGAAACAAAAGCAAATATAAATTATTGAGGAAGGTTTTATACCTTATCTTACACCTACGTATTTGTACATGAAAACATTGTCAGTAGAGAATATAATTAATTTATTATTGCATCCAATATTTAATTTCTTGAAAATCGTGACACACGAGGGTTATAATTTTTTTCGGATGCCCGATGGGTAACGGCTTTCGGGTACCCGGTTCCCGATTTTTGGACCCGTGCAAACACTTATATAACTTCACCTAAAGAGGTTACATTGTTTAGCACCTACAACTGTACAACAGTCTATCGTCCACAGAGAAGAAATGCTGTTGCTAATATTAGAAGGATGCATTTACAATGACTGATGATAATTTCTTCCATTCAAATTCAAAGTTCAAAAATAAAAACTCAGATCAGGCATTAAATATATTTAAACTGTAACAAGCCTGGTTCATCACCTTTTAACTGATATTATTTGAGACTTACCAAAAATTGTTTAATTGCAAAGGTAAAGGTTTACAAAGGAGACAGATGCATGACACGTTTTAATGGTTTTTTTTTAATCTTCTGACACATCTGTACATGATGCTGATGACGACAACCCAAGTTCAATCATTTCAAATCCGTCTGTCGATCAGGTATGCACTGATAATTTATTCCTAACTTCCAAAGGACTTATATGAGAGTGAAATTCACCTAAAAGTGTAGATACGTGGCTTTTGATACTCACTTTACTATGGCCAGGTCATCATTAATATGAAATTACGTAATCAATCATAAATCAGCTTTGTACCAAAAAGTATTTTAAAAACAGAGCAAATTCTTGAAATCAGCTGCAAATTATGGATGCAATATGTCACTTTTTACTGGTTTCATGCGTGTAATATTTGCATCAGGGGTAAATATATCTAAAGGGGACTTTTAAAAATCATTTCGCCGTGAAGTTTGATACACCTTTATTTCTTCCCAAATATAAACATACATCTCGATCAGGGGATCGTGGTAAGACATATATTCCCTTTAAATTGGTAACTTCCTAAATACTTTAAAATTACGCATACCTCATCAAATCTTCATAATTATTGTGCGGATCTTTTGACATATACAAAAGAAAAACATAAAAATGTATTCCATATAAACTTAATAGACAGATATGCATTAATATCACAGTATAAATTTTGCATGCAATGTACACTAATCTGGTCTGGTATTTTATTTTTATCTAATAGGCAATACACACATCACAGGCAGCTGATCAAATGTGCATCATTTGCAAGTCAATCGAAGATGTCCGAATGAAAACATTTGTGGAGAAACAAGGGATTCGTTGCAGCACAATGAAGACTTTTATTGAAGTCAGATTTCTATAAAGATGTAACTACAGAAGTCAACCTGAAACAAGAAAGTGGAAGTGCAAAGTACCATTCTAAATGTTACAGAAGCTTCACCGCTGTGAAAAGGGCATCTACCGGACCACAATATAAACATCCAGCAAAAAAACCTGACACTCGGAGAAGAGGTTCAATACCAAGATCAGATGCCAAAGGTTTACTGAAGGGCTCTTGTATCTTTTGTACTGTTAAGCGGAAGACCATCAAACGAAAGGTGGAACTATTGTCAGATTGTCTCACCAACTATGGATGGGATGCAATAATTGCCGCTGCCCCCCAAAGCAGCAATGACAGAGTAAAGGCTCTAGTTGCCAATAGTGTTGATCTAATGGCCAAAGAGGCCCAATACCACAAGTTTTGCCGTCGTGATTTCTTTAAAGAAGCAGATGCTGTTCAAAAGACTAGAGGGACATCAAGTAGATGTCTACATGCAACTTCTTTTGGATCAATAATGGACATGATTGAGAAAGAGCTCATTGGGAATGGCATCATCCATCTTGGAATTATACAGGACTGAATTTCTGAGCGCAGGGGGAACAACAGTAGATATTGCATGTTACACAGCTCAAGCTTTGATGAAAAAGATCAAGGACAAATTTGGTGACAAAATCTCTATATCTACTTTTGACAAACGTAAGGGTAATGTATTGTATAGTTCTGCAATGTCTGAAGTCGATGCTAGAGAAAGCCTTTATAGTGATGATGAGAACAATCTCCACAAGATACGCACAGTAGCACTTCATCTTCGGGGTGTGATCACGGCTATGCCAAAATGGGAAACACCAACCCCTACATCTGTATCATCACTGAAGGCATGTTCACCAGATCTTCCAGAAGAACTGTTACTGTTCTACAAAACACTGCTGTGTGGCCTTCGTGAATCTTCTGATAGTGATGCAGTGGATAGGGAGGTGACAGCCATGTCGTCAGATGCTGTGTACAATACAACAAGGGGTGCAGTGAGGCCTTGGAAACACACTGTAATTGGACTGGGACTTGGAACTCTGACCGGTTCCAAATTGGTCCTACGAATCCTGAATCGTCTGGGAAACTCACTGAGTTATGATGAAGTTAAGGCATTGGAGACTGAATTTGCATACTCAATCGAAGAGAACGATCATGATACTCCTGATAGTATGACTCTCGATTCCCACCTGGGCACAGGGCTTGCATGGGATAATTATGATGTAAACATGGGTACACTAGACAGAAAGGACACCTTGCATGCTACAGTTGGTATTTGCTACCAAAATATCCCAGATTCTACACCCGCAAGCGATTCTATCAATGAAGGGCTTGTAGTTGAGCTTGATGTACGTCGTAGCAGGAACAGACGGACGTTTGATGGATAAGAGCGCAAAGTTACACCGTACTACAAGAAATTAAAGAATGCCAACTTTGATCTTCTAGCAGATGAGACCCAGGAACCAGTGAAAATACCAGCTACAAGCCTCATTGACTTTCACTGGATGCTCCAGTCGGAAATTGGGAGGCCTTTGCCTCTGTTTCCTGGATTTTTTACCAACTATACCGTGGATCATTTGCCGCAACAGCAAGTCTGCTATATGGATCCAATATCTGCCTCACCAACCAGAAATGATGATGTCCGAGAAACCATGAAAAGGACAATGCAAGTGGCCATTGAAACTGGACAAGAATATGGAGTTGTAACATATGACCTGGCTGTGGCTCTCAAAGCATACTCAATCCAAGCACTGGATGCCCCTCTGTTTGACAGATTACTCATCATGCTTGGTTACTTCCACTTGGAATTGGCCTTCTATGGTGCCATTGGTACTTTCATCAACGAAAGTGGTGCACAACACCTCCTTACTGAATCTGGGCTTTTGGCTGAAGGGTCCTTAAACGGTTTCATCTGTGGAAAATACTATAACAGATGTGTTCGGATTCATGACATCCTTGCTCTTGCCATGGAGAGAAAGCTTCAAGTCAACTCTCACACAAGACACAAAAGATGCAGTCAACGGCCTGCTTTTGACCGTTCCTGAGGAACCAGATGCCCAGAAACAATTCCTCAATACAAATCCAATATTCCAAGAACACAGGGACCAGTACGAGCTGTTCTTCAAGGATGTGATGACTGGAAAACTTGGCCTTACTGCCCAATACTGGTGCATGTATGTCTTCATGATTAATCGAGTTCACAGGGACCTCATGCGTGCACTCCGCTCGAATGATCTTGATGGATACATCAACATACTGCCAGTTGTAATTGACACATTCTTTGCACTGAATCGACCAAACTATGCTCGATGGGGCGTACTCTTTCTCAGTCAGCTTAAGAATGCAGGACATCAGAGCGGATTGATTCTACAGTCAGGAGCTTTCTCCATCAGACGAACAAGCAAGAACTTTGCCAGATCAGCTATCGACTTGACCTTGGAGCAGAGTGTGAATAGAGATGCAGCCTCACCAATGAAGGGAATTGTGCCATTCCACAACTCACCAAATGCCATCAGAAGGTGGTGCATCACATCAGCCCAGTGGGATTCATCCGTCACAGAGCTGCGGAATTTGGCAGGGCTGGAGGCCGTGGAGCAGCCAGCAACACAGCTAAAGGCCTGCAGAATTGAGAAGGATAGTTGCCAAAGGGATGCTTTGGTAGATGCAATTACAGAAACCTGTGACCCTTTCTCTTCTCCAGCAACAACTTCCACGTGTCTGCTGAACATAGCTACAGGCAAAGCAGCATCTCAGGAAACCCAAGACTATCTATCTGGAAGTCTTGGTAGTGGCCATGAACTTCGTTTGAAATTCCAGGATGAATATGCAGGAGACAAGCAAAGATTCCAGAAGCCTATTCACAGACGGAAGGTAGATAATTTTGCAAGGGACAATTTGAAGAGGCATCCCATCACAAAAAGAAAATCATCAGCTGAGAGTCTGAGGGACGTTTTTATTCGAATTCTGATCATCATTTCAGAGAAGACATCCTTCAACTTGAGGCATGTATTATCCTTCTCAATCACAGAATATCCTCTGTTAATAGCACACTCAGATGGATCAGGAATCGAGACAAACAAAAGCAAGCTACTGCGGAAACTGGAGGAATTACAGGATGGCTTCAATGACATACCGCTGCCACCAATCGATGTGACATTGATCGACGGTGGACTCTTGATCCATTCCTTCTTATCTGCAATTGGGAACATCATATCATATGGGCATCTCGCTAGGGATCTTCTATCACATGTCTGTTGTAACCAAGGGAAGAGGTCCACCTGTTGTTTGATACTTATCAACCATTGTCTTTGAAGGATAGCGAAAGGAAACTTCGTGGAGCCGATGATCGTCCATTTGTCATCTCTGGTCCAGAGCAAACACCAAATGGAATTTTCAAAGACCAGTTGGCAACGTATCTCCTGAAAGAATGGCAGGAAGATCAGTACGGACCAATCTTAGGAAACAAGTCACCAATAGTCTCCTATGGTGGTGACTGTATCCGTCTTGCCTTCAATGAACACCATTTCAAGATGACAGCGGAACACCCAGCCCATCTTCAAGGAAGTCATGAAGAAGCTGACACCCTCCTTGTATTTCATGAAGCAAACAGCATCGGAAATGTGATGTTCAGAGCTTCTGATACAGATGTTCTTGTAATCCTTCTCGGAATGATTGGAAGGCACAAGGGAAATCAAGGAACGACTACCTACAATCATCTTATCATGGATTGCAGATCAGGAAATAATCGTCGTCACATTGACGTTAGCTTCCAATCTTGAGTCATCGCAAACTGGACTAGCTGCTGCAATGCCAGGTCTTCATGCCATGACAGGCTGCGATTTCACCACAGCATTCTACAGAAAGGGTAAAGTGAAGCCACTAGAAATTCTTCAAAAAGACTCTACAGGAACATTATCCCAGTTCCTTGGCAAACTGGGTTCCGTTGATGAACCAGACCAGCGAATAGCAGAAAAGTTCATTTGCTGTTTGTACGGCATGAAGGGAGACAACGTCAACGAAGCGAGACACACCAAACTGCTTCAGCTGACTGGAAAACTTGATCAGGTAATTGTAATCCCTGTGCATGTACAATAGAAAAAAATGCAAAGGAAAAAGAGACACATTAAAAGAAGAATTTGACTAATATTCCACTTTTCCTGTGTTTGTTAGATGTAAAAGTTTCTTTGATACAACAGTTACAACAGTGTAATTGGTGTGCTCTCTGATATCAAGACCGCAGTGTCCTTTAAAACATCATTGCATGCTGGAAATGAATTACAAGCAAGAGATATCCACACTGAATAATTCAATGAAAAACATCCCATCCCTGCGTATTTAGTCATTTCTTACACATTAATCTATTTACAGGAAAACATCATGGCTGATATAAAGAAGACGGACTGTGCTCTCCTTCCACCGTGTGCAAAAACTGTAAGGAATAAGTTGCAACGAGCCCACTACGTAAGCATCGTATGGGCAAGTCCAGGACATGGCTTAGATCTACTGAACTACGGATGGAAGAGTAAGCATGGGTGCTACAGCCCTGACTGGTTTGACCGACTGGCTCTCCCAGATATTTTATTCCAAGAGGGGGAACTGAACGAAGATTATCAAAGCAGCCGACCAGACGTTGATTCAAGTACTGAACCATCTTGGAGTGATGACTCCGACAATGAAACATAGATTTGAGCTTCCATTGTCTTTTTAGCATCAAGTTTATTGGAATACTTAATTTTCATAAACTTACTATTTTTTTTTTTTTGAGATCTGTCTGAATGGCAAATGCAGTGTCTTATTACAATGCACACACTCCAGTGTTTAATCACTGTCAAGACACATGAATTCTCAGTTCTTATACTTCGAAGCAATACCTAACATGTGTCATGTTCAGAGTAATCACATAGTGATCTTTGTTACTATCTTTGCCAATAATGATTTTAGTACATTTTAAACTAGCAAGATGACTTTCTTGAAAGGTAAAAGATTCCTCCATAGATGAGAACAAAAACCCTCATCTAGCATTCATATTTCTGAAAAAAATGGATGCCACATATATTAGTTGGACTTGTTACAAGCTATTCGAAATGAATTAGTGAAATTATGGAAGTTCTAAAAGACCAAGATGGAGTAATATAGGCCAATTACTCATTTTATATTTTGTATCTAGGAATGGAGTCATACGTGGTATTATCAGTATCTGTTTGTTCAATCTTAGCATTTTAAGACCTTTAAAGAGTGTACCTAGCATAAAGGTACATATACATCTCTATGCTTCAATTATGTATCTTTTAAAAAACATATTGGACAGTTTCAACCCAAACCTTTATCGTTAAGTACACGTTATAAAGCATTTTTATCATTGTTTGCTTTTTGTTTCTTTGTCTGAGCTTAAGGAACAAAACAATCTCTTTTGTTCGACTACATGTATGTCTTAAGATGACACTTAAGCGTTCTTTCTCAAGATTTAAACTTTGTAGATTTACAATGCTAACGTAAACTTGGTATGTTAAGATACAAAATGATTTTTGGTTTCTTATTTACAATACATAAACTGATTTTAATCTGGTCCAGTGTTTCCAGCAAATCAAAGTAATTGCCAAGTTAAACACTGCAAACGATACAAAGTACTGACTTGATAAAAGGAAAAAGAATGGATCAAAGGAAAAAGAATGCATTTGTGTATTACAACTGTCGGGATCTCCCTCAAAGACTGAGTTCGCGTCATTTCAGTTTTGCTCAATAAAATGTTAAGTAATTGATACACCTACTGGTATACTAATCTCATTATTCCATTGGCCTATGTAGCGGGAAGGAATTTGAAAATTTCAGGATGTTCTTGATTGTTATAAATTGGTTTCTTGTGGCATCTTAACTATTTAAACTGCATAATTTATGTGGAGGGCCTTTTGCATGAGAAACTTTGTATTGCATTGGCATTTCTTTACTCTGTGGAATGTTACAAATGTCATGTCACAAGGCACATATATTCTGCATCAATATACAATCCATTAGGCCCATATAGGGCCGCATTGGGCAACCTATTCTTTCTATCTGGTGGGACCTATGCAGAAGAAAATTTGTCTTGCATTGGCAGTTCGTTAATCTGTGGAAGGAACCTTTGCATTTGATATTGGTTTTGTGTGTGTGGTACCAACCATGATTGATCATAGCCCATTTGGGGGCCCTTTATTTAGTGTGTCTGTTGGCCCCTTTGTAGCAGAAAATTTGTCTGGCATGATTATTCTCATGGTCTGTAAGATCAACCCAAACATTCCAAACCGGTTTTTGAGTGGTACCTTGCATATTTAATCTGGGTCACTGCTACGATAATGGGCATTTGGGCCATATTTGGGGGCGTCTGGCGGGCCCTTAGCAGCAGAAAATTTGTCTGGCATGGGCCATTCATTACTTTGCGGCATTTATGCATTAAGTTGACATTGGTTTCAAGTGGTACCTCGTTCGTTTGATCAGATGCATTTTTAGGGGCCCTTTTGGGGCGTCTGGCGGGCCCTTTGCAGCAGAAAATTTGTCTGGCATGGGCCATTCAGTACTATGTGGCATTCATGCATGAAGTTGACATTGGTTTCAAGTGGTACCTCGTTCGTTTGATCAGATGCATTTTTGGCCCCCTTTAACCGGCCCCATGGGCCACATGCAGCAGAGGGACCACGGCAGACATCCACTTTTGGATATACTGGGATTTTCCACAAATGTTCCAATACTGAGATATTGGTACCTCGTTCGTTTGATCAAAGTGCACTGGGCTGCCGGTCAATATACTGCGTTACTGATATACAGTGATCAATAATATAAGGTCAACGATTCTGAAACGTTTGCAGTTCGTTTGAAGACGCTATTCATTTGTAAAGAAAGTCGAAGGTGTACGGCAGGGCACGTTTACATCATTATTGGGTAGATGTGTATCAGTGATGTGGAAGTGCGACACGTTATATTGGAATGCCCGACCGTTGATATATTGCAACATTGTAAATTCATTCTTACTACGTCGTCCGTTATTCGTTTTTCATTTCGTGTTTTTCAGAAACATACATATTGTTTTATTCAGTTTCCTTCTTAAAGTATATCAAATATGTCACTAAACGGATAATAATAATAATAATAATTTATTCTTATATAGCGCTTTACATCAAAAGAATGATCTCAAAGCAGCTTCACAGAAACGCATAAAAAAAAATACAACTTAAAAAGTAATACAGCTTAAAAATAATACAATCTAAAAATATTGCATCTTAAGAATTACAGAAATAAATAACTAACAATAATTAATAAAAAACAAGAAAATTCAGAAATTAAAGGCAAAAGCAATAAAATATGACAGCATACAATAAAACTAAAATACTAAACTATTACAGCCGAAGAAATAGCAACAATAAGACTATCAAAACAAAAATAGAAAATAAATTTCAATATAAAACAATCAAGATGGTAACAATCAATATGACTGGAGGTTTAAAAAGAATAATACTTTCGAAAAAGGTGAGTTTTAAGGTGTGCCTTAAAGGCCTTTAATGATGGAGCTGCCCTGATGTCATTGGGGAGTGCATTCCATAGATCAGGTGCAAAATAGGCAAAGGATCGTGCGCCAAAGCTTTTTGGGCGAATCTGCCAGGCTCTAGTCGTATCTCCATAGAATGTCTGTTCCTCTGTCGTGTGCGATTTGCAATCTGCATGGGCTCTGGAAGAGCCTGACGACTGATCAGAGAGCCAAGATAGTGAGGGGCAGTGCCATTTATAACATTGTAAGTTATGACTAGAGACTTAAATTCGATCCTTGCGGAGACAGGTAACCAATGAAGGTCAATCAATATGGGTGTGATGTGTTCGTGCCTCCTGCTCCGTGTAACCATGCGTGCTGCCGAGTTTTGAATCAATTGAAGACGTGCCAGTTGCTGTTGCTCAATTCCATATAATAAACTATTACAATAATCAAGGTGCGATGTAACAAATGCATGAATTAATCTTTCTGTGCTTGTGCGATCTAAGAGCTTACGAATTTTCCCAATACGATACAATGAGTATGATGCTGACTGACAAATTTTTGAAACATGACTTGACATAGAACTGAATTCATCAAATTGCACTCCTAAATTTCTGACAACGGAAATGGGTTTAACATGAGTAACACCAACTCTGAAACTAGATATGTCTGCTTGAACTTTTCGGAACTTACTGTGAAAATGAATTACTTCTGTTTTGCTATCATTGAGTACAAGTCGATTTGCTGCCATCCACTCACGAATATCATCTATGCATTTTTCAGGTATGAATTTCCAGTCAGAAAGATTTTTACACGAAAAATAAAGTTGTGTATCATCGGCAAAAAGCATAAAGTCAATATAATTGGCTAAAATAATGTCTTCGAGTGGGGATGTATACAAGGTAAAAAGAATCGGCCCAAGACCGCTTCCCTGTGGTACACCGCAAAATAATGGTTCATCGTCCGAATAACAATTGTCAATACAGACACGTCGAGTACGTCCTCGAAGATATGAATCGAACCACTTTAAAGCAGTACCATTTATGCCAAACCGATGCTCCAAACGCTGCAGTAAAATATCGTGGTCAATTGTATCGAATGCGGCGGTAAGATCGAGTAGGACTAAAATACACTCTTTATGATTGTCCATTGAAACTAGAATGTCATTTCTTACACGAAGCAACGCGGTTTCTGTGCTATGGTTTCTTCGGTATGCAGATTGAAATTTCGAATAAAGAGAGAATTGGTTAAAATATTCATCAATTTGATTAAAACACATGTTCTCTAAAAATTTATGTTCAAATAAAAGGTTGGAAACGGGACGATAATTTGATAAAACGTCAGGATCCAGTCCGGGCTTTTTCAATAATGGTCTGACAAGAGCGCGTTTATGACGTCGCGGAACAGTCCCTGCTTCGAAGGAAGTGTTGGCAATGTTAACAAGATCATCCACTAGTACTGGTAGGCAAAGTTTAACGAGCTGAGTTGGCATCGGATCGAGCGCTGAAGATTTCGAGTTCATAGCTGAAATACATTTGGTCGCGTCGTCACGGGTAATTGGCTTGAAGTTCGAAAAGCTATGACTAGATGGGCACTGTGGTAAACTTGGCTTTGTAACATCATGGAATGTATCGCGTAATTTCCTGATCTTCCCACAGAAAAAGTCAGAGAAATCTTGCGCCATTTGCTGGGGATCGTTGTGCTTAGGTAGGATGGCACCAGTTGACTTCTTGTCTCGTGTGATCTCATCAACCACGGCAAACAGCTTCCTGGTGTTGGCGGACTGTATGCGAGAACGGTGGTACTGAGTTTTAGCTCTCTCGCATTCGTCATGGTAAGATGTTCGGGCACCATGTAATATTTGCTTGTTAATCTCCAGCGGTGAGCTGAGCCAAGCTCGTTCTAAACGGCGAACATTATTCCTCAGAAGTCGGAGTTCATCTGTGTACCACGGAGCTCGAGCTTTGTTCACAATTACCTTCTTCTTCGCAGGAGCAAGCATATCCATAACGTCAGACAGTTTCTTACCGAAGTTGACTGATAACGTGTCAACTGAAATGCCGTACTCACCATCACTGTCAACAGGCTTGTATTTTTTAATCGCCTCTACCAGCTGGTCACTTCGGATAGATCGAATGTTCCGTATAACACGTGTAGTTTTTGTCGCGTGGGGTCGTGAAATGTCCGTGATGAATTTTATCAAGCTATGATCAGAAGGTAGACTGTTGTCATTGGTGACATCACTGATGGTGCAGATTGGTGATTCGATCGAGCGGGTGATTACCAAGTCCAAAGTATGACCGCTAGCATGGGTCGATCCACGAACAAGTTGTACAAGATTCATACTACAGAGTAAATCATGGAATTTCAAGGCGTCACCATTTGTAGCGTTGTCGACATGGATGTTGAAATCTCCAAGAATAATGAGGCGACCTGGTGCAATTACTAAAACCTCCAAAAATGAAGCAAATTCAACCAAAAAGTCTGCAGTTTTGCAACCATTGGTTCTTGACGGTGGGGGCCGGTAGATAAGTACGATGTGTGTGGTGACGTCATTAACTGTGACAGTCAGATCAACATGTTCGAAGGATTTGAACAATCCAGAGTTCATCTTCTTCACCTTATAATCGGAGCGAATAATGAGCGCTACTCCACCTCCTTTACGGTTTGCGCGGGGCCGTTGATAAACATTATAACCGCTCAATGACGCTTTAAATTCGCTCACAGCACATTGTCGATGTTCCCCAATCCAGGTTTCTGTTACAGCGAAAATGTCTGTATCATTCTCAACAATGGTACTACACACGGCCGCAATTTTGTTGTTGATGGAGCGGGCATTCCATAGGCTGAAGGAGAGTTTGCGATTGCGGTGAAAAGAGGAAATTCGCTTTACTGTCAATAGATTTTGATCTTCGATACCGCGGTTTTGTTGTTGTTGATATGACCTAGTATGGTCACGGTTTCCCACAACAGTTTGGATGGGTTTAGGGGCTTTTGTACAATCAATAGCAATCAGATTGTCAGTGTTTGATCCAGGTCCACAGGAAAGCTCATAATTAGGTGAAGTAATAATTACCGGTATCCGCCGCCTTTTCACCCCGTTGGTTCCTCTCTTTGTCCGGCGATTTTTAAAGCAATTTGAAGCAGTAATCCCATTTGTAATTATTCGGTCGATAGTCTGATGGCTCAACGGTATAGACCGCGATATTGTACGGAGATCGATGAGCTCCTGCCTACTGAAACTGTGTAGGTTAGGGTTAACATTAGGCATAGTGATAGGCCAATCCAACGAAAACGTAAACAAATGTTAAAAAATCACAAGCGTAAAATAAACTTTCTCGATTAAATTTGAAAACGACTGCATCACTGATGCATTGAATAAACCAATCAAAAATATAGTCCATGAAATCGTGGTGTAAAACGTTGAATTAACCAGGCGAAATTTAATAGTTTGACGAGCATTATAGTCGAGGTGCTACCTGTGCAGGTGCTACCAACCAATATGATGAAGGCTTACCATTTCCCAAGATACAAAATACACCTGTGTGGCATAGTAATAGCTTTATCTTTGCACACCGGAATTTTTAACAATGATTTCATAAAGGAGCTATTGCTTTTCACATGGATGCTATGGTTTAAAAAAAAAATTATAACAAGAATGCACATATTATAAACCTGAAAGCATTGTTGGTGACCCTCATTATTTGTTGGTGCCCTTCCGGCTCGGAGTATCTGCGTCCCAAGGGCCCAAACATTTTTGTAAAGCCGTCTCCCAAACATTTTGGTCTTATCAAAGTCAGCATGGTAAAAACAAATAGACGGCTGTGCTTCGTGCTTTATGCATAAAGGTAAGTGACTAACGTAAGATTGTACAACATTTGCGAACATGCTAGGAATTCCTTTTATATTTTGTGAAAAAGTAAGAACCGTGTGTAAGTCGTGGCTAATATCTATTGACTTGTAATTTATTACAACTACATTTTCACACAAAATTTAAGCTAATATGCTGCATCAAGTGCTTTTATTTTTGAAAATTAAAGATATTTTGACAATAAGATCAGGATTTTGTCGATACCTTGTTGTTATATTGCAAGAACCCTTGTGCGATTCCTTGGTTTGAGTGTAACAAGATGGCCCTGGTGACATAATATCGCTGCAAAGCGTATTGATCTTTACAGGTGCGATATGGCTTCTATGTTTAAATGTATGTGTCTCATGTACATACAGGGTTTACTTACAATGTACTCTACAGTCAAGTACACTATGAATACTCAATTTTAACACAAAAATCACTATGATTAGTTTTGAAATTTCCATTTTTATTGGGGTTGGGATCGATTATAATTTAATAGGTTTATGTATTATAGCAGTGTAAACAGTGTACTTGCAATTATAGTTTTTCGACCAAACCACCTTTGTCATAGTGAATGAAAGCCGAAAGTATAAGCTTATATTGCGCGCCTCGTGATGAAATTGGGAGGAAGTGGAATGGTTGGAATGACGTAGGGAGGAGTAGGAAGAGGTATCGAAGGTAACTCTAGCTTAAAAGGTAACCGAACTCCAAGGTTAATGCTCGGCGGGCATTGGATTCCAAAATAGGAACTGTACGTTAGCTGGGCTTCTCCTGGAGGGTGTGATAAGTTATGTTAAAGAATGTTTCCAAAATGAGGTACACCATTTTAAAAGGTAACCTCTTGAAACCACGCTGTACTAAATGGCCAACATTGCAGGGTCTTCAAAACAGGGATGGGTAACGTTTAATTGGTACAAGTGTCTGCCCGACACAAATTTCGGCTCCAAAACATTAAAGTCAAGCAACTCTGTTTTAATATTGTGTAGTATTTCAATATATAAAACTGTACACTCCAACGCTATCGCAAAAACATTTAAGCAACTTATGTCGAGATTGCATACGTCATGAAAGTACTTTAGAACTTAATTATTGTTTTCCTTTTATTTTAATTAAAAACCAATAGACCTGTGCTTCCTGCAGTATTAGAGTACTCAAGAAGTGCTGAGTGTTTAATTACCAAGTAGTAATCAGTACTAGCACATGATATAAAGTACCCATACAATACAGTACTCGTACTCATCACTGAGTACTCTTATTCGGATGTACAAATACTCATACTTGAACTCGATTTAAATCAGATGGTCCTCGATAAGGATGAATACTTAAAGAGCACTTGAGAGTACTTAATAGAAAGAGAGCTACGTTCTTTTGAAGTAATAACCAGAAGCCGCAGAATGTTTGATTATTTACATATGAATTACGGTATCGTTTTACTATATTACTTCTCTCAAGCACCTATATCCCAGCAGAATATAATTTACATGCCTCCTATTACATTACACAATATACATGAGCGATGTTTGTCGAACAGTTGTTAGTACACATGTTTAGCCAACAATCTTGCATCTTTTCCATTGACACCAGCAAATGTTTGATGATATTGACACCTTATGATTTTTGAGAGCAATATCAAGGTCCGAGCAATGTCGTTACATAAAATATTACATTATTTGACTACAAGAACTCCATAAGGGATCAGAAGTTTCTAAAATATTACATAACAAAATACTACAAAGGACCGCATGAAAAGAACACCTGGTCAGTAGTCGGATTCTCGGATACTGTTGCTCGTCACTCAGATCCTAAAATTTAGTATAGTACTAGGTAGTGGGAACCACAAATACTCGGAAGTACTTGATAATCACACACAAATCCTCATCCACAAACTGGTTTATTGTGCCTCAAATGTATGTCCATCTTGATGTTTTGATACTGTGACTTAATGGTTAAGGAGCAAACCATTCTATCACCTGAATACTTCTCAACGAAAATGGAACCTCTGTGATTTTTGTATCGAAAGTTCCTGTACTAATATGAGTGTTTTTCATCAAACCACATGTTTTCTTTAGGCTACTCCTTGTCAAAAATGTCAACGCATGGGCACTTTTTAGGAATATTTGATTTCTTTATCGCAAAACGGGTACCTTTATATAATAAAAGGGCACTTTTTAGTTACACTAATTTAAAAGGGTTACATCTCATTATTAAAAATGGGATCTGTTAATTTCCAATTGGATCCTTGGGTTGATCGTTCACAAACATGTGTACACATGTTCCCATTGCATCTGGTTTCCCCGAACCTGTAGTAAATAAAGGTTTGTGTCTAAAATGTAGAAGAAAAATCATTCAGAAACGTGTTGAGTTCCCTTAATATCTGGTACATAGTAGCACTTCAAATACTATCATACAAATTGAATCTGTATACCAGTGTTTAAAGAACTGAAGGTCTAGGCTTATACGCACTATTCCTGGGTCACGTAATACCCCATGTGTCTCTTTGGTGACCTATCTCTCTTGTGAGTTCCTCACTATGGACCTTTGATCGAATTAATAGTTGTTCCTTTATTCAAAACCTAGAGAAGGTTGACATTTGAAGGAATTCCTCAAACAGAATCATGTTCCACGTGAAGAAGTTTGCTAATAATACAGGTTCAGGTTTGTTTGAAATGTTGTCATAATGACATATTTTGCTTATTCAATACTGCAATGTACGTGTCTGTAAGTTACCTCAGATGTCCCAATATGAGTGAAGTGCTAGATCGGGTACCGACAGAAACAGACCTTTATGTATATTTATTTTGGTATTCTTCCTGAAGTTAAAACAGTCCACGCGATGATGATAATGTTTTTTTTTTTACAAAAAGCGACGCGTGTGTTTACCTTAGACTTAAACTCCGATGACTCATAACGTACGTGGTGGTATAACGTTTATAAGGATTCATCCTCGTATTCATGTAGTGAGGGTCACTCAAAGCAGTGGCGGAGATTTCTTGTCAGAAATGGGGGGGGGGGGGGTTGCAGGCCATTGATGAAATAAAAAGTCATTACTGCTGGCTCACTATCTAAGTGGAGCGCCACCATAAGTTGGCGTAAAGTGCACAAGAATTTTTTTGGCAAATATTGCCTCCCAGATTGCAGTAAATGGCACTGCCCAGGCCTTGAAAAGCTGCAATTAACCAGGGGCGTATTTTCTAACCCGGGGGGCGCGAATTACTATCTAAGCAGAACGCCACCATTGGTTGGCGCGCAGCGTACAAACAAATTTCTGGTTTTGGTACCGCCCAGATTACCGGAAATGGCACTTCTCGTGCTTGAAACTGACCAACCATATGTACACTTTTGCCTGAGAACCAAGTATATCCAAATACTTTTTTTCTCATCTATAACCTTTTTGAAGATTGTCACCAGTCACGCATCATGTTAGACTTCATCACATATCCTGGGGATCATTGCTTTTGTAGGTGATTCTTCATCGCGGCCCACAATACCCGTCAGCCCCACTGTTCAGAATTTGAAAATTCACAATTCTCGGGAATAAATTCACTTCAAAACATACCCATAATGTTGCACAAAATATCATCTATGGACAACCGATATAGAAAAACCGCTTTCAAACCCTAACAGACGGGTGGAAATTGCACGAGTATGATGAAGTATGATGAAGAATGTTGGTCAGGGAATTTTTCGAAAATTCAGACGGCTACTAAAAAATTCATTGAAGGAAATAAAAATATACCAGATATTTCCGAAACCGAACACTACACACATCGACAGTTTTGATCATGGGCGCAGATCAGTCTTGGATAATGGTAGGGATCCGTGTCTGTTCTCTGACACTATCTTAGCGGAGCGCGGCCATGGGTTCGCGCGTAGCGTACGATTTTTTTTTTTTTTCGGCAAATATACCTCCCAGGTCGCCGGAAATAACACTTCCCAGACCTAATGATGCTCCTAAACCTCTTTAAGTTTTAGATCTCATGGCTTAGAAATTTAGTTTGGAGAAATACATGGGCTTCTGCAGAAAGAAAATCAGGGGACAAATAATCCAAGTAGACTTTTGCATATACGATGGGGTCCTCTCCCAGATAACAAATATAGACTGCCGCAAATGCGATTTCCGTCCTATATTTAACAACTGTGGATAAAATACAAACTTCTGCATGTCATTTGCACATTGAAATGCAGCTATTGGTCAAGACAAATTGGTGGGGACACGGTATATCATGTCCCCGTTACTGAAAAAGTTGGTGGGGACGCGTCCCGCTGTCCTCACCAGGATCTGTGCCCATGGTTTGGAGGCTGTTTATCGTGTAACGCCATTTTCATGCTCACTGATATATGATGTGATATCTGTTGTTTGCTTTACAAATTCGAATAATTTTGTCACTGTTCCTCTTTCTCTTCCAGTTTTCTTGCCGTATTTTCTACTCCAACCTTTTCTCCTTTTCTTTTCCTTCCTTCCTCCCCTTCTTTTCTCTCTTTTTTTCTGTTTTTCCTTCTCTCTTCTTTTCTCTCCTCTTTTTCTTACCCGGGGACGTGCGCCTCAACGCCCCCCCCCCCCCCGTGGATACGCGCCTGTTAACCATTTCATATATTGAAAATTGAAATCTCATGTTCTGTCACTGATGTGTTACTATAATGAAAAGCAAGATTTTTTCGTTTTTTCATGTTGTATCCTCAACTTGTAAATAAACGGTCACCATGGATTATATAGCCTATTGGCCGTATCCAATCAACTTTTTCTGAATTGCATGCGCTCTACCAGTGCAACATATAGGATACAGTAAAATTCATTTCAATGCAGTTTCCCCCCGTGGGTGCAAAATATTCTGGAGTCCCGTATGTTGTGTTATTAGCTGTCCTTGATACTCTCAGTCAGTTACAGCATAATAGTTCTAGACTAACCATACCACAGGTTTACACACAGGAACAAAGTCTCAAACCTAATTTACATTTGAGTTCAGGTGAGTTTTCACATGATTCAAGTGAAGTTTGCAAACAATCTACAGTCATCACATACTCCAAACTTTGCCAAAATAGTCCTAACTCCTAAGGTAGTCCCCTACAACACAACCAATGTAATTATCAATTCATGCCTAAAAACGATAAGAGTACATTTTTACCAAACGGTGCTGTGTAAGACGTAAGGCACATGCGGCGAAATCGACCTTGCATTGATAGTGCCAAAGCGCGCTAGCCTAGCGACAGATTTCGACACTCATATTGCCTAAGTACATGTACTTAGAAACACCTCGTTGAAGTTGGCAAGTGTATACAGTTCCTAAGCTATTCAACAGCAACAAAACATTATTTTGTGTAAGTCTGTTGTGGGGTGAAGTTAGCGCTATGAGCTAGAAGTTCCAATGCGCAAGGTGGTGGAAAGAGGTTAGAAGTAATGTGTGGGTCAATTCTAACTCGGTTTTCGGTCGTTAATTGTTCATGTAGCCTACCAGGTAAAAGGTTGAAATGACTTATGGCTGTAACAGAACATTACTGGCAAAAATTAGGGGGGGGGGGTTGATTGTGTGGGCCAACCCCCCCCCTCTTCAAAAAGTGGGGGGTGAAAACCCCCCAACCCCCCTGTTTCTCCGCCACTGATTCAAAGCTGTTGTTAAGTACAGAATCTAGGGTTATAGAACCCTTCCCTCCCCTGACTTAAAGAGAAATGACATCCCGTTTAAGTTGTAATCCGTCTACATAACGTCTACATTAATGTTTGGAAGACCTAACATGGACAGTTGCTCTGCAGTGGCTACTTTGTAACATCACAGTCGCAATTTTTCTGAACAGACTATATAAGCAACGGCGCCCATTGTCAATTTCACGTCAACTTTTTATTCGGATGAGTTCCATTGGCGCTTTCAAATGAGTTGACTCGTACATATTGATCAACAACTCTTTACATTATCACGATAGTCGCTGCTAGATGACTCCGTACGCTATCGCGATTGGGTCTTTGTACCTTCATAACCCAATTTACATGTATTGCAAAACTATGAAATTCCAAAGTATGCTCTATTGGAACAGTCAACAACGCAGCTTTCCGTTACGTAGTTATATAAAGTATAGATGGAAGACTGAACTAAATAAAGTGAGCAAAATATAAAAGAAGTATGATGTTATCCATTTTAAATATTACACTGAAGATTATTCTAATAGAGAGAGGATCAACTGAAAGCCAATTCCTAGTACATGTTTATTCAAAGAGTATACTTTATACAATTTAGCAAACTACATTAGAGTAAGTTAACGTTTTTCCTTAAAAACAAGGCCCACCCGACTATGAAAAGCAATATCATAGAACTCATGCTTCTGTATAGTTATATAAAGTCTTAAGATCGCATATACATCGTTGTATTTATATGCCAAATTTTAGCATATACTAAAAAAGTAATTATATGTTCATCAAAATGATATAGTTCTAACTGCACCATCTTAATATTTCTTGTCAAGATGCCACTTGATTGAGATATGCCTGTTAGGATCTGGCTCAGTCTTACAAATGATAAATATATTAATCATCTACAGTTCATGACCACTAACATTGAACATATTGAATAATTAATATAATGATCCTCGTTCAACTCGGATCTGGTATAATTTTACACTTAAATAATCATTCCTTGGGTACAATCATCCGATGTACATATCGGATGCATTGAAAGATGTAACTCGATTATTTTATATGAAGTGCTTTTCCCACATAGTCGAACGTAGTGTCTACTTGTACTACGATTAAATTGGTAAAGGATTCATCAAACAGATGTGTATGCAACCGGTTTGGTTAGCATAACTTCAGTGAAACAAGAAGCCATTTTTCTTAACAAATTTGTCACTGTTTGACACTGCATCTTAAATGTGATTTATATGATTTGTTGTTTTGGTCTCGTGACCTTTACAAAACAAATAGACTGTTTGCCGCGCTTCTTCATGTTTCATTATGTTGTTTCTATTGTAGGTGCTATACTTCACTTGTCGCTGTTGTCATTTTATTCCACTCTCCATCTTCGGATAATCGTTCGAAAGTATTACTTTCATTTGTGCGTAACACTGCCAAGTACAATAAAACATTCATTATTAAAATAGCTGATTTTACATATGATATAGCACATTATTTCATTCAAAAAACTGAATTCAATCTTTTAAAAAACAACTGAAGTTTTTCAATTATAATACCTGTTTTGTACTGCTTTCATTATTTCATTATAAATACGAAGTGGTCATCGATAATCACTTTGTTTCCAAAGATTATACAGAGACTTAATTGTTAACGGAAGCAAAATCATTTTATTGGTGTAGCACACAATTGACATGGTGCATTATGAAATTATTTTTATATTTTAATAACGGAGGATAAAATACTAATTAGGTTCCACCACATCGTTTAACTTTTTTCTTAAGGTGCTTAAAATGTATAAACTCGATATTACCTTCTAAATTACCAATATTCTGTAGTTCGTCTTCAGAAAATTTTTCTGGAACTTTGCTGTTATGAAACCTTTTAGAAAGAAAAGGTTAACAGTTCTATGAATTTATACAGGCCGACTTTCTAACTTATGTATCGCATTTGGTACTCTTTATACTCCATAAAAATGTAGTTTTCGATGACTTCAGAAAGGGCATCAACATATATCAATATAGTTGTTTATGATTGTTTAAGGGGTGAAAAACAATTAACACCTAGAAATGTCTCATGGGTACTAACGCTACACAACACTGTAGAGAAAAGCGAAGTGTCCAAAACACATGTGGAGAAAGCAGATAGGATTAAAATCTACTGACTCTATTGTTATCTTCATCTGTTGATAGGTTCTAATGACAGCTTTGAATTGATCTTTTTCTGCTAAATTAACCCCGTGAAAGACAAGCCGTTCGTAGATGGTTGGTAAATTGCTCAATTGAACAATTGGAAAGTCTCCATGTATCTCCAAAGAACCAATCGTGATCTGTTGGCATAAAATAAAATTAAACAATGAATATGTTTTTGTTTCGGCATTACGTTATTATATTAGAAAACAGTATTTTCGCCGTTCGAGTTGATTGTGATGTATTTTGAGGCACAACAAAAAGAGTTTGTGAGGCTCAAATGCATTCCCATGCGGCAGATCTGACAACAGGGATACTCGGCGTGTGATGGGTTCGGAAAAAAACTTCGAATAATACTGAACGATATGTGATAACTATGTCTGCATGTGAACGCACACTCCTCAATATGAGAGGGAAAAATGTTATGAAACTGCTTATCCTTAACGCGTTAAGCCTGTACATGTAAATATAGAAATGATAGATAGGTAGTATCGATCATAGCAGGATCTTCATGGTAACCCCGCATGTGTCCCTGCTGAGGGGAACATAATGAGGCTGATACGGCCAAGTTAACGCCATGTATGGCAAGAGGGACGAGTTTCTTACATGGATATGCAACGATTTGACTGAGGACTTAAGCATATCGATCACACAATTTAAGAACTGGATAATTATATTTTATTTGAAACTTCTCTCTGAAAAGTTGTAAATTTCACTATTTTTGCTTGCTTTCTAATCCACATGGTTGTTTATTCTAACTATGAACAATAGTTGGTAACGATAAAGTTTCAAAATATCTATCTCAAAGGCAAGAGAAAACAGTGGTTCACATTTATAGCACACGCATTAGTGTACTTTGATATCTTTCTAATACAAATAAGACTCCTAAAACGTTTCTTTCATAAACAAATTGACAAATTTGACGTAGTTCGTTTTTTTTATAACTACCAATCTATATATGGCGTTTGATTTTACTTTAATAATTTTTGTTTCAGAATTAATACCGTGTCACAGTGTATTAAATAATCTATTTCTTATCTGATATAGTGTAGTTCGAAATTTTGGAATTTCAATCTGACAACCAAACAAAGTCACCAAAATGTAACAAAATGAAACTAATGCAAATTTGAATACTTCAGCGATATTAGAAATAGCAGCACAATTCACGAAACTCCGCCTACCTGTTTTAGATATTTAAGTTCAACGCACCTTATGCCCTAATCTACCACGTGAAAAAAACTTCTGGTGATGGCTTGTTGATGTTCAAATATATCTCAAAGGGGAGGGAAACCCCATTCAACATACAATCCTACCCATACCGGCAGTCCGTGACTTTAGGTTATTACTTTATAATATAATGTGTAATTCAGGATATATATCTCAAAAGTTATTCACAAGGATGCTTGAGTATAATCTATATAAATAAAACAATACTTGCATTTTCTCTTTTCATAAATATAATAATCCTTACCTTTGTCTCTTTACAGCTCTTCAACAAGTGTGGAATTGCCTCCTGGTGATACTCATCTGTCATGTGCCTGAACAGTAACTTCTTCATGTGTAACATGTTAGCGTATTTCCTGTACTCCTCTTCACCATGTGTCCCTACTTCCAGCAAACATGCTAATAGATCAAAGTTACCAGATTTTATAAGAGTCTCCGTGCTCTGCTTCTTCTCTGTACTAAACCGGAACAAATGATCCGCCAGTGGTTTGTTATCTTAATTGCAGTTATTTACGTAAAAGAGGCAAACAACCTTGCAATTAATGGAGATCTAAGAAGATAATCACTACATCCATCGGTAATTTCATCTTCTATATGAGTTTGCCAAGCACTCGATATATCTTCTGAATGTTTGACATTCAAGGGTCTTTCTTCAGGGTCACATTCTTTGCGTTTTTCTTCCCGTTGTTTTCTTTCCAAACGAACATGTTTTTGCCTCTCTTTGTCATTCTGTTTACTTTCTTTTAGTTGCCTAAATCTTTTGAAGAACAAATTTCTGTGTGACTCAGTAAACCCGACCACGTCTACCCTTGTGTAAGTTGTGTTCATAATTTTTACGTAATGGTCAAGTTTACGGGAAGTGACCCAAATATTCCTCTTGCTAAAGTCAGCAACATCACCATCTAATACCTGCTTTATAGTTAATCTCTCCCCCTTGTCATCATTTCTTGCATTATTATGAAGCCTTGACCAATTGCTTATTCCATCTAACATCACAATGCTCTTTTTTCTTTGAAGTTCTAAAATAATTCTGTTAGCTTCTGCCACAGACTTTTTGGGTCCCAAAAATGTCATGAGTTCCTCCAATATGCAAGCATCTTTTGGAACATTCTCAAGTTGAAAATAGATCAGAATATAATCTTTAAAAATTTCTCCTTTGCTCCATTTTCTTGATATATCCCGAAATAAATGTGATTTGCCAATACCAGGCTCGCCAACAAATAATACTCGGTTACCCTGCTCGCCCTTGGATAATGCAGCAATCATATCATCAGCATTATTTACATGTGATATAACGTTATCTGTGTACGTTATCGTGTACTGACAGTCACTACAATAACTGTTTATTGTAGAGATATCTGTCAGTTCTTCCAACAACGTATTCTGTTTTACTTCTTTCAACAGGGTTCCTATCGAGAAAGAATATGAGAAAGACGATTATTTCAAATGGTTATGTAATTTATTTCCATCAATGACTCCCTCTCAATGACGCAATACGATGACTTTCTTCATAGAGGCTTATCATCATTCCATTACTTGATCTGGTAAGAATATAAATTAATACTCTAACAAGAAACTTATTCATTTAGGCAGGCATGTTTCTACAACAAATTCGCGAAAGAAACCAAATGTTGATGTTGATACAAGTTTAAAAGCAGATAAAAACATATAATAATAAATACATGAACCAAACGAATTGAAATTAGTGTTCAAACTAATACTGAAAAAGACTCTTTCAGACAGAGTGTAACTTACTGCACAATAAAACAGGAAACAATTTAACAATAAAAATTGGTTTTGAATTTACATTCAGCTGCTTCAATAATATCTAAAAGGTACAACTATTGTTTACTGCAAACCCTTTCACAATTATGAAGAAAAAGCGAGGTTGTTATTTCTGTAATAACAATAATCTCTTAAATGTCGACGTATGATGTAACATGTGACGCTTCTCACATGTGAGAGGAAACACCCCACTCTAACACCCCTCTCACAGGACTACAAGTATATATAACACCGTACATTTTACTTCACGTCGCGAAAATGAGGGTTGCGCTCTTGGGCAAATATGTATTTGTCGATTTATAAAGTTTCACAAACATGATAAGTTGCAGGAAAACATTACATTGTCGAACTGCATCGTAACCCCATGAAGGGGGTAGATTGAAAAAAAGCTCAAAACATGGTATCTGCCGAATTATCGAGTAACCCTAATATAAATCATGTCAAAACTAATATATCTACTTGTCGAGTTGATGTTTTAGACACTAAACTTGAAACACGTCAAAAAACACGACATATGTTAACTTGTCTAGTAACACTGACATGGCACCTAAACGAAAAAGTACCAATTAGTACGACATGCTGTGTGGCATATACTAAGAAGGTAAATCAACAACTCCCTTTTCCCTTCAGAGCTTCAATTAATTTTCGTCTACATTGATGTTACTATAAGGAAGGAATGCTGCATGTTTTCTTTTATTTTTTTGAAGATGTTAATAAACATAATTCAAAATGTATCTTCAAAGTATACACAACCCGAAAGGAAAACTAATTTACATATACCTTTCCGTCCACCGTGACGTCGATGTAGCTTGCAGCAAATTACGGCGAGGCTAAGAGTTAATATTCCTGAGGTAGTCAAAGCACACGTTACAATCACTTTCATTGAAGAGCTGATCGGCTGTGTGCTGTCTTCATTGCAGCTCTCTTTTTAAAAATGTATAAAACATTGATTGTTAGGATCAATTTTGGGATGAACACATTGGACGAATCCCTTGAAAATAAATGATTATTATTTTATTTACACCTTCTTCCAACTTCCATATAGTCAACAAGTGTATCTTATTACTACAACATTTGGTATGTCATGTCTCAGTTCTGTATTGAACACATGCTACTAACTAACCTACAGTGTTGTTGGGAATTCAAAAAGGTAGGTTAGTATTAAGTCATAATATATATATATATATATATATATATATATATATATATATGTATATATATATATATATATATATATATATATATCTTTATATTATATTATATATATATATATATATATATATATATATATATATATATATATATAATATAATATAATATAAAAGATAAAGAAGCGAATATTTTTAACAACGACATACTGCTATATTTCGGAGTGGTCTCCTCTCCATCGTCAGGCAATTGTACAAGATCAATTAAATACAAGGGCTAATAAACATCCAAAGACGACAATAGTGATAAGCATGAGTGATTTTTAAACTAGGAATGATTAGAACAACCAGCAATAAAAAGTATATATGGATTAGAATAGCTCCAACCCGTAGCTCGATACATTTCTATTTAGGTCAGCATTTAAGTCTTTTATTAGGAGACTCTCTTTATTCCTCCTCCTGAATCAATGGGGTTCATTACCAATAGCGGCACAATGATCAACAAAAGTAGGCAGATTATGTTTGTGCGCAGTACAATGAAGGTTAATAGTGCCTTTCTGACCACCAAAGGAGCTCACCAGATGTTCGTTGAACCTATCATTAAGCCGTCTATTGGTTTCTCCGACATAAAAGGAATCACAGCCTGGACAGTTAATCCTAGAAACAACATTGTTGGCATAATCTAACTTATAGGCATCCTTGAAATTGAACAGAGCAGAGATTTTCTTTTGCAGACAAATTATTTTGATATGTATATTGTCATTACACAACCCCTTAATGTAACTGCCTAAAGTCTTAGCGAGTTTATCACTGCAGGGGCCACAATTAAACAGTATTTACTTTGGTCTCCCTATGATCTAATTTAATTACAGGACCCATGCCCAGTTGTTTTCTTATTTTATAAGTATAGTTTTCCATTTCATGCAACAACTTTTAACCATTTAAAGTCAAAATACGTCTAATAAATTGAAATTAATTCATGAATTAATTTCAGTTTATTTCAAGGATGCCTATAAGTTAGATTATGCCAACATGTTGTTTATATGATATACGTATATATATGTAGGGTATATGTTTATGTATATGTATATGTGTGTATATATATATATATATATATATATATAATTAAAAATCCAGACAAATAAGATATGACTAAAAATTGACAAATAAGGAGTATAGTTTTATATAATATATTGGAATTTTCGGTCCTCCTGGGACCTTCGTCAGCAATACTTGGCAGTCGAATATATATATATATATATTATATATATATATATATATAAATAAATATATAAATGAATATATATATATATATATATATATATATATATATATATATATATATATATAAATGAATATATATATATATATATATATATATATATATACTCATTTAATACACTCTTGATAAAGCTGGAATTCCTTGTGCTTAGCGTTTTCTGTTAAACACTTGCTTGTATTTCGAGCCATTCTTTTGACTAAAAGACACCACCTAGAATAGTAGACACCTGTTTCCCTTATCATCTGAAACGAACGTTATCTTTCTGAAACTGTTACCGAGGTGTTTATATGTAGTTTTGTATTGACAAACGCGGTCACAATAATTTAAAAAGATCAATTGATAGACGCATTAAATGACACTTAATTTGGACTAACCAGGGGTTAACCTGATGTTACTGTCTTTACGGTGTAAACAGTTTATGCCATCTTGTGCCAGACATCTTATATCTGCAAAACCGCCACATGCGTCGAAGGTGTATTCAACAGATGTAGATGTGTTCCAAGTGCCCATTTTTTCATTTTTCTGTGAATGGTTTCGCCTGTAATAACCTGAAGATGCTCGCTACGTCTAATCTCCAATCGAAGCAGTACTTTTGGTCGAGATTCAGTAACTGTACATTGTAACTGGCCCGTCTGATTTATTTGTAGGCTACAATTCGAGCATGGAGCACACTGAGCTATCAGTGGACATCCCTGCTGTGGACTGACTGGAAAAAAATGAGGGATACTATATTGGCGGTATATTAAGTAGTTAGGCTTTATAAACAGTTGGTTAGGCGTATGGATTATGCTGTCCAGGCTTGAAACCCATATTTTGCTAAGGATAAGGAAGTACTCGAAAAGGTCCAGGAGAGGGCTACTAGAATGATGAGTTTCTTAAAGAGTATTCATAATTATAAGCGGTTACAACTGTTAATTCTCACCACACTGGAGCTTAGGAGGTTACGTTGCGACCTAATTCAGGTTTTCAAGATTGTGTATGGTTGTGACAATTTATCCTTCACTGAATTGTTCGTGTTTTCTTATAGTAGTTGTACCAGAGGGCATTGTGTTAAACTCCAAAAGTCACAAAGTAGGATCAATATTCGGCATAACTTTTTTCTATATAGTTAGGGTTGTGAATGAGTGGGCCGGTTTGCCTGAGAAAGTTGTACTTGCAAGTAGTGTGAATTGGTTTAAGAGTGCTTTGGCCAAGCACTTTAATCATTTTTATCGGGTCTGAGTGTATGTGTCTTCAGGTTTTTGTCTTCTCCTATAGGGTCCTTGATGGGGACTTCAGTGTCCCCCTGATCCTTTTTTTTTTCTAAACTATATCTGTCTTCAAGGAGCTCTAAATATTAGTAGTCTTATTGACATTTGGTATAAGGTACAATATCTAATTTTTGACACATGTGACTAACACTGACAAACAAAGAATCGCTTGTAAATTGATTTCTCTTTTATTGGATGATTTTTTTTACCTGAAAGACTAAAAAAAACGTAAAAAGAAATAATGATAATGATATATTTCATAAAATTAAAGAGGTTAAAAAATATTTATGGCAAAGATAGTTTGAAAAACAATATCATTTCTCACTGAACCAATGCCTCATAATTTCTTTTAGGATGGAGACACATATTTTAGTGTGAAATTTCACTGAAATTTGCTGCAATGATATAAGAGCCATCAAAAATAGACAAATCTATTAGGAAAGAACATAACCAAGCAGAAATTGCAACCGTAGTGTCTACTTTATCAATTTGCAAAAGCTCAAATAAAGATAACATGATCTTAAAATTGAGGAAAGGAGCTCCATCAATGCTGTACCTAATGTGAATTAAACAAACTGTAGATTTAAACATCTTTCATGAAAGAATGTTTTTTTCTGTGGTATGAATGTCTGGAAAATAGAGAAGGTGCAACATATGCAAGATGGTAAGGAGTGGGTGATTAATTTGACTTGAGCTTTGTTTTGATTTGACTTGAGTTAGACTATCAAAAACAAAAACGTGGAATTGTACCAATATTTGTCAAAATGAATTGCCACATGACGCATGACAAAGTAGATATTTTTTTGATGGGTTTTATTTTACATTTTGCATGTTAGTTCATATGTTTTATGAGTATTGTGTAAACAAACACATTAAGGAAGCAAAGCAATTTGAAGTAATGTCAGGCTAAACTGTTTTCAAATAATCATGCAAGTACTATATGTCAAGTGCCCACATAGGAGAAACCATCCCCCTGGGATGCAGATGCATAGTCCTGAAAATGAAAGAAAACACACATAAAGTGTTAAGAGAACGTTGGATAATAGCAGACAATATAACAAGGCACATGACAAATGACTTTACATTAATCTTAAAAGTAACAGTAGATATTCTTTCAACAAGCCCATATTACATAACACATAATTTGGAACATAGGGGAACTTCTAACAGCATTTTTTCTGTGAAAATGACAGCAATGTACGGCAGTACAAAGTGAAGAACGTCATTGCAAGGTTACGTACGCATATGCACAATCGGAACAAAAACATTACTGCAATATGAATTCACACCAAAAAAATACTACGTATACTCTACGTTTATCTAAGCGATTATACTTTGTTATACGTTTCTGTACGCAACTTTCTACGCAGTGTCTACGAGGTGTCTACGCCGTGTCTACGCGGCTTAGGGCTTCGCTCCAATGCCCCTGAATAGGGATTATACGCACGTAAAAACGTACATTCTCGTACAATCTGTAGACGTAGGGTGTTCGCGGCCGCCTTACATAGCAGAGCTTCTGTGGGTTAGAATATACTCTGATGAAGAAAATAGTCGGTAAACTCAGTATCGCACCTAGCTCAATTAATGAATTTCCAAAATATTCAACCACAGAGTTAGCATGTAGGCTATTTAAGCCGATTGGAATAAGAGTAAGGAAGAAAACACGACACTGTAGGAGCACAAACGATCGATTCAATCAGTACAAAAACTTTAGCAAGGAAACTATATTAATTACGACAATTTCCCCTGTCTGTTACTATTTGTACGAGTTCCTCCCGTTAGGCATTAAATTAAATTTAGGTAACAATTCTAGAGAACTAGGTAGGCCTTGGCCGATCCTACCTCTTAGCCTACATCGAAAGTTACGCCGTATACACCTCGCAATTAAAACCACGATAACCTTAAATGAAAAAAAAAACACAATATTTTGCACTTGAAGATCTGACTTCCCCCAAAATACAATGATAAGGGTAGACCCAGTTATTCTTAATACATTGAGATTCCAATTACTAGTCAAAATTATTTTCTGAAGAAAAACCGTACGATATTTGTTCACAATTACTTATGCTTAGATAAGTGCTTCCTCACAATCAACGCGCCGCCCCGAAACTCGCTCCGCTTACGTAAAACTTCTATTTATATAACACGTGGAAAAACCCGAGTTTTTACACGCGAACTTGCCTAAGTTTTATTGCACTATGGGAACGACACAACACATTGAACATGATGGTACATTTCCCGCCATCTGGACGTCGAGTGTAAATTTTGGTGTAATATGCAAATTATTAATGATACTGTGCTGTACGGTTAAAACTTAACCTACTGCGACACATACACATTTTGGGAAGCTTTTGTAGAAGTAAATTTTGTATCAAATGTAAAGTACTGTATAGTACAATAATTTATAAAAGACGGTTTTGCTCAGGTGGTAGGGAAAAGGGGTGTTTCGGTGAACTCGTACAGGGATTATACGAGGTGTCTATGCGGCAATTGTTTGTCAACGAGTTTATACGCAATTGTATTTGTTTATAAGTCTTTTTACAATCATGTGCGCGTAAACATGTCCAGTTATACGTGAGCGGTACTGTAGTGTTGAAAAAACGACAGTTATAGTACAAAAGCTTTTCATGAAATATCTCTTCACCTACTAAAATGGGGGCCCAGCTCTTGCCACAAAGTAAAGAACCAATGTTGATTTGTCACTGACTCGATCTATCTGTAGCCTACAGAAACTTGATCCAGAATAAGCAGGTGGGCCTATATATCTAGGTACACCAGATGGAATCAACAGGGGTAAAACTACTCAGTACTTAATAAAGCCTACAGACCAAGATAGTACCTTGTTTAAAAAGCTTAACTAATTTTCAAGTACTATAATATATACTGGGGTTCTGGCTAGTGGGGGTATTATCAGTGCTGACACCCACCAGTGGCAGAAGTCAGTAGTAAACTAATATCAACATAGGCCTAGTACTGTGTAGTTGAACTAGTACTACTCTACTTTGGAAAGCTTCAGTCCTCCAAAATTTAAGGAAACGACATTGTAATCGTAAACAATTTTCTGCATATTGAAAGCTTAAATCAGAAACACGAGGTCCCTTAATTCTTCATACACCACACAGTAGAATATCTGTCGTGCACATAAAAGTACATTTGTACTTAACTACCCAATAAAAACGTTGATGACGGTCACCAATGGCACCTTCTAAAATGTCACTTTTAATTCGACCAAGAATGATTAAACAACTTCGGATTTAGCCCCAAATCATTGTTCAATTTGCTTTATGCCATCTGTCAACAATGGAGGTAGTACCTTTTAAAATACGTAAAATTTGCAATTCGAAATATAAAGGTTTGTACTCACATTTCGTTTGTATTTTCAGCCCAAGGTAAACAATTTTAAGAATTTCATCCCCTCTCAAGTCCGACATTAGCACAAAAAGATATTTATTGAACATTAAACATCTCTTCTTTTCTACAAGCAATTTGATTGCTGCCTTATGAATATTTTTTAAAACGGATTTTCAGAGGATATCCAATCTGCGGTGTACTGAACTCGGGTAATGGTTTGAGCTCCCACAGTGCATTTCACCGATTTTGCCAAGTGTTTAAAGATTGTACAATAACGATAAAAAGAAGCACTCTGATTACTGACTGAATGTATTAAGTATCGATAGTAATTGACCAACTGCATACGTCCATAACGACATCAGCTATTCGTGTAAATATATGAAAAGGTAGCCTGTATATTAAAATGTATTATGCTACCATGCACGCACCCCTTGAAAACAACAAACATGTTTTAGTTTAGATGAAGGGTGATACTAATAAGTTGTACACAGTGGAATTATCCATTCCTTTACTGTCTTAGAAGTGCTGTTGATATTAGTGACAAATATAAATAACGGTGACAAATTACACTGTCAGCTGAATTGTGGAATGATGTGTCGTTGCCGTCAGTTGACTTGTCTATGCTATATATTGATCCCCAAATCCATAACGGGAATAGTTTAAAAGCGCCATTGTAATATTTAACTGCTACGAAAGCAATGTCAATACAAATATTCCATGACGATGCGAGTTGCTTGGGTTAATTGAGAGTTTTCTGAACATTTCAATGTATTTAAACGACCAACAACACCAAATCATGAACCCATCTGCTCAGTCTATAGAATCCTTGAGGCTTTTGATTTAACAATCATAAAATAGTGACATGCTGCTTGCAGAACATTTATCGAGTTTTTGGTCACGAGAACCAAATCGAAACCTAAGTAGCATTAAGATGTATAGGTCTAGGGAGGAGTGTGAGAGGCTTGTTAGGCGAAGGTATACCTCGACCGCAATGGCCTCTTCTCAACTATACAGAGATAAAGATTCACGGGAATATTGAAACGATACAACAGACGTGTGAACAGCAGAATAGGTAATTATTACGTCACATATAAAAAAGTAAGCAGTGATATGTACTTGCATAGAACGAACCAAATAAAACTCACAAAAAGATGTTACTGTACAGACAAAATATAATAAAATAAGAACGTGCAAAATGTAAACTTATTTTTTATATTCCCTATGATCTAACCATATAACTTGAAGTAGGAGGAATGAAGTCATACGACAGATACTGAAGCCACCCATCCATCTGTTGGCGCTTTGCTTGTACGGCAAGGAAGTAGCAGCGCGTAATACAAACACTACGTGGTCGACATAACTAAATTGATAAAGTTGATATAAATTACTAAATAGTGAAATAGTGATATCGTGTGCCGCAGTTGGGTGCCGAATTCGTCACAATGTGGCAGTAGACTGCAGTTTCACAATTCATTTTTGGGAAGCGATAGTATAAGCGGGTACATAGGAAATGCAATTATTTTACTAGTGTCGTCTGCTCAGCTGTTGCTTAGGCCCCTAGACCAGGTCCGGCTGTCCTTTTGAATGGGATATGACTAAAGCCTAATGGCCAGAATAACATGGAAACGCTGTTATGTCTTAGGCTTATCACTAACAATTCAATACTAGAAAAATATGCTTAATTTACATAGTCCTATTTACGTAGCCATGCCCTTGGTCTAACCTATGTTAGCCTCGTAATTAAACTTAAGCCTAGAATTTGTCAGTCTGTTAACATATCAAGAATTGTATAAAAATCCAAACAAAATTTCATCTGCAACATTTTCCCAACACTATAACTTTGGCGAAGGAGCATAAACAGTACAGGCCTAGCCAGTAATCTGGTTTTGTGATAGACTCAGGCCAGCCTAGCTAGGTATGTCCTGGACAATAACTTTAAAGTGTATTTGCCTAAATTGACTCAACTAAGATGTTGAGGCATAATGGTATTCACTAACCATATTCGGATAAAGCTTTGTATGCAAAACGACACATTCAAGCCACTACTCGTGCTAACATATCATCATTTTATGACTGTAACTATTATAAACATGCATCAAACACTCTCACTTTATAAGGTGGGATATGTTCTCCTGCATAAACTACTACCCACTTTGCAACAATAACGTGAAATTGAGAACTGCATGCACACACTAATATGGAAGTATTACACAAAGAAGGTGTGTGTGGGAAGTGGGGTGGGGGGGGGGTTGCTTTTTTACAGCATTTTCCAGGGACAGGTATGACACATTTGAGTGGAGCACTTAAATAATATAAGCTAGAAAAAAGTTTGCCGTGTGCCTCTCAGATACAAGAAATGACACTTTCCAGACATTAAAAGTTGTACAAAACACTTCACCTACTCGAGTCATTAGAGGCGTGAAAAGAAAGTTTTCAAAGTTATGTCTTTGGTTAGGAGTATAGTGCTTACCACCTTGGTCGTCATAACAGGTCTCTGTTGTAAAAAAAATATACCTACTCTTTCGAGAGAAAAAAAGGTAAAATTAAATTAAATTTCAAAATCAATTGCGCCATGATGTATGAAGATGTACAAATGATCTGGCTATTTCACAGCTTAAACACACGGTGAAACATTGTGTCAGTATTCTTCTTAGGTCAATTTAAATGGGTCTAACACACTTGACACACACTCAGTTATTCACTTCCCGACACAAAAGTCACATCTATCACTAGGGCGATTGCATCTACTGTTCACTATACATATATATTTAGGAATTGAAAAAAAAAAGAATTATCATATTGATATATCCTAATCGTCAACAGATGTAATAAGCAAAGTAAAATAGCATTATATTTACATTCGATACGACTGAAAATGACTAATGATGTATAATGACTCAACATTTGATCATCATCTATAGACACTACAATTTCTGTAATCATATCAGTTTATTTATACTGATCATACAACTTGGTAGATTATACATGTTAACGCTAACATAACTCTTTACCACATTAACCAGTGGCAAATTTATAACAAATACTAAGGGAAGTGATTATATGTCCATAAGTATGATATAACACTTACTTCACAAACTTAATATATAATTTCAAGATGCCACTTAATGAAGATATGCCATTTATGATCTGGCTTAGTATTACACTTTGATATATGGGTTTAACCATCGAGTTCATAACCACTAAAATGAACATATTGAATATCTTAATATAATGATCCTCGTTCAACTCAAATCTGGTAAAGTTTTTATACTTAAGTAATCATTTCCTTGGGTGCAATTATCCGAAGTACATAGTGGATGCATTGAAAGATGTAACCCTATGGTTGTACATAAAACACATTTCCTACATAACCGAACGTTGTGCCTACTTCAATTAAGTCTAAATTTGTGAAGGATTCATCATACCTTTGTGTATGCAACCATTTTGGTTTACATAACTTCAGTGCTACAAGAGGTTATTGCTTGACAAATGTGTCACTGTTTGTAACTTGATCTAAGTTGTGTTTTATTTGAGTTTTCCTCTTTTTTTTCTTTTTCACGTTGTTTTTTGCCTCTTGACCCTTACAAAGAAATAGACTGTTTGTTGCTCTTCTTCATGTTTCATTATGTTGTTTCTCTTGTAAGTTCTATACTTCGCTTGTCACTGTTGTCATTTCCTTCCACTCTCCATCTTCGGATAATCGTTCGAAGGTATTACCGTCATTATTTCGTAGCACTGCCAGATAACATAAATATTCATAATTAGGATATCTGATTTTACATATGATTAAACACATTATTTCATACATAACATGTATTCCATCATTTAAAATACAACTGAAGATTTTAAATTCAAATTATTTCATTAAAACACGCAATGATATAAATACTCACTTTGTTAATTTATTTCCAAAGATTCTGCAATCACTTTAATATTAAACAAATGCAAACAAGTTTACTGCAGTGTAATCCATGATTTACTTGGTGCATAATGAAACCATTTTAATATTTTCACAACTGAGGATGACATTTTGATTAGTTGCGTCCACAAAATTTGACTTTTTTTAAGGTGCTAAAATGTCTACATTCGATCTTACCTTCGAAATTACCAATATCCTGCAGTTCGTTTTCAGAAAGTCTTTCTGGAACTGTGCTGTTATGAAACCTTTTTAGAAAAAAAAAGAAAGGTAACAAGTTTCATTAGTTTGCACATGCCAACTTTCTAACTCATGTATCGCGTTTGGTACACTTTGTACTCTATGAATATGAAGTTCGATGACGTCATACTAAGGATATACAAAGCCTACACCAGGAGAGTGACCTGGGAAATATGAAGCAGGAATTAGTGCATCAATCTCTCAGCAAGAGTATTTATTATAGCTATTTGATCAGCTAGATATATGTCATTATTAAGGGCTTCATTCTCCTTAACATTATTAAATGTTGTACTACAAAATGTTAAATCGTTAATGTCAATAACAGCAGACAATATTGTAATTTCACGAATTATATTTTAATCGTTGTCTCATAAAAAAATAAAAAAAACTGTATATTTGTTTCGTATGTTGTCGTTTATGATATTTGATATTGCATAGTCTCTAAGACAGGCAATACAAGTTCTGCCCATTTATACTTTCAGCTATAAAGTAATAAACAAAAAGTTAATGAATTTCATTACTAACAAGCACAACAAGAAAAGGCATCAACATGTATTATTATTGTAGTTTTTATTGTTTTAGAGATAAAAATATAACACCATTCTAGAAATACATCAAGGGTACTAACGATACGCAACACTGTAGAGAAATAAAATGTACAAAGCACATATGGGAAAGCAATTTCGATAGAAACATATACTCACTTTATTGTCTTCGTCTTTTTATGAACCATGCTTATGACAGCTTTAAATTCATCTGTGGTCGCTAAATGGACCCGGTGAAAGACAAGCTGATCGTGTATTATTGGTAACTCTCTTAATTGAACAATTGGGGAGTCTCCATATATCTCCAAAGATGTAAATTCGGTCTGTTGGAATAAAATTATAATTGGTGAATTTTTATTTATTCGGCATTACGTTATTATAAACATTATTTCCGCCGTTTAAGTTGATGGTAATGTGTTTTAAGGCACAATAAAAGGAGTTTGTGAAGCTCACATCAAATTCCCATGCAGCAGATCTGACGATGCAGGGATACTCAGCTTCTGCTGAGTTCGGAAACTTGTACTGGGTACCTATGATTGAAAGCTCTACAATGATAGTCAACCCACAAAACTGAAAGACATGTGATAAATATTTTTGCGTTTGGAGCTGGCCTGCGCACACCATTCAACCTAAGAGGGAATATGTTATGAAACTGCTATTGTATTGTACGCTTTAACAAAAACTGTTTAAAACTTGTAAATCTGTGATACAGGGTGCCGAAGTTAACCGCAATAAACAGACGATGTATCGAAGGGTGTGTGTACACAATACGCTTAATTGAATATGTCACAATCCACAAAAATTCTACCACGTGACAAACATTTGGTGATAAATTAATGTAGATTATAATATATTTGTTGTGTAAAATTGGTTCTCTAAAGCTTCATCTTGTATACTTCGAAAATCTATAAAAAATATTTGTAGGTATACTGAAGTTTTTTAAAGTATAAACCTTTCTTAAGTTTTAAGAGACCAAATTTATTAACATTTCAGAACTCTTTCTTGTACAAATTAACCCAAAGTTGTGAGGGGTGGGGGACCCCATGCAACATACGTACGTCCCCATAGCGGCAGTTCGTAATTTCAAGTTGAACCATAGCTACCCATTGACCCCACCCCTACCACCCCCTCCCCCAGGAAAAAGCTTATACGAATTTGACAGCCAACGATTCTTCTGTTGCATACAGTTCGAATAAGAAATTTAGTTACATCAATTCTGAAATTTTCAATTTTTTTTTTTTAAAAGCCTTCTTAACTTTTAACGGAGAACTTAAATATGTATCACTCAGAATCAAATTGTAGCATACTTGTCGTTTTATTTGTTTCAACGTGCAATATGTGGCTACACTATCGAAATAATAATATTAATTGATAAAACGTGCAAGAAAAACGGAAATACATATATGTTTGAATTTTCTAAATTGATAACCACTGACGATACACACAATCTGCCACGAAAGCAAGAGTGTACATTTTACATATATTTTGTTACTCTCTGAGCAATAGTCCCTATATAATAATTCAAAAGGGTAGAAGGGTTATGCTTTGGTTTAGAGAACAAGGAACGATGTTGGTTATTTAAGTGTTCACCGTATAATACAATGTATTAATCAGCATATTTATCGTAAAAGTCCTTCACAGGACAATATTGCTAAATTATAATCGGCATGAGTTAACTACAGAAACTGATCTATATAAAGATAATAATCCTTGCCTTTCTCTCTTTACAAGTCTTCAACAAGTGTAGAATTGCATTCTGGTAGTACTCATCTGTCATGTGCATGAACAGTAACTTCTTCATGTGTAGCAACATAGCGTATTTGTTGTACTCCTCTTTATCATGTGTTCCGACTTCCAGCAAACATGCTAATAGATCACAGTTACCAGATTTTACAAGACTCTCCATGGTTTGCTCCTTCTCTTCCTCTGTAATAAACCTGAACAAATCATCCACCAGTGTTTTGTTATCTCCATTGCAGTTATTTAAGTAAATCGAGGCAAACAACCTTGCAATTAATGGAGATCTAGAAAGATAATCATTACATCCATCAGTAATTATATCTTCAATATGGGTTTGCCAAGCACTCGATATATCTTCTAAAACGTTGGCATTCAAGGGTCTTTCCTCAGGGTTAACGTCCTTGCCTTTTTCTTCCCGTTGTTTTCTTCCTAAACGTACATTTATTTCTTTGTGTTTTTGCTTCTTTTTACTTTCTTTGAGTTGACTTAATCTTTCGAAGAAAACAGTTCTTTGTGATTCGGTAAACCCGATCACATCTACCCTTGTGTAAGGTGTGTTCAAAACTTTCACGTCACGGTCAAGTTTACGGGAAGTGACCCAAATTTTCATTTTGCTAAAGTCAGTAACATCACCCTCTAATACCTTCTTGATACTTAATATTTTCCCCTTGTCATCATTCGTTACATTATTATGAAGCCTTGACCAATTGCTTATTCCATCTAACATCACAATGCTCTTTTTCCTTTGTAGATCTAAAATGATTCTGTTAGCTTCTGCCGCAGACTTTTTGCGTCTCAAAAATGTCATGAGTTCCTCCAATATGCAAGCATCTTTTGGAACATTCTCAAGTTGAATGTAGATCAGAATAAAATCTTGAAGGATTTCTCCATTCCTCCACTTTCTTGATATGTCCCGAAATAAATGTGATTTGCCAATACCAGGCTCGCCGACAAATAATACTCGGTTATCCCGCTCGCCCTTTAAAAATGCAGCAACCAGTTCATCAGCATTATTTACATGTGATATACCGTTGTCTGTATACGTTATTGTGTACTGACAGTCACTACAATAACTGTTTATTGAAGAGATATCTTTCAATTCTTCTAACAACGTCTTCTGTTTTACTTCTCCCAACAACGTTCCTATCGAAAAAAGAATATCAGTAAAACGATTATTTCATCTCTGTGTTATATATTTCTTTCAATAACACCGTCTCGGTTACGCAACACTATTATTTTTTCATAGAGGCTATTTATTCTCCAATACTTGAGACGGAAAAGGATGTCATTAAATTGTTTAAAAGAAACTTATTCCGTTAGCCAGGTATTTTCTTCACCTACAAACTCGAGAAAAGAAATCAAATACAGATGCTGAAATATATATATATATATATATATATATATATCACTACAATGTAAATGTATATGTATATTGAAACAACTTAATATTGAAACTAATTTACATATACCTTTCCGTCCACCGTGACGTCGATGTAGCTTGTAGCAAATTACGGCGAGGCCAAGAGTTACTATTCCTGAGGTAGTCAAAGCACACGTTAAAATTACTTTCATTGAAGAGTTGGTTGGCTTTGTGTTGTCTCCATTACAACTTTCTGGTAAAGAAATATTTAAAATATTGATTAAATACCTATTTTGGTTGATTACATTGGACGGATCCCTTGAAATAAATGACTACTATTGATACACATTCATTTCAAACAACACAGATTAAGCTGGCATTCCTTTTGCATAGCGTTTATAGCCGATGATGTCATTTTTGGCGACTGCAATTTGTTTCTTTTGTTTCAAGATTACTTTCTTCTAAGAAATGTTTCATCTTCGAAAAGGAAACAAGTTGTATATATTTTTTCGAACTAAACAGTTTGATCATAAAATCTCAATGATTTTATTTATGAAAAATCTAATGATATAAATGTTAACATTCAACAGTTCAGTTATATGCATATTGTTATGATGTAGCATGTTACTTTAAAGGTTAACTACGCTAATTGATGTTATGCAATTCTTAAATGGTGTATTATTAGGCTAATTTGTAAACGTAAAGCACAATCAGTGCAGTTCTAAGCTACGGTCGAGTAACCTCACCGAATGCCATATATATTAGTTTTCAAGGAGTGGCTCGGCCTCTTCTCCCAGTGGCACCAACCTGTACGTCACGCCACGTAAAACAACGATGTCTGCATAGCCCTTACAAAACCTACCTTTTCCGTTCCGGCCTTTCTTCACCATGCCAACCACGCTGTGTGTGACTTACTCTTAACTCTCTTTTGGATACCATTCTTCTGAACTTATTATTTACCTCACCTGGTCCTGTTCTCTATACCGGAGCTGTTATTTATACGAAAAGCGCCTTCCGGAAACTTCCAGACACACCCGCACTACGGTTACAGACTACCCTGGGATTTGACACCCCGACGGAGAGCCCAGCGGTAGCGAGGTACCTTGCGTGCGCGCTAAGTTAACTTTAAGTATTAAGGTATGTAATGTATTTATGCTAAGTTATATATTTTTGTTACCAAGAGACACGCATTAGATTCTTTTAAAACAAAACCTATCTAACCTACTTTATTGTGTTCGTTTCCCAAACCATGATATCTGGACTTCGTAACAATATTCATAAAAAGATATTGAGAACCGAAAAAAATGAGTTCATACCTGACTGTAGTTTAACTGTTGTATTTCCAATCTCCAATATTTCGTGATCATAAAGAACAGTGCAGTTAAACGTAATATATTCCGCACATGTTAATTCAAACCGAATAGTAGTGGATATATTCCAGGTATCAGTTGTATTGTTATTGATCTCTGATGATTCCGTCTCGGTGTAAGTAACGTTATCTCTTTCGACGCTCCAATACAAACTAACTATCGGACGAACCTTTTCTATGAAGCAGGTTAAAGTGGTAGGGTCCTTGGGCTTAATTGTTACAATACATTCATCGCAGCTACGACAAGACTGAACAATAGGGCATGGAGGCGACGGAGTAACTTTAAGAAAACAAATACGAAACATATAATTATTGATCTTAGTTGGTTTTGGAGCTAGATGTAGTTAAATTAAATACTTAATACCAATAATACCAATAATCACAAAGCATGTGGGGGAACAGCGTGTCCAAATTTAACGGAAGATATTGTTAAAGGCCACTTTATGTAATCATACTTCCATCTCAACATCTTAAAGTTCATTAATATTGTTAATGAAGTTAATTAAAGACTAACTACGTCAACATTATAGAAGCACGTAAACTTTTTATTCTGAAAGTATAAAAAGGATTAACTAATCAAACACTATTTTAACGATGAGCTTAACAATTGAAATATATTTTCACATGACTAATGTCAAATTGAGAAAAAATAATCAATTCAGTTTATTTCTATTATGCAGATCCAAATAACAAGTCTGTTAACATTCTCACCTGTTATTAAAACTGAAATAGACCGTCTCCATATCGTGTCATTCTCAAAAATTACAGCAAACGTATATATGCCCTCGTGTTCCAGCTTAGCATTGATAATTTTCATGTTCCCTTCAGAGGAGATGTCATAATGGTCATCGTCATATTTCTCCCCACCTTTTACACCATTCTCTAATCTAAGAATTGGTTGAGTGTGTGATACTGAGCCCTTGTACCAATAGTATTTTTGCACGTTACCGTCAAGCATGCAGTATATGGTTCCTGTATCCATTCTTTCGACTTTCTGATTCGAAGGACAATTTTGGCCAAAACCTGTATGTAAAGTAATTTGATAATTTAAAAATATTCCATTGGGTTAAAAAAATATCGCAATTAAGTATCTTTTCTTTGCCGTTTGTGCAAAAGAAAGCTAGAAAACTTTTAGTCGCAAGACTTATGAATGCATGTGCTGCAATTCAGAATACCACTAATTTCGAGCAGGGTAACAGTGATATAAGGGTCATATGTCTGCTATTAGGGTTTACATTAAATAAATATTGACATAAGATATCACTATTTACAACACTTAATATGTTTGATACATGTTTTATCTGTTTAAAAGTGCACATGCACGTATTTGTAATTAGTAAAAATATTGTGTGGGCCGCTTTCTTTCGTATTGCCAAAGAGAAGTGATGAATGCATATTTGCCAAAAAACAAGGGATAAATTACTGTTACCGATGTTTCTCATATCGAGCAAATATGAAATTGTCACAAATGAAGCAACACGTGGGACGTCTGTTATATGTATAGCATATGAATACAGAGTGCAGAGGTTCACTGCGCCACACTGTGACTTGTACGTGTGTTCCATGTGTGGGTGTACTTATAGTGTGTATTCGTAAAGAATGTTAACGTAACATACACACACCATACACAAACCTAACATACACACACCATAAATAGTATATATTTACATAACTTTGCGTTAAGAACTAACAATTTACTTATTTCGTGTGCAAATATGCCTCACAATGCACCAATTGACGTCTACTTCCCCCTTCTAGTGACAGTGATGCCTCAGTTAGTCGACGGTTATGGTACTACTTTCAGCAGATGAATTGTTTAAACAGTCACTTGTATATTTGGCCTTAGTATTACACTTGACGTGATATAGCTATATAGGTCTATGTGAAAGTCATGTCAAACCATTGCAACGTCTCTCAGTATGTTAACATTCTATAACAGCACATGAATTTAACAACAAAGGGTTAGACTATAGTTTAATCTTTTATCGTTACACAATGAATAATAAGTCATCAAATGTGATTGTGGTATCAGTAAACATCATGAAAATGAACAATTTACCTAGACCATCCTACGAAACGAAGAGTATTGTAAAGAGGCTAGTTCAACTTTATCAAATCAGTGAACTTATCATTTACATTTGTTACATCTTCATTACCTTGCTCCAGAAGGATGAATATCACGACAATTGACCAAGCCATGATAAAGACGATATGACCGATGTCTGAAACAGGAAACAAAATATGTTAGCCATACTAAATATATGAAATGACAAATTGATATCAGCTATGGAGCAAAAACAGTAGAGAAATATATTGGTATAGATTTGGTATAGATTAGTAGCAGTTGATCAAGGCGAAGGATTCTGCTCGTTTAAGTCATGCATCTCAGGCTAGGTCTATACGCAGCGATAAACCTAACTGTACGCTTAATAGAAGTGCTGTATCCGAATAGTAGTCAACGTATTGGTGCGATAAATCTGCCTCAAATGTGTAACTTGATGTAAACTGAGTGAAACACGAATATAAGATAATTAATAATTAACCACATGTGCAAGACAAGATCTGACTGTAACGAGCAATCAAAATGTGCATAAAACATTTTGTATGAATGTAGACACATTATCTTAACCCCAGTCAAAATAATAAAGTCTCTGTATGAATGATCTTGCATCATAGATGCAGTGGTGTACGTATTGTCCAATGTTTAATGCCACAAACGGCCCAAAATAATCAATATATATGTCTGGCATTACGGTATAGGCTGGGCCTAGGCCTCGTTGGAGCGACTCATTGCAAGCAAGGCAATTTGCATTACCAATTCCTAATGACGATGGCTTTCAAATATATAGCTTTATACAATTAACTATACACATAACAGAGGGTATATGGACTACAGAGAGTTCAGAATAGCCTGGTTAAGAATACAAATCTAGTGACAAGGTCCGATTATGAGTACAGGTATGGTGAATGATTTCGAGAAAGTCATAGGCATAGTATATTATCTGCGCCTCTCAAGTACAATGCCCATATGTATTACATGGCATATATACTTGACTTTCAAGTCAATTATCACTTCATCAGCTATGCATGAACATTCCAAAAATCTAAACCTAAAAGCCAAATAAGCGATTTCCAGCAAAGGAACAGAGGGCTCTGACAGACATTTATATTTGAAAGCAAATCCCATAACGTAGGGACCTTTGTAAAAATTTGATAATGTAAGGGGCATTGTCATACTGAATAATCTCATCATTAAACTGAACTTTTGTTACGTTAGAAATGCTTTCTAGCAGAGAAAGTTACAAGAAATATTTTCAGTTTTTTACACCTGCTAGGTGCAATACCCATATTGTTAGTACAAGGTCCAAAACCCTAATCAAGACTCGAGCCGCCATATTTCCACCTGTAAGAATCGTTGCGCAGAGTGCATGTCAGCTTGTTTGAACTATTTACTTGATATTTCCAACGTTTAGAGAACTCCCGCGACCCACCGATTTGATTTTTCATGTTCGAAGCAACTCTTTGGTCTCAATAAACCGATACACTTGCAATCCGATACTGTGTGCTTTGTATAAATACATTCCCCAACGCACAACTTTATATTACGGCCCACCGCCTGCAAAAAGTATGTTTTGATCAGGACGACGACTTGGGAATTATTTTATTCTCCAGCAAAGCGACTTTCAGGGAAAAGTTTGAATCTAGTCATACAAAGAACTGTCGCTTCAATGCTAAAATAAAATTTTAAATATTAAATACCGTATTATCAAGTTTTTTTTTTGAAGAGTGACATTGATAGAACTTCTATATAAACGTAAAATTAAGGATAAGTAACTTGTAACCGAGTAACGACTGACTTAAATTTACACCTATTTAATATAAAGTTGAGTATCAAAAAAACAATGCACTGAACAGGGCTCAAATTTAACGGTCGTTTTTTTTCGGCCGAGACCACCAAAAATCACGTCGGACAACCCAAAACACTACTTAGGTTGTCCAAAAGACAACTAGCGTTTGCCGTAAATGTTCAACACTTCGAAAAATCTCAACAAACTCCCTTTTTTAAATCATAATCTGCTTCCAAAAAAGTAATAGTGTTAGTATCGCCCCCATCCATATTAGAAATAACGTAAGAAATAAATAACATTTTGGTACGTTCCGTAATGAAGGGGAAATCCTATACTTTAGCTGTATGCAAACCCCTTCGCATCGCTAAAACTTAAGCATATTTCGTTATTAGTATAGACAGAATGTGGAAAAAAAATCATTCAAAATATTGTTTGTTATGTTTTTCATAGGCCTAACTGTCAGTTTGTGTACTTGGGGTTTGCTTCCACAAAATGTTTGCCGGAAGGGAGCAGTTTGAAGGTTTTGCATCCCTGGTTAAAAAATTGCTTCCCAGGTGCAGAATCCTGCATTCGTAAAAGGTTGTACACAAATAGTTCCTTCCATGATTTCCGCAAAGTCGATCTCCGTAAGACTAGTTGCCAAGTATAAGTCTTTAGCCTCATGGCCGACAGACTAGGCCCGCGTAGCCTAACGTTGCGGTACTTAAGTATGGCTCTCGCGCAATGTGTGCGATGTACTATGTCTGGCAACTCCAGTTGTATTTTTTTATGCACTCACTGGACAACCAAAATCCTTCAGACAACCAAATATGAAAGCAGGGTTGGCCGAAGAACAACCTAAAAAGTTTCTTTAAAATATATGCCCTTTCTATTGGTTCATTGGTTCTGATTGAATAATTCTCTACAAACATTATTTATCAGCAATTCGATACAGCACCGTTTCATATTTCTTCTGGTTAATTTTGATAAATATTTGAGACATCTTTATGTGTGAAAGATATCCAATACAAAAAACTTATTTTTTTATCAAATGTCATCATTTTAAGAATTAACAGCAAACTAATAATCTAAGTCATATCAGCAATTCATCTCATTCTGCATATGCCGGAATGATTCTGTGTAAATAATTTAGTACTACTAGGTGAAGGTATAACTTGTATAACTAGGGGAATTAATACTTTAATTCCCAAGGTGATACATCCTTAACCGGCTTAAAGTTAACAGGGTCTTATAAAATAAAATTGCAAATGGTTGTCTACTATAAAATAAGACAATTCACTTCTAAGGAAGTTATAGGCATCTTAACTTATCAGTTGTAATTAAAACGGTCTCAGTAACTACCTTTGGATCTTTAAGACAATCGTTAAAAATATCTCTAGTTGTATGGCCACTGTAGCATACACTTTCACTAACTTTCGTGATATATTTTACATTTAAAGCATAACATGCCAAAACCGTCTGCTCTTGTGACGAATGGAATCGGCATTATGCTAAGAAACTATCTGTTCACAGATTCATGTTGATAATCACACTAAGCTGCTCTTGGAAGAAACGTTATTTTTTTTTTAAAGTTTGAAAGTCTTAAGTATTGTCAGTGTTTGTACAGCAGCAACTTTAACTTATTTCTGAGCGTGTAGTGACGTTATTTATCATCTATATCATGTTTCAGCTTTCAGTATTTCCCTTCTTTCTCTTCACTTTCAACATTTGACGACAAACGGGACAAATGAACTCCAACATCATCGTTTCCAAAATATAATCTGAACGAGAGCCTTAAACGGGATAAAATAGTGATCTTTGTTTGTTGTTAATAGTACTGATGGAATACAAAACAGCAGAGTTATGTTACCAGGTACGTATATTAACAAAGAAACAGCAGTCTGACAACATGCAAAGAAACATCATGATTGTCTTAAATTTAGCTTAAACCTATTACCTTTAAACCTATGAAATCGATATACATATATATATATATATATATATAAATTATATATATATATATATAAATTATATATATATATAAATATAGTTAATAAGTTAATCAGCTATTATTCAGCCAAAACCGATTAAACATTTCGTTTGATCTAAGTTCATGTTTTAAATACTAAAGGCATTTTGCAGTGTATTAATATTATCTATAATAGCAAATCTTCTATCAATGTAAACTTAGCAGCATTGGTACAAAGTAACGCTCAGCTTGCTTTTGACTTACAAGCTTTAATTCGTTGCAATTATGTTGTTGAACCTCAAATTTACAATATTTACTATTTATTTCTTTGCCTGTGTGGAATGTTTTCTTAATCTAATTAGCTTTAATTTCATAAGATTTCTGAGAAGCGGTACACTTCTATTATGTATTTATTGGTATATGGTGGCTATATGAATGGATCAATGAAGTAAATAATAGTTAATACGTAATGAAGCAAGATAAGCAAAATGGATAATAACACTTTTAGTATACGCGTTGTTCATACATGTCGACATAATATACGATGATGCAATTGTTTCTCTTAATTTACGATCTTTACAGTTGACTTTATTAAATACCATAACCAATAACAACTGCTCAACACATGTAAGTTAATTGATATACATGGGTGAAATATCTCACAACAAAGCGTTCTACAGTACCCACTACCTTTCTTAAATCAGAATCAACAAGAACGATTCACAAAAACTACGCTACTGCAAATACATGTTCATTTACATCAACTATAATTTTGATTAACTTAAACGGTTGCAATACATTCCTCTTACATAGAAAACGGTTACTACCTTACACTTCTGTTTCAATGTATGACTTAACGGTACGTATTGACATTAAACGTTAACGGTCGGTCAGTTAAAGATTAATTCAGATTTGTATTCATCATTTTTCTTATCTGATTTGTATGATATATTATTCGTTACTAGACCATGTTCTCCTCCAAGCTGGGATGAATGTCTTCTTCAGTCGTACACTTTGTCCACACTGCTTCTTCCCAAGACAGTTTTGCAGGATTTTCTTCCCCTTTAAAGCGGAAAACTGGAAGTGAAAGTAAGCAAATCCGTCACAAAAATGATCTTATAGGACTATAATCATGGCATATGTACGTTGCAAACTTCCTCAATGTTTGGAACCTCTCGACACTCAATCAGTGTCCATAGTTGGTCCTGGTGTCCTCATTTAAAGTGGGAGGGTCGGTTTTAAATCCCTGAGGAGGCTGGAAGTTAAATTACTCTTCTGGATTTTCCAACTAATTGCCATATAAAAAATACACATATTCGTTTGCCTAAGTCGTTAACTTCCATTTCATATAAGTGAAAACTTTCAACTTTCAACTTTCGAGTGTCCATATGATTACCATGGACGGTTTGGATTAACAGAAAATTCTGGCAATACAGGAATTTACCTATTTAGAAAGTATTTAATGAAGATTAAGCTTAATATAAATCTTTACTGTATACCTGATAGGTTTGTCGTTGAGTAGTTATCCAGTAATTTAATCACAGGAAATGTCTCTGGGACCTCTGTATCATGAAACCTTGCAGAGAAAAGTTTTAAAATATGTTTTTAAATATGTCTATTTTTAATAAAGAAAAGGGACTAAATATAAATGAGGTATTTCACTTTGGATTGTACGTAGCTCTTTCAGATTAAACACAATGTTCAAAGATGACGAACGCTCGAATTTATATAGAACGTGAAAGCGTTACCAGACAATTTGGGTCAAGATTTGGAAACCAATAATTAAAATGAATAAGGAAGTCTGCCTCACCTCTACGGGTTGTTTTTGTAATGCTAACTGACTTTCTGATATAGTCTTATGTGACACAGAATAAGAAAGTACATGTGTGCAGCAATAATAGCTTTGAAAACAATGAATGCATTGCACAAGTAACTAACTTTTATATAATTAATATGACAAATACACTAACTACTCAAGTCAAGGAAGTCAAGGAGCGTAGAAAATGTGTACAGAATTATATAATTTGTAATGCAATAACATTAAGAAATAGTAAAATAAGATTAAGCTTACTCTAGTGTTAACTTCTGATGTGATAGGGTTCTAAGGACGGCTATGAAATCTATCTCTGTAAAGGGAAAGTTGTGGATGACCAGACGCTGCTCGATCTTTGGTAAGCAGCTGAACAATTTTATAGGACATGCCCCGTATATTGTCAAAGATTTGATGACTCTCTGTCGGTTTGAAATAAAACAATTAGTGAAAGTTTATTATCTGAATATGAAACGTGTAGGTATTGGATTTTTTGCAATTTCGGCTTACATGGTGGTTTTGGGGAAACGACGAGATCCAACAAAAAGAGATCACTGCCCTTGATGATATAGCTAAGAGGATTAAGGTTGTCATTTAATTTAGGTTGACTGGGACACTTCCACTATTAGATAAAGGATACCACAACCGTCAAAAGTGTCTTACGTTGTACTTACTTGTTGAGGAACGATGCATTACCGCTTGTTATATTTTGTGTACTATATTGTGTATTACTGTGAAAAATACAACATAATACTTACATCTGTTTCTTTTAAAGTCTTCAACAAGCGTAGCATTGCCTCTTGGAAGTACTCATGTTTGATATGATTGAACACTAACTTCTTCAAATGTAACATCATAGCGCATGTCATGTAGTCATTGTCATTTGCTCCTCCTACTTCAAGCAAACAAACTAGTAGATCGAAATCGAGATCGATGTATTTAGATTCCATTAGAGCTTTGGTGGTTTTAACCATATCTGGGAAGTCATTGCAATATGTTTCTACTCTGCGTTTTATATCTTCGGTGTTCGCCTCACTGCAAAAAACTGTGGCTAAATACCAGGAAACTACAGGAGATCTTGTTAGAACATCTTTATCACATAAAATACTTTTGTACTTGTTTTGGTCAATGAGTTTGCACTTGTATTGCTGTCGCTTTTTTGCTGAAAGTCTCCGTATCTTTTCCTCACTGTTAATATCCAAAAACTTGTTAAAGAATTTCTTTCTATTTTCTTCATTTAACCCTTTCAAGTGTACCTTAGTGTAATTTCCTTTCATAACCTTCATGGCTTCAACATTACGGGAGGTAGCCCAAACTTTCATCTTTTTAAAATGTGTGTTATCGGATTCCAAAAGCTCTTCTATCGTTAGAAAATTTACATTTGTATTGGCATTGTTCGAAGAAGTGTTACAACACCTTGACCAATTGCTGATTCCATCTAACAGTACAATGCTCTTTTCCCTTTGTAAATCACAAATAAGACTGTAGATTTCCTTTTTAGAGTTATCGCGTTTCATCAATTTCAGGAATTCCTTCAATACACAAGCTCCTCTAGGAGCATGATCAAGCTGAAGATAGATCAGAATAACATCTTTGAGAATTTGTCCATTCGCCCACTTGATTGCTATGCTTCGAAATAAATGTGATTTGCCAATACCAGACTCGCCGACAAATAACACCCGCTTTTCAGTGTCGCAGTTGTGTAAGGCTTTAACAAGTTCATCGTCATTTGTCACATTGTGCACTGAGCTACTCTCGTCGACCAGTAATAAATTCTCTGCAGGTTCTTTGGTGTTAGTCTCCTGTGTATTATCCGTGACTGAATACGATATGTCGTACTCGCAATCAATACGCCAGCTTGATCCTAGTGGAATATATGTCTGTTTGATCCTTTTCATCCAAGTATCTATATATCAGAAAATATGTAAACTTGAAAATATTTATTGACCTACATACATAATAATATTTCATATAAAATACAGTTGACAATTATTTGGGACAAATCAAACGTCTGACTCATGAGTGGATGAATTTCCGCAGCATTAACGAGATTGGTTACCAATGTCAATAGCAGTGGTGTAAGTGTTGCAGTGTAAGTGCTGCAGTGTCGGAAGTACGGTACCAAATGTTGTGAAACCTTAATTAAAAGCGTTACTATGCATTCCATTATAGAAACGAACTAACCATTCCCTAACCTTAGAGTCTTTATTGGGGCGATGTACCCCTCCATTAGCAGACATCCAGCAAATACATTTACACCAAAACAAGGTTCCGTTGTTTGCTACTGCTTTGTCGAGGGAAACTTTAATCGGACACAAGCTCAGGCAGATGTTTTTCCTTCATAATTATGCATTATATTACGGCACCCGTATACTGTGTTTGGTGTGTGGCGGGGAGTGGGGTGGAGTGGTGGGTTGGAATTGGTCCGAATCGCCGCCTGCAGTCTGCCTCTCCTAATTCTTGAAACATATGCGTCAATACGTTGATAGAGTATGTTTAAATTCAAATATGAATATATGAACAGAAAAACAAAATCAAATAACGGTCGCTTTTCGGACTTAAGGAAATATAACTGTGTTACCAATGACTTCCGTGGACAATTTCAATGCGATTGGAATGTGTACAACAAGGAATATAGTTTATATGGTTAATTTGGCAACCAGGAGGAAAGAGGCACGTTTGCTTTCTTTGATCATGTTTTACCTGCATGGATGAAGTGTGTCACTTATGGGCATAACATACATGACACATTTGAATAAACTCTACGTTTTCAGTAAATCATTTGTTATTCAACAGTAACACTATTCCCTGTTAGGGAAGTTGTGGTCAGGGAACGTCGATGGTCAGCAGCAGGAATGGGAATTGAATTAATCGTGTACGCCATACTGCAACGTTTGTACTCAATTCGTGTGCCTCTTCACTTATAGGCACAACATGTTGTATAAACATAACTTATAGGCTAAATTGATAGGGTTTGAAAAGCCCGAGGGCTCCGAAAATTTACGAGCGGGTTGCACATAACCCACTTTAACTTTGGACTGGAGCAACATTTAAGGCAAAATCCGAGTAAGATCCGGAAATATTTAGCTGTTAACATACATTGTGACAATGATATTGAAAAGAAAGGTATTCCACACTGCAACATGAAACCCTCATCTCAATATTTTGCTCATCACTTGAGATATGGTTGATTGCATCTGACCTATATTGAATGACAAAACCCTCTGCTAACACAAGGAGATCACAGTGGAAGATGATGTTATCCTGGCAACCAATCCATAATCATCTTGTTGAATTTCCCCCTTAAACCTAGTACCTTTCAAATATTTACTTAGCTATCAAAGTTCTCTGCATATGAATTTCAGCAAAATGTAGAAAGGTTTGTTTCATCTGTGGACAACCGATTGACAAATTATAGAGAACCATAAATGACAAAGATGTTTTTGTTACTGGAAATGATTGATTTCTAAGAATCGTGTCTTCGTCTGCTTACAGCAGATATTATTCAGGTCAAAATTGTAATCATGACCGTCGTACAGGGACTGATCTGGCGTTGAAGTAAGTAGGAAATCGGTTTTACCGATCGCTACGAAAAAAAAAACATAACATTACATAAACTATACGACAAAAAAATACCTTTTCGTAGTAGTCGTTTAAGTAGTCGAAATATTCCGTAGAACAATAATGCAACGTTCACTGCGATCCATGTAGGAACAACGTATAATAATTGTTCTTTCCATATGCACAGGCCTGCACAACAGCTCTCTGATATGAAATGTGTACAAAGACACGATTAAGAAAGTTGCATTCTTATCACGATGGCATGAATATGTTACGTGATTCTGAATAGGTCCTATAAATGTTATAAGCCATCTAACCGATACCATTTTGGTGTGTGTGTTGGACATTACCCATATGCTAATCTGGCAACTGTAACATAAGAAGGTGCTGATATTGGAAAGCACGGTTTAATTAAAGTCAAGATTCCAACTTTATATGCTTGGTCTCAATTTTCTGAGCCAGCTGTCTCATCTTATTTTAGATATGTTGTGCTAGCATTGAGTCATTATCAAATGATTTGCACAATTTAGATATTCAAAAGAGGAAAAGGCGTTGTCGAAAACCACGAAAATATCTTAACTACAAGTATGTTCTCTTCGGCCGAAGCTATAAATGAAATAAACAAACCCTATCGTGTAACCTTCTACTGGTGAACTACGTGTTCCTTGTGTCAATCCTACCAGCAATTGTGTTGTAAGGGGGGTTCGTTTGTAAATTTTGAAGAAAAATTAAGGTTTTACTAAAATCCCTATCATCCGTTAAGATGAAATACTATCATACGGTCGATGATGAAGACGCCCACTGCAAAAGTGAAACCGGATCAAATATTTATCTTTAAATATGGTGAGCCATAATAGTAGTGCATATGGCAAAGACATGTATGAAGTGCCATATGTGACAATATTATATACCTTATATATTGATTATAACGAGGAATATATGTTAGTTATGCAGTAATATATATGACTTATGTTTGTTCTTCATATATATACCTTATGCATAACCTATATATATCGCATATCATATATATATCGCATAACATATATATATTATTCGTTATAACCTTTATATATTATATACTATTTTGTCATGTTCGGCGCGGTAATATATATAGATTATAAAAGTGTGAGTGGCACGCGAGTGGGAGGAGCCGTTATGCAAATCGCGTTCGCAAGTACCATGCATGTGTACGATCGTATTGTTGATAAACTTTTTCGATGGAGCGCGGGCAAAAGGACTTGTATAGTACTATACTAGTGCTTCAGTATATACCTACACTGTACTGCAATAGAAGAATAGTTAGTTTTCTTCCCTAGTAAATAGGCTTGCTGAGCCTGTCGCAAACACTGATCTGTGCACTAACTGGATTGGCGGCTCGCCGCTTCAGAACGCTAGTTGGTCTATTCCCTGTGAAGCGGCCATCTTGAATCACCCAAAAAGACGCCATACATCTTTTGTTCTGTTACTAGCTAGGTACGGAGTCGGCAGTCAGCACTTCGCATTATCCTTAAGAAATAACTTTACCTCACTCGTTTAACATCTGATGTTTTGAAAAAAAAAATGCCTGTTCAGCCTATGGATGCACAAACCGGGATGTTCGTGGAAACGAGAAAAGGGGTTAACATTTCACAGGTAGGCTATGCCGATTACTTGGGATGAATTCTAGTTAGTCTTTTGTACTACGTTGTATGCACTGGCGAGAATATGGACGTGTTTCGCGAAAGAAATAAGTTACATGATAAGTAACGTTAGCTTTTCGTCATATTTAGGTCTACTTGCATCAAAGTACAGTTTTCAGTACACTGCGTGACGTACTGAATACATGAGGAATTATGTGTAGCTTAATAATTGAAAGGGTATATACATAGGCTCACCACCTAACTCAGTTTCGAAAACAGAGAGTTGTTGCCTAACTCAAGGCACAAGGCTAAGCTTGACTTATTTGGAAATTTGAAGCCTCACCTTTTATGAATGAGAATTACCAAGGACAGGTTACAATTCAATTGATCTGCTGCCTACAGGTGAAATTATTTCGTTTCTACAGATTAATTTTATATTTATATTATAAATTTTGATGTTTTGTTTATGTAATTTGCAGATTACTCCAACTCATAAGCCACCATCTGCAAGACGATCCAGCCCAATCCCATGTACAAAACATGAATTACCAAATGCGGAGTGCAGTGAACCTGGAGTACCCCTGGAGATAATACATATGCTATAATGGAGTCTCCTAGAAAGCTAAAGCGCAAAATACCCGACATCACATATATTTTCATGCATATTGTGTTGAAACTATTTATCTTTTCATTCTTTTTATGTCAAGAGACATGTTCAAGAGCATAAGAGACCTCATAGAGAAAGTTTCATGAGAGCAATATTAGCAGAAAGACATGACAGTTATCACACATGGGGGAAGGGGGGGGGGGAGGGACTGATGTGGCTGAACATTCCAAGTTTAAAAATGATAGAACTTTTAGCAAAGATTTTGTCAGTACTTTTTAGGCTCTGTTGCCATCATAATTATCACATTTCTGCCATCCAATCATACAGTTAATGAAGAAGAAGTATAAGTTTCATTATGTTTTTAAACAATGGAAACATTTCTCTGACCTCTAGTGGCAAAACATCTTGTGATTTCATATTGTTTGGTGTTGAAGTTCTTGTATAAGTTAAATGATAATTTTCAAGGACTAGAAGCATTTCATGGACTTGCAGGTGCCACCCTATGTATTGTTTACTTTTTTATACCTTTATAGTCTTTTTGGAAAGTTTCATGACATTTTTAACCACCAGAAGCATTGCACTGACTTCCTTACCTTTATAGTCTTTTTGGAAAGTTTCATGGCATTTTAACCACCAGAAGCATTGCACTGACTTCCTCTGCACATACTGTTATGTTTTCAGATTATGAAATGTGAAGTTCTTGCCATTATACTTTCTTAAACAATATTTTTATAATAGTCTTTTATATGTGAAGTTCTTGCTGATTTACTTTTGTTTTTTTTATAAATTTTAACCACCAGAAACATTGCATTGACTTCCAGGGTCCCGAGTGTAATGATTTTAAATTTTCTGGAAATGAAGTTCTTGTTGGACTTTTAAGTGCTAACAAGTCACTACAATCAATACTATTACAACTGTGTCACTTAAAATGAATAAATTGAAAGAAAAGGATATTTGTTTCCATAATGTGCTTTCATAGTTTACCTTGTCGGTACTCTATTTGCAATCATTAAAGCTGAAACTGCAAGCACCCAACCATTAAAACAATAGCATTATAGCATGAACATGAAATACCACAGTTTATGACTCACGAGATTGCTCTTAGACTACAACTGTTTGAAAAACTTCGAATTTTTGAGTCCCCCCACCCTCCGCCACACCAACCCCTCAATGCTGCTTTCGACCAAGAATATAATCGGAAAGGCTTTTGAGTTGTCCATATTGATCTGCTTTTGCAACCCTCATTTTACTTAGTCAATTGACCGCAATAAAAAATCAATCTAATATTGAGTACGGGGGCACGTCTCCCGACCACCTCCCCCCTCCCCCACCTCAGTGACACACACCTAATATCAGCGCCGCTTCTCATGTCTTTGGATACTTTCTGTCTACAAGAAAACAGCCATTAAATCAACTTTCAAATATCGCTAGCATACAAAATCATTGAACCGTATCGCTCTTCTTGGGTGAACAAACATGGCGGACAGTAACTTCACAGAGTAGGCCTGTTGCTCCAATCAGGGAGTTAGTGGTCGCAAGACAAGTAATGAGAGCGGTGGGAGATCGAGAGCGTCCAACAAACACTATAACAGGTAGGCTTAGCCTAACAAATTGCATAACTGTACTGGAGAGTTAGCCCAACTGCAGTGTTAGTACTAACTTGTCTTAGGGGCCCCTAGGCTATAGCCCTATAAGCCTAGGCTAGCTAACGCGTCTATTTAACTATTTTGATGAAGCTCCATCACTTGTTGAACACATTGACATGTACCTAGGCTTTAGGCGGCTAGACAGGCGCAGCCTAGCCTTCACGTACGTAGACTGCTCTATATCAATGTAGCTATATTCTACACTACACTTTCGCCGTAAACGTACATGTCTGTGGCGCGAATGTTCAAATAATCAAGGAAATTAAGCTCCTCCCACTCGCGCGTGTCACTAACACTTTTATAATCTATATATATTACCGCGCCGAACATGACAAAATAGTATATCATATATAAAGGTTATAACGAACAATATATATATGTTATGCGATATATATATGATATGCGATATATATAGGTTATGCATAAGGTATATATATGAAGAACAAACATAAGTCATATATATTACTGCATAACTAACATATATTCCTCGTTATAATCAATATATAAGGTATATAATATTGTCACATATGGCACTTCATAGACATGAATTAAAAAAAAAACAGGTTATGTTATCTTGCGTATTGTTACATATAAGCTTACAGATGCATGTATTAACAAATCAAAATAAAATAAAACGGTTAGCAAACTGCTTATCTACTAGAGAGCCTGTGTAATTGAATGTGTAAAAGTAAGTAGGCCTGACGTTTCGATCCTAGCAGGATCTTCTTCCAAGGCTAAATGACAAGTACAGTAACAGAAGGGACAAAAACACGCACAGAATACAGACAGGTTAATGGGCACGGTGAACACAATGAGATAGATGAAGGGGATTCAAAGTAAACAATGGATGGAGAGAAGAAAGCAACAGGGAAAGAGGAGAGGTAGGAGATAAACAGTGGAGGGACAAAGAGAGATTTTTTCCCTAACCTGTTCGTTTAATCATCTCTTTGTCCCTCCACCATTTAGTAATACTTAGAAAAAAAATCTTATTGTGTAAACACTTTCACAGATGCAGGTTGCGTTGTTGCACATATGACCTTCATATAATGATACTAATCGAGTCACTCCAAGATTAATGTTCCAGTAACAGTTAATTATGTTAAGTTACCTTGAGCGGCACACTCTATTAGAGTTGATAGCGACATCTTGAAATTCAATCTGATCACAGTTGTAGTTGTCTGAAAACAAGAAGAAAGAAGAAATATTATCACCTTCTTCATCATCTACGTGATTATAATCCGCACTTTCGTGTTTATCCTCATTTTCATCGCCTTCGTCTTTGTTATCTCAATAATATCAACATCTTTACCAAAACCATTACTATCTCTTAATGCACCGTTATCAAAAGAACTGATGGTTGATTTTAGTCAGTCGAATTTCCATCTCTAATATAGCTTACATTGAAATATTATTTAAAAAAAATCACTCTGGAAGATGCATTTTTGTCACACCTAAACATCATCCTAACCAGCAGTCATTGCTTCATTGCGTGGTAGAAGGAACAAAGCCAACTTCATGCTAATACAGTTATACTAATACTACAAGTTGGGGCAAACCAATAATACATACGAAGGCAGTTCAAATATGTTTTTTGTTGCTTTGCCAAATGCATGTGCTAACCAAATAACAATGGGGAAGCAATGTCACCCCTAAGGCTCGTTTAAAGTGAAACGGGAAAATTGTAATCGCATTGTAAGTTGGACGTTTTAAATTATAGGAAAAGGTATTGTTAGCTTAAGAATTGTAAATATTTATTGTATTGCGTAAGAAACATTGAATTACCTTTCATTGATTGATTACTGTCATCCTTATCAGGACCCTAAAACTAGTAGATACTCTTTCGATAATAAATATAACACATTGAAATAAAATTAGGCTGCAAGTTTTTTTTCACTGTTATTGATTTATATATATATATATATATATATATATATATATATATATATATATATATATATATATATATAGATAGATAGATATATATATATATATAGATATATATATATATAGATATACATATATATATATACGTATATGTGTATATTTATATATATATATATATATATATATATATATACATTTCTATGTGTGTGTGTGTAAATATAAACGTTGTTTCGAAATAAGTGCTGACAGATCGTCATCTTACTGTTGTCATGTTTTAACTTACCAATAACACACCGAGTCCACTTGATCAGTGCGTTAACTGTCTGCCGATATAGCAACGCCTAGTCCACTATCTGTATACATATAATGTATAATGTACATATGTTGCCTTAGTTATCATACTTCATCTTGTATCGGGTAGAGTACTCGCCGAGCTCAATCGGAAACAGAAATTGAAAGTATTTTTTCTCGTGTTTCGTCCGTGCTTGGGCGTTACAAAATGAGATATTTATCATAAAGGTTGAAAAAATAGACATATTTGTCTACTTCACTATTTAAAACAAAGGTTACGTTCGGTAACAAAGATACACGCAATGTTAATAGTGAAAACCCTTGGATGGTTCTCAGACTTGAGTCGGATGAGATTATCCGTCATATTTCAGTATGAGCGTAAAACGATACCAATAACAATCAATTGAATATATTCGATGTTATCTTCCTGTAAGTGGTTTTGCCAAACGAAATAAAAGAAATACTTCAGTCGAGCAATGACAAGAAAATCATAGACTGAAATAAATCAGTACATCAAACGCTGGGGATGTTAGTAATTCAAATAGTTCGTGAAAGACAACGTCTATGTGTGTTTTACGGTTAAGCTGATTTCACTTTTACATCGTTACGTGAGAATTGTATCCTATAAACGCTTTCGTCGTGTACATAGTGCTTGCAATACAGTGAACGTCATGACACGATTAAGGTCAATAATACTTGCTCTTCTCAGCCTGTCGTTTGTTTTCTGCGGTAAGTAAATTCGGTGCATTATTATCTGATAGAAAATAATTGATAGTATAACATTATCCAAAATGAAATTGCGCTATACGTTTCGTTTTGCAGACGACCAAGAACAAACAACTTGCATTTGTGACGAACTAGTTTACATTCAGTCTTTTCCGACCTCCGTCTGTAATGCCTCGTCGTGTGATCATGTCTGCTTTGTTTGCCCGGTTTATAAAAAAAATAATGTGAAATGGTCCAATGATTGGAATAAAATTGCTCACGGATGGATTTACTTGGGGGATCGTAGTGGAGAAAGCGTAAATAGCTGCCATGAGACGAATGCTTCGTTAAGTGTGAAACCTTGTGAAGATGAGAATGAATCCTCTTTTCGATGTCAACAGGGAGAGAAAGTGTTGGCCAAATTTACACTCATATGTGAAATAGACGGTGAGTAGATCACATTGCTTCTGTTAGTGACTATGAATTTTTCATATTTAATTACAAGCTGAATTACAAAATTACCCCTCTTATATAAAAACAAAGCATTATGTGTTCATTTTCCAAAATATGTTGGGAGTAAGTTTAAGTGTACATTTAGCTCGTTTTTTTCTCTTTATTCTGCAGACAAAGTTGAGAGAGATCCGCCTTCAATTAAACATAAAATGAGATTTCCGTAAAGATAACATAACAACATATCTTAATAATTACGATACAATTTTTTTCTGAAAGTTATATTCAAATTTTAGTGGCATTGGAAGGAAACGTAACTGTTGCTTTTCTTTCTCTGCAGACAACGATAATAATCAGAGTGATTCACATGGTAAATTCATTTGCAATAACAAAGCTAATTCGATTCCCTTTGATAATAATACACAATTTATTTTATTAAGTATGTGTTCATCGAGTACTGGAAGCGACACTCATTTGTTTTTGAAATTTTTTGACCTTTTCTGCAGACAAAGATAATAATCAGGGAAATCCACATGGTAAATTCATTTTCAATAAAAATCTTATTAATATTCCTTTTAATAACAATACGCAATGTCTTTTAATAAGTATGTGTTCATCGTGTACTGGAAAGGACACTCAGTTTCTATTGGAAATTGTAAAAAAACATAAATGAGAGAAATAAGAGATTTCTTTTCTTGTATACTTGTTGCAATGAAACATGTTGTTTCCATAATCAGCAATCATCTTTAGAGATAGTGTAAAAGAGGTGAAATACGGTTAACTGTGTAACAACGCATTAGTGTAAGTCTTCGAAAGTCTTTAACAGGTGTTGCCACTAGTACCAATAATCCGTTTTTGCTAATGTAAATGACTTCTTATAATATTCTAATGAGACGATTAATATTTCACTGACATTGATACAAGGGATGTCAACAAGTCTATAACATGTGTGACATAAAGAAAGCATGTTCAAAATATGATATTTATTATTTAATGTAGGGAAACTGCAACCTAATCATTTGCTAGATATGAATTCATTGTAATTTCCGATTTCTAAGAAAGAACTTAAAGCTAGCACATATTATCAGTCTGACAACTCAATTAATGAAAATTCAAACTGAAGACCTAAGGAATTTTGTAGAACGATCGTCTCTCTCTTTCCCCTTAGTGACAGATGCAGTGCCTGTAACAACGGGTAAACAGACTTGCTCTTTTCATTCATGTTTTTTTTTTCACTAACCAGGGATGTGTCGAAAGCATAAATCAAAATGATATATATCTAATAAAAATTTCGCTTCTGAGTCAAGAAGTATCATATGATATAGTACTTTATTCACTGATGTTATTAAAATATTCCATTTTATTTTTATATTTCCTGTATACAAATAATCATCCTAATTTGACATTAACAATGTCTATTATCATCGTTGGAGTAACAATTTCTATAGCTGTAGGCTGTGGTCTCACGTTCGCGTTACTTTACTCCCTGCGAAAACGTAAGTTTGACCCAAACCCAAAGCGTAAACCCACTCAACCGATTTGGGTTTGTATCGAATATGAAATGTACGCATGTTACTGGATTCATTCCCGCCCTTTAGAGCAGGGTTTCCCTCATGCACCCCCCCCCCACCCCACTAACCCCCTTTTCGAAACACGATCTGAGTCATTCTTATACTATAATACGTATAAAGTGCTTCGTAAAAGATTACGTCCATAGTATAATATTGTAATGCAACAAAAAAAAAGGCTGTTTCATAATTCAGTTATTTATCACATGGTACAGTACGGTAGTATGGCAACATATGCATATGGAACGCGAAAAACGTTTTTCGATAGGTGCGACTTTTGTACTTTACTAAATTATATCATATATCAGAGTTTAGTTCAACAACAAGTACAATAGTTTTGACTTTCAGAAACGTCTCATGAACCCCTTGGGATGGACCCACGCATCCCCTGGGTGTTCATGCACCCCAGTTATTCAACCCCTGCTCTAGAGCAAATCAGAGTATATAGAGTCATCACTACCATATCACATAATAGTGATATGGTTTAATCAATAGATCACACAACTTGTAAACCTAGAATACACAATACTGACGCTTTTCTTGACCCTTTGAAACTGTTCAAGATATTCCTGTCAGTATTACCAAAAAAATATATATATTTACAGTTCTCAGCGAAATTTACTTTACAATCTTCCGTTAAAATATAATAAATTATAAATAAATCAGTTAGTATTTGATAATAAAATTGAAATATTATATGAAATTTTTAACAGATTTTGGATTTATTATAAAAGACATCCGATTCGGACCTAAGACTAATAATTGGACAAGTTTTGCATGTGGTTAAGAGTTTCATTCATTTTTAAGGAATAAAGAGGGGATTGTGTTTTGCCCATGGGATTACTGCTTCACATATTTGCATTATCAATAGCTCGTTAAACCCATCATCACAAAGATTGACTAAAAATACCGTTTCCTCCCAAATCGAAATGCACAGGTTAATTTTTGTCTTTATTATTTATCTTGTTTGCATATGTTATCAAATGATTAATCAATGTTGTGTCAACAACCACTTACATCACTTTATAGGAGGCCAGTCAACAACAAGCAAAGGGTAAGCCATATTGAACTTTATTTAGGTTCTGAATATATAAATATATATATTATTAGAGAAAACCAGAGAAATAAGATATGACTCATCAATTTCAATGTTATTTCAAGGTGAATATCCCACACGATACTAGAATCTTTTGAATCATAACTTTCCAAATTGTTTCCTCATTTTAATGGGTTAAATGGTTCACAGAAAATTTACCACTCGGGTAATTTACGTCTTAACAATTGTGTTACATTGAAATTAACATTGTCGAATACTCTTGTGAGGTCTAACACAAGTTACGTAACATGATAACTTCAATCTAACTGTAAACTGATGAATAAATTCTTGTTAACTTGTACTTAAATATGTGTTTCTATAAAGTATGCAGCAAAGAGCTCAATTCATTCAGGTTTCAAGCGAAGTGATGTTTGTACTTCCTGTAGCAATGGTTTTTAAGCTACACAATATCACTTTGTAATATAGTGAGTTACCCGTTTGTCCTTGATGCAACAAGACGAGTTACTTGATGTCCATTTGTATGTTATACTAACCTTCAGATTGACACCCAGCATTGAAATGGAACGTGTGTTACGTAGGAATGGTGGATGAAACTACTACAACAATGAGTTTGGAATGCATTGTACAGACAAATTTAACAGGTGACGTCCGTTGCTAAATTGTTTTAACAAGATTATTTATAGAAGTTTATTGTGTTGAATACTGTAAAACCCTTAACATTTGACATCTCATAACATAGTAAATTAAACTGTAAATGGAAGCTTCACTACTTGCACGAGTGTTTTTTTTTTTTTTTTAGTAGTAGTACGAGTTGGCAATCATTATATGTTGGCCTCTGTTTGTTTTTTTCTACATCCAGATTCAAATCGTCATATTCTAAAGCCAATCCTGAACAAAAAAGTGCTCCCTGGTCCCTGATGGTTCGATCAAAATGGATTGTTTCGCAAAGAAGCTTTCAGGTATATATCATTGATAACTATTAAAACCTTATAATCTCTTAACAAATCAAGAAATAATGAATATTTTTTAATTACGCAATTTGTGGTGTTGTAGCAACTGTTAAAAATGCACTGTGAGTAGTCCGATTTCGACAAAAAGTCATATTAATCCGGACATGTAAAACACATCTTTTTCATCGTCAATGATATTAAAGGATACTAAAGTTGTACACAGGCGAATTGTTGACAATGGGTCGTTATTAATTTATTTCAGACGAGGAAACAATTGGCGACTATACGACTCTCAAAGTTCTTGCCGAGAGCTTGTCATCGTTTCAAATGGGCGATGGATTTGTGAAACTTTTACACATATCGACACAGACAAGTAATAAACTATTAATATATCCATTTTACTACTAAATTGGGTGTAATGTCCATAATCACGTTTCTAAGTGCATAGTTGTATTTTGAATTATATTTTAATGCTTTGCTTATACTTAACATTCACAATAAAATATTGAACTTGTTTCTCTAGTTCCGTTTGGTTTCTTCTATGAGACGATGAGATGTGGAACTCTCTAAGACCATGAATCATTTCCGGAAAAAAATCTCGTATTAATAAAACTGTCAAGAGACAGCTATCTTATTTTTACCGACCCGTTTTGAAGGAATTACTCATCTTCGCAGTAAACATTGCCCAAGCAATGCATTATCTCGCTTCTCAGAAGGTACTTTACCATACTTCAGTGATTGACAGTTTATGATAAGCGTGTATTTTGACAAGCCAAAAGTTGTAATTTGTGTTTATTCATACGTGTTAAACATGGTCGAGTCTGATTGTTCGTCCGTGATCGTCAGCAGGCGATACATTAACATATCACTAATGCACGGTATAGTCTCAACGACTAAGGAATATAAGTTACATAACAAGATCACATCGGTTTGTTATATTCCGATCCATCTGGATACATAATTTAATTCAAAGTAAAAGAAGCAGATTAACCTTGTTGCGTTTAAAGTTCATTGATGTGGAGTAAAACGTCTAACGTTAGTAATGTTATCAGAAGGTATGCGAGGCTTCGAAAAAGAACTAAAAAACTTAACTTTAACCGAGGGAGGCAATGTTCAAATGCCCTGAATACATAGATGCAAGGAATTGCACTAACCAACATACAGTTATATATATATACATAAAATATATATATATATATATATATATATATATATATATATATATATATCACAGTTGATTTGAAAATGTGAGGACACCTTCGATATTATCACTTACTAAACGTCTCACATATACGCCTAAACTTACCCTATTCTTACAACGTGGTAACCTTTCGAAAATATAGTTGGTTACATTCAAGGGTAACATTCTGAGATGAAATATATGTTTATTTAATGTTTTGTATGAATGAATAGGGTTAACCAAGAGTTGATTGCAGATCATTCAAGGGGTATACCCTACGAATGCATGGCTTGATTTATACCAGGCCCAGCTAATGGGAATGCGCAATGTCCAATGCAGCCTCAGATGATTTCTGTTTATTATGAAGAACCTAGGTGCAAATTTAACGATGTGTCCTTTCCTTTATACAATTGTCTTAGGTATGACAATATTTGGCAATCTAAATATTTTTATAAGAATATAATACATTGATCCTTCCAATTTCATCTTTACGTGGTCCACATTAACAAAGACTTTTTCTGATGTTTTAATACTCTTTCGATAACATAAAACCAAATTTACATTTCTCTCGTAGTTTTGTCATCCAGCACTCTCTTTGAGAAAGGTACTTATGACGCCTCAAGGCTCCTGCAAATTATACGATATTTATCCAAATAACCTATGTATGGAGAGAATCAAACATTTGATGAAAAAGGTAAAGCTATAACATTAAAACGCAAGTTAATTCAAAGTACTTGTTATTCATACTTATCACCACTCTTTAGCTATATATTCATGTCTTTAAATAATTTCTTATTTTGTCTAATATTTAGAGCTTGCTCTCACAGAGGAATAAAATATGGAATAAAAGCAGGTCTTACGAAATATGCAGGAAATTTCTTGTTTTGGGGATTTGAAAGGCCTCCATATTTTCCAAAGTTTTAGTTTTATGATATTATTATTATTAATCCATTGTGTACACTGAAAAAATAAACTAGTCAATATTGCCACGGACTAACGTTAAATTAGTCTGTAACGTTAGTCAATGCACACGGACTAGCAAAAATCTTCGTTTCATCGCAGCTTCTTAATTAGTTTACACTGACTAAGGAAAATATAATCGCAGCTTAGTCGGTGGCGACGGACTAAGGTATTTTAACCCATGGACTAAGAACGATACGGACACCCGATTTACGCCATAATCGTAGCTTAGTCGGTGTCGACGGACTAATGTATTTTAACCCAATTCGATTCACTTCAATTTGGAAACCGAGAGGCAACGGCAGCTTGCTGGGCTTGGCATAGTTTCATACGATCACTCTAAGCAACTTTCAACCGTAAATCACCCAAGAAGGTTTTTAGAAGAATGGAGGTATAAACTGCATCATCGGCCTACCTGTTATTCCTTTAACTTGAAGGTAAAATTAAAGTTAATTGTTAGGCCACTGGCACTAGTACTGTATTATGGTTAGTGTAACGCTACCGTTGTCACGTTGGCGTTTCGCAATACACAAGTGCAATGACAGTGAGTAGCCTATATGCTTCTACTGGGTACTGCAGTGCATTCTCAACACTAAAGTGTGCATCCTAAACACCAATTAACAATGTGTTATGTGTGTATTGGGCTAGATTGAACAGTGGCACATAATCTTCTTATTTATTCCCAAACAAATGCTGGAACTATATGGCTCAATAGTTTATTTGAAGTCTACACTCATTTGGTAAAGATTTCCTGTAATTTCCCATGTGAATCTAAATGGGTAGGCTTTGTGATATTGAATAAGCAAGGCTAGACCTTCAAACGTACAGTCACAGTAGGCTGAACAAATTATGTTGGCTAGTCAACGGTATTATATGTTGCGAGCAGTCAGGATGCACGCTTCAGTTCTATTTAACCTTTTCATTTATCATTTTTTAGTATTTAATTTCCGGTCACGCCCAGGAAACAATTGCGACATTCCTTCACGGTCGACTTGCTTACTGTAAGAAGTATTAACCGTTTTTTCTCAGGAAAGCTTGATAGTCTGAAGTTATTATAACATGTGCTTTTAGTATACTGCCAAAAGAGTAAGTTGTTGTATTTGTATTGATATTTTATGTAGAAGTAACGGAAAATTTAGTATGTTTAGTTTGGTCTAATTGCACGTTTTTTTTCTGTCCAATGTAGTGCAGGGTTCACTTGCGCGAATTCAAATTATTCTGTTTATGTATATGTATATGCATCGATTCTTAGATTATGATGTTTTTTTGACATTTATTTGTAATTCAAGCATATCTGTTTAGTAGCAAAGTTTAAAGGTTAAGATTAATTAGTTTTCTCTTTTTGATCCTAGATTGAATGAAACTCATTGGCGTAAATAATAGATCAGATGATACAGTTTAACGCAGTTGCTAAAACTCTGGGTATTCTCTAGTCTTCGCCGGTCCATTATATACTTTAGTACTACTAGTAAGACTATATCGAAACGACCGAAGACAAACTTAGTGTAACAAAGTACTGATTCTCCTCTAGCCTAGGTCTAAACAGGCTGCAAAATAACAACTAAAACGATTAGGCCTATAAATAAGTTGGCTCAGTGCATTTCTGTTTCTAAAATTTTATATTTTTAAAGATCATAAAAACAAACAAAGATTTAGCCCATGTTTTATTATCTCTGTATTCTGGGCATTTGATTCTGGTTGCAATGGTGATGACACTCTCGTTCAAATTTTCAGATTTATACAGTCTGCTTCAAACTTTGGGATTGTTTATTGAGACTATAGTGGAAGCAAATCTCACATAACTTTGTGGTGACAACTTTATTTATTTTTTTTTCAAATGATGAATACTTTGCTGTTTCTTTCTTCCAGCAGGAATTGAAAAGCCAAATATCTAAGTCAAGGGTGAGCTTTCCTGTGATGTACGACACCAGTGTGGAGGCAACAACAGAAGAGGAGAACTGTGTTATATATGGCTTAAAGACATGTTTTAAGATGATATATTGGTACCCTTCGCAGAACAAAAGAGTTTATCCAAGAGTCCAAAAAGCAAAGGAACAAGTACCATAGAGAAAAAAGATGGAAGAGTGAGTTTAACTATTGTACCCAACTGTTTAATGATATTTAAGATACTTTTCATAACCTGTTTTAAAAAAAAACCAGTCTAGTATATCATTTACGTGCAAGCTTCATAAGTTTGGTCAAATTTTCACTGATCTGTAGAGCGGGAGTCCAGAGGGTTTGGTTAGCTGGGAAGGTAACCAATTGCCTGGTACATCACAATGTTCACAATGCATTCCTGTATATGAAACCTGATGACTGGCAAACCGACTGTGGTGGATGTGGCTGGGAGAGCAATTTTAAAGTCACCTAATAGCTAACCTAGAGCAGCTTTCATGGTAACCACATCAAAGTAAGAACAATGTGTCAGGTATGGCCCCAAGAGCAACAAATGGCCATTGCCAGTAATTATTGGTGGTGGGGTACCCCTGCCAGTGATCTATAATTGACCCCTCACGGCTGACCTAGGTCAGCTCATGAGGTAACCACTTGAAACCTACTGGAAAATGTTGGTTAGGACTTCAGATACAAGGGATGGGCATTGCCAGTAATTTTTATTGGTGGGATACCCCTGCTAGTAGACCCCCAATATGCCCATCCCCTCATTGACCTAGGTGAGCTCATGATTTGACCAGTTGAAACCTACAGGAAAATGATAGGTATCACTTCATATGTAAGGATGGGCATTTCCAGTATTTTATATTGGTGGGCCACCACTGCCAGAGTCCGCCCATCCCTTACATATAGAATCCTGTCAATAATTTTCCAGTAGTTTTCAACTGGTTAAATCATGAGCTGACCTAGATCAATGAGGGGGGGGGGGGCTTTTTGGGGGTCTACTGGCAGGGGTACCCCACTAATATAAATTACTGGAAATGCCCATCCCTTACATATATATAGAATCCTGCCAATCAATTTACAGTAGTTTTCAACTGGTTACCTCATGAGCTAATCTAGGTCAATGGGGGATGGGCATTTTGGGGGTCTACTGACAGGGTTACCCCACCAATGTAAATGACTGGAAATGCCCATCCCTTACATATGAAGTGATACCATTTTCCAGTAGTTTTCAACTGGTTACATCATGAGCTCATCTAGGTCAATGGGGGATGGGCATTTTGGGGGTCTACTGGCAGGGGTACCCCACCAATAAAAATTACTGGCAATGCCCATCAGTTGTATCTGAAGCCCTAACCAACATTTTCCAGTAGGTTTCAAGTGGTTACCTCATGAGCTGACCTAGGTCAGCCTTGAGGGGTCAATTATAGATCACTGGCAGGGGTACCCCACCACCAATAATTACTGGCAATGGCCATTTGTTGCTCTTGGGGCCATACCTGACATATTGTACTTACTTTGATGTGTTACCATGAAAACTGATCTAGGTTAGCTATCAGGTGACTTTAAAATTGCTCTCCCAGCCACACCCACCACAGTCAGTTTGCCAGTCGTCTGGTTTCATATACAGGAATGCACTGTGAACATTGTGATGTACAAGGCAATTGGTTACCTTCCCAGCTAACCAAACCCTCTGGGATCCCGGTCTATTGGGATCATTATTAACATGATTAACATAATTATTAAGCTTTGAGAAATAACTTGGTGTTATGCTGTGCAAAGCTAATAATAATTTGGTAAAAGCTGCTATTCCTGGCTTATAATTTGAGGGACCTAGATTTAAATGTATACCTCCCAATATGTTATAAAATTTTAATGTATGTTTATGATAATGTGAGTTATCATGTGCTATATCTGTATCTGTGCTTACACGTATATCATATTTTCTGTTCACAGGTCAATAATGGTGCAGATTTTGGCTTCCTGAAGACAAGTGGGAGGCCATTTGTAGTTAAGAGAAACACTCTTTGTTCGTGAAGACTTAACTGGTGTCGATTTGGGGTACCACTTTAAAACGAAAGTCATGAGGAACCCTTGCCCAAGATTCAACTTTGCATTATTGTGCAGTGCTATACTTTTGAGATTCATGTTTGATCTATTAACTTGTCTTAACTTTGTTGGAAAAAAAATCAGATTTTCAGATTTTATTTACAGTGATTTCTTCTCTATCTGTCGAAAGTCAGCCTTTTGTAGACATCAGAAGTTTTATCAGAAATAAATACTGCCAACGTACACATTATTTGTTTCTTCTGATCTCTTTTCTTTCAGTGATACTAGTCAGTGAAACTAGTCGGGTTTAATTCTTTCAGTGAATCTAGTCAGTGCAACTAGTCATTCGATACCGACTAAGAAAGGTTAGTCGGGAGAGGCACCATCCTGACTAATGTAAAACCTGCTATAAACTAGTCGGTGGCTCATATAAATTAGTCGGTAAAGACCGACTAATGTCACCAACTAATGTAACTGACTAATATACATTTACCGACTGAGAAATTGTTGATCGACTAAGCTGACGGACTAAGATGACCGACTAAGAATCCAACTGACTAAGGAATAAATTAGTCGGTATAGCAACTGACTAAGGTTATGTTAGTCGGGAGAGGCACCAGATGGACTAACGTTTTGTTAGTCGGTGAACCAATTTAAGTTTTCAGTGTATACAGAAAAATCCCCCTACGGCATGGATGGCAACAGAGATATTACCTCTTGAAAAATACTTTCTAAAGAGTGATTCTTGGAACTTTTCCGTTTTCTTGTGGGAGCTTCTGTCGATAGGTAATATTTCATAAACTGAATTACTTTGAACCAACCAATTAAAGACTGACAAATTTCATTCATTTTTAGGGGGGGGGGGGGTAATAGTAGTTACCTTCGTGTATTTTCGTCTAAAAACACTGATTAGTTATTCATATGTTATCATCACATGTGCTTTACTTTTCTTGCAAGGTAAAATACAGTTTGCTGGTATCTCCCAAGAAGATATCAAAGCAAAGATTCTTGACGGGTTTATGTTATCAAGACCGTACGTTTGTCCAAAAGATATGTAAGGAAGACGAATATTCTATATTAGCTTCATTAAAAAGTGTTGCAGAATACAAAATACACGATACTAATATTGACTAAAACTAGCCGAAATGTGAACGGAAAACAAATATCCTTCATGTGAATAGTTAAACATACTTCATAAATATTGCAGGCCAGATAACTGTAGTTCTAAGTGCATAAATTACTTTTGTGACTCCCCTTAAATCTTTATTGTGAAACTTAGAAGACTAGCAAAGACATGTTCATGACATATATTTGTCCTATAACTCAGCATACTGAACGCATTTATGTAGTATGTCACTGAAGTACGTTAGTACAACAAAGATTCATTTGTTCACTTCCTGCTGCAAAAGTGCCAATTTATAGAAGTAGAGAAAATACATAACATAATATACTTATACGTTACTTACTATATATATATATATATATATTGTATATATATATATATATATTATATATATATATATTATTTATATATATATATATATATATATATATATATGCTGTAAGTTAACGTATATGTATACTATATTATGCATTTGCTCTACTCCTATTTTGGAAATAACTTGTCTAAAATCGATTGCTCAATTGCTCATTTTGTGAAGTTTGTAACAACTAACAATCATTCTTACGTTTTTCTGTATTAATTTTTTAGGTATCAGGACTATCTTTTACTAGCTTTCACTTCTCAACGTTCATCAGGTTTCGAGTTATGGTGTCTTGCTGGCAAAAGAACCACACCATGCGACCTTCGTGCAGTGATATATTGCAATCTATACGGTGTGAATATGAAAATTTGCATGAAGTAAGTAAACCATATATAAGCAATATCTCTTAGAAAAAAGATTTTAAATTAAATCCGAGTCAATTTCATGTATCAAGTACTTTAAAAAGACATACTTATTTCAATAGAATAAATCGATGTTTAAATTAAATTTTTATTGCGCTTGATTAAATTGTATGGAGCTCCTATCAATGTTTCAGAAAATTAATAATGGCGTTTACATGACGCATTGTTTTACTTCGTTTTCTTTCAGAAATATAAAGACTGTGATTACTCAGAAATCCCGGAGTGATTCTATGTCGATCGTCGAATCAGTGAATGGTGTTTATATATCGACGAGTCTTGACTTCCTCGTTTGAAGTTTCAAATTATCTTAAAATCTTCTTCTGTAAAAAAGAACATGGGATCGAATTATTTACCTAATGGGATAATCCGAGAGACCAGCATGACATACATATAACGCGGTGCTTATTTTGTTTCAGTAACGTAAAAAAAAACGCTTTATTGGTCACTGTTTGCACAACCATACCCACACTTTAAGGAATTTTGAAAGACGCTAATTGCTTTTTTTACAGACACTATAATTGTTAATATTTATATGCATCAGACAATCAATGGAAGGTGTCTGTGCTACGTTAATCATGGTAGTTTACGGTTTCTTAACTGTACCTTTAGTAACAATATATGAAGGTCATTAGTACAACAACGTAAAGTACACACCAAGATTTGTTACTAAATTTTACTCAATTATGTCAAAATGTTTATAATCGAAAGAAGATCTTTCTTTGGCTTGAAACAGAGAAATGAGAGTTTATCTTCATTCAATGTTGTGGTTAGTTATCAGCGATGTCCTGTACAAAACGACATACGTCATAAATTCAGTACAGAGCAATCTTTCAAGTAGCTTCAAAGTATCTAGTTTAAGGTCTTTAAATACAATACGAGACACTCTAGCTGCCTACACAACACAATACTCTTGTTATGCTTAGGTATAAACAAACAAATCCTGACTTTGATTTGTTAGATTCACTAGGAGAGTTTATTTTAATAAATAAATGATACAATTGTGTCAATAGTTACGCCTGATCCACTCGTTTTATAATTTTAAATTGCTTATGTCATTATTTGACCTGGCAGTCATACGTTAATGATTTCGTGACTGCTTAGAGGTATGAATAAATGGCAAACCGAAAATGAAACAAGCATTTTATGAAACATCAAAGTTCAAATGAAACGAGTACTTCAAGTAGCAATTAATCATTGGTACGCCAATTGAAAGAGATAAGACTAGTATAATCTATAAAATACGGTTTTATGACGCACGGCGATGAGAACTACTACCTCACTATGTACAGAATAACCAGAACATTGCACTGTGTTTGCAAAGTAATATTAGATTATGTGTAACACTTAAACGCCATAAGGCCAAACATGTAACTCAATTACAGAATTTAGCAACTACAATAAAAAAAATGATCCCTGTAGGTATTTCTAATGATCACCTTACTTTCAGCAACGATCAATATGACAAATTATCGTTGACAATTACGAATTAGTGTGTACAAAACACATTGCATTTACAACTGAACATATATATTTTCCACAATTCACTCTAACATTACATTTTAAAACATGCTGAGTAGCCAATAAATTTCTATTACACCACAACGGCAGATATTTTAATTGATTAAGGTTAAGATGACTTACCAACAACGTTGCGTTCTGTCTGAAACCGAAGATTAACAAAGATGATATGTCGTCTTGCAAGCAAACTATCGTACGCGCAGTTTTCGGTAAACAGTGTTTCCTTGTGCGGCTTATCAATACTTGAACTTTGGATTGTAGATTTTAAAGCCTTGTATAACATAGACTTTTCTGCATTTATGGCAAACAAGTCTGTGATATAGATAATAAAATATGTTTACTTTGTAGGCGAGCTGTGTAAACCACCGATTACAAATAACATCACGAGATATCTATGAAGTAACGTTTGACTTTTGGGTAAATTATTCATAGCATAATACATACATATTCCTTACGTTAGCTTTGGTAGACTTTTGATAGACTATTCGGTTCCATAGAAGTTCATTGGTTTGACTTTTTACATTGACATGATATTCCTGTCTAATGTAATCACACGTGAACCTTTCCGGTTAACGCAATTATTAAAATCATGGAAATCATTACACTTAACATTAAACACATTAATATTCGAATCAGTTTAGGAATTATCAAGATTGTACACCAAGACCGTTCAATGTACAAAATGGATAGTATTAAAAACACTAACGAGCTGAGAGAACTGTTATTGGCTTTTGATCCGTTTCGTCCACAGTTCTAACATAATGCAAACGTTAGCCCAACCTCGGTAGTGCATTTAACGTCACTACCTGATAATATTAGCAAAAAAAATACCAAAATCGTCATCAATGAGAAATATCAACTTCATATTTATTTACATGGAGGTAACAACTAATCGCGTGAAAACATCAATATCATTTAGATTGTATGTACACTATAATCTTTTGCAATAGATTTACGCCGTGGACCGCCTACCAGTTCTTCAAATGTTAACGAAGTTCGGAGGTTATAATTGTTTGTTTGGTGCAATGTGTTTTGTTAAGAACTATAAAGTTTTTCAGTTCAGTTGCAAAAAGTAAGATGAGCATATTTTCTTATACATTCAAACCTTAATGACTGCGTTCCTCGTTCCAGACGCTTTTGGTGATCATTGTAAAATATTGCTATATAATGACTCAACGAAGTATACTTTTCTTAGTTTCATACAAACAACACCTCTTAGAAGCAGACGTTTCTAAATAAAAATCAACGCCTTGATGACAACGTATAAGCCAAATTATGTGCTCTAGGCTATCTATCAAGCTACAAATAATATGAGAGGCTTATAAAGATGGATTATACACAATAGGTATCAAGCTCTTAACAGTAGTATAATACTGAAAATGAAACAGATTTTACATTTTATAATATATTATACGCAGGTTAAAACGCTCTTTAAATATCAAAAGTGCATGTATAATCAGTTCAAGTGAATAACACGCATTTAACCGAGACAATGGAACTATAACATAAGCTCTTTTAATACTTTATAGTTTGTCTTTCATCAATGAGTGTTACGAGTTATATTGCAATCTATAGTCACGATGGGAACGTAGATGACAGATATATTCGATGTAGGGAAAACCTGTTCCAGAGAAATATTCCGGTACAATGTGGTTAGATGTAACTTATTATGTGTGTTCATTCTTTGAGCTGAGGCATTTTAAAAAGGACGTGTAACACGCTTTATTTAACTCATTCCCGATTACATATGTGTCTGACTTCATATAGTCTTACCTACCTCATTACGACTTATGCGATACCAATACAGAAAATGTAGTCTCTTACATGTAAATTAGTATGTTCTTTTGACAAAGCACCTTAAAACTAAATTAATAAAATACACAACAATTACCGACAAATGTACTCTTCTTCTCTGTTTTCTTCTCGTTATTGTCATCTTGTCGTTTATCCTTTTTTTATGTAATGGAGGGTTACTGCATATCTGCTCATATGAGCTCTTATTGAGCTTCTCCTATGGTATTCTTATATACGTTTAACTATAATACCCGTATGACCAGTTTGAGAAATAAATGTGTGAACTATATTCATTTGATGCCAACTTCACTAAGTGTGACGAGAAACAAATGGGTTGTCTTAAAAGTCGACTGTACTAATGCAATGTGGACCGGTGAAGCTCTACTAGTATGAGATATGTCTTTAATTTCGAGGACAATGAATAAATACCTTAGGATACAGATAATAATTGTCCCTTTCTCCCTCGCATCCCTTGCTGTCGTTCTTCATTCTTCATTGATTACTGTCGTGTTACGAAGTCTATATGAGACAATCAGCGTCCTAGTTGTTAATAATACATCTAACGTCGGTCTCAAATCAACGGCAAGTCGTTATTACAATTGGAGGTTGATATCAGTGTGATCATTTACCCATGAACGTAAGCCTTGAGTAACAATACAGGGATAACAAAAAAAAATCGTTCTCTAGTTGTGTAACTTTCGTCTTCATTCCCATATTTATATAATATGAGGCTAACAATATGATACCCTACCGAGCCTGTGAAAAACATTCCGCTGAAGTTGGATTTCTTCCGGAAACGGAACGCTATGCGGCTGAGCACCCCATGGTTCCGAGAAAAGTTTGAATGATATTTTATACATCTTCATTTTCATATTTTTTGAGCATTCACGTCAATACGAAAAATCACCAAAAGCAAACGCTTCGCCACTTGGACACCAGTGGCTTTGAAAATACCTCCCATAGAGATTTAATTTCTCTGGCCTGAATTTGTTACTGTGTTTAAACAGACTAAGAAACAACAAGAAACATTTAAACATACTGCAGCTTGACGGGGTTTTGGTTCAAGGGCTCTGAGAAACATTCAATGGAATCTTCGAATTAACCCTATTTTTGACATGTATTTTTTATGTCACAGCTACCTTGAATTAGCTTAACAGATCCTTCTCATCTCCAGTCGATACGGTATGCACTAGTAATCATACAGGATGCCACTTTTGTTGCATTGAAAGCCGCTCTCAGAAAAGATAGTTGGTCTTGAAATCGCTATACACCCCATATCCCTTGACAAAAATGTGAATGCTTTTCACTATAGTAGTAGCTGTAGATTGAAAGCGGACTTATTGCTAGTTAAAATAGGTATAAAAATAAGTTGGCCTGACGTTTCGATCCTAGCAGGATCTTCTTTAGAGGCTAAATGACAAGTAACAGTACAGCAACAGAAGGGACAAAAACATGCACAAAAAACAGACAGGTTAATGAGCACGGTGAACACAATGAGATGGATGAAAGGGGATAATACATTTTCATTTTCTGTGCATGTTTCTGTCCCTTCTGTTACTGTACTGTTACGTGTCATTTAGCCTTTTTAAGAAGATCCTGCTAGGATTGAAACGTCAGGCCAACTTACTTTTATACCTTCTATTACACAGGTTCTCTAGTGGATAAGCAGTTTGCTAACAGTTTTATTTTATTCTAGTTAAAAATCAGCACACAGGAAAAGACCCCGTTTCATCAGAAGAGGGAAACATTTTGCCAAAGGGAAACAGGAACGGGTCTATGCGGTAATTAATGTAGCTTGAATGCGAAACTTCAGCTATATTTAAAAACAATAGATTTATTACCATATATGGTTTCACACAGTTCAAAGAATGAAGTTTAATTTTAATAAGTTCAAGTGGACAATACACTTTAACACCAAAGAATGAAACTAGAGCCCAAACACTTTGGTGTACATTATCCTGAGTCCTTTATTGATAAGTGTACATATAATGAAGTGGACAGTTCTGTGTAGTGGTAAAAATAATGAGATTTTTTTCACAGGTACCTGGTTAGATTAGTTGTAATATGTGCGTAGTAAACAATGCCGAATTTTCCTGCGCTACGATAATGCGGCACACCGTCCGACCGTACATGAGTTAGCAGTCGTGTCTAAATATATAAGACACACCGTCTGAACAACTTTCCTCCCCGCCTGGCCTAGCTAACTTGATCCGCACTTTATTCTTGTTGATTTTATGTTCGATTTGGCTGAGGTAATTCTGCACCGTATATCACCAATCAGATTTGACCTCGCGGGTCACGCAAGTCTATTGGAGCTGCCCGTTCGGCACTTTGCTGTAATGCAGGAGTGGAGAACCTTTTTGAATGAATGGGTCATATTTTATGAGTGAAAGATTGACAGAGAGGCACCTAACCAACGACCTGCTGTTGATTTCAAACTTTTGATTCCAAGGACTTTCAAGCAATAGATGTGTGTACTTAATCTGTATTCACGAAAACATAATGCCAATACAGTACAGTTGATAATTAATGGTGATAATAGACCTACCTGACAGCATCATTAGTGCAGATAAGTTCTAAGTAGCTACCTCTTTTTTTGTGATAAAGTAAAATAGGTTGATTTTTTTCTTTTTCTTGAGACATCTCACGGCCCGGAAAAAAATCACTGGCGGGCCACATGTGAACCGCGGGCCGTAGGTTGCCCACCCCTGCTGTAATGTAAACAACGTTTACGTACAAAGATAATTCTAGCCGCCAATATGTGCTGTTTAGGCCTAGTTTAGTTTATTAGTAGAAGCAGCTTCCGGGGATTAGCTTAACAGAACTTCTTATCTCCAGTCGATACAGAATACACTAGTACATAGACAAGATGCCATTTTTTTTGCATGGAAGCCTCTCTCAGAAATGATATTTGGTATTGACATTGCTATACACCTCATATCTCTTGACGAAATGGTGAATGTTTTCCACCAGTAGTAGCTGTAAATTGAAAGAAGACTATTTATTGCTCAGGGGCGGATGCAGGATTTTTGGCAGGGGGGGGGGGGTGTGACTGGTCCTGCCGCGCCTGATCGAAAGACTATCTAAGCGGAGCGCCACCATCGGTTGGCGCGGAGCGTACCAGAAAATGTTTGGCTTTACAACCCCCCCCCCCCCAGATGGCCGGAAACGGCACTTCCCGAGTATTCTAAGCTGCATGTACCTAGCCTGAAAATACGGATCTCATGTCTGCAATTTCTCAATTGATGAGAAAAAAACAATCTATGAAATATGGTTATACATATCAGATGAGTTGAGATGATACAAAAATCATAATGCCTTTAGCCACCAATCCCCCTCCCGTTCCGTCACCACTGTTTGATGCAGAGCCGGATCCAGGATTCTGGAAGGGTGAGGGGTTTGGCCTCCAGTGATCCTAGGGTCTAAGGGGAGTGGGTTTCCCTCTATCCATTGTGAAATTCTTGGATATTTAAGTACAATAGGGAACCCCCTTCAATTTAGCCATTCAAAGCACCTACAAAAATTCCCTCGAAATCTATCTGCATCACTACGAGTTAGCTAGTTTTATTGATGATCTATTCATGGTAGATTGGAGAGAACAAACGCCGTGGATGTTTCTCAATGAACTTTCGGACTAATTCGTCAGTGTCGATAAGAGTGTTATAATACGTGTTCATGAGAACAAGAGCTGTGAGACGTTCCTTGCCCATTCCTCACCGCAGAAAACGATCTCTCATGAAGAATTCGTCGGCGCATCGTATGCAGCCTACCGCTCTGCCACCTCACCGCCCAAAACAATTCGAACACCACCTCAATTTTGAAACTTTTCGGTCTGAAAATTGAGATTTTTAGGCATTTTTGGCACGTGTCGCACGCGTGCACACTAAAGTTCATTTGACGGAAAAGATACACCTGGCTGACTTGTAAGGATAACCGCCTTCTGACGTCCTACATGTTTAAAATTGGCGTTTAATTTAATTATTTTTTCTCTCACTCTTTTTTCTCTCTTTTTTTCTCTTTTTTTTTGGCCAAGAGCAGGGGGGTCTAGACCCCCTGGACCCCCCTGGATCCGCGCCTGTTGCTAGTAAAAAATAATCAGAATATTGAGAAAAAATCCCCATTTCTTCGGAACAAGGATATCTTTTGCGAAAGGAAAACAGGTACGGATCTATGCGGTAATAAATGTAACTTGAACGTGAGACTAATAGATTTATTACCATATATGGTAACACACAGTTCAGAGAAAGGAAGTGTAATTTTAAGCAGTTCAAGTGGACAATAACAATTAACACTAAAGAATGAAACTGCAGCCCAAACACTTATGTATATATTTTCCTGCGTCCTTCATAGATAAGTGTACTTTTGAACGACCAAGTCGTATAACATTTAATGAAATGGACACTTCAATGCAGTGATCAAATTAATGCGACATTGTTTTGCAAGTATCTGGTTAGATTAATTGTAATAAGTTCGTAGAAAACCATGCCGTATTTTCCTGCGCTACGATAATGCGGCACACGTCCCGACCATACATGAGTAAGCAGTCGTGTCCAAATATATGTAGATACACAGTATGACAAATTCTCCTCCCCGTCTGGCCTAGCTAACTTGATCCTCCTTTATCTTCGTGATTTAGACTTGGATGGGGTAATTTTGACCGTACATCACCCATCACAGATGACCTCGCGGGTCACGCAATGTATTGGAGCTCCACGCACTGCACTGTGCTGTAATGTATACAACGTTTACGTACAAGGATAATGCTAGCCGCCAATCTGTCCTGTTTGGGCCTAGTTTACAATAGTTTACTAGTAGAAGCTTACTAGTACTACTATCGCCAATTTTTTTCCTCGACAGTTCTTAAAGTTCAATACAAAAAAGATAAGTTCTTAAAGTTCAAAGTTCAATACAAAAAAGATAAGTTTGCAGTTTCACAGTTATTTCTCATTCTTTCAGTAATAATAAGAGGACTTTCAACAAAGTAAAATTATAATTTAAAGAGAGCGAAAGTTCTCTCACAAATTGCAATGAACAATATCCTGTTGTTAAATTCGAAAGAACCTTAGCCCAGATTAAACTATTTGCTTTTGGAATTGTGCTTCCAAAACCTGGATATGCTTTATTTACTTAATTCCTGCGATTGAATTTGTTATTCCGGGAGAAACTGTTTGACTAACTAAATAATTGAGCACTTCTGTCGGTTTAGGGTAACCATTTTGTCGTTTTAATCATTTTAATAATGATGAATTGTTTTATAATTTTAGTCGTTTATAATATCGAGTAGCATGAAAAAATCATTGGTCACCGCGGCGGTTTCAGTTTTACTTAACTGCATCTATAGTGTTTTATTAATAAAACTACCCGGATACAGTACAATATACACGTTTGTTTCTATCTACAATGAAGAATAGAGGTCACTTTTACTAGCTAACAATTGGAAAATACATTCAATACTTAGATGCCGTTGTTAGTTTAGAACCAAACATATAGATGAAGAATGGGCTGTATCTTCCTATCGTGATTAGTAAAATATCGTCAGATCATCCTTGCAGTGATGCGTTCTATTACAAGTCTACAAGCTACAACATCCATGTATACTGCCTCTGTGTACATTTTATGTGTACTGGAATTGTGTACATTCCACTTCAAAGCTTCAAAAGTAGAATTAAACAGGGTCAATTTGTTTCCTTCCTATGCAGTTTTAGTGTTATTTTATCGATGGAACAAAACATTACCAATATTGAAAACAGCAACGCACATAGTTCAAAAGGCTCACTATTTAGTTCTGAACCATAAATTTGCCAAAATACAGTGTACCGCTAAGGATTTGGCTGAATAAATTGGTACTGTTAACAGGGCTTTAATAGTCAAATTTGAGTTTGGAATACAGAAAAGGGCGAGGATACAGATAGACCAAAGAAATTTGAAACAAAGACGCCTGATATAAAGACTACGTTTAACCTCGAAGGAGACATTGTCGTTAAATAAAGCATAACGTTTGTCAATCAAGGAAACCTAGCATGTACCAGCCTCTCATGCTAGTGCAAGTCATGGTTTTATATATCGCATGCAAGATCGTATGCAATATTTATTCACTTTATGATCAAAACAATAACAAAGAAACAAAGAAATGCCTAGACCAACATAAACAAATACATTTTATTGAAACAAGCCGGTGAGGATGGATTATCAGCGATATTTTAATCTTGTGCTGTAGAAAAACAGTTATGATGGAAACTGAACACAAATAAAGTTAATAATATGATTTCTTTGCCTCCACATAAAAGAGCAATGAAGTGTAATGTAGAAAAAGGTAGCAGACACCTTGCATGAGTCACATGTTATATAGTTAAAATAATAGCTATGAAATAATATTTAATGGCAGTTCATTCGACTCCTTTCTAATCGCATGAGTGATTATAATGCCCTATGTATGAACCACAGAAGGAGAGAACAGAGTGCTGGTGGCAAGTTGGCAGGAGTATTGAAGTTTCTGTCAACGTGTGTGGATATGCGTTACGTTAGATATTAAGAATGGAATGAGTGGCTAATTAGTTTTAATCTCTTATCAGTTGTGAACCTTTGGAGTGTTGACCCTTCTTTCTTCCCTAATAATGGTACCGATACAACAGTTATAAAATCTTTAGCGAAGATCTAATTTACTAAGTTCAGCAAACAGCTTTTACAGATAAGAACGAATATGTTTGCCATATTAGCAAAGTGACTTTACTTGTGTCATTGACATACTCTTAGAGGAAATGTGAATAGAGTACGCATATCATTGTGAATTAAATAGGACTTGTGTTAGTCGTGTTCTGAATTCTCGAATTCTTAATGACCGACCCTTAGCCTGAGTCGCAACCTAAACCCGTCGGGTCCTTCAATACCGGTGTACAGCACAGTACATTGTTATAAATGACATAATAAAATTATGTTACCGTCGATATTTTATTTCAACTTTGCAAACTTGTCAGGCTATTATGCATGTACTATTTGGTAGGATATGGATATTGTGGTTTGAGATTAACTTTCACCATTGTGTCAACTAGTTCATCTCAATGTACAATTAAGATACGACCCCAAATGGTTTGAATTACCAATTGTGTATTACCATGGTTAAGTCATGTATAAGGTTAATCAGATGTATGTTCGAAATAGCAGAGGTGAAAGGTAGGCAACGCAATCCTGATATAGTGTAGGTCTAATGTGGATCTGTATCAGACATTTCCTCTGCAGTAGTCCTACGTATTCCATCACTCATAACCATGGCTCACATTATCCTGTATGTTAAATTTGAGTGCAAACAATAATATAGCATATTCACTTGTACTCCAAAGTTTACCCACATTTGTTAATCTGTTTATATAATAGATCAAAAAAAAAAAAAAAAATGAACTTGTTCGTTACAATAACTGCATTGAAAAATAAGTAGTTCATGAAGTTGCAGATTTTATTTCAAATGTTGGTTATATGACGACTATGTCGTCACGACAAGCTTTTTCGCACATATTTTCCAAGTTCAACTGACCAAGTGATCATTGATGTTCTCCATCAATCAATACAAAACTATTGTTCATAATTTTACATCCTAGCTAAATGGTTATAATGATAACGTATTCTAATTTTGGCATGCGCGTAATGTTAATACTGTTGGTGTTGTTATTTGTCATAAATCGCAGACAGACTACACCTTTTGCATAGCTGTATATGGCATTGTCCCATACAATTTATAATTACATATTGATTCCTTTCTTATAAATTAATCTTCGAAACAACTCCCCCTGCCCAAGGATCCTTAGTCGTTAATATAATGTCAATAACACCTCACTTACCAAATGTATCTAAGTAAGGCATAATCTTTGAAACACTAATTTTAACGGCGTGATCGCAATCGATCGCTAAGCTAGAATTTTTCTTCAGCTTAACAAAATTGGTGGCGCTATGAAGCAAACCACGACGCTAGACAACGAGATTACAGTTTTAGGAGGAAATGAGCGACAATCTTTGTAAGAACTCTCCCACACACCTAACACACACAACTTACAAACACCTCACACAAACGGCCACGTCAAAAACTTACCACCCTTTTCTCTCCCACCTAAAACTAGAATCTTGGTCGAACTATTACTGTCTCACCAACATAGACCTTTAGGTAATTTCCACACAATATATTTTCATGACAACTGTTGCTATGGTAAACGATAGAATTTCAATATCATGCAACAGCCTTACAACAATACTATATCATCGTGTACATGACATGTTGGGTGCACGGATTAAATAACTTAAGGCCTACCTTATAGCAAAATAGCGAACGAAAGATTTATCGTACCTACAAACTAAGCATAACATAAAATCAAGTTAAATGTCCCCCCCCCCAAAAAAAAATAAAATAAAAAAATAAAAATTAACTGTACCGCCAAGCAGTCGGGGCAACCGGCAATAGGAAGTAGAATTAGCTTGTGGCGATTTATGTAATATTATTAAATAATATTGAAAATGAAAATGAAATGTGTATTATGCATTTAACATTACTGTTGGGCATATAACACATATACTCCTTTCGGATATTCGAAACGTAGCGGAACAGAACGTTCGACAATGATCTTTTGTGAAAACTGTGTTGCAACTATTAGTTGTAAACAATGCCATTCCAGTTTTGGTATAAGTCTGCCTCTGAAGAGATCATCTTATTATCGAGTTGCTTCGATTTTAAATCTCGCTTACTGCTTTTGTCGCTATGTGATAACAATGAAGTTAAAGTCAAAGTCAAAGTCAAAGTGACAACTCTTATATCGTTTATTTGTTATTATTAAAAATATCTATGAGCATGCACTATGTAAACGATGCCACTAAACGGATTTCTCAAGATACAAAATACACCTGTGTGACATAGTTATAGCTTTATCTTTGCACACCATAAATTTTACAATAATTTTGTAGGGAAATATTGTTTCTCAAATAGATGCTTTGGTTTCAAGACAAAACAAATAACAAGAAAGCAATGTTGGTGCCCCTCATAAATGGTTGGTGCCCCTCCAACTCGGAGTATCTGCTTCCCAAGGGCACAAACATTTCAGTAAAGCTGTCTATCTCGGTCTTATCAAAGCCAGCATGGTGAAAAATATTGACGGCTTGGCTTCGTGGGTAAGTGACTAACATAAGATTGTACAACATTTGCGAACATGCTAAGAATACCTTGTTTATTTTCACACAAAATTCGGGCTAATATGCTGCATCAAGTGTTTATATATTTGAAAATGAAAGATATTTTGACGATAACATCAGGATAACATCAGGATAACATCTGGTTGTTATAACGTAGGCACCCTAGTGCGAGTCCTCTTTTCGGGTGTAACAAGATGGCGCTAGTGACATTTATATCGCTGCAAAGCGTATTGTTTGCAGGTGCGATATGGCTTCTATCTTTACATTTCTGTGTCACATGTACCTACGGGGTTCACTTAAAATATACTCTGCAGTCAAGTACACTATGAATATTCAATATACAAAAATATCACTATATAACTAGTTGGAATTTTCCATTTTTATTGGGGCTGGGAAAGATGATACTAGCAGTGTAAAAAGTGTACTTGCGATTATAGTTTTTCGACCAAACCACCTTTGTCATAGTGATAGAGAGCAGAAAGTTAAAGCTTATTTTGCACGCCTTAGATATGGAATTGGGAGGAAGTGGGAGTAATAGGGAAGAAGTAGGGAGAAGTAGGAAGGTGTAGGGAGGGTAACTGTAGCTTAAAAGCTAACTGAACTCCAAGGATATTCTCGGCGTGAAATGAACTCCAAAAAAGGAACTACAGGTCAGCTGGGCTTCTCCCTGAAGGTGTGGTATTTTAGGTAAAAGAATGATCCCCAAAATGAGCTACATCATTCCAAACGGTAACCTCTTGAAACCACGTTGTACATAATGACCATCATTATAAGGTCTTTAAAATAAGGATCGGTGACGTTTAATTGGTGGTAGAGTCTGCCTGACAGATATTTCGGCTCCATAACATAAAAGTCAAACAAATCTGTTTAAAAATTGTGTAATATTTCAATATATAATATAATGTACACCCCCACGCTATCTCAAGAACAATTAAGCAACATATGTTGGGATTGTATACACCATGAAAGTACTATAGAACTTCATTATGTTTTCACTTAGATTGGTTAAATACCAATAGACCTGTGTTTGCTGCAGTATTGCAGTACTAAAGAAGTGTTTAGTGTTGTGTAACCAAGTAGTATTCAGTACTAGCACGTGATATAAAGTACTCATAAATTACAGTACTCATCAGTGAGAACTCTTATTCGGATGCATAAATGCTCAAACTCGAACTCGATTTAAAGCATATGATTCTCGATTAGGATGAGCACTTAATAGTACTTGAGATTACTTCGTGAAAAGAGAGCTATGTTCTTTTGAAGTATTAACAAGAAACCGCAGACATATGAACTATTGACTATATACTTCTTAAAATACCAAACATATTCTGCTTTAAATTGTGATGTACTATGTTGCTTTAAGTTGCAACGTCTAAAAGCATGACACATGACTGACAAAATAAAAGGGAATTTAATGCAGAGAACTGAAGTTGGTTAAAAAGAAGGCTAATATTTTGTAGTATAAACATACTATCCTTTTACGTACGACTTAATCATTAATCATAAAGTAAACATAACAGCACATGAGACAAAACTAATTATAAATACATCCTTTGAAGAAGCAAGACAATACGAACTCAAAGTAGACATCAGTGTGATGACAGAACAATAAAGTAAACAAAAAGGTATGCCTACACTTCAATTATAAAACTAGTCCACAGTCCATTGATAACAGGTCAAAGTATGTGTTCTCCTGCTGCTTTTTGGCACTTTTCCTGAAGGAGAACAATCGGGCGGATATATTGACTCTAATAGGAGTATGCTACATACAGTACTATGAAGACTATTCACCAATAGTGGTGCATTGGTATTTATTCAGGAATGACTACAGTGGAAAGTACACACAAGTGAAATGATCTTGATAGTTTGAATGAGCGGCAATTATACATATAATCTGAGAACGTTACAAAATAGATATTATAAACTGTAGTAGTTTGTGAGCGTAGGACAATTATTGAAGAGGACTGGACGAGACTTTAAACTATGTAAAACTGTTACTTGCGACTTGTCTTAAGTGTGATCACGCCTCGTTTCATTTCACCACTGACCTTTCTCGTCAGCCAGCTTCAAGGATCTATCGTACCTCTTGGTAACTGAATGACATTAACATCGATGTCCTACCAAAAATTGTAAATTTGTCACTCTACGGGCTCACATCCTCATTGTCTCTTAGTGACCCCTGTATTTTTCGAATTGGTCAATCAATACAACAGTGAAGTCAGGAATGACTGTGATAATGATCATACACTATGTTGACTTTGCGTATTGAACGTCGTCACCTAATTGTATAAGCAAATCTCGGAACGAAGTCATGTTAGCTTCATATTTATTTCATGGAGGTGACAACTAAGTGGATGACAACATTAAGTACATTTCGCAGATATTTCGTACACAACAAAATATGTTAACCCCATCTCCACTCTGCTCGAACTTTTAGAACGTTTTATATAAAAACTTGAATCAAATGTAACACTTTAGTTTTGCCTTTTTAAGATCGTGAAACTGTTATTAAAGTTGAAACGAAATGCTTTTGCTATGAACTGCAAAAGTAAATTGAGCATGCTTTGGTGCAACTCGACTGATTACGTTCCTCACTTAAGACATTCTTGCTGATAATTGTTGAAAAAGTCTTAATAACTCAATGAAATATCCTGTTTTGGGGTTTCATACCAACAATTGAATAATAGTAAACGTATTACTTGAAACGTTTAAGTTATTTATATCTATTAACTATTTTGTTGCTTATTAGGAGCTGAAAACGGTTATGACGATTCTAAAGCAATAATCAACGTTGTAGCCTGAGCGACAACGTAAAAACCAAATGATGTGCTCTAAGTTTTCCTTTAATTGACAGGTAATATACGAGGCTGGCAAAGATGGCTCCATACGTATTACGTTCTAGGTTAGTGGACACTTGACACTCGATCCATGTTTATTTGACCATACTTCGTAGCTTATTCCTTTCGGCTATAAGAAATCCACTAACCATGTAAGCTTAAAGAAGGTACCGATTTACTTGAGAGTAGGTTAATGATATTCATTTCAGTTGGTGTGAATTACGTTCACATTAATTTTTCTTTCAAATTAAGTATAATTAGCTTCTTCTGCGTAGGAAATTTTCATACAGTGATAATGTATGAGCAATTTGTATGGCGTCCTAAAACGACATCATTTATGGCTGAGCAAATACACAGTCACATATATCACATAATAAGTCGATCACTAGTAAGCACAATGCCTCTTTTTATAAGTGTCTAATGGTTTTGTTTGCAAATCTTTGCACATTTCTGCGTTCAGTGAAGAAAATTCTGAAATGTTCTGATAATTATTGACAATCGAGTTCATCAATTATTTACAGTTGTTGCTTCAAATTTACAAAATGAAACCAATATTGCAACACGCATAGCCCCAAAGGCTAAATACATCGTTTTTTCTTCATCTAAAACAATTCTAATATCCTCTTTAAAAAAACATTGTCGACATATATACTCCATATCAATATTGTCAGTGGTAATTAAGAACGACCTTTGTCATTGAAACATTTGCTAAGCGAATGAAAGAAAACACAGGGTAAAGATAATTTGAGGTAATCATAAGGTCAATGCTACATTAAGTAAAACTCATTTTGGTCTTTAACCACGAGCTCTCGTTGTCATCGACTACATGGCTATGTGACCTGTACGCGGTGGGTGCGATGGAATGCTATCATTCACATACCAAGAGGACATCAATAAAATACTAATCACATGTGCAGACTACGTTAGCCTTGTCAGCAGCATTGTCGTTAAGTAACGCATAACGATTGCCTATAAAAGGAAATTACTTTTGAAAGCCAATTCCTGTTTTCGGTAATAGACAAAGTGCGTTTTAAAACAAGCAGGTGACATTGTGAAAAACAAAATAGTCGAAATTTGCTAACAACAAACTTGGAATCTCCGTGATTAAAAGGGCAACTTCCGGTTTGGGTACCGTAGTATCTGTAAAACTTTTTCGAGAGAATACCCCACAACCACTGTTTTTCTGTTTTTCATTTTCTTTATAAGATTCTACCTCACAGTGCAAGCATTTTAAAACAGGTTGAACTAAGACGAATCAGAGTTAGGATACAAATATGAGTGGAGCTTTTAGCTGTAACAAAACAAACTTTTCACAAAAAATCTTTCCATACTACGTGTATTAGGTTTAGAAAGCTCATTCTTCTCTTTCTAGAAGCTTACAAAGCCCAATATAAGGTTCTATTTTGGTACCAGTCGTAAGGAAATGTGATACAATATATGAGGAAGCGCACAATGAGGGTGACTGTTGAAGATTTCCAGGTTTTCCAAACACAGCACAAGTTTTGTGAAAATATCAAACAAAGAGAAACGTCAAAATGGCTTTGCAAGTATACCTACATTATTGGTATTTTAGTTTATATATTTACTTCGGGTGGGAGGTGGGGGGGGGGAGGGCTGGATTGCTCTAATGGGGTTAAGGAGGCAAATATCCTAGAAGCCGCAGCGTTTACATATAGTTGGTATTGTTTTGGAAACGATTTTCAAGTGCATGTTACAAATTGAAATACTCTGAACTCATTTTAGGATGTATCGTCTTCCATGCCTTTTTTATTTGAAATATTTGAGAGCAAATAATACCCTTGCTCCTCTCTTGGCAATTTGACTCTTGGCAATTTTTATGGAGCGGCAAAAAGTGCACCCCAGTACTAGAGCCCCCCAAAAACGAGCAAACAAAGCCGATTACATTACTAATTTAATTTGCTATTGTAACGCCCCTGTACCCCGGCCGAGCGGTAGCGTAGGATATCAGGCAGCTGGAGGCCACCTGATGTCAGGGCAGGGGAAGGGGGAGGCGAAGACTAATTCTAGCAGGGCTTGAACCAATACAACTGCAAAATAGAACAAAAGTAAGTGGAATGGTGAGTGAATGGGCAACATATCGCATGGTAAATTATTCTTAAAACTCGGGGAAACATATTCTGAGTAGCCGTGGGCGTGTTCGAAATACGGGGTACACGCATCCAGAACACCCCAGGGCGTAAGACTATTCGTAGTTGCTGGTCAAAGTCAGCGACTCTTTCCAGATTTTCTTTCGAATTTCACAGCAAACAATGGAACACATGAACACATGGACATGTTATAGTAGCCAGCTATTAACCCAAATTCATTTATTTTGAAATTACTAGCGATATCATAAGAACATACACACAAAATTTGCTCAAGGAGGGGGGGGGGGGGGGTGGTGGGCGATGCCCCCCTCCCCTTCGCTTCGCACCTGTATTGGCCTCAACCCGTACGCTCGAAAGGCATGCATATGAATTTTATGCAGGATGTGGTATAACCTGTAATTGTATTGACGTGAATGCCAAGACAATCAGTAGGTGGGAACATAGTGTATGAGTCAGATAGTATTGGTTAGGTTTCAAACCCTTTACGTGTATAAGCAAAATACTGTATGCTGAGGATGATTTGGATGACGTTGGGGGTAGAAATGGAGGAAACATCATCTCTTTCCTCTTACTTAGAAGCAGTTTGTTGAACACAGTTGATCACATCAATGTTTTGAATATACCAAAAACGGACTGGGAAGTAATACCAGAAACTAATTTGGTATCAGAAACAGACAATGCTACAACAGTAGGACATCGATTGCTTTTCATCTTTTTGTTTCGTCAGTGCTTGGGCCGTTCTTTGTGTGTTCGGGATGAAATTAGATGTTTTTATTCACTCTTCATAAAATGAGGTTATTCTGCTACTACAATTTGATTCTATGTAATCTGCCATAATTCAGTATGACGTTTTCACCACAATTCATATAAATCTATTCTAGGGCACAGTTCTATAGACAGTTAAAACTAACGCTATTAGAATGGAAGTAATCTAACTAAGCTAGGATAAGATCTATATATAGGCCTACATTAAAACTAATCATTATATCGAAAGCTGCGTACGGTACTTATCAAGTTGGTTCATACTGAATATTAAACTTTAAGTTTTGTTATAGCGCGTCATACAGTATAGCTACTACTATGCTGATTTCACTTTTACATTAGTTCACGAGAAGTGTGTCCGATAATAATTTGCCTATGTTCGGTGTAATGAATTATTACACCGAGAGCAATTGACGTCATGTCTCACTTACGGTCAATGTTATATTGCTTATTCTGTGTTCCTTTAATCTTCTGCGGTAAGTAGATCATTGCATAAAGTCTGGTTTCAAACAAATGTTATATAACAAACTGCTGAACTTCTCACCTACTTATTTTATAGATGAACAAGAACGTGCAGCTGAAGCTTGCAATGAAGTCGATGAGACTCAACCATATCCGACTTTCGTATGTAAGGTGATGCCTGAGGATCCTGTCTGCCTCGTTTGTCCAGTTTATCAAGAAGTTGACGTGGAGTGGTTTACGACTGAGACTCGAATTGCGTACGGAAACTTTTATGTGGGGAAATATGACGATTTAAATGTAAACATCTGCCATCAGACGAACGCTTCTTTACGTCTGAAAAGTTGTAGAGATGAACTGAAATATTTTCAATGTCGGCAGGGGAAGAAAACTTTGGGAGAATTTAAGTTCATTTGTAAACAAGAAGGTGAGTACATTACATTGTTTCTTAGATGGTATTAGCCAATCACATTGCATTGGATCAAAAAGCGACATATATTAGCAAAAGGCACGTATGTAGCTTATGTTGGGACTAAGTTTCAAGTATACAGTTAGCTTGTTTTCTTTAACATACAATTGATGCTATATAATTAATTTTAATGTCTCTATAGACAAACCTAAAACTCAATAACATGTATACTGGGGTTTGTTAATAGTTATATAAAGTAATGAATTATGCCACTTGCGTAGTGAAGGTGTGCTGATGAGCTCTTCATATACATTTAGCTTAATATCTGCAAAAACATCGTGACAAAAACTTCATCTTGTAAAGGTACCATACAAACAACTGTGAAAAGCTGAAAATCATGTGTTTCTTCCTACCCGTACTTTGTGCTTTCAGAATTACTAGTCATCGAAAGAGACAGCGAAACGATAAAAGATGATACTCTAACCTTTAACGAGGATATTGTCATACGACTACGCTGCTTAGCTCAACAGGTGTTGCCACCGTTAACGATGGAATGGTTTGTTGATAGTAAAAGGGTCTATACAGAAAGTTTCTTCCAGTATTTCAGTGAGGAGACCAACTTTTCGATTTCACTGGAAATATACACAGGAACTATAATTACGTCTATCACATGCGTGGCCTATGGAAATTATATACAAAATATGAGTCGTTCAATATCTGTCATAGAAGGTGAGGACATTCGATAAAATTTTACTTGTTTTCATAAGTATCATTTGTACTTTGACTGTAGATTGCTTGATGACTTCCCAAAACCTATCCGATACTCTGCAATAATCGGACTTTCAGGTTATGATTTTACTTATTAACGAACCTAGTAGTTACTTATTTTCTATGCTTTATTTGTAAGTTTAACACAGTACCTAGAAAATTCACATTCTGAACTTAGAGCTACTCGTTTATGCCACGTAAAGGTATTTAACGTATCCAGTTTTACGACGGATATTAGTTTAAATTTAAATAATTATACAAGAAACATCGCCACTACAAAAATATAAATGAACATGGTATAAAAAATGTTCAGTGTTGATATGTTTTGTCATTTTGTACTTGCTTTGAAGTCAAACAAGGCGATGTACGGAAAATAAATAATTCACTGCAACTGTATTCACTATGTACTTTTCATTATATACTATTTTCAATAATTATTCATTTACTTAACTGCAGTTAATAGGATCGCAGCTTAACAATAACAAAGACCAATATTGTTCAGTTGACCAGCTAATGCATTCTAGGCAACAATAATTTCTAGGCAACAATAATTTGGATCACAAAAGCAGAATGCTTCTCACCTTTCACCAAATTAAAAGATACGTGTACAATGTACATTTTACGTACCACCGAATATACCGAATTTTCGGGATAGCTGCGAAATCGCAACACAACAACTGCCTTAAAAGTATAACTATCGAGCCCGCAGCGATAGCATGTTACATGTTGTGTATACGCAAAAACAAATACAGAAAATCATAATACTTAAACACCACAATATATCGTTTTACACATTTGTTGCGTTAATCTGCTGATATTCATCTGTAATGGTAAGTGAGTGAGAATTATCATTGCGGTGCTGTTTTTATATAATGCTCTACATGTGATCTTCAAACGTCACTCAATTCAAAATAAAACATGATAACCATGCTCTTAAATACCAAACAAGGTAGTATCATAACTAACAGCCATGTCATTAAAGCATGATAAATGAATATCACATATGCTGCAGATAACCATTGCATCGTATTCAACACAATATTTAATTGACAACATGTCCTACACTGTAGCTGTTGGAGACCATATCATTGAGTTTTGTTTTGTGTTGTGTCTAACGGACTGATCTAATGGGATGTGTGCTAAAATAGTCCAATCACTGTACTAAGTGTAATAAGGCTCTAAAGTTAGAATGGACAATTCTCAGAATTAATTGTATTACAGGAATGCAAAATGTACTGGTGGTAGCACGTTTTTGACGGATAACATCTTATCAATGTTTTATGCCCACAGTCATTCTGTAAGTTATAAATACAATCATCCTACAGGTATTTCAAGTACGTATTGTAACATTTAATTAAAATAGGGTTACTACTATACAAAAGAAGAAGGTGGACAGTTTTGTGTGCGTGTGCGCTTACATAGTCTCTATGGTTTTGTGTAACTTTGTGGCAAGACAAACGAACGATTTGTATTGGGACCACACCTACACATTTATACGAACATATTTGTAAGAATACAATATAGAATAACATACAGTCGGCCATATTTTTACTTTCCTTTTATGTTCTTTTGTGTGGTAGTTGCAATAGTATTGTACAACATATAATTTTGTCATAATTCAGATGTTTAGGTGGGCAGCATATATCTGTGTTATGATATATTACTTAGTAGGATATTGAATGAGGACAATAACTATAAAAATGGAACTGAACACTGTACTCGTCTATAGTCACCAACTAAACATCCCTTATTTTGGATATATAACATAGAAAATAAGTTGTAATTGTTCTAAAGGTATAAAACGCCATACAAGGAAGTAAACTCAACAATCTGATTCTATATATTTCATGCACATTATTCTACGAAAGCTCTTGACCCAGTTCTAACTATGAAAAAAATAGATTTTAGTCAAGTGGTTTGATGCAGTTTCGTTAGTTGTTTCCCTTAATAAGTAACATGAGGTCAACATCTAATTATTCTCCTGATTTGAGAACAATACGAATAATTTAATCAAACCCATTAATTGACAAACACGTTCATGTTGTTTTCATGACTTCAGGCATGACAGACGTTAAAAGAATAGGGCTCACATTTTACAGTCTTCGACGGAACGGGCAAATGTTTCACCCATTGTTATTTGCACCAAAAACTGACTAGTTCTTTCCTTGTCCCACAGACACTCTACATACAACACAAACTCCGGAAGAGTTACAACCACGGCAATTAGAAAACACGTGGGTCATAGCGGTTGTTGTATTCGGTTTGATTTCCAGTGGCCTGTTTGTCTGTGTTTATATCACAGTCAGACAATTTAGATGTAGGTAAACGTGTTGTTAATACCTTTGATATTTAAAGTTAATGAACAGAAATATGGAATCATTTGTATTAAATAGGCTTACGATGTCTAATGATATCGCACTGTGTCAAATATGATAAAAAATTGAACCAAGGCATGGAAGCACCCTCCAGGGGTAGTTATGAGTTATTCGACATGACTCGCACATTTTTTTTTTTTTTGTAATTACGGTAGGCATTATCTTTTCGTTCACACTTGTAATAAATAACATCGTCAGATAACGAAATGAAAGATCATAGTATGTTTAACAAGGTTTTAGTGATTGCTTATAAGCAATACATTTTCGATCGGTACATTATAATAATCAGCTTCGCCTCTTAACGACTAATCATGTCACAAAACACTTGTGTAGGGATGCTTCACGCAAAGAGGTTTTACCATTTGATTTCAAATTAAACAAATTATATAAACTAAGTTTCCAATATACATCTCATGATATAGCTCTACGATTGGGTAGTAATTATGTTACCAACAAAGTAATAGTGATCAGAATTTTTTGTTTTGTTACATACTCTCATTTTGGAGGGATTTCATTACTTCTCTGTCCATGTACATTTCCAGTAACAAGAAACAGGCAAGGGTGAGTATTATTAAGGAAAAAAAATTTAAATTGTTCATCCCCCCAATTACTATTGTAGCTCGCACTTGGACGTCTGCATTAAATGTTGTTAGTTTGTTAGCTTTGGAACTTAGTCAAGACCATCAACGTTGATAATGCTAAGCAACAGTTATACTCTGCTTTTAATTAAATATTTTCTGTTTGGTTTAGAAATATCAACTCAAGTAACCAAATGAACGTACTCGATAAAGACTTCTTAGACACCGAACAATCAAGTAAGATATATTTTCATGTCATGTCAGTTTCTGAATTCGATTTGCGTATTAATGGATTATAATACTATGATGAACGTTGATTTGATTTTAAGCACGATTTCATATGCAACAAAATAAGAAACAGATTGGGATAATCGAATAACGTGCATTTGGTAAATTCCACATGTGGCTGCACTCTCTTTCAAATGCAACAATTCTAACAATAAATAATGGTGCACTTCAAAGTAAAAAAAAGCTTTAATTTGTAAATTGTTAACAACTTGATGGTTTATTCTGGATGTCTGATGTGTATTTACACATTATTTCATTATCAAGTATCAAATACTTTATCACCATGAAAACAATTAAAATAGATATAAACTAGAAACTAATGCAGTTGTATAAGATAAAACATCGACTTTATTATTTTACAGTTAAACGAAAGAAGATATTGACAGCAGAGGGGTAAGCTATGTTCTTAATGTTCTTTACAACTGTATAGCGGAACTGCCAAGCCTAAACTAATCGACATACTGAATGTTAAACTTTATTCTAGTTACGATAATTACAGATAATTGGCATTGATATTATGGCAAGTAATGACATGGGTTATTGTGATACGAGGAAGTATTCATGTAAGTTCACGGTTATCGTCACTGATTTTTGTAGCAGGAAAGAATTACCAAAGATACCTGTTGACGAGGAAAACTCACAAAACTCGCTCAATTCTGGAGGAAGTGAACCTAGTAAGTTTATTCAAAATATCGATAGTAATTTAAATGAATCAATTAAAACGTAAAAACAGATTCATATTATTTATTACACATAGCAAGCACTAAACAAGAGATGCAGATAACATTTGGCAACGAGAGTGTAGTCCGTATATCTATAGAAGGAAATTGATACAACTGTTCGATACTTATGTCATTGTGTTATACAGTCCACCAAGAGTAAATTGTTACTGAGGGTCATATGGAGCCACTGTGTATTAATAAATACTGAGTAATTACAGGATGCACTTTCAAATAGGTTATTTGTAGTACTATTTCGTGGGTAATTTGCTTGTTTATCAGTTTAAGATATTTTTGTTCTCTTTCTCAGATTATTATTCCACAGCAGATGTGATTTCAGGAAAAGATCCCCGGATGTTGAATGAGAATGACATTTCCATCATCATGAAAATAAAGATGGGAAAAATCTACAAAAGATGGATGGGATCTATTAATCTTGCCAATGAGACCAATAAGTGTGTTGTAGTGACAACTCTAACAGGCTAGTAACATTATGTTATACAATTACTGTACTTATTTAGTTTCAGGGCCAAGGTCAGATATTATATAATACAACGTCTGTATCGATTTTTGTGTGCAACAACGGTAAATTGTTGGCAATGTGCCCCTTTAAAATATCATTTAAAGATGAGAGGGGATTAAATGACATTGTATACCAGTCCTAAACTATATATTGATTCGTGACTGTTTATGGTTCTGTTTCTAGAAACACTTTTTAGAAAGAAAGAAATTCATTGGGAGGGTTTCATCAGAAAATGTCTCGAATTACCAGCATCGAACCATCTAGCGAAGATCGAGGCTATATCCATACAAAGCAGTGAGTTGTTATTGTCCATATTTTATTAATCAAGTTATATATAGTATATTGTTAATCTATGTTGGTGGGATATAAACAAAGCGAAATAAAGTCCATACACCAATATTTGTTCCGTTTTTAAAACTCCAAGTGTGACTATGTCCGCCAAGTGGAATAAAAAGAAAATGCATATACCGATGACCTGATATGATCTTCTGGTCATAATGTATATGTGAACAAGAAGCTGATATATGTATTACCATCTAAATGAGCTTTTTTTATGCTAAAATAATTATATGCAGGACATTCTACATATGTTTACGTATTTTACTATAAACACGTTTTCTTTAACGTACTTTCTTCTATTTTGTCTCTTGTATTGTTTAAGATAAACTGTTTCTTATCAGTGAACACCTCGTTTGTGAAAGTATGCACAAAGTCTTATCACGTGACACTAAAGATGAAAAGGACTTATACTGCTGTAGCTCATTATCAGTTCCTGACGTCATCAAACATATATCAGGAATTTTGGAAGGAATGGACATAATAAATACGTTCGGGGTAAGTAATGATAGAACCTTTGCATTCAATATATAGCATGCTAAACAACGTATTTTCATATAGCTGTCTGATTATTGAGTATTATCGGCATCGTCAATGTTTATTAAAACCTATCTTTCTGTTTAAAAGATCATTTCTAAGTGAACAACGTGTTAACATTTGGTCTCATATTACCCGTTTGTGCTTCTCCACACATGAATCTAACTTATTGTTTTTTTTTTCATCTTCGTTTAGTTCCTACACCCTGGCTTAACAACGGAAAAGTTTTGCTAACAAAAGGAGGGCAGGTAAAATTGTATGACTTCTGTCTGGCTCGCGATGCACCGAAAATAGCTGCTCTGAAGAAAGAAAAGGTAGAATGTAAAATGTAATCATATATTAATTACAAGATTATGATAGCATAATGTGTTTAACAGACAACAAGATTATATCATCCAGTCAAAGCACAGTCAGCGTTATATCCTGGTGTAAGACACATCCGTACCCTTGAAAACTGTAAACAAAAATGGCCTGAGGTTTTTCTTTGGAATAGTGCTACACGTTAGGCTTTTTTAGGCGTTCAAACTTTATATCGATTTCTCAATGTTAAAACATTTTACAATTATCTGTGTCATATTAATTTATTATTGGTATAACGAGGTCTATGATGTACATATATAACAAAGAACAACATAAATACATTAATTTAGCCTTCAGCGGAATTGCTTTTTATTTCAAAGTGCCTCGATTAAATATTGAATAATAGTTTGCAATAATATGCATGACTTGTTTGCGTCTTTGTACTTAATGAAGTCAGAACAACTTCTTCTTTATTACGCTTTACCATAATTTGATAAAGTTATCCACACACTCGCTTTAACAATGTCACAATGTAATAATTAGTTTTAGAAAATATAATGTCGCCCAATGCAGCAGCAATGTTTATCTTGCAGCTAATTTAATTGTGGTTTCATACAACATTTTTTTTCATATTTATTTTTTACATAAGATTCGTTCCGTGACTTTGAATCAATTCCCACCTGAAATGTTGATGTTAAATCAATATACAGAATCCAGTGACGTGTGGTCTACAGCAGTAGTAATATGGGAGATTATGAAAGCTGGTAAATCAAACTAAATTCTTATCAAACTTTAGGCAGTTGCATAAAGAGAAAGTATTGACACTTATTCAATGTTGTAGCATTAAATTAAACTGAATATACCCATGTCACATTTACAATAAAAGGTATCCGGTGATGTTCTTAACTGTAAATATACATGTGAATATAAAGACACCTTGCGATTTATCAAATGGGATACCGGGGATACCGTCGACTTGATACCGATTGCAATTTTTGTATAAATACAATTTTCCTTCACGGACGACTTAAAATAATGTATTCATCTTGGAATCAATAATTAAGGACAATTTCTTGGTACTTGTTGCACCTCAAGCATTATGCAGTGTGTAGAAGCAACGTAGTGTTCTCGATTAATAGGGAGAATAATAGGGAGAGAAGTTAATGACAAGTTAATCAGGAACAGAAAAGACGGATTATTGAGGTACTCATCAAGAAATATTTCCGTATTAGTTGTCTGTTTTAGATTACCTCTTAACTAATTAATCACATTATCAAGTATACCATACCAGTAGTTTGACTTTAACCGCAGCTCATTAGGTTTACTGATATTATAAAAACGTGTATATGAAATTTAAATTATAACATAGCTAGAGTATATCTAATCCGCTGCCCGCTCCACATTTGATTTAGGAGGCATGGTAACTTTGGTGTTTGCTCAGTCTTCAGTATCAATGATTCTATAAAACTACTTTTGTTAGGAATCCCACCATTTCCGGTTGACCGGGAAGTTAGATTTGACGAGGACATAATCAAACCATCAGTACCCTGGCCCGAGAAGTACTTACAGTTAAGGTTAGAAAGCATTATACCTCTTCCATAATCTAGTTTATTGCCAACATGACACTTTTAATATGTTATTATAACACAACAATATAGTAATCGCATAGTGTAAAACCGGTTTGTACCGTGTTCGAGTTTTGTATCTGGATGTACAACTCGGAACATTTGGAAAAACGATTATGGAGCATAGGAAGAAGTTACTGAGTTATGTTCTTACATTTTGGTTTTACTAAGTGTATTATGCAATGCAGACAACAGAGTACAATAAGTAAGGAACACTGACTTTTTCTCCAAACAAAGATAAGTAAGTGTTTTCATTGTCGATTATGATACAGATATGTAGTCCTTTTTTTCAGTTGTTATTTTTCAGTTGTCGTTTTACTTAACCGATTGATAGCGTAAATCATTTCATAATGCCTTAATTCGTTTCAAGCATCTTGTAGTTTACATTTCATTAAGATCTACAAAGTAGATTCACATCTCGTTCATTCAGTTGTTGTCGTCTATTTCTCAAATATTTACAGAGATAAAATCTTGTTCGATTGTTGGAAGTATAACTGTTCTCTTCGACCTTCCATTCATCAATTGAGAGCAACATTCGTAGCTGTAAGTAATCCATTACTCATATAATGTATCAACCAGTATTTAGAAAGCTGAGAGTTAAAAACAATATACTTTGCTAAATAGTCTGCTTTGCCCTCGAAATATTTCACCTCAATTTTTGTTGACAAAAACGCTTAATGGACAAAGAAAGCACTATAGCTGATAGTTACTTCAAATTTAATGCTAATTCTACTTTGCTCATCCTGATTTTATATCCTACATTACGTACTCATATTATCCCTCAACAGATATTTGAGAAAATAATCACGGATAGTTCTTACGAGATACCGATACCTACGACGTATTTACCTATGAGAACCCCTGATACCACTCAACCTACCTATGCAGAACAAATCTACCATGCTGGAAAGTGAACTGGGTGTCGCAGGGCTCTGATATTGGATGTAACGGCTGGACGGTGCGGTATCTGGAATGCACAGGATGCTGTTGGAGTTACTTACCACGGTAGTTCTAACATGCTGGAATTATACGCTACGCCAAAAGGGTCAACAATACACCATGATGATGTATAACCTAACGATGGTAGTGTAAATTGAAAGACCTAACAAATTGTAAGACCTAACAAAGATGATGAAGAATATACGATTATGATGTAAAATACACGATGATGAGGTAACAACTAACAACGATGATTTAAAAATATACAATGATGATAAAATAATATACAATATATGATAAATATTAGATAATAACAACTTTAGATTGGTTCACTTTTATATGATGATCAGTTTTGGATATAACACTTTTCATGTAAAAGCTTATGTTCATGAGCTACGGAATCCTTTAATGGTCGTTGATATAATTCAGCATCAAATTCACACAAATTTCACACACTAGACTTGAGTAAAACCTGTTAGCCAATCAGCGATGTTGTATTATGCGAACCACATATTACAAAATATTAACAGCTTAAATGACGGGCTGTTTTGGAAGTGCAAGACTTTTTATCAAAGTAAGGTTAACCAATTTTCCCAGAAGTATTATTACATCATATTCATAACCAAAAGCCAGCATGTAATAACGCTGCTTTTCTCTTCCGTACCTGTTTTCAGCTCCCTTCCATTCCAGAAGATTAATTACTTCTTGAACACCGTTGTTAACCCTTAGAGTGTTTTGAGTTTGATTTATTTCCACATAATATAAATACAATGGTGAATAATTTAAATCACTAGCAGGTGGAGGTGGACAGAAGAAGCAGAGCTTTTACGAGCATTCTCCTTTTACGAAATCAATAAACGAAAGAATACAAATTAGAAGAAAGAGGAAGAAGAATAGAACAAAGAACAAAGTAAAAAGCAAGAAACAAAGAATCACTGCTTAATGATAATAATCGTTAAGTAAAATTGATTTCACTTTTCTTTGAAGCTTAAATAGTTTTAGATTCATCATTGTGTTGTCCAAACTATTCCAGATTGTATCTCCAGAATTGATAAAAAGTCGATGAGTCGTCGTAGAAGTGACTAAATTTTACGGAAATGTTGACAAAAGCGTGCATTGTAGTTATGAATGTAAAAATTCGCAGGCAAAAGTCCATGACATATTTATACATAAATAGAGCCAATTGGAATTTGTAAGTGTCAAGGATATTTAAAAGTTTGAAGTTAGAAAATATGATATTACTCTGGGCACGATGACTAGAGTTTGTAATCAGGCTGATGGCTTTCTTCTGGAAAGTAAAGAGGCGATTAAGGTAAGATAGAAAGGGCTTTTCCCTATATTATATCCCAGTAAGACAGTTTTAATTTAATGAGGGATCGTGTAGTGTTTTAAGTGTATGCGATTGTACAATATAGCGATTTTTATGAAGTATTTCATTAGTCTTTGAAATTTGAGGGCACTGACTTTTGATGTGATACTTCCAGGTGAGATTTGAGTCAAGTGGAACACCTAGAAATTTAACTTTTTAGCAAGAGGAATATCATCATTATCAATAAATACGTTAACAATATCAACCTTTCCTGAACAGTACGAAATAGTATACAATTGATTTGCCTACATTTAAAGGCAAATTATTTGCTTAAACAAGTTTAATACAGAATATAGTTCAGAGATAACGACACAAGTGCACAATGAATACCACTGTGCTTAAAAAAATACGTCTTAAAGTGTGTAATGTTAAGAATGTGAGAACAGGTACACACGTCATTGATGCATGTGATAAGATCACGTTGTGGTCCACAGAACCATTTGGGAGGCCGCAGCTTACTGTACTGGTCATAGAAGTTTGATCATTAATGCGCACAACATGTTCTCTCTTGGAAGATAGCTAACGAACCATATATATTTAACCCTACGAGTTCCATAATGGCTAAGCCTTTTTTAGTAAGATGTAATGGTTGAAAGTGTCGAACGCTTTAAACGATTTCAAAACAGAGCAAAGTAAATTCATTGTTATTTAGTTTAATATCTGAACTGTATCTGCTGCCGCCATATATTAGTGGAAAGATTCTCATGAAAACCAACTTGACGTGATAAACTGATATCATTCTTGTCTAGGGAGTCTGTGAGTTTTATAAACATGGTTTTCTCGAGAACTATAGAAGATGTAGAAACAAATCGAGATTAGTCGGTATTTTGAAAACACAAAGGGATCACAAGTTTAGTAAATAGTCGTTATTCTAGCAACTTTCGTACCATAAGGAACAATACCACTAGAGAGGGAAAGGTTGCAAGTATAGGTGAGCGGTTCAAGAAGCTTTTCGCAAATTAAAATTATAGTGACAGTTATACCGTCAGTCCCAGCCGCTGAACCTATCATAAAATTATGAAGGATTGAAGAAATGTCCATACAGTTAGTTGAGGAAATAAACATAGTATTAGGGTAAGAGTTTATAAGAAAACTATTGAAGCCGAGATTACCTTTTTCAATGTACCCAGCTTAGTTCAGACCGAAACTAGAAAATTGACCATTAAAGCAATTGACAACCCTTAATTCTTCGCTATTGTAATTTATTCTAAGTGGGCTTGATGTTTCTGTCATTGCAGGAGGCTGAATGGCAAGTGTTATTAGTCAATTCAGTCTCTGAAGAAGATCCCGCTAGGCTGAAAAGGTCAGGCCTACTTTCTTTTACTCATTCATTGTGCTTACATTGTATTATATATATATATATATATATCGATTTTCATTTATATATATATATATATATATATATATATATATATATATATTGGTATTGTAATTTATTCTAAAATGCATTTCTTCCCTACCAATTATTTCATTTATAGTTCCCCAGGTTTCCTTCTGAATATTTTTATTTTCACTTAACAAATTGCTATAGTAAGACTTTTTTGAGAGCTTTATAGTAGGAATAAGTATATTTTTGAAATTAACGTAGATGAACTTATTTCGAAGAGATCTGTTTGGGGGTACTATTTGTAAAGTATTTTCTTAAGTAGCAATTGATTTAATAATTCAATTAGTAATCAAAGGATTGCACTTGGCTGACCCCTTGACGCCAGTGCGCTTAATAGGATAATGCTTGGCATAGATCTCACTTATTACACCAACATTTTTTTACAAGCATCATTTACATCTGTTTTTGTGTACAGCTGATGCCAATTGAAGTCGTTGAGCTCAAAAGAAAATATATTATAAATACCCGTCGACGTATTCCTTTTTATTAAATAACTGGTAGTACAGTATCAGCAATTTGAAGAATTAAACGCAGCTGAGCATATAATAGGTCAAAATTAAGAGATTGACGTCATTACAGAAATATTGTCAATTTAAGTGGAATTTCAATCAGTAATCCTTGTAGTTTTTTTTATAAGCGGCGTTAATTAATCAGAGTACATAGTATCTCAGAAAGTGGCAACATGACCATCAGAGTCATACTTGAGGAGGTCAATATTAAAATCACTGAGAAACGAGCATGATTTCTGACCCAGGTTAATGGCATTTAGCAGGTTGGACATCTCATCAGTAAAAGTAATTACGGAACCATATGGCGGTCGATAAATAACACCAATTATGCAGTTGCGGTATTGGTGTATAGCTTCAATAATTACAAATTCAAAAGTACTGTAATTGAAATTAAGATCATACCTTGTTAATACTGAACAACATTACGAATGTAAAGCCAACTCCATCACCACCTTTATCAGTTCTATTAAGATGAATGAAGTTATAATTATCCACTTGTCACATATTTGAATCCAAGTCTCAGAAATGGCAACTATTGAGACTCTGCAGTCTAAGTCGTCATGAATGAGATAACGAATATTATGATGATTTTCCATTAACTACGAGTAAAGCGAGATCCAGATGGCTGAAGTTCACTATAACAAATTGTTTGGAATTTGGTAGTTTCTATCGTAAAGATACACATTATAAAAATATAGTTAAACTTTTATGACATGGCAAGAACCGAGTTAGAGATGTCATTAGAAAAATGCTAAATACCTGTATTTTGTTTTATGTTTTTACAAATTTGGTAAATAATATCCGTCACGACACATCTACAGGATAAGGAGGGGGTGAACTGTTACACTGTACGTAACTGCCATGTAAATAATATGAAAACCAACATTTTTTACATGCAACTACTCATCATGCAAAATCAAATTGAAACCAAGCTGCCTGTGCATGATGTACGGTGCAACGTTGGATGAACCTATGCAACAAAATAGCAAACCGCAATTATGTGATTTAATGTTAAGTTAATACATCGAAATGTGTAATATGCTAAATGTATCCCAGTCAGTTTGTAGGTTGGTTTTCCTTTTCTCATGGAAGGAAAGTGTTGATGGTGGGAGCGAAACATTGGAAAAGAGTAGGTTGTTTCGACTATACTCTAGTTAGTTATTGAAGAAAAAGATGGTTATTGAAGGAACGAAACACATATTTAACATTGTTGCTACAATAACAATGAACTAATCAAACGGTGTAGATTAAGTTTGTTTGTGTTCATTCGATTTAACTTACTACTTAAAATTCACGGTACATAAACTAAGAGCTGTCAAGAACAAAACAGTGTTTGTCCGTTTACTCCTTGTCCTTCGACTTCAGTCGCCATTCCATGCTGGATGTGTACTCAATGTTTGTCCTTTCCTTTGATTAGACCTTCCACACTTCACCTCTGACCCCTCATAATGAAGATCTTCAGTATTTCATCCCAGGCTATGTTTGGAAGTTTTTGATAGACCTTTAAGGATAATTTTACATATTTAAATTGTAATAATTATAAATTTGACCTCAATCTCCGTTATTATAAGAACCACACACTTTTTTTTATGGTACTGTAAAACAATCACTCTTTGCTTCTTTTTAGCACTAACCTATTGATATCTGACCTTTCAGCTAGTAATTGTAACCTGCAAAGAACAACCGGATATACACATATTATCCCTCAAGTATGATATCAACATAATCTCCTTGTCAGAGTACATTTAAAGTTCTGATTGCTTAATCTCTATATTCGTGTTTTGTGAATACAGATGGGACAGTAGAAGACTTATCAATGGCATGTGCGATTAAATCCAACCCAAAGTGGTGACAAATCAATAGGCAGATTTGCCATTAAGTGTTCATCAGAAAGTATATTAATACTTTAGAATCATATAACACGAAAAATGTTAGTCTTTATTTTGAATTAATTCAATTTTGGTTGTCCGATTTATCATCAACAAGTCGATAAGTGATTCATCGAAGAAGCAAATCACTCTTATGCTTTACGAAGCCCGTTTTGGAACCTCAACAACACTGAAGTAACTTAAAATACATTTATTCAATTATATCAAACTCTTACTGTATTATTGGACCAAACTGAAAGGACCAAAGGTATGTTTCTCGTCCTTCGATACTTTATTCGCTACATAACTAGTACATGCTAAACCCTTAAAAATCACGACAGCTCAACGCAATAACATATTGATGACAACACAATATAAACTACATACAATGAAGTACTATATATACAGAAGCCTATGTTATCTACAAACCTATGAATACTGTCATATTAACACAAGCAAAGTTTGATCCAGGTTATAGCACTGTAAATAGTACTATAAAAGGTGTTGCACACCATTATTAACCATGCACCTCAACCCCAAACCGTTCTATCAAGGACTACTGAATGAAACATACTCTTTGACAGTTGTTTTAATATAGTAATATTAAGAGTATAACTTGAAGTGATAACAATAACTGTTACTGGTTCTTGTACATAGCTTCTTGATCACTTAGGTGTCTACTGCTTTTATATTCGTAAATTCCAATATCGTTTCGGTAAACATCCTGCGCACTTACTAACTTGAAATATGTAGTACGTGTCATAAATTACCGAGAGGTGTTTTAATTTTTGATGGTGATCTTAGATAACAACAAGTTTTTTCATATCTGCTTTGATGAAAATATATATATGAATAAAGTTCAATCATTATTGAAGAGTGATAGTACATTGTAATTTTGAACTTTGGACTCAGCCACTATGTGGAATTTTTCATAACAATCGTACACACAGTAAACATACATAAACTATGCGAACCAGGGATACGTCTGGTTTCAGGTACAGCTGAATCCTAAACGACTAAGTTAAACAAAATAAAACACCTGTATGGTTTTGTAACCCTTATAATGTTCTCATTTATTTTGAAGGAATTTTAACTGATATTAACACAAGGAGGGGCCAATTGGTCGATAAGTTGCAAAAATAATTAAACTCAACCAGCTGCGGTATATTGAAACATTCCACGATGAGCTTGGTATTGCAGCGTCCGTTTTCTAAGCCGAAAAGAGTTACAGTTAGATGCGCTGACTTAAAGCCAATTGCAATGACAAACCAGGGGATACCCACATGTAACAATGGCCGCTTCTCAGCTTTAAACACTAATCAGTGTATCTTGAAACCATAAGACAGACATTTTGGTAAACAACATTAATGAAATAATTAGTAGATGAATTGGCACGGTAAGCATTAATGTGTATTTGCAAATACAAAACAATACTATGTGAGAATCACAGAAGATGTGAATGTTACAAAAAGGTGTTAAAAACCAAACGTACGACTTATTATAATTGAAATTAAAATTGAGAAACACAATGTCATATATATGACTACAGCGATGACATCGCGCACAAGGCTGATCATAATGTCATTTTTTTGTTTATGAAATAAATCAATTCATCAGTGCATAATAAATGTAGATTCACGTGTATTCCGACTGCAAACAAGAAAACTAAATTGAGACAGGGCTCAGAGCTGACATTTCGATTAACAGAAAAGGCATAATAAAAGGATTGTATTTCTTCTTTTTCTTTTCGGTGGTGAGTTTTATTCTCTCTTGACAATGAGAAATATCAGTCAGCATGTTGGTTTTATAAATATTGTTATTAAACTTTTGCAAGTCGTTTATTAAGCGTTGTTCTCTTGTTTCTCTTGTCCACTTCTTCCACTCTCCATTTTGCATAAACGCTCATAAGAGGCATCTTCAGTCTTGCGAAAAACTGTCAATTGAAAAGAACATTCTTATTTTTAATACGTCATTACAACTATTTAACACCAAATGCAGTATATGCTTATAAGCATTTATATGTATTTCTTATTTTATTTTTTTATTTTCCTTTGATATAGATGTTCAATGGATTATTAAATAAAAGTATATAAAGAGCTGATATTTAGTTAAAGCAAATATTGCTATACATCTTTGTAACAAGTTCTTTTTTTTTATATGAGCCCTGGCATTACACATTTTCTCTTATGTATGCTTACATTTAGTTTATTTTCCAAGTTTATTCAATCATAAAGTGTTAAAGAAGAAACCGCTTGCTTGCATAATGCATGCATTGCGTGGATCCTCAAGTTATACGTTCTTCGAAATAACTTTACATACTCAATATGATTTTTGGTTATGCTATTTTGAATATGTACCTTCAATCTTCTTAATATCAACAATATCCTGTAGTTCCTCTTGTGAAAGTCTTTCTGGGATTTCGCTGTCATAAAACCTTGAGCAAAAGAAAAAAAAAAAACAATGTTAATCTTTTTTGCACAGGTTGACTTCTCAAAGTATGTGTGTTACTTTTCATCTTTGGTTGATTGTAAGAAGATACAGACCACGAACGTCTAATTTCCTTAGTACAATAATAAGTCATATTATGCCATATTATGTCTCTGAAACGACAAACTGTTCATGCCAAGTAGAACTCATAGTAAATTTTGATACGAATGGTAGCATTAACATTTTCATAAGCAATCTCAATCAATTCGGAGGAAAAAATCGTTAACAATTCTCTTATATGAAGTTCGATGCCGTCAATTTTCGAGTTCAACATGTGTAGGGCTTGAAGGTGAAAGCTAGTAAACAATAGTTCTAACCTTAATTTCTTAATTGATTTTTTCGGGGGATATAAATTTAAAAAAAGGAAGACATTTTAACAGTAGTGTTCCGTGTATTTGGGCCTATGTGAATAATGATTACATAATCTTTAAGGCAAATAGCAGTAACATATTAGCTATATTAGCTGTTAAACAATGTCAATTTGTGTACTTAGTTTCATTATTAGCGGACACGACAAGATAGGACATTGGTCTGTACATCATCAGTTTAGTAACATATGGTTGCTTTATAAATGGAAACTTGGCTTGTTAAAAATCACGTAACGTAGCCTATGCTAGACAATACTTTAGAGAGAATTAATATAAAACTCATGAGAAGAAAAGAAATAATTCAAGCGTCACTCACTTTATTTTTTTCGTCATTTGTGGAACCTTTTCCATCACAGCTTTGAATTTAGCTTTGTCTGCTAAATGGACCTCGTGAAAGTCAAGCCGATCGCGGATGCTTGGTAAACTGGGCAATCGAACAATTGGGAAGTCTCCATATATCTCCAAAGATTCAATCGTGGTCTGTTGGCCCAAAGTATTAATGTGTGTGTATTAATCAGTGTTTATTTATTTGTTTCGGCAAACCGTATTTTATCTTAGACTGCTTTTTCACCGTTGTTATTGCGGGTAATGTGCTTTGATGCACATTTATGAGAATATGTGAGGCTACAAGTTAAATGCAACAATGCTGGTAAACCAAGCGACGTATCTGACGAAGCTACAGGGAGACTCGATTGGAAATGACGTCGTGCTTGATGATTACACTTCTACAGTTAATCAAGATACTTCATACCGACAGATATAAAAAAAAAAAACGTCTAGTCAACATGGAGCCGGCCGTCAGCTCAAACCGTCAAATTGTAAAAAGAAGAAACTTAACAAGCTGTTAATCTACTGCAATTATTTAAATATAGTTAAATATAATGAAATACAATATATTGCTGTCAAGATCGTCAAGGCGGCCACAGACGCAACCACTAAGGACACATTTCAGCTAGATGATAGACAGACAATATAACTGGCCCGATGAACATTCACTGGAATAAAGTACATAGGACAAAGGGATAAAACATGAGAGATATAGCAATAGTTATCGCGACGATTTGAGACTAATAATTTAAATGGGATAATTTCATGAATTCAGTATGACAACAACTCATATTATCTACTAGAAATGCCAAGATTGCATGAGAAGCAATGATGCTAATCGGATAATTCAAAGCAGGATGCGAACACTGCTTTCGTTTAAGAAAATCAAATTATTTTCTTTTTCTTACTATTTAATATAATACAATAGTTAATACACCTTTCTTACTCTTAAGGTCCTTCACTAGGTACACAGTTCTAACGTAAAATATGAATGTGTTAGTTACTAGAGGATATCTATAATTAACTATCTCCTTACTTCTGTCTCCTTACAACTCTTCAACAAGTGCAGTATTGCGTCTTGGTGATACTCTTCTGTGCTATGGTTGAACACCAACTTCTCCAATTGTAACATTTTTGCATATTCTTTGTATTTCTCTTCATCTTGCGTTCCCACTTCCAGTAAACATGCTAATAGATCGCATTTACCGACATTCAAAATATTCCTGATTGTTTCAGGCTTATTTTTAAAGAACAGAAACAAATTTTGTTCCAGCATTGTATTGTCTCCTCTGTTTGAATGTAAGTAAATCGAAGCAAACAAGCGAGCAATTAATGGAGATCTTGTAATATATTCTTTACAATTATAAACAGTTCCCATCTGAGATTGCCATCTTTCCAATATATCTGCAACAATTTTGTAATTCAAGGGTCTCTCCTCGGGATTAGGTGTTTGATCTTTCCATTCCTTTTGCTTTTCCTCTAACATGCTGTACACCTCGATGTTTTCCTCTTTTTTTTGGTTTTCCTTTTCTTGCCAAAATCTTTCAAAAAAAGCATTTCTTTGGATTTCGGTAAATCCGAGAACGTCTACCCTTGTGTAAGGTTTGCTCATAACTTTCAAATCCTTGTCGATGTTACAAGAGGTTACCCAAAGTTTCATATTTCTAAAGTTACCAATATTACCCTTCAAGATATGCTCCACAGTTAGCCTCTTCTCACTGACTACATTCGATATATTATTTTTATTATTATTATGATGAAGTCTTGACCAATTGCTAACTCCATCTAACAATACAATGCTATCTTTCCTTTCTAATTCCAAAATTAAACTATTCGCTTCTTCAACAGACTTTTCTCGGTTCATCAGTTTCATGAGTTCATCCAATATACAAGCGTCTTTGGAAATATATTGTAGCTGAAGGTAGATCAGAATAACATCTTTAAGAATTTCTCCATTCTTCCACTTTCTTGATATGTCCCGAAATAAATGTGATTTGCCAATACCAGGCTCGCCAATAAATAATACTCGGTTACCCCGCTCGTCCCTGGATAATGCCTCAAGCAGCTCATGTGTATTATTAACACGGGATGTACCGTTGTCTTCGTAAGTTATCGTTAACTGACAGTCAACACACCAGCTGTCACTGAATGAGACTTGTTTTAATTCTTCCAACACATTAGTCTGTTTTACTTCTGCCAACAACGTTCCTATCGAAAAGAATAGCAAAATAACCAACTTTTTTTAAATGACTTTGTAATGTATTTTCACCAAAAGTCTCCCTCAAACTCAGGCAACACAAACAGATTAAGTATCATTCATTGCTTCAATATTTGATAATTAAAAAGAGGCCATTTACGATCTCTTAAATTTATTCCTCTGGTTTCTATTCACCCACAAAATTAACAAACAAAAAAACAGAGCAAATAAACGATGCCATAACCTAATTTTGTATTTGAAATGTGCATTAAGGTTCAACAGGCATTTGAAAGAACATGAACTAATCGATGCGAGTCCTATTACAATTCATAAAAAAAGAACGTTCAGTTGTACCTTCTAAATATATTCTGGTATGGGCATTCGCAAAAAAAATGAGAGGCGGCAAGCTAGCTTCCATTGTCAAAAACCGATTAACTGTCCAAAACATAAACTTATTAACCAATTAACCGTCTACATTGAATTGTGTATTGTCGTGGGGCATGGGTTAATGATGTTCTAAGAGGGACAGCAATATCTACCAGATTCCAAGTCTTTGTTTAACTATTAGATACCTCCAGCCGTCCGGAAATGGCTCTCACGGGCTTTCTCTGTTATGGACAGTGTCTAGAATTTACATTATGGTGATTTTTAGGAGAGCGTTTCTTTTCTGTTTTCTTTTCGTTTTGTAAAGGCCGATTTCAGTGGATGGGTGCATTTTCAAAACCTATTACCAGGTCGCTGTACTGGCTGCATTGGCCTAGTTACGCTGCTTTCTAGTGATCATTCTCCAGATTTTGGGTGAGTACCGCAACATTTATGACCATTTAATCAATTACAATTCGATGACTACGTTAATCTTTGTAAGTTCGGCAGATTAAGCGACTTGGAACCTGGAAAGATCTATCAAAGGGGTGTGGAGTAGATCGATTTTGAGACTGTAGAATGAAGCCCCGGAAGTTCCAGCATAATCAGCTTTTGTATTATGCTGACAATTGCATAGCACATAATTACATGTCAGAAAGATAAAGTACTCTTTAGCACTGTGAAATATATTTCATACCCCGTACGATGACATCAGATGAGGCGGGGGGAGGGGGGGGGGCTCAGTGTCTTAATTGAATGTCAGAGAGAGTTATAGACATTCCCAGGAACGTACTCCTAGAAAGGGTGGGGGTCCTGGGGTATTCAGTTGTAACATTTTTTCTTTGCATATATTTTTCTATAAGTGACTCATTAAAGCTAAAAAGATTACTGAAATATATGTGTAGCCCCTATGGGGTCCAGAAGCCGTAGTACTTGTAGCGGGAACACTTTGGCATAAGTTTTGCTCTAGTTCTCACCCCCCACCCTCTAATAAAGAATATTAGAGTAATCCTTCCTTAGTTCTACAGTCCATACAACTTTTAATCATATGCAGAACGTAAGCAGTTGAAAATTCTTCAACATTGTATCAAAAATGACAATATCTTATAGTTTTGACATGCAATGACCGCTAGCTTTACCGAAATTCTCACAAGGGAGAGGATATACGCAGCTGGTAAAATCCCTACTATTAGGAAGATAATTATCACAAAACATTTTACAACCTCCCCCACTCCCGTAATAAAGATGGTGATTTTGCCCCTTGTTTATATTTGTTATTATATTTGTTTAGTTGCCAAGTTACACCAAAAATGATGACTTCAAGAAACTATTTACATTTTGGAATTGCTACGTTATCTATATTTGCAACATTTAAAACACACGGAGTCGGTTGAATTGTCAAGTTATCTTAATATGGGATCATGAAATAAAATAGTACTACAACCAATTTTTGAGATCATGTGTTATAGACTATACGTGACAACTCGTCAAGAACCGATGTAAGATTTACTAAGGAAGCAGTGGTGAATCTCATTCTTTCAAATGCGACTAAATAAAGTAAACGAATTTACATAATCAACCCAAGATATTACCTTGCCATCCACCGTGCCGCCGATGTAGCTTACAATAAAATATAGCTAAAGCAAAAAGAATTATCCCCACGACAGCCAAAACACACGAAACAATTACTTGCGTTGGAGAGCTCATCTGTTTCGTGTTGTCTTCATTGCATTTTTCTGAAAAGACATGCGTCACAAAGATGGAATGTTAGATTCACTCCTTTGTTGATGTTGACATTGTCCGAATATCTTGAAGTTAAGTGACTATTATTTTGGGATACCACAAGCTCCATGTGTCAATTAACCTCCTCGGATTCTTATCTGATTAGGTAAAATGATCAACACATCGCTTATATAATCGTGTAATACATATGTATTTCTTCCTACATGATAAATATATATATAAATTATGACAGTTGAAAAAAGAAATAAATTTCTTTGTACTTAAATCATGTTGCGTATTTTACTATATTCAATCGAGCTTTGATACACTTATGTAGCTGCAAATAAAGAAATGAACATGTGCATTTTGCATAACGTTTATCACTAAAGAACAAATACCGGTTATTTTTTCTATAACTGTAATTAACTATCCATATCTTAATTCAAGTTTACATATTGAATGTAATTTGAAAATCAGTTTTATTACATGTATAAAATCATTTTTTACTGAGCACAATGGGTGCTCATCGTTTGCAAGACTTACCTGATCGAATGTTAACTGTCTTATTCCCTATTTTCAACAACTCTCTATTGTAATAAACAGAGCAGTGAAATATGGCATCTTCTGCACATTCTAATTCGAAGAGAACTGTAGTAGAAGTATTCCAGGTATCTGTTATGTTATTCTTGATCTCAAATGATGTCCTTTCGGTGAATGTAGTATTATGTCCTTCGACACTCCAATACAATGTAACATTCGGGCGTACATGTTCTATGTAACAAGTTAAACTAGTAGGATGGTTGGATTTAACTCTAATAATGCATTCATCGCAGTTAGAACAAGACTGGACGAGAGGACACGGAGGTGTCGGCGTAACTTCAAAAGAATAAAAACATATAAACGTGGATTTATGTTGGTTGCGACAATGCAATTTAGTTTAAAATTAATTGTAACAATAACAGTGAACGTAGAGTATTTGAATGAAAGTGGATCTAACTTCAACTGAAGATATATTTCCAAAATTGCATCTAAACTTTCTTTTAATTTTGTGAAGTTCAATGTTAATATGAATCTAGTTATGTAAGACAATGTGTGTGATGGAAAGTGCTACAAAGTTTGTCTACGCACATGAACTCTCCAAAAACAAAAGTCACAAATTATTAAATAGAAAGCTGATTAAACGTATGTCTTACTCTGAACATTCTGATGGAATATTTTTAGATATGAACAATGCAGATATCAAGACCGAATCTTAAAAAGAAAAGAAAAGACAAAGACAAAGAAGTAACATGAAAATGCAAACACCAAGCATCATAATTGGTAAAATTCTCACCTATAATCAAGACTGAAATAGACCGTCTCCACACGGTTCCGTTTTCAAATATTACAGCATATGTGTAAGAGGCCTCTTGTTCCAGCCTAGCATTGATAATTTTCATATTACCTTCAGAGGTGATGTCATAATGGTCATCGTCATACTTTTCTCCACCCTTTACACCATTCTCTAATCTAAGTATTGGTTGAGTCAGTGATATTGATCCCTGGTACCAATAATATCCCTCGACGTTACCGCCAACGTCACAGTATATGGTTTTAGTTTCCATTATCTCGACATGTTGATTCGTAGGACATGTTTGGCAAAAACCTGCAGGTAATAAAACAAAATCTAAAATATTGTTGAAATATCGACGTTGTCCAAAATTTTCGAAAATATTACCCTATGTAGAAATATTGATCTTTCTGTAAGGATTTCGTCAATGAAGCGTTTGCTACAGTCCTCGATTCGACTAATGTCGTGAAGGGTTCGGTTACTATTACGTAAGACCTTCCTATTAACAGTATTAAAAGTACGTTACCTTGCACCACGAGGATGGACAGCATGAACAAAGACGAAAACATTATCATGAAGTCAAAGTGCCTGATGCTATCTGAAATTAAGATAGAAGATAATGGGTTCAATAACATAGGGCCTCACGTTAAGAAGATTGATATCAAGCAATGTATTGAAAGCAGTAGAAAGACATAGGGAGAGGGGCATCCATGACAACATTTAATGTGAGCAAAGAACGAAAATTAAACAACTAAAAACTAACTGTGAGTAGTAACAAATAAAAGTGCAACAGATTTACCACGGGTTTCGAAACCGGAATTAAACGATTACAAGTCTTTTGCTTTATGAACTGAGATTATGATATCTCAGTTGCAGGTGATCCGTATCTAATCTTTTCGTTCCATAGGATGCCAGTCGGAAGTGACAGTGCCTTGCATATTACCGTGCAAACAGTAGTCCCACACGGTTTCAATTCGATAAAACCAACCCATCAGAGAGAGGAAAGAATTATGGAGCCAAAAGTTAATTGATCTTTATAACAAACATGCTGTTAATATTTAGTCAATTTTCTTCTAATATTACCATTTGTTCTACATTGTGGCTCACACTGCTAGTCATATGGAAACAAAAAGAGCCAAGCAAACAAGACTTCAAAGTTTGAATTGAAGTCCACGATTTTTTATTTTTTTTTGCTTTTAATGACTTTAATTTATTGTAAATAAGCTGCGCTTGTATTATGGAACATGCGGTAAGTCATTCACCGTTAGTACATCAGAAAATGTCGAAAACTTCCTGTTAACTTTACTTATGTATCTCGTAGAGATTAAAACACACAGTCCAAGACTTCTGTGATTAGCATTTCTGTTAAGGAATATGTAATAATTGCTTCCAATTGCAGAAGTTAATGGCTAATGTGTAAAGTAAAATATCATGGATAAGTAAGGTCTAGGTTTGTTTGTATTCTTAAATGAAAGTTGAATAATGCTGGAATACAACTTTTTTCTAGTAACCAGATCAATACCCTTTCAAAGAAAACATCACAATCATCCCACAGAGGAAACCTGGAATCTATCCAAGCTTGAGATTTGATAACACATTATAAAAATAAACATAATGGCACAGCTTCCTTCTCCCTTCATGTTTGAATTTCATAAATCTAAGTCTTATGTTAACATATCAGCTTTCACCGATTTCAGTAAAGTTTCATTCTAAATATCATAAGATTTGACGACTTGAACTTCAGCTATACACATCACTGGTTTTCGTATACAGGCCATTACATCTCCAGTGAACTCTTTGGGACAAAAAGTCACAAAGTTGAAACTAAATGTCAAATAAGTTACATGTTTTTTTTTATGAAACATATGAAGACAACTATTGAATGCTAAAGTGTTATTTGTTACTACCACTTTGCTAAAGGATAAAGGAAAGCAACTATTCTCATTTTACCTTTAGATATATGTTATGGAAAGGCAGCTGGTTATAGAAAATAAATTCAAAGAAAAATAATTAACAAATAAGTTAAAGTAAGATTAGAGTACGTTAAGCCTTTAGTTAGGTTATTACATGAAAAATCACCTTAGCCATCTGCAAGCTAACATTTGATTTCACCAACTGAGTAAACATAGACCTAGAGCAATGATGATCGTTTACTCCACGAGATACATTTGTACATGTGTTACATGTGTGTAATGGTCGATACTGTCCGCCTTTCATATATGAGTAGTATATATGTATAGGCTAGGCTATGTGACTTAAAAACACGAAGTCAACAATGTATATTGCATATTATCATTAGACTAAGTATTGCTAAGTTGTTGTAATAACGTTGAAACACACCTCGGGTATTTGCGTGACGATTGTTTTTATTGGAATACTTGCAGTTTGACTCAGTGCATCAATACATGGCCCAAAGGCCATGAAAATTATATTATACGATAGTAATATTGTTAACTCGGGGTTCTTGAGAATGTTCTTTTATGTAGGTGTAAATACAAGAACTTAAATAAAATGAGATCCTTTTTCGGCTTGGCGTTCACAAATGCAGACGACTGGGTACAAAACACACGTCACACACCTTCACCAGCTCATTAAAAACGTTTTTTTTTATTGTCACTACGAGCCTGTTCACAACGAATTATGAGGGTCAGTCCGAATATGAGGTTCGCAGGAATGGTTCCAATTGACTCGTTACGCTCTGCATCATTCGCCTTATCTTTGCATTATAACACACATATGATATACATACATCGTATGTCTAGCCTATGAATCGATGCCATATCCTACCCTAGTCCTAGTCTTAGCCTATACGTCAGCCCAGCTACCGCTCAAATGGACAAACAACGAGTCATCAATATCATATGTTATCAATACCGTGCCGTCACTACACCTTCCAAAGGCGTAATTGGTTCATCCATCGACCAGTGTTACACTACACTGTTGAATTTAACGTCAGCAATGATATTAACGATCATAATTGTAAGTATTTAGCAGTTGATAGAGGTAGAATTCACATCATATTTAAATATACAAGCTAGACCATATTCAAATGACTTACTCAGAACTTTTTGTTTGTGTTTTCTACTGATGAGTAACGGACCGCTTATACAGCGTTGCAGGGAAGCTATTCTATGAACATAGTCGAATAAACTCGTATTACCTTCTATGGTTTGACGAAACGTGGACTTTGGAATAACGATTATAGGCGGAGCTTGCTGCAAAGTAAATTTCTGCTATACAAATGCAAGTGCGACACTCTTGTATCATTGGATTTGTTATCGTGTACATGTAATGATGGGACAGTTTTCTTTGATTATCAATGGCATTGCCATGTCATGCTTAAGCATTCATCATAACTGTTTGAACAATATGAATAATATTCTCTTAACAGAAATTAAGGACAGTACAATTTATTTAAAGCTTTACTTGGGAAGACAATATAGAGTGTTATAATTCCTTGAAACTGCTCCAACCGGCCGCTGTAATTAAAATTTAAAATAAAACAAAGCTGTAAGCAAACTGTTATCCACCAATCGCCTGTGTTAGAGAATGTGTCAAAGTTAGAGGGCCTGGCGTTTCGATCCTAGCAGGATCTTCTCCAGAGGCTGAATGACAAGTCATAGTAACAGAAGGGACCTACACATACGGAATACAGACAGGTTAATGAGCAGGGTGAACACAAAAGAGAAGATGTAAGATGATTAGTGGACAAGGGATGGAGAGAAGAAAGAAACCAACAAGGGGATCGTTCCTAGCAGGATCTTCTCCAGAGGCTGAATGACAGGTCATAGTAACAGAAGGGACCTACACACGGAATACAGACAGGTTAATGAGCAGTGTGAACACAAAAGAGAAGATGTAAGATGATTAGTGGACAAGGTATGGGGAGAAGAAAGAAACCAACAGGGGAAAGAGGAGAGGTAGGAGATAAACTGAAGACAGACAAAGAAGAGTAATTTAAATTACATATATTCATATCATGAGGCTTACAATATACTCCTGTACATTATCGATGGTATTGGATTGGAAGAATATGAATGAACTGGTGAGGATCATGAGTGTAAAACTGTTGTACTGAGTTAATAACCAATACCGCCAACTTACACACCGGTTCTAATACAATAGTCCAAAGGGTAGTTAGGGTATACTTGAACTTGAAGGCCGATAACTTCAGATGAACCGCAGCATGCGCACATCTAGTATACAGCTTAGTGTCAAAGTCAGGGTACCGAGACCGAAAGAGAGCAAAATGGCTATGAATTAAAACTGTCACGTCGGGTGGCTTCCTATTCAACATTTTAACTGTACCTCTTATACTCTAATTTGTGATGTCCGTATGTTCCTTCTTATTTCTCGTTCATTCTTTTTAAGGGATGTTCCCATACAAACCCTCACTTCTGAATGTGTTACCTTTAATAGAAAACTCAATTTCAAATAGGTTGTTTACTTCATGATAATGCTGTTTTCTCACTTTTAGATCCTGTCCACAGCCCCTGGATGTGAAATTTAATAATTTAATTGACGACATTAATAGTTTTTCTAATTATGATCTCAATTATCATGTTTATAATACTTTTCTTTGTCTTGCCAGTACTACTGTGCCCAATAGGTTAATATACGGTTCATGTCCTTCTAAGTCATGGTCACTGTAAAGGAAATTGTGCGTACTGTTGTGATCGACATGTAAAGTTGTATTTCGACTTTAACCATTTAAGGATTTGCTTAAAATCTTCTCTATCCGTCAATGACTCTAAAGTGAAAGGTTTTACAATGTCATGTCATATTTCTCATTTAGTACCTTGAATTAACGTCTTACTTGTGATAATAGCTCCTCTGTGTCAATACTGGACAATTTTGCCTTTGTTGCACTCCCTCTTAGATCAAGATCTATAAAACTAAGTCTTTCACTTTCATAATGTAGCTGCTTATATGTACGTTTCGTTACTCCATTACAATTCGTTGTTTTCTACTTTCAACAGTAGTAGGAATAATCCACAAGGAATGGGGACTAAGGTTATTTTGTACTCGTGTAATACGAAAAGAAAACAAACAAGATCTTAAATATAATGAACACCCCAAACGAGAACAGTTATAGGAGTAATCGATATTTAGCAATAAGATTATTTTTTTGTTATTAAGAAGAAACATAAATTCTGTTATTATGCTAGACTTTATAAGTATTCTGGTAACATCAATCAAAGAATCCTTTTAAATAACCAATATTATTCTAAAGGATATTGAGGAGACAGCTCATCGTGGTACAGAGATCAATACTGTTAGAGTCTTCTTCACTGAAGAAGGTCTAAAAATGCATTTAGAACTCAGTTCAGATGACAATACTTATTTTCACAACGATTTCATGTATTATCCTAATGTTTGTACTATGTCACAGTTATGACGAAATCTTTCCAAATACCATGTAATATAACAGCATTTATATCCACACGTCACTAATGGCGAAGTTATGTTTCAAGTTTTGGTTTCGTCACATCAGTTTAATTACAGGTCAATAATTATTTTACCTTGGTTTTGTTCCGAAATCATTGAGAAGATATTATTCACCAGACCTATCAATGTCTTTACCAAAACATAGCTTATCGTTAAAATTTCCGTTTGATTATCCGGTTTCAATTGTCATCAAGCTGCAATATTTATGTTCAAATTTTGTAACCTCTGAATATAAGCATTTGTGACGTTCCCTGTCTTTTGTCATTGTGTTGTTAACTGTAAACTGGTTTCGTAAGGATGTGGCCATATAGTGTGATGGACGAGATTGGTCGTTCTGTGCCATCTTCGTTTATCAGTTCTTACTGATTCCCTGTTTCTTTTGCATGTTTTATTTGCTCTAACTCGACGTTTATTCAACAAATGTTCATGCTAAACTTTCAAGTACAGGCCGTAGTCTGCAGGAAGGAGGGGTGGGTAGGTGAGTAGAAGGACTATCCCGTGAGATATATACTTCATAAATGACAATAGGCCTACGATCAAGTGAATCTCTGCACAGCAATAGTATGCGCAATTTAAGTTAGTTTTAGCGGAATCATTTCTTGTTTTCATTAGTCAGTGGCGTGCAACCTCAAGATTATATAGGCACAATTTGTAGGAATGGAGTTCATTAAGAACATATAAAGGTTTTATTTTAAAGGTTTATCACGTATTTGCACGACCGCTGATGCGATGACCGTGGGTTTGCTTTGGTTTTTACGAGTGTTGTTAAAAAACAATACACGTAGTGAGCTACTTACATTAATACTGTATAATATTGCGTGTACAGTGCAGTGATCTAATGTAAAACTATGTTTCATTAATTGATCTTTGCAGCACTATGAAACATTTTGACGATACATAATGCTTCTCGATGTTCCTCAACTGCCCTCTAGAGTTCTACCCTGCAGCCCTGAAGTATACTGTATATGTTTTTTGTTTTTTTTCTAACGTGAATGTGCCCAGATACCCAATAGTGTGCTTTAAATGTACTTATTTTGTGTGCATTTTGCAAACATCTGTAAGTATAAGATCATTTTACTATTATATGCAAAGTTTAAGAATGTTTCCCCTTTGGTATAAGTTTCAATTTTATTAATTGTGATGAATGCTCTAGGTTATACCTGGATGTTAAATAGAATATTAATTTAAGTCTTATCACTCATCCGATGTGACTTTTGTTAAAATATATTTATGTCTGACATATAAATCAGAAACAAACATAAACACCCTTGTAGATTCCTAGACCGGAGTCCGCCCTTCGCTCCCATCGGGGCTTCGCTCCTGGACACCATCAGGGACACAAAGGCCACTGGAACCAATCCGATAAAGGCTTTGTACCAGAGCGCTCCCTCAGCTTTTATACATGTTCAGTGATTTATATCCACGACCCTTCCCTCCCCCCATTTTTCAATTGGTATTGACGCCCTGGTTTCAAGCTGTATTTTTAGATTCTTGAATGATGTATCTTCCACGTTTACATATTTCTAAAATTGAGATGTTTATGAAGAGGTTTTCATTTTCCGTACCCTGGGAATAAGAAAGAAACATAAAACATAAATATAAGAAATGAATTCTTATTTATTTTTTTTTTACTTTTGCGCATTGTTCGAATTTCCATTGATAAATAATGCGTAAATAGCATGGAGGTAGTCACATTTGCAAAGTAAATTGTAACCACAGTGTATATAAGCAATTAGAATATTGAAAGATGTGTGAAAAAACAGAGATTTATATAAGTAAAAATCTGACCAGTACACTCGTCTTTGACATCCCGTAGCGACTATTAAGATCAGTACTCTCATGAAAAACTGTATGCTATACATGAACCTACACTAAAGGCTATAAAAGAATAAAACTCACCGTATTACATTAGTATTTGCAATTTGTATGCAATGTGGATATTCTGGAAACCGAGGGTTGTGAAAGTCCACTAGATTTTCAACCTTTGGTAAATAGCTAAGCAGACGGATCGGCTTATCATATATCTCCAAAGAGTCGAGCTTTACCTGTTTGTATGAAATAATATATTTACAATTAATAACCATATTTCTATATATCTCGTTTAACGTCAGATGTAAATTAAAATAAATAGCTCTTTTATCTGAATCTTAAATAATGTAAACGACGCAGATTAAATGTCTTCATTTTCAGTTTCTTGATCTTCCTGGAATTTACTTTCATGAGTACAAATTTAATTCAGAGACTTTGATGCAACAAGATTTCTCTGTTATACCAAACGAGTAAAAAAGACACGGTTTTGTCTAAAATAATGTGTGTTTAACTCGTAAACATACAGTCGAATGTCTTAAACAAACAATCATTTCGTTTGAATTATATCGTAATGACAACAAAGTAAGATGAAAATAAGATCAATGTAGAAATAGAAACCACTTACACCTGTTTCATTGAGAGTCTTCAATAAAAGCAGTATCGCTTCTTTGTAGTAATCACTTGTGCTTTGTCTGAACACCAGCTTCCTCATTTGTAACTTTCTAGCATAAAGTTTGTATTCCTCTTTGTCTTTTGTTCCTACTTTTAGTAAATATGCTAATATATCAAAGTTTGTAGATTGAGTAATAAACGTGGCGGTATCACCATCTTCGAAAAAATTAAACAAATTTTCTTTTTTAGTCGTACTGCTCCTACCGTTAGCATTTAAGTAGACTGACTTAAACAACCGAACAATTAATGGAGATATAGTGCGGTCAAGTTTATTGTAAATGTTCGGGTGATCGTTCAACTCATCTAACATTTCTTGAAGAGGTGTTGTTTGAGCTGTCCAACGTTGTCGTATTCCCTCCACAACTTTCAATATTTTCCACATTTTCCCATGCATCTCCATTTCAAAAAAATCTTTAATTTGTTGTTTACTAAACCCCCGCAGTTCTACCCGAGCGGTATTTTCGTGAAAACGTGTCATTTCAAGTACGTTATTATCGGAAGTTACCCAGATTTTCATTTTCTCGAATTTGCTTGCCTCATTATACAAAAGCTCTTCTACAGTTAAAATATGTTGATATGCATTGTGAAGACTCGATGGAGTGATACTAGGACTTGACCAATTGTTAATTCCATCTAACATTACAATGCTTTTTTTAGTCTGTATTTCATTATGTAGTGTTTGGCAAGCTTTCTCAGATATTTGACATCTCAATTTTGTTAAGATTTCCTCCAATATATTAGCGCCTTTGGGAACATAATCAAGCTGAAGGTATATCAAAATATAATCTTTAAGAATTTCTCCATTCATCCACCTCCTTGCTATGTTTTTGAATAAGTGTGATTTGCCAATAGCGCGTTCTCCACAAAATAACACTCGTTTATCATGGTCGCCCCGGCATAAATGGTGAAGAAGTATATCGTCGTTGTTCGCTGCTATATTTCCTTGTCCACTTTTTTATTTTATGTAACGTTATCTGGTAAATGCTATCACTGCACCAAGTTCTTCTCAAGGGAATGTAACTCTGCTTTAATTTTTGTTTCAACATATCTGTAATAGAATCGATCAATCGTAAACGTTTATAAAAATACATTGACTAATTTAAATTTTAGAAAAAAATCTAGCAAAAGCATGATACATATGGAGACCTGCGGTATTCATTATAAGACCCAATAAGCACATCTCAACAACAGGAAGCAAACGTATGGACATGATAACTACTTAGGAGAAGTCACCTCTTGTATGGTAACACAGGGAACACATCGTATATGTGGTTGGGAAATTGCCCTACTGTAACATATATTTAGAGAACAACAACAAAATATATTATTCAAAATTATTAAAACAGCTACCTTGTTGACGAAGCCACATCCATAGTCTTAAGCAAACGAAAGCTGCAGCTGTTATTATGAAGGCGAAAAACACAGCGATCACAGCTATGCTAGCCGTGGTGTTGTCTGATAAATAAGATAGAAAGTCATTATTAAGAAGGCATTTATCCATCCACCAGCCATCCATCCAGCAAACCAGCCACATATACATATACAAGTGATTTTTACATGTTTACATCCTATTGCTATCTTATTGTACCTTTGCAGAGAAGTGCAAGAAAGAAGTGCAATACTTATTAAATCGTTTCCCTTACGCTTCAGAAAAGAACGTGACGTAACGATACAAAAATATGTGCAGGTTTTGTAAACACTCTATCCAGAAAGTCGAACAATTTTCTTATTATTTTCTATCTTTTTATCACCCTCTACTCTTGTTTAAGTAAACTGAAAATGTAATGTAATGTAAATAAAATCTTATATAGCGCACTACGCGCGATGCATCTGTGCGCTTTACAATCTAGAAAATACAATGCCATAAAACAATAAAATACAGAACAAGAAAATACAGAAAATGCGAAATACGAATCATTATCAAAGGGCCATAAACGTATTTAATTTGTAAGAAATGTCTTAAACTGTAGCTGTTAGCAGGGTGGATCACGTGGTTATTGTGTTCCTGTGTCAATTGTGTACACGTATGTTTGACTATATCTCATCCTATATTCCATGTATCCGTATCAGGTTTAATGTAGACATTTCCTACTATTTACAGCATTTTGTTTTGATAACTTAGTTGACTAATTACAATTTATTTACAGAATGGCCATTGCATAAAACTTAACGTGCTTGCCGAACGGCAGGGAACTTCCTATCAACAGAGATTTCTAAAACATCAATATGTGTGGTCATACAGTTACAATTAGACATGCACATATCTAATAGTGCTAATAATGATTACGATAGCAATGACGATGACATTGACGATGTGTTAAATACATCGTGTATAGCTAGGTTGGGTTTCTTGTATAACTTAAGCCCCTTAAGTCATATATAATAATAACATTTTTTTAATTAGCATGTAAAGAGCTAGCTATGTATAAGCACGCACAAATGTCGTAAATTGTTCCTTTATATCTTGCAAGGCATATATAATACGATATGCTATATTTTCTGTATTTTGTTTACATATGTTCAAGACTGACTAATTACAAAGTAACTACAATCCAAGAGAGATTCATTATCTACTGATATGAGGTCATTCACGTGACCAGCTCAACTCAAATTGCGGCAATTGTGCAATAATGCATAGCTCAAATCTCTAATTTCATAATGTCGATTCCATCTCCTAGGAAAGTAAGGAAGGATACTATCAAGAAAAAGGTGGGTGCAAAAATAATACAAATCAAAATGTTCAGAAATTTTAAAAACGAGACGTTTATAAATTGCCTCTGTGAACATAATACGATGTCGGTTCACCTACAAATCGTTAGCTATCATTTTATTGTTTCAAGTTTTCATGATAATAGGAAGCATAAATCCATTAAACTTATATTACGAAATGGCCGTATAGGCGTTAAAAAGTTAATGTACAAAACAAACGTCTTGTTTCATACCTACTTCTTCTACCATGGTCGTCATGGACGACATATGTCACGTTTGTTCCTATAAATTTCTCTATATTATATAGGCATATGCCAAAACAATGCTTCATACTAGAAATAAAATAAATCTAGCAACTGATTTCATTTAATAAACATATCCTTTCTAGTCATTTATAAACTCGACCACCATGCAAAATTATTTAGACCATAATCTGAAATATAGCTTTGCCTATATCAAGCTACATTTAAACAAGAAGTTTGAGAGAATATACATGTGACTAATATAGAGTAAAACTTACTCAATTTGTTGACTGCAGAGTCGGCAGTTTTAGGCACAGAGGGAGTATTGGTGCAAGGATCCTTCTTTTTTTCGCTGTATGGTGCTAGAGCTTTTGTCACACCCGAAGACATATTTTGTTGTTTTGGGACAGTGTGTTAAAGTAACAAGTTAAGCTGCTAGCTTGGAAGTTTGAACTGTTTTGTTGAACTCGTCACAGGTATGGCCATATGTTAGCGCTATCACATGGTAAGACTGGAGTCAAAATTGAAATAGGCAAGAAAGAAACAACAGTCAGTTTTTGGTGTTTATAATTTCCAAAGATTTTCTAAGCAATCAACTTTAGCCACCAAAGTATGCTTTTAACATTAAAAAAGCTATACCACGCAATTTCAATAACTTTGGTGCCTGCAAACATTTGTGAAATTTTACCCCGTTGAAATCCATTGAACATATGTTCTTTAAGCATTTTACGTAAAATAATGCAATATTAATATGTAGATTCTGGTATTCACCAAAGCTTGTGGGTCTTCACCATTTTGTCAGTTTGAGATTATATTTGCATAATTGCTAAAGTGCGGTTTCCCTCTTTCGTGTTATCTTCAGACACGTTGACGTTTTGAGTCCGTCGACATTACGATAAGTATGTTGTTAGCGAAACAACTTTCCCCAAAATTTTCTCATGTCTGCTTTCATTAAGTGACCGTTTGACTTTTACATTTATTTAAAAGCTGTTAATTTGCTTAGTCAGATGTTTTGCATAGTTTGGAAGTAATCAGTAATCTGTCATATTAGTACTATGGTAATGACAAAGATTCTCTTTTCTTTTGTTAACATCTGCGCTTTGTTCTTTAAGGTCAATTGCCATTGCATTCTATTCCCCGGAATATTCCCCCAAATGTTAAGCCTGTTGGCCCAACTGTTAAATAATACAGCCCTTCGCAGTAAAGGTTCTTTGCACAAACGAAGTTTGATATTGACTTCTTTACATCATGTGGCTTTTAATATTTTTTATATCTTTTTTTTTTACATTTTTTTTTTACATATGGTATGATACTCTATATGAATGTGAATGCTTCGACAATTTTGCCGTATTTTTCTATATACGTGGTATTTCTTCTTTACATATTAAGAAATGCACATGTTCTTGCTATTAAGAGAAACGTGTGTTTATAAAAACGTTTTTTGCTTGGACATTTAATTGGTTAATCTTTCATGAAACGCAACCACATATTCGATGTGCGGCGTAACGTCTTGAACATTTTGAAGTTCAATCTGATCTCAGTTATAGTTTATCAGAAAAGAAAACCAAAAAATCTAAAAGAAAATAAAGGAAGCAGAACTTCATCATACTCATAATCGTTGTCGTTACCGTTATCACTTTATTGATCGTCGCACTCGTCCTCAAAATAACCAAAACCATTACAGTCACTACCATTACTACCGTTAAATCGACACCCAGCAGACTTCTGATTGATTTATCCAGTGTTAATTCCTCATCCAATATAATTTGTATTGTAAAGATATTAACAAAATATACTCAGAAAAATACATGTCTATCACATCTGAAGATCATTCTAACCTTCAGCTATTGCTTTATTGTGTTGAAGGAGGAATAAGCGGTGTTTTCCTTGACTTTTTTATATCAACATCTTGATCACACATTAAAAATGCAAAAATATGAGTTATTAAAGTTTTCGAACATGTACACAAAATATCTGACCTATTTCTGCTCCACTCGATAGTATATTAAAGGTCCACAACAGACGATCGTCATTTTGACGTTTCTGATTAGTGTTTTTTATGTAACCGTTCTTACTATTTCGAAAATTTGATATTTTGTCGATATAGTATCACTGGTTCATTAGCCTAGTGTTACGAGGGCCCATTGTAGCCTAAAGCTAGTCACTGCTAGTGAGGAACCTAATGTTATAATATAGAAAGTATTTGAAATTGCCAACGTGATAAATCAATATTTGAGAAATTAGGTCGGGTTACCGTGTCAGAATGTTATAATACACGATTGTTCTGGTATATTCCTTATGATGACACGCTGGTCTCGGGTTAACGTCGGTTTACGTGAAATCGCGTGTAAGCTGTGCACACATCTTCGTGGATTCTCTGGAATGTTCGCGAGATATGCAAAGGACTTCCAAGAATGGAGAAACTGGGTCGAGTTGTTACTCAGGTGTATCGAGAAAGATCTAGATGATTCTTGACATGGCGAATCGTATAAAAACCCGCCCAGATCGGAGAGTTTCTCAGTTTCTGAACGAATACAAGCGACCACACTTATTATACCATTCTACTATATATCGTCAGTGCTCAACTGCCAGTAGTTTCTGAAGGATTGAGATATCGATACCAAGATTGATTCTACACTTCCATTCAGAAGTTTGAAGGGGACTTTGCTGTGAAACTACAGTTTTCCAGTCTTTATTTCGGAGAAGGTGAAGAATTTCTGTCTCCGTTGAGGAAGTTCGTTACGCCAGGAGTTGGTGGATATAAAGCTGATTTTGGACTCTGGTAATATTTAGTCGGCGAGAAGTTCGACTTGTGCTTCACTCGATTGTAGCTGGAAGTCCGTCTTCTATTTTGGAGCATCGCCGGAAAGAAGGTGACTGCTGTTTCTGGGATCGCGAGAAACTTCGTCGAGGACCAGTGAATTTCGCGGTACAACGGGCCGAGAATCGTCGTCATCAAGGTCGCGGCCGCTGAGGGATATCGCCGTTGGAAGAGACCAGCGTGTTTTAAAGTGTATCCTATCTTGTTAAGTTTGTGAGTAATTTTCTATATATTTGTAATTACCATTTGTTGTTGTTGGTTCAAACTCCATTGTTCAATATAGTTTACGTTCTCATTCAAATTCTCTAGACTCGTCAATTTGTCTGTGTTCCTTACGGAAACGAACCCAGGCTTGTGTCTCGTTAAAAATTAGTTATCGAGACCTCTCGCATTCCAACGTAACAAAAGATAGATAGTGTACGTTATTTATTAGAAACCTTGTTAACCTATTCGCCGACGTCAGTCACAAACAGAAAGTGTACAATTTCATGTTTCGTCCAACAAACAAACAACTATTTCATTCGAGCTCAGATAAGAAAATCATTCACTAAATTTAATCAATGCATCGATCTCTAGGAACGTTAGTATTAAAGTAGTTACTTCTTAATCACATTTTAGTTGTGATTCTCTATTATAACGCGTCACTGAATGAAAATATTACTAATCTGATTTCACTTTTACATCATTACATGAGAATATTTTTCGATAATCTCTTACGTCGGATACAGTGTTTGTATTACCAAGAACATAATGACCCAATTTAGGGTAATAATATTGTCTTCACTCAGCCTGTCGCTGATTATCTGCGGTAAGTAAGAACATACAAATATTTCAATAAATATGTAATAGTATCATATAATTCAATACTAAGTTACGGTACGTTTCATTTTGCAGATGGACAAGAAAACACAACTGAAATGTGTGAAGAAATATATGGTTTTCAGAAAACTTTATGTAAGGTCTCGCCTTGGGGTCCTGTCTGCATTGTTTGAGTTGTTTATCAGGAACCTGACGTGACATTAGTTCATTGCTGAGACTCGAATTGCTTACGGAGACATGAATATGGGGAAACGTAACAGAGTAAGCGAAAATTACTGCCATGAGACGAATGCTTCGTTAAGTGTGGAACCTTTTGACGCTGAGAATGAATCCTCTGTTCTATGTCAACAGTCATATGTAAATAGACGGTGAGTAAATTTTACACTTTTACGTAAGCGACTATGAATTAACAGAATTGTCAATATTAATATATTGAGAGTCAATAAAAGTATACAGCTAGCTTATTTTTGCATCATTGTTTCCTGTGCAGACAATGTTGAAAGTACAGGAGATCAGCCTGGTAAATTCTTCTTCAATCCAAACTAATTGAGATTCCGTAATGATAATATAACAACATATCTTAACAATAATGATACAATTTGTGCTGGTAGGGATATTTAAACTTTAGTGGCATGAAAACACAGATATTTATCATCGATATCCACATGGTAAATGCGTTTTCAATAACAAAACTGATTCGATTTCCTTTAATAATAATACATTACGATTTTATTAATGATGTGTTCATCGTCCGCTGGAAGACACACTATTTTGTTTTGACATGTAAGTCTCTGCAGATAAAAGAGAATACTCAGGGAGATCCACATGGAAAGTTAATTTTCAATATCATATGTAACTATGATTCCGTTTTAATAACAACACAACATTTTGTTTTGGTAAGTATGGGTTCATCGTGTGCAGGAAGCGACACTCATTTGTTTTTGACAATTTTGCCCTTCTCTACAAACAAAGAAATTGGTCAAGGAGATCCACATGGTAAATTAGCGTTCAATAACAAATCTAATTAAGATTCACTTTTCATAACAATGTATTATAAAAAGTATGTTCATCGTGTGCTGAGGGTGGCACTCAATTTGTAGCAAAGTAATTTTTTCTCGTAGTTTTGTCATAAAGCACTCTCTTCAAGAAAGGTACTGATGACGCCTCAAGGCTCCTGCAAATTATATTATATTTATCCAAATAACTGATGTATGGAGAGAATCAAATATTTGACGAAAAAGGTAAACATATGACATTAAAACGTAAGTTAATTAAAAGTACTTATTATTCATACTTATCACCACTCTTTAGCTATATATTAATTTCTTTAAATAATTTCTTAATGTGTCTGGTATTTACAGCCTGCTCTCACAGAGGTAGAAAAGATGAATAATTAAGAAAGTCTTACGAAATACGCAGGAAATTTACGTTTTGGGGATTTGAGAAGACTCCCTATTTTCCAATGTTTTAGTTTTATGATATTATTATTATTATTATTATTGTTAATCCATTGTGTATACGGAAAACTCCTCCTACGGCATGGATGGCTACTGAGTGATTCTTGGAACTTTTTCTGTTTTCTTGTGGGAGCTTCTGTCGATAGGTAATATTTCATAAACTGAATTACTTTGGAACCAACCAATTTAAGACAGTCAAATTTCATTTTTTTGGGCGGGGGTGGGGGGGGGGGGTGGAGAAACGTAGTACGTACTGTCATGTATTTTCATCTAAGAACACTATTCACCATTCATTTGTTATTCTCATATATGTCTCACTTTTCTTGCAAGGTAACATACCGTTTGCTGGTATCTCCCAAGAAGAATTCAAAGCGAAGGTTCTTGACGGGTTTATGTTATCGAGAACGTACGTTTCTCCAAAAGATATGTAAAAAAGATGAATATTCTATACTTTCTTCATTAAAAAGTGTTAAATTGTTACGTGCATGCAGAACGTTTAAAAGTAATTTTAAATAAAAATAGCCGAATTGGAACACCTTATTGATCTCTGTAAACCAAATAAGAATTATGAAACACTTTCCAAGGTATACAAATATCTTTCTTGTGAATAGTTAAACAGACTTCATAGATATTAACGGGTCAGATGACTGTAGTTTTAGGTACACGAATATTTCCCAGAGTTACAAATTGTTCGTTTTTAACTGTAATTCTCTTAATATCTTAAAGTAGTTTTGTAACTCCACTTAATGATTACTGTGAAACTATGAAAACTAACAAAGACATGTACACGGCATATTAATTAATATAACTCAGCACACTAAATGTAGTTGTGTATTATATATATATATATATATATATATATATATATATATATATATACACACACACATATATATATATACACACACACATATATATATACACACACATATATATATATATATATATATATATATATATATATATATATATATATATATAGATATTCATCGTTCATTAGGTTTCGAATTATGGTGTCTTGCTGGCGAAAGAACCACACCATGCGATCTTCGTGCAGTAATATATTGGAAACTATTCGATGTGAATATGAAAAGTTGCATGAGGTAAGTAAACCATACATAAGCAAAATATGTTAGAAATTGCTTTAATTTTACCTCCGAGTCTTAAAATAATGTTTATCCAGTTCTTTGAAAAAACATACTTATTTCAATTGAACAACCTAGCAGGTTTAATATTAAGAAACATCGAATTATAATTAAATTTTAATTGTGCTAGATTTAAATGGATAGAACAATATATTTGCTTCTATCAAAGTTGCAGTTAGTTATTTCTTGGTTGTTCACGACGCAATGTATTATTTCGTTTTCTTTCAGAATTACCAAGAATATGATTACTGAGAAATCCAGGAGTGATTCTATGTCGATCGTTAAATCAGTAAATGATGTTGATATATCGACGAAGCCTGAGTTCCTCGTTTTAAGTTTCAAATTGCTCGTAAAATCTTCTTCGATAAAAACATACTTGAGATTGAAATATTTACCGTTCATAACTACCTTTCGGGATAATGAGAGAGACCGGCATAACATACAAATAACGCGAGGCTTATTTTGTTTCAGTAAAGTGCAAAAAAAAAAAACTTGGTCACTGTTTGCACAGCCATATCAACACTTTAAGGAACTTTTTAAACGCTACTTGCTTTGTACTGACACTATGATGGTTAATATTTATATCTATCAGACAATCGAGGCTAAGTATCTGTACTACGGTAACATTTTAGTTTTTGCTTTATTAACTGTATCTATCAATAAGATTTGTTTCTAAGTGTTACTAAATTATGTCACAATAAATGTGTATAATCGAAAGAAGATCCCTCTTAGGAATGAAATACAGAAATGAGAGTTTATCTTCAATCAATGTTGAGGTTAGTAATCAGCGATATCAGTGTGCAGAGCAATCTCTCAAGTAGCTTCAAAGTATCTGATTTAAAGTATTTAAATACAATACGTGACAGCCTAGCTACCTATACAACACAATACTCTTTTAATGCTAAGAATTCAAAAAAAGAGAAGATTTCCTGATTTTGTTTTCTTATTTTCACTAGGAAAGTTTATTTTGTTAGATTTTTAAATAAATGATGAAATGTTGTCAGTAGTTACGCCTGATCCACTCGTTTTATAATTGTAATCTGCTTACGTCATGAATAAATGGCAAACTGAAAATGAAACAAGCATTTCATGAAAAGTTCAAATGAAAAGAGTACTTCAAGTGGCAATTAATCATTACTACGCCAATTGAAGCAGATGAGACATTAATCTAGAATAATCTTTATTATACGGTTTTATGACGCACGGCGATTATCATTACTACCTAACTATACACAGAAGGATAAACAGAACATTGCAATGTGTTTGCAAATAAATAGAAGATTATGTGTTACACTTTAAACGCCATAAGGCCACAACTGTAACTAAATTACGGAATTTACTCACAACAAGAACACACTATCGCTGTAGGTATTTATAAATGTTCACTTAACGTTCAGCAACGATTAATGTGACAAATTATTGTTGACAATTACGAATTAGTGTGTAAAATACCCATTGCATTTACCACTGAACATATATATGTTCCACAATTCACTCTAACATTATATATAAAACGTACTGAGTAGCTAATTAATTTCGATTACGCCTCAACAGTAAATATTTTAGTTGATTAAGGTTAGGATGACTTACCAACAACGTTGCGTTCTCTCTGACACCGACGATTAACAAATATGTTATGTCGTCTTGCACCCTAACTATCGTCCGGGCAGTTTTCGGTAAATAGTATACGGTATCCTTGTGCGGCTTACCAATACTTGAACTTTGTATTGTAGATTACGAAGCCTGGTATACTGTAGCCTTTTCTGCATATATGGCAAACATGTCTGTGATATAGATAATAAAATATGTTTACTTTGTGGGCGAGCTGTGTAAACCACCGATTATAAATAACATCACGAGATATCTATGAAGTAAGTTTGACTATTTTGTAAAATTATTCATAGCATAAAACATACATATTACTTACTTTAGTTTTCGCAGATTTTGATGAAACATATATTGACATGATATTCCTGTCTCATGTAATCACACGTGAACCTTTCCAGTTAACGCAAGTATTAAAATCGTGGAAATCATTTTACTGGACATAAAACATATTCATATTCGGATCGGGATCGTACCATGTATATAAAATAATAGAGAATATTTAAAACATTACCGAACTGAGAGAACTGTTATTGACGTTATGTCCACAGTTCTAACATAATGAAACTGCTAGCCCGACCACGGTACTGCATTTAACGTCACCACCTGATTATATTAACAAATACAGGACCGAAATCGTCATCAATGAGAATATATTAACTTCATATTTATAACAAGGATGTAACAACTAATCGCCTAAAAATATCATATACATTTGGATCATATTTCGTGCACTACAATGTTTGCAGAAGATTTTGGCCGTCGACCTGTAACCCAAACCTCCCATCCCCCCCCTCCCCACCCACACTTTTCATCTCATTTGCTAGTCAACTCTTTTCTGACTAGCATTTGCAGTTATCCTAGCCAAAGCTTGGACTGGAAAACGACGCATGAATAAAAGCTAGCAAGTAACCAGTAAAGGAAGTATAATTTTCTTAGTTTCATACAAACAACACTTCTTTGGAACTGACGTTTGTAAACAAAAATCAACGCCTTGATGACAACGTATAAACCAAAATATATATTCATAAGCCATACTTCAATCAATAATATTTTGCCCAGGATACTGTAAACTCGATTCTTGTTTATTTGACGATATTTTGTAGCTCATTATTTCGTCAGTAAGACCTCTGCTAAATATGTAACGAGGAGCCCACAAACGGTATTAAGCTCCCAACAGTAGTATAATGAAAGGAAAACATATGTTACATTGTATCATATATTATACGCAGGTTAAAACGCTCTTCAAATAATGAAATTACATTTTTAAACAGTTCAAGTGGTAACAAACATTAACACGAGACAATGGAACTATACCATAAGCTCTGTTAATACATTATAGTTTGTCATTCAGCGATGAGTGTTAAGAGTTACATTGCAATCTATAGTCACGTGGAGAAAGTAGAGAACACATACATTTGATGTAGAAAAACCTGTTCCAGAGATATTCCGGTACAATAAGGTTAGAAAAATACAATTGATACCTGGCCTCATTAAACAAGGCCTATATTACAAATATGCAGTTAATATTAGCATTATTTTTAGCCTTACCAAGAGATGTAAGTGGCTTGGAAGGGATCCCAAAAATCTTACAAATCCAGCAAATTCTGAGGACATCGCCTCTGGACCCTAGCACCTCCACCATGGATTCGATATGAACTCCAAAGAAAATTAATTTCTCCCACCCCCATTTATGTTTTACTCGCTATGAGCAAGATATAATTCCAGATTCATTTGATCCGAAACACGTTTCGCTCGTACGTCCAAAGAACATTTGATTGGTTCTTAATCAACAATGACCTTGTTCAACTTCTGTACTATAGTGTTCGAAGTTAAATGTTTCGTTGATTGAATGACTATCTCTCCAGTAATCTAACTGTATTTTAATTAAACTGTCATTCCTTAAAATTTATCTCTCCCAACCTTTTTAATATTTTATAATGCTTTTTCCATTATATGGATTATCTTCACTTTATTGTTTTAGCTGGCAATGCCTTTACTGCAACTGTTCCTTTAGTTTGTTTTTATTTTAGCCGCTGTCAAGATGTAACTTAATGTGTATGTACATTCTTTTAGTTAATGCTGTTTAGAAAGGACGTGTAACACGCTTTATTTAACTCATTCCCGATTACATATTTTTCTAACCTCATATAGTCGTACCTACCTCATTACGACTTTCGCTATACCAATACAGAACAATGTAGTTATATTGTTAGTTTCTTACATTGTCATAAATCAGTATGTTTCTTTGACAAAGCACCTTAAAACTAATTAATTAAATACACACCAATTACACACAAATGTACTCATCTTCTCTGTTTTATTCTTGTTATTGTCGTGTATTTATCTTATGTAATGGACGGTTACTGCATAGCCGCTCACATGAGTTTCAATTGAGCTTCTCCTCCTATAGTATTCTCAGATACGTTTAATTATAATACCCGTTTGACCGGTTTAACAAATAAATGTGTAAACTTTATGCATTTTACGCAAACTTCATTAAGTGTGACGAGATACCAATGGGTTGTTTCTAAAGTCAACTGTCCTAATGCACTTGGAGGACAGTGAATAAATACCTAAGGATACAGATATCATTTGTCCCTTCCTGCACTTCACATACATCCTGTCGTTCTGTCCACTGAATCATTGCTTTTTGCCGTGTTCCAAATTAGACACAAGACAGTCAGCTTTGTGATTGTATTTCATCAAACGTTGGTCTCAAATCAACGCAAGTATTTATTTAAATTGGAGACGGATTCAGTGTGGTCTTCTATCTACTAAAGTAAGAGTAATAATAAAAATAGTACAAAGAATACAAAATCATTCTTTCGTATTCCAACTTTCGTCTTCATTCCCAGATTTGTATAATATGATTTGTAACAGTATTACATGAATTGTTTCTTTTTTTAATGGTTATATCCCTTGGCAAAATGGTAGATGTCTGTCACTAGTAGTTTTTGCAGCTTGGAAGGAGATTATTACACTCCCAACCAACCAATCGAGCATTATTTAGTTCATAATACTGCTTGCATCCATCAACCACTTCTGTCTGGAGGGTCAAAAGGAGTTTTTATTTTGTCTTCAGCATTTGTTACGTTAAAAAAAAGTAGTTTTTTTGACATTTTGACCCGTTTTTTGCAAGAAAATCGTGAGACAAGTTAAATCCTTCAATCAACTAAACCAACAGTTACAAGTAGGTCAGGCACAACTTAATTCACAGACATAGGTAGATATATGGCTCTGTAAATGTGGGTAATATATCAAAACTGAAATTTTATCGGTCGAAATTTTGGCGATAATACGATCTCATTCCAAGCATATGTTCTCCCGGATGCCTCACTCTACCCGCCAGATTTTTACCTCTCCAGAACCGTCACATTAGGAAGGAGGAATACATACCAACAATGATCGTATCGGATTAAGGTCAACCACAGTTTAACGTCTCGTGAAGCGCTTGGCACGCTATCACTCACATTTTTTAACGCCATGCGTTACAAAACGGATTTATGTGAGACATTTCTTGATTTTGGCTTTACTTTTAAGATGAAATTCGTATCCCTCACATTCAAACATCACATTATATTTTACTTATAAAATAACATATCTGGAACTCACCCAGCTATCAAAATCATTAGAAATAGGCAAAGCAAAGTACAGTGTATCTATAATTACCTCATTTGCATATTTGCATACGTAAATAGCTCGTTTATTAAAATAAAAATGAGAACCTCGTTTCAATACCTTCCCAACAATGTACGGGTTCTTAATGTCAAAAGTGACTGAGAAAAAACAATTTGTAAATAATTCCCCTATAGATCTTTGATTTGATTGAAAAGAACTTCGAAAATAGAGAAAACATTCAACAAGTTCTCATTTAATCGGAAAAAGGAAATCTTTGCAAAAGGGAAAACTTTATTGATCTAAAAAATTTATTGCCTGAAAGGGAGACCTCAGCTATTTGTAAATATAATAGATTTATAACCATAGCCTATATTGTAACAAACAGTCAAGTTGTGACAGTATTTAATATGTTACATTTTAGTTGTGATTCTCTGTTATAACGCATCAGTGACTGAAGCTATTACTATGCTAATTTCACTTTGACATCATTACACACAGTACATTTGCGTTGCAATGGACATCATGACCCGATTAAGAGCAATATTATTTTCTTTACTCAACCTGTGGCTGATTATCTGCGGTAAGTTAGTGCATTAACATCTGGTAAAAGAATAAATAATGTTATAACAGAATCTAATACCAAGTTACGGCACGTTTCATTTTACAGAAGGACACGAACAAACAACTGGAATTTGTGAAGAAATAGATGATATTCAGCCTTTTCTGACAACACTATGTAGTGTCCTGCCTGGGGATCCTGTCTGCCTTGTGTGCCCTGTTTATCAGGATAATGACGTAGAATGGATCACTGCTGATACTAGAATTGCTTATGGAGACATGAACTTGGGGAAACGTAAAAGTGTTTACGTAAATATCTGTCATGAGACGAATGCTTCGTTAAGTTTGAAACCTTGTGAAGGTGAGAATGAATCCTTTGTTCGATGTCAACAGAGCGAGAAAGTGTTGGCCAAATTTACACTCATATGTAAAATAGACGGTGAGTAGATTGTATTGCTTCTATTAGATATAAATTTGTCATATTTAATTACAATATGAATTGGAAAATTACCCCTCAAAAGATGCAAAATGTGTGTTTTTTCAATAATATATATATATATAATTTAAAGTGTACGTTTAGCTTGTTTTCCCCTTTCCCTGCAAACAAAGTTAAAAGTGCAGGAGATCAGCCTGCTTAATTCATCTCCAATTCAAAATGAAATTTAATGCTAAAAAAACATAAAAATCTTCATAAAAAAGCGATATTCAACTCGGCATAAAATGTTTACTTTTATTTGTCTTGCTCTGCACTCAAATGTATTGATCAGAAAATTCATTTCAATAACAAAACTACTTCGATTACCTTTTATAAAAACACACAATATATTTTAATAAGTATATATTCATCTGGCGCTGAGAGTGACACTCAATTTGTAATGGCAGTGGTAGAAAATATTAATATGAGCAATACTTTACGTTTACTTGTTGGTGTAAGTCTTCAATAGATGTTGCCACCGGTATCAATAACCATACCGATAACAGGGGTTAAATCCCTTTGGTATTTTGAAACATATTTTAATGAAAGAATGTAAAGCAAGCATATATCACTGGTCTGACTATTCAATTAGGGAAAATTCAGAATGTAGACCCAAGTTATTTTAGGAAATATGTTATCTCAATTTTATCTTTAATGACAGATGTAGTGCCTGTGACAACTGGTAAACAAAGTTGTTTTTTTCCTTTCAAGTTTGTCTAAATAGTCATGCAAGTAATTTTAGGAAATATGTTTATCTATATTTTATCTTTAATGACAGATGCAGTGCTTGTGACAACTGGTAAACACAATTGTTTATTTCCTTTCAAGTTTGTCTAACTAGTCATACAATTCCAAGCTCAGCAAGGAAGTAAACTTAAAAAAAAATCTGATTCTATCATTTCTGCGAAAGCTCTTGATCCAGTTCTAACTATGAATTGATAAATTTTAGTAAAGTGACTTCATTCAGTTTCGTACTTAATTTCCCTTTATTGTTAACAGAAGGTCAATGTTAAATTGTTTCCTTTGTAACGAGAAAAATAAAAATGAGCTAATCAAAACCGGTAATTGAAACATAAGTTCATGATATATTTATTACGGTATGGCAGACGATAGCTGGTACATACAGACGCAGAGCCAATAGGACATATTTTACAGCCATTAGCGAAACGGTCACTTGGTTATATGCACGAACGCTTTATTTCCTTGTCCACAGATACTCTACATACAACACGGAAATCAGAAGGGCGAGAATCACGCCAATTAGAAAACACATGGATTATAGTAGCTGGTGCATTCGTGTTGATTTTCAATTGTCTGCTAGTCTGTGTTTGCATCACAGTCAGGAAATATAGATGTATGTAAAAGTGTTGTACATACCTTTGATATTTAAAGTTGAGGAACATAACTATTAAAGTAATATGTATTAAATAGACTTATGATGCCAAATAATATCGTACTGTGTTAAATGCGAAATAAAAATAATATTGTACGAATTGAAGCAGTTTCTAGGGGTAGCTATGTATTAGTCAACATTGATTGGACATTTTGTTCATACTTTCGTTAGGCATTATCTTTTCATCGATACCCTTAACAAATGTCATTAAAGGTGATCGTATGTTACAGCAGGGTATATTGATTGATTATAAGCAACACACTGTCAATCGTTACATTATAATGGCCTCTTAATAACTTGATACTAATAGATTAAGGATGCATGTAATGAACAGGTTTCTTAATTTTATTCCAAAATAAAATACCTAAAGAAAATGAGCTCTCAATAAACGTATCTTGGTATAGATATATGATTGGTTGATAAACATGTTGACGAAAAAGTAATAGTAACCAAAATAAGTCATTTATTCTGCGTTAATTTACTTATTTTAGGTGGGTTAACCTCAGCTACTCTTTCCTTCTCTGTCCGTTTACAGTTCCAGTAACAAGAAACCGGCAAGGATGAGTATTATTGAAAATAAAAATAATATTGCGAAAATGCCCCCCCCCCCACTATCCCCTACTTATACTCTTGAAATGATGTTTTAAATGTGTTTATGTTTGCTATGGAAAGCAGTCAAATTACCATTGACGTTGATAGTGCAATGAAACAGTTATACTTACCTTTAATTAATTAATAATTGTTTTCCATTTGGTTTAGAAATCGAAATATCAACTCACGTCATCAAATGAACGTACTCGATAAAGACGCCCTAGATGCCGATCAATCAAGTAAGATGTATTTTCATGTCAACTAAGTTTCAGAATTTGAGATACGGAATACGGGATACCTATAATGATAATGTTATGGGCGAAGTGATTTTTAGTACGATTATATGCAAAAAATAGGACAAAAATATGGTATAACTTTCAAACAATAAATACTGGTGCACTTCAAAGTAAAGACACCAAAATAAATTCCTTTGAAACTATCTTACCAACTTGATCATTTTTCTAGATATCTTATGTAGATTAACACATTGATTCAATATGATGTATCACATCCTTTAGCACCTCGACAAAAATTGAAGTATATATAAAATAGAAAGAAATGAAGTTGTATAAGATAAAACACCGACAATATTATTTTACAGTTAATTGTAAGAAGAGACTGCCAGAAGGGAGGTAAGCTATGTTCTAAATGTTCTTTACAACTGTATAACGAAACCGACAAGTTTTAAACTAATTAACATACTAAATATTAAAGTTTATTATAGTTAGGATAATTACAGGTAATTGGCAGTGATATATTAATAGATCATGACATGTGTTAATGTGAAAATAGAAGCGTATTCATGTAACTTCACGGATTATCGTCACTGATTTCTGTAGCAGGAAAGAATTATCAAAGACACCTGTTGACGAGGAAAACTCACAAAACTCGCACAATTCTGGAGGAAGTGAACCTAGTAAGTTAATTCAAAATATCGATAGTAATTTAAATGAATCAATTAAAACGTAAAAACAGATTCATGTTACTTATTACACATCGCATGCACTAAACAAGAGATGCAGACAACATTTGTCAATGAGAATGACGTCCCAATGTCTATAAAAGAAAATTGATACAACTGTTCGATACTTATGTCATTGTGTTATACAGTCCACCAAGAGTAAATTGTTACTGAAGGTCATATGGAGCCACTGTGTATTAATAAATACTGAGTATTTAAATGATAAACTCTCAAATAGGTTTTTTGCACTATTTCGTGAGTAATTTGCATGTTTATCAGTTTAAGATATTTTTGTTCTCTTTCGCAGATTATTATTCTACAGTAGATGTAATTTCAGAAAAAGATCCCCGGATGTTGAATGAGAATGATATTTCCATCATTATGAATATCAAGATAGGAAAAATCTACAAAAGATGGATGGGATCTATTTATCTTGCCAATGAGACCAATAAGTGTGTTGTAGTAACAACTCTAACAGGCTAGTAAGATTATGATATACAATCATCGTACTTATTGAGTTTAAAGCCACGGTTAGATATTATATAATACAACGTCTGTATCGATTTTTGTGTGCAACAACGGTAAATTGTTGGCAATGTGCCCCTTTAAAATATCATTTAAAGATGAGAGGGGATTAAATGACATTGTGTACCAGTCCGAACTATATATTGATCCATGACTGTTTATGGTTCTGTTTCTAGAAACACTTTTTAGAAAGAAAGAAATTCATTGGGAGGCTTACATCAGAAAATGTCTCGAATTACCAGCATCGAACCATCTAGCAAAGATCGAGGCTATATCTATACAAAGCAGTGAGTTGTTATTGTCCATATTTTATTAATCAAGTAATAGTATATTGTTAATCTATGTTAGTGAAATACAACCAAATTAAAATAAAGTCCATACACCCATAATTGTTCCGTTTTTAAAACTCCGAGGGTAAATATGTCCGCCATGTGGAATAAAAAGAAAATGCATATAACGATGACCTGATATGATCTTCTGGTCATAATGTATATGTGAACAAGAAGCTTATATTTTTATTACCATCTAAATGAGCTTTCCTATGCTACAATAATTATATGCAGGACATTCCACATACGTTAACGTATTTTACTATAAACACGTTTTCTTTAACGTAGTTTCTTCTATTTTTTTCTTGTACTGTTTAAGATAAACTGTTTCTTATCAGTGAACACCTCGTTTGTGAAAGTATGCACAAAGTCTTGTCACGTGACACTAAAGATGAAAAGGACTTATACTGCTGTAGCTCATTAACAGTTCCTGACGTCATCAAACATATATCAGGAATTTTGGAAGGAATGGACATTCTAAATACGTTCGGGGTAAGTAATGATAGAACCTTCGCACTAAATATGTAGCAACCTAAACAACGTATTTTCATATAGCTGAGTTATTGAGTATTATCGTCATCGTCAATGTTTATTATAAACCTATCTTCCTGTTTAAAAGATCATTTCTAAGTAAACAATGTGTTTACAATTTTGTTCCATATGTGCTTCTCTTCACATGAACCAAAGTTATTGTTTTTCATCTTCGTTAAGTTCCTTCACCCTGGCTTAACAACGAAAAAGGTTTTGCTAACAAAAGGAGGACAGGTCAAATTATTTGACTTCTGTCTGGCTCGCGATGCACCGAGAATAGCTGCTCTCAAGAAAGAACAGGTAAAATGTAAAATGTAATTATATTAATTACAAGATTATGATCAAATAATGTGTTCAAAAGACAAATATATAATATCATCCAGTCAAAGCACTCAAAAAGCCGTCAAAATATTTTAATTAGCGTAATATCCTGGTGTAAGACACATCCGTAACCTTGAAACCTGTTAACAAAAATAGCCTGAGCTTTTCCTTTGGAATAATGCTACACGTTAGGCTTGTGCGTTCAAACTTTATATCGATGTCTCAATGTTAAAACATGTAACAATTATCTGTGTCATATTAAATGTATTAATGGAATAACGAGGTCTATGATGTACATATATAACAAAGAACAACATAAACATATTAACTTAGCCTTCAGTGTGATTGCTTTTATTTCAAAATGCTTCGATTAATATTGGATGATAGTATTTACCATAATTTGATCAAGTTCTCCACACACTCCCTTTAAGAATTTCATATTGTAATAGATAGTTTCAGAAAACAAACAGTCGCCCCAATGCAGAACCAATGTTTACCGTGCAGCTAACTCAATTGTGGTTTAATACAACATTTTTTTCACATTTCTTTTTACAGCAGATTCGTTCCTTGACTTTGAATCAATTTCCACCTGAAATGTTAATGTCGAATCAATATACGCAATCCAGTGACGTGTGGTCTACAGCAGTAGCAATATGGGAGATTATGAAAGCAGGTAAATCAAACTAAATTCCTATGAAAGCTTAATGCAGTTGCACGAAGAGAAAGTATCGACACTTATTTCAATTATGTAGCATAACATTGAACCGAATATAGCTATGTCACACTTGCAACAAAAAGGTATACGGTGATGTTCATATATGTATAAATGAATCTGTATATAAAGACATCTTGCGATTTATCACATGGGATACCATCGATTTACTACCAATTGTGTTATTCTTACAATTTCCTTCACGGACGACTTAAAATAATGTATTCATCCTAGTAACGATATTTAAGGACAATTCATTAGCCTTGAACGAATTAGAAACAAGAAATAAGATACCATCTAAGGTACTGGTTGCACCTCCTGCATCAATCAACATGCAGTAACTCTGGTGTATGCCCAGTCTTAAAAGTTATATACCAGAATCAATGATTCTAAAATCTTAATTTTGTAAGGAATCCCACCATTTCCGGTTGACCGGGAAGTTAGATTTGACGAGGAAATTATCAAACCATCAGTACCCTGGCCCGAGAAGTACTTACAGATAAGGTAAGGAAACATATGCTTCTTCCATAATCTAGTTTATTGCCAAAATGAGACTTTTAATATGTTATTTGAACACAATAATAAAGTAATCGCATAGTGTACGACCGTTATGTATCGTGTTCGAGTTTTGTATCTGGATGTAGAACTGGGAACATTTGGAAAATGTAGAAGAAAGTTACTCAGTTATTTTTTCACATTTTGGTTTACTAAGTGTATTATGCAATACAGACAACATAGTACCTTAAGGAACACTGACTTTCTCTCCATACAAAATCCTGATTAATGAATGTTTTCGTTGTTGATTATGTTACAGCGATGTCGTCCTTATTTCATTTGTAAGGTTTAACGCTTTACTTAACTAATTGATAGCCCAAAACATTTCATAATGCCTTAATTTGTTTCAAGCATCTTGTAGTTTACATTTCATTAAGATCTACAAAGTAGATTCACATCTCGTTCATTCAGTTTTTGTCGACTATTTTTCAAATATTTACAGAGATAAAATCTTGTTCGATTGTTGGAATTATAACTGTTCTCTTCGACCTTCCATTCATCAATTGAGAGCAACATTCGTAGCTGTAAGTAATCCATTACTCACATAATGTATCAACCAGTATTTAGAATGGTGAGAGTTAACAACAGTATACTTTGCTAAATAGTTTGCTCATCCCTGATTTTATATTCTACATTACGTACTCATGTTATCCCTCAACAGATATTTGAGAAATTAATCACGGACAGTTCTTACGAGATACCGATACCTACGACGTATTTACCTATGAGAACCCCTGATACCACTCAACCTACCTATGCAGAACAAATCTACCATGCTGGAAAGTGAGCTGGGTGTCGCAGGGCTCTGATATTGGATGTAACGGCTGGACGGTGCGGTATCTGGAGAGCAAATGATGCTGTTGGAGCTACTTACCACGGTAGTTCTAACATGCTGGAATTATACGCTACGCCAAAAAAGGGTCAACAATACACCATGATGATGTATAACCTAACGATGGTGGTGTAAATTGAAAGACGATGATGTAAGACCTAACAAAGATGATGTAGAATATACGATTATGATGTAAAATACACGATGATGAGGTGACAACTAACAAGATGATTTAATAATATAGAATATATGATAAATATTCGATAATAAGAACTTTAGATTGGTTCACTTTTATATGATGATATGGTTTGGATATAACACTTTTCACGCAAAAGCTTTATGTTCATGTGCTACGGAATCCTTTAATGGTAGTTGATATAATTCAGCATGAAATTCACACAAATTTCACACACTAGACTTGAGTAAAACCTGTTAGCCAATCAACGATGTTGTATAATGCGAACCACACATAACAAAACATTAACAGCCTAACTGACGGGCGGTTTTGGAAGTGCAAGACTTTTTATCAAAGAAAGGTCAACCAATTTTCCCAGAAGTATTATTACATCATATTCATAACCAAAAGCCAGCAATTAAATAACGCTGCTTTTCTCTTCCGTACCTGTTTTCAGCTCCCTTCCATCCCAGAAGATTAATTACTTGTTGAACACCGTTGTTAACCCTTAGAGTGTTTTGAGTTTGATTTATTGCCACATAATATAAATACAATGGTGGTTAAGTTAAATCACTAGCAGGTGGAGGTAGACAGAAAAAGCAGAGCTTTTACAAGCATTCTCCTTTTACGAAATCAATAAATGAAAGAATACAAATTATAAGAAAGAGGAAGAAGGAAAGAACAAAGAACAAAGAAAAAAAAACGCAAGAAACAAAGAATCACTGCTTAATGATAATAATCGTTGAGTAAAATTGATTTCATTTTTCTTTGAATCTTAAATAGTTTTAGATTCATCATTGTGTTGTCCAAACTATTCCAGATTGTATCTCCAGAATTGATAAAAAGTCGATGAGTCGTCGTAGAAGTGAGTAAATTTTACGGAAATGTTGACAAAAGCGTGCATTGTAGTTATAAATGTCAAAATTCGCAGGCAAAAGTCCATGACATATTTATACATAAATTGAGCCAATTGGAATTTGTATGTGTCAAAGATATTTAAAAGTTTGAAGTTAGAAAATATGATATTACTCTGCGCACGATGACTAGAGTTTGTAATCAGGCTGATGGTTTTCTTCTGGAAAGTAAAGAGGCGATTAAGGTAAGATAGAAAGGGCTTTTCCCTATATTATATCCCAGTAAGACAGTTTTGATTTAATCAGGGAATCTTGCAGTGTTTTAAGTGTATGCGATTGTACAATATAGCGATTTTTATGAAGTATTTCATTAGCCTTTGAAATTTGAGGGCATTGTCTTTTGATATGATACTTCCAGGTGAGATTTAACCTAGAAATTTAACTTGTTAGCAAGAGGAATATCATCATTATCAATAAATACGTTAACAATATCAACCTTTCGCTGAACAGGACGAAATAGTATACAATTGATTTGCCTACATTTAAAGGCCAATTATTTGCTTAAACAAGTTTAATACAGAATATAGTTCAGAGATAACGACACAAGTGCACAATGAATACCACTGTGCTTAAAAAGAATACGTCTGTAAAGTGTGTAATGTTAAGAATGTGAGAACAGTTACACACGTCATTGATGCATGTTATAAGATCACGTAGTGGTCCACAGAACCATTTGGGAGGCCGCAGCTTACTGTACTGGTCATAGAAGTTTGATCATTAATGCGAACAACATGTTCTCTCTTGGAAGATAGCTAACGAACCATATATATTTAACCCCACGAGTTCCATAATGGCTAAGCCTTTTTTAGTAAGATGTAATGGTTGAAAGTGTCGAATGCTTTAGACGATTTCAAAGACAGCAAAGTAAATTCATTGTTATTGAGGTTAATATCGAAGAACTGAACTGTATCTGCTGCCGCCATATAAGTGGAAAGATTCTCATGAAAACCAAATTGACGTGATTAAATGATATCATTCTTGTTTAGGGAGTCTGTGAAATTTAAAAACATAGTTTTTTTCGAGAACTATAGAAGATGTAGAAGAAAAATCGAGATTAGTCGGTATTTTGAAAGCACAGATGGATCACTAGTTTTTTTAAATAGTCGTTATTCTAGCAACTTTCATACCATAAGGAACAATACCACTAGAGAGGGGAAGGTTGCAAGTATAGGTGAGCGGTTCAAGAAGATTTTCGCAAGTAAAAATTATATTGACAGTTATACCGTCAGTCCCAGCCGCTGAACCTATCATAAAATTATGAATAATTGAAGAAATTTCCATACAGTTAGTTGAGGAAATAAACATAGTATTAGGGTAAGAGTTTATAAGAAAACTACTGAAGCCGAGATTACCTTTTTCAATATACCCAGCTTAGTTCAGACCGAAACTAGACCATTGACCATTAAAGCAATTAACAACCCTTAATTCTTCGCTATTGTAATTTATTCTAAGTAGGCTTGATGTTTCGGTCATTGCAGGAGGCTGAATGGCAAGTGTTATTAGTCAATTCAGCCTCTGCAGAAGATCCTGCTAGGCTAAAAAGGTCAGGCCTACTTTCTTTTACTCATTCATTGTGCTTACATTGTATTATACATATTTTGGTATTGTAATTTATTCTAAAATGCATTTCTTCCCTACCAATTATTTCATTTATAGTTCCACAGGTTTCCTTCTGAATATTTTTATTTTCACTCAAAAATATTGCTATAGTAAAACTTTTTTGAGAGCTTTATAGTAGGAATAAGTATATTTTTGAAATTAACGTAGATGAACTTATTTCGAAGAGATCTGTTTGGGGGTACGATTTGTAAAGTATTTTCTTAAGTAGCAATTGATTTAATAATTCAATTAGTAATCAAATGATTGCACTTGCCTGACCCCTTGACGCCAGTGCGCTTAATAGGATAATGTTTGGCATAGATCTCACTTATTAAACCAATTTTTTTTTTACAAGCATCATTTACATCTGTTTTTGTGTACAGCTGATGCCAATTGAAGTCGTTGAGCTCAAAGGAAAATATATTATAAATACCCGTCGACGTATTCCTTTTTATTACATAACTGGTAGTACAGTATGAGCAATTTGAAGAATTAAACGCAGCTGAGCATATAATACGTCAAAATGAAGAGATTGACGTCATTACAGAAATGTTATCAATTTAAGTGGAATTTCAATCAGTAATCCTGGTAGTTTTTTTTTTTATAAGCGGCGTTAATTAATCAGAGTACATAGTATCTCAGAAAGTGGCAACATGACCATCAGAGTCATACTTGAGGAGGTCAATATTAAAATCACTGAGAAAGGAGCATGATTTCTGACCCAGGTTAATGGCATTTAGCAGGTTGGACATCTCATCAGTAAAAGTAATCACGGAACCATCTGGCGGTCGATAAATACACCAATTATGCAGTTGCGGTATTGGTGTATAGCTTCAATAATTACAAATTCAAAAGTACTGTAATTGAAATTAAGATCATACCTTGTTTATACTGAACAACATTACGAATGTAAAGCCAACTCCATCACCACCTTTATCAGTTCTATTAACATGAATGAAGTTATAGTTATCCACTTGTCACATATTTGAATCCAAGTCTCAGAAATGGCAACTATTGAGACTCTACAGTCTAAGTCGTCATGAATTAGATAACGAATATTATGATGATTTTTCCATTAACTACGAGTAAAGTGAGATCCAGGTGGCTGAAGTGCACTATAACAAATTGTTTGGAATTTGGTAGTTTCTATCGTAAAGATACACATTATAAAAATATAGTTAAACTGTTATGACATGACAAGAACCGAGTTAGAGAAGTCAATAGAAAAATGCTAAATACCTGTATTTTGTTTTATGTTTTTACAAATTTGGTAAATAATATCCGTCACGACACATCTACAGGATAAGGAGGGGGTAAACTGTTACACTGTACGTAACTGCCATGTAAATAATATGAAAACCAACATTTTTTACATGCAACTAATCATCATGCAAAATCAAATTGAAACTAAGCTGCCTGTGCATGATGTACGGTGCAACGTTGGATGAACCTATGCAACAAAATAGCAAACCGCAATTATGTGATTTAATGTAAAGTTTATACATCGAAATGTGTATTATGCTAAATGTATCCCAGTCAGTTTGTAGGTGGGTTTCCATTTTCTTATGGAAGGAAAGTGTTGATGGTGGGAGCGAAACATTGGAAAGGAGTAGGTTGTTTCGACTATACTCTAGTTAGTTATTGAAGAAAAAGATGGTTATTGAAGGAACGAATCACATATTTAACATTGTTGCTACAATAACAATGAACTAATCAAACGGTGTAGATTAAGTTTGTTTTTGTTCATTCGATTTAACTTACTACTTAAAAATCACGGTACATAAACTAAGCGCTGTCAAGAACAAAACAGTGTTTGTCCGTTTACTCCTTGTCCTTCGACTTCAGTCGCCATTCCATGCTGGATGTGTGCTCAATGTTTGTCCTTTCCTTTGATTAGACCTTCCACACTTCACCTCTGACCCCTCATAATGAAGATCTTCAGTATTTCATCCCAGGCTATGTTTGGAAGTTTTTGATAGACCTTTAAGGATAATTTTACATATTTAAATTGTAATAATTATAAATTTGACCTCAATCTCCGTTATTATAAGAACCACACACTTTTTTATGGTACTGTAAAACAATCACTCTTTGCTTCTTTTTAGCACTAACCTATTGATATCTGACCTTTCAGCTAGTAATTGTAACCTGCAAAGAACAACCGGATATACACATATTATCCCTCAAGTATGATATCAACATAATCTCCTTGTCAGAGTACATTTAAAGTTCTGATTGCTTTATCTCTATATTCGTGTTTTGTGAATACAGATGGGACAGTAGAAGACTTATCAATGGCATGTGCGATTAAATCCAACCCAAAGTGGTGACAAATCAATAGGCAGATTTGCCATTAAGTGTTCATCAGAAAGTATATTAATACTTTAGAATCATATAATACGAACAATGTTAGTCTTTATTTTGAATTAATTCAATTTTGGTTGTCCGATTTCTCATCAACAAGTCGATAAGTGATTCGTCAAAGAAGCAAATCACTCTTATACTTTACGAAGCCCGTTTTGGAACCTCAACAACACTGAAGTAACTTAAACTCATTTATTCAATTTTATTAAACTCTTACTGTATTATTGAACCAAAACTGAAAGGACCAAAGGTATGTTTCTCGTCCTTCGATACTTTGTTTGCTACATAACTAGTACATGCTAAACCCTTAAAAACCACGACAGCTTAACGCAATAACATATTGATGACAGCACAATATAAACTACATACAATGAAGTGCTGTATATACAGAAGCCTATGTTATCTACAAACCTATGAATACTCTCAGTATTAACACAAGCAAAGTTTGATCCAGGTTATAGCACTGTAAATAGTACTATAAAAGGTGTTGCACACCATTATTAACCATGCACCTCAACCACAAACCGTTCCATCAAGGACTACTGAATGAAACGTACTCTTTGACAGTTGTTTTAATATGGTAATATTAAGAGTATAACTTGAAGTGATAACAATAACTGTTACTGGTTCTTATACATAGCTTCTTGATCACTTAGGTGTCTACTGCTTTTATATTCGTAAATTCCATTATCGTTTCGGTAAACATCCTGCGCACTTACTAACTTGAAATATATAATACGTGTCATAAATTACCGAGAGGTGTTTTAATTTTTGATGATGATCTTAGATAACAACAAGTTTTTTCATATCTGCTTTGATGAAAATATATATATGAATAAAGTTCAATCATAATTGAAGAGTGATAGTACATTGGAATTTTGAACTTTGGACTCAGCCACTATGGTGGAATTATTGATAACAATCGTACACACAGTAAACATACATACACTATGCGAACCAGGGATACGTCTGGTTTCAGGTACAGCTGCATCCTACACGACTAAGTTAAACAAAACAAACCACTGTATGGTTTTGTAACCCTTATAATGTTCTCATTTATTTTGAAGGAATTTAACTGATATTAACACAAGGAGAGGCCAATTGGTCGATAAGTTGCAAAAATAATTAAACTCAACCAGCTGTGGTATATTGAAACATTCCACGATGAGCTTGGTATTGCAGCGTACGTTTTCTAAGCCGAAAAGAGTTACAGTTAGATGCGCTGACTTAAAGCCAATTGCAATGACAAACCAGGGGATACCCACATGTAACAATGGCCGCTTCCCAGCTTTAAACACTAATCAGTGTATCTTGAAACCATAAGACAGACATTTTGGTAAACAACATTAATGAAATAATTAGAAGATGAATTGGCACGGTAAGCATTAATATGTATTTGCAAATACAAAACAATACTATGTGAGAATCACAGGAGATGTGAATGTTACAAAAAGGTGTTAAAAACCAAACGTACGACTTATTATAATTGAAATTAAAACTGAGAAACACAATGTCATATATATGACTACAGCGATGACATCGCGCACAAGGCTGATCCTAATGTCATTTTTTTGTTTATGAAATAAATCAATTCATCAGTGCATAATAAATGTAGATTCACGTGTATTCCGACTGCAAATAAGAAAACTAAATTGAGACAGGGCTCAGAGCTGACATTTCGATTAATATAAAAGGCTTCATGAAAGCATTGTATTTCTTATTAAAGAAGGTTTATTAATTTAATTTTTCTTCTTTTCCTTTTCGGTGCTGAGTTTTTTTTTTCTCTTGACACTGAGAAATATCAGTCAGCATGTTGGTTTCATAAATATTGTTATTAAACTTTTGCAAGTTGTATACTACGCGTTGTTCTCTTGTTCTCTTGTCCACTTCTCCCACTCTCCATTTTTGCATAAACGCTCATAAGGGGCATCTTCAGTCTTGCGAAAAACTGCCAATTGAAAAGAACATTTTTAGTTTTAATACGTCATTACAACTATTTGAAACCAAAGCATTTACATGTATTTCTTTATTTATATTTTCTTCTCCTTTGATATAGGTGTTCAATGGATTATAAGACAAAAGTATAAAAAGAGCTGATATTTAGTTAAAGCAAATATTGCTATACATCTTCGTAAACATGTCTTTATATTGATCGATTGATGAACCATGGCAGCATATATTTTCTTGATGTAGTTAATTTTTCAAGGTCATCCAATCATCTCAGTGTTTAAAAATGAAAACGCTTGCTTGCTTAGAGCCTCAAATTTTACGTTCTTCGAAATAACTTTACCATCCTAACTCAGTTTGATTAGCTACTCGAAACATGTTGTTTTGTTTATGTTATTGAATATCTACCTTCAATCTTCTCAATATCAACAATATCCTGTAGTTCATCTTGTGAAAGTCTTTCTGGGGTTTTGCTCTCATAAAACCTTGCGCAAACGAAGAGTAGAACAAATATAAACAGTATTAATCTTTTGCAGAGGTTGACTTCTCAAAGTATGTGTGTTACTTTTTATTGGTTGATTATAAGAAGTCTCTGAAACGACAAACTGTTCATTCCAAGTAGAACACATAGTAGATTTTTATACGAATGGTAGCCTTAACATTTTCAAAAGTAATCTCAATCAATTCGGAGGAAATATAAAATCGTTAACAATTCTCTTATATGAAGTTCTATGCCGTCAATTTTAGAGTTCAACATGTCTAGGGCTTAAAGGTGAAGGCTATTAAACAATAATTCTAACCTTAATTTCTTAATTGATTTTTCGGGGGATATAAATTTAAAAAAAGGAAGACATTTAAACAGTAGTGTTCCGTGTATTATGGCCTATGTGAATAATGATTACATAATCTTTAAGGCAAATAGCAGTAACATATTAGCTATATCAGCTATTAAACAATGTAAATTTGTGTAATTATTTTCATTATTAGCGGACACAACAAGATAGGACATTGGTCTATATTTTATCAGTTTATTATATATGACAGCTTTATAACTGACAACTTGGCCTGTTAAAAAAATACTTAACGTGAACGTTATTTACGCTAGACAATACTTAATATTTAATATAAAACTCATGAGAAGAAAGTAAACAAATTCAAAAGTCACTCACTTTATTTTCTTCGTCATTTGTGGAACCTTTTCCATGACAGCTTTGAATTTATCTTTGTTTGCTAAATGGACCCCGTGAAAGACAAGCCAATCGTCGATGTTTGGTAAACCGCTCAATTGAACAATTGGGAAGTCCCCATGTATCTCCAAAGATTTAAACGTGGTCTGTCGGCCAAAAGTATAAATATCAGTGTATATTTATTTGTTTCGGCAAAACGCTTTTGTATCATCGACAGTTTTTCCGCCGTTTCATCTGCGGGGGATTTGCTTTGATGCACACTATTGACAGTGGGTGTGACTCAAGTAGAATGCTATACTAATGGTAAACCAAGCGAAATTTCTGACGATACTGCAGGGAGACTCGATTGCTTGTCGTGCTTGATGATTGAACTTCTACAGTAAATCAAGACACCAAATTCCGACAGATATGTAAAAAAACGTATAATCAACATTGGGGCCGGCCATCGACTCAAAGCGTAAAGTCATAGAGAGAAGGAACTCAAGAAGCTGTTCATTTACTGCAATGTTAAATATATAAAAGTAAGACGGCTTGATGTTGGGACGCTGTCAAAATCTTCCTCAGGCGGCCACGACGCAACAACTAAGGATACATTTAAGCTAGATGATGAACAGACCAATGAACATGTAATCGAACAAATTATATAGGTTTATAATTGAAAACAAAACAGAAGATAACATTTTCAGATGGATATAAATTTAGTTAATGCGGAGAATTGGGACTAATAATGTAGGGAGTATAATTATTACGGACGATTTACCCAAATCAATACAGTATGAAGACAACTTACATTATCTAATAGAAAAGCAAGATTGCATGAGAAGCAATAATGCTAATCGGATAATTTAAAGCAGTTTGCACATCGATGCTTTTGGTTTACAAGGAAACAATAATTTTGATTTACTAATTTAGATAATACAATGGTTATCATACCATCTATACCTTCTAGGTTAAAATTTCTAACTGAAAATCTGACTGTGTTTGGTACTAGAGGATATATAGTAGTAGCTAAGTCCTTACCTCTGCCTCCTTGCACTTCTTCAACAAGTGCAGTATTGCGTCTTGGTAATACTCTTCTGTGCTATGATGGAACACCAATTTCTTCATTTGTAACATTTTAGCATATTCTTTGTATTTTTCATCATCTTGCGTTCCTACTTCCAGTAAACATGCTAATATATCAAAGTTACCATTTTCTACAAGTTTTTCGATAGTCTGAAGCTTTTCTGCAAAGAACATGAACAAATCTTGTTCCAGCATTGTACTGTTTGTATCTAATTGAATCGAAGCAAACAAGCGAGCAATTAATGGAGATTGTGTAATAAAATCTTTACAATGATAAACAGTTTCCATCTGAAATTGCCAATTTTCCAGAATATCTTCAGCAAGTTTGTAATTCAAGGGTCTGGCCTCGGGATTAAGTGTTTGATCTTTCGATTCCTGCTGCTTTTCCTTTAACATTCTGTACTCTTCCATGTTTTCCTCAAGTTTTTTATCTTCATTTTCTTGCCAAATTTTTTCAAAAAATGCAGTTCTTTGGATTTCGTTAAATCCTATAACGTCTATTCTTGTGTAAGGTTTGCTCATAACGTTCAAGTCCTTGTCAATGTTACAAGAGGTTACCCATAATTTCATATTTCTAAAGTTACCGATATAACCCTTCAAGATATGCTCCACAGTTAGTCTCTTCTTACTGACTACATTCGATATATTATTATCATCATTATGAAGTCTTGACCAATTGCTAATACCATCTAACATTACAATGCTGTCTTTCCTTTCTAATTCCAAAATTAAACTATTCGCTTCATCAACAGACTTTTCTCGGTTCAACATTTTCATGAGTTCATCCAATATGCAAGCGTCTTTGGAAAGATATTGTAGCTGAAGGTAGATCAGAATAACATCTTTCATAATTTCCCCATTCTTCCACTTTCTGGATATGTCACGAAACAAATGAGATTTGCCAATACCAGGCTCGCCGACAAACAATACCCGGTTACCCTGGTCGCGCTTGGATAATACAGTAATCAGTTCATCGGCTTTATTCACATTTGATATGTCGTTGTCTGTGTATGTTATCGTGTACTGACAGTCACCACACCAGCTGTCACTGAATGAGACTTGTTTTAATTCTTCCAACATATTAGTCTGCTTTACTTCTTCCAACAAAGTTCCTAACGAAAGAATATCAGAATAACAAACATTCATTTAAATGGCATTGTTATGTACTTCCACCCAAAAGTCTCCATCAAACTCAGAGAGACTACGTATCATTCATCCTTTCAATATGTTATATTAAAAAATGAGGCCATTTAAGATCTTTTCAATTCATTCCACTGGTTAATATTTACCCTCCCCCCCAAAAAAAAAAAAAAACACAAAACAAAACAAAACAAAACAGAGCAAACAAACGATGCCATGAAAGCTTATTATTTTATGTGAAAGTCGCATTCAGGTACAACAGGCATTTTGAAAGAACATGAACTATTTGATTGAAGCCCTTTTACAATTTAATTAAACGTTCAGTTGTACCTTCTAAAATAACGATATATTCTGGCAAGGGCATCTCCCAAAAATTCAAGAGGCGACAAGCGCAATTCCATTTTCAGTAACCAATTTACTGTCCGAACATAAACTAGTTAACCGGTTAACCGTCCACATTGACACAGTGTGTTGTCGTGGGCATGGGTAAGGAATGTACTACGAAGGGCAGCAATATAATTTAGCCTATCAAGCAGATTCCATGTTTCTTATCTATATTTGGTACCTGCAGCCGCCAGGATATGGCTCCCTCGGGCTTTCTTCCTTAGGACAGATTTTTAAATTTCCATTAAGGTGAGTCTTAAGAGAGCATATGGCTTCATTTTTCTTTTGTTTTTGTGAAGGCCGGTTTTACTGGACGAATGATTTTGCGTAACCTGTTACCAGGTCCCAGGCCGCCGTACCGGTAGCATTGGCTCAGTTACGTTGCTCTCTGGTGGTCATTCTTAAGATTTTAGGTAGTACAGTAACATATCTGGCCATGTAATCAATTACAATCCGATAGGAAGGTTGTTTTTGCAAATTCGGCCGACGGAGCTACTTGTAACTTGACAGGGTATACCAAAAGCGTATGGGGCAGATCGATTCTGAGACAGACATGCAGTTACTTAGAATGGCATTTGAGATTTGGTAATTTGTTATACAATATCACCTGTATACGTGAAGCAAGTTTTTCCTATTGTGTACACTGTTTTTAGCTGGGAGCACAAGGGGTGCGGCGATGCGCCCAGAACTTGGAGCATTTCCAGATAGTTTTTGTCCTATGCTGAAAATTGCTCAGTACATAAATATATGTCCGAAAGTTAAATTACTCTTTCACACTGTGAAATCACTAGACAGTCATGGCTCATACTGTAAGTACTGTTCAAGTCCTGTAACACATGTAACGCATGTCACGAACACAAACCAATAATAACTGATGCACGATTGTGGATCATTAAGAGTAGTTACTGTAGGCCTAACAACCACTGAGTGCGAGTTCTATAATACGCGATTCTAAAATGAGTTGTATCTAGTCGTTTTATGCCATAAGGAGGCCTACAGATATACCCAAACATGGCCTTTCATTCTCGGCTTGACAAATTGGCGTAATTTAAAGAGAGGATTGAACTGGAATCAAGCTGTACGGTACCTCCTCTACTTCAAACACATGGCTAATTCAGTAACTACTGGTGCCATCTGTAACACATGTTCCTACTGTTCATGTCCTACAACCGTGCATCAGTAATTACAACTCTGTGTTCGTAACACGGTAACACGTGCTATATGTGGCACCAGCATTTTACTGTACTAGCTATGAGTATCGGCTAGTGGTAAGTATTTCATACCCCGTATGGTGATATCGGAGGGGTGTGGGCAGAGCCCCATTGTTTATGGGAGTTAGCTGTCAGTCGTAGCAAGCGTAATTCTCGAATGTCGAAGTGAATGTCGGAGAGAGTAATTACAATTCTCCGGAATGTACTTTAAGGAAGGTGAGGGATCTGGTCACAACATTTTGATATTTTGACTTTGAAGTTGCTCCATTTTCTTTGATTAAGACTCAGTAAAGTTAATACAGTTCACTAAATATATTTGATAACCCCTCTGTGGTCCAGAAGCTAACTTCCTGGTAGCTGTAGCACTTTGGTGTAATTATTTCTGTAGCATCTCCTTTTCCACTAATAAAACATATAAGAGTGTTCCTTCGGTAGGTTTAAAGTCCATACAACTATGTCATATGCAGATCGTAAGGAGTTGAACATTGTTAAATATTGTTTCAAAAATTACAAAACATGGTAGTTTTACATGCAATTACCGTTCGTATAAGCGAGATTTCTCACAAGGGAGATAAAATACACAGTTGGTAGAATCTCTTCTAGAAGGAAGAAATTATCACAAAACATTTTACACCCTCCCACTCCCGTAACAACGATAGTAGTTTCGCCCATGGTTTATATACGTTATTATATTTAAATGGGCAAGTTACACCCACATGACATTTTGAAGAGAGTAGTTAAAAATGGAATTGCTAGATTATCACAGTTGGCTACACTTAAAACACACATAGTGGGTTGAATTGTTAAGTTGTTCAAATATGAGATCATGAAATCAAAAAGTACTAAACCTGATTTTCAGGATGTGTTCTAAAAGGTATTCCGTTGTCTATGTGACATATTATATACTTATTTTGAATTTTGGAACATGCTCTGCGCTTAAATCGGTGTATAAGATTTACTTAGGAAGCAGATGTGAAAACTCTCCGTCTTCTAATAACGACTAAATAACTTTAACTAATGAACATACTTTACCCAATACATTACCTTGCCGTCCACCGTGCCGTCGATGTAGCTTATAATAAAATATAGCTAAAGCAAAAAGAGTTATCCCCAAGACAGCCAAAACACACGTAACAATTACTTGCGTTGGAGAGCTCGTCTGTTTCGTGTTGTCGTCATTGCATTCTTCTGAAAAGACATTAAGTTCACTAATTTGTTGATGTAAATATAGTCAAAAATAGTCAATTAACTTCGAAGTTAATTGACTATTTTTTGTGATACCATAGCTCTACGTTTTCCAATAAACCTCCACGGTTTCTTATCTAATCAGGTAGAATAATCAACACATCACTTGTACAATCTTATACTACATATATATTTCTTCCTACATTATATATGAATTATGACAATGGGAAAAAACAGGTCGATGTAATTTATTCGTGTTGCGTCTTCTGCTATATACAATTGGGCTTTGATAACATTATGTAGCTGCAAATAAAGAGATAGTGTTTATCACTAAAGAACAAATAATAGTCATTTTTGTTCTAACTGTAATTAACTTACCTTATCTTATTTCATAGTTTACATCTTGAATGTCATTTGAAAATCAGTTATATTACATGTAAAAAATCATTTTTAACTGAGCACAATGGATGCTCAGCGTTTGAAAGACTTACCTGATCGAATGTTAACTGTCTTATTTCCTATTGTCAGTATCTCTCGATCGTAATAAACAGAGCAGCGAAATATAGCATCTTCAGCACATTTCAATTCGAAGAGAATAGTAGTAGAAATATTCCAGGCATCCGTTATGTTATTCTTGATCTCAAATGATGTCTTCTCGGTGAATGTAGTATTATGTCCTTCGACACTCCAATACAAAGTAACATTCGGGCGTACCTGTTCTATGTAACAAGTTAAACTAGTAGGATCGTTGGATTTAACTCCTACGATGCATTCATCGCAGTTAGAACAAGACTGGACGAGAGGACACGGAGGTGTCGGCGTGACTTCAAGAGAATAAAAGTATATACACCTGGATTAATATAGGTTGCAAAATTGCATTTTAGTTTAAATTAATTGTAACAATAACTGTGAACTTAGGACCATTGAATGATAGTGCATATCATTTTAACTGAAGATATTTTTCCCAAATTGCATCCGATGTTCCCTTTAAATGTATAAATGTAGTGAAGTTGGACAATCTGTGTGATGTAAAGTGCTACAAATTTGTCTACACACATAAAATCTCAACAAAACAATCACAAATTATTGAACAGAATAGCTGATCACACATATTTGTAACTCTGAACATAATGACGGAATATTTTAAGATCTGAACAATGCATATTTCAAGACTGAATCTTAAAAAAGAAAAAGAAAAGAAAAAGACAGGAAAGTAGAATGGCAATGCAAATACCAAGCATCATAATTGGTAGACTTCTCACCTATTATCAAGACTGAAATAGACCGTCTCCACACGGTTCCGTTTTCAAAGATTACAGCATATGTGTAAGAGGCCTCGTGATCCAGCCTAGCATTGATAATTTTCATATTACCTTCAGAAGTAATGTCATAATGGTCATCATCATACTTTTCTCCACCCTTTACACCATTCTCTAATTTAAGTATTGGTTTGGTCAGTGATATCGATCCCTGGTACCAATAATATCCCTCGACGTTACCGCCAACGTCACAGTATATGGTGTTGGTTTCCATTCTTTCGACATATTGATTTGAAAGACATGTTTGGCAAAAACCTGCAAAAAAGTAAAACAACAACAACAAATTCGAAAGTATTGTTGAAATCTGTACGTGAAAATCTATCACATTTTCCAATATTTTTGTAAACATAGATTTTGTCTTCCTTTTTCGAGGACTTTTTCATGGAAGCGTTTGCTACAGTCCTCGATAAAACTAACTTCTTAAGGGGAGTGAGTACCGTCACTTAAGGCTTGCTAATATGTGATAAGTCCGCAATAATGAAACATTACAAAAGTAATTTTGATATTTTGAAGACCATTCAAAAGCAGCGCTAAAGGTTCATGATTTATTTATAGAATTACGGCAATGTGTTTTAAATTACTCTTTTTTCACCCGAAGTTTATCAATTAAATAACTAGCATATAATTAGTCTACCATGTTGGTTCAGCTCCTCACATGAAACAGAAAGCTCAACAGCTATAATTGTGACTTAATGAACTGAAATAAAACGTTTAAAATGTCCTAACATTTTTCCAATGGATATGGTATTGAAAGTCATTGAAGATATCAGAACATATTTTATTGGTTAGTTAGAATCTGCAAGCCACTGATTCATTAGAGTTATTATTACTGATCAACCAATGAATCAATAGTACTGACTGTACCGAGGAGCCAGCGTCATTATCACTTTAACCTCGAATGATCGTTGCAGAGACTGAGCATACTTTACAGGTGAACGTCTTGAAAACCAGAATGACAATGAAGAAAAATCACTATCTATCATACATTTCATTTTCTTAAATTATAACATATATCACATACAATTATGATATGACTTTCCTTCATAAACTAATTGCCAGACACTTTTTCTGTGGATTTTTCTGATGTATGTAATTGCTCTATAAAGAGTAGATATACTTCAACAGTCCGTAGCTACTTCATCCCAGCACCACAGAATCCCATGAATGTGTTTCTCCTTCAATGCACTGTTTTTGTATTCTTTTTAACAGTATTATAAGTACGTTACCTTCCACCACGAGGATGGATAACATGTAAAAAGACGAAAACATTATCATGAAGTCGAAGTGCCTGATGCTATCTGAAATTAAAATAGAAGATAGTGGGTTCAATAACGTAAGGCCTCACGTAAAGAAAATTGACAACAAGCAACTAATTGGAAGCATTTGAAAAACACAGGGAGAGGGACAACTATGACAACATTTAACGTGAGCAATGAACTAATATCAAAAACTTACTGCCATTAGTAACGAACAAAGGTGCAAAAGATTTACCACGGGTTACGAAACCGGAATTAACCGATTACAAGTCTTTTGCTTTATAAACTGAGATATTGAGATCTCAGTTGCAGGTGATCCGTATCTAATTAAATTCGTTTCATAGGATGCCAGTCGGAAGAGACAGTAATTGGCACATTGCCGTGCAAACAAGGGTTACACACGGTTTCAATACGATAAAAACCATCAGAGAGAGAAAGAATTATGAAGCAAAATAATGTAACTGATCTAAATTACAAACATACTGTAAATATTTAGTCAATTTTCTTCGAATATTCCAATTTAGTTTACATTGTGGCTTACACTTCTAGTCATATGAAACAAAAAAGCCAAGCAACCAAAAGTTTAAGGTTTGAATTGAAGTGCATGAATTTATGCGTTTAATAATCTTAATTTAATGTAAGTGGGCTGCGATTGTATTATGGAACATAGATCATTCAACGTTATGTACATCTGAAAATGCCAAAAACTTCCTGTTAACTTTACTTCTGTATTTCGTTGGGATCAAAGCTTACAGTCCAAGACTTCTTCGCGATTGGTGTTACATTTACAAAAAAAGTAATTATTTCTTCATATTGTAGAAGTTAATGACTAATGTATAAAGTAAAACATCTCGGACAAGGGCGTAGGAAACGGGGGGGGGCTGGGGGGCGCCAGCCCCCAGTGAAAAATGTGGAGGGGCGGAAGTATCATTCCGCCCCCCGCTTCGCAAGTCAGAAAACCCCTTTTTCATTTCCAAATGAAAAAAAAAATCTCATTTGGAGCACCAAATTGCATCTAAGGCCAGGTGAAAATACAAAATTAAGTTTACAAAATGGAGTGGGTGTTGAAGTGTGCTATATTGCACCAAATTGCATCTGAGGCCACCTGGAAATGCAAAAAATTCCAAAGGGGAGGGGCCACCCTTTACTTTAAATTGCTTCCTAATTTCCCAATGGTTTATATTCTGTGTAATGTTCTTTTATAAATTCTTGAACAAACCAAGGATAGAACTGACATAGTGCCGGCACAGCTTCCTTCTCTCATCATAGTTGAATTTACACAATATGAGTTTCAATTCCAAATATGATAAGATTTTCACTTCAGTCATCTACGATACTGGTTTAGGTATACAGCTAATTACATCTACAGTGAACTCTTTGGAACGAAAAAGTCACAAAGTTGAAACTAAATGTGTTAAATAAGCTACATCTTTATTATGAACATTAGAGACGACTATTGAATGCTAAAGTGTCATTTGTTAAAACAACTTGGCTAAAAGATAAAGGTAACCAAATATTCCCAATTTACCTTTAGATATATGGTATGGTACAGGCTATAGAAATGAGTTGCAAAGAACAACTAATTAGCCAATAAGTAAAGTAAGTGCTAGCTAAGATTTGATTTCACAAATTCAGTCATTATAGGCCTAGAGCAATGATGAACGTATACTCCCCAAGATACATTATACATGTGTCAAGTTTAATGGTTTTCATTCTAACGTTTTTTACAGTTTGAAATGTACATGTATGTAACAGTGGGCTATTTTAGCCTTTCATATATGCGACAGGTGTAAATAACTCAGGACTAAAACACTTAAGCACACTCAGCAGTAGCCTACCATGTATGTACAATGTTTATAAGCTAGGCTATGTGACTTATAATATCGAAGACAATAATGCTTGTTTTTTACATTATTATTATTAGACTAAATTTGTAAAGTAATTGTAATAATTCAAGTATTTTTCAAAAACATGGCAAGTATTTGCTTGACGTTTGTATTCGTTGGAATACATGAAGTGTGACTCGGCGTATCAATCCGTGTCCCAAAGTTAGACGTATGTTTATCACATGACCATGAAGGCTATATAATATGATAGTAATATTGTAAACTCGGGAATCTTCACAGGTTCACAGGAATGGTTCGAATTGACTCGTCGTTAGCTCTGCATTATTTGCCCTATACTTGCTTGTAACACACATGGGACATACATACATCGTATGCCTAGTCTGTTTGTCAACACAATATACCATATCCTACCCTAGTCCTGGCCTACATCAGCCCAGCTGCCGCTCAAATGGACAAAAAAAACTAGTCATCAATCAATCAATCAATCAATCAATTTACACCTTCAAACGGTCAACTGTTTCATATATCGGCCAGTGTTACACGACATCGTGAAATTTAATGTCATCAATGATATTCACATTCAATAAATACGAGCAGAATTAAGGAAAGTCGCCTAGTAACCATCAATAAAACTAACCCAATGATCTATGTTGGCTTGAAGGTGTTTAGTAGTAATATACATGTGCAAGTTATCCCATGCTGGAAACACTTACACTTTACCATATTTGTTTTCCCTCCAAACTAACAATATCAATTTGGGTTGGATAAGACCCATTTAATGCACATGGTTAACTCATACAGAAAAAAAAGACTTGGTACATCGATATGATACATGCGCTACCGCAATTTTCATCTCCAACGACTCAATTGGTAAATGGTTTGATTGCGGTGAAATTCACATTATATTGATATATAACATTTGGTAAGGTTCCCTTTACTAACTCTGACACGGTTTGTATAACAAGAAAGGAATATCGACGCAAGTTATTCACATTATTCAGTGTCATAGTCTAAACACACAGGGAAAACAAAATGCCACTCATTTGTAAGCTCTCTTTGTCCTGTTATTCTCATTCTTTCAGTTAAAGAAAATGTGCATCTACTCTGTTCTACTAAGGTGAACTGTTGAAGGCCCAATGGCTTAACCAGAGATTATCAAGATGATATGCAAACGAAAATTCTGAATAAACTGATCCTTCACTTGTGTAGCACTCGTTTTGCCAATGCTAATTTTACGATATGCAAAAAAAAAAACGTTATATATTGGAGGAAGGGAGACATATGTACATGAACGTTTAGTTCCAACAACTTTAAAGCGTATGTTTGTCACTGTTAAAAAACACATAATTTTGTGTTAAGTATTTAAAATTGACAAAGGCAGAATTCACATTATATTTAAACTTACAATAGGTGGTAATGATCAACATTGAGACCCCACATTAGAATAATGCAAACGAATGATCAAAAATGAAAGAGTATATTGGACAATGGCGGCATGTTGGTGATATCAACAATATGAAAAACGCAGATCGCAAAAGAGATCGACTACTCAGCATTGCTGCTTAATCACAGAACAGTTTATATATAATAATAGTCACACAAACCATTGTGATATTATAAGCAATTTGTGATAGTTTCAAGATCGATTAATGATAGACCATATTCAAATGACTAACCTTGAACTTGTCGTTTGTGTTTGCTGCTGATGAGTAACCGAGAGCTTATACAGCTTTGCATGGAAGATATTCTATGTACACTACATCGACGAATTAACTCGTGTTACCATCTATAGGGTTTTACAAAACGTGGACTTTGGAATAACGATTATAGACAGAGCTTGTTGCAAGGTAATTCTTTGTGATACAAATGCCAGTGCGACACACTTGCATCATTTGTTGTCGTGTACATGTAATGATGGGACAATTTCTTTCGTCATGCAAAGCATTCATCATGACTATTTGAACAATACGAATATTATTCTTTCAACATAAACCAAGGGCAGTATAATTTCTTTAAAGCTTTACTTGGGAGGACAGTATAGAGTGGTCGTTGCCAGGAGTGGAGCAGGGGGAGCGACTGCTCCCCTTTCAGTGTCGAAAAAAATGTTAAAAACTGTAGTTTTTGTCAGCTCCGTTAACTCAAATATAATCGTAGGAACATTCAGGCCTACTGATTCAGTTACCAAGTTTAGCCGATGTGATTAACTACATTTAGCCTATATCCTATTACAAGCCTTCAGTTGGCCACTGCGTAATAAAATACATACAGCCTACCTTAACACAAACCGTATGCACGACGACGACAACGTGCGTTCTCGTCTTTTCTATGACTTGTCATAAGTTGTTGCACGAACAAAATGTTATTAAACTAAGCTAGCAATCTTACGTGATACGCGCTTCCTATAAATTCTTATTACACTGCTAAATATAAACGTTTATTTTGTCTATCAGTTAAGTTCGTCAAATGTATTAAAGTCCAGACATTTTACAATAAACAATAGTCATCCTACTGGAAAAATTGTTAAGAGCACTATCGCTGTCTTTCTGATGTAAGATGTAAAAGATCGAACCGGAAACAAAATCTGCCGATAATATGATAGCATATGATCATGATGAAACTGTGGAACATTGCACAAGATCGCATCTAAGGACCTTCGATTGTTCAAACACTTCTCAAAGGGGATGGGGCACCACTTACCCTTAGACCCCTCCCCCATATCAATCGCAAAATGTGCCCGCCGCCCTTGCAAGTTCCTGGCTACGTTGCTGAGTGGTAGTATTCTTTAAAACTGATCCAATCGACTGGTGTAATTTAAATGTAAAATAAAACAAAACTGTTAGCAAATTGCTTATCCACTAAAGAGTCTGTGTAAGAGAATGTGTCAAAGTAAGAGGACCTGGCGTTTAGATCCTAGCAGTATCTTCTCCAGAGGCAGAACGAAAAGTTATAGTAACACAAAAAACAAAGATGTAAGATGATTAGTGGACAATGAATGGAGAGAGGAAAGCAACCAACAGGGGGGTGGGGGGGCAGGTAGGAGATAACTGAAGAAGGACAAAAGAGAGAGTAATTGAAATTACATTTCTTCATATCATGTTCACACAGCTTACGAAATACTCTTGTAAATTATCGATGTTATTGGTTTGGAAGAATATGAATAACTGGCGAGGATTATGAGTGTAAAGCTGACTTACGGGGTTATTTATATAATCAATGCTGTAAGCTTACACACCGGTTACAGTACAATAATGCTAAGGGTACTTTGAGCATACTTGAAGTTGAAGGCCGATACCTTGTGATGAACTGCAGCATGCGCTCAGCTAGTATACAGCTTATCCTAAATATCAGGGTACCCGAGACGGAGAGAGAGCAAAATGGCTATGAACTTAAACTGTCACTTCGTGTGGCTTTTTATACAACATTTTAATTCAAATGTGGAATTTTAGTTTAGAGAGCCATTTCAGATGGGAAAGCCGTAGGTTGCTCTTGGAAGAAAAACCCACCTTACGATGAACCGGCCGGGGATCGATCCCCTAACCTCCCAATTACAATGCCTCGTTGCACCGCCTTCGTTCACTCGGCCACAGAGCGGACTGAATATTAGAAGCAAAACTGTGCTCATCCTAAATGCCATAAACCAGATCTAAACCTTTTACTCTCTGCTAGTTTAGCATCGTATCTCTTGTGACCTGTTCCTCTACTAATATATTTGTTTTATCTATATGTACTTTCCCAATTCTCGTGTATTCTTTTTAAGGGATGCTTACTCACAAACCTGCACTTCCAAATATACCTGTGTTAGAAAACTGTCAATTTCACTGGGATTGTCTTGTTCTTGTCAATGCTATATACTTTTATTTTTAAATCTTGGCCACTTCCCTGAAGGTGAATTTTATTACTTCAAGTGACGTCAATGACAATTTGTCTGATATGATCCAGATTCTCATGTTTATAATATTACTAGTTATTATTGCAAGTACTACTGTGCCAACAAGATTAATAGAAGGTTCCTGTACTCCTATGCCACGGTCACTGTAAATTGATGAAATTGTGCGTAATTTTTTGCTCGACAAGTTAAATTATATTTAAACTTAAGCCATGATGCTTCATGAAAGAACTTACCTTAAATCTCCTCAACTTCGTCATCGATCCTAAAGTACAAGTGTTTACAGTGTCATGTCATATTTCTCATTTAGTTCCTTGCATAACCATCTTACTTTTGGTACTAGCTCCTCTGCGTCACAATATTGACTTATTTCTATTACCTCTAAGATCGATATGCATATAACGGAATATATTACTTTCATAATAAAGCTGCTCATACCAAGGTTGCGTTAAGAAATTCTTACTCTATTACAACTCTATTTTTTGCTATCAACAGTCGTAGGGGTAATCCACATGGACTTGACGACTAAGGTTATTTTTGACGCGTGTAATACGATAACAAAATAAATATATAAGTATTTTAAACTCCTTAAAAGAGACTAAATATAAAGAGTATTCAGTATTTAGCAATAAGATTTCTTCAGTTATTGAGAAACAAAAGCACATTGTTATTATGCTAAGCTTTATAAGCTAAGCTTTGTAGTCTGGTAACATCTAATGAGTACTTGGAATAGCCAATGGTGTTCTAAAGGTTACCGATAGCCGTTAGAAGCTTATTGAAGAGACAGAACATCGTGGCACAGAGATTGGTAATATTAGAGACTTCTTTACCGACTAAGGTGTTAAAAATGCCTATAGAAAATCAGTTCAGATGTCAATACTTATTTTCACTACGATGCTTTTTCCTTATGTTGCCAATGTATCACGGCTATGACGATACCTCTCCAAGTACCGTGCAAAATATATGGCAAAGTTATGTTTTCAATAGTTGTGTACGTCACATCATTTTTATTATAGGCCAATAACTATTTTGCCTTTTTTGGGAAGTCATTTACAATATATTATTTACCGCTTTTCAATGTCTTTCCGAAGTCATAGCTTTTTACTTTAAGTTCTTATTGATTTTCCTTTTCAACCTTTATGTCTCAATATTTAATGGGGCTGTAACTTAATATATTTCTTATTCAATCGTTATTCAAACTCGTTACACATCTTCTAACGTTTCCTGTCGTTTATTGTCTTGTAACTTTGCAGTTCACTGTAATCTGGTTTCGTTAGAGTGTTGCCATGTAGTGGGTAGACCGAGATTGGAAGTCCTGTCTCATCTTAGTTTATCAGTTCTTCTGCTTCCCTTTTTGCGTTTGCCTGTTAAATTTGCTCTTCCTCGACGTCTATTCCACAAATGTTATTAATGTTCTTCAAATGTTCTTTAATTTTTAGAGCAGTCTCATGAATCATTCATTTATTTGAAAATTGTATTTATTCGAGGTGCATAGAAAACGCCTTATCATTGGAATCTTCTTAATCATGATAACTTCTTGTGATGCAAAACATGTAACATTGTATAGTAAATGAACAGTCACATTCTTGACAATTATTTTGGGTAACTGTTGCAACCTGCAGTCATTAAACGTAATTAATATGTTAGTATTTGGATGTATCAACAAAACAAGCAAAAAAGCTAGGGTATAGAATATAGTACTGATTTTATTACCTACAGAGAAGTACACGATTGAAAATGTGAAAATGAATGTAACAAATAAACAATCAGGATTTCTATAATATTTTATTGAAAGGCAAATTCGCTCCTATACGCTCAGACAGTGGAGGCGTTTTGCTTATCAGAGTCGTATTACATGTAGAAATAAATTCACAATTTAATTCAAAATTCAGAACTGCAGTTTTTAGACATAATACGCCGGCTTTCTTAAGCGAAAAGGAAGAACCTATACTCACTTTTAACCTTATTAAAGATCAATTTGAATATTTACTCGATTGATTCATCTATTTGACTTTAAACAGGCTTTCTGCTACACAGTAACTAGACAGCTAATCAATAACTATATAATTGTTGTATTCACCCTGCACAATAAACGTTATATTGTTTTGGTTGTCAGAGCAGTAACGTATCAGTATGTCAAGTAAAATGTTAATTAAAGCAAATCCATTACATTCCAGCTATTCATGGACGATTGAGAATTTAACAGAATATGTTAACCGTAATAGTTTATACATTGCTTCAATTTGACATTTACAAAAATATTAATATATCATCTCAGCTTATGGAATCATTACACATTCCTATATACATTCAATACACGTTGCTCAAAACCGCTAACAAGAAGGAGAAATGTAGTCATACCAAAATGGTCACGTATTTAAAAGTAACGGGAATAATAACACGCAACACATGTAACCTACGTTGATAAATATTAATGATGAGAATGGAAACGAAACTTTACAAGAAACTATTTTCATTGTGCTCGAACCATGATTGATTTAAAATGTCAATGTCCATCAATTAGCACGTGTGATTGTAGCTTAAATATCTGAAACCAGCTGTTGGGCTTATCTTTATTTTATTTCGGAAATTTCCTTCAAATATATATATTTTATTTTTATTTTTAGCTAATAATTACACAGTGAAAGAAGACAGCCCTCACTTTGTATTACGTGAATGTCGTTTTCTGTTAGCATAACACTTTTGGTAACAACTTTTGGTATAATTTTTTTTTTCAGTTTTTACTTTGAATTTATGTCAGTCCTTTTTGTAGACGGGTTATTGTAAATACCTTTGTTTTGTCTGGTGTTAAAGAGTTAAACCTCCAAGCGAGTTTCAAGCAGTCCCGGGGGCAACAATCTCCAGGACGGGGACACAATATCATATGCCAGTAGCCCCACGCCAACACCCCCTCCCCTCAGGTTAATGACTAAATCGTGTAGGCGAGAGCGTTATATGGCTCATAATGACTCGTGTATCTCTAAAAAGGAATTGGAACAATGTGCTTCATGAGATTATTAATTATTAATGTTTTATGCTCATCTACTCAAGTTCCCGTTCAAAAAAGAACCGTTCAACCGAGTTGATAATAAAGCCCGTAGCATTCGCTTTTCTCCTTTCCACTATATTTTGTGTTGATAGTTAACAGCTTGTTATCACGTAAAATAAATATAACAATATATGTATATTATAGTTTGGTTAGCAATGCCATTAATAATAGTTTTACGTGTTGTAAGTATGTTTCGAGGGTTCGAGGTTGGAGACTGGTTGGCTCTGTTGCTAGTCATGCTGTTGTTATTACCATGTAACTTATTATACCTTTAGTTCTAGTAGATTAGTTATGCACATAATTATGTTCACAAATAAATGTAGGTTAATGACTAAATCGTGCAGGCGCTAGCGTTATACGACTCATAATGACTCATGTATCTCTTAAAAGGAATTAAAACAATGTGCTTTTTGAGATTATTAGTTATAAATGTTTTTATGCTTATCTAATTAAGCTCCCGTTCAAAATAGAACTGTTCAACCGGGTTAGTTTAGTTTAGTAGAAAAAAAGGACCAGGAGGGACACTCAAATCCCCATCAAAGGACCCTATAGGAGAGGGAAAAAAAACTAAAGACACAAACACTCAGACCCGAATACAATGCTTAAAGAGCTTGTCCAAAGCATTCTTAAACCCATTGACACTACTTGCAAGTACAACTTCCTCAGGCAAACCGTTCCACTCATTCACAAACCCTATTATAAATAAAAGTTATGCCGAATATTATTTCTACTTTGTGACTTTTGGAGTTTATGACAATGACCTCTGGTACAACTTATATTAGCAAACATGAAAAAGTCGATAAAGGATAAATTTTCAAAACCATAACCAATCTTAAAAACCTGAATCAAGTCACCACATAACCTCCTACGGTCCAGTATGGTGAGATTCAACAGTTGTAACCGCCTATTATTAGGAAAACTCTTTAAGGAACTAATCATCCTATAGTAGCCCTCCTCTGGACCATTTTAAATACTTCCTAATCTGTGATAATGAAGCCCGTAGCATTCGCGTTTCTCCTTTCCGCTATATTTTGTGTTCATATTCAAAAGTATGTTGTATTATCACCTAAACTCAATATAACAATATATGTATATTATAGTTTGGTTGGCAATGCCACTCATGATAGTTTTAGGTGTTGTAAGTGTGTTTCAAAGGAGGTTGGAAACTGGTTGGCTGGATGCTAAGCTGCTAGTCATGCTGTTGTTATTTAATGTAATGTATTATACCGCAAGTTCTAGTTGATGAGTAATGCACATAATTATGTTCACAAATATATGATATTCACGTATAATTTCACCGATGACAAGTATGGGGCCGTAGCCTGCGAGAATGAGGGTGGTAGGTGGGTAGAGGGGACTATCCCGTGAGATTTTACTTCTCAAATGACAGTAGGCCTACCATAAAGTGAATACATGCACAGCATAGTATTAGTTATTCCGTTCGTTTTAGCGTAATTATACATGTTTTCTTTGTCAGTTGCGTGTAACCTCAAGATTATAGGCACGTATTGTAGGAATGGCATTCATTAAGAACATATAAAGGTTTATTTTAACCGTTCATCACGTATGTGCACAATCGCTTATGTGATGACCATTTGTTTGTTTTGGTTTTCATGAGCTTTGTTAGATGAACGTTTCGCTCACATATTGTCGACATGGTCACTTTTGGGAAATGGCCCACCCACCACAAGTGTATTTGAAAAGGTCATGGTATATACGCACATAAAGAAAACAGCACTATGTTACTGTTTCTTTATGATAAATAATACGATACATAATACTACTCGATGTTCCTATTCTACCCAGGCTACGGCCCTGAAGTATATTTTATATATTTATATGTTTACGATTTAGTGACCATGCCAAGATACCCAATAGTATTTTTAATGTGACTATATTATCATATTTGTGTGGATTTTTAAACATCTGTATAAACAAGATAATTTTATTCTTGTGTGCAAAGCTTAAGAATGTTTTCCTTTAGGCAAAATTTTCAATTTGTTCATGATGATGGAGGCTCTAAGTAAAACCTGGACGTTAAATAGAATATTAATTTAAGTCTTATCACTTATCAGATGTGACTTTTGTTAAAATATATTTATGACTGACACATAAATCACCAAACAAACATAAACAAACTTGAAGATTACTAGATGGGAGTCCGCCCAGTCGCTATCAACGTGGCTTCGCCCCTGGACACCATCAGGAATCCAAAGGCTGACCACTGGAACTAAACCTATAAAGTCTTTGTACCCGCTTATCTTTATCAATGTTCAGTGATTAATATCCACGCTCCTACCCCCCCCCCCTATTTTGCAATTGGTATTGCGGCCCCTGGTTTTAAGCTGTATTTTCATATTCTTGAATTATGTACAATCTTCATATTACCAACATTGAGATGCTCACGAAGAGCGCTTTATTTTCCGAAACCTGAGAGGAAGAAAGAGAAATGAAACATAATATAAGAAATGAAGTTTTAAATTTTGTTTGTCCTTCTTGCGCATTGTTCGAATTTTCATTGATAAAGAAGGCTTAAATAATAAAGTGGTAGTCACGGGTGCAAGTCAATTGTAACTACAGTGTTGAAATATATTACTAATTGGGATATTGAAAGACGATATTGCGATTTACATAAAACTTGATTTACACATTTCTTTGACGTCCTGTTGTGATTACGGTAGTCGCAATGAGAACTGCACCAACATACACCACAGTCTACAAAGAAATACACTCACTCTATTTTATTAGTATTTGCAATTGTTATGCAATCTGGATCCTCTGAGAACTGAGCGTTGTAAAAGACCACTTGATTCTCCACTTTTGGTAAATAGTTGAGCAGACGGATCGGGTTAGCATTATATACCTCCACAGAGTAAGGCTTTACCTATTTGTATGAAATAATATATAAATATATTAAATTCCTATATTAACATCAGCTATGAAATAAAATAACGAGTTATAGTATTCAAACTTTTAATATTTTAAACAACGCAGAGTATATAACCATCATTTACAGTTCATGACTTTTCTTCAGGGACAAACTTAACTTCATAATTACAAACTTAAATTTGTAGACTTTGCTGCAACAATACTTTTTTGTTGAACCAGGCGAATAAGAAATGCCACGGTTCTGTGTAAAATACTGTATGCTTAACGCGTCAATATAAACTAATGTCTAACATTACAATTCACAAAATTGTTTCATATGAGTTATATCGCAAAGAAATCCATATAAGTAAACGGCTAGATCAATGTAGAAATAGAAACCACTTACGTCTGTTTCATTGAGAGTCTTTAATAGATGCAGTATTGCTTCTTCATAGTAATCACTCCTGCTTTGTCTGAACACCAGCTTCTTCATTTGTAACATTCGAGCATATTTCTTGTATTCGTCTACGGTTTTTGTTCCTACTTTTAGTAAACATGCTAACATATCAAAGTTTTTAGATTCGATAAGAAATGTGATGGTTTCAGACTTATGCGCACTGAAATTTAACAAATGTTCTACTAGCGGATCTCCATCACGTCCTTTAATAGTTAGGTAGCGTGACGTTATTAACCGAGTAATTAATGGTGACCTAGTTAAGTAATTGTCTTCCCTTATTTCCAATGCATCTGCCATACTTGGTGTGTGAGTTTTCCATGGCAGTTTCCCTACAGAGCTGGGTATTTTCCACCCTTTTCCAGACATACCTTTTCGTAAAAATTCGTCTCTTTGTTTATTTGTAAAGCCTGCCAGTTCTACTTTAGTGTATAGTCCTTGGAAAAGTTCCTGGTTATGTTCAATATTATCGGATGTAACCCAGATTCTCATATTTTTGAAATGTTCTGGATTTCCTTTCAAAAGGTTTTCTACTGTCAGAGTATCTGTATTTCTTTTGTCAATATTCCAAGGAGTGGTAAGTCTTGACCAATCGTTAATTCCATCTAACATCACAATGCTTTTTTTTTCTTTAAATGCTGAACTTAGTTTCTGGTACGCTTGCTGAGATATTTCATATTTCAAAAGTTTAAACGTTTCCTCTAATATATTGGCGCCTTTAGGAACATAAGGAAGCTGAAGGTATATCAGCATAAAATCTTTGAGAATTTCTCCTTTCATCCACCTCCTTGCTATGTTTCGGAAAAATTGTGATTTGCCAATACCACGTTCTCCACAAAAAAGCACGCGTTTATCATTGCCGTTTAGGAATAAGGCATCAAGAAGTTCATCCTCTTTGGTCACCGTCTTATATCTTTTTCCATTTTTCATATTTAACGTTATCTTGTAAGTGCTGTCACTAGACCGGGTTCCTCTAAAGGGTATGTAGCTCTGCTTCAAAGTTTCCATCAACGTATCTATATCGGAATCGAACAATATCATATACATTTATAAATTTACATTAAATAACTTTATTTTATTATAGCACAAGTATGATGCCGATGAAGACTTACGGCATTTGTTATAAGACCCATTTAGCACATCTCAACAACAGGAAGAAAAAGAAAAGAAAGATTAGTTAACGTATGAACCTTATAACTACTAAGTAGAAGTCACAGTTAACTTGTCTTATATATGGTTTAGAAATTCTGCAGCTGTAACATAAGCTAATATTAAGCCAACGTATGTGTATTTGGTGAAACCCAAAAAATCATAGCATACAAAAATGTTAACAGCTACCTTGTTTAAGACACCTCAGCAATAGTACCAGTAAAAGCAAACCACCCACTATCATGACGAATACCAGAGTCATCCAGGCCGTGATGATGTCTTCGTTAGCAGGATTGTCTGATAAACAAGATAGAACGTCATTATTATTTTATTTTATGATCCATCCATCCGTCCGTCCGTCCGTCCGTCCGTCCGTCCGTCCGTCCGTCCGTCCGTCCGTCCGTCCGTCCGTCCGTCCGTCCGTCCGTCCGTCCGTCCGTCCGTCCGTCCGTCCGTCCGTCCGTCCGTCCGTCCGTCCGTCCGTCCGTCCGTCCGTCCGTCCGTCCGTCCGTCCGTCCGTCCGTCCGTCCGTCCGTCCGTCCGTCCGTCCGTCCGTCCGTCCGTCCGTCCGTCCGTCCGTCCGTCCGTCCGTCCGTCCGTCCGTCCGTCCGTCCTTCTACTCGTCTTTTAATGTGTCATGTTGTATTCTTTCGTCTCAGTGGTATTTAAAAATTACGTAAAATTAAAATGCGAGATATGAATCGTTCTCAAAGGTCATACACGTCTTTGAATTGTAAGAATTGCCCTCAACTGTAGCATTTTAGCAGGGTGGCTTACGTGGTTAATGTGTTCCTGTGTCACTTGTGAACACGTGTGTTTGACTATATCTCATCCTTTATTACATGTATCTTTCAATCTAGTTTTTTTATCAAGTTTAATGTAGAACTTTGCTTACTATTTACAGCATTTGTTTCGATAATTGAGTTTCTAATTGAAGTAACTACAGTAAGTAACTAACATCAGTAAATTAAAATAGGGCACTTCTAAGCAAATGCATCTTTCAAAACACTAATAACTTGGTCCCTCAATCCATATTAAAGACTAGCACAGTTTTGAATAGCATGTTAAGAGCTTTCTATGTTTAAGCACGAACAATGGTCACAACGTGCTCATTTATGTCCTGTAAAGGCAATCATAAAACCATATGTTTAAATTTTCTGCATTTTGTTTACATGTTCAAAACTGACTAATCGCAAATGATCTCACTGATGATTCCATATCTCGTGAATTTAAGACTAATATCAAGAGAAATAAGTGGATGCAAGAATGTTCATGTTCAGAAAGAAAAGAGACGTTTATAAATTACCTTTGTGAACATAAGTAGAAGTCGTTTAAATTTCTACAGATGGTTAGCTATCATTTCCATTGGTTTAAGTTTTCAAGGTTACAAGAATCATTAATCCATTAAACTTATTTAAATGGCTGAATAGGCGTTAAATATTTAATTTATTAATGAAAATTCTGGTCTCATACCTAGCTTCTTCTACCACCATCATCATGGATTAGATACCTCACGTCTGTTCCATTCAATTCTCACTATTAGATAGGCATATGCGTAAACAATGTTTCATACTGGAAATGAAATACCAAGCTACAATTATACAGGAAGTTTGACAGAATGTACATGCGACTAATATAGACTAAAATCTTACCCAATGGAATTTGAGAAGACTTCTCTTCGTTCGTACTCTTCTCTTTCATTTTCTAAACAACACTTTTTAACACAAACGAAGTGTCAGTATAATAATTCCTTTCTTGCGTTTTATCCCAGGTGTCTTAAGGTGTCTTGCTGTATGTTGTTCGAGTTATTGTCACACTCGAAGACAATTTTGGTGTTGGGGACACTGTGTTGACGTAAAAATTTAAGCTGCTAGTTTGGGAACTTTGAAGTGTTACGTTGAACTCGTCACAGGTGTGGCCATATGTTAACGCAATCACATGGTAAGGTTGGAGTCACTATTGAAAAAAAAAGGCAAGAAAGAAACAACAGTCATCGCTTGGCGTTGATAATTGCCAAACATTTTCTTAGGCAATCAGCTTTGGCAACCGAAGTATCATTTTAACATCAAAAACAAATTAAGCTAAGCAGCTAAACGTTTTGAAGTCCGGTTTAAGTGAATAAATGCAATATTAACTTGTTGTTAATGGTATTTAACAAAGCTGGTAGGTCTGCGCCATCTCGTCATTTTGGTATGTTCGTAATGGCCAAATTGCGGTGAATTAGTCAGTGAAAGTTCCACCTTCGATATAATTGTATTGTAAAATAATAACAAAAGCTATTCCGCAAAACACGTGTCTGCCTCACCTGAACATACATACATGAACATATTTATATAGCGCCTCTCCCATAGGCTGAAACGCTTTACACAAAAAGTACAAATAGAAAAACCAGAATTAAAATAATCATCAAGGTAAGCAATACAACCCTCCAAAGCGTTAAACAGTACCAGCATGATTTTAAACTAGCCGCAGTACCTCACCGCAAGCCAATCTAAGTGTATTAAAAAGTTTTGATATTGACATATTTTGGAGAACGAGACACCACCAGGGCAGTTATGTTCAAAACACGTAGTATTGGTGTTAAAGTATAATCAGAAAAGCCGTGTAAGAGTGAGTTACAGTCGTCAATCCTATAAGTAATGAGTACAAAAGCAACATTCTTTGCAGTCTCACAATTTAAGTAAGAAATTTGTCCCAGATATCTGACAAACATCATATCAGATAACCACACATGTTGAGCATGAGGTACTATAGTTTGATGTGTGTCAAAATGACACCTTGATTAGAAACATAATCAGAGTCAGGAACAAACAAATTACCAATTAGAAGTTTTAAGTCTGCTAGAACAATCGCCTTTTTGCCATCAAGCACAATAAACTGGGCTTTATCATGATTTAGTTTTAATCTATTTGTAAGCATACTGATAAAACGAACATCATACTCATCTTAAGTTATTGCTTAATTGTGTTGAGAAAGAAATAAATGATGCTTACTTTTACAACTTTTCATATCAATAAAGACCAAATCTTTAAAATACAAAGTATTTGTCGAAAACTTACACAAAGAATCCGACCACCTCTGCTCCACTCAATTAGTTGTTAAAAGAGCCACAGCAGAAGAGCGTTATTTTGACATCTTTAAACTGTTGCAACCATGTCATTTTTCATGAAAACTGTATTACTTCTTACTACTAATACGAGAGTTGGGTTAATGTGTCAATATTTTAACGACGGGCTCATTAGCTGTATAAAAATACATAGTGTACGACATATGTCTTAGCATTCATTACCTTTTAAAAGCTTATTCGCTGACCTCCGTCAAAAACAGAAAGTAAAGTAATTCCTGTTACTTCATTGCTTGGACCTTACGTTTAGTTGTGCAAATGAAATGAAGCATTTTCATGAAAGTACAAAAGAGTAGTATATTGTGCTACTTCAAGATATAAGACAATTAAATGTTGAATTCGTCACTTAACGGAGGGACACGCATTTAACAACATTTCTAATACCCTTGTATGGAACCAAAAACTCTATATAGAGGAGTTTGCCATTAATCAGGCAACAGTATACGACGGTACCAAATCCATACTTATTAATCTATTCTGAGGAACGTTTCTGCAAGTCATAAACGCCCAAAGAAGTGCTTCAGTTCGAGCTTGGATAAATAAAAAATCATACACTAGAATAAATCAATGCATCAAACGCAGGGGTAGTTAGTCTGTCACATTAGAGTAGATAGGACAGTGTATTTTACTATTGGTAATGATAAGCTTGGTCATCTTTTGCATGAATGAACAAGCTGTTGTGTATTCAAACTTTTAATCCAGGGAACCAGTCAGATCTAGTATAATGATGCTGACTAGGTAGTAGGAATGTGTCAGCATTATAGGGGCAGGTATGAATAGGGAAGGCTTGGGTAGACTGAGAATGCTATAGAATTGCTCACAATGTCCAGGTGATCCTATTGTCTGCGCTAATAGATGCAACATATTTTCTTTACAATGGACTAGCTATTACATGTATAGGCTAGTGCTGAACAAACACATCACTCTTAGCTAAAACACCATGCTGTGAGAGTCATATGATTTCTATATGTATATCTCTTGGTAAGGCGCCCGATTTAATTTTCCGTTGCAACACATGGCATGGGATTTATTTCACTTATGAAAACCTATATAAGCCGGGAGGCCAAAATGTTGTGAATTTGGATTTCATCATTTGGCAAGAATTGTGTTGGGAAAAGTCGCCTGGGTACCAGAATCTTGATAGAGTCTGAGGAGGGCAGCTGTTTGTTGGCAGTATTGGATGCTGACCTGTATCGCTACAGCTGTACTACGGGGCTTACCAAGGGACGTCGAATGTGATATCATTGTAAGTAAAACTTTGACGTAAAGCATGTATTTACAGTAAACATTATTTGGTTAAATATTGAGATTTGCTGTAAGGGAGAAACAATGTAAAAGGGTTCGTAATTGTTCTATGAAATTCATTTCCATGTATGCATTATTTATGGCATTTAGGTAATGAAAGTATAGCATGCATGAAAAGAGATAAATTGTGTTAAATTAGTGAATTTACCGAAATGAAAGATATTATTTTAATGTGCCGCGCCTAGTTTTGAAGTTGTACGACATGTGGCAATAACATTATTCTACAAGCGTATAAAAGTAAAGTTATTTTTACGTTAGAAATGAGTTTAATGTAATTATAAAATTATTTAGGTCGACTTTTGGAAAGACCAAAATGATGTATAATTTTTAGTAAATGATTCCATTTACTAGCGGCTTGAAGTTATTATTTTGGAAATATGAAAATCATCTCAAAATTGGTTGAAATGAAAGCATATATATATATATATATATTGCATTGTGAATTGGAATTCAAAATATTATAACAGTTTTGGGTTCTTGCTTATTTAATACAGTGCCACTTTTATATCCGTTTGGGATTCAACGAGAATAACGAGTGACTTTCATCTTACGGGGATAATCAATTCACACTGACTGGTGTAACATCTTATACTACTGAAGAGCGGTAGAACTTTATGATTGTAACATCTATAGTTACGAGAACTGTCTCTTACTGAGAAGCATTGGACACTGGAACATCGTCGAATTTTGAACTTTAAATATTGTGTTCACAAGTAAACTTATTCTCAACTACTGGTAATATCGTATTGTAAAATCAACACTATTGAGGTATGAGTAATTACGTAGTTTTTCTGGGGCAAACAAACTACTTGGGCATTGAGTAAATCATACGTTTTGGAAAACAACCAAATTTTGTCTGAGCACCTAAAACATGTTAAACTCCTGTAAAAGGTTTCAACTTTGAAGTATCTCAATTCCATGCTTGCAGCAGGAGAATATTAGAATCCATGGTATTATTGACTTAGAATTATATTCATTTATTTATTTAAGAAAGAAGAGACTTTGATGAATTAAATTGGTATTATTAAGATTACTTGGATGTCTTTGTGAATTACTTAATTGTACTGTGTCTTTATATCGGTCGGATAGCCTCCATTCGAACGCGCTAAATTGTACCCCGCTTTTGTAGGTGACATAGTCATAAAATAGTTAACAAATTACATTTTAGTTGTGATTCTCTATTATAACAAGTGGCAGAATGAAGCTATTACTCAGCTGGTTTCACTTTAACATCATTACATGGGAATTGATTCCTATATATAATCGCGTTTGCGTATACACAGTGCTTGCATTACAATGCATATCATGAACCAATTAAGAGCAATATTATTTTCTTTACTCAGCCTGTCGCTGATAATCAGCGGTAAGTATGTTAGTACATTAAAATGTGTTAATGAATGTCTAAAAGTATAACAGCACCCAATACTAAATTACCACACGTTACACTTCGCAGATGGACAAGAACAAACAACTGAAATTTGTGAAGAAATTGATGATATTCAGCCATTTCCCACCACCGTATGTAATACGTTGAATTGGGATCCTGTTCTTGTCTGCCTTGTTTGCCCGGTTGGTCAAAATATCGACGTGGAATGGATCATTGCTGAGACTCGAATTGCTTATGGAGGCATGAATTTGGGGAACCGTAATGGAGTAAGCGTAGATAGCTGCCATGAGACGAATGCTTCTTTGAGTGTGAAACCTTGTGACGATAAGAATAAATCATTTATTCGATGTCTACAGGGAGAGGAAGTGTTGGCCAAATTTACATTCATATGTAAAGTAGACGGTGAGTAAACTGTATTGGTTATGTAAGCGACAAGGAATTTATCATATATAATTACAAGATGAATTAGAAATTACCCCTCAAATATGTGTCTATTTAATTTAAAGTGTACATTTAGCTCGTTTTTGCAGACAAAATTGAAAGTCCAAGAGATCAGCCTGGTGAACTCATCTTCAATTAAAAATTAAAAGAGATTTTCGTAATGATTATATAACGACATATCTTAATAATTATGATACATCTGTGTTTCAAGCGAAAATTTAACTTCAGTGGCAATGGAAGGAAACGTTAAGTTTCATTTTTCTCTCTTTGCAGACAAAGCTATAAATCAGAGCAATCCACATGGTAAATTCATTTTCAATAAACTAATTCGATTCCCTTTAATAAGTATACATACTGTATTTTATTAAGTATGTGTACATCGTATGTGGCGGGCGGCTATGGAAGGAAACATTAACTGTCATTTTTTTCTCTCTGCAGACAAAGATATAAATCAGAGCAATCCACATGGTAAATTTATTTTCAATAAACTAATTTGATTCCGTTTGGTAATTATGCATAATGTATTTTATTAAGTATGTGTACATCGTGTGCTGGACGCGAAAATATTTGTTTTGCCACTTGTTTATTTCCCTGCAGACAAAGATAATAATCAGGAAAATCAACATGGTAAATTCATTTGCGATACAAATTTAAATTAAAATTTCTTATATAACAATTCACAATGCATTTTAACAAGTATGGCTTCATCGTGTGCTTGAAGCGACAAGCAGATTTTACTGGCAATGGTAGAAAACATAACTTACGATAACAAAATAGCTTACGATATATCTTTTTGTGTGTATACTTGTGGCAATAAGTCATTTTAATATAGTGTAAAAAGAAATATGGTTAACCGTGCATCAAGGCGTTGGTTTAAGTCTTCGCAAATCTTCAACAGGGGTTGAACCCAGTCTCTCTAACCTGTTCTTGTTTAATGTTACATAATTCTTAATATATTCCAATGAGACGATCAATATTTAACTGATTTTGATACAAAAAAATGTCAACAATTCTTGAGAAACGATATTTTCTCTCTTTCTCATAATGACAGATACATTGCCTCCAACAACAAGTAAGCTTCGTTCATAATGCCGCTAACCGCTGATGTGATGATAGTTTTAATCAAAATGATATATATCTAATATCATTTTTGGATTATTTTGAGTACATGTTTAGAGCACCAAGTGTACTTATTTTTACGTGGAAAAGGGAAGAAATGAAGTAAACATATTCGCTTCTGAATCAATAATCTCATATGATGTAGATCCTCATTAAGTGATATTTGTTTTTCATACCGTTAATTTATTTTTGTTTTAACTATTTGCTGTATACAGATAGTCATCCCAATTTCAAATTAACCATGTACATCACCGTTGGAGTAACACTTTCTCTGGCTGTAGGCTGTACTCTTGCAATCTCGGTACATTGCTCCCTGCGAAAACGTAAGTTTGATCTAAACCAAAAGTTTAAACTCACCCAAACGGTTCCTGCGGTATACCGAATATTGAATATTGAATGAAACTGGGCTGTTGTCCCTGGTAACAAGGTACTCATGCTACTGGATTATTTCTGCCCTCCAACGCAAAAGGGAGGCTGTATAGTCATCAATACGGCACTACATAATGGTGATATGGCTCAATCATTAGACCGCACAAATTGTAAACCTAAAACACTAGTTCGAAACCCACCATGCTGACGCTTTTCTTGACTTTTGACATTGTTTAGGGTATTCCTCTCAGTTTTCTATTGTTCACTTATAAAACAAATATCAACAGCTTTCAGTAAAATTTAAATACAATTTTCCTCTATAATAACATATTTGCATTGATTATACCGTCGTAAGTTCCAGAAGCTTGTCTTCTTCCATCATTTTTCATCTAACGAATAAATCAACTTGTATTTCTATGGAATGCAGGATAAATGGCATAAATCAACATAGCCTATGAACATATATACTTTCTTCCAACATATAATGATAACAGAACCTAATAAAATTCATGCCACAAGCAGAAGCCCTGGCTGTCCCATGATGTGTTTTATTCCAAAAGTTATGATCATTTGCTGGTATTTGACAATCTTTACCATTAAACACATCAACTGGTTTAATGTGGAAAGACTCGGTGTGAATGCATAAAACAAAACACTTGATTCTGACTCAAGACTAGTAACTGGACAGGGTAAGCATGTGGTCAATAGTTCCACTCATATTAAAGGAATAAAGAGGGGGCTACATTGTGGCCATTGGATTGTCCTCTTTTTCTTATTTGCATTAGCAACTACCTCGTTAAGCCCGTCATAACAATTTTGAGAAAACTACCCTTTCCTCCCACATTGGTATGCACAAGTTAACATGTTGTTTTTTTAATATTTATCTTGTTTGCATTAATTATCAAATTTTTAATCAATGTTGTTAAATAACCACTCATATCACTTATAGGAGGCCGTTTCACAACAAGCGAAGGGTAAGCCATATTGAACTTTATTTAGGTTCTGAGCCAATTCAAAATTACGGTAAAGCCTAAAAATATTTCGCTTAGGAAATGAAAAAAAATGAAATTGATTTGACTTCTGTTGAGATTGGTGGAACACTTGTAGCTGTTACTCAGAGTTTCACGCGTTTATACGATCATCAGGACAGTTGTATGATGACCGCGTGAAACTCTGCGTAACAAGTACTAGTGTTCCACTAGTCAGAACAGCGTTATTTCAAAGGAGAATATGAAATCATAACTTTCCAAATTGTTCTCTCATATTTTATGGGTTAACAGAAATCTCACCATGTCGAGTATTTGCCTCTGAAAAATTGTGTTACATTGAAATTAACTATGCCGATTATTGTTTTGAGTTCTTACACAAACTTCATTTGTTTCATTCTTGTTATACACAACATAGTAACTTTAATCTGACTGTATACTGATGAATTATTTCGTGTAAACTTTTCCTTAGTTATATGTTTCTAAAATTTCTGCAGCAAAGTGCAGTTCATTCGGGTTTCAAGCAAAGTGATATTTGTAATTTATTTAGCGATTGTTATGAGACTAAGAATTATAATAACATTGCAGTCTAGTTAGCTACCCAAGTATCATTGGTGCACAAAGACAAGCTACTTGATGTTCATAAGTATGTTATATATTAACCTTCAGATTGACACCCAGCATGGACATGGAAGATAACGTTTGTTACGTAGGAATGGTCAGTGAAACTTCTACAACAATGAGTTTGGAATACATTGTACAAACGAATTTAACAGGTGACGCCCGTTGCTACCTTATTTTAACTTGGTTCTTTATAGCAGTTCATTGTGTTGAGTTTTGTAATAATGGAATTTCGTAAAGAGTAAATTAAACTGTAAAAGAAAGCTTCACTTCTTAAACGAGTTTCTTGTGAGTAGTACGAGTTGGCAATGATTATATGTTGGCCTTTGTTCTTTTTTTTTTCTACATTCAGATTCAAATCGTCTTCATCTCAAACCGATCCTGAACGAACAAGTGCTGTCTGGTGTACCCTTTGAATATTGGAATGCTCACATGACGGTTGATGGTTCGAATAAAATGGATTGTTTCGCAAAGAAGCTATCAGGTATATAGCACCTCTTGAGAAAAAAAGAAAATTAGTTTTAATTACGCAATTTGTAGATTCGTGTAAACGGTTAAAAAATGCACTTTCAGTATTTGAATTCGAAGAAAACTCAAAATAATACGGACATGCCAACATTATTTATTTTATTGTTACAATGTTTCAACTTAAAGTATAATATTATTTTACAAAGGCGAGTATTTGACAATGGGTCGTTATTGATTTCTTTCAGACAAGGCAACAATTGGCGACTATGCGACTCTCAAACTCCTTGCCGAGAGCTTATCATCGTTTCAAATGGGCGAGGGATTTGTGAAACTTTTACACATATCGACACAGACAAGTACATATCTATCAATATATCCATTTTGTGACCGAATTGGTTATGTCAATAATAACGCATGTTACTAAGTGCATTTGTGTATTATGAATTCTATTTGAATGCTTTGCTTATACTTTAAACATTCATAATATAATTTGAACTTGTTTCTCTAGTTCCGTTTGGTTTCTTCTATGAGACGATGAGATGTGGAACTCTTCACGACCATGTGATGAATCATTTCCGGAAAAAATCTCGTATTAATAAAACTATCAAAAGACAGCTATCTTATTTTTACCGACCCGTTTTGAAGGAATTACTCATCTTCGCAGTAAACATTGCACAAGCTATGCATTATCTCGCTTCTCAGAAGGTACTTTACCATACTTCAGTGATTGACATTTATGATAAGCGTGTATTTAGACAAGCCAAAAGTTTGTAATTTGTGTTTATTCATACGTGTTAAACATGGTCGAATATGATTGATCGTCCGTGAACGTCAGCAGGCGATACACTAACATATCACTGATGCACGGTATAGTCTCAACGACAGATGAATATAAGGTACATAACAAGATCACATCGGTTTGTTATATCCCGGTCCATCTAGATACATAATCTAATTCAAAGTAAACGAAGCAGATTAACCTTGTTGCGTTTAAAGTTCATTGATATGAAGTAAAAAGTTTAATGTTAGTAATGTTATCAGAAGGTATGCGAGGCTTCGAAAAAGAACTAAAAAAACTTAACTTTACACAAGAGAGGCAATGTTCAAATGTCCTGAATACATAGAGTTTCAATGAATTGCACTAACCAATATACAGTTATATATATACCATAGTTGATTTGACAATGTGAGGACATTATCATCGATATTATCACTTACGTAACGTCTAACAGATACACCTAACCTCACCATATTCTTACACAGCGGTAACCTTTCGAGAAAGTAGTTGGTTATATTCAAGGGTAGCATTCCGAGATGAAATATATGTTTGCTTATCGTTTTGTATGAATGATTAGGGTTAACCAAATGTTGATCGGTCTCGTAAATTGTTTGAGTTATACTAGGCCCAGTCAATGAGAATGCGAAATGTCCTATGCAGCCTCAGATGATTCCTGTTTATTATGAAGAACCTAGTTGCAAATTTAACGATGTGTCCTTTTGCATTCCTTTATACAATTGTTTTAGGTAAGACAATATTTGTCAATCTAAATATTGTTATAAGAATATAATACATTGATCCTTTCAATTCATCTTTACGTGGTCCACAGTTACTAAGACGTTTTCTGATGTTTTAATACTCTTTCCATAACATAAAACCAAATTTACATTTCTCTCGTAGTTTTGTCATCCAGCACTCTCTTTGAGGAAGGTACTTATGACGCCTCAAGGCTCCTGCAAATTATACGATATTTATCCAAATAATCTATGTATGGAGAGAATCAAACATTTGATGAAAAAGGTAAAGCTATGACATTAAAACGCAAGTTAATTCAAAGTACTTATTATTCATACTTATCACCACTCTTTAGCTATATATTCATTCTTTTTAAATAATCTCTTATTTTGTCTACTATTTAGAGCTTGCTCTCACAAAGAAAAAAAAGATTAATAATTAAGTAGGTCTTACGAAATACGCAGGAAATTTCTCGTTTTGAGGATTTGAAAGGCCTCCCTATTTCCCTATATTTTAGTTTCATAATATTATTATTATTAATCCATTGTGTATACAGACAAATCCTCCTACGGCATGGATGGCTACAGAGATATTACTTTTTGACAAATACTTTCTAAAGAGTGATTCTTGGAACTTTTCCGTTTTCTTGTGGGAGCTTCTGTCGATAGGTAATATTTCATAAACTGAATTACTTTGGAACCAACCAATTTAAGACTGTCAAATTTCATTCTTTTTTAGCGGGTGGATGGGGGAGAATAGTAGTTACCTTCATGTATTTTCATCTAAAACACTGCTTAGATATTCATATGTTATTCTCACATGTGCTTTACTTTTCTTGCAAGGTAAAATACCGTTTGCTGGTATCACCCAAGAAGATATCAAAGCAAAGGTTCTTGACGGATTTATGTTATCAAGACCGTACGTTTGTCCAAAAGATATGTAAGGAAGACGAATATTCTATATTAGCTTCATCAAAAAGTGTTGCAGAATACAATATACACGATAATAATATTTACTAAAAATAGCCGAAATGGAAAAGGAAAACGAATATCCTTATTGTGAATAGTAAAACATACTTCATAAATATGAGAGGCCAAATCACTAGAGTTCTAAGTGCACGACTATTTCCCAGAGTTACAATTTATTGGTTCTTAACTGTATTTCTCGTAATATCATAAAGTAGTTTTGTGACTCCACTTAAATCTTTATTGTGAAGTTAAGAAGACTAGCAAAGACATGTTTATGAAATATTTATGTCCTATAACTCAGCATACTGAACACATTTGTGTATTATGGCAGTGAAGAACGTATGTACAACAAAGATTCATATATATATATATATATATATATATATATATATATATATATATATATATATATATATATATATATATATATATATATATATATATATATATATATATATATATATATATATATATATATATATATATATATATATAACATGCTGTTAGTTAACGTATATGTACACTATATTATGTATTTGCTCTACTCCTATTTTGGAAATAACTTGTCTAAAATCGATTGCTCAATTGCTCATTTTGTGAAGTTTGTAACAAGTAACAATCATCCTTACGTTTTTCTGTATTAATTTGTTAGGTATCAGTCCAATCTTTTACTTGCTTTCAATTCTCAACTTTCATCAGGTTTCGAGTCATGGTGTCTTGCTGGCAAAAGAACCACACCATGCGACCTTCGTGCAGTGATATATTGCAATCTATACGGTGCGAATATGAAAAGTTGCATGAAGTAAGTAAACCATTTATAAGCAATATCTCTTAGAAAAAGATTTTAAATTACATCCGAGTCTGAAAATAACGTTTATCAAGTCCTTTGAAAAGACATACTCATATCAATGGAATAAATCGATGTTTAAATTAAATTTGTATTGCGCTGGCTTTAATGGTATGGAGCAATATCTATTTGCTCCTATCAATGTTTCAGGAAATTAATAATGGCTTGTACATGACGCATTGTATTACTTCGTTTTCTTTCAGAAATGTAAAGACTGTGATTATTCAGAAATCCCGGAGTGATTCTATGTCGATCGTTAAATCAGTGAATGGTGTTTATATATCGACGAGTCTTGACTTCCTCGTTTGAAGTTTCAAATTATCGTAAAATCTTCTTCGGTAAAAAAGAACCATGGGACCGAATTATACATAATGGGATAATCCGAGAGACCAGCATTACATACATATAACGCGAGGCTTATTTTGTTTCAATAATGTAAAAAAAAACGCTAAATGGTCACTGTTTGCACAACCATAACCACACTTTAAGGAATTTTGAAAGACGCTAATTGCTTTTTTACTGATACTATGATGGTTAATATTTATATGTATCAGATAATCAATGGAAGGTGTCTGTACTACGTTAATCATGGTAGTTTTCGGTTTCTTAACTGTATCTATAGTAACAATATATGAAGGTCATTAGTGCAACAACGCAAAGTACACACTAAGATTTGTTTCTAAATTTTCTTCAATTATGTCAAAATGTTTATAATCCAAAGAAGATCCCTCTTTGGAATGAAACAGAGAAATGAGAGTTTATCTTCATTCAACGTTGTGCTTAGTTATCAGCGATGTCCTGTACAAAACGACATACGTCATAAATTCAGTACAGAGCCATCTTTCAAGTAGCCTCAAAGTATCTAGTTTAAGGTCTTTAAATACAAAACGAGACACTCTAGCTGCCTATACAAAACAATACTCTTGTTATGCTAAGGTATCAACAAAAATATCCTGACTTTGATTTCTTAGATTCATTAGGAGAGTTTATTTTCATAAATAAATGATGAAATTGTGTCAATAGTTACGCCTGATCCACTCGTTTTATAATTGTAATTTGCCTACGTCATTATTTGACGTGGCAGTCATACGTTAATGATTGCGTGACTGCTTACACGTATGAATAAATGGCAAACCGAAAGTGAAACAAGCGTTTTATGAAATATCAAAGTTCAAATGGAAAGAGTACTTCAAGTAGCAATTAATCATTGGTACGCCAATTGAAACAGATAAGACTAGTATAATCTATAAAATACGGTTTTATGACGCACGGCGATGAGAACTACTGCCTCACTATGTACAGAATGATAACCAGAACATTGCACTATGTTTGCAAAGTAATATAAGATTATGTGTAACGCTTAAACGCCATAAGGCCAAGCATGTAACTAAATTACAGAAATTATCAACTACTATAAAAAAAATAGCCGCTGTAGGTATTTATAATGATCACCTTACTTTCAGCAACGATCAATATGACAAATTATCGTGTCCTATTACGAGTTAGTGTGTATAAAACCCATTGCATTTACCACTGAACATATATATTTTCCACAATTCACTCTAACATTACATTTTAAAACATACTGAGTAGCTAAAAAATATGATAACGCCACAACAGCAGTTATTATAATTGATTGAGGTTAAGATGACTTACCAACAACGTTGCGTTCTGTCTGAAACCGACGATTAACAAAGATGTTATGTCGTCTTGCACGCAAACGTACGTGCAGTGTTGTGCGGCTTATCAATGCTTGAACTTTGGATTGTAGATTATAAAGCCTGGTATAGCATAGACTTTTCTGCATTTATGGCAAACAAGTCTGTTATATAGATAATAAAATATGTTTACTTTGTAGGCGAGCTGTGTAAACCACCGATTATAAATAACATCACGAGATATCTATGAAGTAAAATTTGACTTTTGGGTGAATTATTCATAGAATAATACATACATATTCCTTACGTTAGGTTTGGTAGACTTTTGATAAACTACTCGGTTCCATAGAAGTTCATTGGTTTGACTGTTTATATTGACATGATATTCCTGTCTCATGTAATCCGACGTGAACCTTTCCGGTTAATGTAATTATTAAAATCATGGAAATCATTATATTTGACTAAAACACATTAATATTCGAATCGGTTTAGGAATTATAAAGATTGTACACCAAGAACATTACATGTACAAAATGGATAGTATTAAAAACATTATCGAACTGAGAGAACTGTTTTGTCGTTTAGTCCGAAACGTTCACAGTTTTAACATAATGAAAACGTTAGCCCAACCACGGTACTGCATTTAACGTCACTACCTGATGATATTAGCAAATACAGGACCAAAATCGTCATCACTGAGAAATATTAACCTTTATATTTATAACATGGAGGTAACAACTAATTGCGTGAAAACATCAAATTCATTTAGACTGTATGTACACTACAATGTTTTTGCAATAGATTTACGCCGTCGACAGCCTACCACATCTTCGAATGTTAACGAAGTGAGAAGGTTAGCATTGTCTGTTTGGTGCAATGTGTTTTGTTTAGAACTATAAAGTTGTATTCCTCAGTTGCAAAAAGTAAGATGAGTATATTTTCTTAAACATTTCATATTTAATGACTGCGTTACTCGTTCCAGACGCTTTCGATGATCATTGTAAAATATTGCTATATAATGACTCAACGAAGTATAATTTTCTTAGTTTCATACAAACAACACTTTTTAAGAGCTGACGTTTCTAAATAAAAATCAACGCCTTGATGACAACGTATAAGCCAAATTATGTGCTCTAGGCTATCTATCAAGCTACAAATAATATGAGGGGTTTATAAAGATGGATTATACACAATATGTATCAAGCTCTTAACAGTTGTATAGTACTGAAAATGAAACAGATTTTACATTTTATAATATATTATACGCAGGTTAAAACGCTCTTCAAATAATAAAAGTGCATGTATAATCAGTTCAAGTGAATAAGTCTATTTTTTACGAGACAATGGAACTTTACCATAAGCTCTTTTAATATTTTATATTTTTGTCCTTCAGCAATGAGTGTTACGAGTTATATTGCAATCTATAGTCACGATGGGAACGTAGATGACAGATATATTCGATGTAGGGAAAACCTGTTCCAGAGAAATATTCCGGTACAATGTGGCTAGATGTAACTTATTATGTATGTACCTTCTTTTAGCTGAGGCATTTTAATAAGGACGTGTAACACGCTTTATTTAACTCATTCCCGATTACATATTTGTCTAACGTCATAAGTCTTACCTATCTCATTACGACTTATGCGATACCAATACAGAACAATGTAGTCTCTTACATGTAAATTGGTATGTTCTTTTGACAAAGCACCTTAAAACTAAATTTATAAAATACACAACAATTACAGACAAATGTACTCATCTTCTCTGTTTTCTTCTCGTTATTGTCATGTTTTCGTATATCCCTTTTATGTTATGGAGGGTTACTGCATATCTGCTCACATAAGCTCTTATTGAGCTTCTCCTTCTTTGGTATTCTCATATAAGTTTAATTATTATACCCGTATGACCAGTTTGAGAAATAAATGTGTGAACTGTATTCATTTGATGCCAACTTAAGTGTGACGAGAAACAAATGGGTTGTCTTAAAAGTCGACTGTACTAATGCAATGTGGACCGGTGAAGCTCTACTAGTATGGGATATGTCTTTAATTTCGAGGACAGTGAATAAATACCTTAGGATAGAGATAATAGTTGTCCCTTCCTCCCCCTCGCATCCTTTGCTGTCGTTCTGTCCAGTGATTCATTGCTTACTGTCGTGTTCCGAAGTCCATATGAGACAATCAGCGTCCTGAAGTAATACATCTAACGTCGGTCTCAAATCAACGTCAAGTCGTTATTACAATTGAAGGTTGATATCAGTGTGATCATTTACCCATGAACGTAAGCCTTGAGAAACAATACAGGGAGAACAAGAAAAAATCGTTCTCTAGTTGTGTAACTTTCGTCTTCATTCCCATATTTATATAAAATGAAGCTAATAATATGATACCCGCTGAAGTTGGATTTCTTCCGGAAACGTATTACTGTGCATATACGGGCACATATTATATGCAAGCTATGCGGCCGAGCACCCCATGGTTCCCAGAAAGGGTTGAATGATATTTTATATATCTTCATTTTCATAATATGTTTTGTGCACTCACGTCAATACGCTTGGCCACTTGGACTCCAGGGGCTTTGAAATACCTCCCATAGAGTTTTAAAGGAGAAATAAACCCTAGTTTTTTTGCATCCATTCTTACGTTTTGACAGATGGTCTTTCCAGTAAAAGCAAACGAAAAGCATAAAAATCCCTTCTTTGAGGTGAAAAAAACGATTTGAATGTAGTTCATGTGTCGCGACATTTTGTTTGAATTGAGCCAGTTCCCGGATGTACCGTGACGAAAGCGAGCCGCTTCGCGTATTTCAAGACAAAATAGTTGCCAATCCCTAAAATAATTAGAATTGTACTTTCAACAATAGTATTGAATGAAATATCGATCAAAAAATATCTTTTGTCTTTATTGATCTGTAAAAATGCTCAAAAAGTTTGTGAAATTTGTTATTGTAACGAGTATCAGTAGAAATATAAATTTTCAAGGATTTGATTTTTAACGTGTTTAAATTACATTGCTTTCAACACGCATACTCAGTCCTAGTGATAGCGTTACCTACGTCCATCATTGCACTCCAATTTACTGTCGAGCAAATATCTTCAAACAAGAAAATGGAAGCCTTTGGATTGGAATCGTATCTTTTCGAACCAGAATATTCAGAGGAAGAACTGATACATCGAGAGGAGGAGTTTGTGCAAAAAATCAGTCCGCCACTGTTGGTGATGTTGGGTCGAATTCCGTTGCTGATACGAATACCGGTTCCGCGGGCCACTGCGAAGAATGGTGTATGTGTGCACTCTGTTCGCCATTAGAAAGCGACAAGGGGAGGGTATGCTGCTATTGCTTGTTCGCGGAAAATGCTTTGTTGAACGCAGGAGAATGTCTGACCAACAGACATGAATTCTCCCAGATTTTTCTGCAGCTAGTTCATTTAGAACTCTGTTTTGTAAATTTCTAGAGGTACAAGAAGAAGAATCCTTTTCCTACGGCTGCTGAGAACATGACGAACAGGTACTGTACACCTCAGTGAAAGTTCACTCTTTTCCGGATATTTTATTCCATCTGGAATAACGAAATATCTTTTTCCTTTTTCTGCTCCCTCTTCGGTTAACACAACCAAAGACTTGGCATTCGGGCATTTTAACTGGTGAAATAAGCGAAGCAAGATGCTCGAACATAGTGTGAATAGACTATAACTTGTATGCAAAGCTTCATTGTTTTGAAGTTACGATGGGGCTAGCCTACGTCACTTTTGAAGCGCCCTCAATCTCAAATTAACAAATTGGCCGTTGTTCAAATGGGTAAAAAAACAAAAATTGGGAAATTCGCGTAAAATTCAGGGAAACTATATTTTGCTTAGTAATTTCATAAATGGTATCAGGAAAATATCCCCTACCACATGTACACTTCAAAATCCCAGAGTTTATTTATCCTTTAATTTCTCTGGCCTGAATTTGTTACTGTGTTTAAACAGACTTAGAGACAACAATGAACATTTAAACATACTGCAGCTTGCCGGGGTTTTGGTTCAAGGGCTCTGAGATACATTTAATCATGGAGGTAAAAACATGGAATCTTCGAATTAACCCTATTTCTGACATGTATTGTTTATGTCACAGCTATCTTGAAATAGCTTAACAGATCCTTCTCATCTCCAGTCGATACGGTATGCACTAGTAATTAGACAGGATGCCACTTTTGTTGCATTGAAAGCCGCTCTCAGAAATTGTTATACACCCCATATCCCTTGACAAAATGGTGATGCTTTCCACCAGAAGTAGCTGTAGATTGAAAGCAGACTTATTGCTTGTTAAAATAGGTGTAAACGTAAGTTGGCCTGACGTTTCGATCCTAGCAGGATCTTCTTCAGAGGCTAAATGACAAGTAACAGTACAGTAACAGAAGGGACAAAAACATGCACAGATAACAGACAGGTTAATGAGCATGGTGAACACAATGAGATGGTTGAAAGGGGATAATACATTTTCATTTTCTGTGCATGTTTTTGTCCCTTCTGTTACTGTACTGTTACTTGTCATTTAGCCTATGAAACGTCAGGCCAACTTACTTTTATACCTTCTATTACACAGGCTTCCTAGTGGATAAACAGTTTGCTAACAGTTTTATTTCATTTTAGTTAAAAATAATCAGAACACAGAAAAAAAGACCCCATTTCATCAGAACAGAGAAATAGTTTGCCAAAGGGAAACAGGAACGGATCTATGCGGTAATTAATGTAGCTTGAATGTGAAGCTTCAGCTATATTTAAATACAATAGATCTATTACCATATATGGTAACACACAGTTCAAAGAATGAAGTGTAATTTTTAATAAGTTCAAGTGGACAATACACATTAACACCAAAGATATGAAACTAAAGCCCAAACAATTAGGTGTACATTATCCTGCGTCCTTCATAGATAAGTGTACATTTAATGAAATGGGCAGTTCTATCTAGTGGTAGAATTGATGAGACATTGTTTCGCAAGTGCCTGGTTAGTTTAGTTGTAATAAGTGCGTAGAAAACCATGTCGTATTTTCCTGCGCTGCGATAATGCAGCGCACGTCCTGACCATATATAAGTAAGCAGTCGTGTCCAAATATATTAGAAACACCGTCGGAACAACTTTCCTCCCCGCCTGGCCTAGCTAACTTGATCCACCCTGTATTGTTCATGATTCATGTTCGATTTGGCCGAGGTAATTCTGCACAGTATATCACCAATCAGATTTGACCTCGCGGGTCACGCAAGTCGATTGGAGCTCCCCGTAAGACACTTTGCTGTAATGTAGTAGTGGGCAACCTTATTGAATGAATGGGCCAGATTTAAGGAGTGAAAGATTGACAGGGCCGCACCTAACCAAGGACCTGCTGTTGACTTAAATCCTTTGATTCCGAGGACTTTCAAGCAATAGGTGTGTGTACTAATCTGTATTCACTAAAACATAATGCCAATACAGTACAGTTGATAATTAATGGTGATAATATACCTGCCTGACAGCATCATTAGTGCAGATAAGTTCTAAGTAGCTACCTCATTTTTGTGATTATGTAAAATAGATTTATTCTTTTTCTTTTTCTTGAGACATCTCACGGGCCGCAAAAAAATCACTGGCGGGCCCATGTGACCCGCGGGCCGCTGTAATGTAAGCAACGTTTACGTACAAAGATAATGCTAGTCGTCAATATGTGCTGTTTGGGCCTAGTTTAGTTTACTAGTAGAGGCTTACTAGTATCGGCAAAGTTATTCTTCTCGACAGTTCTTAAAGTTCAATACAAGGTGATAAGTTTATATTTTTACAGTAATTTCTCATTCTTTCAGTAATAAAAAGAGGACTTTCAACAAAGTAAAATTATTATTTAAAGAGCGAAAGTTCTCTCACAGTTTGAAATTAACAATATCCTGTTGTTAGATTCGAAGGAACCTAATTTACCCAGATTATGCTATTTGCTCTTGGAATTGAACTTCTAAAACCTGGATATGCTTTATTTACTTAGTTCCTGATATTAAATTTGTAACTCCGACAGAAACTGTTTGACTACCTAAAAAATTGAGCCCATATGTCGGATTAAGGTAACCAACTTGTTTTAACACGTTCGTGACTGCAAAACAGGAACATCTTTAATATCCTTTATCACACAATCATTTATAAAATTGAGTAGCATAGATAAATAATTGGTCACCGTGGCGGTATCACTTTTATTTAGAACTGCATCAATAGTGTTTTATTAATGAAACTATCTGGATCCAGTAATGTATACAAGTTTTTATTTACCTGCAATGAAGAATGTAGGTCCTTTATAATACCGTACAATTGGAAAAATACATGCAATACTTAGGTGCCGTTATTAATTTAACACCAAACATATATATGAAGAAAGGGCTGTTTTCTTCCTATCGTGATTATCAAAATATCGTTAGATCACCCTTGCAGTAATTCGTTCTATTACAAGTCTACAGGCTACAGTAGAATAATCATGTATGCTGCCTCTGTGAACATTTTATGTATACTGGCTGTGTGTACATTCCACTAGAAAGCTTCAATAGTAGAATAAAAACAGGATCCCTTTTTTCGTTCCTATGCAATTTTAGTGTTTTTTTTTTATCGATGTAACAAAACATTGCCAATATTAAAGCAGCAACGCACATAGTTCCAAATGCTCACTATGAAGTTGTTTCTCAATGTGTAACACATATAATACCCACGTTATGTAGCGTAATCGGACTTCTATTGTTCAATACCAAAATATAAGATAGACGTAAAGCAAGGTGAGTTCTGAACCATACATTTGCCAAAATGCAATGTACTACTAATGATTTGGCTGAATAAATCACGATTCAGTAGGCTGAATGTGCATTGGTACTGTTAACAGGGCTTTTATAGTCAAATTTGAATAGATAATACATATAAGGGCGGGGTTATACAAATTGGCTGTTGGTAGGTTCTTTGGTCTAGTTTTAGGGTTGTCGATGCAGTACAATATAATAATCATTGGTTCGTAGAGAACGTTTAGTATCAGTAAAGCACTCAGTTACATAATTAGTATATACATAATGTTCGTTATATAACGAACATTATGCTGGTATTATATTATCCTCAGCCCGTATTACCGGTATTATACACTTTCTGGAACTAATGTAAGCTGATAAGTCTTCTGTTAATTCTTTGCTACCGACATAGATAAAAGTCATTGTTCGAACACCAAAGAAATGTGAAACAAAGAAGCTTGATATAAAGACTACGTTTAACCTTGAAGGAGACATTGTCGTTTAATAAGGCATAATGTTTGTCAACCAAGGAAACCTAGCATTTATCAGCTACTTATGCTGGTGCAAGTCATGGTTTGATATATCGCATGCAATCTTTCACTTCATGGTCAAAACAATAACATAGAAATGCCTAGACCAACATATACGAAAACATTTTATTGAAACGAGCCGGTGACGATGTTTTTTAGCTTTTTTTTAATCCTGAGCTGTAGAAAAACAATTATGATTGAAACTGAACACAAATAAAGTTAAAAATATGATTTTTTTGCCTCCACATAAAAGGACAATGAAGTGAAATGAAGAATGAAGTTAGCAGACCCCATGAATGAGTCACATGTTATATAGTTACGTTAATAGCTATGAAATATAATTGAATGGCGGTTCATTCGACTCCTTTCCAATTGAATGAGTGATTATCATGTCCTATGTATGAATCCTAGAAGGAGAGGACAGAGTGCTGGGTGGCAAGTTGGCACGAGTGTTTTCTGTCAACATGTGTGGATATGTATAACGTTATTCTATTAATTATTGAATGAGTGGCTAATTAGTTTTAATATATTATCAGCGGGGAATCTTTGAAGTGTTGACCCTTCTTGCTTCCCTAATAATAGTACAGATACAACGGTTATAAAATCTTTATGAAGATCTAATTTACTAACTTCAGCAAACAGTTTTTACAGATAAGAACAAACATGTTTGTCATATTAGCAAAGTGACTTTACTTGTGTCATTGCTCTTAGAGGAAATATGAATAGAGGGCGAACATCAGGGTGAATTTTATAGGACGTGTGTTAGTCGTGTTCTAAATTCTCGAATTCTAAATGACCGACCTTTAGCCTGAGTCGCAACCTAAACTCGTGTGGGTCCTTCAACACCGGTGTACAGCACAGTACATTGTTTTAATGACATACACATAATATGTTACTGACGAAATTCTTTCAACGTTGCGAATTTGTCAGGCGATTAAACAAGTACTATTTGGTTGGATAAGGAAATTGTGGTTTGAGATTAGCTTTTACCATTATGTCAACTAGTTTCATCTCCATGCACGGTTAAGATACAAACCCGAATGGTTTGAATTACCAATTTTGTATTACCATGGTTTAGTCATGTATAAGGTTAAGTAGGTGTATGTTCGAAATAGCAGAGGTGGAAGGTAAGCAACGCTATTCTGATGTAGTGTAGGTCTACCGTGGATCTGTATCAGAAATTTTCTCCGCAGTAGTCATACATATTCCATCACTCATAACCCTGACTCACATTATCCTGTATGTTAAATGTGAGTGTAAACAATAATATAGCATATTCGCTTGTACTCCAAAGTTTACCCAAATTTGTTAATCTGTTTATATAATAGATCCCCAAAAAATATTGAATTTGTTAGTTGCAGTAACGGCATTGAAAAATAAGTAGTTCATGAAGACCCCCCCTTCCCCCCCCCAAAAAAAAAAATAACTGTATCGCCAAGCAGTCGAGGCAACCAGCAATAGGAAGTAGAGTTAGCTTGTGGCGATTTATGCAATATCATGAAATAATATTATGAAATGTGTATTATGTATTCAATATTACTGTTGGGCATATTACACATATACTCCTTTCGGAGATTCGAAACGTAACAGAACAGAACGTTCGGCAATGATATGTTGTGATAACTGTGTTGCAACTATTAGTTGAAGACAATGCCATTCCAGTTTTTGTATAAGTCTGCCTCTGAAGAGATCATCTTATTATCGAGTTGCTACGATTATAAATTTCGCTTACTGCTACTGTCTCTCTGTGATAACAATGAAGTTAAAATGAAAGTCAAAGTCAAAGTGAAATTCGAAGTGACAGCTCTTATATCGTGTATTTGTTATGATTTGAAATATCTATAAGCATGCTTCAATTCTATTATATTACTCTCTTAATACAATATAAAGGGAAATAATTAACTAACATTCTGAAGTCATTGTACTTTATGATAATGATGTATTAGTGTTTTAATCTTCCAACAAGATAACACTAAATCACTGAAACGCCGCGGCTACATCCCCTCCCCACCCAAACCCAATATATATAATGCTGAGACATATTCAAAGGTTGACAAGAGGAGTAATTTTTCTGTCTGACAATTATTTGTGTGCTTCAAATTGCTAAGAGGCCAAGACTTAGCTAAAAAGTGTTGCAGCTCCCGGTAGTTCCCTTGTTGTTGTCCCAGCCAAAAATTTAAACCATTGGAATACTTCATACATGTAAAGATTCATAAACTATACTTTTGAAGAAAGATGAATCGAACAGTCACTGCATTCGATCCCTAAAAGCTCAGCGGTATCGAAAGCGACGTTCCTGGGTCGATTCAGCCGGTACCGACAAAGAAAAACACCCAATCACTGATGCATACCCACTTAAAGAAATAGATAGAATCTCTCCACCAAACTGGAAATTGAAAGAAATTCTTTTCTCTATGGAGAAAGCATGAAAGTTCCATATCCGTGCATCCAGGGTGTCAAAATTACCAAGGTCAAACCAAGATTGGACTTGATGATTATGGTTTGTCCTTTAAGAGCCATTTATATTCCTGTACATCTCCTTGCTACGCCACTACCACCCCATATTAAGAGGATTGGCACTGATCCAAATGCAAATACGGAGCATATGGCATGTGACTTCAGTGATATATTAATCACATGACTTCACTCATATTTCAAGCGTCTACTACAGTTAAAACCTAATTTGTTTGTGTTTCATAAGGTATAAGTTAGCATGGTCCATTGAAAACTCAAGTTTTATTTTCCCGCATATTAAACTGTTAGTGTATTCATCTTTAATGGAATTATTTTAATATATTTTCAAACAAACATCGAGATAGGAAACAAAACCTAAATTAACTGTGTTCAAAGGGAGTACTGAATCGGCATCCATTAGTTGCAACAATGGTTAGTTCATCCTGAATCGTAACTAGCAATTGCGAAATCCTAGAAATACAGCTCTAAGGTGAGAAAAGTTCTCACAATCAACATTTACAGTGTGCCTTTACTACACGATCAAATCAGTTAAAAATGTGTACATATGCATATCAATTACATTGAAAAAATACTTCAAGTTCTCCATACTAAGTAACTTTACCACAAGTGATATAACACATATGAACATACTCAAAACATGTTGAACGACTTAGATCAAGGTTAGCTTCAAAACAGCATTGGTGGAATTGGGGGGGGGGGGGAGGGATGGGCCTTTGGAAATTTGGAAATTAGGACTTGACCATTCCTTCTCTATTTGCACTTCACGCCAAACGTTATATCTATTGACCACGACAAAGATTCCATTTCGTTTGCAACACTGAGGTTTAAAACAAGAAAGTTGGGGAAAGTGCCATGCAAATTTGCCTAATTATCCATGGATTGGACCATCCCACAACTTATGTAGGCATTAACTACTATACTGCTTAACTGATATAAAGTGACCAATAATATAGGAAAATCGATTCTGAAACGTTTCCAGGTCGTTTGAAGAAGCTATTCATACGGCATGCCATACGTTTCAAAAATGTCCAAAACAATATAAGCATGTCCAAAATAATATAAGCATGTCCAAATTTATATAAACATGTCGAAACTAATATGAGTATGTCCAAAAATAATAAGAGCATGTCCAAAATAATATGAGAGTGTCGAAAGACTATATGAGCATGTCCAACATATTAAAAGAATGTCGAAAAATAATACAAGAGGGACAAATGTAACTGCCTAATTCAATTTTGTATTGAACATTTTGGCGTTTTAAGTTACGCCATATGTTGCAAAATATCCAAAAAAATATAAGCATGTCCAAACTTATATGAGCATGTCCAAATTTATATAGACATGTCAAAACTATATGAGCATGTCCAAAATAATACGCGCATGTCCAAACACATATAAGTATGTCAAAATATAATATGAGCACGCCCAAAATTATATGAGAGTGTCGAATAATAATATAAAAGTCTCGAGTGTAACTGCTAACTTCAACTTTGTTATGAACATTTTGGCGTTTGAAGTCACGCCAAATGTTTCAAATATCGAACTTTTATATTGGTATGTCGAAAAAAATTAGCTTACAATACCTTCTTTGGAGGTAATTTGTATCAACTGACACAATGGTTATCATTATGACAATATATTATTGAAACATTCTTCTGTTTTTGTGACGCAAATAATTCAAAATATGTAAAAACAAGACCATCACCTAACATTTTTCCTTTTTACATCCCTACGTAATGTGAGTGGTTTCGCCCTGCCTAGAGGTGCTGAGATTATTCATATATTGTTGCGAAGGCAAAGAAGTTCACGTGCGAAAGTACGTACAACATGCACAAGCGCTAACAACGTACAGTAGTTATCACACATGCGTACGTTGGCAGTGAAAATGAACTACTATACTGTGTTACTTTTTTAACGGAAAATTGTGACACTTAATTACGGTTACCAGGCGAAGTCGCACACTAGCCCAGAATTAAAAAAAAATAAGCCTAGGTTAGGGGTATTCAACGTTTAATCTTCACTCTCACCTTTTAACTAAATTTCAAGATGGAAACGTGGGAAGAACTCGCCAACTACATATTATTGATTAAGCCGCGTGGAATGTTGGACACAGTGGTTCTTCGTATTAAACTCACTGATAGTTACAGCACCTTGGGGCCAGGTTGATCACTCGCGCTACGAAATAACTCAACTAATATTTCCTCGAAAATAAAATCGTTCTTGATCGAAATATCATTAAAATATTAACACACACACTAATACGGTAATGGATGAACTGTATATCGTCTTAAGTTACGCTGGATATGGTGTTTTTGTTTTCAGCATACCAAAATAAAAAGTTTGATATTTGGAACATATGGCGTAAAATTCAAACGCCTGACTGTTCATTACAAAGTTGAATCGAGCAGTTACGCTCGAGACTTTTGTATTATTTTTCGACACTTTTTTATATTTTGGACATGCTCATATAGTCTTTCGACACTCTTATATTATTTTGGACATGCTCTCATTATTTTTGGACATACTCATATTGGTTTCGACATGTTTATATAAATTTGGACATGCTTATATTTTTTTGGATATTTTGCAACAGATGGCGTGAATTCAGATGCCAAAATGTTCACTAAAAAGTTGAAGTTAGCAGTTACATTCGACATGTTCATATAATTTTTCGACACTCTCATATTATTTTGGGCATGATCATATTATTTTTGGACATACTTATATTAGTTTCGATATGTTTATATAAATTTGGACATGCTTATATTTTTTTGGACATGCTTATATTTTTTTGGACATGCTTATATATTTTTGGACATGCTTATATTTTTTTGGACATGCTTATATAGTTTTGGACATTTTTGATACATTTGGCATTCCGTATATTCATTTGTAAAGGAAGGTCGAAAGTGAACGGCATGGCACGTTTTCATAATTACCGGATAGATGTGTGTCTTAGTGCTGTGAAAGTGCCACACGTGATCTTGACATGCCCGACTGTTGATATATTGCAACATTGTAAGTCCATTCGTGGTGCGTCGTCCGTTAATCGTTTATCATAGCGTGTTTGTCAGAAACATACATAGTGTTTTATTCAGTTTCCTTCTTAAACTATGCAACCGATGCCACTAAACGGATGAAGGCTTACCATTTCTTAAGATACAAAATACACCTGTGTGACACAGTAATGGCTTTATCTTTGCACACCATACATTTTACAATAATTTTATAGGGAAATATTGTTTCTCAAATAGATGCTTTGGTTTCAAACAAAACAAATAACAAGAAAGCACTTATTATAAACCTGTAAGCAATGTTGGTGCCCCTCATAAATTGTTGGTTCCCCTCCAACTCGGAGTATATGCTTCCCAAGGGCCCAAACATTTCAGTAAAGCCGTCTCACTAACATTTTGGTCTTTTCAAAGCCAGCATGGTGAAAAAAATATAGACGGCTAGGCTTCGTGCTGTATGTACATTTCAGTAAAGCCGTCTCTCTAACATTTTGGTCTTTTCAAAGCCAGCATGGTGAAAAAAATATAGACGGTTGGGCTTCGTGCTGTATGTATAAAGGTAAGTGACTGTACAACATTTGCGAACATGCTAAGAATACCTTCTTTATTGTGTGCAAAAAGTAAGAACAACTGTGTAAGTCGCGGCTAAAATCAAGTGAGTTGTAATCCATTACCACTACATTTTTCACACAAAATTCGAGCTAATATGCTGCATCAAGTGTTTATATATTTGAAAATGAAAGATATTTTGACAATAAGATCAGGATTTTGTCGAAACCTGGTTGTTATAACGTAGGCATCCTAGTGCCAGTCCTTGTCTTGGGTGTAACAAGTTGGCGCTAGTGACATTTATATCCCTGCAAAGCGTATTGTTCTTTGCAGGTGCGATATGGCTTCTATCTTTACATTTCTGTGTCACATGTACCTACGGGGTTTACTTACAATATACTCTGCAGTCAATTACACTATGAATATTCAATATAAAACAAACATCACTATATAACTAGTTGAATTTTCCATTTGTATTGGGGGCTGGGAAAGATTATACTTTAAAAGGTATATGTATTATAGCAGTGTACTTGCGATTATAGTTTATCGACCAAACCACCTTTGTCATAGTGAAAGAGAGCAGAAAGTTAAAGCTTATTTTGCACGCCTTAGAGATGGAATTGGGAGGAAGTGGGAGTAATAGGGAAGAAGTAGGGAGAAGAAGGAAGGTGGAGGGAGGGTAACTGTAGCTTAAAAGGTAACTGAACTCCAAGGATAATTCTCGGAGTGCAATGAACTCCAAAATAGGAACTACAGGTCAGCTGGGCTTCTCCCTGAAGGTGTGGTATTTTAGGTTAAAAAATGATCCCCAGAATGAGCTACATCATTCCAAACGGTAACCTCTTGAAACCACGTTGTACATAATGACCATCATTATAAGGTCTTTAAAATAGGGATGGGTGACGTTTAATTGGTGGTAGTGTCTGCCTGACAGAAATTTCGGCTCCATAACATCAAAGTCAAACAAATCTGTTTTAAAATTGTGTAATATTTCAATATATAAAAGTATGTACACTCCAACGCTATCGCAAGAACATTTAAGCAACATATGTTGAGAATGCATACACCATGTAAGTACTTTAGAACTTTCTTTTTTCTTTTCTTAGATTAGACCTGTGTTTGCTGCAGTATTAGAGTACTCAAGAAGTGCTGAGTGTTAAGTTACCAAGTAGTACTCAGTATTAGCACGTGATCTAAAGTACTCAGACATTACAATACTCGTACTCATCAGTGAAAACTCATATTCGGATGTACAAATACTTGAACTCGGTTTAAGCATATAGTCCTCGATTTGGATGAGTATTCAAAGAGTATTTGAGAGTACTTAATAAAAAAGAAGTAAAAATAAGAAGCCATAGAATGTTCAAATATTTACATATGAATTACGGGATAGTTTTACTATATTACTTCTCTCATGCACCTATACCTTATACCCCAGCAGAATATAATTTACATGCCACCTAATATATTACATAATAAACATGAGCGGTGTTTATCGAACAGTTGGTAGCACACGATTTTTAGCCAAACAATCCTGCATCATTCCATGGACACCATAAACTATTTGTTGATATTGACATATTATGAATTTTGAGAGCAATATCAATGTCCGAGCAATGTCGTAATATTAAGTTTTACATTATTTGACTACAAGGACTTAATAAGGGGTCAAAAGTTTCCAAAATATTACATAAAAATACTACAAAAGAACCGCATGAAAATAACCCCTAATTAGTGGTCGGATTCTGAAATATTGAACTCGGACACTGTTGCTCGTCCCTCGGATCCTAAAACATGGTATGGTACTTGGTAGTGGGAACCACAAATACTCGGAAGTACTTGATAATCACACACATATCCTCATCCACACACCGGTTTATTGTGCTGCAAATGTATGTCCATCTTGATGTTTTGATGTTGTGACTTTAAGAATAGGGAACAAACCACAGAATCACCTAAATACTTCTCAACAAGAATGTAACCGCTGTGATTTCTCTAGTGAAAATTCCTGTTCTAATATGATTTTTTTATCAAACCATACGTTCTATTTTTGTTTAAATTGTCAACGCATGGGCACCTTTGACGTACAATTATCTTGTTTCTCGCAAAACGGGTACCTATTCAAACAATAAAAAGACGACTTCTTTTAAATGGGTAAATCTCATTATTAAAAAGGGGCACTGTTAATTTCCAATTTGGATCATTGTGATGATCGTTCACACACATGTGTACACATGTCCTCTGTGTATCTGGTTCCCCGCACCTGCAGTAAAATAATGATTTGTATTACAAATGTGCATGTAATGAAAATACCCGCCTTAAAATGAATTAAACTCACACCGTCGACATCCCACACACTAATTTGTGAATAGAGAGATGCCGGTAATGATAACGTATCCGTTAACCAAAATTTAGTACATAAAACACTCACAAACGTGATAAGTTCCCTATATACTTTGTACATAGTAGCACTCCAAATACTATCATACAAATTTAGTCTGCAACTAAAACTGTGCCTGTATATCAGACTTTTAAAAAACTTTAGGTCTAGACCTACAGGCACTATTTCTGGATCACGTAGATTATACTAATACCCCATTTATCTCTCTGGTGAGCACTCTCTCCTATGAGTTTCCTCACTATGGACCTGTGCTCGAATTAAATGTTGGTCCTTCTTGTAAAAGCTAGAGGGATGTCAATTGAAGGAACTTCATAAACAGAATCATGTTCCACATGAATAAGTTAGCTGATAACACAGATTCAGATTCGGATTTGTTTGAAATGTTATCATAATAACTTTCTTTGGGATTAGTTATTCAATACTGTTATAGTTTAGTTTAGTAGATAAAAGGATCAGGAGGGACACTTAAGTCCCCATCAAGGACCCTATAGAGCAAAAAAAAACTGAAGACACAAACATTCAGACCCGATTACAATGCTCAAAGTGCTTATCCAAAGCATTCTTAAACCCATTGACACTACTTGCATGTACAACTTTCTCAGGCACATCATTCCACTCATTCACAAAAAATGTATGCCGAATATTAATCCTACTATGTGACTTTTGGAGTTTACGAAAATGACCTCTGGTACAACTCCTGTTAGCAAACATGAAAAAGTCGGCAAAGAATAAATTGTCGAAACCATACACAATCTTGAAAACCTGGATCAAGTCCCCACGTAACCTCCTAAGCTCCAGTGTGGTGAGATTCAACAGTTGTAACCGCCTATAATAAGGAACTAATCATCCTAGTAGCCCTCCTCTGGACCTTTTCAAGTACTTACTTATTCTTAGCAAAATAAGGGTTCCAAGTCTGCACAGCATACTCCAGATGAGGCCGAACCAACTGCTTATAAAGCCTAACTACGATGTCCTCTTTCAGAAAACTGAAGTTCCTCTGATCATACCTAAAACCTATTACCTCTTTTAGCAGCTTCAAGACAATGTTTAGAAGGTTGCAGAGATGAGTCAATGTAGTTACCTAGGTCTCTTTCAACGGAGACCTCCTGTAACTCCACACCATTAACATTGTAAGTAAACTTTTGGTTACTACTACCAATGTGCATTACCTTACATTTTTCAATATTAAAATGCATTTGCCACCCCTGAGACCAGGAAGAAATTTTATCCAATTCCGCTTGAAACTTCTCAGAATCGCTTTTGGAAGAGACCTCAGAATACAATTTGGTGTCATCAGCAAACTTCTTAGCACACACAACAAAATATCTCCGTCGATGTCATTTATATAGGCAACAAACAACAATGGACCCAATACAGACCCTTGTGGAACCCCACTAGTAACGTTCTGCCAAGAAGAAGCACAGCCTTTAATTACCACCCTCTGTTCCCTATTACCCAGCCAATTCCCGATCCAAGACAGTAAATTCCCATTGACACCCATGCTCTTCAGCATAAGTAAAAGACGCTGGTGGGGAACTTTATCAAAGGCCTTCTGGAAATCCAGAAACACAACATCTACAGACTTCTGCCTATTTAGTGAGCTTGTTACATCTTCCATAAACTCAAGGATATTAGTGAGACAAGACCTTTTTTGACAAAAGCCATGTTGAGACTCTCTGATAAAAGACTGACTTTTGAAGTGACAGACCATAGACTTTTTAACAATAGACTCCATGATCTTACAAAAAACACTAGTTTGACTAACCGGCCTATACTAACAGGGCTTAGACTTATCACCCTTCTTGAAAATTGGGGTAATATTAGCACATCTCCAGTCCTTAGGAACATAACCTTCATCCATAAATTTACTAAAAACCAATGAGAGTGGAATGCAGAAATGGTGTGCAAAAGTCTTCAACATGTATGTACGAGGATGTAAGTTACCTCATATGTTAGATCAGGCAGTTACAGAAACATACCTTTTGTTTATTCATTTTGGTATTCTTCCTGAACTTAAAACAGTCCACGCAATGATAATAACGTTTGTATATAGTAAGCGTTTGTTTCCTTTAGACTTTACATCCGATGAATCATAACGTATGTGGTGGCTTAATGTCTATACTTGGAATAATGATTCATCGTCGTAATCGTGTAGTGAGGGTTACTCAAAAAAACACACAATATAGGGTTACAGAATCCCCTCCCCTCCCCTCCCTCTGACTAAAAGAGAAATGAAATACCGTCTCAGTTGTATTCCGTCTACAGAACGTCTACATTAATGTTTGGAAGACCTTACAGGGACAGTTGCTCTGCAGAGGTCATTTTTTAATATGACAGGCGCAATTTTTCTGAACGGACCATAAAGGCAATACCGCCATTGTTAGTTTCACGTCTACTTTATATTCAGATTAGTGCTACTGGCACTTTCAAATAAGCTGACTCGTGCAGATTGTCTACAACTCCTTAAGTTGTCGTGAGAACCGCTGTAAGATGGCTCCGTACGCTATCGTAATGTGGTATTTTGTACCTTCAAAACTTCATTTACATGTATTGCAAAACGATGAATTTTCAAAGTATAAATTTCAAAAAAAAATGTTCGATTGGAGATGTCAACGACGCAGCTTTCCGTCAGATGCGACGTAGTTTTATGAAGTATAGATGGAAAGCTGAACTTAATAAAGTGAGCAAAATACAGTAAGGTTAAAAAAAAGTGTGGTTTTACCCATAGAAAATCTAACAAAGAAGAGTATTCTGATAGAGAGGAGATTTAATCAAAGCCAATTTCTAATAAGTGTTTATTAACATATAATAGTTAATCCAATTGAGCAAACTATATTAGAGTAAGTTAACGTCTTCCATGAAAAGCAATGAGAAAGAACATAAGCGTCCGGCTACACCAAATAGTAATAAAGTCTTAAGATGGCTTATATATATATATATATATATATATATATATATATATATATATATATATATATATATATATATATATATAAACAAAAAATAACAATAATTCGAATTTGAGTATATATAAAAGATGTCTTAAAATTCAAATGATGTTGTCAACATGAAAATCGATGTTTACTTGGTGTTTTTTCTAAAAGTTTATGTTTGTACCTTCATATAGTTATATAAAAGGCACACTTAATCTTCATTATTCGCATCGAAAATGAAATAATGAAGTTACACTTTATGGGGGGGAGGGGATGATACCTTTTAAGTAATTTCTGCTTAAATTTGGGCGAAACCTTTTCCAACCTCCTGTCCCTGCCCCCCGCCCCCCCCCCCCGGCGTCAAATGCTCTCTCTTACGATTCCCGTTGTCCATTTCCTTTTTCATAGATTAGTCAAGGGTAGATTTTAACAGTCCGTTTATTTGCACTGCTGAATTATCTGAATAAGCCGTCCAGTGATATTCGAAGAAAGTACACTAAAGGTCTATATCATGCACGTCTAGCGATGAATTGCACGTTAAAAGTAGACAAATACCCATCGCAGTATATGTTTTATACAGAAAAGTACACTGCTTACTATAACTACCATTTTCAGATAAGCAAGTGAAATTTCCTGTCACATCACAGTGATAAAGTTTACTGTCTGTCACATTTTTCAGTTCACTGGCTGGCTACTCCTTGGTTAGTAACAATTAATTATTCAGTATAGGCATCATCACCCCGTCAATATCGTCCTCTCAACTCAACTTGATTCGGGAACATTGGAAATTAACCACTCGTTTAAACTGGCCCAACAATCACTGGATCACGGGTTAGGGTTATTATTGTGACCTCCCCCCCCCCCCTTCCCCACAACATTAAAATTAAAAATTAAAAATAAACCCTTACCCTAAATACGATAATTATTGAAATAATTGCTTAAGAAGAAACTGTTCAATAAACAACATAAGGTAAATATTTTCTTCTGGTGTATATTGTGTATTAGGATAATAGAACACGTAATCTCAATTGTGAAATATATAATCGTAAGTGCATGAGCGGATGATGACGACCGTCCACATAATCTTACACACATTACATTGTATTGTTTATTGATTCTAAACCAAACTCGGAATTGAAAATATTAAAAATGTATCAACTACTATAATTCACAACAAGAAGAATCTGGGAGGGACGCTCCAACAATAAAATCTCAATATTCTGCAGGAAGACTAAAACCGGTCAAATATGGGACTGTTAATATCCTTTATTCACCGAACTGGTAGATTTGTATCATTAAGTATATATATATGTAAATTAAGTGACACTTAGTTGTCCCATGCGTTTACCCTTTTTTGGCTTATTTGAAAGCCTAATATGTTACTTTTTCACTTTAATTCGTGACCTTGACCCTTAACTTATGGGATTTACTTTTTCGGAAAATAAAAAGTAAACTCATTAAATTAGTGTGTGTCCAATGTGTATGTAAGTCAAGTTAGGTCCCCAAATTCCGCAATATTGGGCCATGCTTTCTTTTGGCAATAAAATACACCAAGGTTGCCCCATTCCTTCCCTTCTCCTCTCCCGGCCATAGCCCACAAAATGTAGAGAATACTGATGATATTTGTAAATTCCGTTTTCTGGAAGCTTTCTAGACTGGGGTTGCAATGTTCTTGCTAGTGAGATGGGATTTGGATAAGTGGTAGGGGTACCCTAGGGTACCAACATATCAAAACCGGAATCTCTACCTCTTCCGGTGACGTAGTTAGGATGCGTCAACGTTTCAGGCGCAAAATCATGGGGATTTGTACGGAGAGCCAACCGTTCCATAAATGTCGAAAAAGAAAGTGAAGTGTCCAACTTAATATAAATATGTTCAATTCGATATGAACCAGGACCCAGACAACAGCCAGAAAGGGTCCGTGGCCCACACATGATTTAATCATGTGAAAAGAGAGCAGGATGATTTATTTTTATTGGCGCTGGACCCTATGGTTATCGGGTATTAAGAAAAGAAAAACCTATTACAACAAATTTATCCTCTACCATGGCCCAGACAACCTCAAGGGCCTATGGCCTACACGTGATTTAATCATGTGCAAAGACGCAAGGATAATTCCTGTAGTTGCATTGGACCCTTTATACATTGGAGAAATAAAAAAAAAATACCATCGACGGCTTTTATCTGTACCGAGCCCTAAACAACAGCCATAAAGGGCCAATGGCCCACACATGATTTGATTATGTTAACAAAACGCAGAATCACTATTTAGAGGTGTTGGCTCTATTGGACATTGCGGTATTCAAAAATACTAAAGAATTCATTTTTTAACTTTTAAGGGGCGCATGCAGCAACCTCAAAGGGCCAATTGCCCACACAGGAATTAATCATGTGAAAACAGAAAAAGGGCCTAAAAATTGGACTAAGGCATCAACGTGATCCTTTTGGCTTTGAATATTTTATTTCCTTCTCTCAACATGCTGACACATGTTTTGGACATTCTCATATAAATCTCGACATATATATACAGTTTTGGGCATTAACGAAACGTTGGCGCGCGCCAGTGTTCCAAAATTATAGCTCGACGTCAATATTGTATCTAGCAAGCAATGTTGACATGACCAATGTAGTAGTGGCATGCTGTTACAAGTTTTCGACATGCTGATGTTAAATTTGACATATTGATAGACGTAATGACATATTGGTATTTTGTTTCGACATGTTCATATGTAACATGTTGATATCGAATTGGACAGACATGAATTAACTTGGACACTTCACTTGCTTTTTCGACATTTATGGAACGTTTGGCTCTCCGTAGATTTGCGAAAACTGGTGTGATCGTCACCAAACTTGAAACGGTAGTAGCTGTTCGCGGCGGGTCAAACTTGATCTTTGTCGAAATTTGTCAAAATGTAGCTAGTGGCATTCTACAAGGTCGGGCAAGTTATGTGCACGTCGATTCTTCCACTCGAAGTGACTCGGGACAAAATGGCGGCAAGTTCAGAGTTAACCTCAAGTTGAACTTATGGGACGTAAATCTAGGGGTCCTTGTAATAAGATAGGCCGATGTAGGATCGACTTCATATTCACGGTGGATGTACACCTAGTCAACTGTATTACGTCCTTCGAATTTTAAGAGTATCGTACGCCACTTCCGGTTTTATAGACAACCCCTAGTTAACCCTAGGGGAGGCTGTTTACTCAAAGACGGAGCATGCTTTGGACTTTTAATTTGACACGTATATGTTAGAGGATTGGTCTACCATCGATCTGTCCCAGGGGAGTGGCCGTTTAATTTTAATCGGAAGTGACGTCACTTAATAGGGCCGATTTCATACGTTGACATTTTTTCCGTTCGTTGTTATTTGTATAAATTTGAGCGGTTATTAAATAAGGTAAATATTACTCATTATGCACACCGACTTTCAAGGTCATCGAACGACCCCAGTCAAACTAGCGGCTTAAACAAAAATGTTAATACAATACCTTAATATACTCATAAACATAAATAAAAGGTCACCGCCCTCTCAAGATAGCTAAAAAAGTGCTAATTATTTTTCAATGCTAAATCTCTCATTTCTGTCATTTGAAGAAAGTTCAATTTTCGGGACTCCAGGGATGACCTCTCAGGGGTCAAACTTAACCCTTCTTCCAAATTTGACCAAAATATGCACTCTAACTTAAAATGAGCCCAAATATCCAAACATAAGAAATTTTCGACTCCGTTTCATAACTTCTTAGCGAGTTATTAATTAAACAGACCCCAAATCTACATCCGATAATTATAAAACCTACATAACTTTTGAACCCCAAATCGTAGAGGTTTGCGCTTGGTACCTTTGAAATTGGCTGGTTGTATCAGAATCGACCCTTTACTGACGTTTCACACAGTTAACCGACAGAGTAGGCCGGATATTTCGTGATCTCGTAACCTTTGACCCGATTAGCCGGGAAGAAAAGGATGAATAGGTTCAAATACCGTTACCAAGTACGAAAATCGAGTTTTAGGACCATATTCGGTCATTTGATACCGAAAATAGAAAATTATCCCGAAATTACCCCTTCCCCGTTTATCGTCGTGCCCCCATATCTCCAAAACGGTAATAAATAAGGAAAAAGGAATTGCACATTCGGACATATCCAAACACATATGAAAAACAATTTTTACATTGTCACTGTTACAATGAAAACTTAGGGAACGTTTCCAGGGGACTCTATTTTGAACTTCCACCACTTCCTAGGGTCTCAAAATTTGCAGTTTAGCTTGTCAAGGAGACCATGTTGAACATATTTTCTTCTTTTTCAAAGAAATCGGTTAGGTCCATTTGTATGGGAGACGTTTTGAAATTCGATGGGCCAAATTAGTGTAAACTATATACGGGATCAAAGATGAACGATTTTTTATTAATTAATTTACACACTTCCCGTAAATGGCCAAACTCTTCGGGACATATCTATGGGCCTTTAGTCTTACCACAAAAACAAAGTCAATGAGGTCCAATACTCATAACCGGATTGATGGCCTGTCAAAGTAACTGGGAAAAATTGAACCAATGGGACGAGAAGAGTTAGTGGTCCTAATTGGGCCTGGCCTGAATTCATATTCCTCAAAATAAGAGGGAAGAGGCATCGGACATGAAACTCACTGTGCTCCCCACCCATCTGAGGAAAATTAACGAATGGGACGTTAATAATTAGTGGTCCTTTTGTAGCCGCTGTGAGGGGTTCCTAATCAAAAATAGTTATGGGCAAACCCAGAGGTCTCTTCGAAATATTTATATCCCCGGTATGTGCGTGGCGTCGATACGGGGGTAACGGAGAGGGGGTTACGATGGGTATACGTGTGTAGAGAACCCATCGAGACTTGCACGATTTAGTCCAGGCTGTCCAGCTAGGGTTATTGTGAAGACTTAACAAGCCTGGAGGTCCTTGTCATTCTATAAGTTATGTTTCAAGACATAGTTGACGTTTCATAGGCCCTGGGCCCTTCAGAAGAGAAAAATCGGGTGAAAATGTAGTAAAAATCCCGACATTCAAGAGTCTGGTCCGAAATCATATTCCTAAAAGCCAGATGGAAAAGGCCTCGGACTTCAAATACACAGAACAACCACCTGAGAGTCTCTACCGAACTCGCTATTAAATCAGTAAGCCGGTAAGCACCTCAGTCGAGGGTAGGGAGCCATTAATGAGGGCACTCAACTCTGTCTCGTACAAAAAGTACACAAACAGCAACATAACAGCATGCTGGGCCCAATTTGACGTCTTAACTACGCTTCAAATGAGGGGGTCAGGGCTCTGCTACTTACAGAGGTAGCTCCATGGGTCCTTTAACACGTAGTCAAAACGAATATTGGGGGGGGGGGGGCTTTCCATGAGAGTTACATGCAGTGTTTTTTGTTTGTCAACTTGCTCTAGCCACTTTGTATGCGCAGATTTTGTAACCTATTTTAAACTTAAATTTTCTTCCCTATTCACTTTCCTGTCTTGACAAAATTCTGCACTCTTGCTCTACCATGTCTAGTGCTCTCTGGGAATCTTGTACAGTGCTCACTGACTAAGTTGTTTGTGGAATCAGACTATCAGTGCTTCTGCTGTCTGAAATCTCATGTCACTAATATGAACGTCAATTCTTCTTCTATAATCACAATTAAGTAGCTGGATATACGCGCCCCGCGTGTACCTAATTATATGCGATTTGAGCGTTATCCCATCAATTTCGGTCTATTGCGCTCTCGTCTCTGCTAAAATAAGAAATCCTGGGTGTCTACAGAATCTTTTCAAAGGTGAACAGATAGCACCATTGTGTATTTCTGCATCCTTAATTTTGGCTAAAAATTTACCCCATAGAAAGGCAGAAGACGTGGGAGGGGGGGGGGTGCGTGAAGGTTTTCCTCACATACCGGATTCAAAGGCCCTTGCATGCATAAAGTTACTTCTGACCAATCATACATTTCATTACGAATTCCTAAAAGAATAGATTTGAAAGGGAGCTTAAAAGGAACATAAGCAGTGGTGTTCAGTATAGTTATCAAATGCTAGGAATAACAAACATATATTAATATCTATACATATTACATATGTAGGCCTTGATATATCGGCCTCTATACCTTTTATATATGCATTTATATATATATATATATATATATATATATATATATATATATATATATATATATATATATATATATATATATATATATATATATATATATATATATATATATATATATATGAATAACGGGAAAACTGTTAAACAACTATGCTGCATTGAGAGAAAAGCTGGATCTCGAGTGGGATAAGTGAGGTAAGTGATTTGAGGTAAGACAGCCAATGTTTGGTTTTTGCAGAGCTTTAGAGCAATACTAGTTCTTCTTCACTGCATCATTACCGAAAGTAACAAGGAGTAGCAGGAATTGAAACTATTTTATTGAGAAGAGTGTCGGCATGGAAGTGAAGTCAATGCGACTTACTGGTTTCTGATGTTTTAGCTTTGGAAAATCAGATTATTTTAATCCGTGTCGGATTATTTTAATTTATATGGATATATTATCAAGAAAATCCACGTTTACTCCAAAAGAAAATATTGTTAGAGAAAACCAGAGAAATAAGATATGACTCATAATTGAAAAATAAGGATTAATGTTTGAGAAAATATATTGGAATATTCGGTCCCCCTGGGACGTTCGTCAGCAATAATTGGCAGTCGCATGAAACGGAGTGTATAAGAAAAAGTGCAAGTTGCATTGATGGAATTAGAACCAAATAAACCATGACTATACAGGAAGCGGATTAATTAAGGAGCAAATAACGGATTACATATAGTTGTAAATTGATAGTTGTTAAGGGGCCCCAAGTCTTTGTTGAGGCCGGTGATGTGAGACTTAATAGACTTAAGTTTTTTGCTCCTTAATCCGTCTCCCGTTCAGTAATGGTTTATTTGGTTCTTATTCCATCAATACAACTTACACTTATCTAGCGTCATACTTCCATTGTGTTACATTTTGTACTTTTCATTCGACTACCAAGTATTGTGCATATATATGTAACACATTAAGCAATGTGGTTACGCATATATCTGCATTTGGCAACAAGTGGGAAATGAAGTGAAGAAACAAAAACGAATGACCGTATGAAATTATTAAAAATGACTTTAAGCAACGCTTGGTATAAAGAAATGCAAAATTCCTTGCACCCAGATAGCAATGCTCATAGATAAACTCGAGTTTGAAGAAGGCCTATGGTGTTACAAGAAGACAGACTTTCCCCGACAATTCGTTAATATCCGTGGATCACAAATAGTATTTGCAATCCAATACAAGAAAGATTTATCTTTGTCATAAGTTTAAACCAAACCTTAATACCAATAAGGCTACTAAATTTCGTGCATATCGCATATTAAATTGAATAATTTAGTCTTGGTATTTCTAAGAAACGTCGTTTCTCTGATTGAATCCATGAATACAAGAATGTCATCAACCTACTTTATAACATGTATTGGAAAGAACACGATTTATGTAAAATCTTTTCTTCTTTCTTTATCAAAAAGTGAGAGCAAGGGAGCAGTAAAAATGAGCAAAACATTTTGGGGAATTGCCGCATGATATTATGAAATTGCTACTGTACTAGGTGTAACCCACCCTGGTGTGGGAAACAATTCGAGTCAGAATATCTCTGAGATGCTGTATTAGCTGAAAAAAAATCCCCATTGTTTCCTATATATTATCGGGACAGTGGGAAGGCTTAAAGGATTTAAATAAATTAGATGTTTTCCTTAAACCCATCCACCACCTTTCATAATGGGCCCTATAGTCCACCGTAGTATGGCAGACTGTTTTCCGCCAAGAAAGTTAGACCAGAAAAGTAGCGTGTTGTGGGCGTGGCGATCTAACTTGCCGCCAAGTATAAACCGGTTACGTAACATATATGAATATTGGAATGACGTTTGTTGTATAAAGCCGGCGTCTCCAACAAAACTGTTCGTCTGTTCAATTGTTTCTTACAACCGTTGCAGCAAGTTGCAGCTTACATGTTCCAGTGTTTCCTCCAAATTATTATCTTTGTGTCAGGGAAATTTGAAGTTCACATACATTGCCGACAGCGTTACACAGGAAGTTCCCGACTTGTAAAGACTTGTAAGGATTTGAGTAGAATTCCAATATATAATGGCATCAAAGGTACGTAAAATATTTTGCCTCATGAAAATTGTTATGAATGTCGTGTTGACCGCTGGTTACGTGAATGTAACTTTTGGTAATCAATGCTACGAAATCTTGTATATAATTTATATTAAGATGGTTATTTGTGAAGATAAACCCTTTTGAAACATTTCAAATTTAAACCGATATCTTTTAGATAAATCCTTAGGCATGGTAAATAGTTCCTAAAAATTAAATAAAAACTGACATAAATTCTTGAATCGCTACTGTCAACTATGTTGCTGTTTAACGTAAAGAAAATGTATTCCAGTGTAAGCCACTCACATGCCAAAGTTGAGATCTTTCAGTCTAAAATATTGGTGTTCTTTTATATCATTTTTTAAATAATTTTTTTATAATTGTCAACTTTAATGAGGGTAGTCCTGCTCAATGCATAGGCACTGCTTCCCAGAGAAGCCCTTCAAATTTCTTTCTACTTAAATGACTGATAGCAGTGAGAGAGCCTGATTAACAGTGATGATTTTAATGTTATTTTTCCATTTAAAAGAAACAAATACATTTGGTCGGTTGCTAATTCTTGTATAAAAGTTAGGCTAAAAAATCCAAGTTATTTGTTTAGTCACCCCTCCTCCCAACGCACCCTCCCCTTTTCCACTCAAAAAAGAAAAAAAAAGAAAAGAAGAATTTTAAAAATGTTTATTATTATTTTAGTATGGTCTACAGTACAAAGCACTAAATAGAATGAGTAGGCCTACACTTCTATCGGGCGCGTTCGTGGGTTGGGCTGAGTGTGTTTTCGCTTGGGGTTGCTTTATGAGTAGGGACGTCGCTAGAGGGGGGGGGGGGTATGGGGTGTCTTTAATCGGACATATTTTCCACAATTTCCTCGCCACTTTAAGAAATTGTATCTCGCTATCCGTTTACTCCACCATACAAAACTTCTTATGATTTTGAATACTCTAAATAAAATGCCTAGTAGAACTAGGCTACTGTACAACGATTTTTACCAGCTTTAATTCGGTTTATTATATAGCCTACTAATTTTGCTATTGGGTGGGTTGACCCTGTTCGCAAGCTGCAAGTAAGTTCAATGTACATATTGTCTCTAAGGTGTACAATTAAAACGCTCAATGACCGTTTTACCAGCGTTAGCGTTTTTACATTAGATTTAGCGTGACTTTTCTGGTGTTCTAGCGTACGTTTTTTTTCTCCAAAATTGGCCAAATCTAGCTTTATTTGCCCGAAATTTATGGTTCACAAAAAATTGCACGTATCCGAAACATTCGAGGTGAAATTACGGCTTGGCAACAAACACACTGAACCTATTTAAATGTGACTTTTACACAATGTTATCGCAGTCGATACTAAGCGGAACTAAGCTGGTCAACTGACTGAGACGATAATCGTTTCTTGCAGTTAACTTGCGTCTGAATAAGTTGTAATTTTGTTTATTATACAGTTGTTTTGTTACGTAATGAGCCACTATAACTTGAAATTTGTTAAAATATTCATAAAACTGTCTACGTATCATATGAATAAGTGCAACTTGTGATGGAAGGTTAATAGGCTACATTACATAATTATGTTCATGAAAATCTATATCTAGCGTTTTCTGGGGTTTACTTTCGCAAATCTAGCGTTTTTTGGCATGTATCGCTGGTAACGCTGCTCAATGCTAGTCAGTATTTGTAACCGTTGCAGTACGTTACTTGGTACGTTTCACCGAACTCTTGAATATTTTTCAAACTTGGTTCGTATTTTAAATTTTGATACAATAACATCTTAAACAGTTGAAGAAGATAGGTGTAAGACTATTTTGGCCAAATTAAGACTAGAATATATTTTATAGAAATAGTTCAGTGGTTATTTTGTTCGCGGAATCGGGCCCACGTAATGATGTATAGCATAGGAGTAGGCCTAGGTAATATGTAACTTCCTCAGAAGTCATGACCGTACAAAATGAAAAAGGTATGACTATGAGATTTACATCAAGTAACTAATGTTTGAGCAGTGAAAAAAAGTGTTCGGGAATTGGCCTAAAAATTTATCTTCGTGATGATTTCCTTAAATTGTTGGTGTACGAATTTATCTAAAGTATTGGTTTTTCCAAATTACATTGGGTGGTAAGCCAGGCTTTCTGATTATCTCATTTGTATGGTGGCCGAAAAATCCATGTTGTTGAGAAACCTCTCGATTTTACTTAAAAACCCAACCAGTTGGAATTTAAGCCACAACCCCCCCCCCCCCCCCCACCCCAATAATCAGGACTTAGTTACGTCCCTGTTTGGGAAGTAAAGATTTTAGTGTCTGTGTTTAGTGCCATTTGATCCCACTGTATGTTTCTTGTAAAAAGCACACTTTCCATGAATAACATTCGCTATGCCTAACATTAACAATTTTGAAATTTAACCGCATAATGAATAGGCCCAATACTATAGCTTTGCAGTATGGTGTTAATGTTTCCTCTGCATTTTGACTGAGTAAGGCCATACAGAATTTTGAATGCTATTCCATTTTGCCGTTTTCTATGGCAGAACTAAGGATATTGAAGCAATGCAGACCGTCCAAATAATGACTGTATTAAGGTGTATCTGCATTGCAAATGCATACATGGTGAAGGTTTGGTTGGCGTTTCTGTTCTATAGAAGGATTTTGCTGACTTAACAGATTAGTATAAGTAAATTAGTTGAAATTTGAAAATATGATGTACCAATTAATGCCACCAAAAGTGTGGTCATAATATGAGTGATTAGCACACAGTCCGGATGTGCATCTATGTAGGATTCCAAACAAAATAAACTATTCAAAGTAATTTTTTAAAGGGTGAGCTAACTGGCAAGACAATTTTGGAATATAAAGGCCAATTGTGTTAAAACAATTGATACTGACCTTTGTCAAAGACTATAAGATGGAAAACTTAAATACAAGCAGCGACTGCCTATTATGCTGTGCTGTTGTTTGACAATACTGTTAGGTTATATACTTTAGTGGCTACTGTGTGAGTTCATAACAAAGGAAAAAAGAATGCATATCATGAATTTTCATGAGACATACATTGTTAAGTACCACACCTATGTAGGAGGTATCCAACCCCCCCCCCCCTCCCTCCACCGAGTCCCCACTTGATCCTGCAGATCAAGCTTTAAAATGTAAGACTTGTTAATTGATCAATGTCAATATAATGGTATTTCATTCAATTATCAGAGAACAAACACATGAAAATGAAAAATAGTTTTCAGCTGCTCAATGCTTTTTTGCATGTGTATTGCTACTTTGTGTGTTTAGTGCTTTATTGTTAGTGCAGGCATGCTTTTATTGGACTTAGTGCTGGACAAGAATACATCGTTGCCGTGATTGTGGGATTTGATGTAATTGAGCAATTTTTAACAATGATGTTAATTTAATGTTAGTACTGTACCTAGAACCTGCTGGCTGAGTGATGTTAAGTAAATGTAAAGTACAGAACAGTTCGGTGTTTCAATAATTTAATGCGCAAAAGCAGAGTAGCTGTCGCCATTAGCACATCGGTTCAAATTTCCCGCATTTTCTTGACTTGACTAATGGCAGCTGTTGTTATACTGTGGAGTGTGAGGTCACTGGGTCAAAAAATCAGTCCAGTAAAGTGCCAATAATTGGAACTGGTTGAACTCTGTGCTGGTGGATGTTCAACACAAACCAGGGATAAAGTGTCAAGTGCAATTACACTGTACATATCAGCTAGCTGGCCTTAATATTGACTGCGCATGAGCTGGACACTGGTTTAGCAACTGTAGGCTGTTTCAAGGCTGCGCCCCTCAAAAGTATCCACTTCATGGTCAGTGATTTGTGCATGTAGTGATTTTAACTGGCTGTTTGCATATGTCATTCCTCCAGACATAATAACCTTCATATGGAAATGAACAGAATATGTGTGACATCTTTCTCCTTTACTTCAGTCTCTTAGGAAAAGGCGAAGGCTTTCACCAAAAAATGTTGCTTTGGAGCACTGCATTGTGGGGACAACCCCTGGTGGGCTTGAAAGGAGATACGCAGATGACTACATTGGTAAGTTGTTTATTCTGTATACCTTGTATATTGAGCTAGCAGAATTTGACTTTTGTAATACCAGCAGCCCTGCATATAGTTAGCATGTTGATCGTGTACAAGAAGTTTGTGTCATTCATTAAGTACTACAGGAAATGACCAACACTTTTGTGTAGATGTGGTTGATATTTTAAAATGGCAGAGGGTTTGTAAACAATGGCCAGACGCTCTTTGTTTGGTGCTCTGCATCTTTAATTTTTGCAATGATTGCACATAAAACACTTTATCATTGCAAAAAGTACAGCAAATGGATTAGATGCATGCATGGCAGCTTCCTATGGTCACAACCCAGAGCTCATTGGGTTGTAATGGAATTTCAGTTGGTAACTTTTGAATTATTCATGATATAGTCAAGTGGGGTAAAAAAAAAAATTTACCTAAAGTTTGCTCTAAAAATTGGTGAGTAAGAGGTATTGTTTCGGTTCCAATGTTCAAGTGTGTGGAGTGGGATTCTCTTAAAGGGTATCTAACAAAAATACCTTTTTTGTAAATGGAAAGTGTCGTTTTTTGCGAAAAACGTTGTTTCTTTTTACCCCCAAAATTTGCTTAATTCGGGGTAAAAAAAAACAATGCCGGGGTAAAAAAAGCAATGCTAGAAAACAGCTATTTTCTTCATGAATGTATCTTTAAATCATGTTTGCATATAATTACATCTAAGTGTGAGCTACTACCTTTACATGAAAAAGGAAAAAAATTGTGAAATTGTCTTAATTTGTAATTATGGATGGCTCGTGTCATATGTCATGCTCAGCCATATTCATACTGTACAGTGTGTATATGATGCTACACAAATGTGGTGTAATATAGTAGAAACAATAAAGTTGAGCCAATTTCAGTTACTTCTGCCCAATTATTTAACATTTTTGACACATGACAGACATGAAAACTATTTGCCTAACTTCTAAAATCAACATAATGGAAAAATTTATCCATTTGAGCAAAACAGGGAGTACATTGGAGCCGGAAAGTACTTGTTTTTTTTTACCCCATTCGCATCATTTTTTGGGGGTAAAAAAAAAGGCCGTGGCTATTCTTACGACTTGTCGTAACAATCATTTATAAACTATTCTTACGACAAAGGTGAATTCAAGCGCAGTAAAGTAAATAAAGCAACTGCGCATGTAGTAGGGGTAACCCTAACCCTAACTTTAACCCTAAACCCCAATCCTAACACTAACCCTAACCGGAATTTATTGTTACTCCTGGTCGTAAAAAATAGTTCTCCTGTCATAAAAATAGCAACTGCGCATGCGTAGTCGGAAATTATTCTTACAACAGGCGTAAGAATAGCCACTTTGAAAAAAAAACAAGGCCCCCCCATGAAGCGTGAATGAAGTTGGAGTAATTCTACCATGGGGGAGTGTAATATCACTAACTGCTATGCTGTAACTGCTGGAATAATCTCCACATCATATAAGCTGGGTATGCAGGAGAAAGTTTTGGATATGTGGTACAACCTTCAAATTTTGCTATTTTAGCATTCCCTTGATTCGATGAAGCGGTGATTGGCAGCGAAGTGATAGAGTTCCAGAAATTATATAATAATAAACTAGACATATAGGACTATCACCCAAAATAAATTGGAACTTTGGCTAAATATTCCCCTTCTATAAAAAGAGGTTTTTTTTTTACCCCAACTACCCCCTTGTTTTTTTTTACCCCAACTGACTATATACCACCATATAAGAGGGCGTTGTGGTCAAGTGGTTAAGGCAGTGGACTTGTGATCTAAGGATTACAGGTTCGAGCCCTGGCCAGATCATTGCATTGTGTCCTTGGGCAAGGTGCTTTATCTCCATTGCCTCTCTTCACCCAGGTGTATAAATGGGTACCTGCGAGGTAACTTGTAAATATAGTTGCGTGCGCCGGTTTGTGGCTGCACCCTATGGGAAGTCCCCCGGGGGGACACGTGGTTGTGGTGCACTGTGGTGCCCCAGGAGAGATTGATTGAATTGTGCACACTTTAGTGTGTGGGTGTGACAAGTTACCAATGACCAGGGGTTAATAATAATCAGCGCATTGAGACTTAAGTGTGTATTTGCGCTTTATAAGAACTGTGTATTATTATTATTATTATAAATCAAGTTACTTTATCATAGCAGTCTTATTAAGCAGTGACCATATCGACAACATATTTACCATGACATTGAAAGATAGAAGCCCAAAAAAAATATTTGGTTGGTAACTCATATTTTATAATTGTCCTTAATGATCAAGTGATTTTTATAAAATAAGAATAAATTATAGACATGATGCAGCTAACCATTTAACTTAAAAGTAGAAACAAGATAGCAACTTGAGGGTTTTTCGCGCTTTTTCAGACATCGAATGGTATCATACCTAATATGGTAGACTTAAATTTTTCATCCACACTTACAAATAACCAGTGATTAACACAGTCTACTGTATTGAATCATTCACAAGGTTGGCTGCATCAATCATTCCCACCTCAGCAGGAGGCGACCTGCTAGAGCCACTATTTATCTGTTGTGTAAGGAAAAGGATTTAGGCTTGTAATTAATACTTGCATACTCCATTTTGTGTCCTTATGATCAGGTCACTTGAGTGTGTGTGCAAGCCTGGTGGTAATTTGTTCTTGCATGGATAATTGCTAGTGTCAATCATGGACTTGTTCCACTCCATGGAGTTGCTCCAAGGCACTGATGGAAGCTTTCAGTGCTAATTAATGCCTACCAATAACTGTAACCCTAGATTAATGCTGTGATTTGGAGCAGGGAATTGTCATGGAACAACTCCCTGTTTGGAGGGTGTGGTAAGTTTACACAGGGATATTGTCAAAATTCAAGCCGCATGTACAGTGTTACAGGAAATCTCTCCCCCCAGCCCCCCCCCCCCCCGAATATAAATTCTCCCAGTGCAATTTCTCTTGAACCCCCTCAACACTGAATTTTCCCCCTCTCGACTACAATTGGTTAGCACTTTACTGTATCCCACCAAAAAGGGAATAATTCATGGAAATTCTGCACCTTGGGAGAATATTTCCTAGGAAAAATTGCAGGGTTGGGGCTGGGGGGGGGGGGGGTTCACAGGCCAAATTCCTACATCCTAATGGCTTTCTAGCTTAATAGGCCTGTGGGTGCATATTCAGAATTGATAGTAATTTTAATCTAGTCTGCAAAATTTAAAAATGCTTGAAATCTATAGTATTCACTTTTTCACTTGTATGTAAATTATATCTATAGAGCTGGAAATTAACTTTGTCCTGCACCCCCTGAAATAATGACAATCTAATGAATACAGTTCTGTGTTCTCACTCCATATATGATCCTTTAACAAGTTTTGGGAAGATAATTGATTCAAAGTCAGAATGAAATAAATGGTAAAGTTGAAAAAGCTCCCTAACACATCCCTAACCTAAGCTTTACCCTATTTTTGGGGTTAAAATGCTCTGGGCTCTATCTGAAACTCTGTGTGTGAATTTGCTCAAGGTCTTGAAGACTGTCTATTACTTAATTTTTTGTTTTAAGTTATTATTAAACTATATTTATCTCTTCAGGATATGGACTTTTTAGTACAACTATGTGGTCCAAGGGAGATTTTCTCATAGAGTATAGAGGGATCCTATCCAGTGAAGAAGAAGCATTACATTCAGGGAATGAAGCAACGTACCAGTACTATTTCTCTTATAAGGGGAAGAAAATGTGGTAAGAATCTGTCAATTTCTTTTATTTCACTAGTCTAACTTACTTGATTTTTAAAGAATTAATGAAGCAAATAAGTCACCAGAAGAGATTGAGCACCTTGGAACCCAATGATATTATATAGTGTAAGTATACTATTCCAAAGTTCTGTAGATCACATAAAGTGTAAGAAACCCAACTCAAAATTTGACTAACATAGGTTGCCAATGATATTTGGGCCTCAGCAATGGTTACTAGGAAGGTTCACACTGTACAAATTCAAACCCAAGTTCAGGTCACATTATGTACCATTCTCTAATGGTTTTACATGTCAATATATAGCCCCTAAAGATGATCCACTACATCATCCGGGCCATGCAATAAAATGTGAATGAAATTGGAAGGTGTGACGATTTTCAAAGTAATTATATCTTACTTTGATTCTTTCCTGTAATTATGATGACAAACAACAATAGACTTTTAAATGTTACAGGTTTTTGTGTATCATAGAATGTTTAAAATTGGCAGTCTCATAGGCGTAGGAGCCTCATTTGATTTGGGGGGGCTGTAACGACTTGCCCGAAAAATATAACCAAAGTTTTTCGTGCGCTCCGCGCGCGTTCCACATGTTAATGTGCTTATCATATAGGCATTCTTTGGTTATTACATCACATGCCAATAACATACAATCATTTTCTGTGTTTTTACCCTTCCATATTGGTTATAATTATTGGGGAAGTCGTTACAACAAGAATGATAATTATAATAATAATATAAGTTTAACCATTGAAAAACACATAACAAATTCTTCTTCTTTCAGTAGGTGCCAGTGGCGGAGCTATAGGGGTATTGGTCAGGGGGAGAGAATGGTCTGTAGGGGCACTTTCGACACTATCTAAGCGGAGCGCCACCACAGGTTGGCGCGGAGCGTACAGACATTTTTTGAGTAAAGATACTCCCTAGATCGCCGGAAATGACCCTTTCTGGGCCTCGTTAATTTGCAGATGGTGTCATCCACATTTTTTCACCAAAAAACTTGAAAAACACATTGCAATTTATTCTTCTTTCAGTAGGTGTCCGAAAAAATTCTCAGCATATTGCCCGAATTTTCACCAAAAAACTTGAAAAACACATTGCAAATTATTCTTCTTTCAGTAGGTGTCCGACAAATTCTCAGCATATTGCCCGAATTTTCACCAAAAATTTGAAAAACACATTGCAAATTATTCTTCTTTCAGTAGATGCCCGAAAAATTATCAGCATATTGCCAAATTTTTCCCCCCAAAAAAAGGAAAAACACACTGCAAATTATTATTCTTTCAGTAGGTGCCCGAAGAATTATCAGCATATTGCCCAAATTTTCACCCAAAAATACGGTTGGGGGGCTGCAGCCCCCCCAGCCCCCCCGCCTCCTACACCTATGGGCAGTCTAATATGCTTTGAAGTCCTATATGTTGGATAATCATGCACAGTGTGACTGATGGTCCATTGAGTATTTTGTACCTTCTTTCTATCTTTTCAGCGTTGACGCCACAGATGCTACCTGTATTGCAAAGTATGCAAATGATTCAAAGAAATGTAATGCTTATGTGAAGCTGCTGGAAGAAGACGACCATCCTTACCTATGTATTTTTGCCTCTAAAGCTATAGCTCCGGGTGAAGAAATTCGATATGATTATGGTGTGAAGTCTCTCCCTTGGAGATACCCCCAACATAAGGTGACTAACAAGTATTCTTTGTGAAAAACCTTTTGCATTTCACTCATCAGTAATTTTGTAATTGTTTGAGACATAACAGTAGGCCTAGCTGCTTATTTATGATTCTGTGACATAATTTTCCAATGTGCAATTACGTAGCACCATGTATCTGCCTAAGTGCAGTGGCGAGTTAAATTTGACTAGTAGATTTGTCGTCATTGTCACCACATAGTGAGTACTGTTAAAAACATTTTTCGAGGCCTGAAACCTTGAAAACATGTTTTCTCATGGTAGAAATCGTGGATACTTTTCATACATGAATTTGACATATTGAGAACAAGAATTCTGTTGCTTGTGAGCTGAAATTCCTTTAACATGATATCTAAAGCTGGGAATCGGTATACCTTTAATACTTGGTGTGTGGATTCATCACATTGAGTAAAAGACCCATATTGTTTTTGATGGAGGTGTGTATTGCCACGTACAGTACACTGACCTGTGTTTATCATGCCATAGTGTTATTGAATAAAAAATGGTGCTTTGGGTCATAACTATTGTACAGCTAGTTAAGGTTACTAACAAGCAAAAGCCTCGTACAAAGTAGTCATCAAAACCTCTCAATGCACTAATTTTGTTGTGCAATAATCCTCCATGTTTCCCAAGTAGCAAACATATTTTCTTTCAAGCCAATGAACTGTATGGTAAGTAGCCAGTGTTTCAACATGTTGCTGGAAATGTCTGTCAACATTTCCTTCATACAATTATCTCCAGATATATTTTAGAGGTCATTTGAGGTCTGTAGTTTGAAATAATTGAAATCCACAAAAAAAAATTGTACTCTCCTATGTGGCTACTAATGAAAGTTAAAACATAATAAACAGTGTTCATTATTTCCCTGATTTGCAACTGACCTTTTGATAACAATAATGTTAAATCTTTTCAGCTGTCTCCTAGTTATAGTTATATTTTCTTGTAATTCAGGAAACGAAGCACCGATAAACATTCTTCATAAAATGTTACTATATTGTCATATTTACATTTGGAATAAATCAGAGATATATATTGGAAGTTCCAAATAAGAGAATAAATTTGCACAGCTTTTGATTCATACACAGTAATAACAAGTCTGTTTGGAAATAGTTGATTCTTGGGAGTTCAGAAGTTTGAAGACGTTAAAGGTCATCTTGAGTCATTATAGATGTCATTTCTTAAAATGTGAACAATGCTGTTTCAACCAAAAGCCTGCTGCACCATCACTGATCTGATTTTGCTTTTAAATCATGGAACACAATTCAGATGGCAAAGGAGATTCTCAGAATTTTTAATTTGTTTGAGCCAGCATATTCTGATACCTGCATTGTGCCTATCCAGATCCTAACCAGATGTACATTTTCCATGAATATTTTTTTTTTCTTGCAGGAGCAACCTCATCAACTGGTAGAGCAGTGGATTGATGTAAATCACTGTCAAGTGTGCCACTCACCCATGATATCAAAAACATGGAAAGGACTTTCGTGCATTGGTATGTAGATCACACTGCGTTTGGTCACTCTAAATGTAGTCTTTATTGGCCCCAAATTATAGCATGCTAAAATTGCTAAAAGTACTTTCTACATTCTACATGAACACACAATGTGACTAAATGTCTCAGTGAGGTATAGTCCCCCAGGGTCAAAGTTAAACCAAATTTGACCAAAAGTGACCATATCTGAATATCTGGCATACTTGTGGCCAATACAGCATCTATTTAGTGGGTGGAATGACTTGCCAGAGTACAACAATCACAATATTAAAGGGTGCTTATTTTTTTAAATGTCACTGCTAGTGCTGAAAATAGCTCTGTACCCAATCTTTTATCAGAACATTAGAATATTGCTAAAAAAAACCAAATCTTATCATGTTCATTACAGCATTCAGATTTCTCAGTGCCACAATCTACTCTTTGTCTCATTAATGTGACATTAACATCATCATATACCACACGGACATCTATATCACTCAGTCTCACATCGATCTACTTAAATGATAAATCTAGGGCATTCCTAGTGAGTGTTGGGTACAGAACAGCGTAGTGTTCTAAAAATGGGTACGAACTATGATAGCAGTGTATAAGAACGTAACAATCTCTTTCCAATCACATGTGTGATATCCATGTTTCTTGATTTCGAGGCGACTAACCTTGCTGTTATTGATCTGTAGTGCAAGGTGGTGGGAAACATCGAGCCTAGTGTTAATGCAGGGTAGTGAGGTTGAAACTTGTTGATTTCGGTGTTGCTGTTGAATACTGACACTTGTGTAATAGTATGCAATATCAGAGCAACCAATCTGTGTGTAGTAAGCTCTCTTAAGTTACACCTACCAAATTTAATGCTGTTTTGTTTAGCTTAATTATTCCCCATTATGTTATATCATCCATGTTTGGTTAGTCATGTGCAATCAACTTTGAGGTGATTTTGTTGTTAATAATTTATCCCTTCAAACGAAAACCTAAGTCCTATGGTTTGCCTGCTGTTGTGCTAAATTTTATTGCATGTTTCATCAAAATGAATTATGTGCAGATCTCAAATCAGTCTGAGCATTCAGGAAAGTTGTTTTGTTATCAGAATAATCACTACTTACTAATGTGCATCAAATTAAGCAGTTTTTTGAAGATGTAAGACATATTTATAGTGATCATAAAAAACTAAATATTGCTCTTTTTATTTTAAGATTGCCGTAGTGTTTGGCATGTAAAATGTTTTCGGGCAACTCAACAAAATCCAAGGCCTTGTCCTGCAAAACTTCCTACAGCAGAAAAGGCACATGGTAAGAAATATCCAGGAGTACTGTGTATGGATTACATCAATGTTTGCAAGATCTCTTTCTTATGTAGGTTTCACATATTGTTATGTATTAACATACTTAAGCTGACATACATAGTCCATTGTGTTGCATGCCTACCAGACATGATATCGTTAGTTTATCCGACTTTCAGAAAAAAAAAAAAACATAATAGGAAAATATTTTTTTTATGGTCTCAAGTGACATATTGACTATGTGTTACATGTTGTATTCTGGTTAATCTGTAGATGCTCTGTTGTCGACAAGAAGTTAGAGGAACATTTTTTTCGGCAAACAAAATTATGTGCTGACATTACCTGAACTGATTTATGTGAAATTCTTTATATATTTATGGGAATACCTTACATAAATGCAGGGTTATAATTTTCTTTGGCCTATAGCATAATGTACTTTAGGAGTCCCCTTTCTTTTGTGATTTCAAATAGTATGAGTTGTGTCATAGTTGCAAAATTGGTGATTTTGAACAGCATTGTTTTAACTGCAATCTACAAAAATAAAACTTTGATTAGTTTCCATGATTGATTAGTTTCCATGATTGATATGTTGTGTGCTGTTGTAGCATTCTGTCTTAGAGTATATGAATGAAACAAGTTTAACTTCAGAGTTCACTATTGTTATCTTTTCTGATTGTGTGGATATGAAAATGCTTATATATTTTTTTTTTGGCAGACAAAGATGAAACCCTCCTAGATGACAATACAGGAACTGGAGAAAGTGGTGTGTAGAAAGTGTAAATGTTGATTGATGGTGAACTATTGAATGATATTAGAATTTTCTAAGTCTAGTAGATCATCACTCTGAAAAACCTTAATATAACTTTATGATGTTTTCAAAACGAAACTGCTAAAACTGCGATACCAACCACTTTGGCTATTGTGACATTTATTCGGGCAAATAGCTAAAATAACTTTTTTATGAAAACAAGTTTTCAATACAATCATTTCAAAACCTGCTTTCAGTAAGAATGATGTGCAGCATTGGTTAGTGTTCTACAGAGCACCACCCAAGGTCATAAGTTTGAAACTTGGCCTTGGTATTATGTAACACAAATCACAAAGGATAGAAGTATGGTTAATTCAAAAGTATAAGTTAAATTGCACACCTTTTCACATCTTTTGCATATTGATCTGTCACAGTATAATATTCTATTACAATTCAACAAGAAGCTGTCCATCAGTGCTCCTCTCTGACTGAAGTGAAGTGAGTGCCCCAGTCCTATCCCTTAATTGTAATATTGTTAACCATCAGGTTCCATCCCACCCCCACCCCCCCCCCCCTTAGCACTGTTGGTAGCTTCACCAATTGACCTTATGCCATAACATTATATGTTTATATGTTCACAGATATCTGCGCAAGCATTCCAAGCCATGGCATGGCCAACGTTGATGAAATGGTATGTTATCATTCAAGTTATATAAGAACAGCAACTTTTTTGGTCAGTTTTCATACTATGTAACAATAGTATCAAAACCTCATCTGATGGTTGGGATCTGGTGTTTTCATCATTCAGGTTTTTTTGTTTGTTTGAGCTCCCATGTAGAAGCTAAAGGAGTCTTGCAATCCTTATGTGTATCATTACATGCTTTAAATCAATATTTATTCAACTCATCGTACCCTCATTAATGATATGAAGTTATATCACCAATGTTATGTCAACTTCACTGTTTATCAATTTTTAAATGTACTATTTTAATGTTAGCCATTTCTAATGGCACTCAAAGCACCTTGTACCTATTAACATAAATGCATTATTTATTCTCCTCCTTGCTTAATGTTCAGCTATGCTTGTTCAAGCAGCACTGGCCTATTAATCTGGCCAGGACATTGCCGAAAACTTTGTGACCAAGCCTTCTAAATTGTTACACTTTCTACTTTTCAAGTCTAAGTTGAAAGTGTATCTTTCTGGCAAAATTTGTTCTGCACATTTTCCTCATCTTATAAGTATGTGCTTTACAGCATTTTTTAGAAAACTTTTCTTGATTAGCAGTGGAAGCATGGTTGTTGTATTGTTGTTCAAAAATACAAATTGTGTAGTTTTGTTTAAAAAAAAGCTTTGATGTAGAACAAACAGAATTGGTCAGTTTTTTGGTTGATATTAAGTACAGTATCATTCTTGCCATTCCATCCAAATTTTGCATACATTCTTGGCATGGTAAAGGAGATATTGGAAGAAGCCATAATGATTAATAATTTACAACTTAATCTAATCATTTTTTTTGTTAAATTTCTTTCCTGTAGAAAACTATGAAATCTCTCCAACCGATTGTTTTGCTGCAAAAGGTACCAGCAGTTACTCCTCTTGCTTCCAATAGTAATCCTTCCATGGAAATGGAAATAGGAACCAGAGGTAAGTCAAACTTCAATTTAAGTTGTGAGATATCATGGACATGATATAGTTAATTTGTATTATGTAATTTTAAAACTGTCAAAATTAAATTGTATTCTTTAGTCATAGTTGTATGTGTAGCAGATAATGTTGTGAAGAAGAAGTGTAAATTATTCTTGTATTAACAACATTTTACAGCTTGTGCACGTCTCATGTAATGTTAAACAAATGTGTCGATAACTAGAAGCTAGTTAGATGAAATTTTGATTATCTTTAATTGGGTTAGTTTTTGTCATCTCACTCAGAATATTATTATCAGAGTAAATATGTTGTGCTGAATATCACTCCTGCAACCCCCCCCCCCCCAACTGACAAACTATTCGGTTAACACATACAATCACATGCCCAACCCCCCATCCACACACAGACACACATGAAATCATTCATGTTTTTCACCCCTGCAACCAATTGGTATTCCCCTACCATCAATTGGTATCCCCCCAGCCTATGTTTTGGTTTACCATAAGGTAACCCTAATAGATCTGTCAACCTTCAGTCCAAGAACTTAAAAGGGTCTGAGGTGTGCTACAGTTTAAGTGTTTTCTTTTTTAATGGTAAGTGTAGTACAATATCTCTTTTGTTTACAAACTTTAACTTAAAGAGGTTTAATATTTAATTAAGTTTGGATGTTTACTACATAGGTATCAATTCATTTTCAGGAGGAGATAATGATGCTGACGATGATGACAACAACAATGATAATGACGATGATGACCATGATGGTGATAATGGTGACGAAGATGATGACCTTGATGGTGATAATGGTGACGATGATGATGACCATGATGGTGATAATGGTGACGATGATGACCATGATGGTGAAAATGGTGACGATGATGACCATGATGGTGATAATGGTGACGAAGATGACCATGATGGTGAAAATGGTGACGATGATGACCATGATGGTGATAATGGTGACGAAGATGATGACCTTGATGGTGATAATGGTGACGATGATGACCATGATGGTGATAATGGTGACGATGATGATGACCATGATGGTGATAAGGGGGACGATGATGACCATGATGGTGATAATGGTGACAAAGATGATGACCTTGATGGTGATAATGGTGACGATGATGATGACCATGATGGTTATAATGGTGACGATGGTGACCATGATGGTGATAATGGTGACGACCTTGATGGTGATAATGGTGACGATGATGATGACCATGATGGTGATAATGGTGACCATGACGGTGATAATGGTGACGACCTTGATGGTGATAATGGTGACGAAGATGATGACCATGATGGTTATAATGGTGACGATGGTGACCATGATGGTGATAATGGTGACGACCTTGATGGTGATAATGGTGACGATGATGATGACCATGATGGTGATAATGGTGACGACCTTGATGGTGATAATGGTGACGATGATGATGACCATGATGGTGATAATGGTGACGATGATGATGACCTTGATGGTGATAATGGTGACGATGATGATGACCACGATGGTGATAATGGTGACGATGATGACAACGATGGTGATAACGATGACAATGATGATGACCATGACGGTAATAACGATGACCATGATGACCATGATAGTGATGACGATGATGATTGGCCACCTCTGCCACTACCTTCTCAGTTGGACCTAACAGGAACAGAAGCATTCTCAGGTATGACAACTTCAGTAAATAATGATCCTACTTGCGCTATTGAAATTTGACCCTTCCACACAACCCACATGTCCACAGATAAACAGAACATCAAGGTCTTTGATTAGAAGTAATCTACTGGATTGTTGGAACAAACTTCCCTAAAAGCACACCTGCTATCTTTCCAAAGACAATGATGCTGTTTATTGTTGTTTATGGGAATAAAGATAATAGCCTCATCTGGCAATGTCTTTCAATCAGTATCAATAATCTCTCAATCAAACTCTTCTCACCAAAATGAAAACTCACTGGCTAATCACTACATACAACTACAGAGAAGTTATGATGTACTTGGCAAATTTCACCCCCTTGTATTGTGATATTTTAATCATTATCAGAATAGTATACAATGTATCTCTGACATCCTAACCTAGAAGTTGTGCAGCAATTGTTTGAGACAGAAAGCAGGGCTACATCAACTTCAATCTATCGACTTTTACTTCATAAGCATTCAAAACACAATTTGATTAGTTGGCAATTTGATTGTTAAGTGCTGTCAACATCTTCTCAAAATGGTAGTCATTAAAAAATTATTCTGTGAGCATGACATCATCGCTGGCATTACTTGATGAGTCTGTTTTTGCGAGAGAGTATTCTCGAGCTTAGATGTGGGTCTCAGCTCTGGAGGGGGGACAGAATTCCACGCCGTTTCGTTTATCTGTACATATGTCACAATGTCGAATCTACTGAATCCTAAAAGCAGTGTCAAAAAATGAAGTTTAATAATGCATAAATTTCAGTTTTACGTGGATATTTTACTCCAGATATTAATTATTTGTCATAATTGGATCTAAATGTAAAGAAAATGACTGCAGTTTACATCATTTTTTTGCTAAGACTACGAGTTGTAGAAAAATGATGACGTCAAACCAAAAAGTTTGGCACGGAGCCATGGCCACAGAAAACGTTTCTGTGCGTAATGCATCACGTATAATTCATCGCCGAGTTGCCTTGTTGTGTACGTAATGTCGTATGTCATACGAACCATCAACAGACAGCAATAGTACTGCATCAACGATACTATACATACTATGCCTGTCTATATTCGGTAAAACTACTTGATGTAAACTCTCACTAATATTTCTTATACATTCTTGAAGTATTTCGCTTGAATGTTAGGCGTAGGTTAAGAAAAGAAGTGGCTCTGCGGGACGAAAGCAGTTTTGCTTAAATCACGATATCTTGGCCTTTCGGGGTCTGGAATTTAAGGCACAAGTTGTTCTCAATACCGTGCGAGATTCACGAAAGTAGCCTAGCCGTAGCGTTACGTAGTAGGACATAACGTTAACCTTTCATTGCAATGTGACATAGGCTAAGCTATATGGCAACCAGTTCGTCACCTAAAATGTTTTGGGCGGAACAGAGACAATTGCTCTGACCAGAATCTCCTTATAGAAATTGCGTGGTATTTCTTTGTTTGTCACCCCATTTGAAAACATTGGGTTATGAATGAATATAAATGGACCACTGTCACAAATTATGCTAGGCACCCCAGTAACTAATTCTTAGTTATAGGCCTACTCAGCATATTACTTGTACCTGTTAGTGTTACTGCCTAGGCTATGAACAGTAAGTTCTAACTCTAAAAAATTAAAAGTAATAAGCTCAGTGGCAGTTACGCAAAACCTAGCTAATATTGGTTTGGGGTGCATCGTGTACACCTAGCAAAATAGCCTAACGTTAGGTAGCCTACAAATATATGTGTATAACCTTTTTTTTAGTCGCATGATTTGAATCTTTGTTACGGCAGTGGTAAACCTGATGTAGACTATGCCTAACAATATAGTTTATTTTACGGTAGAAAAAAAGGATCAGGAGGGACATTCAAGTCCCCATCAAGGACCCTATAGGAGAGAGAAAAAAACTGAAGACACAAACCCTCAGACCCGATTACAATGCTTAAAGTGCTTGTCCAAAGCATTCTTAAACCCATTGAAATTACTTGCAAGTACAACTTTCGCAGGCAAACGGTTCCACTCATTCACAACCCTATTAGAAAAAAAGTTATGCCGAATATTAATCCTACTTGTGACTTTTGGAGTTTAAGACAATGACCTCTGGTACAACTACTATTAGCAAACATGAAAAAGTCGGTAAAGGATAAATTGTCAAAAAACTATCTTGAAAACCTGAATCAAGTCCCCACGTAACCTCCTAAGCTCCAGTGTGGTGAGATTCAACAATTGTAACCGCCTAAAATAAGGAACACTCTTTAAGGAACTAATCATTCTAGTAGCCCGCCTCTGGACCTTTTCAAGTACTTCCTTATCCTTAACAAAATATGGGTTCCAAGCCTGCACAGCATATTCCAGATGAGGCCTAACCAACTGCTTATAAAGCCTAACTACGATGTCCTCTTTCAGAAAACTGAAGTTCCTCTTGATCATACCTTAAACCCTTTTACCTCTTTTAGCAGCTTCAAGATGGCAATGTTTAGAAGGTTGCAGAGATGAGTCAATGTAGATACCTAGGTCTCTTTCAACAGAGACCTCCTGTTATGTTAGGCCTAATAAAATTGAGGTGGCACTGAAGAAGTCATGGGATATTTAAAGTTGGGAAGGGACTTTCTCTAATACTTTCCCAGATTATTTTCATCATCTCTGATTTGGCTTCCTAAAATTGCAGAAGAACATACAATGTACATGTTTACAGGTGAAAAATAAAAGTTATTTCTGCACCTGATATTTGTGTGCGGAAAGTGATCAGCGGAAAGTATGGGATGCCGAGAGTAACAGAAACTGCCTAGGCCTACCGTGTAGATTCTAATCGTAGTAAAAATACTACTAAAGACTAAACTTGAAGGGTAATAGCATATGAAATCAGTCTCACAAGTAAACTTCTCTGGCAGCAGTTGTACTCCCCAAACATAATGACGCATTACAGGATTAGCCTAATGAGCAATGGATGTTGCATTTTTTGTAAGTTAATACATCAATGAATTATTCATGAGCAGCAAAACAATTTCTCTCCCTGGGATAAGAAATTAGTGAAAATAAAGGTAGCCACCCACCTACTACATTTTCCATATTCTGTCCTGTATACATTGGTTAATTGAGATTTTGCCATCACCCCATGTTAGAGGCTCACAAGAATATAGCCCAGGCTAGGCCTTAAACAGCCACTGGTCCAATTTTGTATGTAGTATGTAATGTTGGTTCAATTTTACCTACTGTGTACTATATCACACAGTACTCTGCACCTGTACAATGCAGAATAAACCCCACGCTAGGCCTTAAATAGCCACTGGTCCAATTTTTATTTTGGTATGTAATTAATATTGGTTCGTTATTACCTACTGTGTTTACTGTATCAAACAGTACTCTGCACCTATACACTGTGTACAGACACAATGCAATTTGCACATTGTATACATTTGGATGGGTTTTATGGGAGGGCATCTTTCGTACGCAGTTGCCATAATTGACGTAAATCATCATAGTACCACCGTAGTGGAACTCATATGATCATACGAACGAGTGGGAGGAGGTAGTCTTCTGGTTATTTTTCCACATGCCAATCACCTTGTAGGTCAATGTTAGCTTATTAGCTTACTATGAAGCTGGAAAAAGAGATTTCATATTTATTCAGGGTAAGGAACATGACATGACTCACAAGCTGAAAGCTCAAGCCTTGTAAACTTTCCTAACACCTACGTACCAACTCTACATACTGTATTAAGAACCAAGAACTCAATGAGTAACAAGAAATTTAGGAAAATGTAATATTTTTCTCGCACATTCAATATTCTTGTGTGTGACCTATTGAACCCATCCACACACAAATCATACTTGTTCATGTAGTAAAACAACCGCATCTATAAACCTTTGCTGTCTGTTAATTATGTGAATGTGCTTTTGAATATCTGCAAAATGAGTAAAGGAAACTTTGGAAAGTGCTAAGCTTCAAAAAGGTGATAAGGGGATGCATACACTATACTTTTTTTGCCAGATAAAGCTGACTGACCACTATTTTGAATTATTAAGTTGCCCCAGATTAAATTTTCTTACCCAATTATATTTTTTTCTGTGAAGAATCAGAGAATGACGATTGGCCGCCACCACCACCACCCCCAGGTGAAAATTCCAGTTAATACCTGTTGAACTGGTTTTAACAGGTACCTGTTGCAACTGGTATTTGGTGACAGGTAATAACAGGTATTAACGGGTGTTAACTGGTATTGACAGGTACTAACTGGTATTAACAGGTTTCAACTGTTTTCATCAGGCATAACAGTTTTTAACTGGTATTAGTTGGTATTAACAGGTTTCAACTGTTTTCAACAGGTTTCAACAGGCACAACAGCTTTAGCTGGTATTAACAGGTATTAACTGGTAATAACAGGTTTCAACTGTTTTCAACAGGCATAACAGTTTTTAACTGGTATTAACCGGTTTCAACTGTTCTCAACAAGTTTCAACAGGCACAACAGCTTTTAACTGGCATGAACAGGTATTAACTGGTAATAACAGGTTTCAACTGTCTTCAACAGGCGCAACAGCTATTAACTGGTAATAACATACTGTATGAACTGGTTTCAACTGTTTTCAACAGGGGTAACAGGTTTTAACTGGTTCTGTTTTCAACATATCTTTACTGGTATTGAAAACGTTTGAACAGGTAAGAACATGTATGGAAGGTTTTAAGCTGGTTATAACAGTAGGATTTTCCACAGGTTCAATTGTTTTCAACAAGTTATCTGGTGAAAACAGGTAGCGATGAATTTCAACAGGTTCAAATTACTCTTTATAGTTGCACATGATGTAGGTCTAACACTTAACAAGCAAGTTTAGGCGAGGGAGAACTTCCAGCAGATGGAGTAAAAATCACTGTTAACAAAAATCTGAAAATATCACTTTATTCCAACAAAGTTAAGACAAGTTAATGGATCAAACATGAATGGCAAAAGTATAGTACTGCACAATAATGCAAAGTTGAGGGCAATGAAAAAGAAAACATAAATTTGGAGTCTAACAAGAAAGCAAACTTCTGAAGCAAACGCTTTCATATTACACATTAAAAACTTACATATATTATGAAATACCAACTAAATATGTTCATTAAAACAATGGTTTCATGTATTGCTGTGGCAATTAAGAAAGGAAACTCTATCTGTTAAAACAATATAAAGGTTAATTTTTTATCAATCATTATATCAAAATAAAAGTTACAGCTGAATAGATAAAAGTTATTCAAGAGTTAGCATTACCAAACTATGTAGTGTGCAATTCTGCATGCTAGGCAGACAATAATAATAGCTAGTCAGACAGTAACCTTTTGAGAGGAATTCATTCTTAAATTGGCTACCAATCAGATCTTAAAAAACAATATTTACCTACAAAGCATGCATTTGTAATGCATATTTATACTGAACACATATGTGACGACAATATACTGTCTATTCAGGAGTTTGAATAAAAATCTGAATACTGTTTAATGGCATTTGTACATACTGATTACTAGAAATGTTAGTTCTTTAAAAAAAATAAGGCAAAAGTGGAAAGATGACTTTGCCAAGTAAAAGTCAACATCAGTCTATAATAGTCATGGTTAAACCACTTTCAAGAAAAAACTGTCCAGAAGGTCTCCATTGAAAACTTAAGTTGTAATTGAAAGCAACATACTTTCGATTTCCTGAATTTAATTAAAAAACTAAATACCATATAATGGCAAACAATAACTGTTTAAAACATAATAATAAATATAGGTTTAATCCTACTTTGAAAAAAGAACTGTCTAAAAAAATTCCTCTGAAAAGTTAACTTGTCAGTGACAGCAATATGCTGTCAGTTTGAATAAAACTAAAGACTGTTAATGGTAAGCAATAACCATTGAAAAAAATAATATGATACTAATGTTTTAAGGCCTTTGTTTTACGATTGACGTCAGCTTCTCGGATATGTATTTGCTGAACCTTGCAGCTTCCTCAGTAAACTGCAGCTTTCTTTCAAACGTTCCACGAATTTTGCTGCAAGAAACAAAGTGTAGGAACACTTAAGAATTGACTTATCATGATTAACAGTAACAGTGTGGTCCTAAAACTTAACAAACTCTCTTGCATTGCTAGATGAGCGCTTTCATGGAAAGTTAAGGTCAAACTTTTCTATGGTTTAGAATGTCTCACGATATTTATCTCTGTTGGTATCCAACCTGAATGGACTAGCAATCACAGTCTAACGGAGAACATTCTTTTGGTTTAGAATTTGGGTTTGCTCAATCTTTTGGTTGGAAAAACTACACCACTATGGTAGTTTGATTGTAGGCTTCCTGTCAGAACTCAAAGGCAATTAAGAACCAACCAAAATGATATCAGTTGTTAACTCATGATACTGGAATGCATAATCCTACTGATAAATAGTTCTGTCAGTGTTAAAAAGTTACTTACTCCTGAAAAACAGCTTATTCAGTAAATTATATTGTACACTTGTGTACTAAGTCATGAGCTTGTAATATAAATGGTAACTTGTTTGAAAGCTTTTCATAATGGCTAACCTTCCATAGCATTAAGCTTCACGGGAGACAACAGCGGTTTTGCATCTCTGTCACTGTTGAATCGTGTGCAAGCATTCCCAACGACTTTCGTTTTCAAAGTGTTGGTACCCCAAATCAACACCAGTAAAGTCTTCACGAACATAGAGTGTTTCTCTTAACTACAAATGGCCTCCCACTTGTCTTCAGGAAGCCCAAAATCTGCACCAATATTGACCTGTGAACAGAAAATATGATATACCTGTAAGCATATATACAGATATAGCACATGATAACTCACATTATCATAAACATACATTAACATTAAAATTTTATATCAACATATTGGGAGGTAAACATTTAAATCAAGGTCCCTCAAGTTATAAGCCAGGAATAGCAGCTTTACCAAATAATTACTAGCTTTGCACTATAACACCAAGCTATTTTTCAAAGCTTAATAACCATGTTTATAATTATCCCAAATCAGTAAAAAATTGGCCAAACTTATGACGCTTGTACGTAAATGATGTACCAGACTGTTTTTGGTTCCTTGCTTTAGCAAAAGGAACCTATGCAGTCAGGTTGGCGTGTGTGTGTGTGTATGTGTGTGTGTGTGTGTGTATGTGTGTGTGTGTGTGTGTGTCTGTGACACTTGCTTGGGTACGCTCTATCTCAATAAGGGAATGTTGGATTGAGGCCAAACTTGGACTATAGATCCGCCATATGGAGAAGGTGTGCCCTATTGTTTTTGGTGCCCACAAAGGTCACCAAAGGTCAGTTATGGTCCAAAAACCGAAAATATTAAAACTGCAATAACTCCCAGTGCCAATGTGCGACAAGATTGATATTTTGGGACAAGTTGTGAACTGGTTAGGGGAGCATTTTCAAACTTAACGGTCATGTGATCCAAGGTCACCAAAGGTCAATTAATGATAAAAAACTAGTATTTTTGCAATAACTTGAGAACGAAATGTCTGTTAGGGTTGGGAGTTGCCTCATTGTAATCCAATTGTCGACCAGCATCTGGGTGACCCTTGACCTCAATTTGACCTCTGGTGACCTTTTCGTGTTTTTGGGATTTTTACAGTTTCGATGCTATTTTCAGATGTCAAAGGTACCTTCTGATCATAAATGTCAATAGGTTGACCCCGTGTGACCTTTATGTGCGAAGTTATATGGGGTCAAAGTTTTTCGGTCGGAGTTAGGATAGCTGTACAGACTTTTCGTTTTGTTTTTTGGAATTAGGAGATTAAACTACATCTGAAACCAAGGTCAAAAGGTCAAAGGTCACATTAGAAAAAATGTGCTTATTTTGGGAGGAAACAAGCAAAAAAGAAAATGTTTGGTTTTGATGCTAGATTTGGATATCAAAGGTACCTTCCGATCAAAAATGTCAATTGGTTGACACCCGTGTGACCTTCGTGTGCGAAGTTATACAAGGTCAAAGTTAATTTTCAGACATTTAATGCAACAAGTCCCAGTTCCAAGGTGTGACATGGTTGATATTTTTGGACAAGTTGCAAATGGTGTAGGGAAATATTTTCAAACTTAACAGTCATGTGATCCGAGGTCACCAAAGGTCAATTAATGTCAAAAAACTAGTATTTTGGGGGTAGAAAATGGGCAAAGAAAAAAATGTTTGAATTTTTATAGTTTGATGCTCTAATTTAGGTCTCATCAATCAAAAATGTCAATAAGTTGACCCAAGGTGACCTTTGTATGTTAATTTATATGAGGTCAAAGTTTATTTTCAGACATTTAGTGTAATAACTCCCAGTGCCAAGGTGTTACACAGTTGATATTTTGAGACAAGTTGCAAATGGTATAGGGGAATATTTTCAAACTTAACGGTCATGTGATCCGAGGTCACCAAAGGTCAATTAATGATAAAAAACTAGTATTTTTGCGATAACTTGAGAACAAATTGTCCGTTAGGGTTGGGAGTTGCTTCAATGTAATCCAATTGTAGACCCGCATCTGGGTGACCCTTGACCTCAATTTGACCTCTGGTGACCTTTTAGTGTTTTGTGGATTTTTACAGTTTCGATGCTATTTTCAGATGTTAAAGGTAACTTCTGATCATAAATGTCAATAGGTTGACTCCCGTGTGACCTTCGTGTGCGAAGTTATATGAGGTCAAAGTTAATTTTCAGACATTTAATGCAATAACTCCCAGTTCCAAGGTGTGACAAGGTTGATATTTTTAGAGTAGTTGCAAATGGTATAGGGGAATATTTTCAAACTTAACGGTTATGTGATACAAGGTCACCAAAGGTCAATTAATGATAAAAAACTAGTATTTTTGCGATAACTTGAGAACAAATTGTCCGTTAGAGTTGGGAGTTGCTTCAATGTAATCCAATTGTAGACCCGCATCTGGGTGACCCTTGACCTCAATTTGACCTCTGGTGACCTTTTCGTGTTTTGTGGATTTTTACAGTTTCGATGCTATTTTCAGATGTTAAAGGTAACTTCTGATCATAAATGTCAATGGGTTGACCCCCATTTGACCTTCGTGTGCGAAGTTATTTGAGGTCAAAGTTAATTTTCACACATTTAATGCAATAACTCCCAGTGCCAAGGTGTGACAAGGTTGATTTTTTTGGACAAGTTGCAAATCGTATACCGTAGGGGAATATTTTCATACTTAACGGTCATGTGATCCATGGTCACCAAAGGTCAGCTAATGTTAAAAAAGTAGTATTATGGGGGGAGAAAATGGGCAAAGAAAAATGTTTGAATTTTTACAGTCATGCTCTATTTAGGTCTCACCGATCAAAAATGTCAATTGGTTGACCTCCGGGTGACCTTTGTGTGTGAAGTTACATACAAGTTCAAAGTTAATTTTTTGACATTTAATGCAATTAAATCTCAATGCCAAGGTGTGACATGGTTGATATTTTGGGACAAGTTGTGAATGGGGTGGTGGAACATTTTGAAACTTAAAGGTCATGTCATCTGAGGTCACCATTGTTATCATATCTGTTGACACGCTTGTAGGTCTCCTATATTTCTTACATTTTCGACGCCATATTTAGATCTCAAAAGTGCCTTTTGATAAAAAATCCGATCACATTTTGTGATCACAAAAGTGTTGGCTATAGTGTTGGTTACTTTATGGGAACATGTAGGACCACAATTACTTGGACTATTTCAGCCCAATCTTGCTTGATAATATTATGTGTATTGTCATATACCCCAAGCAAGGAACCACAGTGCCCTTGGGCTCTTGTTTTATATATATATTATATATAAACAGGTTATGAAAAGTATCTAAATAATATCATTACACATTTGGGTACAATAGTTAAACTCACCCTTCCATCTTTTTTCTCTATGGCACTTGTTCCTTTGCTTTTTGGACTCTTGGATAAACTCTTAATATCATCTTACACCATTATGTCTTTAAGCCATATACGTTCTCCTCTTCTGTTGTTGCCCCCACACTGATGTCGTACATCACAGGAAACCTCACCTGGATATTTGGTTTTTCAATTCTTCCTGGAAAAAGGAAATAGCAAAGCAGCAGTAGTCATGAATCATTTGAAAAAATGAAATAAAGTTGTCACCACAAAGTGATGTGAGATTTGCTTCCACAATAGTCTGAAAAAAAGGATTCCCAAAGTCTGAGGCAGACTGTATAAAGCTGAACATTTGAACCAGAGTGTCATCATTGCAACCAGAATCAAATGCCCAGACTACAGAGATAATAAAACATGGGCTAAATCTTTGTTTGTTTTTAAGATCTAAAAATACAAGATTTTAGAAACACAAATGCACTGAGCCAACTTATTTATAGGCCTAATTGTTTTAAGTTGTTATTTTGCTTGCTCACTTAACAAGTCTTATTTAGACCTAGGCTAGAGAAGAAACAGTTCTTTGTCACACTAAGTCAGTTTGTCTTTCACTCGTTTTTTTAGTCTTACTAGTAGTAGCACTAAAGTACATAATACCGGTGACTAGCCAACATAATTTGTTCAGCATACTGTAACAGTAAGTTTGAAGGTCTAGCCTTGTTTTATTCAATATCACATAGCCTACCCATTTAGATTCACATGGGAAATTCAAGAAATCTTTACCAAATGAGTGTAGACCTAAGCTTCAAGTAAACTACAGTATTGAAACTCAGTCCCAGCATTTGTTTGGAAATAAATTAGAAGATTATGTGCGACTGTTCAATCTAGCCCAATACACACATAACACATTGTTAATTGGTGTTTAGAATGCACAGGTTAGTGTTGAGAATGCACTGCAGTACTCAATAGAAAACCTAGGCTACTCACTGTCATTGCACTTGTGTATTGCGAAACGCTAGCCTAACAACGGTCACAAGTGCCAGTGGCCTAACAATCAACGTTAGTTTTACCTCCAAGTTTAAGGAACAACAGGTAGGCCGATGGTGGCGGTTAACACTTCCATTCTTCTATAGATCTTCTTGGTTGATTAACAGTTGAAAGTTGCTTAGAGTGATCGTATTAAACCATGCCAAGCAATGCTTACGCTGTGCAATGCAAGTTGCCGTTGCTCCTCGGTTTCGAAATTGAATATGGTGTTGAAGTCAAAGTTCAACCTCGTACAAAACGTGATTATCGAAAAAATTTAAAAAATTGTCTTTGGCCCCAATTTGAGAGTTTCATGTCACAAAAAATTACAAATATCATTAATTGGTATCAAAAATTTAAAACAACAGTAAATAAGAAAGAATTAAATCATAATACAATTTAAACATTAACTATTTTTATCTTGATCTTGACTTGGCAATATGTGTCTTACTTTCTTGGACTATGAATCACTGATCTAAATATAGATGCGAGCTCGTCTCAATCTTTTGATGTATGTGCATGCTACGTATTCATATACTATCTGGAAGAACTCTCTCATAAATTTAATGTGAATTTTTCATTTTACCTTAATGTACCAAATAGGATAAACAATTCAGTGATCAGACATATGTTATACCACATCTTTGCAGTGGCAAAGCCATCGAGGGCGGGGAAGGGGGGGGGGCAGGGGAAAGAGTACCTCCACACATTTTTTGGGGGGACGTGATGTCCGACGGTGAAAAAAACGAAGGGAGCAAAAAAAGAGGAAATAATTGCATTATTTTGCATATAAGCCCTTTATGAGAAACAAAAATTTTCAAGCCCCCCTCCCCTCATAAACCTTCTCAGACAACGGTGATCCACCATTATGTGCCTTAAAGTGGAGACAGAAATTTGAACCAACTGGTACCTGTTGAATGCAACTGGTGTAACAGGTACCTGTTAAACCAGTTGTTTTCAACAGGTACCTGTTAAACCAGTTGTTTTCAACAGGTACCTGTTAAACCAGTTGTTTTCAACAGGTACCTGTTAAACCAGTTGTTTTCAACAGGTACCTGTTTAACCAGTTGTTTTCAACAGTTACCTGTTTAACCAGTTGTTTTCAACAGTTACCTGTTAAACCAGTTGTTTTCAACAGGTAGGCCTACCTGTTAAACCAGTTGTTTTCAACAGGTATTTTACCTGTTGAAAGCAACTGGTTTAACAGGTACCTGTTAAAACCAATTGGTACCTGTTACAGCTTACGGGTAATTTACCTGTTGCAACAGGCAATTAACTGGTATAAACTGGTTTTGGTCACAATACCTGTTAAAACCAGTTGTCGTTAACAGGTACCTGTTAGTCCCTGTTGGTTCCGGTTAAAACCAATTGAAATTGTAACAGGTAATAACAGGAATTTTCTCCTGGGCCACCTCCCCCTCAAGAAAATTTCATGGCTGATATCTTTGGTAAGAATGTCAGATTCTTGATATGTTTCAATACACACACAAACTTACGATAAGTTTTCAAGAAACCAAATCATCTTTTGCACATAGGTAGTCTTCAATCACACCTTCACAATGAAGGTCACATTTCTCAAAATCTTAATTTTTGTCTTTCTGTAAAAAATTTCTTTCACTCCTAGTTGGTAGTAAACTGTATTTGTGAAGGGTTTATTGTTAGGATTACAGAAGAATCTCATTTTTCACTAATGTATTAATTAATTTTCAGGAGATGATGATTGGCCACCTCTGCCACTTCCTTCTCAATTGGAGTTAGCAGGAACAGAGACACACTGAGGTATGGAAACTTATGTATTAAGCGGACACTTTGTGTGTTAAATAACATGTGACACCACTGTTTTGAGATGCAAGAAATCAATACTGAAAGCAAAAGATGACTTATTTTTAAGTAACTCTGTACAGCTCAAAATATAAAGATACCGTCAAAGCTGCTACATAACATGACAAAGGACATTACCTTTTCTCGGTGAAAATATCATATATATGGGAAATTAACCAAGGGATGTCACTTCATTTTATGCAAAAAGACAGCACATCATTTTGTAGCTATGGCAATAATTATTATGAATATTTAAACACCCTTTTTTTCCGGCAGGAGAAACCGTTTTTTGTTGTTGTAAAGTATTGATATATTGCATTGTGGGAAAACTGTGCAATCTTGTTCTTGATTTGCATATATTTTCTCTTCAACAGAGAAAATGGTTTTCCTGGACAGCAGTCCAGGAGAATATGAAGACTTCTATAGACTTTATTTCACATCAATATGTTTTACTTTATTATTAGGAGGAGAAGATAATGATTGTCCATCCCTATCTCCCCAAGTAGATGTAACAGAAACAGACACAAATTCAGGTTTGCAAAACTTTAAGTATTAAGTTGATAAATTATTTGTCACACATGTGGCAGCTTGACTGTTTTAATTCAGAACCAAGTATTCATCAAAAGGTATTTAAATTATTTCGCCCATATTAATGCTTCTTTCATTTGACAGTTTTTATTGTCATTACATATATACAAAGTATGCTCATGTGAAATCACATAACCTGTAACACAGTTTTTTTTACCCTCATATTCTTTAAGCAAAAACTCCTTGGATGAGACTTCCAATCTGTTTGAGTGATATTGCTTAAAACAATATTCCAGCAGCAAAGATTATTGTTTTTATAATTCATACTCGATTTCCTGCATCCTGATAGCATTTGAGTTTCTGAAATGTTATGTATCATTGAAGGTACCTGGCAATTAAACCAAAATAAGTGACATCATCACATTATTCAAACCTTTAAACAGTCAAAATCTCAGTTTTGCAGATAAAGCACATCATATAAACAAAAATGAATGATTTAGACCCTCAAGATTGCTTATATGCTACGATTTTGCATAATACCACTGTGTAATAAAACATACAACAAATTGAGGATAAACCCTTGAAAGGCATCCAAATTGACAGACTGCACAATTTTTATGTTTTAAATTAATTTGTTGGAGAGATATTGCAAGATGCACTGGATATAAAATAAAGTTCCAAGTATCAGTAACAATTTGCTACGTACATCTAAAATGTCTTGCATTCATTTCAAAAAAGATGTTTTAATTGAGTTATCCAGTATATTCTATATGCTCATATTATATCACAATTTAATTTTTTTAACCCTTCAATATTTTCAGCTGCATGCAGCTCAACAGTGACAAGGTATCCAAGGGTAACTCTGCCAATGTACACTAAAACCAACGGAGGCAGAAGTTATGACAAGTTCCAGTCCTGTTTCGTCTGTGCGAAAGTAGTAAAAAGTAAGATGGCTCGCCACTTGAGTATCCACGCCGATGCAGAGGCTGTAGTGGCAGATGCCATTAACGATTCAAACAAAGAGAGACGATCGAAAAAACTGGAGGCCCTACGACTAATGGGAAACTTCAACTATAATGTGGAGGTTTTGAAAAAAGGAGTTGGAGAACTCATAGTTGTAAGGAGGTCACATTATGCTAAGGTTGTAGAAGATTATCTGCCTTGCCTCAAGTGCTACGGTTTTATTGAGATCAGTGAGCTGTGGAGGCATGTCTCCAATTGTAACCTAAATGACCACATTTCCATTGGAAAAAGTGAAATGGATCCAGATTGGGCAAAGGATACAACACTCACTGCCAAATGCAGAATGCTGTTGAGTGGTGCTCTTCATGGCAAAAACACACTCTTCTTGAGTGATAATTTCAAGGACTTAAGAAGAGATGTCATATCCAAAGTAAGGGATGATGAAGTGAAGAGGGTGTTGGAGGCAGATGAGCTGATATTGATGTTTGGCGCCTCCCTGCTAGAAAGACTGGGAGCACTGAGGTGGCACGTGATCTCTCAGAGAATGAGGCAGCTGGCCAGATTGCTGATCACATTCAAGTTAACAAATGGAGAGACATCACTGATGGAACTCATTGATGCGAGCAGATTTGACAATGTGGTGGTCTGTGTGAGGGGTATTTGTGGCAATGCAAAACAGCAAACTGTTGCTGGAGTGAATATGTTCACCAGCCCTTCATATGGGCTTCACATTGGACATTCTCTTGTTAAGTGCTCCATGTTAAAGCGTGGAAGGGCGATCAGGCTGAAAAACCACGCAATGAAAGAGGAGGCAGTGTCTTTCCTGGAGCTCATGGAAGGGCAAGATTGGATTTCAAAAATTTCATCTCCAGCCTTGCAAAGCCTAAAAGAACGCCGCTTCAATACGGTTGATGGACTGCCGTCCACATCAGACCTACAACAATTGAGATCCTGGACTCTGGAAAAATTCCAGAGGGCTCAGAAGAGGTTAGTTGAAACGCCGGATGAGTTTCAATGGAAACAGCTGGTGAACTCTACATTTGTGCTGGCCACTACATTTAACAAAAGGAGAAGTGGAGAGGTGGCCAGGATGAGCCTTTCCTCCTACGTTAAACGGCCAAAGTGGCAAGATCTGAGAAACGAGGAGATGAAGAATGCCCTCAGTCCCCTGGAGCTGAAAATAGCAGACAGGTATGTTTGTTAGAAAATACTAGTGAAGATGGGGTGATGGCGATAACTTTTGAAGAAAATATATGTTAAGCTGGTTAACATCTTTTGCTTGCATTAGACCAATTGCTAGGACTTTTGGATGTTAACTCATCATTTGAATGGGAGTGTCCTGTGAGCGTTTGAATTTACTAAATTGTTTTCCCAAATTGCAGGAACATTTGAATAAACTTGATGTTCATTGATCAATAAAGGAAACATTACAAAACCTGAAGCAAATTTTAATGACAGACGTCAAGAGGAAAGTGAATAGCGTATTTGGAAGAAAACTTCATGGAAAGCTATGTATTTTACAACTCACTATCCCTCTTTTAATATGATTAATTTTTCTTGTAATTACCAAATCGAAAAGAACATGCATAATGAAAAACATGTTTCCAACAATTTGCTTTGATCCTTGTGTTCAAAGATGTACAAAGGTGTCTGTTATATATATATATATATATATATATATATATATATATATATATATATATATATATATATATATATATATATATATATATATATATATATATATATATATATATATTGATATTTGTTTTCATTGAACTGTTTTAATTTCAATATTTTATAGATTTGACATGGTTCAACTGCCTGGTAAAAGGGGACAAAGAGTTCCACTGCTGTTGAAACCAGAATGGGTGGAGGCAATGGACTTGCTTGTGAAACTGAGAGAAAAGTGTGCTGTTCACAGCAAGTTCTTCTTTGGTGTTCCCGGCAAAGACAGCCACATAAACTCTTGGAAGGTATGATCTATGTTTACAAAAGTATGTTGTGTTTGAGAAATTGTGCCTCAACCATCAAACAAAGGTTCACCATTTGATGACTGTTTGTTGTCATCATTTTCTTTCTTGAAACCATGTGCTACTGATGATAGTAGCTCAAGTTGGTCCAGGTTGGAATTAAAAGGTGGGGGGGGGGTGGAGGAGGTGGAATCCATTGACACCTAGATTTTAGGGAATTCTGTAAGATTATACTTTGTTCATCAGATTATGACATATTGTCATCTTATATTTTGTTTAGCAAGCATGTTGCTAATTAGTAGTGCAGTCATAACTATAACCAAAGTTTCATTGAGCCAACTGCCAACCTAGCAATGGCCTGCAAGATGACAATTACCAAATAAGTACAGTTCACCTTTCAAATAGTATCTTAAGTACCATTCAAATGGTAACTGAATACCTTCTAGTTAAACTTTAGAAGATATCTATAGATATTCTATTTACTTCATCAGAATCTTATTCAGCAACACAGCCTTGGCAGTAAGGGTGACTGAATCATTCACATTGTCTTTTGCACTTTGCTTTCATTCTTTTTAAGAAATGAAATATTGTACGGGGTTTCCAAAATGTGACAACAAAGTGAACTCTACATTTCTAAACTGCATTCTTACAAAGTAATTTTTCTGCAGATGTCATGGAATATGGAAACACAAATTTTTATATCATTTTATATCATACCAACACTGCTTACCTTTAGCCTTCTACAGTACATTGATATATGCATCATTTTGTTAGTTGTTGTTTAGGTATATAATGAACTTCAGTAGCAGTTGTTAACACTTAATTGGATGGAATCCAATACAACCTTCATATTTTATTTTACTTAAGGTTATTCGTGACATGGCAGTTGAGGCCAAGTGTGAAAACCCTCAGCTGATTTCCACAACAAGGATGAGGAAGTATACTGCCACTGTGCTTCAGGTATTGTGTTAAAGTAGTTCGTTATTTGTATTAAATTTACATCACCTTGACCTGTGTTCCTGAAAAGTTGAACTGTTTTCTCCTTGCATCAGCACTTTCTTTCCGTGGTGTTTTTGTTCCTTGCTGAAAGCTAAACGGGAATGTATCCATGTAGTTTGGGGTGTGTGTTACATGACATTTAAGTTTGTATGCACGATAAACTCAACAATGGAAAGATTGATCGATACCATACTTGGTGTGGGTGACCCATAATACTTAGATGAATCTTATTTATGTTGGTGCTCATATGATGAATATTAATGAGGTCACATGGTCAAATAAAAAACCCTAAAATTACAAGAACTCAGCATTAATCTTAAGTCTCAGTTTTTTCAAACTTGTTATAGTGTTAGGAGGCAGGACTTAGCATTATAACTGTAGCAAATCTTTGTATGCCCAATAATGTTACAAGGAAATGAATAATCACTACCATACTGGTGGATTGCCTGAAGTGAGTAAATAAACCCTGTGGATTTTGGTGCCTCTGGGTCAAATGTTGCAATCTTCAAATGACAATAAATTTGACAACCATAGGCGTGTATATCTTCAAAATTGGTACATGTGCTATAGGTAGATACTGACTAACCATGCTGATGTGTTTTGCAATTGATATCATTAATGTTAATTAGGGGCATTGCCTAGCATTATTTCTTTTACAAAAGTTCAGGAATTTGTTTTTATTTTCTTAAACATTTATGTTCCTCTGAATGAATAATCCATATGCAGCAGCAGCAACCATGAAATGTTTGCCATTCTGGCTTTTTTCATCTTTTGAATCTCAAACTTAGTGAATCGATGCACTAACAGATTTCAGCAATGAAGAAATGTTGAATGGTTATTTGTTTAGGAAATATCCAAGAAAGTGAACTGCCTTGATGCTTTCATCTATAGGACCCATATTAACTATTGTTGCATGAACATGTTTAACAACATGCAAAGTGATTGACAACAGTTTGGTAAATAATTTATTATACAGTTGCTGAGTCTTCAAGAAGGAGAGCTTGAATGGGTGTCAAACCATTTAGGACACAATGTTGACATCCATCGATTGTCCTATCGACTCCACGAGTCTACAATCGAATGTACTGTACTAAAGTTGCCAAACTATTGATGGCGGTGGAGTCAGGAACAATTGCCCAACACAAAGGTTCCACATTGGAAGACTTGGAGGTTAATGGTGAGTACACAAAGCATATGAGAATAATGCTACTGCTTTTCTGTTTCATATGAAAGTCTTCTAAGATTAATTGAGATGAATGGCGAGAACATATGTCAGAACACATAGTTATATGAATGTCTTTAATATTTAGAAATATAAAAATTTTACTGACTTAAACAACCAGTAACTGATCAAAAATAACTTGAATAAGAAGGGACAGTTGGCAGCTGAAGTTATTTGGGTTTGGGACCAAAATGATGTCAAGCAAGAACATTTCCTTGTTGCTTCCTTCACTAGCACTCTTAACAATCTCTTTAATATGCATTTCTAACTATTCTAACTATTCCCAAAGTTATGTCATCATTGTGATGATATTTAACCTTGAATGATAATTTTGATAGGAGCCCAAGCATAGTCAAGTTGATTTCCAGCTAATTACTACTATTAGTGCAATACATGTCATCAGTTGACCCATAGGGTAATCAGAAAACTTAGAAGTCTTAAACTAACAATGGAGGGTATGTATAGTAACGAAATATCCAAATATATTGAAGTCTCATGAGGTGGTGTAGGGTCTAGAAATTGTTAATCAACTCTGTGTCAGTCGGCAGAGGACTGAAAAATTACACCAACTGCGGTTTGGGCAATGAGTTCCGAGTGCCCTAATTAATTGGAACCAACCAGAACTCTGTGTGTGACTGTATGTCAATAAATCAAATACAATACATTCTTCATAGTAAAGGCAACTATATCAAGATCACAAACGTTTTTATTATCTTTCAGATATTGAAATCACGTTGGAGAACAGTGAAGACAGTGCCACTGACTCTGAAAATGAGGAACAAGATGGGCATAGTGGAGGTATGCATACAAAGTGTCTGTTTCTTACATTTTAATGCCTAATAGTTACATCGCTAGTGTAGCTACAGTGCCATGATATAAGTACAAATATCCATGAAATGCTTGCTCTTTATAATACTTTCATTTGATTGGAGATAATGTAACATGTTGAACAATCTATCATTTGCAAGTTGGGGGAGGGGATTGGGAAAAGTTGGAAGTCACATCCCACTTTTCCAATCTTTACCAAAAGTGATAATCATGAAGTGAAAGTTTAATCAGGCTCAACAAATTGTTCCTCTTAATCTGATATCTTTCTTAATGTTCATATTTATTTATTATGCTTTCCTTGTGGTTTGCTTTTTTAACTTGGCTTTTACTTCTTTTGCATCCTTTGCATATTTTCTTCTTTGTTTCCTAATGCACTCTTCCTCTTTGTAAAATTCAAATTTGGGTTTAATGGCCTTTTAGGGTAGGTTAGCACTTTGCTGCTTTAAACAGAGCTTTACCCTCACAAAAGTGTAAAGCATAAATATTCAGCATAAGCAAATGCAGGAATTTCATGTGTTTAACCTTCCCTGTACTTGGAATTTATGTAGAAGCTGTACCGGAACCACACTCTTGCAAGCGTAGAAAACCAGTGGTGGTAGAGAGTGAAGAAGAAGACACCACACCTATTCCGAGTGGTAAGTATAAAAGAAAGTAGGCTTGTTTGATACTTTGCAAGTGATGTGGTATGAGAGTGTGCCAAAAGATAGTTGAAAATAATCTTAACTATGTGAGAGCAGAAACATGCAGATAAATATTATGCAAATTATCTGTATGAATCACTAAAGACCTATTTTATGCCATGTATTTTATGTTTCCAGGGAAACAAACATTTATGCTAATGTAAAAATGGTTCATATTAACAAGCTCAATGTATACTAACACTGTAGCACATTATCATTGACAACAGTTCTGTTGTGCATGGTGTACTAGTTAGCTAGCTGTACGGTGCTTTAAATTTGGGGGATGTGGTATATTCATTCAGAAATATTGAAGCATGTTATGAGGTGGTATAAATTACAGAACTGCTTAAGGGACTCACCACTTCAGACTTTAAAAGTTGGTCACTGGTATGTGTGTGCTTGCGTAATATGACAATGTACTCATTCAAAGCATGTAAGAAATCTGACCGTGTGAAAAATATTTAAAAGGAATGAACACTACCAATTGTAGTACACAAGCCAGATCAATATCTACTTTGACTTCTACAAATGCTAGGCCTATAGTACTGTAGAATTTTTTTTCTTATTGATTTTTAATTGTTAATTTTCTTTGTTATTCTTCTTGAAATTCACCAGAGCCACCGTGTAAGAAATCTGGCAAAGCTAAACAAATAAGAAAGCAAAAACGTCCAATGGTGGTAGAGAGTGAAGAAGAAGACACCACACCTATTCCGAGTGGTAAGTATAAAAGAAAGTAGGCTTGTTTGATACTTTGCAAATGATGTTATATGTACATATATATGTGATATGTACATGCAGAAATATTGAAGCATGTTATGAGGTGGTATAAATTACAGAACTTTTGCATTGGGTTCTCACCACTTCAGACTTTAAAAGTTGGTCACTCGTACGTGTGTGCTTGCATCAATTAACTTGCTGCTGGAAGTCACAGAGGTAGTTAAGCTTTTCTAAAGAATTGTGTAATATAGTGGTGGATTTAAAAAAATATCCAAAAGCACATATTGGTAATATTAAAAACGTACCGAAATTAAAACAGAACCTTATTCCAGAATGTTTAATTGTAATATTGCTGCACTATTTTTAAGCATTGGCTCATCCTAAGTTTAACTTAAACGAAAATAAAACTGTCAGTCAGGTTCCAGTTTATGGAAACACTTTCATGTTACTTCATTTGGCCCCTTCTTTCATTGCATGTACATGTGCACTAACATGGACAAGCTTTTCAACTTAAAGTAAAGCAACTATGTACCACCATTTTTTACATTTTTGGACATATGCATTCACATGATAGAGATATGATTACTCATCATGTTGTTCTATATAGCAATGTGTTATTGATGATATGTACAAGTTAAACTCGATTAAAGTTCTGATCAAATACCTATATAGGGATAAACCGGAATGAATCTGACCCACCCACCTGACCCACCTTGTTGGACTGAGTCCTCAAGGTCATGTTTTATCAGTCAGCTCAATATGGATATAAAAATTCAAAGGCATTGTTTTTTTTTTGTGATATTTTAGTGATGATGTGATAATTTCCTAATGCCCCTTCAACTATTCAGTCAAGTTAGAGTTGACTAATTTAATGATTTGATTAGTAGCTTGATATATTGAATAACATGTCTTTAGTATGCATTATTCCTTTTGAAGGTCACATCAACTGACTTTAATTTTTCTATTTCATAATTTCAGATGAGATGGCAGCAATGAAGAAAGGAAAGAGAATCAATTGGTCAACAGAGGAAATTGAAACATTGAGGAGGAGTTTTAGCAAGGAATATCATAGTAATGTTTTGCCAGGTTTTGCAAAGATAAGGAAAATAATAGAAAAACACCCAATTTTAAAACAAAGGAACCCATCAGCAGTCAAAAGCCGCTTTCAGTATATGCTGAAGCAGAAATGGCAAAAATAAATATAAATCTGCAACTAGTTTATCTATTTATGTATTTCAATACTTTAATTTTCAAACTTATCGGTCATGTGAACCAAGGTCATCAAAGTTCAATTAATGTTAAAAATATAGTACTTTCGGTGAGAAAATAGACAAAGAAAAAATGTTTGAATTTTTATAGTTTTGATGCTATATTCACAGTCTCACCAATCAAAAATGTCAATGGGTTGACCCCAGGTGACTTTAGTATGTGAAGTTATGAGGTCATAGTTAAATTTCAGACACTTACTGCAATAACTCCCAGTGCCAAGGAGTGACATGGTTGATATTTTGGGACAAGTTGCAAATGGTATAGGGGAATATTTTCAAACTAAACCGTCATTAATCAGAGGTCACCAAAGGTCAATTAATGTTAAAAAAAAAGTATTTTGGGGGGAGTAAATAGGCAAAGAAAAAATGTTTGAATTTTTATAGTTTTGATGCTATATTCACAGTCTCACCGATCAAAAATGTCAATGGTTTGACCCCAGGTGACCTTTTTGTGTGAATTTATAAGGTCAAAGTTAATTTTGAGACATTTAGTGCAATAACTCCCAGTGACACGGTTGATATTTTGGGACAAGTTGCAATGGTATAAGGGTATATTTTCAAGCTTAACAGTCATGTGATCCAAGGTCATCAAAGGTCAATTAATGTTAAAAAAAAGTATTTTGGGGGTGAAAATGGGCAAAGAAAAATATGTTTGAATTTATATAGTTTTGATGCTATATTCACGTTCTCACCTATCAAAAATGTCAATGGGTTGGCCCCAGGTGACTTTGTTTGTGAAGTTATGAAGTCATAGTTAATTTTCAAACCTTTATTGCAGTAACTCCCAGTGCCAAGGTGTGATATGGTTGATATTTTGGGACAAGTTGCAAATGGTATAGGGGAATATTTTCAAACTTAACAGTCATGTGATCCGAGGTCAGCAAAGGTCAATTAATGTTAAAAAACTGTATTTTGGGGGGAGAATATGGGCAAAGAATTTTTTTTTGAATTATAGTTTTGATGCTATATTCATGGTCTCACCGATCAAAAATGTCAATGGTTTGACCCCAGGTGACCTTTGTGTGTGAAGTTATGAGGTCACAGTTACATTTCAGACATTTTGTGCAATAACTCTAATTGCCAAGGTGTGACCCGGTTGATATTTTGGGACAAGTTGCAAATGGTATAGGGGAATATTTTCAAACTTAATAGTCATGTGATCCGAGGTCACCAAAGATCAATTAATGTTAAAAAAAAAGTATTTTGGGGGGAGTAAATGGGCAAAGAAAAAATGTTTGAATTTTTATAGTTTTGATGCTATATTCACAGTCTCACCGATCAAAAATGTCAATGGTTTGACCCCAGGTGACCTTTTTGTGTGAATTTATAAGGTCGAAGTTAAATGTGAGACATTTAGTGCAATAACTCCCAGTGACACGGTTGATATTTTGGGACAAGTTGCAAATGGTATAAGGGTATATTTTCAAACTTAACAGTCATGTGATCCGAGGTCATCAAAGGTCAATTAATGTTAAAAAAAAGTATTTTGGGGGTGAAAATGGGCAAAGGAAAATATGTTTGAATTTTTATAGTTTTGATGCTATATTCACGTTCTCACCTATCAAAAATGTCAATGGGTTGGCCCCAGGTGACTTTGTTTGTGAAGTTATTAAGTCATAGTTAATTTTCAAACCTCTATTGCAATAACTCCCGATGCCAAGGTGTGATATGGTTGATATTTTGGGACAAGTTGCAAATGGTATAGGGGAATATTTTCAAACGAACAGTCATGTGATCCAAGGTCACCAAAGGTCAATTAATGTTAAAAAAACTGCATTTTGGGGGGAGAATATGGGCAAAGAATTATTTTTTTGAATTATTATAGTTTTGATGCTATATTCATGGTCTCACCGATCAAAAATGTCAATGGTTTGACCCCAGGTGACCTTTTTATGTGAATTTATAAGGTCGAAGTTAATTTTGAGACATTTAGTGCAATAACTCCCGGTGACATGGTTGATATTTTGGGACAAGTTGCAAATGGTATAAGGGTATATTTTCAAACTTAACAGTCATGTGATCCAAGGTCATCAAAGGTCAATTAATGTTAAAAAAAGTATTTTGGGGGTGAAAATGGGCAAAGAATTTTTTTTTGAATTATAGTTTTGATGCTATATTTCACGTTCTCACCTATCAAAAATGTCAATGGGTTGACCCCAGGTGACCTTTGTTTGTGAAGTTATGAGGTCACAGTTACATTTCAGACATTTAGTGCAATAACTCTAATTGCCAAGGTGTGACCCGGTTGATATTTTGGGACAAGTTGCAAATGGTATAGGGAAATATTTTCAAACTTAATCGTCATGTGATCCGAGATCACCAAAGGTCAATTAATGTTAAAAAAAAAAGTATTTTGGGGGGAGCAAATGGGCAAAGAAAAAATGTTTGAATTTTTATAGTTTTGATGCTATATTCACAGTCTCACCGATCAAAAATGTCAATGGTTTGACCCCAGGTGACCTTTTTGTGTGAATTTATAAGGTCGAAGTTAATTTTGAGACATTTAGTGCAATAACTCCCAGTGACACGGTTGATATTTTGGGACAAGTTGCAAATGGTATAAGGGTATATTTTCAAGCTTAACAGTCATGTGATCCGAGGTCACCAAAGGTCAATTAATGTTAAAAAATAGTATTTTAGGGTTGAAAATGGGCAAAGCAAAATGTTTGAATAGTTTTAATGCATTATTTAGGTCACACTGATCAAAACTGTCATTGGGTTGAATTCGTGGGTGACCTTTGTGTGTGAAGTTATGTATACAAGCTCAGAGTCAATTTTTAGACATTTATTGCCATATTAAAACTCCCAGTGCCAAGGTCTGACATGATTGATATTTTGGGACAAGTTGTGAATGGGGTGGTGAGACATTTTCAAACTTAACGGTCATGTGATCTGAGATCACCAATGTTATCATATATGTTGACCCGCTTGTAGGTGACCTTATATTTCTTACATTTTCGACACCATATTCAGATCTCAAAAGTACCCTCCGGTCAAAAATCTGATCACAATTTGTGATCACAAAAGTGTTGGCTATAGTGTTGGTTACTTTATGGGTACATGTAGGAACACAATTACTTGGACTATTTGAGCCCAATCTTGCTACGATAATATTATGTGTATTGGCATATATCCCTACGCAAGGAACCACAGTGCCCTTGGGTTCTTGTTTATTAAATGTTTAAATGTTCATATCAGTTTATATGTTGAGAAGTAGTCCTATTTTTTATTAAATGTTTTAATGTTCATATCAGTTTATATTTTGAGATGTAGTACCTTTTTTTTATTAAATGTTTTAATGTTCATATCAGTTTATATTTTGAGATGTAGTACTTTTTTTATTAAATGTTTTAATGTTCATATCAGTTTATAGTTTGAGATGTAGTTCTTATTTTCAATAAATGTTTTAATGTTCATATCAGTTTATATTTTGAGATGGTAGTCCTTTTTTATTAAATGTTAATTCAAACAAAGACCAATGTCCTGTGTACTTCTTTCATTCATATTTACATTTTTAAGCTGTTTGGAAGAGATAAACCAACTTAAAGCAACCTGATGATATTTGTTGTGTATGATCCTTTTCTTGGTTTTCTTTTGCTTTGCTCAATAAGAATTTGAATGCACATACTTCGTGGACCATCCACAAATCTTATACACGTGATCTTGCATTATTAAATAGGCTTAAACCAAAACTATTTGAAGGTGTTAGAAATTTATCATGCGAGAGAGGAAGTCAAAATGGTGGTGCTTTCGACACGGAAAAAAATCCATGTAAAAATAGGTCTTTTCTAAAGGTTCTGTCAATTTCACGTCGTTTTCTGCTTCCTGCTCTACGCTGTCTCAAAAGGCGTACAGCGAGTTACAAACTATCCTCTTTGTGCACAAAACCAGACAATTGAGGGTCTCAACAGATATATGAAGAACTTTCCCGATGGTCAAATCCCCCGTGTAAGGCCTCTCCGTGATACTGGGATGCTTGAACACCCGTGGGGTGGAACACTGTGAATTTGGGGCCCGTCGGGTAGGGCGACGGTAACGATTTAAATGCCGAAAGAAAGGGCAAGTTTGAAGCAATAAATACAAAAAAAATATATATATACAAGCACTGATCACTATCTATAATTTATTGAGGGAGGGAGAGGGGACGGCCTTGTCATTCCCGGTGGTAGCCTTTCGGAGTCTATAATTTATGGAAATTCACAGTGCACCCGCCTGAGGTCTCTATTTCTGGGCAAAGAGGGGGCTTTAAATCAAACATTGGGATGGGGGTTGTAATTAGATTGTATTGGTCATGTCGGTAAGTGTGTGCATCGCGTCCTAGAGAAAATATGCAAGAGACTAAGGGTAAGCTTTCTGTTGGGAAAAGTATGGGGTGGTGGAAAGGGAATGGTAGGGAGACTAGTGAACTTTATATGAATGCAATTAGGAAAAAATGTTGATAGGATAGCTCTGTTAGAGGGTGCAGATAGGATGGAAGGGGCAGGAATTAAAATGCAGGAGGTAAATATTTGCAGTGCTATATCATGAAATCAAAATTTCAGACAAAATTACCAGACATCAGTCTGGTGATTGGTGTGAGCAAAAACAGTGGCACAGTGATGAACAAAGACTACCACCTTCATGAGGTTTTCCCTGATCTTTCCTTGCCTACATTTCAGGGACTTAGTGAACCACCTCTTGTCCATCGCTGCATACCACGATTTATTCGAAACCAGAATGAGAATCGATGTTTCCTTGGTGTTTTTTTTTCTTCTAAAAGTTTATGTTTGTACCTTCATATAGTTATATAAAAGGCACACTTAATCTTCATTATTCGCATCGAAAATGAAAGGATGAAGTAACACTTTATGGGAGGAGGGGATGGTACCTTTTAAGTAATTTCTGCTTAAATTTGGGCGAAACCTTTTCCAACCTTCTACAAACCCCCTCCCCCCGCCCCTCCCGCTTCAAGTGCTCTCTAACGATTCCCATTGTCCATTTCCTTTTTCATAGATTAGTCAAGGATAGATTTTAACAGTCCGTTTATTTGCACTGTCGATTTATCTGAATAAGCCGTCAAATGATATTCGAAGAAAGTATTTTAAAGGCCTATATCATGCACGTATAGCGATATATGTACGAGACAGAAAAGTAAACTGCATACTATAAATACCATTTCCAGATAACCAAACCCGTAATTGAATATATTAAAAATTTATTAAACTACTATAATTCACAACAAGAAGAATCTGGGAGGGACGCCCCACCCATAAAATCTCAATTTTCTACAGGAAGACTTAAACCGGTCAAATATGGGACTGTTAATATCCGTTATTTACCGAACTGGTAGATTTGTTTAATTCATGTATGACTGAGCATCAATAGATTCAAATTAAAAATAGATAACCATATCACATTAACGTGGTGATAGTATTGACGTTTTGTTTTTAGTAATCCACTTACTCTCAATTAGAATATATACTCGCAAGTGTATGAACTGATTATGTGGACAGTCCACATAATCTGATACACATGATATTGTATAACATATTGATTCTAAGACAAAGCTCCTCTTGAATTTATTCAGGAATGATCAGCTAATCTAATTCACATCGACATCCTTCTGAACAAGGGTCAAACCCACAAATCTCGAAATATTTCAGTTAATCAACACTCTGTCAAACAAGGGTCTGTTATATCTTTTATTTTCCGAAGTTGTAGTTCTGTGTATTGAATGTATTGAATGTTTTAATTGAGTATTTTTTTTTTTTTTTTTGTAACACACGTAATCTCAATTGGAATATATAATCGAAAGTGTATGAGCGGATTATGTGGACCGTCCACATAATCTTATACACATTAAATTGTTTTATTTATTGATTATAAACCAAAATGAGGGTTGAAAATTTAACAACTACATTAATTTTAAATAACTGTGTTCTTAGGAAGGATCTTACACAAAATATCGATAGAGTCAGTAAGGAATCAACCCGTCAAATAAGGGTCTGTTTAATATCCTGTATTTACCGAACTCGGAGATCTGTTTAAATCATGTATCATTGAGCATATTAAGATTAATATTAAAAACAAATAACCATATCAAATATTTATTTTTGGGGGCATGTCATACGGTTCACCTTTAGGTAAAATATTCTTAACAAAGCTTTATTTAGGGACATTGGGAAAGAAAAATTGTAAGCTGGCATCAACAATCCTCGTTAAATGGGTTAGTATTATTATAGGAAACCCCGAAAAAATAATCCTAATCCTTATCCCTTAATATTAGTACGATAATACTGTTGACCGTTCACATAATAGTTATCTTAAAGCAGTTGGTTAACAAACATCACAACCTAAATATTTTCTTTTGGTCTATAGAATGTAATTGGATGGTAGTTTTACGTGTTTTTTTTAGTATCACACGTAATCTCAATTGGAATATATAATCGTAAGTGTATGAGCGGATTATGTGGACCGTCCACATAATCTGATACCCATAATATTGTATAACATATTGATTCTAAAGCAAAGCTCATCTTGAATATATTCAGAAATGATCAGCAAATCTTATTCACACCGACAGCCTTCTTAACAAAGGCCAAACCCTCAAATCTCGAAATGTTTCAGGTAAAAATCACTCTGTCAAACAAGGGAATGTTTATTTCCTTTATTTTCCGAAATTGTAGATCTGTCTATATCATGTGTCATTGAGCATAGAAAAATTGAAATTAAAAATAGATAGCCATATCATATTAAATTTGCGCATGAGAGTCGGTTTACCCACATTGTAATGAAACTTGATAACAACTTTAATTGGGAACATTGGAAATGAACCACTCCTGTAAACTGACCACAATGACCACCGGTGCACGGGTTATGGTCGGTATTGGTGCCCCCAGACCCTTACCCCTCAGACTTAGAAAAAAAAGTGAAAATAAAACTAACGATAACCTATCCTATAAGATAATACTCATAAACATATTTATTTATTAATTGGTTGAAACGATGCTGTTAAGAAGAAAAAAAGCTAAGTATTACCTTTTGGTGTATAAGTGTTCATTAGGATAGTAGTATTAACTTTTTTTTTGAGTAATGCACGTCATCTCAATTGAAATATATAACCGTAATTGTATTATCGGTTTATGTGGACCGTCCACATTATATTATACGTATGATATTGAATTGTTTATTGATTCTGAACCAAAACCGTAATTGAAAATATTACAAATTAATCAACTACATTAATTCACAATAACGGTCTTCTGAATAAGGGCAACTCACCCTAAAAACTCTATATGTTTCAAGTAGGAATCACCCCTCCAAATATGGGTCTGTTCTATATCCTTTTTTAAACGAACTCGTAGATCTGTTTAAATCATGTATCATTTAGCATATTTAGATTAATATTAAAAACAGATAACTATATCAAATATATATTTTTGGGGGCATGTCATACGGTTCACCTTTAGGTTAATATATTCTTAACAAAGCTTTACTCAGGGACATTGGAATAAAAACTGTAAGCTGGCATCAACAATCCTCGTTACATGGGTCAGGATTATCATAGGAAACCCCGAAAAAAATAACCCTAATCCTTATCCCTTAATATTAGTATGAAAATACTGTTGACCGTTCACATAATAATTATCTTAAAAGCAACTGGTTAAGAAACCTCACAACCTAAATATTTTCTTTTGGTCTATAGAATGTAATTGGAGAGGAGTATTAACCTTTTTTGTTTAGTATCACACGTAATCTCAATTGGAATATATAATCGTAAGTGTATGAGCGGATTATGTGGACCGTCCACATAATCTTATACACATTTCATTGCATTATGTATTGATAATAAACCAAAATGAGGGTTGAAAATTGATCAACTACATTAATTTAAAATAACTGTGTTCTTAGGAAGGGCCCCACACCAAATATCGATAGATTCAGTAAGGAATCAACCCGTCAAATATGGGTCTGTTTTATATCCTGTATTTACCGAACTCGTAGATCTGTTTAAATCATGTATCATTGAGCATATAAAGATTAATATTAAAAACAGATAACCATATCAAATATATATTTTTTGGTGCATGTCAAACAGTTTACTTTAGGTTAATATATACTTAACAAAACTTTATTTAGGGACATTGGGAAAGAAAAAATTTTAAGCTGGCATCAACAATCTTCGTTAAATGGGTTAGGATTATTATAAGAAACCCCGATAAAATAACCCTAATCCTTAACCCTTAATATTAGTATGGAAATACTGTTGACCGTTCACATAATAATTGTCTTAAAAGCTACTGGATAAGAAACATCACAACCCAAATATATTTTCTTTTAGTCTATATAATGTGATTGGATGGTAGTTTTACGTTTTTTAGTAACACACGTAATCTCATTTGGAATATATAATCGTAAGTGTATGAGCGGATTATGTGGACCGTCCACATAATCTGAAACCCATGATATTGTGTAACATATTGATTCTAAAGCATAGCTCCTCTTGAATATATTCAGATATGATCAGCTAGTCTTATTCACACCAACAGCCTTCTGAACAAAGGCCAAACCCTCAAATCTCGAAATGCTTCTGTTAATCATCACTCCGTCAAACAAGGGTCTGTTTATATCCTTTATTTTCCGAAGTTGTAGTTCTGTGTATTGAATGTATTAATATAGTAGTATTAACGTTTTTTTGTTGTTGTAACACACGTAATCTCAATTGGAATATAAAATCGTAAGTGTATGAGCGGATTATGTGGACCGTCCACATAATCTTATACACATTTCATTGTATTATTTATTGATTATAAACCGAAATGAGAATTGAAAATTGATCAACTACATTAATTTAAAATAACTGTGTTCTCAGGAAGGACTCCACACCAAATATCGATAGATTCAGTAAGGAATCAACCCGTCAAATATGGGTCTGTTATATATCCTGTAATTACCGAACTCGTAGATCTGTTTAAATCATGTATCATTTAGCATATAAAAATTAATATTAAAAACAGATAACCATATCAAATATATATTTTTTGGGGCATGTCATACGGTTTACCTTTAGGTTAGTATATTCTTAACAAAACTTTATTTAGGACATTGGGAAAGAAAAATTGTAAGTTGGCATCAACAATCCTCGTTACATGGGTCAGGATTATTATAGGAAATCCCGAAAAAATAACCCTAATCCTTAACCCTTAATATAAGTATGAAAATACTGTTGACCTTTCACATAATAATTGTCTTAAAAGCAACTGGATAAGAAACACCACAACCTAAATATTTTTTTTTTTGGTCTATAGTAACACACGTAATCTCAATTGGAATATATAATCGTAAGTGTAAGAGCGGATTATGTGGACCGTCCACATAATCTGGATTTGATTTTAGTATTAAAATGTACCCATATTGTGTGCATTGCATATACAATCGTTTTACATTGCCTGCTATGTATAATGTATATAAAGTTAGTATAAAGGGGGATTATGTGGACTGTCCACATAATAATGTCCACACTGTCTTGTATACCGATTTTCCTCTCAATAAATAAAATTGCAATTCTGAAGGTATAGATAGCTTCACTCACCATAACAGCAAAACCACTTAATTTTTACGGGCCTAGCATGTGTACTTCTAGTAGTCCCCGTAACCCTGTCATATGCCAACGTCCACATAAACCAGGTAATATATGTATATATATATATATATATATATATATATATATATATATATATATAAAGTGTGTATATATATATATGTAGTTGTTTAATGTTTTCGCAGCAGATGATTTACCCAAACACTTTTAGCTTGCTTAAGAATATTTCAGTTCATACATTTCTTGCATTCCGACACCTCAACAAGCATGAATAAAAACAACACACACACTGCATAGCATAGATTAAAAACGCTTTCAGAATATGTTTATGATTATATAACTTGTTTAACTAAATAATACATCATACACACCATGATACCCATATGCCTTCTAAACAACTTCGAACCTGTTAGTAAATTACTAAATTGAGTACATGATTACATTTCCTAAAACCAATTAACATCTTTTTCGTCTTCTTCGTGTTAAGAAAATCATTAAAGATATTTACAACATAGTATTTGACGAAACAATGTATTTGAGCTTAATAATTGTTATCAAATACAAATTAAATTAATGAACTGCATGTGTAGTTTACATGGTGAATTGTAAAGAACTAAAACATGATTAAAGGAAATAAAACTAGAACCAATCAATCAATCAGAAGACATTTATAGAGCGCAAAAATAAATAAAAAAATTCAAAGGCGCTAAAGACAGTTATATGAAATAAATTACAATACACTTGTTGAAAGAGATAACATTTGAGCAGTTTCTTGAAAATATGAACAGTCTGAGCATCCTTGATGTGATTTGGAAGAGTGTTCCATTCTTTTGATCCATAGCAGAAGAGTAAGCGATCTGCAAATGACACAGCATGGGACAAACTGGGAGAAGATGTATATGATCTAAGCTGTCTGCCTGGCGTTTGTAGCTGTAGCAGGTCAGAGATGTAAGCCGGCGACTGTTTATGTTGAGCTTTGTACACAAGAAGAACAACTTTATACGTTGTTGTATGGAGAGCCAATGAAGAGCAACGAGTTCTAATGTTATAGAGTCATAGTTCTTACGCTTGACAATGACGCAGAGGTGCGTTGGACATTCTGAAGTTTGGTGATGAGAGATTTGTAAACACAAATGAAGAGGCTGTTTCAGTAGTCCAACCTGGAGGTAACCAAAGTGTGCACAGCTAGCTTGGCTGCTCCAGTCGTGAGCATTTGGCGTGCACGACTAATGTTATTTAGATGATAGTTAGCAGATTTGATGGTAGTTGTGACTTGTGCACTCATTGTCATACCAGAGTCGAACATAACCCCTAAATTTCTGACAGGGTTTGTTTTGACGGTAACATCAACACCAGCAACAGTCACTGGGGGCAGATTGAACTTAGCCAATTGGTGTCTAAACCCAATCACCATAACCTCAGTTTTGTCGGCATTGAGTTTCAGGAAGTTTCTTGACATCCATGCTTGCACATTGGAAACACAGTCTTCAAGTTTCGAAACTGCCTGCTTAACTCCCTCCTCAAATGTTGGACAAACTGAAACATACTCTTCTGTATCATTAACTAGATTTCCGAGGGGTAAAATGGCGAACAGAAAAGGACCTAACACTGATCCCTGAGGCACGCCATATACCAAGTTCTGAACAGAAAAATTTGCCATCTACGAGGTCACGCCGAGATCGATCAGATAGGTACGATCTGAACCAGGCAAGCGGAATTTCATGTACACCCAGCAGATATTCCAAGCGATGTATAATAACTTTATGGTCAATAGTGTCAAATGCACTGCTCAAATCCAGAAGATGTAAGCCAATCAAATATTTTGACTCACCTGTTAGATAATGAAATATACCCATCAAATGAAATTATGTGGGAGTTTCGTTTCATGCACTTGCTGGCTAAAAGCATAGCGTTGCATAGTTTTGAATTGAAAAAAAGAAGGAATTAACTTGAATTTGTTATTCTAGCTAAATGAAGTAAGTTTGAATGTTGAAGGTGAGAATACAAATACATTTACATTCTAACAGAAGCTACGACAATATTACTGAGGTCCTCAGTGATAGCGATGATGGGTTTTGATTAGAAACAGGAAACGTATAGGAAGGTTCTACATAGAAGGAATTTGTTTTGTAATAAAGAAAGTATAAACATATCTATTCAAATGTTGGTAAGTTGGTGGCACAATATTTCAGAACCTTTATTAAAAGTTGGTCAAGACCGGTCGCTTTCGAGACATTAAGTAGAATATTCCCGGTAAACATCATCTCCCGTTGGTGATCGAAAGGTTTGGCATTCATAACATTAAGCATACAAAAGGAATTTCGGTGATGTTCAACCTGCTTCCAGAAATCATAGCAATCAATTCAATTGTAGAACCTAATGAGCTAAACAACCATCGATACGATGTCCCTGCCTCATGATATGGGTGATTGCGGAATTGCATTTATTAACAATGCAATGTATTTTCAGCTCATTTCTGTGATTACATCAATTATGCTGATGTTACCAGATGCATTCACAAAAATATCACCAAAATGAAAAATATTATTGAGGTACAAAATGAAGATGTTATTGTGATATACATATTCAAGACTGGGTAACTTTCTTAAACGTTGCTTTCTAAATTTTTAAACGTAATCTGCAGTGTTTTTTTAAAATAAACATAACCTCCAGCAATTTGGGTAAAGCTTGAAACTCTAGAAAACCATTATTGGTATTCTTTCCTTTTATCCAAAGTCCCAAATTCAAAGTTATAGATCGTCCGGGTGTCAATATTCTTCCAAGAATCGCCTGTTGAGTATACAACTGCAAAATATAAGAAATACCAACAACTATTTAGGTATCACATTCTTCGACTAACATTTCAACGGACAGAGTTGTTACTGAACGACGACAGCAAACAATATGATATTATGTTTCAGCTCATGCAAGAAGAAATTCAGCTTTACGAAGCTAAGTGGTTGACAGCTATCAGATTGATACAGAATATAATATAACTAAAAGTTAATATTCTTCGGTTTTAAAACTATTAACTTTCAATTTGAAAATAAAGGTGTTTTTTAATTACTTACTTGTAAACTTTTTCTGCCTCTTTACAAAGTTACCAAGCTTTGTAATAGTTTCTTGAGAAAATTTATCCATAGCGCAATTGTGAAACCTAAGAAAAGGTAGGAAAACACATTTATTTATTTAGCACATAACCTGTCTAATATATGCGTGATAACCATCTGAAAGACTTTCATGTTTTAAGCTTCACATCTGAAAATGAGGAAACAATTACGTTATAGTTAAGCAGCTTACACATGAATTAAGGAATAAGGCGTTAGTCGTTCAAAAAGGTAACTAGAATATCAATGGTATTGTAGACCAATTGGATTTCCCAAAGTGAATTGTACAGTCTGTTTCAAACAAGGAAACATTTCATTTTGTCTGTTTGTTTAAAAACAGATAATAACTCAAGATAATGAACAGTCATTTGTCGAAACACTGACCACTTGCAAATAATGGAAGCTTGTAAGTATAACGTCCATGTTTCACCTGAGAAACACATGATAAGACTTTTGTTGGTTCTGATTTGATCTGACATGACCTTGAATTTATTTTCACCTTTCAAATGTTTACCATTTGTGACATGAGCATGTTTGGACCTGGCATCATCTCAACCGACCTTCAATCTTCATCTCGTGTGAATCATAAAAACAACCCTAACATGGGCAACAAAGTGTACAACTTTCTTCGTGATCAAGCACACATTGTAAGAGTATAACCCTCAGAACTAATGTTGACATACATATTGATAGCTACATAGACATTTTGCTGTGGCGTTAGCATTTACAAGCACTTTCTACCGTATGCCCTAATCTCGGCATCGAGTCCACGCAGTAATTAGCTAACTGTTACTTACAAAGGGACTAGCCCTTGTTCCTGGATACGGGTGTTTCCCCCAGAATCTCCATCCATGTTGTAAATGAAGTTGCTCAAGTTCGTTTTTCGTCACATAATAGGCTTAACCATTAAAACAAGCTGTTACAAAAGTATAGTTATACAATAGTATTGTTATATGCGCCAATAGAACTGAGCTGTATTTGCCTGTAAATACAATAGACCGGTAAAATGACTTGCAGAACAAAGGTAAGCGCTATCTTACCAGCTGTACACTCCGTATGGCAATTAGCGTGAAACGCGAACGACAATAATCGACTATTACAGTCTCATCACATTCCGTAGTGTTTACTTCTGACGTAATTTGAATTGTCCGGCAAAACATCAGATATTTAGACGGCCTCTAACGTTCCTTTTTGTAAGATGTTGCTTGAAACACAACACCCATATCAAGCATGTAAAATGACTTCAAATACTATGTTCAAACCTTCTACGAATATAAGGAGACTGTTATATATAAGATACACAATAACTTACTGGAGCGTTACGTTAATAATTTTAGAGATGTACGTTGCGATCTCAAGTATGTCGTTGTCTTCAAGTTTGTTCTTACTGATCACAACTCGTTCAGCATTTGGTAATGATAAGCTCCTGAGAAACTGTACAGAGAAGTCTCCCTCAAAAACAAATGTCCCATTTGGAACCTATTGAAACATTAAGAGAAAACAATATTTAATTAGGATTATATTCATTAAGCATTAACACGAGGAGCAGAATCCCATGTCCACACACGGGCCTAAACACAAACACACATACACACATTACTGGTTGATCCCACATCATAATGTGAAGTCGACTCCATATTATTGTGCAAACCTATGATACCTCCGATTAAGTCAGACCACCAATCCACCTAGTTTTAGTTCAGTCCTCCAAAGGTGTGAGTTTGGCAGCAATTGTAGCACAACATTTAGTAAAAGTGTTCGATAGAGTACAGTATATAATGCCCAGAAGGGCATCGCTTCTCGAGATCGCTTCTCGGCCTTTTGGCTAAGATCATGTGTAGTATCTGTTCCCTTCGGGAATGGTGATACACACCTGACGATGATCACACAGTCACAGTCCCGATGCAAGGGGACTGGGGCTGAGAGCGGATCAGTCGTTTGGTAGTTTAGTTTTCGTGCCCAGGTTCTTTCCTGGGTGACTTTATCTTAAAAAGTATAATGCCCAGAAGGCTGTGTTATGTATGAGATCAGTATAACCGTATTTTCTACTACGTATTAAATGGAATAGAGACAACGTTCATCGGTGCAGTTATATCTATGGATTATTTATGTGAAGCACTCATTTAACAAGTTGATGTTGTTAATGTCTTAAAGGTAAATACGTATTTTTAGTTGATTTGGACAGAGGCTGAATTTGTTTCATTAATTTACTATATATGCAACTCGTAAAACACGTAAAACAAAACAATCTAAGACTTACATTTTCCTTTCTACAGAAAGTGAGAAAGTCTTCAATATTATGTTGATGATATGGGATCTCCGTCTTTGTAATAGTAATCTCTACCTTCTTATTTATGATATTAATTATTCGTTGTCTTACTGGAAGGTCAACTTCATGAAAGCAATCAATAAAGACATTCCACATTCCCTGTTTTTTAAGTGCATCAAGAATTTGTGTTTGCTGAGCCTTATCGTCGCTTAAACCAGAAACGAACATTAAGGCTGAATTGTAATCATCGTTTGTCAATTTAGTGTGGCAGAGTGAAATAGTTTCTGATTGCTCCTGCAGCAAATAATGTCCCAAAAAGAATTCCTTAAGAACAGGATACGCAGCATCGATACAATTGTCAGGACTCACAGTCGCCTTTGAATGGTATGAATCTACATTGTTTAAATCTACTTTAAGGAGTCCAATTGACAAAGCCTCTTGAAAAGAATCGTTCCGACTTTCTTCTTGCCAATACTCGATTGATCTCTTCCCTTTACAGAACGCTTCTCCAATGGTCTTTCTTAGTGCTGAAAACTCAGACTTTTCGCAAAGTTTGTTGTTACGCTTTGAGACATAATGTTTTTCCATGCTATTGACGTGTGCTTCCATGATCTTTGACATACGACAATGATCGCCATGTTCATTGTCCTGTTTCGTTACTTCCAGGGCGTATAAATACAACCTAGTTGTAACGAATAATGGAACCGTATACAACTCTTTCAAGAATTCTTTTGAATAACTGAGAGAATAAATCATTTTCTTTACGAGGTTGTCGTCTACCTTTTTATCGTGTTCTTTCTGACACGAGTATGACTGCATTCTCACGACAGTCTTGCCAAGTTCACCTGTACCACTTTCATCATTTATAGTTTTACGTTTGATAATAAAGTCCCAAGGATCAGTGCTTGGCTCTGAGCTAGCCAAAAGAGAACTATTTTCCGTGATTGGTTTCATATTTTCGTCCTCGTAATCTCCAGTTCTTGATCGATCATGGTATAAATACATTTTTGCACATAAGTCCTTAACTTGGTTCTCATTGAATCCTCTCAACTCAATCGCGAGGAATTCACCGGGATATGAGAAATTTAAGTTACGCGATGTTACCCACATTCTCATTTTGTGATATTGCTGTACTGTTGTTGTTAATTGAGCAAGTAGCTTATATTCATTTCTTTTAATGTTCAATTGTGTACCCGAAGCGCTTGCTTTAGTTAGGTGTTCTTCCGTTGGCATTTTGTTCCATTTGTAGATATTTATTGCACTGCACAAGTCACTCAATCCGTCAATAAGAACAATTACAGGTTGATCTGACAAGATTTTCGTCACGTCGTTAGTTTCTATTCCTGAGTCATCGGGAATGTCAGTCATTATTGTATCAACGAGACTCATCTGATAATTACTGTCAGTCAGATGTATGTAAATCAAAACGTAAGTTTTTTCGTCTTGTTGGATCCATTGGCTTAACATCTTCAGAATCAATGTTGTTTTCCCAAATCCTAGACCAGCCGTCAAAGCCACCCATTTTTCTGTTGGTGGGTTTGAATACAGTGTTTCTGTAGATACATTGTGATGTCCCTTGTCTTTCGGTCTTTTAACTATACACTGGCTGTCCACGTAGATGGTATCAATATCAACAGATAACGTTTCATGGTGAAAGAGGTTGATATGCAAGTGTTTAGAATAACTATCACAAAGACAAGAAATGAACCTTGATAGATTCTTATCTTTTTCTGCAAAATAAAAAGATAAAAAAGAACTTTCTCAATAAAAAAGGCATCAGTCAATTCGAAACTTACAGAGAACACACCTTACACCTACAGAGAATCGGCTCTTGTTAAAATATTCTTTAATGCCTTTCTTCCTTTACTATAAATGAGTTTTTCTTCTTATTCCCTTTATTCGCCAAATGACTAAACAACCATTTTCAATTCCTGCACACCTCATATTGTGTCATAGGGCCGTTATTGACAAGCCAGCACCTACCCAGAGACACCAACATAACCTGCTGGATTTGATAGTTCATGCTGCTGCACCATCGTTAACGTCCAACTCCACCTCTGTCATCATGGTACTTTCAAATGTTCCTTTCCCCACGGTGGATTGTCTGCAAGGTCCACCTCTCGGAATCGGATTTTTTTTTACCAGTCACAACATACACGCAATACAAAGTGTTACATCACTTGAAATATATCGAGGTTTTCCTTCCTAATCTTCTTTTTATCACCCCATTACTAATTACCTCATTTTGTTACTACCTTCAGATTTGATCTCCACAGCGCTGAATCCTCTCATTGATTTTTCCTATCATAATTATTTCCTCTATCTTGATATGTCTATTTTTGTTATATTCATTGCTAACTTCCCTAGTTCATATATATGTCCATCTTCGTGTTTTTATATGTTCTTAGTTTGTATTCGTTTCACTTAGCTCTGAAGATATTGCTGGTATCAAAACGTCATACCCTCTAAATTGTGCACATTTATATATATTTTTTGTCCTTTATTAGCAGTAGACAAGCAATTTGCTAAAAATTGTGCCCTTTGTTTTACAAATTTGATATCAATGAATCAACGAACTTACTATTAAGTGATCTATGTTTCTGCGATCTGGTGTTGAATTTTTCAACATTTTCATGTGACCCCTCCTGAAAAAGTTAAGCATAGTAAATTCTCAGATGATTATTTTAAGAAATTGTGTTAGGCTACATGATATCTTCGATCGAACATTTCCGAAAATGTAAAGAACATATTACATTTAAATTAATGTACAGCTACCTCTCTCATATGCCAATGTCAAGTATTACTTTATAATGCTGACATCATATAGGCTTTAGTAATTAAACACAAATACAAAACAAAATATTACTGTTGAAAATTACCTGTACACTCATTCCAATGGTTACTTCATCGCTCTTTGCACGCTCACCCCCTAAAAGGGAAATGAAACTTTCTTGGTAATATCGTCAATGTAAGAGCTAATGCATTATTCATTTATTTCTGTTGAAGTGACGCATTAATATATATGTGTGAAGGTTGAATACTAAAGTGTATATTATGATATTTATTATCAACCCTAACAAGTATCTTACCAGGCTTTTTCGTTTCTTGCTTTCCATTGGTCTTCTTTCGTACAAAACAAATCAGAAGAATTAGAGAAACTACTAAAATAACCCCGACGAGGGATATCACCAACCAAAACATCAATGGTGGATTATGCAATTTTAGAGATACTGTAGAAGTATTTTCAACAGCTGGCTTTCCTGCTGGACAGGGATCTGAATAGATGAAATCAAACAGTTTAAAATGAAAAACGTTATCAACTATACATTTCACAACACAACAAGTGTACAATCTGGACAATACTTGTATCATACTTGTTTACTTCAGTGAATGCCTACTGTTTTATCACTTGGATATATTTCAAACCGTTGGTTTGACTTACAGACACCACGTAGACTGTTAGACACCTAGTATTTCTCTAATAATCCTTAACGAACGCTATCCTTCTGAAACTGTTAGTTGTTTGTTTTTGTTTTTGTTTTGTGTTTGGTTTCTTATTATCGCTTGTTTTGCATATTCTTATGTATATGCTACATGCTTTAACAGAACATTTCTTTTATCTATTTACTAAAATGGAAGTCGACAACTATCATGTCATTTGATTGAACATTCATTAATTCATGCTCTAGACGATATTAAATTGACTATAGTTGGTCAACATAAACATAGGCATGTATATTACAAACGCGGTCACAATTATATAGAAAGATCGATTGGATAGACGCGTTCACTGACACTTAATTTGGACTTACCAGAGGTTACCCTGATGTAACTGTCTTTACGGTGCAAAACGTTTATGCCATCTTGTGCCAGACATCTTATATCCGCAAAACCGCCACATTCGTCGAACGAGTATTTGGCAGATGTAGATGTGTCCCATGTGCCCAATATTTCATTTTTCTGTGAAGTGGATTCGCCTGTAGTAAACTGAAGATGCTTGCTACGTCTAATCTCCAATCGAAGCGGAAATTTTGGTCGAGATTCAGTAACTGAACACTGTAACTGACCCGTTCGGTTTATTTGTAGTGAACAATTCAAACATGAAGAACACTTAGCAATCAGTGGACATCCCTGTAGTGGACTGACTGGAAAAAAAATATATGCAATTCATATTGGCTGTTTTTTTGCAGTAAATGAAAAGTTGCATTCCAAATTCTATGTTTTAATAAACTATTGCTCTCTGGGCTGTTTGAACGCGTTCTTCTCTTAGTCGAACAGCAGAGGCACCAATATGACACGTGCAAATATTTACAACAGAAAATAATCTTTATATTTCAGGATGATTTTATAAGTGAACAATACTTTAAATAATGTCATCGTCTATTGGTTTAACCACTTACAGAATAATCAGATAAGGGGACATACTGAAAATCAATTTCAGACTTTGAACCAAGACATACACTAATAAGAGAAGCAAATCTCCATTCATCAAAAATGTTCATCAAATGCTTCTCATTTAAGTACTTGGCTGGATTTCGTATAGATTTGTTGTTGCATCTACAAGTGATAATTAACTGTAAAAGTGACAAGTGAAAGAATATGAAGTACCTTGTATGCTAACGGTAATATTTTCTACTTCGTAATTTCCTGTTGCAAAGAATGCTACAACGGTATATGCAGCCTCATCCCCAATTTGAGCGTTCGAAATGATTACATCGCCGTTTGATGTGATATCAAATCTACTGCTGCTATACATAGTTCCTGATTTGAGGTTGTTCTCCAAAGAAAGGATAGGACTTGTACTGGATGGCGATCCAACGTACCAAAACACATCTGTTGGAGGTCCAGCTGTGTTGCATCCGATCGTTGCATTGTGTCCTTTCTCGATGACAATATTTGACGGACAGCTAAGCTGTTCACCTATGTTCAATTAAAGATCATTCATGTTGTGTAACCTGTTGGCAGGCAACCAATTATTGGTATATAATTGTTAAATAATATTATATTTAATATTGCGCAGTTATTATACATTACTAGGTTTCATTTCAATATTTCAGTGGTTGTCAAAAACGAAAACAAAATTGACATCATCTAGTTTCCCTTTTTTGGATAAACCGCTCACATAAGTAGGAACTGTTTTATATGGTGGAGATCGTTATCCATGGGTGGATCTGTTTCAAATGTTTTGAACGTTTAATGCAGCGTTGATCAACGGAAATCCCACAAATGAAAAATAGTATGGCATACTATGTCATTTGACGACTCGTTTGCTAATACAGTTGCGTGGGAGTTTACATTTTGTTGTATTGTGTTAAAATGTAGTTTTTTTAAAATTTTATTTCCATTTCCCTTTCCTCCTCTTTTCCTTACCTCCCCTTCCCCTGTTGAGTTAGAATTCGATATGCAAATATATTTCAACAATTACCCAATATGCTTCCACATATATCCATCCCAATATGTTTTTACTTCATACCCACCCCCCTCCCCCTTCTTTGTGATTAAGAAGAAAAAAAACAGTTAGTAAATTTCCTCAGTGATGACGTGGTCTTATTTTAAATTTTGTGGATCATATTTATTACGCTACTGATTAATCAATCAAACAGTCAACGTGTCAAAGCCCTGGCCAATGCTTATTACCATGTTACGGAGTAAATTTAAACAATCATACTTACCTGTGAAAGCACTAGGTGCAAAAACGATGACAAGCCAAGTCGAGGTTATGACAGGCACCATCATGATGCATGTGCGCTATGAAAAAAAAAAACATTCTGAGTTAACATGCATGGTTTGCTGAAGTCGTCTGATGCAAGTTACACGTTAGCATCCCATACACATGATAACATATAGTTTTCTCTTTCGATGTCAGTAGTGTGCTTACTACTAGACAAAAGAAAGGTAACAAGTATTGAGGAAGGCGAGGATTAAACAGAAAGTATATATTATGTCTTAGCATAGCAATGAGAAGTTATAATACTTTTGCTAAAAGTTGGCTCTATGAACAGCTTGGAGCGATCATATTTATTAACAAGTTTGAGCTATCAGTTTAGTTTACCAACATGAAGCGTCCAACGTTGGTTAGATTGAGAGCCTTATGTAAAATGATTTGAAATATCACCGTTCATTCCAAACGTCTCACATGAAGCAGTATCAATACGTTAGTTCTAGTTGTGATCGTCTATCAAAATTATCGTCTAAATGATTGTCCTACAGTTGATGAATGCTAAGGCATTTGTAATTGCCGTACTGCCTTACACGAGTTGTTACACATTCCTTCTCGGTAGCCGTATACGAATGATGCTTTCACCTAGACTATCAGCGGAGTAAAACCCAATTGTCCTTCCTGTTCAACTTTCATTCATATATCTGTTTGTGTTTTCTCAGTAGGAGCTAAATAGTAATCAAGTGACATGTTTCTGTGGTTTCAGATACATTGTTCGCTGTTGCATTGTTCAATTTACTATTGATCTTCTTGCCAAAGGTACAAATTAACTTGTAACTTACAGATAGCCACAGCTTGTTGTGTACTGATATTAATTTTGGTATATGATTCCTTCCCATGCTTCAGAAAAGCGGCAATATGACCGTGAGTGTAACAATGGGAACATGTCGACCAGAAATCAGCATGTGAACTACATATGCTCGCGTAAATCATCGTTGGTTTAATTTTCAATGTATCGACAAATAGCAGCAATATTAATTGGTACAACGACATCAGCAACCTTGCCCTAACCAGACAATCGTTCAAGAAATTAACTAATGAAAATGTCGCAGTAGATCAATTACCGTCACCAAATATTCAATTATGCTCTTTACGCCTTGTGTTAAAAGAAAGCAAGGAAAGACTAAGCTTATGACCTTCATCCTGACATTACAAGGTACATTTCTCAATATTACGATACGAGATAACTACCATATAAACATATTGTAATTATGATATATTTGAAAGGTAGACAAGCTTGTATTTATATATCAAAACTTCGAGTACTAAATTGGAGTTGAAGTACAGTTATACATTATATTGTAACTTTATCTTTTAATCATTTCGTTTCTTTAATAACGACACAAGTATAAACAATGTATGAATAGAAGTAAATTTGAAAATATGTTATTATTATAACTCAACTTAGTTGTCCGTTGTTCTGCTCTTTTCTGTTAATAATTATATACTTTTCTCATTGGTGACGCCAATTGTTATTATAAATGGAAACAAATTGAACAAAGAGAATTCGTTATCTGTTAATTCAGATAAGAATATAACATTTGAATGTATTGTGATTGAAGCAGTTTTACCAATTACATCTACATGGTACACAGACAATAAAATAGAAACGAACAATTTCAAAGAAGTCTTCAACCACACAACAATCGTAATTTCATATTACACTATGAGTGCCACCTCAAATTTTAAATTACATTGTTCTGTGGAAGGTCCTTTTATATCGAAGCGAACGACGTCCTTATCGATAACTGTTGAACATACCGTTGGTAAGTTGATCATTTATACACCAATTAAAGCTTTGTTTTGATTTGAGAAGGGAATTAAGATACTGCTAAATGTAAGATACCTTTCTTCAAAACAAAATCATTATTAACGTTTATTAGGGATACAACATTTGCTGTATTGGATAATAAGATTTTCAAAACAGATATCAGCACATTGTTTTGACACGTTTTGATGAATGTTGTTACATTATAGTGCATGAATCTGCGTTTCCCAGTCACCAAACGGATGACAAAAGTCGCAGGTTTGTATTAATTTTGTAAGAGGTTTCCCACAGTCTGCAAGCAAATACGTATTGGCAGTATAGTCTCCGCAGAGGCCCTCTAAAGGTAGTTTCCCTAACGTTTGGTTTTTATATATGCCCAAACTCATTAGCTACAACTGATTTGTTGTTCTAATGAACAATTGTTCATATTCCGCCGTGCTTTACCCCATAGGTGAAGGGAAAATGATAAAGTGTGCTTTTTACGTGACCCGCCATGCGGGATCCAAAACGTCACGGCCAAACGGCACTACTGAACCATCCCATTCTGATAAACGAAACTCAAGTCAAGCGAGCCAAAAAAATAAATATGCCCACCGTCCTGCAGAGACAAACCCCCAACCACCCACTGAAACATTTCAAAAAACCACAAAAGGACGACCAGCACGCAGCAAAACGAAACAACCCTCCCCAGCACACCATCGTCCAAAAAAGGCAGCCCCAGATAGACGGCGAAAATCGCCTTCAAACGGAAGGCGAAAGTCACACCATACCGCCTCCAGGACTGCCAACAAACTGGCAAATTTCCCCCTAAAAACCACATCACATCTGTTCCTCCAAACAAGTTTTTTTTTTGTTCACAAAAGAGCAAAAAAAAAATACGGTGTAACAGAGCAACAGAACAAACTGGAGGATCTACCGCATATGAAACAAAACCCTGTCCTATCGACCATGAACGGAAAATGATAAGGTTACTTAAGAGAGGTTTAACACTGCTACACAATGGGCACTGCGTGACTCAGTTCTCCGAGATGTCGACATAGTAAACAAGGTAAGTATTTCAATTGCGGCAAGACCTCGATATCTTACATCACAGTATGTATAGTGGCCTAAAACAGCAACGAATCTTATGAAATATTACCAGACGGTGAGACAATCTTTTAACCATAATTAACTTTTAACTGAACAATTGCCATCTAACATGGGTTAACAAAGGTTTGAACAATTCCAACAACAATTACTTTCTCTTGTAGCTGCTTGTTTATTGGAAGAGTGAAGTTAATGAAATGTCCACTTTCTTACGAGAAGTACATGGAAAGTCAATCGTTATTATTTCGCGTTCGCGGTCCTCTCCGCACAATCACGCCACAGGGTGATCTGAACGTAATTGGGCTTTTACGCATCAAGTTCCTGGTGAGAATCTGCTAACTTTGACATCTAATTTCTTTAAATTACTCTCCCTTTCGACTAAACGGAGACCACAGTATCGTGTGTGTACTAAAAAGTATTTTTGGATGAGGTTAAAAAATATGTTTTCTCCTCCAGCTAAGCATTCTAAGTTGATCACAATAATATAAGCAGTCTTGCAGTATTTTAGCCACTTTATGTAAATTTCTTATATTAACTAAATATATGTTTACCAAAAAACTTCAAAACCTATAGGCAACATTACAATATGCAATCGGAAAATGATAATTGACTTGTTCGCCATCATTTGTTAAGTCAAATGAACAAATTGAGTAATGAAGTGACGTCCATGACTGTAATTAATACTGAATTGTAGGTAGAGGGATGGTCTGATAGTTTTTGCAGCTTCTTTCATGCTGTCTGAGTAATCATTCTTACTACGCCCTTATACATATCGTCATAAAGTTAACGTATTTACTTCTCAATGAAAATAACAAAGGAATGTATGGCTAGAAGGAGATTACATACCCGGGGCTTTACAAACTGAGCTACCAAGAGCCTTGTTCTTGGGATACCTGTATACATATATGCCTTGCCAGAAACCACTGTATACCCCGTATACCTTGTAATCTGTGATTAAGTACCACTTTTCTTTCTGTTTCATTGGACTTCAAAATGTCATTCACTGTACAAAGAATACTTCTTTCACTGTTTATATTAGCACAGTGAGGATAAATAAAAATTTAAATTTTTATTCAGATAATATTGTAGCTGCAACGTCATGGTTAAGTATTGGTCAAGTTAAAGAACTTGCTTGATGTCTTTATTGGGTTCCAACTTGAAATAAATGGTTTCTAATGTTTAACAATAATCTTACTGTGAAACCTTTATTCAGTTCAATTGTTAGTCAGTACAAACATGCCGGTATAAATCGTGCTTCGGCCAGACATGTTTGTGATTGTCAAAACGCAATGACGTTTCGGAGCTGAATTCAAAGTCAAATCTTTCTAAATGCGAGTTACTCCGGGAAATAACATCTCTTTTACGTCATTAGGTCAACATTCAAGGTGGATGGCTACTTTAAGGCTTGATCATGTTAGAACTAAAAATAAATTAAGATGTAAGACTGGTGATCAGTTTCATTGGTCTGTTTTGTGGAAAAAGACTATTTTAGCAATGTGCTGTCAATGTGCTGAAGAAAATTGCAATCATTTGCTTATATCGATACGTTATCACCACACAACCAATGCGGTAAATGACATTTGGAAGATCTTTTAATCAGAAATAATCCTTTTTTATTTGATATCATTTGAACTAAGTTTACAATGATCAAATTGTGACACGAAACACAAAACAGGCGCAGGTAATGAATGTGCACAACACTGTATACAAATTTCTATTCCATTCTTGTCGCCTTCACATGGACATACAACAACTGCAACAACTATATATAGAGTATGTAACGTTTATTATATATTTCGTAACATAGGTCAATGTCAAGAGAGCTTGCATACTACACATAGGCCATGGTATTTACATAGACCTAGCTGTGAACAGATGTGAACTGTGAGCAAAGTTATGTCATAAGTTTACCGTATCGTACGACTACCTACGCTGAGCTAAAAACCTTTAGGCAGAAGGAAGTCAACCTAAACTTGAGGCACAAACCAGAATAAATAAGCCAAACGAGTTGACATTTTGCACAAAAAAAAGTATCAGCAACTGGTTGATGTTAACACATGATACTATCAAAAGCAAAGAAAATGCTGAAAAATAAAATACTTTTTTCCCTCAAAATGTAAACAAAATGGTGGCTATGTTGGCAATATTGAGTCAGACTGGCTAATTGACCACCATGTTATGTGCCGGTTTATGTTATACTTACATATGGCCTCACCGTATTGTCCACAACTGAGTTTGAAAATCTTCTTCACGTTGGTTAGTTTGTTATTGATTCAACCGAATTGAAACTGGATTCAGACTAACTGTAACTCTCGGTTGTCATTGTAGGCCACGTACTAATGTTTAATGTGTTGAGCCATAGGGCTAGACGCTCGTTATACATAGCATTGGGTAATTCCAACCACGTCATATTCAAATTCAATAGAACCAGTTGGTATACCAATATAAACAAGTACAGTGACTAGCATTTCCATGGTCTACAAAGAAATGACTACAGCGGTTCTACAACTACAATAAGTTTACCTATGCAGAAATCGTTACAATCTTAACAGACGTGCATAAGTACAATACAATGGAATAAAGCTCTTTCGTTAGCAAGGAACAAAATTGGCTATGAAAATTGTTATGTTGTACTCCATATATGCCATAGCCAAGTATATTTAGGGTGATAGTATATGTCGAGTGGGTGGATATACGTATGCGTCAGGCATTGGCGTAACTAGCGGGAGTGGAGGTGAGGGATCCCAGTCTCACCTCTGGCCCCATCCACCCAAATGATATGGAGGGCAAAAACTTTGGACGAAAATTATAAATGCATTGAAAGGCTCAGTTAAACCAATTGTAACCTTCAAATAGTTACAGATATCAAGGTCTTATTATGAATAACGTTAAGTCTAACTGTCTTTCAGTTGAAGCTGTCGTCACTCAAGATTCCATACTTGTGTCCGACCTTTTTATGATCTTTTTTGATGCTCTTTCACGCCAGTTATTTATTTTTTGCTGACGATGTCAAAATTACAACTTTTGTTTTCACTGCTAGATAATGTTTGCAGAACTCACCACGGTGCGCTAATAATATGCTACTTAATGTTGAAAATTGGTATTTTTTCATACAATGTTGTGAATTGTCAGGTCTGAAGCTTTTTTAATATTTTCCAGATAGTGATCATGTATGATCAAGTATTATGATTTGCTAGCAAATACACAGTCCCATATATCACATGGTTTAAATTTAATCACTAGCAAGCACTATGAGTCTTTCTATATGTTTCTACTTTACCACATCTCTTTTACCACATCTTGTATATTCATGAGAGCAGAGAAAGGACTTCTGAGGTTATGTGGCGTTGAATGAGAGCCCGTAATACTAACCATATGGATGTATCAGAACTCATCGCCTCTTTGTATAGTATACTAAAAGACGGTCTCTTTTGCGTTCATATGCGATTTAAGTGTTGTTTTATTGATGGAACAGAACAATAATGATAATAATAATATTAAAAATAGCAACACAAATAGTTCCAAAGGCTCACTATCTCGTTGTTTATCAATATCTAACACCTATAATACCAACATTAAGTTACATAGTTGGACATATATGATCCATAACAAAATAGATGAGCAGGTTGAATTAATGCAAGGTGAGTTCAATAAATTTGCCAAAATGCAGTGTACTACTAAGCATTTGGCTGAATCAATCACGATTTAGCAGGCTAAATGTTCATTGGTACTGTTAACAGAGCTTTTAAAGTCATATTTGAGTTGATGATACAGAAAAGGGCGAGGATATAGCAGTTGTCTGTAACTAGGATAGTTGGGCTAGTATAAGGGTCTTCTGCAATACAGTCTACTGACCATTGGTTTCGTAGAAAACGTAAATAATAATTAAATCCCCCAGTTATATAATACATATATATACATTATGTATAACGAACATTGTGCTTGTTATTTAACTACGGGTTTGCATTATATATCATCATCCCTTGTTACCAACATTAGTATACACATCAACGGCAAATCTTTTCTGTAGGTATATATTACGCCATTGTTCAAATACCTAAGGTATGTCAAATAAGTAGCTTGCTATGAATAATTTTTTTTTTTAAATCACAGAACAATTTATGTGAAAGATTTCATTAAAAATGATGGCTCGGTAATCCCATATAACACGTTTCAAGCGAAAAAATATATTAGAAATTTTCCTTTTACTTCGTACTTTGGGATTATTCACGCCATTCCTAGTTATTGGAGGGGGTACCATGATTCTGTTTTGCTCCCAATGAGTGAAAATAACTTTAATATGTGCATGCGCACACATACAATAACCAAAAATGTTTATAATAAGCTAATTACCGGTCTCTGCACGCCCCCGTCGTCTATTATGAAGTGGCAAGGTATGAATTTTCCAGTGAAAATAGTTTGGAATAAGATTTTTAGGCTGCCTTATACGGCTGTGAATGACCCCAAAGTATCGTATTTACAATTGCGTTTTCTACATCGTATTTTAGGCATAAATAGCTTGCTTTATAAAATGAAAATGGTTAATTCTCCACTTTGTTCATTTTGCAAGAATGCCGATGAAACGCTTATACATTTGTTTTATAATTGTAGTCACGTTGAGCGATTCTGGGAGGCAGTGAATTCAAATTGCATTAAAACTAATTATTCTTTTAATTTGACCAACATTTGTTTTGGTGATATAGATAATCCTGTGAACTTTTTAATTTTGCATGCTAAAAAGTACATTTATACTTGTAGGTTGGATAACAAAATCCCACATGTGCACGAATTTTATTTTAAGTTTCGCTTTCAACTTGACCTGCACTATTTCATTTCTAAGCAAAACAACAATTTGTGTAACCTTAACGACTTCTATGATTTCTTTATGTAAGCTTCTTATGTAAGTCTTTTTGCTGATTCTTTTGTATTATGTGTTACGGTATTGTAAATAAATACAGTGGAAAAAAAAAAAAAGAAGCTTGCTATGAATAATACTTTAACCTTGTAAGGTATATTGTCGTATATACGTAAGGTATATTGTCGGTAAATAAGCCATAACGCTCGTCTTTGAAAGAAACCTAGCTTTTAACAGCTTCTCATGCATATCATGTTTGATATAGCGCATGCCGTTTTTTACTTTACAAAACAGTAACAAAGAAAACCCCAACAGGCATAGACCAACCTTAAACAAACATTTAAACAAACTGGTGAGGGTGGATTTTCAGCTTCGTGTTTACGCTCAACTGAAGAAAAACGTTTATGATTGATACTTAACACAAGTAAAGTAAAAAATACGCTTTCTTTGCCTCTATATAAAGGAATGGGGCAGACAAATGATGTCAAAGTAAGCATACACCAAGCAGGAGTCACATGTTATATGGCAGGGGAAGTGGCGTAGGAAGGTACTTTGAGTGGGGGGTCTGAAGACTGATGGCCGGCCTGGGGGAGGGGTCTAAGGGGACGGGGTGTTCCCCTCCTCTTTGGATTTTTTTTTTGCATTTTCACCTGGCCTTAGATGCAATTTGGTGCTCCAAATGAGATTTTTTCTCATTTGGAAATGAAAAAGGGGTTTTCTGACTTGCGGAGCAGGGGGGCGGAATGACACTTCCGCCCCACCATATTTTTCACTGGGGGGCTGGCGCCCCCAGCCCCCCGGTTCTACGCCCTTGGGCACGGGCGTATCCAGGATTTTCTAACCCGGGGGTGCGAATTACTATCTAAGCGGAGTGCCACCATCGGTTGGCGCTGAGCGTACAAGAACATTTCTGGGTTTGTTACCCCCCAGATCACCGGAAATGGCACTTCTCGGTCTTGACAAAGACCAACCAGATGTACACTTTTGCCTGAGAACCAAGTATTTCCCAATAGTTTTGTTTTCATCCATAACCTTTTTGAAGATTGCCACCAGTCACACATCATGTTCGACCTCATCGCATGTCCTGTGGATCATTGCTTTTGTATAGGTGATTCTACGTCGCGGCCCACAATACCCGAAAGCCCCACTTTTCAAGGTTTTAAGCCCATTATTTGTACAGAATGTTGGTCAGGAAATTTTTGAAAATTCCGACACAGTTAATTTATTGGTGTACAAATATTAAAACCTTTTATAACGGCTATTATAAAACTTGGTTGAAGGAAATGAAAAATAGCAGAAATTTCCGATATCAGATTTCAGTTATTTCGAAACCGAACACTACACGCAATGGCGAAGGAGGCGGGGCTACAGCCCCCCCCCCCCCCAACCAAATTTGTTTTCCCTGAAAATTCGGGCAATATGCTGAGAATTGTTCGAGCACCTACTGAAAGAAAAATAAATTGCAATGATGGAAATGAATAGTTTAAAAATTATCTCCTTGGTAATTAAAATAAAGTTCTAAGCTTGTCCGACTAATTCGCCATTACTAATGTAAAAGAGAGTTTTGACATAATTGGATCTCCATGCTTTTTCTCCATCTACATAAGACATTCGTTGTTTACATCAGCATCCGGTGGTATACTGCGCAACTTTTACGGACCGTACGGTACACGCTGGCATGCGATGTAATAACCGATGCTTGCATGATATTGCCATGAATGTGTTGAACGCGCGCGAAGCGCGCGAAAAATTTTAGTTATATTTTGCGGGCAAGTCGTTACAGCCCCCAAATCTAATTGGGCTCCTACGTCTTTGACTACACACATAGACAGTTTTGAGGCTGATATGATGTGATATCTGCTCTTTGCTTTACAAATTCGAACAGGCGTGTATCGAGTAATTTGCCAAGGGAGGGCGAAGTCTGTAGGCAAACTATCTAAGCGTAGCGCCACAACCATAAGTTGGCGGAAGCGTACAAGAACACTTTGGCCGAAAATGCATCCCAGATCGCTGGAAATGACACTTCCCAGGCCTTGTAAGTTGCATCTAAGCATTTTCTATTTTGAAAATTACTAGCGATATCATAAAGAAAATTTGCTCTGGGGGGGGCGGTCGCCCCCTTCCCGAATTGCGTCATGTTCCCCGACGACTCGGTCGAGTTCAAGACCAGCCACAGTTGGTTATGATAGACCATATATAGTATGTATATAGATACATTAGTGAGAGAGGAAAAATGGAAACGTCAAAAATGTGTATCGGTGTAAGGATTAGTGTGAGGCGCACGTCCCCTCCGTAATCCTCGATCTATCACTGGCTACCCTGTGTATATAATAGGGATCAGCGCTGTAATTATGACTGTTCCTCTTTCTCTTCCCGGTGTCTTGGCGTTTATCTTCTACTCACTCTTTTTCTCCTTTATCTCTCTTTCTTCTTTTTCTTTTCCCTTCCTTCCTCTCCTCCTCTTCTTTTACCCCCTCTTTTCCCCCTTTTTTCTTCTCTTTTTTCTCTCCTCTTTTTCTTACCCGGGGGGGGGGGCGCGCCCCCAACGCCCTCCCTGGATACGCGCCTGTATGGTTAAGTTAATAGCTATTAAATATTATTGAATGACGGTTCATTTGATTCCTTTCCAATCAAATAATTTATTCAATTACCGATTGATAATTGCATGATTTAGTCATTTATAAGGTTAAGTAGGTGTATGTAGGAAATTACAGAGGTGAAAGGCAATCCCGTAATAGTGTAGGTACACTGTAATTCTGTACATGACACTTCCTCCACAGCCGTACTACGTATTCCACCATCACTCATAACCCTGACTCTATGATCCTGTACGTTAAATTTGAGTGAAAACAATAATAATAATAATAATAATAATAAACAGTTCTTATTAAGCGCCCGTAACAGAAGTCTCAGGGCGCTTTACAAATAAAAAGGTCAAAAAATACATAAAAGAATACAAGTCAAACACACAGCTAAAGAAGCATATGACCGAATGATAAAAAGTAAAATAGCACACAAAAGGCAATAACCATGGATAAAAAAGCACTAACATATATAGACAATGAATTACTGGGTAAAGAGATGAGTTTTCAGTTTTGAAAAAAACAATGATATAGCATATTAACTTTTTATCCCAAGAATTACCCTCATGTGTTGATCTGTTTATAGAATAAATCAAAGAAATAAATACACATGTTGAATTTGTTACTTACAAAAACTGCATTAAAAAATAAGGTATAATTCAAAAAAACATAAAAATGGTAGTTCATGGAATTGCAGGTTTTATTTCAAATGTTTGTTATATGACAAATATGACGTCACGATAAGCTATTTTGCACACATTTCCAAGTTCTACTGACCACGTTATCTATGATGTTGTCCATTAATCAATCAAAGTTATTCTTTATACTTTGATATCTTAGCTAAATGGTACTAATGATATCGGCCATATTCTCATTTTGACATGCGCGCAATGTTAAAAATGTTGTGTTGTTATTTGTCATAAATCGCAGAGTAACTAGATCTTTTGTTTAGGCTGTATATGGCATTGTCCCGTACAATTTTGTATTACATATTGATGCTTCTCTTATGATTTAGTTTTTTTCAAACTGCCCCCAGGGTCCATCAGTCGTTAAAATAGTGTCAATAACATCTCACTTACCAACTGTATCTAACTAGGGCAGAATAATCGAAACACTAATGTTTACTGCGTTATCGCAATCGATCGTAAAGGTAGCCTTTTTCTTCAGCTTAACAAACTTGGTGGCGGAATGAAACAAACAACGACGTTACACAACGAAAATACAGTTAGGAAGAAATGTGCGACAATCTGTGTAAGCACTCTCCACCATGCCTCACACACACATACCTCACACAAACGGCAACGTTAAAATACTTGCCACCTTTCTCTCCCAATTCAAAATGGAATCTTGGTCAAACTATTACTGTCTCATCACCATAGACCTTTTTGAAATTTCCACACAATGCATTTTCATGACAACTGTTGCTATGGTAAACGATAGAATTTCAATATAATGCAACAGCCTTACAACAAAACCATATCTCCCGTGTACATTGCAGGTTGGGTGCATGAATTAAGTAACTTAGGTCTTCCTTATAGCAAAATAGCGAACGAAATATTTTTCGTACTTACAAACTAAGCATAACGTTAAATAATGCTTTCATTGATCTTTTCCAAAGTATTATTTAACTATACCGCCAAGCAGTCGTTCCTTTCAAAGTAATCGGCAATAGGAAGAAGAATTGGCTCGAGGCGATTTATTCAATCATATTAAATTAATAATAATTGCATTATTAAAAGTATTATTTATTAAATATTACTGTTGGGCATATACTCCTTTGGGAGATTCGAGACGTAACGGAACAGAAATGTTCGACAATAATCTTTTTTGAAATCGGTATTGCAATTATTAGTTGTAAACAATCCCTTTCCAGTTTTTGTATAAGTCTGCCTCTGAAAGGTCATGCTATTATCGAGTCGTTACGATTAGAAATCTCGTTTCCTGCTATTATCTCTCTGCGGTAACAATGACGTCAAAGTGAAAGTCAAAGTGAAAGCTCTTGTATCGTTTATATGTTATTACTTAAATTATGCTTCAGTTCTATTATATTACTCTCTCAATACAACATAAGGGGAAATAATGAACTAACATTTCGAAGTCATTGTACTATACGATAATGATGTATTAGTGTTTTAATCTTCCTACGAGAGAACAATAAATCACTGAAACACTGCGGCTACATCCCCTCCCCACCCAAACGCAATATATATAGTGCTGAGATATATTCCAAGGTTTACAAGAGGAGTAATTGACATTTATGTGTGTGCTTCAAATTGCTAAGAAGCAACTAGCTGAAAGTGCTGGAACTCTCGGGAGCTTCCTCGTTGTGGTCCCAGCCAACAATTTACACCATTGAAATACTTCATACACGTAAAGATTCATAAGTTACACAATTATAAAAGCAAATTTTACTTTTTAAAAAGGTGAATCGAACAGTCACTGCATTCGATCCTTAAAAGCTAAGTGGTATCGAAAGCGACGTTACTAGGTAAATGCAGCCGGTCCCGACAAAGAAAAACACCCATCCACTGATGCCGACCCAGTAAAAGAAATATATAAAATCTCTCCACCAAACTGGAAATTGAAAGGAAATTCTTTCTCATGGAGAAAGCATGAACGTTCCATATCCGTGCGTCCAGGGTGTAAAGTATCAAGCAAAATTACCAAAGGTCAAACCAAGGTTGGACTTGATGATTATGGTTTGTCCTTTAAGGGTCATATTATATTCCTGTTCATCTTCTTGCTACGTTACTACCACCCTATAGTAAGAGGATTGACACGGATCCAACCTAAATACGACCTAAATACGAATCATATAGCACGTGAGTTCAGCATGATGCCTGCGTGATATATTAATCGCATAACTACACTTATATTTCAATATTAGCATTAATGTCTACGTTATTTGAAGGTACTACAACTACAACCTGACTTGTTTGTGTTTCATAAGGTATTAGCTAGCATTATCCATTGCAAAGCTCAAGATATATTTTCCCACATATGAAACTGTAAGTGCATTCATATTTAACGGAAAGCAATTTCTGTATGTATTGTGATATTAGAATAACAAATTATCATTTTTTTTTATAGATTGTCAAACAAATATCGAAATAAGAAACAAACCTGAATTATCTGTGTTCAAAGGGAGCACTGCATCGGCATCCATTAGTTGCAACAACTTTTAGGGTATCCTGTATCGTAAATAGCAATTGCGAAATCCTAGAAAATACAGCTCTAAGGTGAGAAAAGTTCTAACAATCAATATTTACAGCATGCCTTTACTACATTATGAAGAATGATCAAATTAATTAAAAATTGTATACATATGCAGATCAATTACATTGAAAAATACTTCAAGTTCTCCATTCTAAGTAACTTTGTTATATAGTTATATTGACGGAGTGGTGGTGGGGGGGGGGGGGTAGATGTTGGAAATTAGGACTAAAACATTACTCCTCTCTTTACACTTTACGCCAAAACCTTAATCTAATGACTATCGTGAATAAGATTCCATTTCGTTTGCAACACTCAGGTTTAAAACAAGGAAGTTGGTAAAGTGCTATGCAAATTTGCCTTATTATCGATGGATTGGACCATCGCACAACTTATGACTTCATTAACTACTGTACTGCTTTAGTGATATAAAGTGATCAATAAATAAGGACAACGATTCTGAAACGTTTGCAGTTCGTTTGACCAGGGAGTTGTTATGGAAAAACTCCCTGGTTTGAAAAAGTTATTCATTTGTAAAGGAAAGTCGAAAGTGATCGGCATGGCACGTTTCCATAATTTCCGGGTGATTTTGTCATGCCCGACTGTTGATATATTGCAGCATTGTAAATCCATTCGTGGTACGTCGTCCGTTAATCGTTTATCATAGCGTGTTTGTCAGAAACATACATAGTGTTTTATTCAGTTTCCTTCTTAAACTATTTAAACGATGCCACTAAACGGATGAAGGCTAACCATTTCTCAAGATACAAAATACATCTGTGTGACATAGTAATAGCTTTATCTTTGCACACCATAAATTTTACAATAATTTTATAGGGAAATATTGTTTCTCAAATAGATGCTTTGGTTTCAAAACAAAACAAATAACAAGAAAGCACATATTATAAACCTGTAAGCAATGTTGGTGCCCCTCATAAATTGTTGGTGCCCCTCCAACTCGGAGTATCTGCTTCCCAAGGGCCCAAACATTTCAGTAAAGCCGTCTCTCTAACATTTCGGTCTTATCAAAGCCAGCATGATGAAAAATATAGACGGCTGGGCTTCGTGCTTTATGTATAAAGGTAAGTGACTAACATCAGATTGTACAACATTTGCGAACATGTAGGAATACCTTGTTTATTTTGTTTAAAAAGTAAGAACAACTGTGTAAGTCGCGGCTAAAATCTAGTGAGTTGTAATCCATTACAACTACATTTTTCACACAAATTCGAGCTAATATGCTGCATCAAGTGTTTACATATTTGAAAATGAAAGACATTTTGACAATTAGATCAGGATTTTGTCGAAACCTGGTTGTTATAACGTAGGCACCCTAGTGCGAGTCCTTGTTTTGGGTGTTACAAGATGGCGCTAGTGACATTTATATCGCTGCAAAGCGTATTGTTCTTTGCAGGTGCGATATGGCTTCTATCTTTACATTTCTGTGTCACATGTACCTACAGGGTTTACTTACAATATAGTCTGCAGTCAAGTACACTATGAATATTCAATATAACACAAACATCAATATATAACTAGTTGGAATTTTCCATTTTTATTGGGGGTTGGGAAAGATTATACTTTAAAAGGTATATGTATGATAGCAGTGTAAACAGTGTACTTGCGATTATAGTTTTTCGACCAAACCACCTTTGTCATAGTGAAGAGAGCTGAAAGCTTACTTTGCACGCCTTAGAGATGGAATTGGGAGGAAGTGGGAGTAATATGGAAGAATTAGGGAGAAGTAGGAAGGTGTAGGGAGAGTAACTGTAGCTTAAAAGGTAACTGAACTCCAAGGATCATTCTCGGCGTGCAATGAACTCCAAAATAGGAACTACAGGTCAGCTGGGCTGCTCCCTGAAGGTGTGGTATTTTAGGTTAAAGAATGATCCCCAAAATGAGCTACATCATTCCAAACGGTAACCTCTTGAAACCACGTTGTACTTGATGACCATCATTATAAGGTCTTTAAAACAAGATTGGTGACGTTTAATTGGTGGAAGTGTCTGCCTGACATAAATTTTGGCTCCATAACATTAAAGTCAAACAAATCTGTTTTAAAATTGTGTAATATTTCAATATATAAAATTATGTACACTCCAACGCTATCGCAAGAACATTTAAGCAACATATGTTGAGATTGCATACACCATGAAAGTACTTTAGAACTTCATTATTTTTCTTAGATTGGGTAAATACCAATAGACCTGTGTTTGCTGCAGTATTGTAGTACTCTAGAAGTGTTAAGTGTTGTGTAAACAAGTAGTACTCAGCACTAGCACGTGATCTAAAGTACTCAGACATTACAGTACTCTTACTCATCAGTAAGAACTTTTATTCGGATGTACAAATACTCATACTTGAACTCGATTTAAAGCATATGGTTCTCGATTAGGACGAGTACTTAAAGATTACTTGAGAGTACTAGATTAAAAGAGAGCTATGTTCTTTTGAAGTAATAACAAGAAGCCGAGGAATTTTTGATTATTTACATATGAATTACAGTATAGTTTTACTATAATACTTCTCTCATGCACCTATACCCCAGCAGAATATAATTTACATGCCTCCTATTACATTACACAATATACATGAGCGATGTTTGTCGAACAGTTGTTAGTACACACGTTTTAGCCAACAATCTTGCATCTTTTCCATTGACACCAGCAAAAGTTTGATGATATTGACACCTTATGAATTTTGAGAGCAATATCAAGGTCCGAGCAATGTCGTCATATTAAATATTACATTATTTGACTACAAGGACTTCATAAGGGAGCGGAAGTTTCTAAAATATTTCACAACAAATACTACAAAAGTATCGCATGAAAAGAACACCTAGTGAGTATTCGGATTCTAAAATGTTGAACTTAGACACTGTTACTCGTCACTCGGATCCTAAAGTGTAGTATGGTACTTGGTCGTGGGAACCACAAACCCTCGGAAGCACTCGATAATCACAGACATGTCCTCATCCACCACTGGCTTAGTGTGCCTCAAATGTATGCCCATCTTGATGTTTTGATGCTGTGACTTTAAAGGTAAGGGAATAAACCACAGAATCACCTGAATACTTTGTAATTTCTGTAATTCTTAGGATGCAATATTTTTAGACTGTAATATTTTTAAGCTGTAACATTTTTTAGTTGTATCATTTTATGCGTTTCTGTGAAGCTGCTTTGAGATCATTCTTTTTATGTAAAGCGCTATATAAGAATAAACTATTATTATTATTACTTCTCTTTGTAGCGAAACTTCCTGTTCTAATATGAATGTCTTTCATCAAACCACACGTTTTATTCAGGCTACTTCGTTTTAAAAAAGTCAACGCATGGGCACCTTTTAGGAAAATTTGTCTCGTTACTCGCAAAATGGGTACTTTTCAAATAATAAAAGGCCACAATTTATTTACACTACTTTAAAAGGGGTACTACAAATATGCATGTTATGCAAATATCTGAAAATACACGCCTTTGAATGAATCAAACTTACACCATCGACATCCCACACACTAAGTTGTGGACAGAGAGATGTCAGTTGTGATTCAGTATTAGTAAACCAAAATGTAGTACATAAAACAATCAGAAACGTGTTGAGTTCCCTTTATATCTTATAAATAGTAGCACTTCAAATACTATCAAACAAATTGAGTCTGTAACTGATATTGTGCCTGTATACCAGTGCTTAACAAGCTGAAGGCCTAGACCTAAAGGCACTATTCCTGGATCACGCAGATAATACTAATACCCATTTATATCTCTCGTGAGCTATCTCTACTATGAGTTTCCTCACTATGGACCTATGCTCGAATTAAAAATTTTTCCTTCATGTAAAAGCTAGGGAGGGTTGTCATTTGAAAGAATCCAAGAAAGAGAATCATGTTCCACGTAAAGAAGTAAGCTAATAACACAGATTCAGATTCGGATTTGTTTGAAATGATGTCATCATAACTTTTTTTGGCGATTTTATATTCACTATTGTTATGTACGAAGCTGTAAGTTACCTCAGATGTCCCACTATTTTGAAGAGTGAAGTGCTAGATTAGGTAGTGACAGAAACAAACCTTCATGTATATTCATTTGGTATTCTTCCTGAACTTTAAATAGTCCACGCAATGATGATAACGTTTGTATAAAGCGACGCGTTTGTTTCCCTTAGACTTTAAATCCGATGACTCATAACGTACGTGGTGGCTTAACGTTTATACTTGGAATGAGGATTCATCATCGTTATCTTGTAGTGAGGGTCACTCTAAGCTGTTGTTAAGTACATAATCTAGGTTTATATAATCCCACACCCTCCGCCTGACTAAAAGAGAAATGACATTTCAGTTGTATTCGGTCTACATTACGTCTACATTAGTGTTTGGAAGATCTAACATGGACAGTTGCTCTGCATTGGCTACTTTGTAATATGACAGTCGCAATTTTCTGAACAGACTATACAAAACAACGGCGCCTATTGTTAATTTCTCGTCAACTTTATATTCAGATGAGTTCTATTGGCGCTTTCAAATAAACTGACTCGTACAGATTGGTCTACGACTCCTTACGTTATCGCGATAGTCACTGTTAGATGTCTTCGTACGCTATCGCGAAGTGGTCTATGCACCTACGTAACTTCATATACCTGTATAGCAAAACTATGTAATTCCAAAGTATCAATTTTCAAAGTACTTTCGATTGGAAATGTCAACGACGCAGCTTTCTGTTAATTGCGACGTAGTTTTATAAAGTACAGATGGAAAGGCTGAACTAAATAAAGTGAGCGAAATATAGTAAGGTTACAAAGAAGTATGATGTTATCCATAGAAAATCTTACAAAGAAGAGTATTCTGACGAAGAGAGGATCAAAAAAGCCAATTCATAGTACATGTTTATCCACATAGTATATTTAATCCAATTAAGGAAACTAAATTATAGCAAGTTAACGTTTTCCATCGAAACCAAAGCCCACCCAACCATGAAAAGCAACTGAGAAAGAATTCAAGCGTCCAGCTACACTTAAATAGTAATTAAGTCTTAAGATCACATACACATCTGTAGTTATTGAATGTTTTCGCTGCAGTTTTAGCAAAATGACTTTATTACATCATTTACATTTAAATCACCATCATGCCAAAGTTAGTTACCCATGTTTATGTCATTTAAAACTAATAATTGCGATATTCATGTTGTGTCAAATAATGTTACCCCCAGCTTTAAAAAAAACAAGGTTGAACATTGGCAGATAAATAGATATAACCAACTGTATTATACTCTTAAAGCAATGGAAAAGCGAAACGATTAAAACAAATTTGTAAGATCTGATATATTTTGCGGGATAAAAAAAAACCACGATTTGTGGAAGCATCCGGTAATCACTTTCGTACAATACGAGGGATAACAACAATGTTACAATTCATAATATATGGGATGCTTGTTGTCGCTACTAACAGAGTTTAAGCTTAGGCTCAAAATGAAGTTGCCGTTTGCTGATTTTTTTCCACAAACACTTTTAGCTTGCTTAAGAATGATTCGATTAGAACATTTCTTGCCTTCCGACACCTCAACAAGCAATGGATGAAAACAACAAACACTGCAAAGCATAGATAAATAACAATTTTAGATTACGTTTATGAATATTTAACTTGTTTAACTAAATAATACATGTGGTCTTACGAAGCAACTTGATCACCATACACACCACGATACCTACATGCTTTCAAGACACATTCGACCCTGTCAGTAATAATTACTTCAATGAGTACAGAGTTACATTTCCTAAACTCAATTAACATCTGTTTCGTCTTCTTCATGTTAAGAAAATATCTAAGAATATTTAAAAGCACACTCTCAGCTAGGAAATTTTTAGAGGGCGGGCCAATTTCATAGGTTTCAGAGCCTTATATAGAGAGAGTTGCGACAACTCGGGTCCCGGAATTTTCGATCACGTGACCTCATGGCACCATTTTGGGGCCAACTAATTCTGGCCGTATGATCGACAACGTACGTTCGAGCAGTCAACATCTGCGCTGCCATCACAAAATGCCTGGCTGTTCAGCGTGGGGCTGTTCAAATCGTCCCGAAAATGGTTCTAAACTTTTCAGATTCCCAACAAACCTAGATAGGAGGAAAACATGGGAGGCAAAAGTAAACAGGCTTCACTGGAAGGCGAACTCCAATCACAAACTTTGTGATGTGAGTACTTCACCTAGGCCTAGTACAATGAACTAAGATTCGTAACACTAGGCCTAGCCTAGTCCATAACCACAGGGATGTAAGTCTTCCGTATTTTTACGGAAATCCGTTTTTTTTTTAATTCCAATAAAGTTCCACAAAATTGTACAAATATCAAATACACAACGCGGCAAAAATGCCTGGCCCGTTGCAGCAAGCTAACTTCAATTTTCACTCATCGATCAACCAAAATACCATTTCCTGTTACACATCGCATTGCACTGTACAACATTGTGTGTGTCATGTGAACATCGTTGCGTACGTGCGAACTTCAAATCGCCATAGCTCATTTCTGTCGTTGAAAAACCTTGCCTAATTCACGTTGATTCGTAACTGCTGGTGCTCGACATAAGTTTCGGAAATAACGCTTGTGATATTTGTGAGCGGCTAAATCTACGGGATACGCATATGATAGTCGATATTCGTGATCGCTTTCAAATGTGAGACTGTTTTTTATTCCGGATTTCGCTGCGACGTATTCGTTACTTGGAGCTAGCCTAACATAACGATAGTGTGTAAGTAGTCAGAACTAGGGGTATGATGTGTTAGAGCGCTAATACTTTTGAGCTAGCCTAACATAACGATAGTGCGTAAGTATTCAGAGCTAGGAGTAGGATGCGTTAGGACGATATTCCCCCGGTTTCTCCGAATAGTTTTCCGGGGTTTTTTTTGGCTGCACTTTCATCCCTGATAACCAGGACTGTGGGTTACACCACACAGTCCTTACAGCTATGTATGGTGCACTGTGCAGTGTACATACACGCATAGTTAACATCACAGAAAACAGAGCATAAATTTCAGGCATGAAAATGGTCTATTTTTAACAAGTTCTGATCAAGAAAGTTGCGATGTTGGGATGAGATCTGTTATAAGGTGCATAAAAATATCTCTGCAAAGTTTAGTTGGTATATTCCTTAAATTGAAGGCTCCAGCGTGGCAAGACAAATCGGGGATCTACGAAGCACAGTGTGCAATACAAATCACCAAGGGCTAGCCTAGCCCCCTAATGAAAAACTGCTTGGCTCCATTGAGTCCATTGGCTCCATTGAGCTTGTTCGGATTATTATTTATGAATATTTGGGTGGCGATCTGGCAGACCATTGAAATGATTAATCATTCCGCTTTGCACTTGATGATTTGAATTGAACTGGTCCAGAACTCACTATCTTTTATGAAATAATATTGAAAAATTAGGTTACTAAAATATCACTGTAGGCTAGGTAAAAATATTTCCTAGAACATTGTGTCCTGTTAGAGGATAGCAGGTAAAACTAACAGAGTCAACTGAAAACCATAGGCCAAATTAGGCTCAGGAATCATGTTTGTCCATGTCATACATAGGTACGGTATACAGATCCTAATTCATATTCTTACAACCGGGCAGTTCCAAGCAAAAGAGGACATAACCTGAATTATTCTGTTCAAAAAAAAATCACTGCAAATTAAGTATTTTGGTGGATCAGAATTTGCTTTGCCAGAGTTGACCACTTTTTGATGAAAATAATTTACTTTTATTTTGGCCTTCCATGTCCCATGTACTGTGGAATGCCCCATTTCAAAGCTGTTTAGTTTTATTTTGGTGTTATAATGTAAAACAGTTTTTAGTTTTGCTGCTATGCAGAAATGATTAGTTTACAAAATATAGTGTTGCATGAAAATCTTCATTTGTTTTACTTTAGTATTTGTCTGTTTACTCTTTGTCTGTTTAAATTGTATTTTTTACTGGACTTATGGGTTACACATCTTAAACGTGTTAAGGCATAAATGTGTAATGCCTGGTAGGAATTGTAGATATACTTCCACAATTTTGTCCGTATATACTGTAAATGCCCTTCCTTTGCCCTATTTCATTGCCCTATTTCCCGGCAGAGAGTTATATTAAACAGATATGCAGAGGATTGTGCAAGTAACCACAATGTAATCATGATTGTAATCACGATTACATTACAATGTAATCGTAATCGATTACTTCAACTTAAGGCTGTAATCGTAATCGTAATCATACATTCTCAAGTAATCGTAATCGATTACATTTAGATGTAATTGCCCCAAGCCTGATGTGATTGGTCCATTTAGTTACCATAGCAACCAATTTTCAAAGACCTAGCTTCATGATTCTGTGCACCATGTCAGTACCAGTCACATGTCCAAATATCAACTTCATCATCCATTGCTAGCTCAAGTTACAGTTAATCCCAATTTTGACCAATCACAGGCTTTGTTTGGTTACTATGGCAACAATGGAAGAATGTACATTATTCAGCAACTGTGCAATATGTGTTACAATATGATATATAACCAGTCATAATACAATTTTACCGTACCAGAATATCAACTGTTGAATTTGGACTTCCAAATGTGCCAACCTCATCCCCTTGAACTTGAGCGCAGCCAATCCCTCCCCCCCCCCCCCTCCCGTTCGACACTCGACGCCCTACTTACACAGCCTCGGCGCCCAAATGCACCACAACATTATCAGGCCAAAAATAAAACCCAGAATCCCGCTCACACTTCTACAATGCCATCGAAAAATTACCCTATCCACTTGAACGCCCATTCCCACACATACTGTATGTTGCCCATTTGGCCCCAAAATGGCGCCCAAATTTCAGTTGTCGCAACTCTCTCTATATAAGGCTCTGATAGGTTTCGATGGTTCACCGTTACTCACGTGACACGGTATTTGTAATATACTGCCAGTGTACAGTGTGAACCCTGTATGTAAATATACGTAATGTATAGCACAGTTTCATGCAGTGGTAGCATAACACACGTAACGTGTATATTGCGACCGCGTCGCCGCGCTGTTGAGGTGGAAGGCACAGGTTGCTTTATTGTGGGTCCCAATGCCAAAAGCAGTGAGCGACAAAACGGACATGAAATGAAAAGTGTACTTGAGCTGGTGCTACGTACGTGGATTGGGTCTCCGAAAACGATCTACTGGAACAGAGATCGGGGATCGACAAAATGACCAATGCTACCTTCGCGGAGCATTTACTGGAATGGCAGATCATACGAGAAGGTATGCAGCAAATTATGCTAACGACTAACGTTACATATTTACTATTTAGGCTACAGTATACTGTTTTCCGGCCGAATTGTTTGGTCTACCGAAGGCTTCCTTGTTATATTGTTCAATAGATCATGCTAGCTAGGCCTACTACTACTAGTATAGTAAAGGCTTCATAATTGACGCACCCCCGTAATTGACGCATCTTCAATTATTACTAGCAACGATACAGCAGGCCACCTAAACTTTTTGCAGTCAAGTAGAATTACGTATTTCATGAGTTTGAATCCATTTCAGCTATTTGCTGACCAAATTGTGGTATTTTTTAAGCTTTTAACACCCTCCCCCCAGTTTTGCACGTTTTTTGGGCATTTGAAAATCTTACACCCTAAAAATAACCAACATTAGCTCAATATGATAACACTTCTCTCTGGGACCTGACCTGTCTGAGCTTAGAGGCTCAGAGCATAGCAAACATCATCTAAAGTCAATGGATGTATACTAAGGCCTACACTACAGTTAGCTTATCGACGGATGTGTCAATTTAGGGGTATGAAAGAACTTGACACGGCAGACATTTTGTGGTCAAATTCTGCTCAATTGTACGGTGCATAAGCACAGAACCTTAAATATTTTGAGATCATAACATTTCTGAGGAACTACACATATGAGTGATTTGGATTTTTCCTTCATAGACATCGTTGGTCAAATCCTTAAGTGCGTCAATTATGAGACCACCATGCTACTACAAACTATGGCAACTAATACACCGAGAGACATAGGCTAGTACAGTAGTAGTATAGTCAGTTTTGCGAAGTTTGGAACACTGCGAAGTTCGGACATCCCTAAGAAAAATACACGATTTCACGATGAGACAACCTACAGCAAGAGCCAATTGCACGAAAAACTACGAAGCTACAGTTATTTTCTCTCCAAAATGACCCAACCATATCAAGTATAGTTTCAGGTGATTTAGGCTATACCATGAGATATAGTTTTGGGGTGTTTTAAGGCTTAGGTGTCCGAACTCCGCAGTGTCCATGCTACTGCAGTGCAGGCTGCTGTACAAACTGTAGCCTAGCCTAGGCCGAACATTTCATGAAGTGTTATTTATGCTTTTCTACTTATATTCGCCTACTAAGCATGATCAGTATGGAAGTTTTTGGTATCCTGTGTTTGGTTTATGATTCGGTAGCTTTGCAAATATGAATAGGACTTAGCCTACATTAGTGTATTATGGATTTGGTAGGGAGATCTCCCCACAAGAAAATTAAACTCGAAAGAAATGCAACTTCTCATGAGCGGAGCAATAGCAAAAGTAGGACTACTGTAGCCTAGCTCCAGGCCCAGATTTATAAAATTATGCACCATGGAGGGCCTATAATTTGGTGGCTATTCCTGTCAAGAGTATTTTTGATATGGGCATATTTATTTTGTAACTGTAAGTCTAGTATGCAATGAGATACGTGAGGGACAGGGCCCTATACGCAATAAAGTAACTGTTTTCATTTCCTACTCTAGTTTACCAGCACAATTATAGAGTTCCTAGCAACAAATAAATTGGTGTGACAAATTTACTGCATATTTGCATGCATGGTCATTCTCAGTTATAGACTACTAATTTGTGTAGCCATTTCAGTTTTGTCTTTTTTTGTTGTCTGAGAATGGGTTCTTAAGTGGTGAAATAACCTCGAATCTGCTGAGCAACTCCAAGATGAATTAAGTTACTAAGGCATTGGGTTCTTTTACTTTTTTAAGTCTAATATGCATAGGCTAGGGTATTTACTTTGCTTCACTTGTTTGTCAATCCGCATAGCAACTTTAGCTGTGGATGATTCTCCACTTGCAAAGAAAAAATGTACCCATTAATTTAAACTCTTTCTATCCCAAATTAGAGTATTGCCTATAATACTCCCAACTAATTGGAATAGTAACTTAAAAAACGGTAGCAGCTTTTCCTGGTAACTGTAGTGTAAAGTGATAACTGATATAACTAAGTTTTCCAAATTAATTCAAAACTCAAAAGCCTTCTCAGAAAGAAGCTACACTAGCTCTACAGGCCCCTTTGTTGAATTAGTGAAGGATAGTAGATACTGTTCACATATTTATGCATTCATAACATGATAGTTTGCTATCATCGTTGTTTAATCATAAAATCAAGGACAACATAAACAAATCAATGTCACCAATAATTGTGAATGCCACCATTTTATGTTCGACAAAATTTATCACATTTAATTTAAAGGATACACCATGCATGGCGCATTGATGGACACTGACGCACATCTTGTAGTTGTAATAACGCACCAAATATGCGCTTCATCGGACATGACGCACCATTCCGGGGGGTCGTTGAGTCCATCTTACAAAAATTGATAATTTCATCATGATATAGAAATTAAAGACATTTGCCAAAATATAACAACATCATAGGCTTCATACAGTAGCTCTACACATAATCTGATCATGCAGTTCTCAAAATTATACAAAATGAAAATGATACTACTGATTTGTGAGAGAACTAGAATGGTCGCCCATTATATACCATATAATGTTTCTATAGTATCTTTTAAACACTCATTGTTTAGGGCACACCTGTAGAATATTCCGTAATTTTTAGTCTTGGAAATAAGCAAAACCTAGCTATATTTTTGAAAGCGATTATGCATCCCTGAACATGATGAAATTTGGTGACATATTAGTGTATGAGCAAGCCTACTGGGACATTGCCATTGTAACATCAAACGTTATGACATTTAGTGTAAGGTATTAGTAGATGAGTAATAATAATGTAGGTGTATACTACTAACATAGAAATAAGAAATATAATAGAAATTGTTGCACATCACTAGTTTACTAGATTAGTAAATGAACCATTATTGAGTACTTGCAGAGTTGACACTATACATACTGTAAATCAAAAAGCACATGTGATGAATTTATGCTGCCAATAGCAAAGTTCTGTATTAACTAGTAGTGTAATTACTGTTCTGTGTTTGCAAAATTGTTTTGAATTGTTGACTGTTTAGTGAAGGGCAAAATGTGGTATTCAGTAATTTATGTTGGAAGTTATATAATTCACTATGTCAGGGATTTGCTCACACTGGGCAGCTGCGCCCAGCAGTTCTTAATGCCCCCCGCACAAACAGTATTTAACCTTTTTCGCCCAGCACTTTTTGATGATAATTTAATAAGTTTTACCATAACCAAAATCTGGGAGAATATATGGCACAGAATAGGAATATAGCACCACCTAAGCATACTTCATGTGCAAAATTTGTCCATTGGGGGGGGGCACCCCACCCATGAAATCCCTCTCCCAGGGTGTGGATCACACTACCGCCCAATCTGCCTGGCACTCAAATATTCATGAGCACTTCCCTGCTATGTGTACAGTATGCATTCTGATATATTATTAACTTTGCACATTCCGGTATTATTGGTCTTTTTCAGTTGAAGGTGTGTGCCCAATTAAGAAACTTCAGAGGTTGGTATCTGGTACCAACTGATCAACCAGAAAAGATAACACCAGTTCCTCAACAAAAGGCTATGCCCAACAGAGGCTGATGCAGCAATGCACTCCAGCAGCTATACCCCAGTGGAGACTGGTAATTTTTTTTTATGTTCATACTGTAACCATTCCATGCTGTAAATAAGTCTACATTTTATCTAGGTCTGCAGTTTACTACTGTAGGACTGTATATGACTAACCAGATTTAGGACATTGGACACATTTATTCATTTATTGTATTATGTTATATTAATGACATAGACATGTAGTGCTAAATATTGTGCTAATACATCCACTGGAGGTCTGTAAATGTGAGGGACCCAAAAATGTTCAAACCACACAAGTTAATGATAACAGTACCTGTAGCATTTTTCCTTATCTCTGAAAAAAAAAGACATTTACCAATCTTGTAGAATGTGTTACCTACCTGTCTCAAGCAGTTTGTGTTCAAAAATTGCACATTTATTCTTTTCTTTTTATGTTTTCTTTTTATGTTTCATGATGATGTGGCATCATTTGTACATACAGTACTTGCACTGCTTAAAGATAGTTACTCTTAACTGCCTATACTGTAGTTGTCATCCGATCAGGTTGTCATGTGCATATAGTTTCATATCAGCAAAGACATTGACATTTTTGGCAAATTTTGAGTGTGAGCTATATTTCTAGTTTAACATGTTAGGGGCATCATTAAGGGGTCTACTTTCACCCAGATTTGAACAATAATTTTTAGTTATTACAATGAGTGCAAGTTACAATCTCAGTGAATAAACAAACATAGCATTTATGCTGGCTCCAACCCAGTTACCTTGGCTATGAGCCTGAATGTCTCTTTTGCAATTAAAATCAAATAAATCATATCTTGGAAAATCATTTGAACAGGTATATCTTTGTGACACTTTTGTCCTCACACAATGCCATAATTATGTCTTGTTTCCATTTTCATTTCACATTACAGATGTACAGAACATCCTTTAGAGGAACAGTACAGCACAGCATATCGTTATGGCATGATGGATGTTTTGCAAGCAGATATAAGGGTTGGAACTGGAAGTATTTGTGTTGGATTGTTTCATTAATAAATGTGTGCTTCTCTACTTTACGTAAGATGATTGTCATATTTCTTGTTCTCCAGTGAAAGCTATGGATTTGCATAGTGAACGTTGTTAACATGGATACGGACAATTTTGAAAAAGCTGATGTCAAAGCAGTTTCTCAGCTTATTTAAATACCATACATCAAGGACAGAAGAGTGGACAATGGGAGTAACAAGTATCCAGAATGTAGATATCACAAGGCTTCAAGACAATTGAACAAACTGTACCATAACAGACAACAACAAACATGGTGTCTCAGTAAAATGAAGTTACTAAGCTAGTGCAATGTATCATAACAATTTATCTTCTCCATGGTGTAAAACATTGATTGTTGCATTCAGTGCGTTATGTATCCTTCTCCTTTCTGTAGTATTTAGCATTGATACGCATGTTCATTCATAGTGTAAGTAAACTACATAATTGATGTCATCAAAGTTACAACTGTGTCATATTAATTAACTAAATGATTGAATATTGGTTTCACTACATACTTAATTGTACACTAATTGGCTTTCCATGATAGCAATATCTGATCTTTTTAATTACTGTAGTTTGTTCAGTCATACCAGTAGTTCTAATGTGACATTGATCTTGGGTTATTTATTGTTGGTACAGAATAACTTGTCTTTATTTTGTATTGTGTGAGATCAATTTAACATAACATATATTGTGATGTAATAGAGTGTTGAAGAGGTACTATAACTTGCAGCTAGTAGTGATAATGCAATTCATTCAGTGCTCTCATGGTAACCCCAGTGGCAGATGGTGATAGTGGCAGATGGAGATGTTTGAAATGCAGGGGACATTATAGGGTCTTTTGAAGTTTTGGCAAAGTTTCTTTTGCATGTAAAGCTGCTATACTTATCATGGAGAAGTTCCACAATGGAGGCATGGCGTCTCCTAGCCTTATTTGGGTATATGTTATTGCATTCCGTATTTGGAACACTGCCCAACTATTGCTTGTATTGCTTATTCTAAAGTTAGGTAAGTCAGTATTGTAACATGTTTTTATTTTTAACACATTGATTGCATCGGTACAGTTCTTACATTGAGTTCAACTACAATAACCATGAGCAGGGAAAACTTACCACTATCTCACTTGCATTTCTTAATGTTCAAGTGACCATATTCATACTTTAACCAAAGCATTTCTTCCATATTAGATAGTGTTTATCCAGAGTAGGTTACAGGATATTTTCAAGGTGGGCTATGTAGTATTGGCCCCAATTTAGCATGCTATAATTGCTAGAATATTTAATATCGGTCAGCTTGCGAGTCTACAAGCCTTCATGGCTTCTTTCGCGAGTTCCTGCTTGCGGGAAGATCACATATACATACATACATACACGCATACATACATACATACATACACACATACATACATACATACATACATACATACATACATACATACATACATACATACATACATACATACATACATACATACATACATACATACATACATACATACATACATACATACATACATACATACATACATACATACATACATACATACATACATACATACATACATACATACATACATACATACATACATACATATGTTCCTAGAGGTCTTTACTTTCCAAATTGTTCTAAGGCATTCTAATTGAAAGAATAAGATGCCTGAATGTCCCAGGGAGGTAAATTTCCTGGAAGGTGGTAATAAAACCAGTTTCAAAACTTTGACCAAAGGTAACCATATTTGAATATCTGGTTTATTTGGGGCCAATACAGCATACTCTGGTCGAGAGTTGGCGTGGAAGCCACCATATGTTTGTAGTAATGCAGTAAAATGTTGTAAAGGCAGCTGAAGGAGTCCAGTTTACCCCTGTGCTGAAGGTCATTCATCTTTTGGGTTTTTTGGAGAACACTTCAACCTTCCCAACCACAGAGCTCCCAACTGACCCGCAATTCGCGGGTTGGACCCACATTCTAACACCCAAACCCCCTGACCTGCGCAAGCGTCCCAAAAACCTGCATTGTAATTGACAAGTATACATAAAAAATTGCATCAGATTTTGACTTAGCAACCATCATTTCTTTAGCATTTAGCATAATAGAGTATAAAACCTTCTTTACATCATCATTTGAACCTCAAATTAGGCTATATTTCATTTCATTGGGGCGAGCAGCAAACATTTTCATGCCACGGGCAAGAATGAATTATCACCTACTATTCAATTTATTGATGTTACACACACAAAAATGCATATTTCTCAGAAAATTTTGGGTGACAAAAGCCTTTCTAGGTGCCACCATTTTACATGTAGGCATCACCAGGATTCCAAAAAAAAATCAAAAGGGGAGGGAGACACCCCCATATACCCCTCCCCCAGGACGGCAATTCGTGGTATGGACCAGCATTTGCCTTCTCAAGAGTTGGGAGCTATGCAACCATACCATTAACGACATGTCTCTCTAGGGGATTGAATCCTTAGGTTGCCGTCCTATGCTAGTGCGAATCAGCAGAGAGAGTTTGTGGATGCTACGCCTTCGCACCATTCAACCTCATGGGCTCAACATTCAGGAAGGACATGACTAACTTTTCTTCATTCCCCCTCCTTCTCCCCTTGCCCCCCCCCCCCCCCCCATTACTCCTCTTCTCATAGCTTTTTCCACCTTTTTTTCTCCACACTTTTCTGTCTTTGTCCTTATCCCGGTTTATTCCCTACCCCTTCCCTTAATCCTCTCTTTGTCCCTCCACTGTTTATCTCCTACCTCTCCTCTTCCCCTGTTGGTTTTTATCTTTCATTCTTCTCTCCATCCCTTGTCTACTAATCCCCTTACATCTATCTCTTTGTGTTCACCATGCTCATTAACCTGTCTGTATTATGTGCGTGTTTTTTTTCTACACAGGCTCTCTAATGGATAAGCTGTTTGCTCACAGTTTTATTTTATTTTGAACTCAAGTATTGAAGAACGTTAGGCCAGAAGCAAGTCGTTTCGTCAAATAACAGTACATAAGCAGCACACATTCAGTCACATGTTTATAGAGAATTACACGACGAAACTATTCGCATTTTATTTCTTCAGCAATTTCTCCAACAACAATCGGCAGCACGAGATCATACGGCCCATATGACTCCTTCCATAACAACTACCTGCTCCCACGAGCTGGAATAGCGTTTTCCCAGCAGTACAATATGCACTGTTCCATATAGCCAATAGAAAAATTGCGTAACTTGCATAGCACACAGTACAATTACACAGTATGCCTATAGGTTACGCAACACTGAGAGGCAGATTAGAATCTCGGACACCTGATACCTTCGCGGTAACGGTACCCATTTGCGTATGCTGTTTATAGCTAAGGATGAGAATGCCATATTAAAGAAATGAATATGTTGCCGCTGTGAGAAGAGGGCAGCATTGTTTTTACTTTTTAATCGGGGAATACGTTGAGACAAGATTTTTGATTTTAGCAATTTCCTAGCTGAGAGTGTGCCTTTAACAAAATGGTATTTGACGCAACAATGTATTGTAGCTTAATAAATGTTATCAAATATAAATTTAATTAATGAACTGCATGTGTAGTTTACATAGTGAATTGTAAGGAAACTAAAGTATTATTAATCGAAATAAAACTAGAAGATGTAAGCTGATGAAGTATTTGGACTGATTTGGAAGATAATGAAACACCCTTCAAATTAAATTAAGTGGGAGTTTCCTTTCATGCACCTGTTAGCTTAATGTACAGCGTTACATAGTTTTGAAGGAGGAATTAACTTGAATTTATTATTCTAGCTACATAAAGCAAGTTAGAATGTTCAAGGTGAGAATAAAAATACACAATTAAGTCTAACAGAATCTACGACAATAGTAATAAGGTCATTCGTGATAGCGATGGTATTTTTTGTTTATTAGAAATAGGAAAAATATAGGAACGTTCCACATAGAAGGAATTTGCTCGTAATAAAGAAAAGATAAAAATATCTATCCAAATGTTGGTGAACTGTTTGGCACAATATTTCAGAACCTTTATTGAAAGTTGGTCTAGACCGGTCGCTTTCGAAACATCGTAAACATCATCTCATGTTAGTGATCGACAGGTTTGGCATTCATAACATTAAGCATATGTTAGGATTTTTGGTGATGTTCAACCTGCTTCCAGCAATCATAGCAACCAATTCGATTGTAGATATAAATGAGCTAAACAACCATCAATATTATGTCCTATACCTAATGATATGGGTGATTGCAGAATGACATTTATAAAAAATGCAATGTATTTTCAACTCACTTGCTGTGATTACATCAATTATGCTGATGATACCAGATGCATACAAAAAAATATCACAAAAAAAGAAATATATATCTGTGGTTCGAAATATAGATGTTAGATTCAAGACTGGTTGACTTTGACAAACGTTGCTCTTTAATTTACGTTAAAAGTAATCTGAAGTGTTTTTCAAAAGAAACATAACTAACTGGGTAAAGCTTCAAACTCTGGAAAACTGTGACTGGTTTTCCTTCTTTTTATCCAAGTACCATGTTCAAAGTTATAGATCGTCTGGGTGTCAATATTCTTCCAACAACCGCCTATTGAGTATACAACTGCAAAATATAATAAATACCAACACTTGATTAGCTATCACATTCTTCGACTAACATTTCAACGGACTGAGTTGTTACTGAACGACGACAGCAAACTATATGATATTATGTTTCAGCTCATGCAAGAAGAAATTCAGCTTTACGAAGCTGAGTGGGTTGACAGCTATTAGATTGATAGAGAATATAATATAACTGAAAGTAAATATTCTCTTGTCTGAAAAAAAACTATTAACCTTTCAATTTTAAATTAAACTTGATTTTTGATACTTACTTGTAAACCTTTTCTGCCTCTTTACAATTTTACCAAGCTGTGTAATATTTTCTTGAGAAAGTGTATTCATAGCGCAATTGTGAAACCTAAGAAAAGGTAGGAAAACACATTTATTCATTTGGCACATTATCTGTCTCACTTTCATGTTTTAATCTTCATATCTGAAAATGAGGAAACAATTACGTTATAGTTAACCAGCTTACACATGAATTCATGAATCAGGCGTTAGCCGTTCAAAAAAGGTAAACTAGAACATCAGTGATATTTCAGATCAATTGTATTTCCCAAAGTGAATTGCACAGCCTGTTTCGAACAAGGAAATATTACACTGTGTATGTTTGTTTAGCGACAGAGAATAACTCAAGTTAATTAACAGTCACTTGTCGAAACACTTGTCGTCCACTTGCAACTAATTGGAAACTTTGGAGTATTACGTCCATGTATCACCTGAGAGACACATTCTAAGACTTTTTTTGGTTCTGATTTTATCTGACAAGCCCTTATTTACCGTATGTGACATGAGCATGTTTGGACCCGGCATCATCTCAAACGACATGCAATCTTTATCTCGTGTGAATCATAAAAGAAGCCCTAACATGGGCAACAATGTGTACAACTTTCTTCGTGATCAAGCATATATTGTAAGAGCATAACCTTTGGAACTAATGTTGACAAACATATTGATAGATACATAAACATTTTGCTGTGGCGTTAGCATTTACAAGCATTTTCTATCGTATGTTCTAATCTCGGCATCGAGTCCACGCAGTAATTAGCTAACTGTTACTTAAAAAGGGGCAAGCCCTTGTTCCTGGATACGGCTGTTCCCCCCAAACACAACTGCAAACACAACAGACCGGTGAAATGACTTGCAGCACAAATTTTAGCGCTATCTTAACAGCTGTACACTCCGTATGACAATTAGCGTGTAACGTGAACGACAATAATCGACTATTACAGTCTTATCACATGCCGTAGTGTTTACTTCTGACGTAATTTGAATTGTCCGGCAAAACATCAGATATTTAGACGGCTTTTAACTTTCCTTTCCGTAAAATTTTGCCTTTAAGCACAACACCTATATCAAGCATGTACAATAACTTCAAATACTATGTTCAAACCTTCTACGAATCTAAGTACACTGTTATATATAAGATACACAATAACTTACTGGAGCAGTACGTTAATCTTTTTAGCGATGTAAGTTACGATCACAAGTATGACGTTGTCTTCAAGTTTATTCTTACTAATCACAACTCGTTCAGCATTTGGTAATGATAAGTTCGTGAGAAACTGTACAGAGAAGTCCCCCTCAAAAACGAATGTCCCATTAGGAAACTATTGAAAAATTAAGAGAAAACAATACTTAAGTATGATTCTATTCAATAAGTATGAACACGAGTAGCATCAAGTGTGAAGTCGACTCCATATTATCGTGGCAACCTACGGTATCTCCGATTAAGTCAGACCAATCCACCTAGTTTCAGTTCAATGCCCCAAGGGTGTGAGGTGGGCAGCAATTGTAGCACAACATTTAGTAAAAGTGTTCGATAGAGTACAGTATATAATGCCCAGTACGCTTTGTATTGGATGAGATCAGTTTAACCATAGTTACTACTACTACGTATTAAATAGAATAGAGACAACGTTCATCGGTGCAGTTATATCTATGGAATATTTATGTGAAGCACTCATTTAACAAGTTGATGTTGTTTATGTCTTAAAGGTAAATACGTATTTTTAGTTGATTTGGACAGTGGATGAATTTGTTTCATTATTTTACCATATATGCAACTCTTAAAACACGTAAAACAAAACAATCTAAGTCTTACATTTTCCTTTCTTCAGAAAGTGAGAAAGTCTTCAATAGCATGTTGATGATATGGGATCTCCGTCTTTGTAATAGTAATATCCGCCTTCTTCTTTATAATATTAATCGTTCGCTGTTTTACTAGAAGGTCAACTTCATGAAAGCAATCAATAAAGACATTCCACATTCCTTGCTTTTGAAGTGCATCAAGAATTTGTGTTTGCTGAGTGTTATCGTCGCTTAAACCAGTAACGAACATTAAGGCAGAATTGAAATCATAATTTGTCAATTTAGTTTGGCAGGATAACATATTTCTCGGTAGATTCTGCAGGAAATAATGTCCCAAAAAGAATTCCTTAAAAAATGGATACGCAGCATCGACACAATTGTCAGGACTCACTGTACTAAGAGTCGTCTTTGAATGGTGTGAGTCTAAATTGTTTGAATCTACTTTAAGGAGTCCTATTAACAAAGCCGCTTGAAGTGAATCGTTCCGACTTTCTTCTTGCCAATACTCGATTGATCTCTTTCCTTTACAGAACGCTTCTCCAATGGTTCTTCTTAGTGCTGAAAACTCAGACTTTTCGCAATGTTTGTTGTTTCCCTTTGTGACATAATGTCTTTCCATACTATTGACGTGTGCTTCCATGATATGTGATATACGACAATGATCGCAATGTTCATTGCCCTGTTTCGTTACTTCCACGGCGTTTAAATACAACCTTGTTGTAACGAATAATGGAACCTTATACAACTCTTTCAAGAATTCTTTTGAATAACTGAAGGAATAAATCATTTTCTTTACGATGTTTTCATCTACCATTCTATCGTGTTCCTTCTGAAACGAGTATGACTGCATACTCAAGATTGGCTTGTCAAGATCCCCGGTACAACTTTCATCATTTATAGGTTTACTTTTGATAATATAGTCCTCAGGATCAGTGCTTCCCTCTGAGCTAGCTAAAAGAGAACTATTTTCCGTTATTGGTTGCTTAATTTCTTCCTCGTGGTCTACAGTTCTAGATCGATCATGGTATAAATACATTTTTGCACATAAGTCTTTAATTTGGTTCTCATTGAATCCCCTCAACTCAATCGTGAGGAATTTATCGGGATATGAGAAATTTAAGTTACGCGATGCTACCCACATTCTCATTTTGTGATTTTGCTGTACTGTTGTTGTTAATTGAGCAAGATGCTTATAATTATTTTCTTTAGTGTCCAATTGAGTCCCAAAAGTGCTTGCTTTAGTAAGGTGTTCTTCCTTTTGCGTTTCCTTCCATTCGTGGACATTTATCGTACTGCACAAGTCACTCAATCCGTCAATGAGAACAATTACAGGTTGATCTGACAAGATTTTCTTCACGTCGTTGGTTTCTATTCCTGAGTCATCGGGAACGTCAGTCATTATTAAATCAATGAGATTCATCTGATAATTACTGTCGGTCAGATGTATGTAAATCAAAACGTAAGTTTTTTCGTCTTGTTGGATCCATTGGCTTAACATCTTCAGAATCAATGTTGTTTTCCCAAATCCTAGACCAGCCGTCAAAGCCACCCATTTTTCTGTTGGTGGGTTTGAATACAGTGTTTCTGTAGATACTTCGTATTGTCTCTTGTCTTTCGGTCTTTTAACTATGCACTGGCTGTCCACGTAGATGGTATCAATATCAACAGAGACCGTTTCATGGTGAAAGAGGTTGATATAAAGGTATTTAGCGTAACTATCACAGAGACAAGAAATGAACCTTGATAGACTCTTATCTTTTTCTGCAAAATGAGAAGATAAAAAAAAAATTGCCTAATCAAAAAGGTCAATTTGTAACTTTATAGAGAATAAGCTCTTGTCAAAATATTCTACAATGCCTTTCATTCTTTTAGAAAAATCAGGTTTTTCTTCTTATTCCCTTTATTCCCCAAATTCCCAAAATGACTAACCATTTTCACATCATGCACACCTCAGATTGTTTCAAAGGGCTATTCTTGACAAGCCAACACCTACCTAAAGACACTCACATAACCTGCCGGATTTGATGGTTTATGCTGCTATACCAGCGTTAACGTCAAACTCCGCCTCTGCCCAGCATGGTACTTACAAGGTAGATTGTCTGCAAGATCCACCTTTCGGAATCGGATTCTTTCACCAGTCACAGTATACACGCAAACAAAGTGTTAAATCACTCAAACTATATCAATGTTTTCCTTCCTAATCTTCTTTATCACCTACATTACTAAGTACCTCATTTTGCTACTCCCGTCAGATTTGATATCCACATCCCTGAGTCCTCTAATTGCCTTTTCCTATCATATTTGACGTTTCTATTTTGTTATAGTCTTTGCTCACTTCCCGAGTTTATCTATATGTCCATCTGCGTGTCTTGATTTGTTGTCAGTTTGTATTCGTTTCACTTAGCTCTGAATATCCTGCTGGTATCAAAACGTCAGACCCTCTAAATTTGACACGTTCATATACATGTTTTGGCCTTGTTTTAGCAGTAAACAACAGTTTGCTAAAACGTTTGCAATATGTTTTAAAAATTTGATATCAATAAATCAACGAACTTACTATTAAGTGATCTCTGTTTCCGCGATCTGGTGTTGAATATTTCAACTTTTTTATGCGACCCTTCCTGAAAAGTTAAGCATAATAAATTCTCACATTATTATTTTATAAGTTTCTACATTACTATCTTTGATCGAACATTTTCGAAATTTTCAAGAATATATTACATTAAAATAAATGTACAGTTAGCTCTCTCAAATACCAATGTCAAGTACTACAATTATAATGAGGACATCATAAAGGCTTTATTAACAAACTTTACCAAAAAAAATATTGCTGTTAAAAATTATGGGGACCTTACCTGTTCATTCATTGCAATGGTAACTTCTTCGCTTTTCGCTCTCTCACCTGTTAATAAACGGTATAAAAACTTACTTGGTAATATTTTCAATTAAAGTGCGTTAGTCATGTTTGGAGCCTATTTTCTCAGCCTTAACGTCGCAGATTTGCTTGTTCCTACACATTTCAGTTAAAGTGACACTTCTTTTTTTCTCACTTTTTGTGACTAAGTGTGAAGGATGTATATTGAAGTGTATATTATGATATTTATCATCAAACATAAAAAGTATCTTACCAGACTTTTTCGTTTCTTGCCTTCCATTAGTCTTCTTTCGTACACAAAAAGTCAGAAGAATTAGAGTAACTACTAAGATCACCCCGACGAGAGATATCACCACCCACAATAACCATGATGGACTATGCAATTGTGGAGAAACTGTAGAAGTAATTTCAACAGCTGGCTCTCCTGCTGGACAGGGATCTATATACATAGATGAAATTAAACAGTTTAAACGGAAAACGTTCTGTAATCAACTAAACATGTAACAACACAACAAGTGTACAATCTAGACAATACTTGCATCACGTGTACTTGAGTGAGTACCTATGTTTATCATTCGCGTGCATTTTGAACCGTTTGTTTGACTTACATACCCTACGTAGACTGTTAGACACTTAGTATTTCTCGAATAATCCTAACCGCACGTTATCGCCCTCAGAATGTACCATTTTGTGTGTGTTTGATTTCTTATTATTATCACTTGTTTTGCAAATTGCTGTGTATAAGTTACATGCTTTAAAAGAACATTTCCGTTTTCTATTACTAAAATAGAAGTCAATTACTATCACGTCGAACCATTAAAATTCAATAATTCATGCTCTAGAAGGAATCTAATTGACCCTAGTCGGTCAACATCAACATAGGCATGTATATTACAAACGCTGTCACAATTACATAGATAGATCTATTGGATAGACGCGTTCACTGACACTTAATTTGGACTAACCAGAGGTTACCCTGACGTAACTGTCTTTACGGTGCAAAAGGTTGATATCATCTTGTGCCAGACATATTATATCAGCAAAACCTCCGCATGTGTCGAACGAGTATTTGGCAGATGTAGATGTGTCCCATGTGCCCAGCTTTTCATTTTTCTGTGAAATTGATTCGCCTGTAGTAAACTGAAGATGCTCGCTACGTCTAATCTCCAATCGAAGCGGTACTTTTGGTCGAGATTCAGTTACTATACACTGTAACTGGCTCGTTCGGTTTATTTGTAGGGTACAATTCAAACATGACGAACACTTAGCAATCAGTGGACATCCCTGTCGTGGACTGACTGGAAAAAAATATATGCAATTCATATTGGCTGTTTTTTAAAGAAAATGAAAACTTGCATCCCAAATTCTATGTCTTAATCAACTATTGCTCTCAGTGCTGTTTGAACGCGTTCTTCTTTTAGGCGAACAACAGAGGCACCAATATGGCACGTACGAATTATTTACAACAGAATATAATGTTTATATTACAGGAAGAATTTATAAGTGAACAATACTTTAAATAATGTCATTGTCTATTGGCTTAACCACTAACAAAATAATCAGATAAGGGGACATACTGAAAATCAATTTCAGACTTTGAACCAAGACATACACTAATACGAGAAGCAAATCTACATTCACCAAAAATGTTCATCAAATGCTTCTCGTTTAAGTATTTGGCTGGATTTCGTATATATTTGTCGTTGTATCTACAAGTGATAATTAACTGTAACAGTGACAAGTGAAAGAATATGAAGTACCTTTTATGCTAACGTTAATATTTTCTACTTCGTAATTTCCTGTTGCAAAGAATGCTGCAACGGTATAAACAGCCTCATCCTCAATTTGGGCGTTCGAAATAATTACATCGCCGTTTGATGTGATGTCAAATCTACTGCTGCTATACATAGTTCCTGATTTGAGGTTGTTCTCCAAAGAAAGGATAGGACTTGTCCTGGATGGCGATCCATTGTACCAAAACACATCTGTTGGAGGGTCAGATGTATTGCATCCGATCGTTGCATTGTGTCCTTTCTCGATGACAATATTTGACGGACAGCTAAGCTGTTCACCTATAATCAATTAAAGATCATTAATGTTGTGTAACCTGTTGGCAGGCAACCATTTATTGGTATATAATTGGTAAATAATATTATAGTTAATATTGCGCAGTGATTATACATTACTAGATTTCATTTCAATATTTCAGTGGTTGCCAAAAACGAAAACAAAATTGAAATCATCTAGTTTCCCTGTTTTTTGGATAAACTGCTCACATAAGTAGGAACTGTTTTATATGGTGGTGATCGTTATCCATGGGTGGATTTGTTTCACATGTTTTGAACGTTTAATGCAGCGTTGATCAACGGAGATCCCACAAACGAAAAATGGTATGGCATACTATGTATTTTGACGACTCGTTTGCTAATACAGTTGCGTGAGAGTTTACATTTTGTTGTTATGTGTTAAAATGATGTGTTTTTTATATTTTCTTTCCATTTCCCTTTCCCTTTCTTCTCCTCACCTCCCCTTCCCCTCTTGAGTTAGAATTCGATATGCAAATATATTTCAACAATTATCCAATTTGCTTCCACATCATATCACTCCCAATATCTTTCACATCATAGCCCCCCTTTTTTGTGATTAAGAAAATCAGTTAGGTGCTTTCATATACTGTTAGTAAATTTCCTCAGTGATGACGTTGTCTTATTTTAAATTTTGTGGATCATATTTATTACGCTACTGATTAACCAATAAAACAGTTAGCGTGTAAAAGCCCTGGCCAATGCTTATTACCAATGTTACGGAGTATATTTTAACAATTTTACTTACCTGTGAAAGCACTAGGTGCAAAAACGAGGACAAGCCAAGCCGAGGTTATTACAGGCACCACCATGATGCATGTGCGCTATGACAAAACAAAAACAATGTGAGATAACATGCATGGTTTGCTGAAGTAGGCTGATGCACGTTACACGTGAGCATCCCATACACATGATAAAAAATAGTTTTCTCTTTCGATGTCAATAGTGTGCTTACTACTAGACAAAGGGAATATATTAAGTATGGAGGAAGGCGTGGATTAAACAAGAAGTATATATTATGTCTTAGCATTGCAATGAGAAGTTAGAATATGTTTGCTAAAAGTTGGTCCTATGAACATCTTGGAGCGATCATATTTATGAACACGTTTGAGCTATCAGTTTAGTTTACCAAAATGAAACGTTCAACGTTGGTTAGATTGAGAGCCTTATGTAAAATGAGTTGAGATATCACCGTTCATTCAAAACGTCACATATAAAGCAGTATCAATACGTTAGTTCTAGTTGTGATCGTCAAAATTACCTAACTAAATTATTGTCCTACAGTTGATGAATGCTAAGGCATTTTAAGTTGCCGTACTCCCTTACACAGTTTTTAAACATTCCCTCTAGGTAACCGTATACGAATGATGCTTTTACCTAGACTATCAGCAGAGTAAAACTCAATTAACCTTCCTGTTCAACTTTCATTCATATATCTGTTTGTGTTTTCTCAGTAGGAGCTAAATAATAATCAAGTGAGATTTTTCTGTGGTTTCAGATTCATTGTTCTCTGTGTTTACAAGTGATCTTCTTGCCAAAGGTATACATTAAATTTTAACTTACAGATAGCCCCAGTTTGTTGTGTACTGATATCAATTTTGGTATATGATTCCTTCCCGTGTTTCAGAAAAGCGACAATTCGACCGTGAGTGTAACAATGGGAACAGGTCGACCAGAAATCATCATGTGAACTACCTATGCTCGCGTAAATCATCGATGTGTTTAATTTTCAATGTATCGACAAATAGCAGCAGTCTTAATTGGTACAACGACATCAACCTTACCCTCGCCAGACAAAATATTCAAGAAATTAACTAATGAAAATGTCGCAGTAGATCAATTGCCGTCATCAAATTATTCAATTATGGTCTTTACGCCTTGCGTAAAAAGAAAGCCAGCAAAGACTAAGCTTATCATCCTCACATTACAAGGTACATTTCTCAATATTACGATAAGAGAAAACTACCATATGAACATATTTTAATTATGATACATTTGACATGTAGACAAGCTTATATGCATATATTAAAGACTTCAAGTACTGACTTGGAGTTGAAGTCCAGTTATACGTTATATTGTAACTTTATCTTTTACTAATTTCGTTTCTTTAATAACGGCACAAGTAAAAACAATGTATAAATATAAATAAATTTGTGTGAAAATGTGTTAATTATTATAACTCAACTTAGTTGTCCGTTGTTCTGCTCTTTTCTGGTTAACAATTATTTACTTTTCTCCAATATATTAGTGACGCCAATTGTTATTATAAATGGAAGCAAATTGAACACAGAGAATTCGTTAACTGTTAAGTCAGATAAGAATATAAAATTTGAATGTATTGTGATCGAAGCAGTTTTACCAATAACAACTAGATGATACACAGACAATGTAATGAAAACGGACAATTTCACAGAAGTCTTCAAAAACGCAACAGTGGCAATTTCATATTATACGGAGCATGTCACCTCATATTTTAAACTGAATGTTGTTCGGAAGGTCTTTATATATCGAAGCGAACGACGTCCGTATCGATAACTGTTTAACAGACCGTAGGTAAGTTGATCATATATACACCAATTAAAGCTTCATTTTGAATTGAGAATATAATTAAGATAATGCTAATGAAAAGATACATTTCTTTAAAAAAAAGGCTATTACCGTTAATTAGGGATACAACATTTTTTGTATTGGATAATTTTTTTTTTTCAAAGCAGATATCAGCACATTGTTTTGACACATTTTAATGAATGTTGTTACATTATGGTGATGAAATAATAAAGTATGTACAATGATATAATCGTAAACACAAAACGTGGAAAAGCTAACAATCAATCATATCCATTCACAGTGCACCTAAGTGATCTTATGTTCGAATATGAAATATTTGTTGAGACAATTTGCGTTTCTCCGTCACCAAACGAATGAAAGAGTTCGCAGGTTTGGATTAATGTTGTAAGGGGTTTCCCACCGTCTGCACGCAAATACGAATAGGCAGTATAGTCTACGCAAAGTCCCTCTAAAGGTAGTTTCCCTAATTTTTGGTTTTTATATATGCCCAAAAAAGGGTTACCTGTATGCCAATGATCTTTCACGCATCAAGTTTCTGGTCAGTAAGAATCTGCTAACTTTGACATCAAATTTCTTTGAATTACCGTCTCTTTCGACTAAACGGGCTTACAGTATCGTTTTTGCACTAAAATACTTTCGGATGCGCATCCAAAAAAAATTCTCCTCAAGCTATGCATTTAAAGTTGATCGCAATTATATTGACGTATTGGAATTCTACTTAAGGCGCAGAGTTAGTGAACTGTCATTTTACAAACTTGTAATTGTCGAAAACAGATACTCTTACGTATGGGTTCCAAACAGAAATGATATGTATTTCATTAAACATAAATAGAAACATGGAAGCTATCTTGCAAATAGCACTTAACATTCATCTTAGCTGGATATGCGCATACAGTTTACGGTTATGCTTACTAAATTTTCATTTGAAATTTTAATATGAGTTTTAGGTGTGTTGTTTAAGTTGTTAGGTCGATATATTTGCACTTGTAATTCGAAAATTTCTGACACATACCAGTATTCCATTCCGAGCTTCACCATTGCAAATATTTATAGTTCAAATTAATTAGAATTCACAGAAATATACAACTGTTCGTTTGAAGAAAATAAATCGGTGGTCAGGAAAGGATTACCGATTGCTTTAGCTATTATATCTACTCTCCTTGGGATATTAATGATTTTGTTTCTTCTCCGCAACATGAAGATAATAAGTGAGTATCAGCAGTAGAGCGGTTTTAAATGTATCATTTAAATGAAATTAAAGTGTTGGATCACAACATTACACTTAGACTGGCAAACTTTTATACCTTAATGCCTCTACAGGGATCGATCGCGTACAAAATTAAATACAATTATGCAAATAGTATTTGCTTTGTATATCTTATACATTGATGCACCTCCATTGAAAATCAAATTAACACTAATTGGAAACGGTGTGAAACTCTGTTGGTTTCTTTCAGCATTAATGCAGCAACGGTTTGCAAGAAGGTAAGCTCCCATGCAGTGACCGAAAATAAAGGCTTTTTTTTAGTAGATTGGATAATATACAAATGCATAAATCGTTCCATGCTTTATTATACAGAGAAACTTGTTTTGGATAAAACTTGAAACGTTTTGTAGAGATTGTGCTCAACGTTAAGGAATTGTTTCTAGAAATTTGGACTATAAAGTACCCTTTCAGTTTAAAACATTGGTTGGTGTATTTCTCAATGACCTCTATTCAGAATTGAACCATATTATGAAACCGTAACACAACGAATATTGTATTTTAAGTATCACCTAAAATGAATGTAACTGGTATTGGTTAACGTACAAGGGATGGTCATATATATAACTGTAATTGAGGGCGGATTACCCAAGTGTTATGATTGTACAGAGTGCACCCTTGGTACTTTGAATCTGACAATTTACACAGAATAACCACTCTTTATAGGCAAGCCAAGCCGTAAATGATAAATGAATGTGTAGCAAGCTATATAAAGCTAATTTATACGCATTCACACCAGTAGAAATACTGTGGTCGAGTGGTACGGACTTCGGTTTGTGACATAATATTCGGGGGTTCGATTCCTACCTTCGCCTGGTGAGTCCCAAAAGGATGAAACTGGTCGTAAAGTGGAATTTTTATGGTGTGTTATTCTTTATTGATTTACTATATATCTGTCATACCACTTGCTATACATTCAATTCTTATATAGATCAATATATATGTATATATACATCGCAGCAGAGAACACTACCCTGCTTTCGGGTCCTTAAATAGCAAACCTTACAAAATACTTCCATTTTAAATAGTTTTGTGTAGTCATGATGAAACAGTCTAATAAACCAATTAAATGTAATTCAATTTCATTACAAGACACGCAAGAATGATGATTTATATGTATGGCCCTTTTGACAACTATTTTGTTTATAATTAGCGCATTATAAATATTAGTTATTATTATTTATTATTATAGAGCTGGTTCACCAACTACTGACGAAAATACCTACAAAGTTTTTTTTTATGAAAGCAGCGACCCCGGATACGCTTCAATACCTGGCTAACTTGACGAAAACCACGAAATCAAAGTAGCACCAGCTTGATTGCTGTCTTTTTAGTTACCTGTTTGGAGTATACATATTCGTTTTGGTTATAAAATATCGTCCTGATGTCGCAATATTGAACTTAGTCTATGATTTAACTATTTGTATTTAGACTATGAATCGACATAAACACTTTAATAAGTCAAGGTTTGTATATAACAGCTATAATGAACTATTTACATGATAGGTATATTTAACGGGATGTTCTACCTGAAACGAAACCATAAGTTCAGTATAGTCTCTAACACTATTGACTTGTGTTTATTGTTCTTTATGGAGTGGCGCACGGTCAGGCTTCTGCCTTTTAACTTTCATTGTCTTTTTTAACTGCTAAATGGAAACAAGTTTTTCAAAGCGAATGAGGAACTTGGTAATTGATTTCATTAAAATTGGGACTGCAGTCAAACTTACTTATTAGATCTTTGATTCATATTGTTATCACTTTTACACTAAGTCTTATTTATATACTAAAATGTTTTGCTTTCTTTTTCGATGTTATCTCATTTCAATTTGTACAGGGAAGTAATCAAAGTTTCTGTGTATGTAATGTGTTGATCGACATATTCAAGGTATACATTTACAAGGACGATCTGGCTAAAACTGAATGATTATTGCTATGCTTACCTTATTTCCAATATAACTTTTTGCAGTCTTTTAACACCTTTATGTCAAATTCTTATATGAACTAAATGTATGTTTACCAAGATACTTCACGGACTATAAGCAACAGAAGAATATGCAATCGAAAAAAAGATATTTGGCTCGTTCGTCATCTTTGTTTTATCATATAGACATGTTAAACAATCAGGCAACGTCCATAACTGTTATTAATACCGAATTTTATGGAGAGGGAGGGTCATATAGCTGCTGTCAGAGTAATCATTCGTACCTGTTGTGATCAATCTAACTTATTCTGTTCTCAAGGAAAAGGACAACGAAATTCATGACTGGAACGAGATAGGAGGCCGTGACCTCTGGATTACACACCCAGCGCTCTACAACATGAGCTGCTTAGTCCTTTGTTCGTGGCGATCCCTATATGCAAGTATACCTTGTTATAAACACTGTGTACCCTTTATACATTGTAACCGGTGATCACGTCCTTGTTTACTTCGATACAATCCAGAAAGCGGATTGGAAGTTATTTCAAGATAACACATTTTTATGCATTTAAAAACATATTATCAATGTTTCTGCTATCACAGACTTACGTACATTCTTTCAACACGAAAATCACCTGACAGTAACTGATCTTCAATAAACGATATAAACCTTGCGATAGGTTAATATACGTTTTACGTAGCTGTGTGTTGTAAACTTGTATCGCAACATCAGGAATAATAATAATAAACAGTTCTTATTAAGCGCCCGTAACAAAAGTCTCAGGGCGCTTTACATATATAAAAGTCATAAGATACAAAAAAGAATACAAGCCAAACACACAGCAAAAGAAGCAAATGACCGCAGACCAGACAAGGAACAAGCAACGAAAGAGCAAACCAATAAGAAAAGCAGTGTCTGGCCATCGATCCTGACCTATTCTAAAAATATACCATACCAATTTGATATAAAATCAAACATGTATAAACAAGAGAAAAGTGTCCAATAAAAAATGTCTCACAATATGTACATAGACAATGAATTACTAAGTAAAGATATGAGTTTTCAGTTTTGTTTTAAAATTGTCAACAGAAGATGCAGTCCTGATATGTTGTGGCAAATTGTTCCATTCTGTATGAGCGGCTTCTACGAATAATCGGCGTCCATAGGCGGTGCGTGATTGGTAAGAAGGGGGTTTGATTAGGTTCTGGGATGAAGGGCGAAGTGACCGACAAGGATTGTATCAATGAATATAACGTATACATCACCCATTATGTCAGTTAAATAATGTTATATAGTGTTATTATACTGAAGTATCATTCTCTGTATAAATACTTCTTATACAACTGTTCTTATTTGCACAGACAAGATAAACCGATACATATTTTAACTTCTATTAAGATAAGGTTGTAGCTGCAACGTCAAGGAATTTTGGTGTAGATTACCAATAAGCTCGACATCGGGATTGGGTATGAACTTGAAATATAATGTTTCAATGTTTAACAACAGATTTTCTAAAGACCCAATACTGTTGAATGTTCAGTCAACACTAAACATGGAATTATAAATCGTGCATTGACCAGACATGTTAGTGATTGTCACAAGGCAATGATATTTCTGAACTGAATTCAGAGTCAAATCTTTCAGAATGATAGTAACTCCAAAAAGAACATCTCTATAACTTCATGGTCATAATTCAAGTTGGAGGGCCACTTTACGGCTTTATAATTCTAGAACTATAAAACAGTTCAAATGCAAGGCTGGTTTTCAGTTTGACCGGTCTGTTTGGTCGAAGACTACTTTAGCCATTTGTTGTCTTTCGAAGAAAATTGCAATCATTCTCTTATATCGGTGAATGGTCACCACAGAATTAATGAAGGCATGACATTCGAAAGATCATTTAACCTTAAAGTATTCTTTTTGTTTATTAGATATCACTTGAACTAAGATAACAATGATAACATTGTGACACACAACACAGCCGCAGGCTATGAACGTTTACAACAATGTACACATGTTCCCATTCCATTTCGCGTTCACATGCATATACGTCAATGGATGAACTATATGTAAGGTATCAAACGTTTACAGTATATGTCGTAACCCTGTATCAACCTCGAGAGAGTTTCAATACAATACAAAGGCCATGTAATTTACATAGACCTAGCTATATGAACAGTTGTTTTCCAGCCATACGTTCACCGTAGGACTTCCCACGCTAAGTTGAAACCTAAATCAGAAGGTAATTAATCTTAACCTTGTGCCACAAACCAGAATAAATAAGCAGAAAGAGTTGGCAATTTGCAAAGTAAAGTATTATCCGCTGTTTTTAGTGAACACATGATACTATAAAAAGCAAAGAAAATGCTGTTGGCAATATTGAGTCAGATTGGCTAATTAACCACCATGTTACGTGCCGGCAGTATTATATGATTTGTCCATTTCACCTTGAAAGGTAGAATACAACATATTTATTATCAAAAACATGCTTTACATCAAGTAAAATTGTTCAAATCATATCACTGGAACATATGATTTGTCCAAATACAAATTAAACATAAGTAATTTCTCTTGATGACTGGATCAATCGAAGGGCACATTAGTTCGTGCTACCGATAAGTAGTGCTACCTTTGCATTCACATGTTTATAAAAGAACATTGTCGGGTAATTGATGTCAAATTCAGTTATTAAAAATTAAGAAATATTATAGTTAACCTATACAAAGACTGATGTCTTAGTTATATATCGGAGCAGTTCACGTATTACTAAGACCATGTGGAATATCAAATCAATAAATTAGAATGAAGCAGATGTTATACTTACATATGGTCTCACCGAATTGTCCACAACTGAGTTTGGTATTCTTTTTAACTTTGGTTATTTTTGTTATTGATTAAACCAAATGTAAACTAGATTCAATTAACTCTAACTCTTGGTTGTTATTGTAGGTTACGTACTAATGTTGAATCATAGGGCTAAACGCTCGTTATATATAGCATTGGGTAATTCCAGACACGTCGTAGCGAATTTCAACTCAATAGAACTACACATGTCAATTTGTATATCTATAAGCAGGTACTGTAGCATATGAACGGTGAACAATGGATGAATACAGCGGTTCTACATATACAGTAAGTTTACATGTACAACACTCGTCAAAATCAGAACAGATATGCATATACACAATACAATGGAACTATATCTCTTTTGTTAGAAACGAAGAAACGTGACAAAACTCACATGAATGGCGACAATCGGTTATTCAGTTGGAAAGCTGACCCAGGGGTGACTTGAATATAATAAGCTTTGTTCACGTCACAGATTTTAGATTTGAAGAGGTAATCGTTCACTGAGACACGAGAGATAAATATGTGTTGTTTTCTGTAAAATCTCATTCTAAGGTCTACTTTACCAGAAAACTAAGATATAAAGGTTTCTGACTTATCACTAGCTATACAAAATTTTGAATTTTAGGAAAGGTGTAATTGTATCAATGTTTGTCAATGTGAATTGCCACATGATGTAGGACAATGAATGTCGTTATGTACAAAGCAGCTGGTCAATTACTCTCGCCACTTAAGACATTCAGTCCGAAATCAGAGTGCTCCTTTTTTTCCCGTTATTGTACAATCTTTAAACACTTGGCAAAAGCGGTGTAATGCACTCTGGAAGCTCAAATCAGTACCCGAGTTCAGTACACCGCAGCTTGTATATCCTCTGAAATCCGTTATAATACATATTCATAAGGCAGAAATTAAATTGCCTGTAATAAAAGAAAATACGTTTAATATTTAACTATCTTTTTGCGACAATGTCGGACTTGAGATGTGAAATGAAATTTTGAAAATTGTTTACCTTGGGCTGAAAAATACAAACGAAACGTGATTACAAACCTTTAGTATTTCGAATTGCACATTTAACGTTTTCAAGAAAGTACAGCACTACCTCCATCGTTCGACAGATGGTATAAAATAAATTAAACAATGATATGGGGCTAAACTCGAAGTTGTTTTATCATTCTGGGTGGAATTAAAGTGACAGTTTTGAGGGTGCCATTGGTGACCGTCATCAACGTATCCATCGGTAGTTAAGGACATATGTACTTGTGCATGTATATTGCCATAACGAGTAGCCTATGGCTATATACAAAAGTATTCTACCGTGTAGGGTATGAAGAATTACGAGACCTGGTGTTTATGATTTTAGCTTTCAAGATGTAGACAATTGTTTACGAATGCAATGTCGTTTCATTGAATTTTGGAAAGAAGTTTTTCAAAGTAGGGTAGTGCTAGTACAACTACACAGTACTAGGCCTATGTTGATGTTAGTTTTACTACTGACTTCTGCAACTGGTGGGTGTCAGCACTGATAATACCCCCACTAGCCAGAACCCCGGTATATATAATAGTACTTGAAAATTAGTTAAGCTTTTTAAACAAGGTACTGTCTTGGTCTGTAGGCTTTATTTAGTACTGAGTAGTTTAACCCCTGTTGATTTAATCCGGTGTACCTATCTATATACGTTGGTCCACCTGCTAATTCTGGATCAAGTTTCTGTAGGCTACAGATAGATCGAGTCATTGACAAATCAAGATTGTCTCTTTACTTTGTGGCAAGAGCAGCGCCCCCGTTTTCGTAGGTGAAGAGATAGTTCATGAAAAGCTTTTGTACCATAACTATCTTTTTTTTTAATGAATATCAGAAAAAACGCTTATTTCAACTAGCTGTGTAATGTTTTTCCAGCAAAATACTCCCTCTCAATGACGCAACACTATCATAATTTGTATAGACTTATCATCATTCCAATACTTGAGCTGAAAAAGAAGTCAATATTTTTTTTTTAAACTTATTATTTTGATCAGATATGTTTTCTACCTACAAACTCGCAAATACATACCAAATACAGATGCTGAAACAAGTATTGAAGCAGACAAGTTCCTCTTCACGACCAGTTTCTTCCTTTTGGGACTCATCAGGCGAAGGTAGGAATCGAAACCCGGATCTCCGTGTCACGAACCTAAGCCCGTAACACTCGACCACAGTTATTCTACTGGTGTGTTAAGCGTAAAGATTGGCTTTGAATAACTGTCATATGGGCGTATTACCCAAGTATTATAATTGTATAGAGTGCATCCCTGGCGCTTTGAATCTGACAGTATTTTACACAATTGTAAATGCATAAAATAACCACTCTTAATAGGCAAGCCAAGCCGTATATAACAATTGAATGTGTAGCAAGTGGCATCACAGATATATAGTAAATCAATAAAGAATAACACAACTGTTGTTATTCTTTATTGATTTAATATATATCTGGCATACCACTTGCTGCACATTCAATATAAATATGTATATGTATATATATATATATATATATATATATATATATATATATATATATATATAGATATAGATATATATTTATATATTTCAATATATATGTATATATATATATAAATATATAAATATATATATATATATATATATATACATATATATATATATATATATTTATATATATATATATATATATATATTTATATGTAATATTTAATACATAACGCGAATTCAAAGTATTATTCAAACTAATAACGAAGAAGACTATCTCAGACAGATTGCAAATGTATAATAAAACATGATGAAATAAAACTATACCATTGTTGTTATATAAATTATATTCAGATACTATAATAACATTAAAATAGGTTTAACTATCACTTTACTGTGAACCCTTTTACAATCAGACAAAAAGTGAGGTTGTTCTTTTCTGCGAAAAACAATAGTGTCCCCAATGTCGACGTATGATGTTACATTTGGCATAAGCAATATTTAACAAAAAGTATATCCATCACATTTATCTATAACTTGCACAGTAAAACCGTAAAAGTTGATTTTTGTTTTTTACATCGTTTCAAACGTTACAAAATATAACACCGTGCTTATATAACCCTCATTTACCAAAGTGTCTCATATGTGAGAGGAAACACCCTACTCCTTCACTATCAGTCCCAGGACTACATTAATATATAACACCCGACTTCACGTTGAAGGAAAACATAAACAAATGGTCGAGCATGAAATGGTATATATTGAAAACAGCTCAAAACATGATAGTTGATGTGACACTAATAAGAATCATGACATAATCAATGTATCTACTGGTCGAGATGATGTGTTGGACACTAAACTTGTTAGCACGTCAAGAAACACGACATGTGTTAACATATCAAGTAACACTGACATGTGTTAAATTATCAAGTAACACTGACATGGCAGCTTAGCACAATGTATAAATTAGTCGTCATGCCGTGTCGCATATACTAAGACGGTAAATCAACTACTCCCTTTGCCCTTCAGAGCCTCTGTTAATTTCCATTGACATCGATGTGTAAGGAGTTACTATTAGGATGGAGCGACATATGTTTTTTTTTTTTTTTTAAATGCAATAAATTGAACTCGAATACATTTTCGAAGTTAATAAGGACAACTTAATAAGGAAAACTAATTTACCTGTACTTTTCTGCTCATCATGTCGTCGATGTAGCAAAATACGGCGATGCTAAGAGATAATATCCCTGAAGCATACGTTAATATTACTAGCATTGTATAGCTGATCGACTTTGTCTTGTTTTCATTACAACTCTCTGATATAGATATATAATAAATATTGATTGTAGGGATGCATTACTTTGATGATTACAAACGCCATATAGTCAACAGGTGTATCTGATTAGTACAACATCCACATCTCAGTTTTGTATTAAACAAATGTGACTAACTGATCTACATTTTTCTCTCTAAAGTCAAGGAGAACGAATCCAACCAGGCAAAACTTCTGATGTGTTTTACGGATTGACATTGACTTAAATGTAAGCGTGTACTCACGAACGTACGTACGTACCTTGTCCAACTCACCGCTTAATATGAATAGTTTAGGGATGAAGCAGAAATGTTTACTAAGTATGCTTTGCAGCTGCATTTTATTCTCTCAGATGGTTCTGACAAAATGCGCCATGTTTTATAGAAATACCACTTGTCTTGTGTGCATGTGGTATTCCTTTTGCATAGCGTTTTCTGTTATACACTTGCTTGTATTTTGAACCATTGTTTTGACTAAAACGCATCACCTATACTATTAGACACCTAGTGTTCTCTTAAGATCTGAAACGAACGAACTGCTAAACAAAGAGGAGGCACTATGCACTGAGGAAGGCGTGGATGAAATATAAAGCATATGTTATGCAGTATTATTAAGTTAGAGTACAACTATTTCTGTAAATGTATTTAATAAAAGGAACCTCTATGAACAGCGTGGAGCAAAGATGTTTATGAACACGTCTGAGCTACATAGCCAACATGAATTGTTCAACCGATACGTAAATTAAAATGAATAAAGCGTACGTATCATGACGTGGTATTACTTCAAAAAGTCTCACATAAAGTTGCATCAATGTGTTTGTTCCAATTGTGATCGTCCGCCAAAGATTCCAAAGTACCGTTTTGAGACGTACAAACGATCATAATAAGTGCATTACAGTTCGTGAACATTAACGTCTTTGTAGTTGCCGTACTGCCCGAAACGAGTTGTCGAACGTTCCTTCTAGGTAGCCGTAGAAATATGATGCTTCACCTCGACCCACAACAGAGTAAATCCGATCAACCTTACTGTGCAACTTTCATTTCTATTTTTGTTTTCTCTCAATAGGAGCTGCATAGTTACTAAATAAGATGTGTGTGTGGTTTCAGATCGTTTTGTTCTCTTTGTTAACATTTGATCTTCTTGTAAAAGGTAAATATTTTATATTAACCTACGTATCAACGGCGGTATGGCGTGTACTGATATTAATGTTGATATATATATATTCCTTCCATCTTTCAGGAGAGCGGCGATTTGACCGTGAGTGTAGCTATGTGAATAGTTCGACCAGAAATCAGCATGGGAACTGCATATGCTCGCGGAGTTCATCGATGTGTTTAATTTGTAATGTGTCGAAAAGAATTGGCAATCTTAATTGGTACAACGACATCAGCAACCTTACCCTAGCCAGACAATCATTCAAGATACAAAATACTGAAAGCTTTGAGGTAGATCTATGTCATTCTTCAAATTATTCCATTCTGCTCTTTACGCCTTGTATGAAAGAAAATCAAGCGAAATACTCATGTCGTCAAGGAGAGACCATGCTTATGACATTCATCTTGACATTACAAGGTAAATCTCTCAGATGTTACGTTAATATTTTGTACCATATGAGCATGTCATAAGTTAATACACATTTAACATGTAGAAAAGTCTTTTATACATATATCGAAAACTCCCATTACTTAATTTGAGTTCAGTTAAACCCCGAACCTATTTTTTATTTTACTTTTAATTTGTTTCTTCAATAATGATTATATGTTTGCTGTTTTTAAATATATTGCTTAGTACTCCACTTAGCTGTTCGTTGTTCACTACTTTTCTTTTATAAATCATTAGTAAATATTTACTTTATTCCAATATATCAGTGATGATAATTGTTATTATAAATGGAAGCAAATTTAACAAAGAGAATTCCGTATGTGTTAAACGTCGTTAACAACTCAACAATCCTCATTTCATATTATACTGTAATATTGTCAGTTGTATTGTTCTGTGCAATGTCCTCATATATCGAAGCGAACAACGCTCTTATCGATAATTGTTGTAAAGAACGATGGTAAATTTGGTCACTTATACTTCAATTAAAGCTGCAGTTTGAAACTGACTTAGTTAATACAATGCTAAATCAAAGATACAGTTCTTCAAAACAAAACCATTAATATTTTTTATTACCTTAAATAAGTAATGCAACATGTCTTGGATAATAGGTTATTTAAGGCAGCCATCAGCACATTGTGTGAATATGTTTTTGAATGAATTTTGTATTATTAACGTACATACAACGTGTGTTATGAAAGCAGCGACCACGGATATGCTTCGATATCTCGCAAATTTTCCGAAGACTAAAATCAAAGTAAAACCAATTCATTTGCTTTCTTCATTTAGTTACTTGTTTGGAGTATACATATTCATTGTGGTTAATAAATTTCGTCCTTACGTTTCAAGATCATTAATCCGATGGAATCTATGAATTGAATCTTTCATTTAACTATCTACATTTGTGATTATGAATATACATAAATACCTAAAGCAAACTCTTGCTTTTCGCTGTGTGATAATTATTTATTTATGTCAGAAAGCATATTTTATGTTACAAATGTCTATATTGTGTTACGAATCATTGACATCCCTCATGCTTTGGAAAATTCTTAAAACTATGATAAAATGTTCGAAAATGTTGATATGCATCAGCAAAGGTCAATGTCAGTATTATTTCAAAACGAATGAGGAAGTTGGTGATTGATTCAATTCAAATGAAGACTCTCAGTTAAAGCGTGCTTATTAACGGTGTGTTGTATACTGTTGTCATTTACACACTTATTGATATACTCAAAGGTTTTGCTTTCTATTTCGATGTTATTTCATTTCTATTTGTGCAGGGCAGTAATCAAGGTTTTTGTATATCATGTTAATTTAAATATTTCCGGGAATAGGGGTTTACATTTACAGGGATGATCTGGCTAAAACTGAATGATTAGTGATATGTTCGATTCAATTCCAACATCAATTATTTGGTACCCTATGGAACATTCAAGCTTTTAATATTAGTCAATACAATTCATTTTCTTATGTTATGTCAACTTATGTGTTTAAAGATACTTTAAGGAATATACGCAAACGAAGAATATGCAATCAGGAAATGGTAATTCACTGGTTCGCCAACATTTTTTAAATCAAATGAACAGATTGAGCAATCGAGCAACGTTTATGACTGTTATTATTACTGAATTGTAGGGCGAAGGAGGGTAATATATTGTATTCAGCTCATTTTATGCTGTCAGTAAACATTCGTACTACGCCCCTGTACCTGTCGTCATAAATTAAACTTGTTTACAGGCAAAGAACAATGCAATTCACTGGAACGATCATAGAAGGCTGTGACCTTTGGATAACACACCACGCGCTCTAAAAACTTAGCTTCTCAGTGCTTTGTTCGTGGCCGTTTCCTATATACACGTTTGCTTTGTCAGAAACCAATGTATACCCTGTTTACTTTGAAACCGGTGACCACGTCCAGGTTTCCTTTGATACAATGTAGAAAGCAACATGGAAGTTATGTTAAATAACCTTGTCATGTTGGGCCTTTACAAAAATATATAAATGTTTCTGTTACCATAGTCCTAGAGAAGGTTGTAAGGGCTGCCAGCCGTACTATTGGGAGGGATATTGGTTTAAAAACTATTTATGAACTCTACATTGATATGGTGCACCAGAAAACCCATGGAATATTAAAAGACCATACACATCCTCTTTTCGAAAACTATGTATTCTGCCGTTCAGGCAGCAGACTTCGCATGCCACGGTCTAAGCATAACAGATTCAGGTTTTCTTTTGTACCCAATTCTGTTTCTTTTTTCAACCTGAGGGCTGTTAGATAGGTTTCTTTTGTTTTATCATCTTGTTTATATATGTATATATGTGTATATTTTTCTCACATGTATAGATATTGTTGTTGTTGATATTCTTACCTTTTCATTCAACTTCTCTGTGTTTTGTTTATACTAATATTTTACTGTATTCTGTATGTATCTTTATAACTTTAATTTTTATGTATTTTGCTGCAGGGCGACAAATTTCCATATCTTATGGACGAAATAAATATCTATCTATCTATCTATCTATCTATCTATCTATCTATCTATGTGCATTCTACCCAGTGAATGGATAAATCATATGTAATAACCAGCAAGAGAAAGCTTATCAAATTTGGCAACATATTGTACTATTATTTGTTTAATCTTAAGTTGTTGCCGCAAGCTCACTTGAGAGTAACTGACCTTGGATAAGCGATGTAAACGATGTGAACCGGCAATATATTATTATAATATGTACGTAGCTGTGTGACCTAAACATGCTTCACAACAACAGGAACATACCGTACAGAGTGCCCAGTATACCAGTTACGTAAGGTTATATCGTATGATTGGACTTTGAAAAATAATTCACTGTACAAAGAGTATTTATATCACTGTTCTTTATTGCACAAAGACGATAAACCGATAAATATTTTAACTTCCCTTCAGATAATCTTATAGCTGTGACGTCTAAGTTAAATATTGCTTTAGATAAAGAACAACCTCGACATGGTATTGGATTCCAACTTGAAATGGAAGGTCTACTGTCCAATAAATGGTGTCTGTGATACCTTCATTCCATTGAAAGTTCAGTCCACATGAGACATGCCGGTAAAAAAATCATGCCCCGGCTAGACATGTTTGTAATTGTCACAAGGTAATGACATTTCAGAGCTGAATTCATGGTGAAATCTGTTTATATGTAAGATACTCCAGAAAAACATATTGATTACCTCATTACAGGTTAGAATTCGAGTTGAAGAATTATTTTACGGCTTAATAATGTTTGAACAATAAATAAGTTAATATGTAGGACTAGTTTTCAGTTTCATCGGACTGTTTTTTCGAAGGAAACTGTTTTGATACTCGTTCAGTTGCTTAGTTTTACCATACTTTGTTACATGCACCCTCCAATATTCTTGTGCTCTACTCCACCTCTTACTTAGAATAACACCAAGTTAAATCATTTGTATCATACGCCTGTTGTCAGTATTTCTTGAGTCAGAATACAACAAAAACTACTTTAGCAATATCGGTACATGGTCATCACAACATTAATTTGGGCGTGGTATTTGAATGATGTTTTAACTAAAACGATTTTATATTTTACTATATATCACGTGAACTAATATTACAAGATCAAAGCGTGACACTACACAACCGCAAGTTATGAACTAACAATTAACAGTACTATACATACATTTCCATTTAGCGTTCACATGCAGAAACGTCAACAACACCAGCTATGTATAAAGTATACAATGCTTATATGATATTTCGTTTTCCTGGGTCAATGTCGAGGGAGTTCACAATACTATACAAAGGCCGTGTTATTTACATAGACCTAGCCGTAAACAGATATGAACTGCGAACAAACTGTATTGTTTTCAGGTCATAAGATTACCGTAAGACTATCTACACTTAGGTTGGAACCTTAAGGCAGAAGGTAATTTGTCTTAAACTTGAGCCAAAACAAGGATAAATACGCCAATAAAGTTGACAGTTCGCATAGTAAAGTGTCAAAAACTAGTTGCAGTTAACAATTATACTATAAAAATCAAGGAAAATGCTGAAAAGAGAATACTTTTCTCCCTCAAAATGTCAACAAAATGGTGGCTATTGGCAATATTGAGTCAGACTGGCTAGTCGACCACCATGTCGTGTGTTGGTTTATGTACATGAAGGATTTGTCAATTTCCCTTTAAAAGGTAGACAACAACATGTTTACTATCAAACCGAGATTTTCATCAAGTAACATTGTCCAAATCATATCACTCTAAGGTATTATTTGGCCAGTTACAAGTGAAGCATAGGGCATTATACGTTTAATCAGCTAAGTTCACTTGATTACTGGAACGATCGAAGGACACATTAGTAAATTCTACATTTCCATCCACAATATATTGAAAACACATGTTTATAAATGAACGTTGTCGGTGTTTTGCTTTCACATTCAGCCATAAAAAAATCAGAAATGTGATAGCTAATGTACAAAGACTAAAGAATATCGAATCAATCAATTAGAATGAAACAGATTATAACGTAGACTATATTGTACTTACATATGGTTTCACCGTATTGTCCACAACTGAGTTTGGTATTCATCTTAACTTTGGTTATTTTGTTATTGATTAAACCGAATTGAAATTTGATTCGATTAACTGTTACTCTTGATTGTTATTTTAGGCTATGAACTAATCTTTAACGTATTGAATCAAATGGCTACACGCTCGTTATATATATATAGCATTGTGAATTCCAGACACGTCACAGGGAATTCCAACTCAATAGAGCTACATTTATGTCAGTTGTTAGCATTTCCACGTGTACAAGGAATGAATACAGCGTTTCTGTATTAACAGTAAGTTTGCCTATACAGCAATCGTCGCAATCATAACATATGTGCATATGTACAATACAATACAATGTAGCTCTTTTGTTAGTAATAAAATAAATTGGCTATGAAACATTTTATGCTGTATTCCATAGACGCCATAGCCACGTATTTATTGATTGAGGTAGGTGAGTGGTTTTATTTCTTATGCAGCTGCGTTGCTAGGCGGGGGAGGGGGGGGGCAGGATCCCAGTCAAATTTCCTACCCCTGTTTGTCCTCACCACCCAAATGAAATTTGGGGTAAAACAGTTCGGAAGACAATTAAAAATGCATTTATGGTCTCATTTAAACCAGCTCTCGGTTGACGTTAATCATGCAGTAATGGAAGAAAACTATCAAATTAATACCAGACAATTGCGTTTACTCAAATATTAGGCTTATGTCTGATATCACTACGATGTTTGGTCCCGGTATGAATATTTATTTTTTATAATGTTAATAATTCGTATAATATTCTGATGAGAAGATTAGTATTTCACTGATATTGATACAAGGAAAATCAACTAGTCCATCAAATGTGTGACAGATAGAAATCATCCACAGAATATGATATTTGTTTTTACATGTAGTAAAACTTCATCGTAGTTCTTATCATGTGCTTCTTACACATTTCAAGGTCAATTCATTTTTCCAAGAAAAATTTAAGGCAAGCAAATATCATTAGCCTGACTAATCAATTGGTGAAAATTTACAATGGAGACCCAAGTAACTAGAACAAATATATATTATTTTTCTTTCTTGACAGATGCAGTGCCTGTAACCAGTGGTAAACAAAATTGTTTATTTCCTTTCAAGTTTGTCTACATAGTGATACAATTCCAAGCTTAACAAGAAAGTAATATTAACAATCTGATTCTACATATTTCATGTACATAAGTTTGCGGAAGCTTTTGATCCAGTTCCAACTTTGAATAAATAGATTTGAGTAAAGTGACTTCATACAATTTCGTATTTCTACCCTTAATTGGTGACATAAGGTCAGTATTACATCGTTTCCTCTGTTACGAGAACAATAAGAATGAAGTAATCAAACTCGGTAAATGAGACATAAGTTCATGATATCTTCATAACGGTATGGCAGACGATAACTAGGCATGCAGTCGTAATACCAATAAGTCACACATTTAACAGCCATTGACGAAATGGGCACTTGTATCTCCAATGGTTTTTTGCAGGTCGTTTTCTTTCCTTGTCTACCGACACTCTACATACAACAAGAAAATCAGAAGGGCGACAACCACGGGAATTCACGAACACATGGGTGATAGTGGCTGGTGCATTCGTGTTGATTTCCAGTTGCCTGTTGGTCTGTGTTTGTATCACAGTCAAGAAATGTAGATGTATGTAAAACTGTTGTATAAACGTTTAATATTTGAAGTTAAGGAGCAGAAATATTAAAGTAATTTGTATTAAATATACTTACGATGCCAATAATATCGTACTGTATCAAATACGGTACAAAAACGATATTAATACCAAAGCGTGGAGCATTTTCGAAGGGTCGCTATGATTTAGTCAATGAGAGATGATTTATTTTTTATTTTTGGTAAACACTTATCTTCTCATCCGTACTTTTAACAAATTACATTAAAGGTAATAGTATAATACTGCAGGGTTTATTGATTACCCATAAGCAATAAACTTTTCAATCGCTACATTAAAATACATTCACTTGGCCTCTCAATGACTTGAGACCATTACAATAGGGGTGTATAACACAAGTAGGTTTTCTAATTTGATTAATAATTATGTCCACAAGAACGTAATAGTAATCAACTTTGGGTTACTTACCCTCATTTTGGACGGATTAAACCAAATATCCATTTCTTCTCTTTCCGTTTACAGTTTCAGTAACAAGAAACCGCCAAGGGTGAGTATTATTAAAAACATTTTTAACGTTAATAATACAATCCAAAAGTTATATGATGCTTTAAAGTAATTATTTTCCGTTTGGTTTAGAAATATCAACTCAAGCCATCAAATGAAAGTACTCGATAAAGACGCCTTAGATACCGATCAATCAAGTAAGATATATTTTCATGTCATGTCAGTTTCTGAATTCGATTAATGGATATTGATAATATTATGCACGTTACTTCAGATACATGTTTCATCGAATAACATAACTTGCATTTGGTAAACTGAACATGTGGCTGAATTTCGTTCAATGCAACAATTCAAACAATAAATACTGGTGCACTTCAAAGTAAACAATATATGGTTTCCCCCGTAAATTGTTAGAAACTTGATTTTTTTCTGGATGTCTTATGTAGATTAGCACATTATTTATATATCATTGATCAAATACTTTATCACCACGACAACAATCCAAATACATATCAAATAAAACCAATGCAGTTGTATGAGATGAAATATCGACTTTATTATGTTACAGTTAATCGAAATCAGGGATTGACAGAAGGGAGGTAAGCTATTTAATTAATGATCTTTACAACTTTATAATGGAACCGCCAAGCTTTAATTTACGTAGTAAATATTACAGTTTATGATAGTTACAATAGTAACAGATAATTCGCATTGATATATTTATAGGTCATGGCATGTGTTATTGTGATACGGGAAGAGTATTCGTGTAACTTCACAGGTTATCGTTATTGATTTATATAGCAGGAAAGAATTACCAAATATACATGTTGACGAGGAAAACTCACAAAACTCGCACAATTCTGGAGGAAGTGAACGTAGTAAGTTTACTCAATACAACGATAAGTTATTTTAATGAATCAATTAAGACGTGAAACAGATTCATATTATGTATTACAGACTGCCAGCACTAAGGAGAGATGCAGATAAGATTTGCCATTGATAATGAAGTCATCAATATAAATAAATTGTTACTGTGGAGCATATGGAGCCACTGTGTATTCAATAATACTGAGTAGTGACAAGAGACAAGCTCAAATAGGTTATTTGTAGTACTATTTCGTATGTAATTTGCATGTTTTTCTCTTTCGCAGATTATTATTCTACAACAGATGTAATTTCAGGAAAAGATCCCCGGATTTTGAATGAGAATGATATTTCCATCATCATGAAAATCAAGATAGGAAAAATCTACAAAAGATGGATGGGATCTCTTCATCTTTCAAATGAGACCGATAAGTGTGTTGTAGTAACAACTCTAACAGGCTAGTAACATTATGATATACAATTATTGTACTTATTGAGTTTAAAGCCAAAGTCAGATATTATATCATACAATGTCTGTATCGATTTTTTGTGCAACAACGGTAAACTGTTGGTAATGGTGTCCCTTATCACTTCATTTAAAGATGAGAGGGGATCAATCGAATTTTGCAACCAACCGCACTATATATTAATTCGTGACTATTTTTGGTTCTGTTTTTAGAACAACTATTTAGAAAGAAAGAAATTCATTGGGAGGCTTACATCAGAAAATGTCTCGAATTGCCAGCATCGAACCATCTAGCGAAAATCGAGGCTATATCTATCCACAGCGGTGAGTTATTTTGTCCATATTTTATATATTAAGTGTTAGTATATTGTTAACCTATGTTTAGCTTTTAAAGAAACGAAATGAAGTCCATTCACCCATATTTTCAGATTTTAGCACCACGCCTTCATGAAACTCCGAGTGTGACTATGTCCGCCAAATGGAAAAGAAAGGAATGGAAAAGACCAAGGAGCATATTAATGTTCTGGTCATCATAAATATATGACCAAGAACCTGAAATAGTTATAACCATCTCAATTAACTGCTGAGCGATTCCAGAATTGTAGTAATTATATATTATAATGATAAAGTTTCTTACGCTACAATAAGTATCATATGCAGGTCATTTCAACATTTGTTCATGTATTTTATTATAAACATGTTTTCTTTAACGTAGTTTCTTCTATGTTGTTTCTTGTAGTGTTTCAGACAAACTGTTTCTTATCAGTGAACACCTCGTTTGTGAAAACTTGCACAAAGTATTGTCACGTGACACTAAATATGAGAAGGACTACTATTGTTGTAGTTCATTGTCAGTTCCTGACGTCATCAAACATATAGCAGGTGTTTTGGAAGGAATGGACATTCTCAATACGTTCGGGGTAAGTGATGATATAATCCTTTGCACTCAATACGTAACAACATTTATTACGTATTTTTATATAGCTGTCTGATTATTGAGTATTATCGTAACTGTTTTTTTTTTTTTATAAACTTATCTTGATTTCGTAATTCATTTCTAAGTGAACAACGTGTTAACACTTTGTCTCATATTACCCATTCGAGCTTCTCCACACATTAATCCCACTAATTGTTTTTCATCTTCGTTTAGTTCCTTCACCCTGGCTTAACAACTAAAAAGGTTTTGCTAACCAAAGAAGGACAGGTCAAATTATTTGATTTCTGTCTGGCTCGCGATGCACCAAAAATAGCTGCTCTTAAGAAAGAAAAGGTAGAATAAAAATGTATAATTTGAATATTAATTACAAGTTAAGGATAAATACTTTCTTTAATCAACTAATTCGTTGTTCCGTAATAAATCTTCCAAACACTCATTGAATTAATTTACCCAAATATAAAATCAGCATAATCTTCCACTGAAACAATATCTGGAACCTAGAAACCTGTAAAAAAATGGTACACGTGTTGGTGGGTATAATGCTACACTTTAGACTTGTATGGTTAAAGTTGATATCGATATTTTTTTTGTAAACATTTAACAGTTTTTATGTGTCAAATTAAATTATTAAAGAAATAACTAGTTCTAGGATATATCTATTTAATAGAGAGCAACATAAACACATTAATTAAACCTTCAGTGGGAGTACTTTTTATTTCAAAATGTTCCAATTATGTTGTATAATAGTTTACAATAACATGCATGACTTGTTTGCATTTTTTAACTAATGCAGTCAGAGCAACTTCCTCTTTTATTATGCCTTTACCTAATGAGATGAAGTGCTCCACACATTGGATTTAAAATGTTAACTTGTCATTGATAATCTCAGAACAATATACACAGTCGCCCCAATGCAGCACCAATGTTCACCGTACAGCTAATTTAACTGTGGTTTAATACAACATTTATATTCATATAAATATTTGCTTTTCCCTTCAGATTCGTTCCGTGACTTTGAATCAATTTCCACCTGAAATGTTAATGTTGAATCAATATACGGAATCCAGTGACGTATGGTCTACAGCAGTAGTAACATGGGAGATTATGAAAGCTGGTAAGTTAAACTAAATTCCTATCAAAACTTGAGGCAGTTGCATAAAGAGAAAATGTTGACACTTATTTGACTTTTTTTAGCATTACATTTAATTAAATATACCTATTTCACATGTGCGACAAAATGTGCGGTGATGTTCTTAATGTAAATATACATATAAAGACAACTAGCGATTTATCATAAGGAATACCATCGATTTACTACCGATTGTAATATTTGACAAGTTTCTCTCAATGTTTTTCCAGCAATGTAGTGACATCGGTAAATATAACAAAATATTATAGTAGAGAAGTTAATTGAAAAGTTTATAAAAAAAAAAACAGAAAAGACTGATTCTTAAGGTACTCATCAAGAAATATTTTGGTACTAGTTCTCTGTTTGAGATATCCTCTTAACCAACTAATCACAATAATACCATGCCAGTAGTTTGATTTTTATCGGAAGCTCGTGAGTTTTATTGACATAATGCAAACGTGTATGTAAACAGTAGATGTTTAACATGGTTAGAATATATCTAGCCCGTTCAACGTTCTACCTGTAATTTTGGGGCATGGTAGCTCTGATGTTACCTCAGTATTTGAAGTTATATACCAGTATTAATGAATCTAAAATCTTAACTTTGTTAGGAATCCCACCATTTCCGGTTGACCGTGAAGTTAGATTTGACGAGGATATTATCAAACCATCAGTACCCTGGCCCGAGAAGTTCTTACAGATAAGGTAAGAAAGTATATTATTCTTCCATAATCTAGATTATTGCCAACAGGACACTTTTAATATGTTATTTGAACACAACAATATTGTAATCGCATAGTGTACAACCCTTACGTAACGGGTGCGAGGTTTGTATCTGGATGTATAACTGGGAACATTTGGACAATGGACTTTGGAATATAGGGGAAAGTTATTCTGTTATGTTCTTACATTTTTGTTTTACTATGTGTATAATGCAATGCAGACAACATAATACTTTTAAAGAACACTGACTCTTCTCTTCACACAAACTCCTGATAAGTGAATGTTTTCATTGTTGATTATGAAACAGCTATGTAATCCTCATTTCAGTTGTTAAATTTAACGTTTAACTTAACCAATTGATAGCGCAAGAAGCTCTCATTATGCCTTCATATGTTTCACGCATCGTGTACTTAACATAACATTAATATCTACAAAGTAGATCAACATCTTGTTGATGAAGTATTTGTAGTATATTTCTCAATTACTTACAGGGATAAAATCCTGTTCGATTGTTGGAATTATATCTGTTCTCTTCGACCTTCCATTCATCAATTGAGAGCAACATTCGTAGCTGTAAGTAATGCATTACTCATGTTTAGAACATAATTTATCAATCAGTCTATAGTAAGATGAGAGTTAACAACAGCATGCGGTACCGCCATACTTTGCTAAATAGTCTGCTTTGCTCTTTGAAGTATTTCAGCTCACCATTTTTGAGGGCAAAAACGGATAATGGACAAAGAAGGCCCTTTAGCTAAAAGTTACTTCAAACTTGATGCTAATTCCACTTTTCATACCCTGATTTTATATCCTACATTTAGTATTCATATTTCCCTCAACAGATATTTGAGAAATTAATCACGGACAGTTCTTACGAGATACCGATACCTACGACGTATTTACCTATGAGAACCCCTGATACCGCTCAACCTACCTATGCAGAACAAATCTACCATGCTGGAATGTGAACTGTCTGTGGCAGGCATATGATATCGGATGTCATTGCTGGATGGTACGGTATCTGGAGATCCCCGGATGCTGTTGGAGTTACCTACTGCGTCTGTTCTAACATGCTGGAATGTATATGGTACGCCAAAAGGGTCAACAATATTGATGTTTAAACTTACAATGATGATGATGTTAAAACTTAACATGATGATGTAAGACCTAACATGATGTGAAATTTACGATGATGACGTAAGACCTAACAAAGATGTTGTAAAATATACGATAATGAGATATGAACTTAAGACGATAATTTAAAAATATACAATGATGATTAAATAATGTTAATAAAAACGTTTCTTTTAACTTTATTTTGACAGCTTTATATATCATGATGTCTTTTGTATATAAACGCTGTTCATGTGAAAGCTTTATGTTAATCAGGTACGGAATATTTATGGTCGTTGGCATAATTCAGTACGATATGCAAACAAGTTTATTACAGCAGACATGAGTACAATTTTGTAGCCATTCAGCAATGTTGTATGATGCGAGCCACACATTTAAAAATATTTACAGCTTAATTGATGTGCTCGTGATTAGTAAACCGAAACAGTGTGGTCGGATATTAGGCCAGCTTGTAGAGAAATAATGTTTTATTCTGTTAAACATTCAATTTTGCTTCAGATAAGTACTAGCATATTTCTCCTCTATATCCCTCGAGACAAACATTAAATGAACAACTGAATTTGCGACAGTGGTAGATAGTTGGACTGCTAACACATAAAAGCACGTGCCTGCTAAACTTTGGAAATCTCCATTACAAACTGTCAAGTTTATATTTATCGTAGAAAATATTATTGCCTTACAGAGGATAGACTTACACAGTAACAGCTGAAAAGTATTTAGGAAATAAAAATCAATCTTTTGGGGATATAAAACTAGTCATTATTCATTATTATAAAGTCTGAGACGTTATTTGTCATTCGAAATCGAATTGAAACCAATCTGCCTGTGCATGACGTACGGTACACCGTTAGATGAACTTATCCAACAAAATAGACAGCTGCGATTAGTTCATTCACCGTAAAGTTAATAATCGAAATGTATCCTATGCAAATGTATCCTATTGGAGTGGTAGATCGGCCATTCACTAGGTGGGTTTTCACTCTCTCATGGGAGAGAAGGATTACGGTTTAGCGAAGCTTTGGACAAGCGTAGGCTATTTTGAATATATGTATGTATCTATGTATGTATTTAAGATCCCGTAAGCAGGAACTCTCGAAGAAGCCTCATGGGCTTATCAAAGCCGCAAGCTGACCGAAGTCAGTCTCTTACATTCACATTTAACGTCCATGATTATGAATTGTTAATTGTCAACAACTCTGTAACTGGACGACATACATTAATCTGGGATTAAATATACTTTAATTGGTTGTTGAATGAAAAGATAGACGAACTTAATATTGTTATACAGGATCAACAGGTATCTGAAGCTGCTTGGAATAAACAGCACGAGTAATATAATATGAAATGTAACATGTAAACGACCAGTAAATGGATTCTGTGTCTGATTAAACATAAATCTTTCACATACAAAGCGTTCATACCTAAAAGGCTATCAGAGAAAAACCTGTCATTCTGAAAAGAGATCGTGATCAAAAGCGACCTTTCAAGACATCATTGTTATGAAAGCTCTCACAATAACAATTAACGAACCAAAATGTGTAGTTTATATTTGTTTGGGGTCAATCTACTTTCATACGAAATCAAATTTATCTGATTACTCCAAATAAACAAGAGAATTGCTTATCCTTAATCAGACGCAATTACTAACATGAAAATTACCAAGGGTCTGTTAGTTCTTACAGTAATACTAATACTTAAGAAGAACGTTATATTTAGTACAGCTGCTACTCGGTGTTCATTCTCTCAATACAACAACAACTTATACTAATGCTCGGCTATGCTACATTTTATCAACAGACTAGAAACTAATAACAGTTTGCGGGAAATTAAGATGTTAATGATAATAATCGTAAATAGCCACAGAAAAAAAAAATTACACAACGGTGCTTTGAACTAAAGACGTCGTTTCGTCCTGTTTACTCTTTATCCAATTTCCTTCTTCAAAGTGTAGGTTGAAGGCCTCCTCATCTTGTTTGCGATTGACTGCGAAAGAAATGACAACCATGTTTACATTTATTATTATCCTCTCATCATGTACATATTGAATTTGAAGTTCCAGTCGTGAATATATTAGCCTATTTACCATCGGCTAATTTAAAAATGTGTCTTTGGTGTCATTTTAACCTTACACGGTTTACTTTGAAGTTAGGTGTCAGGCACATATGTGGTGACGGTCGTAATGAATACGAGAGTGTCTGAGTATTTTGTCTTCTCTAATTAGAACAATATCCTTGGTCTCACAAACCATCATGATCTTGAAATGGCCTGCTAGAATAAATTAATCAGTAACAAAACAAACAGATGAATAACCCATATGTAGACTTATCGTGCTTAACGTACGTTATTAGTCATCCTTAGTTGAGATATCCTTACCCATATAAGAAAAAAAAGGCAAAGTGCACGCTTCTTTTGAAGCTGTGGTTACATGGGTAACATACTGCTACTATAATTATGGTGACCATTACAATTAAGTATTTGGGGCTATGGATCTATTTATATTTAAGCCTAATGGTAATTTAAATAAATCATTTTAGACATATCTCTGATTGCACTGTCTATTACGTGACTTACTAGTAAGCTTTATTTCTCCTTCAGATGTCTGACGAATTAAGTTCAATTGATCTTCGGAAACTGTCTGTGGCACAACGCTGTTAATGCAACTAGTATAAAATGAAAATCAAGATAGAGGACTTATTATCTGAAATGACTGTATTGTTCAAGTGATAATTTAAGAAACTATCAATTCATATATTCAAATTTTAGTAACCAAGGGCTCGACCTGTTTGGCCAAGAGAATCTAAGAGAAATTAATGTGGCATCATTATTTTCAACTAATAATTAACTTTGTTAACGAGAAAATAAACTAATTTTGAATTAATATATTGTATTCCAAGTGCTACTAGTAATGATATACTATAGGAATCATTGTTCAACAACAGTGATTGTGTAATAATCAGGAATAGATATGTGTAGAAATTTGTATTTTCATTTCATCGTCAGTGCTTCTACTGTATTGAAATGTTAAGTGTGCATTGCATTAATGGTTCTAAACGCACTATTCGAATATAAAGTTGTATATGATGAAGTGAGGTATGTGAATAAATGAGCTATGTTAGATAGAAATCTCTATCCAGTAGGAAGTTGTAACAGAACGGTTTTCCTGTTTTTTTTATTTTTTATTATGCAGTCTTTTAACGTGTTTCAGATTCGGCTTACATTCAGATATTGAGTTTCCATACTCCAATCTATTACATACACAAAGGTACCGTTGGCCAAAAAGGACCAATAAAGTTAATAGTTCGATATCACTTTGAATATGCGAGTGCATGCTGATGTAAACCAGCTCTCCATTGATGACCATCGGTATCGTACTAGCTAAATTGTTAGGGGACAGCGTTTATCATGTAATGCTACTATCAGCATAAGACTAGTACAGTACGAAATATAACAAGTTGTATTACTTTCAATTACAGACATGTTACAATAAACACATGCTAAGGTCACAAAAACATTGAAACAAACGTATAGCCCGGTCAAACGTCCAACCTTAAGCTATCAGGAATGTTAACATTTTAACTTGAAGGCCTAGATCATGAGAAATGCTTACTTTTAAACTTACTTTATTGTTATAGTTTGGGTTGAAAATCTTCTGATGAGACTGGTGAATTGTTTATCTTCTAGCCTAACATTCTGGAACGTCAGCTCCTTCTCCACGTTTGGTAACTTACAGCTATCCAATGACGGTGGGTAACCATCACGGAATGTCAATGTACTGACCGTAATCTGCATTAACAATGAAAAAAATTATTGTTCAGAAATGTTTCTTTGACAAATTTATTTCGTTTAAGCGACCGTAGCGTAAAGGTGATATGTTTATGAATTTACCAGAATAGAAAATGTATTCCACGTTATTGTTCTGTGCCGTGGCAATATTCAGATTGGAGTAATATTTTAAGATCTCTTCAAACAGGCTTCTATATATTTTGAGTTGTCATTGTCACTTTATTCAGAGGTCATGAACACATCTAGTGCGAACCATTTCCGAAGTTATCTCTATCTCAGTATGTACAATGTGATATTTGAATCTAATCTGTGCTTGAATTTACGCTGATAAATTGGAATTGTAGTATTATTTTGCAAAAGACTTTTCTTATTCTCGACTTGTGTTACTTTGTATTGAATTTTGCGATAGTGGTCTAGATAATTCTCTTTTCGCTTACTGAACAATACATAATATCAATATTGATATACTTACGTTTGCTCCCATGTACCTGGTACACACATCTTTCACTAAGCTCATATTGTCTTCATCGTTGACATTCGTAAACAACAGGTCCTTTCCTTCAAAAATATTTCGTATTTGTTTACTTTTCTCTTCATCCTTACACAATTCGAATAATGCCCACAAGAGCTGGAAGTGTTTAGTGTGACTCAAGTGTATTTGATTATTATCATTGTGTAAAAGACTTCCCATCAAATTTGCTATCATAATTGTTGAATCTGTCTTTGCTTGCAACTTATTTTGGTATTTCGGTATCAAATAATTTAATGCGAATGCATAAAACACTAGAGGACATTCTGTAATAACATCAATGGATTCCGGTAAGGTTGAATCCTGAGAAAGCAGACGGCTCTCCTCACCGCTATCTTTAGTTTCTTCGAATTCATTGACGTTCAACTTTACCATCTGCTGCAATAAAGTTTTTCTTTGATCCTCGTTGAAGCCTTTCAAAATAACTTTCTTATACCTTCTACTGAATTCGATGGTATTTAGTTGACGACACGTTACCCAGACTTTTAACTTCTTGAAGTTATCTAAATTACTTAGCTTGTAAATGTCTGCAGGTAAACTGTTGGTTTTGCTTTGTGTGTCACTTTTGGAGCCTTTTTCTAAATCCTTGTTTTCCAAAGTCAAGTTAGTAAGGCCATCAAGAAGCAATAGACACTCACGCTCTTGCAAAATATTGGAAATAGCTTCAACTGATTGGAACTGTCCATCCATAGATTTCACGACCTCTTCTAAAATACAAGCTTTCTTACAGAAAGGTTTCAGTTTGATATATATCACGATTGCATTCTGCAGAATTTCCCCTTTGGCCCACAGTCTTGCCACATGTTGAAATAAATACGTCTTGCCATATCCTACTTTACCGGTAAATATTACACAATCACTGTTGTTGAAGAATGATTCCTTAAGTATATCGTCACTGGTAGCAGTTTCCGCATCCTCCTCCGAAGTCCTAATCACGCAATCACACGTCGCGTAAGTGGATTCAGCAAAAGCATTGAATTTCGTCAAATAATATTTAATCAATTCGTCCTTCAATGGATCTGCGCAAACTAAGAAAAACCAGCAGTGATTACGAATTTATTATGAAAGCTGCTTCAGTCATTTTTTATGGAACTTTTAAGACAATATAATGTGTCATATGTGCATCAAATGTTGTTGTTGGTGATAAAACTGCTTTCTAAATTTTATTTATACTATTGGAGCAATGGAACTTCCTACTCGACATGCGATTTTAACCCGAGTTGTTTGGAGATACGTAATTTTTATGTTATTGTTGTTGTTTACCATTACTTGAAGCATATAGGAACATTAAGTTTACAACGTCATTCGTCAAATTGATATATCTGACAGAAATCTTCATGTCATGCGACAAACATATGAACATCAGTTCTATAGTCATTATTAAACGTATTTTGGGCATTTTCTAGTAGATATCTTTACAACAAACTACGTTCCTTTACCTTTCCTTTTGCGAGATGTTGTGTAACTTCTAGTGAGGCAAATATATATGACAATACAGATAATCGCAACAATGATCACCCAGATGAAAATGCATGGTATGAGATCGAGTTTGAAGCATCCTTTCTTCGGAACATTCGACGGTGTCTCGGTAGACATGGCATGACACCTTTCTAATTGAAAGAACAAATAAAACAAAAATTATATAATGTTTTAAACATATTCAACAACTTATCTGAAACTATTAATCCATGTATATTCTTAGTCAACTCACGGGCATTTGGAAACAGGTAGGTTAATAACAGTTCTTCTTTAACATGGTTGTCCATTGAACTCTCATTCATTGTATAATGTTTACTCCAACGAATTAACATTAAATGATCGTCCCTTTCAGCTTTTATCGGCATTTCAATCTTTGCTGCGTTGTTACAATTCTACCACCATGCGCTTGCTTAACATCACTAATTAGAAACCTAGGAAACTAATTTGGATATTTCAGTAAGTCACAGGTTTTTTAAAAGCTCATTTTAACACTAAACTTACGTTAACCATTTCCGAGTTTTCCTACACATTTTTAGAGGAAAGTTTTCACAGACATAACTTGCAATGCATATTTTCACAACTAGGGCAAACTGTGAACTATTCTTAAAACATAAGGAAAACTCCAAAACATGTGTATTTGTAAGTGGAGATGGGCGTAAGTTCTCGTAGAGATCTTTCCATAACATTTGTTTAATTCCATTGTTTTAAACAGGAAGGGGTCTACTAAAACGAAATAATGCATTCGTTGATATTTGTTAATGACTTACAATAGAAAAAGTCTCATTGCTACTTTCAGCCTCAATGAAAGCATACCTGAATTCACTTCTACTTTTGCAGTTAATGAAACATTCAACAGCCACCCGTCGCTATAAATATAGCAATTAAAGACTGTTGTTTCTCCACATGGCATTTCGTAGAAGATTATAGTCGACACAGTCCATGTATCTCTGGTATGGTTCGTTAGTTCAGAATGCGACTCGTTCTTTGTAACATTAGCGACTCCTTCATATGTCCAGTACATGACAGGTTGTGGACGAACTCCCTCAATGAAACAAGTCAAGTTAGCAGTTTCGTTCTCAGGCAAAATGACTTTACATTTTTCACACTCGGCACAAGCTCGGATTTGAGGACACAGGTGTGTTGGTGTATCTTGAGAATAAGGAAGAAACAAAACTTAGGCTATTCTTTTACTTGACAAGTCTGCTATTGTTTCAGTGAAACCGTTGTTTGTTCCATCTATGACTTTGATTTATTCACATGATTCTATGAGTAATGATGGAAGAATCCTCTTAAAATAGACAAGGTCAATGTTGTTTCTTTTATTTTACTTCTTAATACCTAAAACAAAATATTTCATCAAGAAAGTATATCCTGACTTGACGCTCTTCTCTCTGAGGTCACTGTTGTAAACGATACCGTAATTGGCAACACAACCTTAGCCTAATCTACGAGTAACATAGTAAGATGTGAGGGCGTCTGTTGTTCAAACATACAAACTAGTGTATAGGCCAAATTAAATAATGTTTCTTATGATACTGCACTATAATAAATAAAGACATGCGTACTTGTAATGATCACTGATATATCCCGTGTCCAGACAGAGTCGTTGGTAAAGAACGCAACAAATGTATAGATAGCTTCATGCTCCAGCTGTGCATTCTTTATCGTCATGTCACCATTCGGAGTAATATCATAATGTCCATCGTTGTACTTAGAGCCGCCCATTTTACCGTTTACCAATTTAAGAATTGGATCAGTCTCTGACGTTGAACCCACATACCAGTAGTACCGGTTGATTTCAGCATGATCATCACATCGTATCTTGTTAGTACCCATTATTTCGATAAATTGAATCGAAGGACATGTATCGGAAAACCCTGTAGTTAAGAAGAAAGTCTTTATTATATATGTTTCGTTGGGGTCTACCGGTGACTACGAAATACGTAGTAACAATAGGTTATCAACAATGCCATGTAACGTTTATTTTTAACAATGCCATGTAACGTTTATTTTTTTTCTCTTCAAGACGTTGGTGAAGAATAATTTTTCTTTATTCAAAAGTGGCTGTGTCTACAAAAAATGCAGTAGATTAATCATGACCCTATAAAATTACATAGTGTTTTCTTAAGAATGATATTTGTTTAATAAATATTTTAAACATTATAAGCAAAGATAGATACCTCCGACAAGAACGCTGGACAAAATTATCATAACCCAAAGCATCTTAAACGTGTTAGCATTCATGCAAAACTTGATTCTGGAAAAGAAAACAAATACAACTATAATAGCTTATTTAAATAAATGTATCGCAAGATCTGCAAATACCTTAAACTTACTTACAACACACATACCATAGGACATTGAGCTGAAGACGATAATTTCCATATAACCTCTCCCAACATTTGTTAGTTCCATACATAATACCTTGTACGGCAATTCTTAAGACAATGGAAATTGTACGGGATATATGATGGTAGAACTAATCTAAATTTCAATTCGAATAAATAACACACCAGTCATGAAATTTGTTAGGATTCCGTTTGTTGATTGTCTCTCGTGATAGCCGATGCACAGGTGTTCCAAGCATGACGGTTAGAAAACATCCACTGAGGCATTATACCACAATATTTGTAATAATAATCCGTACGACTATATGGGATAGGAGAACACCGAATGCAGAAGATTACAATAAATAATAGCGAACTAAGAGGGAACACAACATTTTAGCAAACTACATATCTACTGAATAAAACTGCACAGGCAAATATGTAAGATAAAAAGCAAGAAAGATGGAAGAATTAGGAGCTGTAGAGATTAACTATGTAACTTATGACAATGGAAGGTCAATAGTATTAAAGGTGAAAAGAAAGGAAGTGGGATTAGAAAATAAACCTTCTGAATGTGCAGTAAAATGATAACAAGGCGTTGAGTCCACAAGCTATCTTTGCCGAGAAGAACTGTATCGGGTGATTCCAAGAAAAACAATGCCTTTAAGAAACAAATACGAAATAGTGTGGTTATAGGAATTGCAAAATGTATTCAAAATGGATTTGTTGTCTTAGCAACGGTTCTTGAGATTAGTCTTGGTCTCACCGATCAATATTCAGTTACAGTAGGTTAAAAATGTTCGGTATACTGTAACTAAAATGTGTAACGTGGAAAGACTGATAGGAAAGCGACAAAGCCTGTCGTGTATTTGCTAAACAACTAGATAAATTTCGAAATTTCGGAAAGTCTATGTGTTAATTACGTCCTGTCCGGGATAGCCCAACCGAGTTTTTGAAGTAAAGTTTTTGCTAGAGGTATGTCATTAGAATGAGAACAAATTATTCATTACGCTATGTTTGGTTAAATTCATTATTGATACCTGGTCCAGGACTCTAGCTCTTTGTTTCTTATTGGCAAACCTGTTGTAACTTGTTTAAAAGAACGGCTGCTTTAACATGTACAATGATGAATTTATTTTGTGTTTCATATCGACCTCCAGTCTAACAACATTATCCCTGAATTCTGCAAAGTTTTCGGTGAAATACTTTTTGTGTCCCACTCAATATTCTTCGAACAAGGACCCAGTGCTGCAGTGCATCGCACTGAGCGTAATTGTTTGGACACTGAAGTGACTGAATGAAACCAAGCAAGGACAGACATTGATTTACTTTTGAAAAATTCTCAGGTGGTTTATTTTTTACTCTCTCAACACTCTTAAAATACAAGACGTTAAGTCTTGAACGCAATGTTTGTCTTCAATACTCCTACAAGCATTTAAGCTGTGTTTTCTAACACGCAACATTGAAAAACATTGTTCTCTTTTAGACTGTGTTTTTCGATCAAGTGAACTTCACCTAAACCGACAGTCAATCAGACAGACAGACAGACAGTCTCCTGACTGTATACAAATGTTAACAGTTAAAAGGACTTACCGAAAATTTTGCGTAACCTCCTAACGACCAACAATTCCCTAGGTGTATTATACAAAGATTCGTTTTATTTCAGTAATGTATGTAGATATCTGTTTGGTACATGGCTGTACGTATAGCTGCTTGTAACAGAATATGATCATGCCATTTGGACAGTGTGGTGTAAGGAGCAACTACCGGCAGATTACAAAGTTCAAGTGGATTGATAAACAACTGTTTTTCCTTATCGCTAAACAGGATTGCAAGTGCAGGTCAACACGATGAACCAGGCATGATCTAGTCATCATCGAGTCATCAATGACAAACATAAATGAACTATCATTTCCTGCAAGATGTACTGAACAAGATTACGTATTGATACTTCTATGCACATAAATAGGTAAAACTAGTGTATGAAAAGAATCACGCGCTTGTTCTTAAAATGAAAGATCTTTTACAGAACGTTTTCATACATAACACGCGTATTGGTTAAAATGTGGCCGATCGTTATATCGTATTTGAGAACTAATTTCATTCTTTTGTTTTGGATTAGGCAAGAATGAGACCCCTGACAGGTGAAAAGGTCGCTTGAAATGAACAAGGACTTGGTTGTAAGTATGACAAATAAATGTCGATTAGACATGCACGTTGACAATATAAGTTGTGTCAAATTGGTGAGAATGATCAAAAAGGACAAAATTCAAGTAAGGAAGGTACAGCTGGTGTTTCGATCAGTGCGTTGTTTATTAATAAGGTCTTCATGCTTAGGTCTTCATTAAAGGTGTTTTGAGATGAGAGATTCTACCGTGGATTGCCATCTTTCTGTTTTATGTTTTGTTTGCTGATCCTGAAGGTCCAAAAGACATATCACATCACTTTATCAAGTTCATATACCATTCGCTCTGAAAACATTGGAACCAAAGTTATTGATAGTGTACAGTCCTGCAGTATTTGCTCATGTAGTGGTATCAGGCGGTACAGAATAATAACAAAATTCTGGGGCACTGAGTTTGTGACACAGAATGACATAGGTAATGATATGTAATGGTGTAGTATTTCGATGCATTTCTAAATGCTGTTGATTTCATATCAAACTAAATATAACAAAACCGTATCCCATTACCTCTGTTGACAATCTAACAGCTCACATGATATGCTGTGTTTCTCTATACCCACATATTAGAGAAAAAACAAACTGTTTGAAGTAGAAAATTGTTCTATTACTTCAGTACACATGTCATAATAAGAACTTTTTTTTTCAAAAGTATTTCCAAACCAGACAAAATATGTAAGAAAAAGAATAATGTAATGACAGAACTTTGAAACAAACAAATATAAAGTTGTCCATCTCCTTACTTTGTAGATGTACATCACAATAATAGTTTGAAAACGATGAAGAATCTCATACAACTAAACATTTGTTGTAGCGTAAAAGGAAGCAACTTAATACTAAGAATATCTGTTTATGTTCACATAATCTAAGATACTATTGAGTAAACGTCATGTGAGTGCAGAGGCTTGAAGAATTTTGGTATGAGAGGGGCGGTTTTCAAAGCTTCCCCGACGTATGGATCTTAATTGTTGTGGGCGATCTAAAAGCAAATGAAGTATTTTATAAAGGTGATTGCACATCGGTCATTGTAGCCGAACACTATGTAGAAGGGCGTGGGGTCTACATTGAGATTTAATAACTTTCAAACGAGAAATCAGTGTGTTCTGAGACATAAGTTCAGGTATATACTAGTAGCTCTTAACTCAAGATACCCCTAACAAATGCCTTATCAGTAAAGTGTCTTTGAAACATAGAAGTAACATGTTACTACATGGTGCTGTGCACTGCACCATGTTGCCTTGCAACAAGATACCTATTTCTTCCAAAATTGATATGTTTCAATGAATTGTTTAAGCTTTAGGTTATTGTAGAAAATGTGCTGGAACCAGCATATAAGGAAATAGAGAAAAAAGTCACATTAATTTATATATAATTTAAAGGCAGTGAAGACTCGTGCACACAGAAACGTCTGGTGTCGGTAATCTGACCTAGTTTCGAATGAGGTGAAACAGAAGTGTTAGACACCACCGTCGATCCCAGAAAATAGAAGACCCATTTTCAAAGGAGTCAAATGACACCAATATAGGTATCAAGAGACACCTTTAAGGTGTAAATTTATAAATTTCGGGTGAGCCCACAAAGGTGTCTATGTGACACCTTTAAGGTGTATTTTCAGACTACTTTGGGGTGTCCAGTACCAACGACACCTTTAGGTGCTTGCCTGAAGACCAATTTTCAAAGGAGTCAAATGACACCAATATAGGTATCAAGAGACACCTTTAAGATGACTAGTATGTATCTTACAGGAGAGCACACAAAGGTGTTTAGGATGAAGAAGTGATCCCTTTTGAGTGTCCAGTAACTTTTGACAAGCTTACCTGAATACCCATTATCGGGATGTCTAATGACACCAAAATGGTATTGATGCACTGTCTTCCAATAAGCACACATTAGGGACACCTTTAATGTGTTGAAGCAATTATATATTAAAAGGAAGCACTACTAAAGCATATCAGCATGGGAAGTTTGTAAAAAGTGTGATGCAAACTAAAACAAGAAAGTCACTTTTGATTTTGTCTTAAATTTATTACTGAGCTTGGAACATCAAGCTGCTTAATGTCTAATTATCTATAATTAGTTCATGAACAGTTATAAAACTAATGCACAAGTTTAGTAAATGTATTTATTAACCAAGGGGTATCAGCTTTCTTATGCTATTGACAATACTCTGTCGACATTCACATATTACTGTACCAAGTACACAGTGAAGTTTTATAGAATATATATACAATTTAAAAGCTCCTTTCATTTGTAAGCAATTAACAAAGCGTTTAATTAAAATGTTTTATGATTCATTTTCTATTTGTTAATCACTGAATTTAGTTTCCCCGTTCTAATTTTTACTGTATGTCCCACAAGTTTAAAACTGTAACATTTGTACACAGATAAAGTATGATTATTCAAATGGTAACTTGAAGTTCTGGATTTCCTTTTAAAAACAAAATAAAATTGTGAAAACAACAACAAAACTAACTTTCCATAGATGTAAACCTTAATTCTTCTATAGTCAGGTGGCTTAGCAACTTTAACGTTACCGGCCGGACAAAAGTACCAAATTTGGCATGGAGTTTCTTTTCGACCTATCTATTGATTTTATCCGTGGAACCCACTTAATCGGCTCCGATTTTTCAAGATGGCGGCCAAAATACAAGATGGCCGCCAGAAAAAACGAAATGTCATATATCTGGCTGTAAAAATCAGAAATGAACAAATGAGGGGTCAATTCAGGTGTTTCCGGGGTCACTAAAACAGATGATGGTCATAACACGTTGCTTGGGTCACCCATTTCCAAGATGGCGGCTAATATAACAGAAAATGCACTTGTTGTCACTATTAAAGGTCAGTGGAAGTGTAGACTTGACTTTGAAGATTCTGATTCCTTCTGATTAGTATTGGAAATCCAATTACCAGACTGACTTTTAGTCGATGCAGTGTGAAAATTAGACAGATTTACTATTACGTAATGTTTTTGTGACGTCGAGGGGGGAAGCAAAGGATAATGCAAAATTTACATTTTCAAAACTCTGCCACTTAAGAACGGCGAATCTGATTTGAATGAAAAGTTACATAATTTTGAAGAATATATAGATGCAAGCATTCAATGACTTTGAAGAAAACATTAACTTGAACTTTTCACCTATGGAGGAAGAAAAAATCAGCAATTACTGTGTAAACTCAATAGCGACATTCACTTCGTTTCCCTCTTGACGTCAACGGACCCGGATATTTAATTTAGGTAACACGAAAACGAAATGAGTTTGAAACTCAAAATTAGATATTTGGGGTTATGAAATACACTCTTTTCATCTACGTAAGTTTCAAATCAATCTGCTGCACTTAAAGTGACCTTCAAAAATGTAAGTTTACACTTCCACTGACCTTTAAGTACATACTGGAAGTATTCGAGAATTCTGTCTACAATGTTTCAATACGATGTTTCTTTACCAGACAGTTCACAGTCGATGTACACTATTTGGATGAACATGTGCATCGACAAAGAGATCTGCAAGGCATTTGGCCCACCCTCCTCTTTGATTCTACGGAGTGAGTCACCAATCTGTGTATACACCCCCGAAGGGCGTGTCGCCTTTGGACGGTTATTGGAAAAGGATCCGGGTCGGTGGTGGCGAAAAAGAAACCCACCCAGAACCTAACAAAAAAGGCAAAGGGAAACGAAGGATTCTCAAACGCAACGAAAACACCTTTCAAAGGAAAATGTGCAGTTTAGATGGAAGGTGGACCAAATCAAGCCCACCGCTCAAGGTTATCTTTTACAAAACGGTCCTTTTGACAAGATTTGGTTTGAGCTTTCCCCAAATGAAATAAAAAATGATCCTCTCCAATCTCACCAAGGAATGATCCGGTGCAGCGATCACCGTACCCAGGATACCAAAGGAGAGGAACAATAAAACGATTAACAACTGTAACCTTCCCAGGGAGAGAGAGCCACCTCCGACTGAATGTGTCGAGCCTTGCCTCCACCTGATCAGCCTTCTCGGCCCAAGTGGTGGCCTCCGGGGCACCATAACCTAGCCAGATGCCATTTACCCTGATCATGACATCTAACCAAGTAGCATCAAATGGGAGGGATTGGCCGCGCCAACCTCCTTAACGCAGCCTTTTGGTCTTGGACTTGTTAAGTCTGGCACCAGTAGCCTCTTGGAAGGTGGCCAAAACCTTCGATAAAGACTTGAAGGAGGCGAGGTCCTACGCAATACAAGTGACGTCATCGGCATATTGCACGCTTGTAACTCTAGCCTTACCCGGTACATTGAAGGGGTTGAAACCCAAGCATCTGTCCAGCGAGGTACTGAGCGTTTCGCTGAAGAGAACATACAACAACGGGGAGAGGGGACAACCCTGACGGACTCCCCTATGAACCGGGAAGAGACCAGAAGTTAATCCGTTAACATTGACCATGCTCGAGACGTCCTTATATAGTAACGAGACCCAACGAATAAACACTGAGTTCAATCCGAAGGACTCTAAGGTTCTGAACAGAAAGTCGTGATCTACCATGTCAAAGGCCTTCTCCTGGTCCAAGGAGACCAGTACACATGGCAAATCACGAACTTTAACAAACTCGATCAAGTCTCTCATCAACCAGAGGTTATGTTGAGTACAAGTCTGGAGAGGACCTACAATATCCGGCATCACATCCGCTAAGCGATTTCCTAATGCTTTGGCCAGGATTTTGTAGTCCACAGTTGACAGCGTTATTGGACGCCTATTTGGGTCCAAAGGGTCTCCCGACTTTGGGAGGAGAACAATATTTCCAACCCGCTGTGTTTGGCCTTATGTGATTCAACTGGAAAGAGGTAGCGAACACGTCTCTCAAGTCCCCACGAGAACCTCCCAGAAGGTCCTATAGAAGTCAGCAGGGAGGCCATCGGGACCGGGGGACTTTCCCTTCTTCATCGCTGCTACCGCTGTCCAGAGCTCACCAACGGAGAGATTCGAACCCAAGCTATCGTTTTTACTCTGAGAGGGGGGGGGGGGGGTTGTCGATACCAGACAACAAGTCTTCCTGGAGATCCTCGCTAACAGCAGCCCTGGAGTACAGGTTTGAAACGAACGATCTAAATACTTCAGATGACTAGTGACCTGACTTAGCGTGTGTTGTTCGCAGAATTGACGTTGTGTTTATGAAGGGTGCACAATCGTACAAAATCTCCCAATGAGTCGGTATTCACATCTGGTCGGTTTTCCCTCAAGTTACCCTATTATATAGTTGACTCAATGTAATTGCCCCCTCATTTGTTCATTTCTGATTTTTACAGCCAGATATATGACATTTCCTTTTTTGCTGGCAGCCATCTTGGATGTTGGCCGCCATCTTTGAAATGGGTTGCCCAAGCAACATGCCATGACCATCATCTGTTTCAGTGAACCCGGAAACACCTGAATTGACCCCTCATTTGTTCATCTCCGATTTTTACAGCCAGATATATGACGTTTCCTTTTTTTCTGGTGGCCATCTTGCATTTTGGCCGCCATCTTGGAAAATCGGAGCCGATCAAGTGGGTTCCACTGATAAAATTAATAGATAGGTCGAAAAGAAACTCCATGCCAAATTTGGTACTTTTGTCCGGCCGGTAACGTTAAAGTTGCTAAAGCCACCTAACTACTAGTGATCACAGTTCAGACTATTAGAAAACTCTAGTTTTATGGGTTCCAGTCTAATGTTTGTTGATTGATACGAATTAATGGAAACAAAACACATTCTCCCAACTTGATCTTTGTCAATTATGTGCATCTTTGACTAACCCAACTGTAACAAGCAGTTTCTCTATCTATATAGGTTTTTTGCCTTTAGTTCTCCTTTAAGTGACGATCGTTTGACGCTTCGATGCTAAAACGTGACATGCTTCCTATGCCACTTGAGACCAAAAGTTGAGCACTACATCTGGTGTTTTCACAGAGTCCTCCATCTTACAAAAACATTTTTTTTACAAACGTCAGTGTTTTGTTGCATTTTGGGGGATACTGAAGATCAAAAATGTAATGTACAGCGAAGAGGCCCATGAATGCCATCCACATCAAAGAACACTCTCCCGCCAGTTCTTTCTCTACATATAGCTGAAATGATTCGCTCTCCACTCCCATATCGCACACAATGAAAGCAGTTAACGGTAACTGTAGGCTACATGTCCTGGACAGTGGTTCTTTATCAAGACATCAACACTCTCCTGTAGATGAGCAGGGATGTACAGCAAGGCTTTGGCTGTTAAATAGGCAAAGAAACATATTCTGTTACATAATGAGTATATAAGGCTCGGACAAAAGCAGACCACTATCTATACCCACTATCGACCAACAAATGTACCAAGTTTGCAGAGTTACAGCAATTTGACAAGTTTGACCTTTGACCCCTTAAATTAATTTAAATGAACACATTGGTTATCCATTATAACAACCAACAGGGTCATTCCATGCTAAATGATCAAATCTTCAGAAACATCCCCATGTCACCCCCTTACATTTCACTGAAACTGATTACTTGAAACAGTATGTTTCAAACTAATTCACAGAACTTTTTAGCTCTATAGCCAGAGTGGTTCAGAAGTTATGGCCCTCTGAAAACAGCAAAACATATCATAATTTCAGAGACCTAGCCCAACAACATTGACCAGAGTTCCCTGGAAATGTAGCCTATATGTGGGTTTTTTTTTGGTAACGTATTAGGACTAAAGTGATAATTTGCTTTCGTTGAGAGCTATAACTTATTAACCTTTGATATTTTGACATTCCAGAGAAACTTTTCAACTCATATTTGATTTGATTTCGGTTTTTTTTATATGAAGTGATGATAAGCCAAACCGCAACCCTGACACATCTCTGATAGCAAGGTGTCTGGATACAGAAGGCTCGATATGTAAAGATCAATACAGATCTAAATATTCAATTGTTCATTACAAGTATCAACTTTGGGCATAGGCTAAACTAAGACAGGAATTTTCTGTTTTCTAAAAATAAAGTTTTGTCAAAATACCATATTTTAATCCATATTGATGAGTCTTTGAGACTGCCTACATCTAGCCTTGGATCACAATTACATTTGAGATAATACTTGTTTTAAATTCAAATAAAAAATATTCATTTTGACAATTTTATAAAATGACAAATTCCAAGATGTTTCTCTGGTGAAAATTCCGCCTTAAGTTTAGGCTATACCTCATGTGCAGTATGTACGTGTTGTGTAAGTACAGTACTGCTCACAGTATTTATTGTTTATTGTGACCTTGAGGGAGTTTATGGCATAAGTAGCTGATGAGGGATCACTTATTCAATCCCTGGCAATTAGATGATCCCAATAATTAAATTTTATGATCAACAGGTGAATAAATTAACCAGAGCGATTATTTCTAAAGCTTTTCATTAAACTTTCGTCCTCGTGTGTACTGTATCTAGTGCTACTTTAGAGGTAAGGGCAAAAAGGCATTACTATTGTTTTTGGTATAGGTCACCTGAGGTCACAGAGGTCACTCACCAAACCCCTCACTGTTACCTGAGTTCCCGAGTAGAGATATCTAGGTATATGGGTCTAATTTTCCTACCTGCTGCAATCACAAGTTGGGATCCAACTTTTTTTACTGGGGAGGGGACTTACTTACCATACTTATTGCCCTGGGTGTCTTCTGGAATAATATTTACCCATTCTGCAATTTTCTTGGGGTCTTCATCTTCAACAGCATAGGGATGATATTTGATATTCCAGTGACAAACTTCACCTGTAAGTTCACTTCAGTCACTCGAAAGAACTCTGCTATAATCTGTAAAGTATTGTACAGCACTGGTGTTAAAACAAAATTCTGTACAATACATGAAATAATGGATAATCTTAAATCTGATTATTCTAGGATTCACACTCTTGAAAATATGAAGATTTGTATTTAGTTTTTTAAAACTATAGAATCAATAATGCCATAGCTCAACCACAGTACAATGCTTGATATAATTGAACATTGTAGATGCTGTTCAAATCAAGTTTCTATTGGACACTTGCAGTCACAATACCATATCATAAGTGTTAGTTATTATGAGTGAATACTACTGTTTGTGGTGCTCATGAATATTAATCAGTCATGGGATCAGAGATCTAAATCTTGATAATGACACACATGATTTTCACTGTTTGACCTTCTGTGATTCAAAATGACCTTTAACCTTCAGTGTTAGAACACTATTTTTTAAGCCAGTAACTTTTTTTGGGAGGCAACTACATCCTGATTTTTTTTTGTCGACAGGGTTCTATATCTCTTCTACAAAAAAATAATCAGATTATTTCAACATGACGCGATTTGAGTTATTGGCTGTCAAAGACGACCTCTTTTGTACATCGGAGCAACTTAACAACTTCATAAATTAATATTGAGAAAGCTAGAACCCTGAAATTTGTTTAGGTGTAAGGAATTAATACTTATATTTGAAGTATATAACCCTGGCAGCTCTAACATGATTACTTTAGTAAACAATTTGCATCAAAGACCCTTCCTCATGCTGAATCGCAGCATGAAATAGCAACTTTAGAAATGCACAACTTGCAAATATATTATAGTAATAGCATTGTAATCATTATTTCGTAGTTTTTGGACTAGACACAATAAACATTGAAAGATTAAGTACCGTGAAGAAAGGGTTTAGGAGCACTTTAAAAATTAAAAATAGCACACTTTTAGTGAAACATACAAAAAATTGAATATTTTGACACTTTTATGTTGACCTAACTCCACAAGACAATGTTTATGTAGCCTAATGTTTTATATTCCTGAACTATGTGATAGACTCTATAAGCATATGTAATATCAAGAAAATGCCAAATGCCACGGTGGCGACAGATTGAGGAATTTCAGTGAGAAAAATCAGCCAATTGTGAATTAATGTAACTGAAATTTTCAGAATTTGCTTATTTTATGATTATGGTGTTCTAATCATACACAAAATTTGAAAATTTTTGGAGAGGGTGCAGCAACAGCCATCTGTGATTTGACAGGGAATGTCCCTTTACCATACATTCAGGAGTTAAAGTCCTGTAGGGCCTAGCCTATTGACTCAATTTAGAAAATTCCTAATGACTGTTTATTTTGTACAGTCGGTCTGCTCACTCTGTTGCAGAGGTATGTGTAGCCTACCGTAACATTAGGGTCTACAATTGCAAAGTAGTTAAACTAGGCCTAGCGTAGGCTATCTACTATCTTTTATTGGCCTAACACCGTATCATACTATTGGACACCTACTACTAGGCTAGTACTTAACTATGCTAGGCTAACGGCCTTTGGCGTAGCCTACTAGTACTACCTGCTTTCGTTTGTTTAAACGTTTCAGGTGGTAGGTCTATTAGATTAATGAATGTGAATGATACTTATTTATATACAATACACATAATATATGTTTATGATAACATATATTTGTAATCTGAGATTACCTCTTTATCTATCACGGTGACGATCAGTATACTGTAACTAGCTGGCTAATAACGTATGTTGTGTGTGAAGCTGCTGTTTATCACATAACATCATATCCATGTGCAACCGGCTAGCACCAGCGTTACCAGCGACAGTTGAACAAAAAACGCTAGATTTGCGAAAATAAAACCACCCTAGAAAACGCTAAATGGTAGTTTCCCTAAATTTCGTGTTGTTTCGAGTCAATTTAGCACAGATTCGTTGGATGAATGGTCACCAATCACAAAATATATTTTGAATAGTTGATATGAGTGATAGTCTGACCCAGAAAATCTGAAAAAAACAATGAAAATTTTCGGTAGGAAATTCCGAAGATTGGGCAAAAATACTCAAAATATATTTGGATGGGTCTCCAAGTAAGAATTTTGTTTAAAAAATCTGAAAAATGGTCTATTTTTGGTTAATTTAACTAGTTTTAGGCAAAAAAAGCTAGAATTACACAATTAGAAAAAGCGTACTTTACAACCCCAGAAATGACTAAAAACGCTAGATCTAGTGTAAAAACGCTAACGCTGGTAACACTGGCTAGCACTACTATTATACTGTACTTATCAACGCGTATAAACGTTGAACGCACGTAAGAAAAATATACAGACTGTACTGTAACATGCCCAAGAAGTCTGTTTTCGTGCTTTGCTTTTGGCGGGAACATAGTAACGGACGGTCACTACGGTACATGTCAGTATGTAAGGCATATGAGTACCAAAGGGTGTCACGCTGATTCCAACCTTTCAAAGATGTCATCTGACCCCTTACTACCTTAGTCTGACCCCCGTAATGATTATCTACAGGTGCCAGTTGTAAATGAGTATCAAAGAGTGTCACGCTGATTCCAAAGGTGTCAACTGACCCCGTCAAATTGTTTTGACTCCACTAGCCGGCTTATTGCTGGACACCACAGTGGTGTATTTTGACACCTCTATCGAGGTAAAATTGATGATAACACCCAAATGGTGTCAACATAAGAATGTGCATTCTCGGAGCGATGCAAGAATGACACTCTTGAAGGGGTCATTGTGAGTAACGTACTGTGGGTGTAAAATGCGTAAAAATGGTGTCTATAATACATATACCCTTGAAAAGTGTCAATTGACACCTAATTTTATTTTCAGTGTATCGTCGGTATAAAACACTATTGTACAGTCAAAATGTGCAGCTAAGGTCAATACCCACAACTCAGTGTGCATAGCAGCGATGGTCCAACTAAAGATAACAATGAATCACATTTCATTACTGTCTGCATTTTGTAGCGACAAGAAAAATAACTTTACTTGCAAGCAACGAAAAAAAAAAAATTCAGAGGACGGTACGCGATTTGAGGCTAGTCTTCAATGCCTTTTATAAAGAATATTCAACGTAGTTGTTAAAGAGAAAATGTTTTAAACGTCCTTAAATGATTTCAAAAAGCTTTAAAAAATCAATTTATTAGCGGTGGCATTGAACTTAGTGAATACAGCTAGCTCTTTAGAAAATAAATATGGGGATAGTTAAAAGGATGTTCCTCCTCGACAGAGCCAAGCTGAGATACCTGGAATGAACAATTGACCAGTGGGCATTAATTACGAGCAGGAATATAATTTGGTAGCATATAAATAGTTTATTTATTTCAGTATAAAGGGTTGAATAGTTTTCAGTTCGGGGATACAGTAACCTTCAGGTTTAGCAAGAATATAATCAATATTTATTTTTCCTATAACTATGACTTTAATTTCCGATAAAAGGTGAGGTGATGCTTCAAATGAGATGCTTGTTCACATATCAAAGAACCGATTTTTTTTTTAAATATGATTCTAAGCTTCGTCAAAGTGGAATGTACCATAAACATAACAATTGCCTGCAAAAGAACAAGTGACCGTTGGTTGCCTTAATATTGCCAGAAAAATTAAGTTACTTTTCACTAGGGTAATTGCAAGACAAGAAATTCTTCAAATAGTGTGACTCTTGCCGTAACGTTTTGCTATAAGATTATTTGGAAATGATGAAGTGAAAGTCGTTACCTGATAAAACAAAATAACTGAAAATCTGCAACTTCTAAGGAATTATATTTGACCACAATAGGACCTTGCTTCTTTCGCATATCGCCGGACCAGTGACCCTTTAAGCATATTCAAAGAACAACATACGCATTCTCGTTGCTCAAAAGTGGTTGTTACAAAGTAATTTACAATTCATTATCGGAGAGGTTAAGAACATCATTAACACTTAAGACTGAGCTATAAATACCATTACGCTTTATAAACAAATCTCAATTATTCAATTTCTAGGTTTCGTAGCCTAATGTTTAATCAACCTGCTGGAAATATCCGCATGTCTGCCCTCTTCATTACGCTACCGTGCGTCCTTCCCCGTAAAACAACAGTATATTGATTAGGTTTCCATTTTTTAATGGTGACATATTAACAGATATGACTCCATTTCAGCCAATCAGATGAATTTAATATCGATAGACAAGGGTTATAAAATCCAATATTACATCACGTATAATATGCACATAACTTGTAACGGCAATACATACATAGGTAGAAATTATGAAGATATCAAACTTGTGCAGGCTGCTATTTTTGATTTACATTGTGTTCTGCTTTTGCGGTAAGTAAATCCCTACTCTATCGACCTTGTAATGCTTAAATGTGAAACTGCTGTGTTTATGTTTATGTTTTTGTTATTGTTTTATATTCACAGATGCTCAGGAAAGAGCTGTTGCTGTGTGTCATGCAGGAAAAGGAGTTTCACCAGGACAAGTTACTACGTGCGAGAGCTCACATTGTGAACCCGTTTGCCTCGTTTGTGGTGACTATCTACTCAAAGGAGTAAAATGGATAATGGGTGATGCTTTAATAGCTCAGGGCGAGTTCACTTTTGGAGTTATCAGTGGCTCAAAAGTAAACAAGTGCCACGGGAATAGTTCCTCGTTAAGTTTTAGTTCATGTCACCAGCGAATAAATACTACCATTCGATGTGTGCTTGATGAAAACGTCTTGGCCGAATTTAGGCTGGAAGGTCCATCGAAAGGTAAGAACATATTTATTAAGGTAGAGTTCCCTCTTGTACGTCTCCCATTAGGGTTCGAATAAACAGTTGCTATGGTAAAAGTTCCTCTTTAAGTTTGAATTCAAATAAATCAAACCACTCGATGCTATTTCGATGGCACAACATTGGCAGAGTTAAAAAAAGATTGTACAAAAGTAAGCACGATGTTTTGTAAGCCTATAGCAAATTTATTTAAACTATTTACAGTCCATGAATTGAAGTTGTTAATAACTAGACGAAAATAGGCGTCTTCATTTACCACATATTTAATACGACAGGCTATATATTTGCCCTTCTTAAATATCGCTAATAAAATAAAGTAATTGAATATCAAAATTAATTCATGTGATATTTCACTAGTGTTATAGAGAGTCACTGTCAACGCATTTAAATTCCATTTTGCCAGACTTAAACGTATTGACGACATACTTAAATGAGTAAAGAAAGAAGTAAATGATGGAGCAGAATTTGGCTCTTCAAAATCCGAATTAAACACTATCATCTGAATTTCAATAACTGATATTCGATTTACCTGTAAAGTCAATATAATGTACGATTGGTTTTCATTCGACATGATCTAGTGGGTTTTCTTACTTAAAACAAATTTGTCTTAACACTCAGCCATTTTGAAAGGTTGATCTTGCGTATGATCTGACAACAATATAGACTATTACGTCAAAAAAGGACTAATCAGTTCAATAGGAGTTTAAACAAATGTAATATTTAGAGGTCATCAGAATAAATGATGCCTTTTTTCTTCTTTGCTTCAGAAATAGTAACCATATTTGTAGATGGCTATGCATACAGTGATCACATGGACATCAATGAAGTAGGGGGCCCTGTAGTGCTCCATTGTATTATACAATATGCCTTGCCACCCGTTACAATGGAATGGTTTGTTGATGAGAAGAAAGTATATACAGAAACCTTTTTAGATTATACGGATGGTACGACAAATTTTTCGATACCATTGGTTATAGATGCAAATAGCGTTCAACACTCTATCACCTGCGCAAGTTATGGAAATCATATGGAAAATATGAATCAACATATAAATGTTTCAAGTAGCAGGACAATACCAGGTGAGATACGTAGATCAATTCCTGTAAAATATATATCATGACTATTTAGTAAGTCCATGGGATATCCATCCCATGGTTTATACTTCTCGTATCGTACATATAATACTTACAGCAGTCGTTCGCTATGAATATACAATATCTGGCGACTGATATTCAATTTGCCAGGGTATTAACATTTAGGAGCTGTGAAATGTTTAACTAGTCGACGGTTTCATTGCCAATCGATTAAATTTATGGTATGGAATGGATACCATCATAATACCAAGTATAGTAATTAAATAGTCTAGAGCAGTTAGATCTCAAGTAATCCTCATCATAATACAGATTGCGTCTTTTTACAATAAAAAGTCTATAACAAATATCTCTTAAAACTTAGTTGATACCGTTATTTTATATAACTTAAATAATACCATGCCAACTAATCATGAAATAAAACTGAACAAAACTGCTGCTATTTGTATCATCCTCTGATTCTGGAAAGAAATATGTTCAAACAATGAATGCCGAATTGAGAGCCTCTCGGTTATAGTCAAGTGGGTAGATGCAGTTTTGTTAGCGTCCTTTCGCTTTACAGTAATTCAAAATATCAAATAATATGTTCAAACGATGCATGGAGAGCCTTTCAGTTATTGTCAAATGGTTAGTTGCAGTTTCGTAAGCTTCCTGCCTCTTTATTAGTAAATTAGAAATCAAATTGAAGTGTTTCCTTGTCAGAGAAGCAATAGACATAAGCGTTTGACACCCGGATATGTACAAACAATGTTAATCGTATGTTAATGACTTTGGGTATGACAGATATCGTGGTATCATCTGACGAGTGTTAAAAGGAAAATAAAATATAACTGTTAGCAGACTGCTTATCCACTAGAGAGCCTGTGTAATAGAATGTGTAAACGTAAGTTGGCCTGACGTTTCGATCCTAGCAGGATGTTCTTCTGAGACTAAATGACAACTAACAGTAACAGAAGGGACAACAACACACACATAATAAAGACAGGTTAATGAGCATGGTGAACACAAAGAGATATATGTAAGGAGATTAGTAGACAAGGGATGGACAAAAGAAAGCAACAGGGGAAGAGGAGAGGTGGGAGATAAACAGTGGAGGGACAAAGAGAGGATTAAGGGAAGGGGCAGGGAATAAACTGGAGAAGGACAAAGACAGATAGGTGTGGAGAAAAAAGAAAGAAGAAAAAGGAAGAGAGCTGTGAGAAGAGGAATGAGGGGGGGGGGGGATGGGACAAGGGGATATGGAGGAGGAACAGAAGAAAAGAAGAAAAAAATGTCCTTCCTGAATGTTGAGCCCATGAGGTTGAATGTTGCGAAGGCGTTGCATCCACAGCCTCTCTCTGCTGATTCGTACTAAGTCAGGGCGGCTACCTTAGGATTCAATCCCCTGTAGGGACATGTCGTTAATGGTATGGTTGGGAAGGTTAAATTGTTCTCCAACTGGAGTCTCAGTCTTCATGGTGTTGACTGTGGATCTATGACCATAGAATCGCTTCTTGAAGGTGGTTTTGGTTGCGCCAACATACTGTATGCTGCAAACTCTACAAGAGATCAGATAGATGACATTAATGGTTGTGCAAGTGGTGCGACCCTTAGTCTTGTGTGTGAGTTGCGTGCTGTGGCTGGTGATGGAATTAGATTCAGCAACGTGGTGGCAGCAGTTAATGCATCTCGAATTACGATCACACTTGAAATTACCATGCTGAATGGGTGAAGGGTTAGAAGTTAGAGGTGGAACAGCAGCACGCACAAGAATGTCTCGTAGGTTGCGTGGACGTCTGTAGGCGATGGTTGGTTTTTCAGGGACGGCTCGTTGGAGTCTATCTGAAGTGAGGAGAATGTTGTAGGTTGTTAGATGTGATTTGCTGAAGAGGAGGAAGATTTGGGTGGAAAGTAACAACCAGGGGGAGCTTGTAGTTGCAATCTTGTCCCTTTTTTCCCTTCACTGCCAAAGTAGATGATCTGGATAGGGAACGGACTCTCTGAATGGCTTCACGCACCCTTCTGGCACTATGGCCCCTGGCAGTAATGTGTGTTTGTCCAAGCATCTGCATGGCGAATGAAAGAGGAATTGTTAGAGCAAATGCCACGAAGACGAAGTGCTTGACTGAGTGTTAAAATGGTTAAACATATATTAGCGATGTAATTAATTTCTTGCTTTGCACTGAAATGTCCATCAGCCTTCTTTATCGTTCGTTTAATTACTTTCAAAATGCTCATATTTTCATATTTAAGTGGATAATTATGTAGCATGAACCCACTTCAACTTATCGTTAATGGTTTTTAACATTACTTTCAGACATTTTATAATATTAGTAGTTAAATACATATTGCCGCATTTTGTGCAGTATATATGTAACAAACAAAGGTTCAATATACAATGATAAAGGATATGCTTTAGTTTAGTTTCTATGTTCATGAAATCACTTTTCAAGAATAACTTACACACTTTCTGATTCATTATTGAAAAGTAAAGTTGAGGGATGATTATCTTCCGGCTACTCGTTTTAATCTGTTTCTTTAAGTAAGAGTGTCATGACGTATGTTAATGTTTAACATGAGAGCAATAACCTTCATAGGTTGGTGTCAGTTACAAAACACTCTCTTTGCTTGATTTTTACAGAACCTGTGCAGGCCACAAATAAAGGGGTGATTTTTGCTGGTGGAGCTGTGTTCATTTTGGGTTGCCTCTTAGTCTGTGCTTGTTTCACAATCAAGAAATTTAGATGTACGTAAGCATACGCCGTAGACCTCTTAAGTTAATGGACATAAATATGAAAACATGTTAATAATATAAACTAACAACGCTAAATGGTCATTGTATTCTATAAAAGAAAACGTCAATTGAAGGTGAATGTATAGCATTAAACAATAGAAGTGTTGGTATTATTTTGCTCAATGAACACTGTGCAAATACTAATGATCGATACCTATCATGTGTAATCGTAGCTTTGTAACGACTTACAAATAACCGTGAGGTGAAACAGTATCCGTATACAAGCAAGGGATGGGTCTAAAAGCTTATAATGCAGAATATGGATTGGTTGTTACTTAATGCTATCTTATTGTCATTTTGGAAGGACTGAACAAAACAAGAACATTCCTTCTTTCTATTTCTATTTTCAGTAACAAGAAATTTGCAAGGGTAGGTCGCACAAAACATGGTGAAAAGTTTGTTCATTTTCTAGCAATAATATTCCACCAATTTAAGATTATTTATGGTTCGTTATCTATGTTTTGATAAACAGTGCAGATACATTACATCATTGTATCCTCGTTGGTTTTCATATTTTTATTTGTTTTAGAAATCAAAACATCTCATCAAGTTGTCAAATGAACGTACTAGATAAACAAGTCTTTGATACCGATCAATCAAGTAAGATGTTTTTCAAATTTTTCGTTTTTGAATTCGAGTTATGGAGTTCAATGGTTAACTTATACTAATCATGTTATTAAGTAGTAACTTGACGTGATGGTAACTACAACTTCGTACAAAACAATCAATACACAGTAATAGCATTATTTGAAGTACATGTTTGGTCGTATTTGATCATAGCTTGGTGCATTTGGTTACCTTTACACCAGGCTGAAAACACGTTCAATGCATGCATATGCATTCCTTTCTAAATATTATTAAATATACATGTCTCGTGTAGGTTATTACACAATTTGTTTATACTGACGTATCAAATCCTACATCACCTTACAACGATATAAATGAATAGAAGCGAGAGCAAAGCAGTCCTATAACATAGAATATCGACTTTATCATTAACAGTTAAACGACAAGATCTACTGACAGAAGGAAGGTAAGCTGTTTGTTAGTGTCCAATATCGTGTAAAAATCCGAACATATTTACATACTGAATGTTACATTTATTATGATAATAACAGATACTAATCGTTGGTATAGTTCATTTATAATTCACTGTATGCCGCATTATGACTGCATGTGTTACATTTCATGCTAGTCCAAGCGGTGTCGTCTCTGATTTCTGTAGCAGAAAAGAATTACCAAAGATACCTGGGGACGAGGAAAACTCACAAAACTCGCACAATTCTGGAGAAAGTGAACCTAGTAAGTTAAAATCAAAATAACGATTAGTAATTTGAATACATCAAATAAGACTTGTAAGAATATATTTGATATTGTCAGAATCCCTTTTATAACATTTGCCAATAAAAATGAAATAACAAATATTATTTATTTTAATCAACCGCCAAGAAGTAATTTTTTTTATGTAGCAACTGTCCATTTGTTACAACTGAGAACTTTAAATGCTAATATTTATAAATACTAATAAATACTAGTTTAGGTTATTTGTTGCTCCTGTTTACGTAGTTTGCATATTCCTTAGTTTTAAAATCTTTCTTGGCAGATTATTATTCTACAACAGATGTCATATCAGAAAAAGATTCCAGGATGTTGAATGAGAATGACATCTCCATCATCATGAATATGAAGATGGGAAAAATCTACAAACGATGGATGGGATCTGTCAATCTTGCCAAGGAGACCAACAAATGTGTTGTAATAACAACACTGACAGGTTATGCACATCATAATAAGAAATTATTATATCAGATATTATTTTATGTCAGATATTAATATAAATCAGTATATAACGTTCGCATCGTCTTGTTGTGTGCTAAAGTAAAGGAATTGTTAACAAAGATATCCACATTTTATTTCAGGATATGAGGATATTAAGTGGCTTTGTGTAACAGTTCCTGCTATATATTAGGTAATTTGTTTGGTTTCACTTTGTAGATAAACTGATTAGAAAGAAGCAAATTCATTGGGAGGCTTTCATCAGAAAATGTCTTGATTTGCCAGCGTCGAACCATCTAGTGAAGATCGAAGCAATATCCATCCAAAGTAGTGAGTTGCCATTTCTCATACTTTCTAGATAAAGTAGCTGTTATTAATCATGCCATGTTGTTATAACAAATCATAAGGAATTTGATTTTCTCACGGACGTCCATGCATCCGTATTATCTGTGTTGCACCGCAACCCTTTCTTTTTCCCCGGGTGTGATGAATATCATCTTAGGAAGGATACCGAATAAACAGCGTAGACTTAGAGAAGCTGGTATGATCTTCTTAAGATAGCAAGACGATCAAGTTACACTATTACTAACATGTCAAAGAGCTGATACCTTTCTGAACAGACAGTTACAGGAATAGAAAACATAATTCAACATTGTTCCAAAACTTATTAGATTTCTGATACTTTGTACTATAAAAAATAAATACGTAATCATTTTGTTTAGTCTCTTGTATTGATTTCTTTGACTCTTTAAGATAAATTGTTCCTTATAAGTGAGCACCTCGTTTGTGAAACTATGCAGGATTTCTTGTCACGTGATACTAAAGATAAAGGGGACTACTACTGTTGTAGTTCATTGTCAGTTCCTGACGTCATCAAACACGTAGCGGGAATTTTGGAAGGAATGGACATTATTAAAACATTCGGGGTAAGTAATAAAACGAAAACCTTTGAATTGTACAAGCAATGACCAAAATAATGTACTATTACCTACCCGTCTTCCGTTAAAACATTGCTATTAATAAACATCGTTTTCAATCAATAACGAGGGCTTGTACCTATTCGCCCGTGCATCTTAACAGTACCTGTTTATTTTGCTTCTTTGGTTAGTTTCTTCACCCTGGCCTATCAATCAAAAAGGTTTTACTAACCAAGGAAGGGCAAGTCAAATTATTTGACTTCTGTCTGGCACGCGATGCTCCGAAAATAGCCGCTCTTAAGAAGGCACAGGTAAGATAAATGGTGATGCCACTGGTCTGTCTCATAGTCCGGCTCATTCATTTGTTTACATCAACTACGAAATGAACCATATATATTTACAGTAAGCATCTATAAAATGTGTATACAATGTCGAAAAAGTAGGGAAAAATCCTAACTCTGTAATAATTCATCAATGCAGTTGGTTTACACGAAGAAACGTATGTACGAATTAAACTAGGGAAATGTTTGGGATAAATGGATATGTTATGTTTTATTTAACATTAAGGATAAACTCGGTTAGCATATGTCACGGGTAAGGTAAAACTATTTGCTGGACAACGTAAATACTCGAGGCGGATGGCGTGTGTCTTTTCTATGAGTTTTATTTACTCCTCGTAACCAGGGGCAAAAACCCTGAAACACAACGTAAAATGTACGCATTGTATAAACAAATATTTCACACAAATTAGACGTTACATCGGCAATATGAAACATATCAAACATGCATTGATCTCGCTGTATGATCCCATGATTTTACACCTTATTAACACTTATCACCTATTTACAATATGCCCTCCCTATACAGACATTCGATACTAACAAACTTCTCAAAAATATATTTTATATGTGCTTTCCAATCTCTAACATATTTCGGCCTCGCTACACTCAAATAAGAAACAAGAATACGACTAACTAGTTGCGTTCCCTCTACTGCATAGTAAGGTTTGATTTAGTATACATAAGAAAATGAGACAATTACGGAATTCGGTCAGTTTCCGGCTTTTTACACGTATCGGTACGTCCTTTACGATATATTACAAGATATATATATATATATATATATATATATATATATATATATATATATATATATATATATATATATTGCCACGAATTCACCAGCAGGGAACTGAAGTTGCCCCTACATATACTATATCAGGATAGTGAAGTACTGCGGGCTAACGTCGCCCAACGGACATCGTGTCCAACTGCAACAAGTAACTGCTGTGGTGCACCCAGCACCCTTGCACCAAGTATACTATACCAAACACGAATACCACGCCCTGACCTGCTTACCCGGCCTATTCATACCAACCCTTTACCTGCATTTTATGCAAATTAATCTATACAAAGACTTGCACAAATTCCATTGATGCCCGTCGAGCAATCAGTGAATTAAACAAAGCATATACTAGAATGTCGTATGTTACTAATTTGAACTTCGTGAGCAACACAGACAACAAATGAATATTCATCAGTAAATTTATACAGCTGCACGATAGTCGTTAGACTTGCGTCAAGCATACTCGTGACACATCCCCCTTCTTAAGATAATTTACGAGAGAACATACAGAGTATAAAACTTCCTTTTCTTTACACAGAATTAACTTATATACAAAACGAGCTCAATATTCTATAACCAGCGAGTTACATATAGAACATTCAACATATACTTCTCAAGCTGGGCAACGACTTAAAAAGTCCGCTCCATAGTTCTCTGAACCTTTGATTGCCTTAATTACAAATCTGAATGGCTGAATACATAAGGCCCATCTAAGCACTCTGCTGTTCTTTATCTTGGCCTTATTTATGTACACCAACGGATGGTGGTCCGTTTCCAACAAAAATTCAACCCCGTACAAGTAAATCTGAAACTTTTCCATGGCCCAAACAACAGCTAGACATTCTTTCTCAATGGTAGCATATTTAACTTCTCGAGGCTGCAACTTTCTACTGGCGAAACATATTGGGTACTTTACGCCATCCTCTTCCTGCATGAGTACTGACCCAACCCCTACATCCGAAGCGTCACATCTAAGAATGAATGGTTTCGACATGTCGGGTAGGTGCAAGATTGGTGCGGAAGCTAGCCTAGATTTTAACGTTTCAAATGCAGCACCCTGAGAAGAACCCCATTTAACCCTGTTTGGATTAGAACCTCGCGTGAGATCAGTTAAGGGAGCTGAAATGGCCGCGAAGTTTGGTATAAACCGACTATAATAGCCAGCAAGTCCCATAAATGATCTCACTTCCTTTTTTGTAGTAGGTATCGACGCATTTAAAACCTTCTGCACCTTGTCGGGCTGAGGGCTCAAGATCCCTTCCCCAACCACGTAACCTAAAAATTCTAACGATGAGTAACCAACAAAACACTTTGTTGGTCGCGCTGTAAGTCCGGCGCTCCTAAGACGCTTAAGCACTGTTGCCATCAGTTCTACATGACTATCCCATTCTGTGGAGAACATTAATATATCGTCGATGTAGTGAACAGTGATTTGCAACCCATCAAGCAGCCTGCGCATCATACGCGTAAATACGGCAGAAGCGTTGACAACACCAAAAGGCATGACTTTGAATTGATACATTCCTTGATGCGTTACAAAAGCTAGTTTCTTTCTCTCTTCTACGGCAACCGGTATCTGCCAATAACCTTTTGATAGATCTATTTTTGTAAAATACTTCCCCTTAGATACCTTTGCCATCAAGTCCTCAACACTGGGAATAGGTTCGGGGTCAAATAAAGCAATCTTGTTAAGCTTTCTAAAGTCAACACAAAACCTGTTTGACCCGTCTTTTTTGCGAACCAACACTATTGGCGATGCGTACGGCGAATAAGACCTTTCAATAACATCAGTTTCTAACATGTTCTCTATTTCTTCCTCTATAACCTTTTGCGTACTCAATGGAATTGGATACGGTCCACTTCTTACAACTTCATCCGTTACCAATGGCAACGTATACTCAAGTAAATTCGTACGACCAGGAGTATCGGTTAACACATCTCTGAATTCAGACAATACAAGCGAAACCTCTTTTGCTTTGTTTTTCACATTGACATCTCTAAAACATTCTTTTGATTTAGAAGGAGGTAGTACTATGATAAACTTATCTGTTTCAGAATTATTTTCCTTAATGATCGCGCAAGATCCACTCTGCTCCTCTAACACACTCCCAGCTGACGTAATATCAACATTTCGATCGGATGTTCGAACAAAATATTTCTTTAGTAAGTTTGCGTGAAATGTTTTGAGTTTTTCCTCTTTGTTGACTCTATAGTCGTACTTGCCTACCTTTCCTACAATATGATAAGGCCCTTTCCACTGCATAGTTAGCTTGTTACTGTCTGTAGGTAACAAAATTAGAACTTGGTCATCGACATTGAATTTTCGATCACGTGCCCTTGCGTCATAACATTTCTTGTATCTACTAGACGACTTGGCCAGCTCGTTTTGAGCCAAATAACATGTTTCCTCAAGTCTTTCTTTCAAATCGATCACATACTGATAGGTAGTTTTAACTTCTTCCTCCTCTATTTCACCCGTCCACAAATCTTTCAAGATACCCATTGGCCCTCGGACCGTCCTCCCATACAACAATTCAAATGGGGAGAATCCTAGTGATTCTTGGGGGACCTCACGATAAGCAAACAGCAGGGCGGGTAAAAATCGATCCCAATCACGTGGTCTTTCAGCAGACATACGCCTTAACATTTTTTTTAACGTACCGTTAAATTTCTCAACCAAGCCGTTGCAAATTGGATGGTAAGGTGTAGTGGTTAGTTGTTTGATCTGCAATACCCGACTAATCTCCCTCATGAGATCGGAAGTAAACTGACTTCCCATGTCGGTCAGAATTTCTTTGGGAAACCCCACCCTAGTAAATATCTCGAGTAGAGCTTCGGCTACACGCTCTGTTTCAATAATAGGCAGAGCAACTGCCTCTGGGAACCTCGTAGCATAATCTACTAAAGTCAATACATATCTATTCCCTCGATCTGACACTGGAGCTAACGGACCCACTAAATCGATAGCTACCCTATGAAACGGAGTGTCTATGAGTGGCATGCGTCCTAACGGTACTTTGGAGATTCTACCCTTCGAAACCGTTCTCTGGCATATATCACAAGACATACAAAACATTTTCACATCGTTTTGGATACCAGGCCAATAGAAATTGTTCGTGATCCTATCGTATGTTTTTTTGACACCTAGGTGACCCGACAATGGCGCTTCGTGGCCCACACTTAACACTTTGTTTCGAAACCTTTCAGGCATCACTACCTGACGAAATTCTTTGTCACCTCTTGACTTCGCCGACTTGAATTTACGAAACAATACATTATTTACTATCGTAAACCTAACCTCATTTCCACCTCTCGTCATTTTGACATTACCAGTCTTTGCTATGTCATACAATTTGGCAAAACTAGGCTCGTCTTTCTGAGCCTGTATCAATTCTTCTCTACTAATATCTACCTCCTCCGACTTTGCGGTTCTCAAAGGCTTGAGAGGTTTCTCCCTTTTTTGCTTTTGAGCTCGGGTCTCGACAGCACCACTTACAGAACCTAAATCCTTACCACTACTTTCAAATTGAGGGGGATTCCAATTCGGGTCTGGGTCCTGTGGTTCTCTGACACCATTGATATTTCCCAGAATTAAATCATATAACGGACTTTCCATTACTAGAGCCTCCACTTCTCCCTGATAAAATGGCGTATCAACAGCAATAACAGCAACTGATACGTCACGTACTGTACCATCAAGAAGAACACAACGTTTGTTTACACCTGTGAACTTTGAAGGGTCAACGAATTTCCTCCGAGCTACAACCGTAGTGCAACCTGTGTCCCTTAATACCGACACCTTTGACAACCCAATGTAACCATCCCTCACAGGCATACATCCATAATTGGTTTCTACAGCACTTACTTTAGGCAGACCGTGTTTAACATTGTCCTCCCCTACCAGTAATTCGGAGTCGGTTTGACAAGCGGCCGCCCTTTCTTTTACCTCTGCCTTAGAGTCACTACCCTCTGACAAACCTGCACCCCTGTCATAGCTACGACCTTTTGAGGCATATGTACCCCTATGTTTCTTACAATCGCGAGAAACATGACCCACGTCGCTACAATTATAACATTTCTTGTTCTTATTCCACTCCTTGCCTTTATCTACCTGCTTTTCAAACTGTAAATTGTGGCTAGATTCTTGTTTTGAAGAACATTTCTTGTCCCACTGTTTACCCCTGGCGTCGACATAACGATCAGCCCTATAAGCCATGTCTTTGACACTAACAGGTTGTCCCTCTTTAACAAATATACGAAGATCCTTAGGACACATACTATAAAATTGATCTTTAACCATGAAGTCTAGCATACCTTCATAAGACTTAGTCGTATTGCTAAGGTCTACCCAGCGTTCCAAGTAACCTGTGAGTCTATCCACTAATTGGATGTAGTTTTCCCCTCCTTCAAGCTTTGAACCTCTAAACTTTCTACGAAAACCATCGGCATTCATATCATAAATACAAAGTAACGCTTTCTTAAGGATGTCATAATTCTTAGAATCATCATCGGACAATCTTGAATAAACATTAAGGGCTTTGCCCGTTAACAAGGCACTCAACAATATGGCCCATTCTGATCTGACTTTTCCTGCCGCGGTTGAGTACCTCTCGAACCTTTTTAGGTATGAGTCAATATCGTCTGTTTTTTCGTTAAAACATGGTATCTCAGGCTTTTTGAACGGTGACATTTGCGGCGAGCCTACATCCGGTTTTCCTGAGGACCGCGTCTTCACGTTTTCCTCTGCAATTCTTAGTTCAATTTCTTTCAACTCCTTTTGATGTTCTCGCTCCCTCTGTCTTTCGTCCCTTGTCTGTGCATCCAGATTCTTTGCAAAATCAATTAGCGCCTGCCCTTTGAGGTCAAGGCTTTCTCCCATTTCGATATAATTTTGAAACTCTGCCATTTTAGGCAATTCTGTAGTGACGAGGGACACGAAATTAACACATAAGATCAATGAAATGCGAACAATAATAATCACCTCCTTCATCCCAGAACGAGCTCCCATAACAATTAGAGTAAAACTTGCTAACACCCAGTTCGTTCGTCGCTTTCTATTGTTGACGAGAATGACGCAGACGTCGGACGGCTCGTTTGGCTCTGTCGAGGGCGCTCGCGGCCCGCAAAACGTCAGACGAAGTTTCTGATGCTTAGTGCTATTGGTGGCCCGACGATAAACGACCAGACGATTAGATTCCCGGACAGGCCCCCAAATGTCACGGGTAAGGTAAAACTATTTGCTGGACAGCGTAAATACTCGAGGCGGATGGCGTGTGTCTTTTCTATGAGTTTTATTTACTCCTCGTAACCAGGGGCAAAAACCCTGAAACACAACGTAAAATGTACGCATTGTATAAACAAACATTTCACACAAATTAGACGTTACATCGGCAATATGAAACATATCAAACATGCATTGATCTCGCTGTATGATCCCATGATTTTACACCTTATTAACACTTATCACCTATTTACAATATGCCCTCCCTATACAGACATTCGATACTAACAAACTTCTCAAAAATATATTTTATATGTGCTTTCCAATCTCTAACATATTTCGGCCTCGCTACACTCAAATAAGAAACAAGAATACGACTAACTAGTTGCGTTCCCTCTACTGCATAGTAAGGTTTGACTTAGTATACATAAGAAAATGAGACACTTACGGAATTCGGTCAGTTTCCGGCTTTTTACACGTATCGGTACGTCCTTTACGATATATTACAAGATATATATATATATATATATATATATATATATATATATATATATATATATATATATATAGCACTGGATTGGTATTTACGTTTACTTCTCCAAGTTGGTGCTTAGGTTTACCTGAGGTGAAATGATTGGATCAACTTGAAATTTTACATCAGTATACCTTATGGTACTAGGACTGCATATCAGTCGTTATAAGTTGCTACCTATTTTTTGGGTCATTTGGCAAGGAAAAATCCAATTGGTCAAACCCTTACGGTAAACCTAAGTCTTGCTCTCAAAGTATATCCCCCAGTTGGTATATAAGTTGACCTGACGTACAGGCATCCGTAGTTTTCTTGACAGCCGCAGTTGCCTGTATTCAGTGTATACGCTCTACACTGTGTACACTGTATACGCCAGGGCTAACGCTAAAGCATACCCGTAGGCTGCATTGCATGCAACCCAATAACAGTTTCGGCTAATATAAGATGATGTGTAGTATCTGTTCCCTGCCGATGTAAGGGGACTGGGCTTGAGATCGGGTCAGTCGTTCGCCGGGAAGTTTGGTTTTCGTGCCCAGGTTCTTTCCTTGTTGACTTTTTCTTAAAAAAGTACCGTTAACACGAAAACGTCTCACCAACAACTTCAGGTAAGGTTCCTGAGATTAGTCAAAGTTTGGTGTTATTAATAACGTTGATATTATAACGTTGTTGCATACAGCTTCACGTTATTTGTTCATACCCATATTTCAATACTATAGTCTAGACTAGCTTCTAGCCTAAAACTTGTAAGGCCTAGCCTACGTTCGACTGTAGCCTAGGGCCATAGTCCAAGTCCTAACACTACCTTAGCATTGGGTCAAGGGTAAACTGGTCTGTAGTTTGAGCTACAAATTAATACCAACTGCCAGAGAAATTAGATTTCAAGTAGGTCAGCTTAACTTCTTAGCCTACTGTGCATGTACAGTATGTATCATATACTGTATGGCCTTAGATTTTGCTGGACAATTATGTTACTGTACATTGCCCTAATCATGACCAGATACTGTAGCATGGTGGGCTTTTAATTGACGCACTTAAGGATTTGATCAATGATATCTATCAAGGAAAAATCCAAATTACTCAACTGTATGTGTTTTTCATATGTGTAGTTCCTCAGAAATGTTCTGATCTCAAAATATTTAAGGTTCTGTGCTTATGCACCGTACAATTGAGCAGAATTTGACCACAAAATGTCTGCCGTGTCAAGTTCTTTCATACCCCTAAATTGACACATTTGTCGATAAGCTAACTGTAGTGTAGGCCTTAGTATACATCCATTGACTTTAGATGCTGTTTGCTATGCTCTGAGCCTCTAAGCTCTGACAGGTCATGTCCCAGAGAGTAGTGTTATCATATTGAGGTAATGTTGGGTATTTTAAGGGTGTAAGATTTCCAAATGGCCAAAAAACGTGCAAAACTGGGGGGAGGGTGTTAAAAGCTTAAAATATACCACAATTTGGTCAGCAAATACCTCAAATGGATTCAAACTCATGAAATATGTAATTCTGTTTGACTGCAAAAAAATGTTTAGGTGGCCTGCTGTATCGTTGCTAGTAATAATTTAAGGTGCGTCTATTACAGGGGTGCGTCAATTATGAAGCCTTTACTATACTGTACAGTAGCAATGCCTAGATTATTAGAGACTGAAGTCACCATGCAAATGCAACTTACAAGTAGCCTGTATTGAATAAGAGATGCTACAACTGCTATAACTTTTCAAAAAGTTCTTGGAAGTCTTTACTCTCCAAAATATTCTCAGACATTCTAAACACCACTGTACTGTAAGATGTCTGAATATCCCAGTGAGGGTATCAATAAAAACAGTTAAAGAATATAATACTAGAAAATCCAGCATCAAATTTGGACCAATGCAGAATACCTTTAATTTAAGTCTCTCAAGTGATGCATTGTGTTTCAAGTGTCTTATTTATAACTAGCCAAAATTTGTACAAAATAACAATGCCATGCATCCAAAAGGTTATTGAGTCAGTACATTTCCATAATGTAACTATTACAAAAGCTGAGTGCACCTAATTAAAAGTTAACATCCTCCAAAAATATATATAACACAAAAATTTGATAAAGCCTTCTATCCCCTCCCTTGCATATACTGTAAGTCATTTTGTTAAGTCTACTTAGATCCACCAAGTTGACTAAATGTGCAATATTCAGTGTTAAAGATCTGAGCTCTGTATTGGCCCAAAATATATTGGAGAGAAGTGTACAATAAAAATTGAAATAATGCACATCTTCACTCTGACCATTTGATATTTATTTGATTGGCACTGTTAATGTTTTCTCAGACAAATTTGATGATCAACATTCTCAATCTCAAGATGAATGACAACAGCCCACTATCCAAGGGAATAACACTGTACGATGTAGCTGCCATGCAGTGAAAAAGTCAATATTGGAACGGTTGCAATCATAGCTAGAGCACAGATGCCGCCTGGGACAGACTGATGTGGTGACCTACTGCATCATTGACAGCAAAATGGAAGATATTTTCTGAATTAACCAAAAAGTAAGTTAATATTCTGTAGGTTTGACATCGCATAAACTTGATACCATAGGACTCTATTATCTCAAATACGAGTAACATCTGAGGTAATTTATTCCAAAGTTATGGAATGAAGAAAGAAACAATCAGAAGGGATGAAAACTTTTGTATGATCTGGTTAATGTGGTGGTATCTTTTCCTCTATGTCCATAGTATTTAACTACACTAGAGCTATATCCACTCTCTGGTTTTTAATCTTAAAGGTCAATGCAAGACAACACCAAATTGTCAGGCTAGGTCCACATAAAATGTACATGCATATTTAAATTTTGAAACCTTTACAATTGGTAAAGCTTGAATGACTTGCAATTTTTAAAAGCACTTGCTATTGTAGGGAGCTGTTTCAGCTCCAATTGAATGCATGGCTGCATAAATAAAATGTGTAATGTTGTATACAAGGCAAGATGAATCAAGAATTAATGGGCCCAAAATGGGATGGATAAACGAATTGAAATTTACAGTGAAAATAGTATATATGAAAGGTTGTGAGATGATTAAAATATTGGCTGAATTACAGGAGATTTAGTTTTGTAAAGCAGTTCATTGTTTTCTTCATTTGTAGAGTGTGAGGTCATGTGAGGTCTAATCGGTAATCGCAAAACATTCCAAGCTATATTGCGTGTGCTATAATTGGGACCAAATCAGCATATCTTTAAGAGAAAGCTTTTCTTTTTGTACCAACAGATGGATAGATCTACAGGCTAATACAGCAAAGGATATGCTCTAATTAGAAATGCCAGGCAAGATTATCACACAGTTTACAGTGGGGTGAATACAATCATCAACCAAGCTTTTCATCATGCTGCACATAGTGGTATACAGTAGCTCCTTGTTGGGCTTATCAATTAAAAGCTTGCATAGAAGCCGATGCCAAGCAAAGCAAAAGTATGTCCTGTAAATCGCGAACTAGATTCACACATCTCATGTATATCCTCTGGGACACAGCACATCTTTCAATGGAGTTAGGAAGTTGCTGGGAATAGTTGTTGGATTGGCACAGTAATGTAGTATTTGCTTCACATAAATGCAGAGCAGTAACAGAAAACTAACTAGTTCCAGGATATGTTACACTGTTACACCATATAAAAGATAGAGGAAATTAATAGTATAAGCTTCAAGCAGACAGAACCAAGAGAATGCAGACCAGTCTTTATGGGAAGTCTTCTACATATTTAACTGTATAAATGGACTCATTCTTTTGCAATGTACCTCTTGAAATATTTTAGTTTGGTGACATTGTGGCACTACATGTTTTTGTAAGTATTAGGGAACATTTGCAGCTGCTTGTCAAGAACATGGAACTTGTTATACAACTGAAGTGGTCCTGATGCTTAAGTGTTGAGGTTACTGGATATTTTGCTGCCTTACCTTGCTTTAACTGTTCTTAAATGCATTTCTCATGTTTTAAGATGTTTTAATTTTGTATTCCAAACAAGATCAGCAAGCCATAGTACAGTAATTTTCAACAACCACCACACAGATACTTGTGCAGGACTAAGGGTATTTGTTAAGCAGATTACTATTATAAAAATCTTTCAAACTTTTATCCCTCAAAATCTCCAGGGGTACACTGCATTGTTTCTGAACCACAGTTTCACAATTCTACAAGTGGGGTTCAGGGGTTATGCTATGGGAAAAGTTTACAATGTTAGGCCTGACTTAATTACTGAAAGCTTGTGGTATTTTATTACACCAAGAACCAGTTTATTCTTTAAACAAAATTAAATTATTTCCCCTCAAAATTGAGGGGAGTGAATACAGCAAAGGCACATGCAACTAGCACCAATGTCATGGAAACCTAGTGCAGCCCAATGAAACATACTGTAAAACCACAACACTTGTAACTATAGGTATGAAATTGTACAATCCAGGGGTATAGTGTATAATTTTGTCCCTCCAAGCATGGAAACTCCATGATATTGTGGTAATTTGCATTGGTCACGGTATTAGATACAGCCTATACTGGTAAGTCTAGATAAATACTTGAGGTATAAGTTAGTTCCCAAAATGTTTCTCATGTATGAGAGAGGTCAGTAAATTGAGGTCATGAAATAGTGCAAGTATCCTGGTTTATGTGAAATAAATCTTGTGGAAAATATAAACTGGGATTGAAAATACAATCAACTGCTTGAATATGATTGTACAATTTTTATTGTGTCTCGTCTTTTAATATCATGCTAATCTCCACTACTGTATGTGTTTGGTAATAAGCCAGATTTCTGGGTAGAAGTTTAAAAAAACAAATCGTCAACAATTTTTATGAATTTTAAGCAATCGCATTCACTGCCTCTATCTCTGTTTATGTTTTGAGTCAGCAACACAGTATACTGTACAGTAGTGAAAAGAAATGGACACTTTCTGTTGTATTCCTGATCAATTGAAAATTGTTTGTTGTTTGACTGTAGCAGTATTCCTCTGAGGAGTGAAAAAAAATAAACATACAGTGAACAGTTGCAACTGCGCATGCATTTATGCATTACTTAAATTATGTTCTGATGCAATTCATGTAATATTCACTGTCGATTTTAGTTCAAAACTGCCAGTATACCATTAGTTCCTGAGCCATAATTTTTTTGCTTTAAAAATCTGGCTTTGAGTGTATAGTATTTTGTCAAAAACATAAAAGTGGAGGGGCTGCTTATCATCATTCCCTGAACAGGCTTTACCCAATTTGTTAACTACAGTATAATGGTAACATATCAAAATGTCTGGGGGACTTGCCACAGTGCTGACAATTTTCAAATATTTCCATGGTTCCACCAGGGATGTTAGAGATGGACAAACAACATTTGACCTTTCTTTAACGTTTGTTTCGTGCCGACATTAATACTGTTTTTGGTCCAATACTAATACCTAAATAGGGTGACAGGACAAAATCCCCCAGAGCCAAAATCCCCCTGGACAAAATCCCCCTAGGACAAAATCCACCCAAGCCAAAATCTCCCCAAGCTATAAAAAATCCCATCAATTCTTTACAAAAATGTGTCATCCTGGTCCCCGTTATCGTCATCCAATACCGTCATCCGGTACCCTCACCAGTATTTCCATTGGTACTCTCAGTGGTACTCTCAGTGGTTCCCGGACCAGTACTCCGACCATACCCCGACCGGTACCTTAATAGTGAGCCTGACAGTTACCCCCACCGGTACCCCTCCCTGACCAGTACCCTGGACTGTACCCCGGCTCGTACCCCGGCCGGTACCTCGACCGGTATCCCAACTGGTATCCTGAAAGGCACTCTGACACATACTCTGACACGTACCCTTACTAGTACTGGTACAATAAACAGTAATTTGACCAGTACCTTGACCGGTCCCTTAAATGTCACACCATGGAGCTATATCCCATGGCCACACTAACAGGTAGCCTTGCAATTACCCTCAATGATCTCCCGACCAGTCCCCTGACCAGTATCCGGACTGGTATCCTGACCAGTACCCTAACCAGTACACTGAGTGGAACCCTGACTGGTAGAGTGACCAGTATGATGAACGGTACCCTGACCAGTCACGTGACCAGTACCTTGACCGGTACCCTCACAGGTACCCTAACAGGAGCCCTCACAGTAACACTCGCCAGTACCCTCACTAGTACCCTGACCAGTCCCCTGAACGGTACCCTAACCAGTGCAATGTCCCATGCCTTGACTGTCACACCTGGGCCATCCCTGGTTGTTGCAGGCAGGCTTTGTATGGGTCAGGGGGATATTGTCCGGGGGGATTTTGTCCTAGAACCCCTAAATAGCACTCAAAACGGATAATGGTACCAGACGGTACCTGTACATTGTCTGCTAGATTCATACGATGTCAAAAGGCTAGAACATGCACTATAATACTGTTATCAGTCGTGAGTAGGTATATACCACACTCATCTCATATCAGTATTTGTTTCTAATGTCATAACAGGCAGTGGCGGAGCGTCCATACAGTCAGGCGGGGGGGGGGGGCGGGGGCGGACTCAAATGTGAAGCTGGCGCCCTTTTCATCTATTCACCACTTTTTACTTATTCGCGATTATTTACTTTTTTTATTGCGCTCTCATCTACCTATTGACATTTGTCACATTTTGTTGGCGATGACACCTATACCTAAAGGGTCATTTCCGGCGATATAGGGAGTATCTTTACTCCAAAGATTTCTGTACGCTCTGCGCCAACCTGTGGTGGCGCTCCGCTTAGATAAAGTCGAAAGCGCCCGTACAGACCTTTCTCGCCCCTCTGACCAATATCCCTAGCTCCGCCACTGGCTCCCAATCTTCTTCCCCGTCAATCCGTCTAGTGTCCCCCCCCCCTTCCCCAACCGAACCTCGTATGTTAAAGGAATATCTAATGATTAGAGACACTTATTCTAATGTTAAATCAGCAAAGAGCAAGCAATAATGATTTTATCACTAAGATTTTTTTTAAATTTCTCAGTTACACCGTCATTTAACTTCCCACTCAATCTTACACTCCCTGATACTCTTCCATCCCAATGTAGGAAACTTCATCGTTACACGCAGCACGCAACAATCTTTGTTCTACTTAATTGATCCTAACTGAGTCTTTCAACTTAAAAGCATATTTTTTCCAAATAGATTAGTGAAAGTTACACAGTTTAATTAATTAGAAGCATCTCCTTGTTAAAGAATTGTATTATCGGCGTATAGTCTTCCGATAAGCGTAACTTAGGGTTGAAAGAAATCAGTGAGAGCAGGCAGTAATGATATAAACTTACATATATATATATATTTTCAAATCTCTTATTGAACGAATTATCAGCCCCCTGGTTACATCGTCATTTATCATCCCTCCCCCATCCTGCCCTACCCTTCTTCACCTCACACACTCCGCTCTATGGGGTTAAAAGAAATCAGCGAGAGCAGGCAGTAATGAAATTTACTTACATTAATGAATTTTTTAAATCTCATTTAGGACAAATTATTAGGTCCCCCTGGTAACATCATTTACCCCCCCCATTCTCCCCTTCCCTTCATTACAATCACTCTCTTACACCTATTATATTAGATATCCTTGCAAAGCGTGATGAACTAGGTCCCTCATTTATCTAATGCGTGGGAGGAACTCGAAACTTTCTTCCTTATCCGCATATTCCAAGCTTTCTCCAAGAAAAGAGTTACAGTACCTATTACCCAGATTTTTAAAAATAGCCTCCCTCCTCAAAAAACGTGATGATCTATGTCTCTCATTAATCTAAAGCATGGATGAACTACCAACTTTAAGCATATTACAAAGTTTTTCCACAAAAGAGCTAAGGAACCTACTACACACAAATTATGTAAATGTCACTAAACGGCATCCGTAGGGACATCGTTTTTTTGGTCCACATTTGAGTTTCCATCATATCTTTAATCTGCTTTTCATACATATCTTTTATTGTGATTGTTATGATGACCACATCTAAGGACTTTTGAGTCGTATTATTGTATCCAGTGGAATTGTCTCGCTGAGATATAAAAGGATGAATTTTCCGTACGTTTTCACGGTAGGCCCCTCTGTTCAAGGTCAATGCACGACTATAACATTAGGTCCACTAAGTGCGGATATTGGTCTCCATTTGCCACTATTGCAGTAAACCCAACCGAGCAACGTGTCTACGGTGTCTCTTAAAAGACAATATTATTAACAAGTTCGAAAAGAATTTTTAATCTCTTTGGTGTCATTTTAAAAGTATTTCTGATAACATTACGTACAGAATTCTTTTATGACAATGATAAATGACCGTGATAAAACCAATTTCAAGATTACTAGCGATCAATTCGCTCAATTTGTTTCAAAAAATGATTGAAAAGTGATATGAATTCCTTCTCATTCATTCTTTTTATTTGAGCATGTTGAACGCTTGCGATAACATGTCATTACGAATCATTGCAGACGCTCACCTAAACCGTTAAAAAATACCGTCCCTCTCCCCCTTCTCTTCCTACACTGAGCTCCCAACAGTGGCGGAGCGTCAATACAGTCAGGGGCGGATGCCCCCCCCCCCCCCCCAACGGACTCATATGGACTGCTGGCGCCCTTTTCAGCTATGTATCACTTTTTTTACTTATTCGCGATTATTGACTTTTTTATGGCGCTCTCATCTACCTATTGACATTTGTCACATTTTGTTGGCGATGACACCTATTTATTCTTCGTTTATCTGCAAATTAGCAAGGCCCGGAAAGGGTCATTTCCGGCCATATAGGGAGTATCTTTACTCAAAAGATTTCTGTACGCTCTGCGCCAACCTGTGGTGGCGATCCGCTTCGATAAAGTCGAAAGCGCCCATACAGACCATTCTCACCCCCTCTTACCAATACCCTAGCTCCGCCACGATAACAGGAGTGACTTTCCATATGTTATTGGTAGGAAATTGCAGGAATTATTGGAATCCTCAATGAAAACTATACGTAGGTAGTCTTCTTTGCATGGGGATTGAGTTGTGTAGGTGTTACACAAAAATGTAGATATGCTTTCTTTATTCTTGTGGAAAGCCGCTTTCACTTTGATATCAGATAAACCTGTGGTACATGCAGTGAAGTAGCCAGGATTGTTCCAGTGGAGGGGGTGGGCGCTTGGGGGGGGGGGCTTGACCAATTCCTGGGAGGGCGTCTTGTTACTACCTGAGTGGAGTGCCACCATGGGTTGGCGCTCAGCGTACGGGAAATTTTCAGCTATAAAGACCTCCTAGATCGTTGGAAATAACACTTCCCAGGCCTTGTAAGCTGCTCTAAAGTTTCACAACATCCTTTATTTTGAGATCCCCATGTCTTGATATGGTCATCAAATAGTTTAGAGAAATAGAAGAAAAAAGACAATCTGGTAAGTTGCTTTGAAATATCATGACATATCTCGGCCTATGCGCTATGTCACGTCAGGTTTTTCAGCAACTATAGCCTACTGCCGGTCCGCGGTCGAAGGGTCGTTCATGAGTGGTCATCATGGAGATTCGATACCATGCAGACCAATGAATGATATATTTTTCGCACATGTAATTTTTTCGACACCCAAAATCCCAGTGGGCGGGCGACAAGCTTTCATGGGGCTGTCGCCCCCACCCCCTCCCCCCCTCGTGGCTACGCCACTGGGTACATGGTGCCGAAGCACATATCTTCAAAGTACTGTCTCCAACTTTCAATTGTTTCAAGCTACTATGTGACCAAAAAGAAGTTCTCAAGATGAAGTTGCAGATCTGAAAGGACCAGTAATTTTACTAGGAAACCTTTCGACCACGTACACCTTTGAAGTAGGATAGGATTACACAGTATTTGAATTCTTCATCGATCGGCTTGTATTAAATTAGCTGAAACTCTATAGACCAGTCTTGCAAGGTTTAAAGAAATGGCTCCTTACATAGTTGGCATGATTCAAATTCATCCAGTGCAAATTCATCCAGTGCAAATTCATCCAGATGCAAATTCATCAATATAATTGGTCGAGAACTTGCTAGAACAGTAAGCTGTCTGAATTAGCATCTTCAGATCGAATATGGGTTTGCTGAGTTAGGGAGCAATATGTTCGAAGTACAAGGACCAACCAATGAACACAATTTTAACATAAGAGGCAGAGATAAGACACTATAGCAGAAATCATTATGTCTTCTTTCTGTTTATTACTGATAAATGCAAATATTTTCATTAAAATCAATATGAAATTTCATGTTACTTTCAGAAATATATAAACAAAGCAACTTCTACAACTTCAGCACATTCACATTCATGCTATCAGCTAGAAAATTTACCATGAGGCACATTTTCTATGAGGCATTGATGTGAATACCACTGACATAACTTGTGCTATTCAAATGGATAAAGGGCTTGGTCAAGTCATGAATAAGGCTCTGCCCCATATATTGCACATGTACAAAAAGGGTTACTGCTGTACATGCAATACTTTTTTGATGGGGGAGAGAGGGGTGGGGGAGATGTGGTAACATGTTGAAAAGACCACATCCTTTAATTTGTCATTTTTCTTTTGAACATATGCAAATGTTCAAAAGTAATGAAAGCACTTGGAAATTTCTGAAAGAGATAGGCAGTTGTTGCCCTTGCACTGCTTTGAAGTCTGCACCACTGTAAATATTGTTGAAGGAGTGGAGTTCTGCGAATCTCTTGATAGTCAAGTAATAAATTTTTCTTTCACTGTTTGTTAAACAGCTCCTAGCAGTAATATGTATTTACACGACATTGTATCTGAGGTTCATTATGTAACCGCTGTTTTCTACATAGAGTCAAATTAAAAACCAATGTTAAACTTGTTCACCTGCAATGGTCTAAATTCAGAAAGTACATCAATATCATAACTCTTTTGCATGTTGTATAACGGTACTGAATTTGAAGTGGATTATATTTATCAATGAATATAGCAATGTTTTGGGTAAAAACAATTAAAGCATCCACTTGAACTTCATGTGTTCCTTGCATTGTTTGCTACTTCCTCCTATCTAGATTCGAAAGGGACATATAGATAAATGCTCAATACCTCAAACAACATTATTTAACCTTGTTTCCCACAAAAAAATGTTCTGTCCCAGTTTCTGTAAACTACTCGGGATAAATGGAGGTGTGGGGGGGGAGTTGGACAGGTTGTATTTGATGTTGTATTTGACAATAAAATTCACCTTCCCAAGGAAGTAATACAGTTCTTTAAGTAGCATTTTATGAAGGACCTACAGTATGTAGCATATTGGAATGTTCATCAGATTCCTCATTTTATAGAAACATCTGTGTTTATTGAAACTTTCCTAGGATGTTGCCAACAAGATGCAGTTGAAGTCTACTGTACCTTGTTGTCAAAGGTGGAGCTCACAAAAAGTCCTATCAACTAGTCTTATTCAAGCAGTGGCAACATATGGGAAAAAAGAAAAGCAAAATATGGTACAATTTTGTTAATATTATTTTGAACTATTTATCCCAACACCCTATCCTCCTTTTAAGACTTTTGCAAGCTTGTAAACCAGTTACAGCACTCATGCAACATGATATGACAAAGGTTCATTGCCAGAACATGAAACTAGCAATTTGGAGTAAATTTGTTAAAAGAATGGGGCTCAAAAGAGCTTAAGAAGTCTTTTGAGGTACATTACTTGTTCTGATAAATATATTAATTGCCCTAAGATTCAGCTATTAAAGCAGCTACTAGTCAGATACTAGATAGTATGGGATCATGAAGGTTTTCAGATTTTACCTATATTGGCCTCAAATAACCTTTGACTTGGCTAAGAGCACTCAGCACATGATACACCTGCATACAAACTTCCATTCATCATTCCAATATTGAACTATCATGTTAACATGGCTTTCAGTTTCAGATATCTAGTTATCTCACATGGGCTTCTGCTATACTGTACAAATTTATAGAATAGTACTCAATGTCAGAAACCTATATGCACTGCATATGACTACCAACTTTTCCTTGTTGAGTTAGATGCTCTATGTTACTCTACTGACCTTGAGTAGCCTTTGACCCTCAATGAAGCCAACACCTACTGAAAATTCCATTTTAATTATAAAATTAATGAAATGATTCAGAAAATACTTCATCAGAAAGGAAAACTATTATAAACACTTCTGTTCATACTGACCTCAGCGTAAACAATTTATAGACCAAGAACATATGGTATAACAAGGGCGTAGGAACCGGGGGGGCTGGGGGGGGGGGGGGGCGCCAGCCCCCCCAGTGAAAAATGTGGAGGGGCGGAAGTATCATTCCGCCCCCCCGCTTCGCAAGTCAGAAAACCCCTTTTTCATTTCCAAATGAGAAAAAAAATCTCATTTGGGGCACCAAATTGCATCTAAGGCCTGGTGAAAATACAAAATTAAGTTTACAAAATGGAGTGGGTGTTAAAGTGTGCTATATTGCACCAAATTGCATCTGAGGCTACCTGGAAATGCAAAAAATTCCAAAGGGGAGGGGGACACCCCCTCCCCTTAGACCCCTCCCCCAGGCCGGCCATCAGTCTTCAGCCCCCCCACTAAAAAGTACCTTCCTACGCCACTGTGGTATAATAACTATTAGCTAACATTTCTTCCTTCTACTCTGCAATTTTGAGAGAACAATAAGCAAAATTGATACTGGCAAATGTAACATGGCAACAATAACAATAATTCACAAATGATGATGACATCAGAAAAAGTAGCAACCATGACAATGATGATGATTTGAAAATCTTAATGAGCAATCCTAAATGTAACTAGAATATCACTTTTAGTAGAGCAGGGTTCTCACAAGCCCGTTTTTACCTGGCGGTGGTCGTGGTTTGAATATGATTTTGCCTCTCCCTGCATGGTTTGAAAGTTGAGCGCCCGGGCTGAACATTTATGAACCAGGAAAAGCTTGCTGCCACTTATCTGGTCCGAAAAAATTATAGCATGAGGTAAATTTCCTCCTGGGTGCATAATTATCATAACAGGTCAAGAATTTTTACCAAAGGTGATCATATTTGAATATCTGGAGTCGGCTCAGACTTGAAGGGTTTTGGATTTGGCTCATACCAAGTGGACTCGACTACAGCTCTGCCATAAATATAAAAAGATAATGGATTGTTAATAATTTATTATATGATGTTGAGAAGGTAGAGACTTAGAAAGTTAACTCCTAAATGTAATGGATAGCATTAAACTCTTCGTTTCACTAACAAAAGGATTCTCAAATACAGTACTAGCAACATTACAGCTGAAATAATGGCTCACCAATACGATGCAGTGAAGAAAGGGAGTTTAATAAAGAGCATCCCTCAATGTAATGACTAGGATAAAACTCTTAGTTTCACTAACAAAAGGATACCACATGCAGTACCAACAAGAGGGATGCCCATAATATTGAGGGTCCAATAGACTTAAGGTTTGCTAGACCCAACACCCCCATTGTGGGAAGCATTATTGAGCGTCTAGTTAGCATTTATTGGGTAACTGAAAGTATTGAAGGACCTTGGTGACTCCCCTCCCAGTAGTTTTATAACATTTATGAACCAGGAAGAGCTTGCTGCCACTTATCTGGTCCGAAAAAATTATAGCATGAGGTAAATTTCCTCCTGAGTGCATAATTATCATAACAGTTCAAAAATTTTTACCGAAGGTGATCTTTGGTATCTGGAGTCGGCTCGGAATTGAGGGGTCTTGTATTTGGCTCAGACCAGATGGACTCGGACTCTGGCTAATTGGACTCGACTACAGCTCTGTCATAAATATAAAGAGATAATGGATTGTTAATAATTTATTATATGATGTTGTGAAGGTAGACACTTAGAGAGTACTCCTAAATGTAATGGATAGCATTAAACTCTTCGTTTCACTAACAAAAGGATTCTCAAATACAGTACTAGCAACATTACAACTAGAATAGTTGATTACCAATACGCTGCAGTGAAGTAAGGGAGTTTAATAAAGAGCATCCCTCAATGTAATGACTAGGATGAAACACTTAGTTTCACTAACAAAAGTATACCACATGCAGTACCAACATGGGAGGGGGGGGGGGATGCCCATTACATTGAGGGTCCATCAGACTTGGTTTGCTAGACCCAAAATCCCCATTGTGGGAAGCATTATTGAGCATCTAGTTAGCATTAATTGGGTAACTGAAGTATTAAAAGACCTTGGTGTCTCCCCTCCCAGCAGTATAACAACTGGAATAATGGATTGGTGAAACAATGTTTTATTTGATACAGCGAAGTAAGGGAGTTACATGAATAATAGTTAATGCAATGAATATGATTAAAATCTTTGTTTTACTAACGAAAATTATTCTCAAATACAGCAACATAAGAATTTGTATAAATGGATTATTAATAATGAATTTTATGATGCTGTGAAGGAAGAAAATTCATTAACAAATTTTAATTTGTATGCTGCATGTCATATACCTGTCCAGAAACTAAAAAGAAAAATTCAAACTCATAGAATGCACCGTACCTGGCTCCAAGCAATGACATATAAATCTAGTCCTCATTGTATCTACAGAAGTTGTTTGTCCGATTTTAATCGAAAGCCTTTCCTTTCATTGAAAATTTTGATCTTCAGTAAAAATATTCTTCTGTCTGCAGATTTTATTGATGACAGTACTTCCTTCTCTTGTGGAGAATTCCACCAGCTCTTGTTAACCTACAACAAACCAAAACAACATTTCAATCATATGTCAAAGTTTCACTGAAGTAAATTTTCATGTAAATATTTTTTAAAGCCTCACATTTTGATAGTGACATTGTTGCAAAAGGTACAAATAAACACATCATAATCAAGGTTAAAATGTGATGGTGTGCTAACACCTCAAGTCTTTGCTTCACAATCCTACCTACAATTCATTCCAGCCTGCCAGATGGCAGATTTACAGTACATTTGGTTTTCAAAGACTACGCATAAAGTCATTTCAATTCTGATACCATTCTATGATGGTGGAAGTAGCAAAGTAAAACAAAAGGTTTGGCAGTGGACTTGGTGGGAAGTGGAAAGTCTTTCTTACATTAATTTGTTAGCCGTTGCCTTAGATCGTTTACAGTATTTGAAAATAAACAGCAAATTTTCATCATCTTTGTTCGTGTTGAAACTTAGTACAGTAAATTTATATTATGTATAGTGTGTGTTGATCAGACTTAGAGGATATTAAAGGGAAGGCTTTAGAAAACTAACTTCAGGTCATAGGGATTTAAAATATATCTCACAGTCAATACTTACTGAATATTAAAGACAACTGGGGATGTTTGCAATATATGCTTGTGGGAGCTCCTTATTTCCATATAAGCCATTTCTAGCTGCATCCCATGGTCAGCATGAACCAGCAGCTCCAAGTTACAGTATTTTGATATCCTGCGTCGACCTTGAAATTGCAGCCCTGTACTTCTTGCAATAAAGTGGAGCATATCTGCTGTGGTGTTCTCATTCTGCATTCATGCATTCCTCAAATTGTGCCAAATTTAAGCCATCTTTTCTGACAAGAGAATGAACATAAATAAGTCCAGATAATTGTTTCATAAATTGCAAGTGGAAGTCTTGACAGTGCAGTTCCCTATTTGATGTCAATACTTAGTGTACATGTTGTCCAATATTCATGTCAGTTTAGTTAATTTAGCTATCACTTTTTTCATGGAAACCGCATATGCAACAATTGAGAAAAATGCCACACTACTAAGTTTGAATATTGATCTATTATTTGGTATGTAAGTTGTACCCAGGAATTTAGCATGCAATCACTTCAAGAGATTGACTGAGTATTCATGCATGGTTCAATGCCTCATCTCGCATGCAGTTCATTTACTTAAAAATTGCATGCACCCTAGACTATGTATACCGGTACATTTAGTCCCTCAACGTATCATTTGGGGTTTAAGCTCAGGACTACTCGTGTACACAGACTTTGGCATTATGACTGAGTTCATTTTTAATGTTTGGTTTCAATGATGTTGAAACTTTCCACTCACGATGGCATATGTGTGCGTGTGCATTGGTAGGAGTACTGTGTTTGTGATCCTAGCTTGTAAACACAGTTTCTCATGACAGTAAGCTTTATTGGACAGATCTCATAGTTGGTACAGTATGTATGTATAGATGCATCACAAGTACAAGAAGCCTATTGTTTTTGGTGAAGGTCAAAGGTACTTTAGGTAAAAATGGTCAAATTGTGAAAACTCAATTTGAAGCATGGATAGATCTATTTATTGGTATGTCTAGGCCAGTGGTTGGGTCAACAGGGCAAACTTGTTAAAACCTTATTTAAACCATACATCTCAAAGCAGGGTACACTAGCTTGCAGAGATACATAATGTTTAGTATCATGTTATATCGCTACAGAAGGCTTTCAGTGGTCTTTTTAGATCCCCAACTGTCACTTTGAAAATGTTGTTTATCACAGTTCTCACAGTTTTTTGCTGTATATTATTAAGATACAATAAGTTGTACATGCAGCCTACACATATACAGTAGCATACATGTCAAATTGACAAATTCATAAAATGAAACTTATTACATAATGGAAACCATGTGCAGTGCAGTTTGCATAATGGTGATCTATTTATACACCCAACCAGCTAGTATCGGATCATAGCAACATGTTACCACATGTATGCATTTAAGTGTTTTGTCACACAGTACAGTGCTAACATCATACAAGGGAGTTTTATTTGTTCCATAACAACTCTGATCATAATTGCCTGTTCGTGCAGGGAGTTGTAATGGAACAACTCTCTGGTTTGTGCTATGGACATGAGAACTATTTAGTGCCTGTTGAACATTAGTCTTGTGCATTTTCATGTTACTTACTAACACCAAATTACTGCACACAGATGGTCATTTTTAAAAGTATGAAAACTGAATACAATCAAGAGCTTTTATTTGGACATGATACCCAATATGAAACTACTTTAGTTGCACGTACTGTATGTATGCTGGTTTTTATCATGAATGATTTTTATAGGAGCCATGAATTTTTTATTTTTTATGAAGTAGGTCTGGATTCCCTTGGCATTATAACCTGATTGAAATTTAACCTCTGTGATTGCACTAATATGTGAGACCATTGATCAACCTAATTAATAGCTTTTAATGATGAAGACACAGATAACAATTTCATAACTCATTAGTGTGAACACAATGCAAGGTTCAATGAGGTACTGTTATTTCCTTAAAATGCATAGCTGGTGGTTTTTCAACATACTCTAATCCTTTCAAATATGTTACATTGAATCTTTACACTTTTCCATTGATATATCACAGACTGTGTTTTTTTGTTATGGGACTCCGTAAAACTGGATCAAACCTAGCAATTTTGGACAAGGAATTTGCTCTTTTCGCAAAAACTCCTAAGTGCTCAAGTGACTGTACAGTAGGTCACCCTGTGAAGGCATTGTGGGACTTTGTGGAATACTTTTGATCAAGCTATTACTTCAGCACTATTAACACTACCCACATCATAACGTTAATATCAAAATGCCTAAATTACTTAGCCATGATTGCGTTGTTATTCTAAAATGAATACTCAATTGTTTACCTTCAGCCATGATTCATCCCATAGGTGCAGGGGAAAAAAACTCATGTTACAAAAAATTGTTGTACACTGCTACACTGAGGCCCTATGTGACTTACTGTAGTTCTCTGAATCAGAACCAATGACACACCACTACTACTGTACACACAGGGCTAAGTGATGCACACTTACACATATAGAGAATATTGTGGGGACGAATATTGTACTGAGACGGGAAACGTTTTCACATTTTTTACTTTTGTAACTCGTTTATGGAATCTATCAGGGCCTTTCTTTTACTGTAGTGTTCCGTTTGCTTGTGTATCTGTTTTTGTGGAGTTGTGACTTTCTGACTGCCTTATTTTATGGCAGAGAGATTGAGACATACCCAAAGATTTATATTTTGTGAAATGGTTCAAAATTGCATCGCACGAATGCAAGTTCTTTCATACCCCTAAATTGACACATCTGTCGATAAGCTTACTGTAGTGAAGGCCTAAGTAAACATCCATTATCTTTGGATGCTGTTTGCTATGCTCTGAGGTAATTTTGTATTTTCTGAAATGGACAATAAATTTTCTATCTATCTGAGCCTCTAACCTCAGAAAGGTCAGGTCCCAGAGATTAGTGGTATAATATTGAGGTAGGCCTAGGCCTAATTTTGGTTATTTTTAGGGAGTAAGATTTCCAAATGCCCCAAAACATGCACAAACACAATTTGATCAGCATATACCTGAAATGGATTCAAACTCATGAAATACTTAACTCTGCTTGGCTGCAAAAAGTTATGGTTGCCTGCTGTATAGTTGCTAGTACTAGCTACAGTAGTAGTAGGCTAGTATAGTAATAGTAGTACTAGGCCTAGTAGGCCTAGTAATATTCGGAGGTGCGTCAATTATTAAGCCTTTACTTTAAAAGATCTGGAAGATCACCAGGCTGCAAAATGTGTAGGTTGACCAGTCTGTTACAAGTATATACTTTAATTTATTTATCATATTTTATATTCCGAGTATCAGCAAAGGCAGTAGCAGGCAGCTGTGATTTACCATAGCCAGTAATACTGATAGGTCTAATTTAGGGCTAACGTTAGGCCTAGGCTAGTCTACTCTAACTCTAACCATGGTCTTACTTTATTTGTGTTCAGCATGAAGGTATTTACTCTAAATGTTATTAATATATCCGGAACACTTTTAAGGAATTTACTTACAATGCATATACTCCACCAAAGTTCCAAAGCCAACTTCAAATGGGCAACGTTTACGGTAACCTGCGGCACTTTCCTTCGTAGACTACATGGCTAGGCCCACATAAAGTAACGTTGAATGTAGGCTATTGGGATAGCAACGATACGATCCGATCGACTGCCCTGCCACCGAACACAAAAAGAACTGCTTATATATGGGGGCGTTGTTTCGGTACGTGTAAATTTGCCAGTTAAAATAGAAACTCTTATTTTCTTAAATATCCCAAATTAATGGAAGAAAACATACAAACACGAAGATTTCAGTGTAATTAGAGGAACCTGTAAGTTTCGGAACTATATATAGCCGCATTTGGTCAAAATCGAGGTGTATAGTTGGGATCAACATATATACCATGTTCGTAATTCTGTTATATACCCTTCGGAATTACCTCCACTTTTGAGGGGATATTTTACCCTTTAAATGAACGATTTTTTTTTTGTAACTTCGGAATTGATAAGTTTATGAGGTTTTCTCTTAACTCGAAATAATCATTCCTAAAAGGAAGTGAAATTGATTGAACAAGAAGACCCTAGACTTAGGTTTACCTGGTGTCAGGTAAACCTATCCCCGAGGTAAACCTAAGTCCCAGCTATCATGCGTTGAAGTAAACAAATATACCAATGTGTATATATATATATATATATATATATATATATATATATATATATATATATATATATATATATATATATATATATATATATATATATATATATATATATATATATATATATATATATATATATATATATATATATTGCCACGAATTCACCAGCGGGGAACTGAAGTTGCCCCTACATATACTATATCAGGATAGTGAAGTACTGCGGGCTAACGTCGCCCAACGGACATCGTGTCCAACTGCAACAAGTAACTGCTGTGGTGCACCCAGCACCCTTGCACCAAGTATACTATACCAAACACGAATACCACGCCCTGACCAGCTTACCCGGCCTATTCATACCAACCCTTTACCTGCATTTTGTTCAAATTAATCTAAACAAAGACTTGCACAAATTCCATTGATACCCGTCGAGCAATCAGTGAATTAAACAAAACATATACTAGAATGTCGTATGTTACTAATTTGAACTTCGTGAGCAACACAGACAACAAATGAATATTCATCAGTAAATTTATACAGCTGCACGATAGTCGTTAGACTTGCGTCAAGCATACTCGTGACAGCATACAGCTATTGTCCCCCTAGGTTTCTATATCGTCATAATAAAGTTAGCAAACAAGGTTATTAATTGTTTTAAAGAAAATTGATTACAGGGAAAATTAATGTATGAATTTCTAAATTACATTATAAATCATAAGTTATTTGTCGATTTCACTTGATGAAAATGGCTCCATAGGTGATAATTTCATTTACAAGTACTACTTTCTATTGCTATTAAATTGTCCAGTCAGGATCCCTTTACAATCAAATTTACTTTACAGTTTTGGAAAAAGATGTTAATTATACAAAACATTGAGTTATTTAAGGAAAGCAAAAAAGCCGTTGTAAGTTGTAACGTACAACTAAAGTAATATTTCTTGAAACGACCTTGTTATCAGATTTCTACGGTGACTCTGAACCAATTTCCACCTGAAATGTTACTGTTGAATCAGTATACAGAATCCAGTGACGTGTGGTCTACAGCAGTGGTAATATGGGAGATTATGGCAGCAGGTAAAAAAGAATAACAAGTCGAAACAAATCTTAAATAATAATAATACAAAAACATTTTTTGGTTGGCCTAATATTTATGTTATCAGTAAATTAAAATGAATATATTTACTTTCAAGTCAGCCTCAAGATACATTTTCTACATAGGTACTTCAATCATATAGGATTCGCAATATATGCAATTCTTTTAATTTTGAGTGATACTGATTGATAAGAAAAGAAATTAAGAGCAAAAGTAACGTGCTATAATTGTTTTTAAAATGCTTAGTAGACCTACATAGTAAGTCTATGCACTAACGAACCGATTATATCTGGTAAACTGTGTTATATTATTAACCAATTCAGTGCATTCTACTTATATATTACATGTTGTACATATTAATATTATGAATGTTTCCACCTTAATTAGGAAACCCACCATTTCCAGTCGACCAGGAAGTTAGATTTAACAAGGAAACGGTCACACCATCAGTACCCTGGCCGGAGAAGTATTTACAGATAAAGTTAAGACCCAATCTTGAAACTTGTCAAATTATCGCTTTCCAAAATACTTGATAGCAACAGGACGTGCAATGTTTTATTTGAAACAAATATTGACATATTGTGTATTGCAGCTATATATAAAATCAGAGTGCCTTCAAAGTACCTCCAGCCAAGAGGACACAAACCCAACCGTTGTCATTGGATTACTCCTATGGGGCTAAGAGAAATCGTTACAGTGTTATGCTTGCGAGATATCGTAGTTTACAAGTAGTGCCTGGGAGCTGCCATTTCGTAAACCAGTGATGTCATTACCACTAGATCTGATATATTTTTCTTTCTTTCATATTTCAAGGGAAACTGCTATAACATTTTAATTTTCATTTCATTCAATTATTTGTTTATTCACAACTTTACAAAAGAGACACAAAGAACATATATAAATCAATTACAAGCTGTGAAAGGAAGTGCATTAAAAACCATGGTGGACTTAAGAAAATAACGTAGTCCCTTGTGCGAAAAGAAACATAAAAAGTATTACATTTCAAAATAACTGACCTCTCCCCACTGATATCCCTATCTCATCCCGGTCCCAAAACGAATTTTTGTTCATGTAGTTTGTCATGAGCAACTGTCAGTAACAACAGTATCAGTAACAACAAAGAATTCAATAATGTAGCAGCACAATAACGTAAACAGTTCCTAAAAAGCTTACTTTAATATGTCATGGTATTTAAATTATAACATTGTCTTGTACAATGGTAATGACAACCAGAAAATGAAGCAAACAATTATTGAAAGAGTGAGTTTACAAGTTATTACACGATCAATAAACAAAAGTAGCCATTGAACACCAGTATTGTATCCCATTAAGAGGCTCAATAATTTACATTCAGTACTTAAAACCCCATCTTAATTACAGAAAATAAACAATGTAATAAGCCAAGAAAAACGTTAGCACTCGAGGACATGAGGCTCGGTGATGTCATATTTTAGCTTGATCAACTCTTCTGGATACACTGTAATAGAACATTACATGTTGTTACATATACCTAATGGAGCAAGTTCTTCTTAGCTGCCTGTGGAATGTGATCGGCACAGTATATCCCTAACACCTATACTAATAAGAATTGTTGCGTTGGTAAGTTCATTATTTGTTTAGAGCTATGAAGTCCCCATTCAGTGTTTGAAACGAGTTTTACTTTAACAAATACTAGCGTCCAGTAAACTCTTGAGAAAACCTAGCTGACAAAATGATACCGGAAATATAAATTAATCAATGCGTTGATTCGTTTTACATGCAAAATTAAGACTACATTAACATTTCTGATTCAGTAATTGGAAATTTCTCCATTATTTTCAGAGATAAAATCTTGTTCGATTGCTGGAATCATAACTCTTCTCTTCGACCTTCTATTCATAATTTGAGGGGAACGTTCGTTGCTGTAAGTACCCCGGTAGTACCCCATTACTCATCTTTAGAATAGTTATGATAAAACAGGTGATATAGTCAGTTCATGGTGTTTTGAGGCTTTTTAGTATATTTATTGGAGTGTTTAAGCTTTTTATTTCTTTTACAATTCCGAATTCAGTTCTGCTTATGGTTTCTGCCTACATGAGCTTTGACAAGGAGTGCCTTTCATATTGTTTATATACACTCACTGCAATGTTACAATGAGTCATATGATGGATGTGTTGTATGGATATATTAATTTACTAAAGTGGAATGCAAATCTTCAACTGTACTTCACGAGCGGTTCCTCCTTTTTGTAACTGGTTCTCGGATCTTCATGCGCGCCAAATAAACTATCAACCACAGTCCTTGTGGTAGTGTGAATGCATGTCTTATAAGTTGTTTATGACGGTCTTTTAAAGACGTTTTCCTATGTATCTCGTTTGCAAATATCTGAAAATGATCGCTTCATTACCACATTGTAAGTCATAGAACCCGTTTTCTTAAGGAGACTTTAGTATCATACCAATCAGAACAACTCATATAATCTTTAATTATATTGTATACATAGCATTATAAATACCATGCTGCCAACAACCTCCAATAAACGCACATATATATATATTATGTCAACAGATATTTGAGAAATTAATGGCGGACAGTTCTTACGAAATACCGATACCTACGACGTATTTACCTATGAGAGCCCATCATACCGCTCAACCTACCTATGCAGAACAAATCTACAATGCTGGAGTGTGAACTGCAGTAAACTAGGCTTTGTAAATCATTGGTGAGCGTTTCTATACCCAGACAGCCCCGAATCCTGCTAGAGTTACCTTCTCGGAATATTAATGTTCTGTACATTTCATGTAACCTTGACCACCCGGATGCTGTATGCTACCTATGAAGACATATTACGTGCAATACAGTTGAATCAGGGTGTTGTTTCATAACAACTTCCTGGTTGAATTACATGCAAAGATGTTCTCATTGTTATCAACATGTGCGTAAAAATGACAGACAATTGCCATGTCATGTTTTATATGTATTGCATAACACGGAAAAATAATTATTAATTCATGCCAGTATGACATATTAATAAACATGGAATAATTGTGTACCTAAACATTAACAATGTTTACGTTACTCCTCCTAGATTTGCGACAACTAGCTGTTAAAGTGAAATGTCCTCTGCTTATTTCAAGTCAGTGTGATTAGCTCATCGCTCCCATAGGAAGGATGAGATATTGTAGTTCACTTGCCATATACAGCTATATCGGTTGCCATAGCAACATTTGTTATGGTAACGGTTAATTTACCTGATAACCTACTCTCTTAGGCTCTGGAAGTATATGACTGAGGGAGGGGTCAAACGTGTCCGTGTGTATGCTTGAGTTGGTGGGCGTGTGTAAGTGTGTCAGCAAGCAGTCTAATAGAACACTTTATCTCCAGAAGAACACAATAAATGTACATTATTCTTGGTATATATTTATCAGTTAAGGGTAGTATATGATCATTATTGTTTTTGGTGAAAGTATTATATTTGATGCATTTACAACTGTTATAGCATGGTCTCATTTGGTATGATTTTATAATGGTGATACTATGCAAGTACATATTACCTCAGCATCATTACATTGATTATTCAGGAGTGGTTTAACAGATAGAAATCAGTGAAATAACGCTTATGATATATATATTAATAGGCTAAAAGCTCATGTTGGTTATTTGTAAAATGATGGTGTATGGTGCCTGACCCTACCCCTTCATCGGTAGACTATCTATTGGAAATGGAAGTAACACAGCATGTGTCACGGAATACCGCTCTGTGCTAGTATCATATACTAACCTAAAGCTCATCAAATATTCAATGCCGATCCCTTCGTTCCATATCATCAACCCTCATATAGTCCGTGGATGGAATACATGTTACCAATCTTAAGTATTATTTCAAACCTAATTGTTGCCCTAAGTGCTATAAGAGTGTTACAATAAATTCCTCACTTAGTAAAAAAAGTAAATGTCGCCATAATTGTCAAATCTGTAATTATTAAAGTAAGTTATTTGGTACTTGTAATTTGCTCAGTGAACTCTTCAAATGATACCTAACTGCAGCATTAACAATAGTTTAAAGACATTTACATGTCACTCTAAGTGGTGTTTTCATATTGTATATCCTAATGGTATAATGCAGGTGTGAAGAAGGAAATACTCCATTGTTCTTAATATCTCAGAAACATGAGCCAGATAGAAAAAAAGGTCAATTTGAAATTAAATGTACATTTACTAGTCGAAAATTGTCGGGCTCTGCCATATAAAATATAACTGTATTATTATTGTTTTAGGGCATGTTTGTGTTTTCCGACTTTTAAAGTTGATATTTTGCAGAAAATTCAAAATTGCACAGGCGGGTTTAGCTTCTATTTTCCATGTTCTGTTTCTCAGTTACGCAACTTATATATTATTCTTTAATTGCGCCAGTGCTATAGTACTCAGTCCAGACTGTGGACGTGAGTCCATTTTTCTGTATAATGACTCGGATTAAGATGAACTCAGACTTGAGCCAGAGTCCAGTCTATGATGATCACTTATGGATAAAAAAGGTTTCTTTATAATTACACTCAATATTATTTGTCATTTACAATTTGCTGCAGAAATATCACCTGCTCAAGAAAAATATATATTGCAGACATGTATGTACCGATGTTCCATTTTCAACAGCCCTTTACACCAAATGTCATTGGGCTTGCCCATGTGTGAAAAATGGGCCCTCCGCCGCTGGACCCCGATCAGTGACTTATGATTTGACACCGGAAACAATTCCACAAGGATAAATGTTTTGCTTTGCACCCTTGGTATAACATATATACTCATGCGAAGTTATTTGAGTCTCCCATTTTTGGAAAAATTGCATGTTATTAATATTGTTTGGTGCTTCCTACTCTGAAAGTATGTTATCAGAAGCGAAAAGGTGCAGTGCAACATTTCAATAGCCTCCTTCCCACCCCCTCCACACACACCAGCGCGCCCAAATGAACAGTATTACTGATACAGTATTGAAATCCTCATACTCACACATGTACATCAATGTGTCCACAAAATGCGGTCCATAGTGGAGTCGGGCCGTAAACAATCAAGAATCGGCTACTACCTCCACGTTTTTGTTGTCTGATGATTCTCTCTTCAGAGACGAACTCTTATCAGGTTAGGCACCCATCCTGTCCCCTAACCCAGACGCGTTCCTTTCGAAACCATTAACGGTTTTCAAGGGCCAGTAGCCTCCACTCTGGGGTACCACTAATTTGAACAGAAGAACCAATAACAATCAGTGACATATAGATGAAAACGTCACACAAATTAAAGCGTAGGCGCCGTACGGTCCATCGCCCGAATCACGTATTCGACACAGTAAATACTGCGTAAACTGATCAAGTAGATCAACTTATGGGACATCACTGTTGTACTTCATGGGACATTTGTGTGAATAGAGGGACCAAACTGAGGGACCTGTTACTTTTAGGAAGTTACGAGAATTGTTTTTCTGAGTAAAAAAACAGACATCGTGGACTACCACTGCAGTAGTTTGGGAGTATGTTTAGCTTGAGAGAGGGGTTTGAATGTAACATTAAGCATTATGCCATATATGCCTGACTCAAGCTTTGAAAGTGGTCGTTTGGACATTTCTGAGTCGCCGTCATTTCTCGTATGTAGTAGGTATGACTTGAAATGTATTATCATGATTAAAGATACGCTTAGATGTTATCACTGCAATTTGCAAGAAGATAGCTTTCGCGAACATGATATAGTAACACTGTATAAGATCAAGTTTCCCTAAATTTGAGAAACACACTGGGTTGAACTTCAAATTTAAAGAAGACATTACTCTAAAATTAAAGATGATATTATATTACAAGTATTTTTTTTTAATAGAAGCACACCGCTGTCGCCCTAACTGATTATTTTTGCTATGTTACCCGAGGTTTTGTTCCAAAGAGTTAATTCACATAGGGTGACATGTATATGTGTAATTAATTAACTAATTCAATTATTTGGTATATGTTTGTTGCAAAGGTATAGTACATATAGCACACATACTGAAGTCCCAACCATGGTCTAGTGTGACTAAATAACATTAAATCGACAATGTCGCACGAAGTGTTATTTTATGCTATGCCGCCCCAAATTGTGTGTAAAGAGTTAAATTCGCTTATGGCGACATGTATATGTGTCATTAAATAATTAATTTATTACATTTCTTGGTAAATGTACTTTGCTAAAGGATTATTATCAATAGCACCCATACTAAAATGTATATCAGATCGCCAATGTCGCTCTAATTGTTTTAAGCTGTGTATCCCAATGGTACAATGTAAAATATAATTTAACAAGAGCATTGCGTTACCAAGACATAGCACAGCTCTGCATGCAATTTTAATATATTGTTATTGCAATGCCCTGGACTCGCTTATCTACTTGAACTTTGGATTCAAAGCTGGATATAAAGTTTGTTCGATGCTAAACCTATATTTTGCAAATACCAAGTGGCACAGATTGTGGGCTAAAAGTAACCCCAAAACACCTTTTTTGTATGAGTCTAATAATAATATATGAACGGTTATAGGACAAAGAAATAGTTAACAAAATGGGAATTACTTATTACTTGAAACCTAGTTTTTCTTTTAACAACAAACTTTGAAAACACGACACTAATATACAAGTTTATATAAAGCTTGCTGATTAGTTGTGCTCTTGCAACGTTCCACGTTAATCAATTTCAAGTCGAAACTCAACCACTATGCTAATAATTAATTAAAAAAAGGTACTCGAATACAGAAACAAATGTTTTAAATTTACTCATAAATTTGTCAATAAAGTAATTTACTTCTGATATTTAATTTCATTATGTGATCTAAGTACGATAAAAACAAGCCTGAAGTTAGTATTCAAATCCGAGTAGTTTTTTTACTGCATATTGTAACAGGAAATTCCAAAAAAAAAGTGTAGTTGTTATCAGTTTATTTGGATACTTCACATTTGATTCTGAAATTAATGATCAGAATACCATATTTGATGTGTCTTTAATCGATTGGTCCACCGCTGTGCGTCTTGTTCGTGGCTACATGCCATTGATGAAAAGTTTACGAAGAGAATAATGAACGAGAGACGTCAACAGTTAAAGGCATTAGTCCTTTGAAGACATTGTTGAAGACTCACTACGATTACTCTTGCCTTAGACCTACCAAATTTACAGCTGTATCACTAATTCTTCCAATGATCTTTTACGCTACGCTAGGCTTAGTTAATGGATGAGCCTACAAAAAAAAAACGACTCTATGAGCATATTGGTGAGCAAATTACACAGAATAATTACATTAATGTTTTTTTTATATTTCGTGCCTCAAACAAAGCTTTAATTTACACTTTTTTACCCGTGCTCAAAGAGTAAAACAAAAATCGCCAAAGCATACATTTTGTGTTTACATTAACGTTCTTGATACAACGCTTGCGTACACCGATGATGCATAGCATGAGAAACTAAGAGAGATGAGATCTGAGAAAACTTGACATCGAGAAGGATTTCCCTGCTATTACCAAACGTACACATTATGTTACATATATGTAATCAAAAACAAAAAACAACCGAAATATATCAGAATGTAACTATCTCATTTCCTACTGTTTTGACCTATTTATTTTCCGAGAGGTATATGACCTAACCGTTACCCAATATGTGGTTTGGTTGTTGCATAATGAAGAAACTGTTCTAAAATTTCATTTAAATTTCAGTTAAAACTATACAAATTACGAAATAATTACTAAATGAAAAACAATTACCAAGCAACATATATTGCAGCGTAAACGCACAACTACAAAATTGATACTTTGCTTTCTCCTTACTGACAATTCCATTTTGTTAGTGGGCAATTCCTCAGTTACTCGTGTTACACTTTAGGCAATATTTGGTAACCATAGCTACTGTAAGTTGGACACATATGCATTGCTAAGTTTAATTCTAGTATGATGCACAACCTATAGATTCAAAGTTTAATGACAGAGAAAGCTAAATCATCTTCTTTTGTTTTCATTTAATGAGCAAGCAAACCTTGAAATGTCTTCGATTGTTGGCAACTTCAGTTTTTCCAGTGCCTTAACCGTGTGGTAATGTAAGTAGTAGAGCTATGCTTGTAGTTGGTTCCATTTCCAGTAATGCACATCCCTTGACGTCACTGAAACAAGATGTCTTGCTATGAGCTAATGCCGTTGTATTCTCCTGGGAACAGTGAACCGTCATAGTCAACAACATACCAGTCCCCTACAGTGATCTTCGATTTTGTGGCTTTTAGATCTGGGTACACTCACATAGCTAGCGCCAAACTGTCATTGGACAAGGTGAACAACTCTGCATGAGAGTTGATTACCTTAATGCGATGTGAATTTGGAATGTTTGTAAGTTAATAGAATTGGTCTAAATAAGGAACATTACAAGAAAAAGCTTCGCGACAAAAGTTACAACACCTAGCCAACTGCTGTATATTTCTACAATCAATATTCATAGTGGTGTGCTTTTAAATTTCTGGAACTATTATGATGCATTTGGGTTAACAGTTTAGCATCCAACTCCACCTAATGTAGGTTTTAGCAAGTTTGAGCATAGCATATATTGGTAACGTGTCCTTGGTAAGTCACACTGTATTACAAATTATAAAATTTGACATCATTTGAAAATATTCGTTACCCGCATCACATATGGTCCAGTTACTCGCGTTACAATGGTTCTGTTACTCGCGTTACAATGTTTGAGTGCATTGGACCTGTCACATCCATAGTTCCGGTTGTGTCACATGTCTTTGTTTACATATTATTGTTGATCATGACGACGATGACGATCGTGATGAAAATTAATACATAATTTAGGCAAAAAAATGAAAATAGATGACTTGAACATCATGCTAGTTGCGTTTTAAATAATACGTTTTATTCACATTGAATGGAGTTACACGTAAAGCATATTAACCTATTAATAGTTTTGCTACATATCATATAAAAACAGTGAAGTAAAATAAAACCAATTGCAAGTGCACAGGTCCGTGTATCATTGACTGAATCAAAAATGGAAAATTCGACGCGAAACGTCGGAATTTATATACCACAATTGCAATTTTACAGATCTGTAGTTATTTTTAATAAAAGCCTCAAATCATTTAAAAAGGAAACAAAATATGAACATTTAAAGAAAGTTTTAATATTGAGAATACAGTACCTCCAAATGTCGAAATACAACGTCAACACTGCAATATATATGGTAAAACTACTCAGAAAAACATGGGGGGTTATCACAAATAAATTGACAACCCAACTGTAGGATTATAACAATAAAGATCGATAAAGCGGATATGTTCAATTGTTCTTCATGCATGTCGATGTTATTACACTTGAATTATTCACGCGTATTTGTCCAAATGAACGCCCCGATATTAGTAAATATTGCTAATAAGGGCCAAATGTTCCTGCTGCTCGATTGGTTATTGGCTGATTACGTTGAAATCCTTGAATCCTTAAAGCTAAAACATACAATGAACTACGGTAATTTTACGTCATTCTCTGAATACAATTAACTAATGAAACGAACACTCACGTTTCCATCTTAATTAACAAACACATTTACCAGAATAAGTATAACACAGGTACTTCATTAAAATCGATATTACCATACTAGGAGGCCTCAATTTTACAGCTTTAGCAGTAGAATTGCCGTGATATTAGTTCAGTCTCAGATTTCGAGATTTGTAGCAATTTGTGGCAGTTTGTTGAAATTACTTCATGAAAAAATAAAATTCATTTTAGTGACGCTGGATTATTTCTGTTTACTTGGCATTTGGCAACATGTTGCTTCTTTATTATGTATTGTACTTCCAGAAAGGATACTATTAGGGAAGCATATGTTGTATGTGAACTTTTCACAAAGGGAGCTACTTGATTATCTGCGCACTGGTATTTTGATTTTAACGTTACACGATAAGTAATTGCATGCATCATGACAACTGAAAACCATCTCTCTGTCTTTCCTGCGTAAACATATAATTTACCCTAACCCTAATCTACAGTTGATTCTACGATAATTTGTAACACTGTTTACGACATATATATATATATATATATATATATATATAATTTAAACTGCAACTTGAGGTTGTAAATGTACAGATCACAGTAGCATTGTACAATGATCTCTGCTTGAAATTATGTTTGCTTTAGTGCGTCAGAATTTTGCTTGAGAAAACAAATGTCTGTATTAAAAACAATGATAAATCATTGCATCAAATTGCGATCTCCATGATCAATGACTTATGACCACAGCATTGTTATGTCTTCATATTTAATCCATTTGCACATAACTAGGATGGAGGATAGGCAGTAAAGTCGTACTGCTGACTTTGTTGTGTTGTTTCCCATTGACCAGTGTCGAAGTTATAAGTTACATTGTTGTTGAATTTCATCCAGGAACCCCCTGATGAACGATCAACTGTGGAGACGAAACAGGATACAAAACGGATATGATTAGAGAGAAATACTGACATTGACATTGACATCATTTATTTCCATCATCAATTAAATACAAGAATGTTGAGCGTAACATTTATAAGCTCACAGAAAGCACAATACAATATAGAGACAACATTCGTTGAATGGATATATATGTAGATAAATCAAGATTTAATGGAAATGGAGAAAAAAGAAGCAAAATGCTTATAAATACTTTCCCCAGTTATGTATCTGTCTATACATGTAATACAGTGAAGGTAAATTGGTGATGGCAATAATAAATGGAAGAAAAAAAAATACAGAAAGCACTGAAAATAAAAACACACGTGTTGTGGCATATACGAGAAGGTGTATAACTTAATTTAAACAATCATCATCATAGGCTGTCAGGAAATTGTTTTTAAGTCATTTTTAAACAAACTTAATGTAACAGCAGATTTAATGGTTTTATCCAATGAATTCCAAATTTTAACACCAGAGAAGGAAATAGAAAATTGTTTTTTCTTTGTTCTTGCATAATTCAAATAAAAATTGCCATAAAATCTCTTATTGTTACTAAGTACAAAATAGCTTTGCAAAGTTGATGGCAGACTATTATGAAAAGCTTTATACATGAAAATACTTGTATTGAAATCAATAAGATCAAAAAACTTAAGTGCTCGTAACTTATGAAATAGTGGGGAAGTATGGTCCAAAAATTTAGCCTTACAGACAATACGAATAACCTTTTTCTGTTTTAAAAATATTGGATGTACATTGGTTTTGTAAGTGTTACCCCATGCTTCCACACAATAATTCAAATAAGGAAGGAAAATAGCACAATATAAAGAATACAGAGCATGTGTATTAAGAACATGGCTAGCTTTGTAAATAGCACCAATACTTTTGGAAAGTTTACTTGAAATATGGGAAATGTGATCTTTCCAGGAGAGTTTACAGTCAAGAAACACACCAAGAAACTTGACACAGTTAACTTGGTCAATTTCTAAACCATCTATAGTAATGTTGACATTGTTACATGTGGAATGGTTGGAGAAAATCATATAATTTGTTTTGTTTACATTCAATGATAATTTATTAAGGGCAAACCATCTACTTAACTTCTGAAGTTCGGTACTGACCAAATTACATAATGTATTGATGTCACTATGACTGCAGAATATGTTTGTGTCATCTGCAAAAAAATGAAATTCAATATATTGGTAACATTGCAAATATCATTCAAGTACAAAATGAAAAGTTTAGGTCCAAGGATTGATCCTTGCGGAACCCCACACAATACATTACATAAACCAGACTTTTTATTGTTAACTTGAACATACTGATTCCGGTTTGATAAATAGCTTGAGAGCCAATTTTGGACAATACCACGACAACCATAATGATTTAATTTTTTAAGTAAGATATTATGATCAATAGTATCGAATGTTTTTTTCAAATCTATAAATACCCCAACGGCTGCTTCCTTATGGTCTAAAGAAGATGTAATTTTTTCAACAAGCTCAAGTATTGCCATATTAGCGGACCTACCGGACCTGAAACCGTATTGGTTCTCAGAGAGAATATTATGCTTAGCAATGAAATCATCCAACCTTACATCAAACAACTTTTCAAGAATTTTTGAAAACTGTGGAAGCAGTGAAATAGGTCTATAATTATTGAAAGTATTCTTATCTCCAGTTTTATAGATTGGAATGACTTTAGCAACTTTCATTGCATCTGGAAAGATACCACTGGCAAAAGACCTATTGCAAATAAATGTTAAAGGTTCAACTACATATAATATAATATCTTTTATAACTAACATACTCATGTTATTACAATCAACAGATGTCTTACTAGAAAAATTACTCACAACTTGTAGCACTTCTGAAGTGTCTGTATCTGCTAAGCACATAGAATTCATATTGTGATTTTTAAGATAATCAAAAATAGACCCATCTTTATGAGGGATTTGAGCTGCTAGGTTTGGTCCTATACTTGTAAAGAAATGATTGAACCTATCAGCAATGGCCTCACCTGTTACCTCTTTATCATTTTCAACAAAAGTATCAGGATAGCTACTTTTATTTCCACAATTTCTGTTAATTATACTGTTCAACACTTTCCATGTCTCTTTCAAATTGTCACTATGCTTATTTATAAGCTCTGAATAATACTCCCTTTTACAAGATCTTAAGACTGAATTTAACCTATTTTTATAACTTGTGTACCTCAGTTCAGACTCACTTGTTCTTTTCTTTAAGAATCTTATATAAAGCACTTTTTTCTTCTTACAAGCATTTTTCAGCCCTTTGGTCATCCATGGCTTGTCCTTAAATTTCCTCTTGGCTGACACCAACTTGATAGGACAAGTTTCATTGAAACACCTTGTAATAATATCAATAAAATTATTGTATGAAGAATTAACATTTTCCGCAGTGTAAACTTGTTCCCATGACTCATTACTAAGCTTGCTATAAAATGCATTCATATTTACATCACTTTGATTTCTTATGTAGATACAACCATTGTCAGGAACTTGACTTTTTGTATCGTATCCATGACTACAAATTGTAAAAATGGGGAGATGATCACTTACATCACAAACTAATATACCACAATTATGTTCGGCCCCCAAGACATTTGTGTAAATGTTATCAATTAATGTAGCAGACTGACTGGTGATACCATTTGTGTAAATGTTATCAATTGATGTAGCAGACTGACTGGTGATACGCGTGGGTTTATCTATCAAAGGAAACATACTTAAACTACACAAGGCATTCAAAAAATCACGTACATGATTACTGTGCTCACAGTTCAACAGATTTAGATTGAAATCTCCACACAGATAAACATTACATCTTTTATGTCTATACAGTTTCTCAAGAGTATCACACAATACTTCAACAGATGAATCAGGTTGTCTGTACATACAAGATATCAAAACAATCTTTTTGTTTGGCACAGAAACCTTAATTGTTATACACTCAAGTACATTAGTCAATGCAAAACCCATATCAGTCAAAACACTATATTTTAGGGTATTGCGAACATAAATCGCAACTCCGCCACCTCTTTTGTCTTTTCGATCTATATGGTGAAAATCATATCCAGTGAGTTGAAAAAGAGCAGTATTTGAGACATGACTCAACCAAGTCTCACTGATAGCTATGATATCAAAGTTAAAATGTAAGTTGTTTAAATAATCAACAAGGTAACAGAAATTTGCACCAAGACTTCTACAATTAAAATGCACGACGGACAGGCCACAATCATTTGCATCATCTTTAAAGAAGTTGTCAGTATAATAGCTACAGTTAACATTATTGAATGAATTAAATAGGTTATTATCAGCATCAATATCCTGCTCATAATCAAGAGATTTGTAATCTGTATAGTTAAAAGGTTGGAAATTAAGATCATTCAATTGATTTCCGTGGTTACTAATATCATGCATGTCGAAATTTGTGTTAGGTAAAAAGTCTTCAGCAGATAACTCATTGACGGGAAAAATATTATTAGCCATAGGTGATTGTTACACAGCTTAAAATATTGCTACATAAGTTTACACTTGCAAGAAGTATGAAATGACTTACTCTGTCCCTGCACAGTAAAAAAGACTCATTTCTTGCATTTAAAAGAATAAATCCACAACAACACAAAAGATACAAAAACAACACAGTTATTTCCATTTTCGTAATGCTCCTAGAACTGCATAAACAATAAGGTCAAGCACAACTAATGCATGGAAATGCTCCTTTCATGGTTTAACTTGGTATTTTTATCTCGTAATTGAGTTAGTAATACGTTAAGAGACAACACGTAGTTTGCTTATGCATAACACACGTTCGATACTTACTCTGAATCTTATCATGCAAGCGTGACGTAACTTGTTTCAGCTTTCTGATAGTTTCGCCAGAAAATGTATCCATGGCGCAATCGTGGAATCTAAAACAAACAGAAATGTTAGAACTGTTGCCATGGTAATGTTGTTGAGACAATGTTAAACATCTAACTTATAATTATCATCCAAAATATTGATACTGTAACACGCAGTTATTATCCGATGTAAATATTGTTGATAGTGCTACTGGCACTGACTAAACTTTAGGAAAGATTTGTAGCTATGTGAAATTTTTAGACATTGTAGTAGTAGTTATCCAAAGTGAATAATAAAGGCTTGTCATTACTTACTGAAACTGTACTTTAGGCTTTTTCGCGATCCACTTAACTAAGAGAAGCACTGCAGCTTCGTATAGTTCCCTTCCGATTATAACCACTCCCTGAACATTCGGTATTTGTAGATTGATGAGAAAGGATATGTCAACTTCGGTCTCAAAAATTATCATGCCACGAGGGTACTGTTTAAAAACCGATAAAAGACATTATAATTGTAAGTGTATAACATATTTTTTCTCATTAGCGGTAATATTAAATAAACGGTAATATAACTATGAACTCTATGGTCTTTCAAATGACCATAATTTGAAATTTAGAACAAATATTATGCGAGCAGATTTCGCTGAGAAATTATCACGTTACCATTATGTATACCATATATACAATTTCAAAGCAATGTAATTAACATCCTCAGGTTCATATTAACAAGAGTTGTAATATTATTCGTTATCAAAATTGCATTACAATATAGTTCTTATAATTGACTGGCCAAGCATCTGTATATGTGGTTAACACAAATATGAAAAACCGTCCTCGATAAAATGAGCAAAAACGTATGAAATCATTTCCAATTGCTCATAAATAAAACTTTACTCGGTAAAACAAAACTAGGCATTTCTCATGACATGCAAGTTGGCTAAAGCGAGGTAAAGTAAATATTTGCTCAAATTAAAAAAGAAAAACAAACATTATTATGGTTTTAGCATAAAATATCTGATCAATTAGAGAAAAGGAAATAAGTGAACTATGCAACTATGCAAGTTTTTATAAATTGTGTCACGTAAGATATTCTTATCTTACTTATTCACATACTTACATTCTTTTTCTTACAGAACGTGACGAAGTCCTTTACATTACGCTCATGATACAAGCAGTCTACTTGTTTTAAAGTGATCTTCTCCTATAAAATGTCAAGGCAATGTAAATAACATCCTTAGGTTCATATTAACATGAGTTGAAATGTTATTCGTTATAAAAATGTCATTACAATACAGTTCGCAGTATTGACTAGCCAAGCATCTGTACATGTGGTTAACACAAATATGTGAAACCGTCCTTGATTAAAAGAAAAGAGTTGCATGAAATCATTCATTAATTGCTCATAAATAAAACATTACTCGGTAAAAAAAATAAACTTTACTCATGCGTTCAAGTTGGCTAAAAAAGCGAGGTAAAGTAAATATTCGCTACAATTAAATAAAAAAACTAACATTTATTATGGCTTTAGCATAGAAGATCTGATCAATAAGAGAAAGGAACATAGTGCACTATACAACTTTGCAAGTATTTGAAGATTTTGTCACGTAAGATATTCACAACTGACTTATTCACATATTTACATTCTTGTTCTTACATAACATGGAGAATTCCTTCACATTGCGTTCATGATACGAGCTGTCTAGTCGTTTTAATTTGATCTCCTCCTTTGTTTCCAAAGAGGAAATTATTGTGTCCTTAACTTCTGTGCTTTGAACTTCGTAAAAGCAATCTATAAAATCATCCCACATATCCGCCTTCTTTAGTCTCAAAAGAACTTTCGTTTTGAAATTTGTATCACATTTTTTACCGCAAATGTATCTTAACGCATCTAAGAAGTCTTTATTTTGAAGATTTGTTGGGGTAGAAAGTTTGCTGAATTTACTGAAATCATCTAGAATAAACTGTCCTAAGAAAACTCCTCTTAGAACTGGATAACGAAGACTAACACAATAGTTCTTTGAACTGGAAGCATCATTCGATGAATACTCGTTTGTCTGCAGCAGACCTGTTAAAAGAGCTCCTTTAAGATCACCTTCTGGTAGTTCTTTCCATTCGTTGACAGACTGTGGAGCCTTCTTATATAATGCACTAAGCAAAGCCTTCTCTATTTCTTTCCTCACCTGACAAAATTCGACTTTCTTCACATTTAGCTTTGTCTTGTAATGATCTTCCATACAGTCAATGCAAGATTCAACAATATTTGACATACACCAAAGGCCCGCCGGACGCACACCTTCTGTGCTTTTGTCAACGTCCAGATATAGCAATGTCGATAAGAATAAAGGAACGTTGGGAACACGAGCAAAACCCCAAGACTCAATGAAATTACTGTTTTCCAACATGGGAGCTTTTTCACCTTCAACGGTATCTTGGGCAGAATGTAAACTTTGAGAAAAAAGAGCGTTCTTTCCTATCACCAGAGTGTCAGCTTTTTCACGATGGATACCTCTACAGCAAAGATGATAGTTGTTAATTCTTTTTGATAATTCTGTTATTTCTTCCTTTTTAAATTCGCTGAGCTCAATGATCGTAGACTTATAGTTTTTTGAACATATGCCATCAGTCTGGCGCAGTGCAATCCAAACTCTCATTTATTTAGTAGCTGTTGTTATGGCTTCGCAAATCTCGCTTCCATCTCCATCAAGTAGTTGCATTTCGTTACGGCCCTTTCGAATGGTATTCTCATCAGGTACTTTATTCTTAGAAATCTCTGTTTGGCGAGGGAATGTTCTATTTAGAAGTTCGCGAACATATGCTGACACATTACCACGCAGGTCGTCTACATACAGTTCGCTAAAGCCATCTATCAGAACAATGACAGGCTCATTCAACAAAATAGCAGAGACATCTTTGGTTTTTAAATTGCAATTTGAGGCTAGATCGTCCAATATTAATTCAATGATATTCTTCTGGTAGTTTTTGTAATTCAGATGTACATAAATTAGAACAAACGTTTTCTCTTTTTCCTGAATCCATTGATTTACCATCTGTAGAAAACATGCTGTTTTCCCATATCCAAGATCTGCTTTCAATATAACAAACTTGTTCTTGAGAAGGTTTTTATTCATCATCAATTTACCGGTAGTTGTCTTTTGTGGATACTTGTCATTCATCCATTGAACGGAACATTGTCTATCCACGTACAAGGTATCAATATTGAGAGATACAGCTTTTCCGGGGAAAAGATTCAAGTACAGGTGATGTTTATAGCTCTCACAGAGTAGAGACACGAGATTCTCTAGCTTTTTATCTTTTTCTGCTAAAAAAAAATGAAAAGTTTGAAAATGTTTAACTCTAGCTTAAAACAATGATTATCTTATGGAAATATATTACTGCTATAGAATACGCTTTACTACTAGTTTATGATAACATCTAATGCCCTGATCAAATACTGTCGAAAGTTAGTGATACTTATTATTTAGTGATTTACATTTCGTCGCAGGATAATCGTCTTCAAACACGCTAACGTTTGACGTCGCCTGAAAAAGAATAATTATTTGTTTAAGCAAAGACTGACAAGTTTTATTCGCATTTCTACCGTTTATGTTACTATAGACCAGAAGAATGTTTATGCAGCAGCGTTGTAGCAAGTAAAAGAATATATGTCAGTAACGTGTACGTACGCGTGGTCCTGTTTTTAACAAGCGTTAAATGTTTTAGCAGCCGCTTGGAATATATCAATCAAGCATAACTGGTAGTATCATAAATTGCACGAATAATCATATAGTTCTATTCCGGCGCGAGCAAAATATCGCTTCATTTATTACTGAACTTTACTGCTGAAGTGAAGTCATTGTAATGACAGCAGGGCTGTCGTAATTGAGACCATTGAGTGTCAGGATGAACCCTCGTTAAAGGAAAGGAGGCAATCTTACAAATGCAGTTTTAACCACAGTAAAATTTACAGCATTTTCTGAATGAAGCCGATTGTTGGGATGGGCTGTTATTAAAGTGCTGCATAAGTCAATTTAAGAACAGCCCATCCCTGAATGGGGAAATGGAAGGATATTGAAAATTTGAACAATTGATATTAAACAAGAAAATAAAGATATATAGTGCAGTTTAAAGGGTAATGTTTATAGAAGTAAACCTAAGTAAAAATTCATTTAGTTACTCCCAAAAACAATAACAACAAAATTTAGAGCCACTGTGACGGGTGGCCTACTGTATCGTATAGTCTAGCTAATGCAAGCGGCAATGGCTTCTTTTCTTTAGGAGATGGAACAAGATATTGACTCCTTCATATATGTAGGCTAGAAGGATACATTTAGAGGGAGAACCAGAAATACACAGATGAACAGCTTTTGTATGGCAAGATGATGAAAGCGCCACCACATAATTTCTGGATCGTTCAGCTAGATTAGTTTGTATCATCAACGAGATTTGTACAGTTTTACAAGAAAGTGTTGATTGATTCTTAGTTTCAAATACTTTATGAGCTGTACAAATGTCTTATTTTATACCCACAAGTTTTCATAAGAAAATATGAAAAAAGTTATAGAATTAAACCACTACTTATTTATTTACTTTTCTATGTTTTAAATGTTTCCATAGATCTTTGCAGAAGACTGGCCATGAAAACTCTTTCAGTTAATTCATTTTGCTTAAAGTATTCTTTAAATGTGTATTTTGCCTGGACATCAAAATTCAGAACGGTAGAGACACTTGTGCCAGAGAGGAAGTGCCTACTTTATGTTGGGTCAACCTCAAAATAACCTATTACATATACTATACTGGTCTCGGACTGGCGGGACTTGATTGCAACTCTTCAACAAAGTGTCAATAAATACTGCGGATTCTGATTCAGGTGTATACAGTTTGAACAGACTATTTCAGGATAATTAAGGATTGAGACTTAAGGGTATAGGTAATTACTTGTAGGAAGAGATGATACGTAAACCTGCACACAACATCTAACACCAAGAGTTATGATTTTGTTTTACTGCACTACATGATTCTATAAGCAGAATATTACACCCTCATACGTCACTATAACCTGTTGATATTTATGTAGGACACGTTCTTAAAATAAAACTTGCAATTCGTAACCTTTTAATTCATATGGCTTAGTTCTTCTATGCTTCCTTCAGGGGTCCCTTAGAAAAGAAAAGTAAAATTTGTTCATTTAAGTTAACACGTAAGTCTTCAATGATATAACAACTGACGATTTGATCAGAGATAAAATCAAAATAGAGGAAAAAGTTAACTAATGGATGTATTCAAGCTAACTTTGTAATGTCGGGTTATCATGATATTGTTACGAACATAGTAAATTTGTTCTAATTTTACACCAGACATCCAATCTATACCGAAGAACACATGAGCAATTAATCTTTAGATTCTGTTCTCATTCATATCGCGGTATTTTTATTTGAAGGTCAACTGAGCATGCAAATTAAAATAAAAAATAGTAAATTATTTCTTGTTAACATAAATAAAATACAAAGGTCTATGTGAATCAATATATGAATGGTACACACTTCTGAAATGTGGTACACAATTTATCCCATCCACGGGAATATATATTAAGGCTGAAGACATTGATATTTAATATTAATAAATTGATTTAATAAAACAAATAAAAAATCTTACTATATTTCTCTGTGTTATGTCTCTTCCATAAACAAAAACACACTGGCATCATAGAAACAATAACGACAACGATTATGACCAGCGTAGAAAACGGAAGAATTGGAAAGGGACGAGACGTTTCCGAAGCTGATGGAAGTACGGTTGAAGAGTAATTAGCAACAACGTTGTCCGAAGAACATGAATCTAAAGAAAGAGTATACATTGGCTTGAAATGTTCGCGTATTCAATAGTTGTTCATACACATTGTAAATGATCATAGTAGCGAAACGAATTACAGCAAACTAAAGCTAGCCGTATTCAACAACGTGCAGAGTAGTTTCTTTTGAGTATTGTATTTAACTAAATATTATGAATGGTATGTAATTTAAAAAAAAAAAAACCTTTGAACTAAACTTCAAGATGCCACATTTTACTATACTCGACTACGGTAGTTACATATTCATCTATTAAATATAATTCATAAAATTTTAAGTATAAGCAAATTCTCTGTTTTTTAGCTTAACATTTTACACCACTACTTGGTTAACGACAAACTAAGAATGCCTTGTGTGTTCAAGATTATTTAAAATCATTTTAACAGTCAATAGATGATCAAGACAAACTCACCAGCTTTTATCTCAATATTACTGTCAGAACGCTGCATAAGATTTACATCTCCTTGAGACAGGCATCTGATCTCTGCAAACCCACCACACGCTGACACTGTGTATTCGGCAGATATGTATGTGTCCCATGTACCATTAATATAATGTGAAATGGGTTCTTTTGTTGTGAATTGCAGACTGTTGATATTACTTATCTCCCATTGTAGAGATATTTTAGGACAGGATCCGCTAACTCTACATATTAGCTCACCAGTTTGGTTTACTCGTAGGCCGCAAGTTAAACATGAGCTACAACCACTGATCTTTGGGCATTCCTGCTGCGGACGAACTGACAAATATAATCAATTATTCAATATATTCGTAATAAGTATCAATTTGATTTAAAACTGTAACGGGAGGTTAACATAAACATAAAGTCTGGCTCGGAGTAAAATACATCAATTTTTCAATTGTATATAGTACATTATGACGCAACAGTCATGATAGATACACTGGAAATGTTACGATGATCGATAGTTTTTCATCAGCGCATAATGAAGGAAATGTAAAAAAATTAGATGTGTATCAATTTGAGATCTGAATGAATTTTTGTATAAAAAGAAGGGGAGAAGTCTTTCTTTTCTTCAATAAACAAGTTTTATTAAATTGTATATTACCCCATAATGCTACAATAAACCGATATATATAACTGTATTGATTGATTCCTCAGTTTTGTGAAAATAGAACTATTTATTGCAACATCTGCTATGAAACCGATACTAGCAACGATTGCCTGATGCTTTAAAAGATTAACGAACTTAAAGGATTAACATAAAATGTTGTCAAGAATTAGAACTCCATTTATACTGTGACGGGAATGTCCAGTCATTAAGATTATGCCCATTCACTACTATTTGTATTTGGAACAGTACATGTTACCTGTTATTTGTAAGGTGATTTGTTCTTGATGGTAACTTTCTGACGAAAAATAAGTAACAACGGTGTATTTGCCTTCATCTTCTAATTGCGCGTTCGAAATTAACATTTTGCCTTCTAAATTGATATCAAATCGAATTTCGTCATACAATGTGCCAGATTTTTGGTCATTCGTTAAAACAAGGATTGGTTTTGTACTGGATGTAGGTCCATTAAACCAAAACACCTCTTATGGCACGTCAGTTGAACTGCACCCAATCGTTGCATTGCTGCCCTTCTCGATTTGGTAAGTTGATTGGCAAGCCATTTTTACACCTACAGGAAAACGTTTTAAAATCTATTAAAAATGTTTGAAGTTCTGCGAAAAATAAATTAGTGATATTTGATTAAATTAAAACCCCTTTGAGCCTTACAACTAGAATGACAACATTCTAACTATTGTTTTCTTCAGAACAGCATATTTAAATAACGTAATATTTCATGCATTGGTACTATCAAAATGTTCACCAAGTGACCAAGCTACTGATATCACTAATAAAAACCAGATCACTCTGCTTATTGTTATTAGGGGGCAATATATCATTCTCATTTATAAAGACGATGAATAAATATCTCGAGATTTAACCCATGCTAATGTCAAACTTAGTTATTTGTATTGTAAGCAGAACTCTTCTGCATCAGATGAGCAACATTTCTTAATGTATTGATGTCACTGACAGATGCTTAATTTAGATTGTTATTCACTGGCAGTGATTAAATACAAACGTCATTATTGATATCATCGAGTACATAGGACGTTATACTTACCTATAAAAGTATCAAATGCAATGAGCAGGAGGAACCAAGATTCGTAGGTTGCACTGATACTCTTCATTTTCATATCTAAATGAAAGAAAAATAAATTTACATAGTAGGTGTTTGAAATAATGACAATATTTGTAATCGCACCAGTCTACTAGGTCAATGTATGTGTACTTGATGATGATGATGACGATGACGATGATGATGATGCGCTTTACAATAAACAAAAACTTAAAGATACACAAACAGTTCGGGAAAAAAGTCCAATGAGCATTGAATCGAGTCTTGAATAAATGCAAATTAAGTGTGGTCAAGTCACATATGTCAAGTAACTTTTAATGCGCGCAAATGAAAAAGTATGCCCGATGCATTACTGTTATTGAATAATTGGCCTGTAGAAGTCACAATCGCTATCAATCACTTCATAGTGTTTAAAAATAACTTGACTAGCCTGCATAACAGTATGTTCATTTATATTGTGTGCAGTATTAGAATACCAACTGAATTTATATTATCCTTCAAGAGAACAGATGTTTTCGCTCACACAAATCAGCAATTAATGTACTTGTTGTATTAAGATGTTATCTTCACTTTCTTGTTTACAATGGCTGACGTATACTGTTCATTAGTTAGTGCTAGTTTATGTTTCCAACGGAACTGTAAATCTACAGCTTTTGTGCGTTTTCACTTTTCTTTGGAACACAATTGAGTAAGATTGGTAAGTGGAGTTACTTTCATTTCATTTCATTTATTTGTTTTTTCTCAATATACGGTACATTGTATGTCATACAAACGTTTACAGATATGAAATTCAGTATAAAGAGAAAGGAAGTGATCTAAAAACCTGAAAGGCTTATCGAGTAGAGCCACTCCCTAAAGAAAGAAAATAATTAAGTTATCAGTGTTAACGATATAAACAAACTAAGATTTCTAAAAAGTATTATGGATCAGTAATCACTTATGTAAACCTCGCTTAATTGACGTTTAAAGGAACGTGGTGACTGAGAATCATTTTGTATATGATCATGATGATTAAGTAGATAATTCCAGCAAGTGTTTGCCCGATAACGTATACTCTGTTTACCCAGGTTACTATGGGGAAAAAGTCTATGTATGTGACCAGCCTGTCTTGTATTATAATCATGGATTTCCTTATTAACAGTGAATAAATTTTTACATGTGGGCGGATTATACCCATTAATAGAGCGATAAGCGAATGTAGCAAGATGAACTTTCACAAGGTCCGGTAATTTCAGTAGCTTAAGTGAGGCAAATGATTTACTAGTATGATCGTTATAGTCGGCAGAAGATATATGTCGAATAGCCCTTTTTTGAAGTACAAAAAGTTTCCTAATGTTATAAGCAGCCGTGCCAGACCAAACTGTAATGCAATAAGTATGGTGAGGATAAATTAAAGTAAAATATAAAGAACGAAGAATCTTTTTTGGTCAGCAGTACTTCACGTACTTAACAATGAAAACTCAAGTCTACTTTCGTTTGTGACTCAAGACAAGTCGTTTTGGGACTTTCGCTTCGATTCATATCACATGACTTGACCTATACATCGGAGGTCTTAAATTTCCTATTTTGTATGCATGATGAGTGATTGATCTTTGCTCACTAATAAGAAGGTCGTATCATTTAAGCGCAAACCAGCCATTATTATTTATTTATATAATATGAAAAAATTCTTCATTCGTCAAGACAAATATGGTACTTCATATGGAGACATGGAGACAAGTGTTATATGACATCATCAATGCACTTTATTTATTACACTTTAGTTTGTACAAAAAGAGTAAACAAAAAGTTGTAAACGTCACAGAACGATGCTTAAAGTGTCACGCTGTCTAAAAGTTCCCTGAAAATATTTTAAGAAAATCAAATTATTATATCAGGCACTGGTATTATTCTAGGAGACCTTCCGCACAGAGCTATTATTTCTTATAAACGAGTTGGGGAGTTGTTTAGAACAAACCACATTATTTTGTATTATAAACATGTTCTGTGTGTTCTTTACTGTTGACATTACAAGACGTCATTAATCGAATCATATCGATCATATTAGGTTACATAATTATACCATCATCTGTGTACTTGTGCTTAATAGTTTTATTTATTATGCCTATACGGTCTGTTTCGTGCAAGATTACGATATGTACTGCGTTTAAGACAGTTTTGTGCGTGTCTATCATAATTCCAAGATTTATCAAATTAATAAAAATCTGCCTAAATATGTTTTATCTTGCTATGCAATATAGCTTGGTTAGTTTACATAGTACCCATCGAAACCTCACTATACAAACATTTGTGCAAATGTATTAACATCATTTTTAAGCAATTAAGAAATATAACCATGTTGTCTGGGCCATAATTCCATAACACATGTAGCTACTCTAGGCTATTGGGAGAAGAGGAAATACAACAGGCATAAATTCACTTTAGATTTAGAAGCAATGCAGAAGTATCTGTTGCTAGTTCATTTAACACAAAACCGTGATGCCAAATTGGAAGTCCATTAAAGATAACCGTAGAGTCATACTGATTTCACTTTCATAATATAATTCCGCATACAAAACTTATATTGTTTCTATTATTGTTACAGTCAATCGACACTTGCAAGATTGAACGATGATGATGATGACTGCAACGAGCCATCCATATCGACAAAGGACGATGTTTTCGTCAGTGCAAGTTCTTTCCTTTTTATTACGCTTGTTGTTCTTGCGAAAGGTAATTATTATATGTATAAATTATTATATGTAAAAACCGATATAAGAGTCATGTGATTCCTTGTACAATTATTATATATTCTTATTTTTCATGTTGCAGGAGAGTGGCGAAATGACCTTATTTGTAGCAGTAAGGAAAACTCTACAAATAGTAATTTTGTCGACTGTGAATGTTCACGCAATTCTTCAAATTGTTTAATTTGCAAAGCGTCAAAAACAGATACAGTTTCGTGGTTCAATGACGGGGAAAACAAAATATTAGCTAAGGACACGTTTGTGGTATCCCAAAACGAGATCGTCAAGCTTAATATTTGTAGCTCGGTAAATCATTCTATGATGATTACTACGCAATGCAGTGAAGAAAACCAAGCGACGTTCTCTTGTCGCCGTAAAAATCTGATAGTTACGAAGTTCTTTTTGAAATTACAAGGTAAATAACTCACTTTTGTCTCATTCATGGTTTTAGAGGGAATACATGCAATAATTTTAACACGTCATGCGAGTGTTTAATTTGCCTTTTGTGTTTTAAAGTTTAGTATTTAATAACTTCAAATTTAATGTACAGATAAATTATTATGTTTACATTTTAACAGTCACTCCAGTTGTCCTTTTGAATGGAGGTAACGTGACAGGTGACAACTCTTTACTGATAATGCCTAATAAGCATGAAACTATTCAATGCAAAGTTCTAGACGCAGTTTTACCCATTTCAATTACATGGTACGTTAACAACGGAACGAAGACGGAGGTATCCACTGAAACCTTTAATAACGGGACATAATAACTATTTTATATTATATGAGGGTGGTGGGGGGGGGGGATATTGGTTGAAAGAAATCAACACGATGTCAGCTATAATTTTATTTTGCATTGTTTTGTGGAGGGTCCATACATTTCCAAGCAAACAGCTTCCCTGTCGATATTGGTTGAAAGAAATCAACACGGTAAGTTTATTACTTCTTCCAATCATAAAGGTCCCCAATTCGAGTCCCTCCAAGATTAATGTATGTCGTTCAGTTACAGAGTTGTCGACAATTGATAATTCATAATCATGGAGTTAAATATGAATCTAAGAGACTGACTCCGGTCAGCTTGCGGCTCTGATAAGCCAGGGAGGCTTCTTCGCGAGTTCCTGCTTGCAGGAGGATCTAAAATGCATACATACATACATACTACTTGGTTAAGTTTGTCACCATGTTGGTAAATGATAAAAAAAATGCTGAAAATACAAAATAGATTGTTATTTGCTAGTTAAACTTGGAATCAAGAAATTAAGCGAAACTTGCCAATGACAAGTATACAATTACCCTCAACTAGTAAAACCCTACATTTTCTGCATTGGAGTTAAATAATCTTTCAAAGAAGCGGAAAATTACAACCCCAAAATTACAATTGAATTTTAGTATTTCTCGTTAGGGCAGCAACATTATTAGACGCACATATTGCGCAAACTTTCTATATGCAAATGCAAATATATATGTATGCAATCTCGTCTTTAAAAGTAAACGCAGTTTCATAAATCGTTTCGACTGAAACAATTTCCACTACAAAATAATTCCAATATTGAAAAATGTATGGGGAATGTCGTCATAATGACGATCAAATCGAAAATACCTACCACGATTTTGTTTCTCCGATGGCTGAGAGCAGGCAAGCAGTACTAAATACATTCATTCACCGCAATGAACTGATCCCATCTATTAATAGAAAAGTAAATGATACCTTTGTTCGAAATTTTAAAATTGAGACAAAAGTTATCACAGCTTTTTACATTTGGAACAATATGTCAAAGTGCAAGATAAGTGTAAGAAGCGATTGAAATTTCAATCCGTCTTCTGACACCTTTTTTAATTTGGAAATATTTCTTTCACATTAAATAGGAAGATTATAAAAAAGATTGTAATTAATTGAATCGAAATTAAGGAAAGATATTCGGAAATTTCAATTGATAAGACATTAAAGAATATTTATAGACAATCGAAATACTCATTCGCAGGAACTAACTTGACGATTTCAACTAGGATAACTACTGCTGTGGTCATTATCGCTATTCTTCTTGGCATATTAGTCGTTTTACTGTTCAGTGGCGTAGGAAGGTACTTTTGAGTGGGGGGGGGGCTGAAGACTTATGTCCGGCCTGGGGGAGGGGTCTAAGGGGAGGGGTGTCCCCCTCCCCTTTGGATTTTTTTTGCATTTCCAGGCAGCCTCAGTTGCAATTTGGTGCAATATAGCACACTTCAACACCGACTCCATTTTGTAAACTTAATTTTGTATTTTCACCTGGCCTTAGATGCAATTTGGTGCTCCAAATGAGATTTTTTTTCTCATTTGGAAATTAAAAAGGGGTTTTCTGACTTGCGAAGTGGGGGGCGGAATGATACTTCCGCCCCTCCACATTTTTCCCGGGGGGGCTGGCGCCCCCCAGCCCCCCCGGTTCCTACGCCCTTGTTAATGTTTCTCCGTAACATGAAGATAATATGTGAGTATCACTAGTTTAGGGAGTGTAGAAAATCATAACATCATACTGAGAGGTGAAAGCTAATATACGACATAGATACGCGAATACACTCTGTAACAAGTTATTTGTAACTTCTGTGAAAAACAAGTTTACACGAACATGTTGGGAACGTCAATAATAACAATTTTCCATATGCAGAAGTAACAATACAGTGAGTTAAATGCAATGACAAAGACTTAACAGCATTTACTTAAAATATGCAACTAAAATGTTTCGAATAGGGGGAAATATCTTAATGCATAAGCCGTTGCCAATTTTTGAATATGACGTACGGCATAAGACTATAATAACTTAAAAATATAAAGGGAACACATATTTCTCTTAAATCTTTCAACCATTACGGATTGTGTCGGTCTGTGAACATGTTACAATATTTGGTACTTGTTTGATTACGACAGCAGTGTGGACTCATGAACGTACAGAGGCAAGGGAACTGGGTGTTGGGGTTCGGACGAACCTCTGAACCCGACCAAGAGAGAAATGAAGGAGAAATGAAGGAGAAATGACTAACACATTACCGTTTTATATATTTTGATCATTTATATTACTTTAAATTTAATATAATTTTAATTTTTCTATTCACATTCTTTGTTAAGATCTGATCACTATAAAAAAACATATTTAGCTTACTAGCGTGTAGACTAGAGCTACACAGCTAAACAACGCTGCAACATTGATGACCAATTACATGGATTAGTCAATAATCAGTTACGCCGACATTGCTAACATGGAAGCCTAAAGGGAAATTACAACAAAATAATACAATTTGCTTTATGGTACACTGCGAATTTGACATATGAATGCATAATCCTATAGTTATTGGTGTTACAGATCAGAGAAATAGTTCCAATGTAAAATGCCCAAAACTAATACAATTGACCGGATTGCTGCGGAAAGACTAGAATACACTTCTACAATGGTCTTGCTTTGTATACTATAATATGTTGTTTGAGTTGTCTGCACTTCGGTGGAACTGAAATTTACTCAAATTTTGGGAAAACGTGAATAATATGAAACTAATTTGATTTCTTTCAGCATCGCTGCAGCAACGGTGCACCCGAAGGTAAGATCCCAGTATCAGTTCGCATATCACCTATTTACATAAAATAACTTAATAATATAGAGAAAAGTAGTAAACATGTTTGTCCATAAACAAAACAGATCCTGTTTGAGAATATATATCAAACTGTCATCAATCAACACCATATTTGTGTTTATTTTCTTTGATTTACATTTTCTGTGAGGTTCTTCTCTCCTAAGAGCAATTATCACTACCATACTTTCGGCTTATAACATCGCTAACGTTGCAATATTCATCTACTTTGTTTACTCCTACACTTCTTTGTTAAGAAATGTATGCAGTTAAGACAAATTAGTCTCATAGCGTATTTAAATGTATTTTAGTTTCTTGACATGGCTATGGTCACGCACTTCGATGGTCCTTTAATATACATAAGGCAGTTGCATTCTTTAACGAACCCAATATGAAATATTATATCTCATCATACGCAATCCTTTTCTTCTGTTGATAATCTTTTCAAAGTCGATTCTGGACACAACTTCATAAAGCTGATTCACGCACTACCGAAGAAAATACCTACAACGAGTGTTATGAAAGCAGCGACCACGGATATGCTTCAATACCTCGCTAACTTGCCAAAAAATACGGAATCAATGCAACACCAACTCGATTGCAGTCTTTTTAGTTACTTATTTGGAGTACGCATATTCATTTTGGTTATAAAATGGTTATAAAATATCGTCCTGGTGTTGCAATATCTTAGTCGATGATTCAGGTATCTACATTTGAGATTATGAATGGACATAAAACACTTTATGAAATCAAGGTTTTGTGTAAACTGATAGATTGAAGTATTTACATGATAGTTATATTATTAATGGGATGTCTTGCCAAGAAACGAAACCGTAAGTGCAGTATGTACAAAACTGTGTTCATTGTTCTTTATGGAGTAGCGCTCAGTTAATAACTATATGCAGGCTCTGCTTTTTCACTTTTCATTGTCTGTTTGAACCGCTAAATGGCAAATTATTTCAAAGCGAATAAGGAAGTTGGTGATCGATTCAACTGAAATTGGGACTACAGCCAAATGTACTGTTCACTATAATCTTTGTTTCATATTGTTGTCACTTTCACACTAAGTATTATGATATACGTCAATGTTTTAGTTTCGTATTCGATGTTATCTCCTTTCTATTTGTACTGGGAAGTAATCAAGGTTTCTGTGTATATAATGCGTTGATTGAAATTTTAAAGCTATAAATTTCAAGGGACAATATGAGCAGTCTTGCAGTATTAAGGACCTTCATTTCATGTTCATACATTACATTAACGTATGTTTTCCAAGCTATTTCTAGAAATATACGCAACCGAAGAGTATGTAATCTAAAGAGATAATTGAGCGGCTTCTTTCATGCTGTCAGAGTAACCATTCGCACAACGCGCCAACATGTCCAAATACATGTAACTTATTTATTTCTTAAGTATGAGAACAACGACATTTATGACGAGATAAGAGGCTGTAACATCTGGATTACACACCCAGCGCTCTACAAACTTAGCTACCCAGCCCTTGTTCTTAGCGATCCATATATACACGTATGCTTTGTCATAAGACACTGTATACACCGTAAACTTTTTAACCTGTAACTACGTCCCATTTTGCTTTGACGCAACCTAGAAAGCGAAACTCACCACCAGACAGTACCTCATCAAACGATACAAATCTTGCAATATGTTAATATACTTACAAATTTTGCGTAACCATATACTGCCATCACAACAACATGACCATAACGTATACGGCATCCAGTATGCCAGTTTAAATTAGATTATTTCGTATTATTGGACTTCGAAATACCATTCACTGTACAAAGCATACTTAAATCACTGTTCGTATTTGCAGGGTCAGCGATTTGGAGGCAACAGGACTGTAGCTACTTTCATCCCCATTTTCTCGCGGGCTCCGTGATATATATATATATGTATATGTTTAAATATATATATATATATATATATATATATATATATATATATATATATATATATATATAAATATATATAGTGTTGTGAAGTCTACAGGTAAGGAGAGGAAAGCTGCTTATATCCTAGGGATAGCTTAAGGGGATTACAAAGCTGGGATTACTTTGTGCATAGACACTTGCTAATAGGATTAAAGTATAGAGCTAGAGATGATGAGAGGGGTTACAGGCAGTTGGACTGTGGCTTTTGTGAGGTGAGGAGCAAAGGTATTAGGAGGAGACGAGAAACGGAGAGAAGCGTAAGGGAGTGTGGGAAGATAAGGAGGAGAGTGTTGCCAGGAAGCAGAGGTTGCTAATGGAGAATTGATGTTAGTGAACTGTGAAAGGAAGCAGTAGAGTTATGTGGAGCTATGTGGAGTCTAAAAAATAAAGGAAGAAAAGCAACGAATGACACTGTCTTGAACTTATTACCCCACACTACGTAACATATAGCATTGGGAATTCCAGACACGTCACAGGGAATTCCAACTCAATAGAGCTACATATATGTCAGTTGTTATACATATAAACAGGTACTCTACTTTAGCATTTCCACGCGTACAAGGAATGAATACAGCGTTTCTGTATTTACAGTAAGTTTGCCTATACAGCAATCGTCACAATCATAACAGATGTGCACATGTACAATACAATAGAATGTAGCTCTCTTGTTAGTAATAAACGGAATTGGCTATGAAACAATTTATGCTGTGTTCCTTAGAGGCCATAGCCACGTATTTTTCGAATGACAGTATTTGCTGGGTAGGGGACAGGATCCCAGTCAAATGTCCTATCCCTGTTACCCCTCACCACCCAAATGACATTTGGGATAAGAAAGTTCGGAAGACAATTAAAAATTCATTTAAAGTCTCAGTCAAACCAGCTCGCGGTCGACGTTAATCATGCAGTAATGGAAGAAAACTATCAAATTAATACCAGACAATTGCGTTTACTTAAATATTAGGCCCATGTCTGCCATCAATACGAACTTTGGTCCCGGTATCAATAACCTGCTTATTTTTTATCATGTTAATAATTCTTATAATATTCTGATAAGAAGATTAGTATTTCACTGAAATTGATACAAGGAAATTCAAGTAGTCCATAACATGTGTGACAGATAGAAATCATGTGCTTCTTACACATTTCAAGGTCAATTGATTTTTCCAAGAAAGATTTAAGGCAAGCAAATATCACTAGTCTGAATAATCACCTGGTGAACATTTACACTGGAGACCCAAGTAATTAGAACAAATATATATTATCTTTCTTTTTTGACAGATGCAGTGCCTGTAACCAGTGGTAAACAAAATTGTTTATTTCCTTTCAAGTTTGTCTACATAGTTATACAATTCCAAGCTTAACAAGAAAGTAATATTAACAATCTGATTCCAATAATATCGTACTGTGTCAAATACGATACAAAAACGATATAAATACCAAAGCCTGGAAGCATTTTCCAAGGGTCGCTATGATTTAGTCAATGAGAAATGATTTTTTATTTGTGGTAAACAATTATCTTCTCATCCGTACTTTTAACAAATGATATTAAGGGTTAATAGTATATTAAGGCAGGGTTTATTGATTGCCCATGAACAATAAACTTTTCAATCATTACATTATAATAAATTCACTTGGCCTCCCAGTGACTTGAGACCATTCGAATAGGGGAATATAACACAAGTAGGTTTTCTAATTTGATTAATAATTATGGCCACATAAAGGGAATAGTAATTAATTTTGGGTTACTTACCCTCATTGTGGATGGATTAACCCAAATATCCATTTCTTCTATGTCCGTTTAAAGTTTCAGTAACAAGAAACCGCCAAGGGTGAGTATTATTAAAAACATGATATTGTAAATTGAATTAACGTTTATAATACAATCCAAAACTTATATTTTGCTTTTGATTAATTATTTTCCGTTTGGTTTAGAAATATCAACTCAAGTCATCAAACGAACGTACTCGATAAAGAAGCCTTAGATACCGATCAATCAAGTAAGATTTTTACACCACGCCTTCCTAAAACTCAGAGTGTGACTATGTCCGCCAAATGGAACAGAAAGGAATGGAATATACTAAGGAGCTGATATAATCTTTTGGTCATCATAAAGATATGACAAAGAACCTGAATTAGAAATAACTATCTAAATTAGCTGCTGAGCGATTCCAGAATTGTGGTAATTATTTATTATAATAATAAAGTTTCTTACACCACAATAATTATCATATGCAGGTCATTTCAACATATGTTAATGTATTTTATGATAAACACGTTTTGTTTAACGTAATTTATTCTATTTTGTTTCTTGTATTGTTTCAGACAAACTGTTTCTTATCAGTGAACACCTCGTTAGTGAAAACGTGCACAAAGTATTTTCACGTGGCACTAAATATGAGATGGACTACTATTGTTGTAGTTCATTGTCAGTTCCTGACGTAATCAAACATATAGCAGGAGTTTTGGAAGGAATGGACTTTCTTAATACGTTTGGTGTAAGGTAACGGATATAGACCTTTGCACTTAATACTTAACCACAGTTGTAACGTGTGTTCATATAGCTGTATGATTATTGAGTATTATCGTCATCTTCATTATATTTATATTTTTATAACCTTATTTTGATTTCGTATTTCATATCTAAGTGAACAACGTGTTAACACTGTGTCTCATATTACCCGTTTGTGCTTCTCCACACATGAATCTAACTTATCGATTTTCATCTTCGTTTAGTTCCTTCACCCTGGCTTAACAACTATAAAGGTTTTGCTAACCAAAGAAGGACAGGTCAAATTATTTGGCTTCTGCCTGGCTCGCGATGCACCGAAAATAGCTGCTCTTAAGAAAGAAAAGGTAGAATAAAAATGTATAATTCAAATATTAATTACATCTTTAAGATAAATACTTTCTCTAATAAACTTATTCGTCATCCCGTAATAAATCTTCCAATCACTCATTGATTTAATTTACCCAATTATTAAAATCAGCATAATCTCCGGCTGAAAAAAAAAAAACGGTCTGCGGCTTTTTTGGGTATAATGCTACAGGTTAGACTTGTATGGTTGAAGTTGATCTCGATGTTTTACATTTTGTTTTAGACATTTAACAACTTTGTGTGCCAAATAAAATGCATTAAAGAAATAACGAGGTCTAGGTTGTACTTACATAACAGAGAGCAACAAAACAAATTAAATTCAACCTTCTATGAGATTGCTTTTTATTTGAAAATGTTTCGATTATATTGGATTATAGTTTACAATAACATGCATGACTTGTGTGCGTTGTTTTAACTAATGCAGTTACAGCAACTTCCTCTTTTGCTACGCCTTTACCCAATGTGATAAAGTTCTCCACACACTCGCTTTAACAATGTTCGCCCCAATGAAGCACCAATGTTCACCGTGCATCTAATTTAATTGTTGTTTAATAAAACATTTTAATTCATATTAAATATTTGATTTTTGCATCAGATTCGTTCCATGATTTTGAATCAATTTCCACCTGAAATGTTAATGTTGAATCAGTATACAGAATCCAGTGACGTTTGGTCTACAACAGTAGTAATATGGGAGATTATGAAAGCGGGTAAATCAAACTTAAAGCATTTGCATAAAGAGAAAGTATTGACACATATTTCAATTAAGTAACATAACATTGAATTGAATATGCTCATGTCACATATACAACATTAATAAGTGATGTTCTTAAAATTAAATATGCATCACCATCGATTTACTAACGATTGTAATATTTTACAATCTTCCTTCACGGGTGACGAAAAATAATGTACTGATCTTGAGTAGCATCGATATTTAAAGACATTTTATTGACCTTGAACGAATTAGAACATGAAATAGTTTACAACCTAAGGCACTGGCTACACCCCTCTTCATTAAGCGATATATAATGCCTTCCCAGAAATGTAGTGTCATCGGTAAATAGAAAGAATGAAAGGTGAGAGAAGTGATTGAAAAGTTAATACAAAACAGAAAGACGGATTCTTAAGGTACTTATCAAGAAATATGTCGGTAGTCAGAAGTAACTGGAATATACGAGACGAGTAGTTGTCTGTTTAATATAACCTCTTCATTAATTAATCACATTACCAAGTTTACCATGCTTGTAGTTTGATTTTAGGTTCACTGACATAATACAAAACGAAAATGTACAACGTAGAAGTTTAACATAGCCATATTATAGTTTAGCCCGCTCCTCGTGCTACCTGTAATGTTTGGGCATGGTAGCTCTAGTGTAACCTCAGTCTTAGAAGTCATATACAAGTATCAATTATTCTAAAATCTTAATTTTGTAAGGAAATCCACCATATCCTATTGACCGGGAAGTTAGATTTGACGAGGAAAATATCAAACCATCAGTTCTCTGGCCCGAGAAGTACTTACAGATATATTAAGAAGGCATATGCTTTTTTTCAATTTTCTACTTTATTTCCAACGGACCAACATGACACATTAAATATGTTATTTGGACACATAAATGTAGTAATCGCATAGTTTACAACCCTACTGTATTGTGTTCAAGTTTTAAAGGTGGATGCAGAACTGTGGATATTTGGACAATTGACTCCGGAACATAGGAGAAAATTACTCAGTTATGTTCATACAATTGTGTTTTTACTTAGTGTATCATGCAATACAGACAACAGTGCAATTTAAGGAACACTAACTCTTCTCATCACGCAAACTCCTGATCAGTGTATGTTTTCATTTTTGATTATATTACAGCTTTGTAGTCCTTATTTCAGTTGTTAGATTAAAGTTTTAACGAATTGATAGCACAAAAAAAACTCTCATAAGACCTTCATTTGTTTCAAGCATCTTGTACTTCACTTAACATAAAGATCTACAAAGTAGATTAATATCTTGTAGATTAAGTATTTGTAGTATATTTCTCAATTATTTACAGGGATAAAATCTTGTTTGATTGTTGGTATTATGACTGTTCTCTTCGACCACCCATTCATCAATTGAGAGCAACATTCGTAGCTGTAAGTAATGTATTATCCATCTTTAGAACATAATTTATCAATCAGTCCATAGTATGATGGGAGTTAACAACAGTATGCGGTACTGTCAGACTTTGCTCAATAGTCTGCTTTGCTTTTTGAAATATTTCAACTCAGTTTTTGTTTTTTGTTTTTTGCAAAAAAAGCCTAAGGGACAAAGAAGGTACTTTATCTAATAGTTACTTAAAACTTAATGCTAAGTCTACTTTTATTATCCTTTTCTTATCCTGATTTTATATCCTTCATTAAGTACTTATTTTCCCTTCAACAGATATTTGAGAAATTAGTCACGGACAGTTCTTACGAGATACCGATACCTCCGACGTATTTACCTATGAGAATCCCTGATACCGCTCAACATACCTATGCAGAACAAATCTACCATGCTGGAATGTGAACTCTCTGTCGCAGGACTATGATATCGGATGTCATTGCTGGATGGTACGGTATCTGTAGATCCCAGGATGCTGTTGGAGTTACCTACCGCGTCAGTTCTAACATGCTGGAATTTATATGGTACACCAAAAGGGCCAACAATGTACCATGATGATGTAAAAGCTCATTATGATGATGATGTAAAGTCTTAAGATGTTGATGAAAAGACTTTCCACGATTGATGTAAGACCTAACATGATGTAAAATTTACGATGATGACGTAAGACCTGACAAAGATGATGTAAAATATACGAAACTTAGATATAAAATTAAGATGATGATTTAAAAATATACAATGATGATTAAATAATGTAAATAAAAACGTTTCGTTTACTTTTATTTTGACAGCTATCCATATGATCATGTCTTTTGGATATAAACGCTGTTCATGTGAAAGCTTTATGTTAATCAGAAACGGAATATTATGATTGTTGACATAATTCATTACGAGATCCAAACAAGTTTAACACAGCTGACAGGAGTACAGTCCGGTAGCCAATCAGCAATGTTGTATGATACGAGCCACACATTATAGAATATTAACATCTTAATTGAAGGGCTCATGGTTATTAAACCGCAAAAGTGTGGTCGGATATTAGGCCAGCTTGTAGAGAACGAATGTTATATACATTACGTTTTGCTTCAGATAAGTACTAGCATATTTCTCCTCTATATCCCTATTGGATACAAACGTTAAACGAACAACTGAATCTGCGACTGTTGCAGATAGATGGACTGCATACACACGAAAGCACATGCCTGCTAAACGTTGGAAATCTCCATTTCACACTGTTAAGTTCATATTTATCATAGCAAATATGATGGCCTTACATAGAATAGACTTACGAAGAAACAACTTTGAAAAGTATTAAGAAAATGAAAACCAACCTTTTGGGGATATGCAACTAGTCATCATTCATTGTTAAAAAGTCTGCGAAATCGGATTGAAACCAATCCTGTGCATGACGTACGGGGCACCGTTAGATGAACCTTTCCAACAAAATAGCCAGCTGCAATTAGGTCATTTAATTTACAGTTAATAAATAAATGCCACATGTATCCTATGGGAGTGGCAGAGAGGCCAGTCAGTAGGTGGGGTTTCATTCTCTCATGGGAAAGAATGATGGCGTTGGGAGCGAAACTTTGGAAAAGAGTAAACCATTTTCGGATTCCGCATCTGATTTAACATAAATCTTTCACATGCAAACAGTTGATACCAAAAAGGCTATCAGACGAAAACCTGTCATTCTAAAAAGAGATCGTAATCAAAATCGACCGTTCAAGACATCATCGTTATAAAAGCTGTCACAATAACAATTAAGGAACCAAAGGTATTTCTTATTTGTTTTTGGTCATTCTACTTCATACGAAATTAACTTTATCTGATTATTCACATAAACAAGAGCACTGTTTATCTTTATTCAGACTGCAATTACTAACATTACCAGGAGTCTGTTAGTTCCTACAGTAATCCTAAGAATTAAGAAGAACATTTTGTTTAGTACAGCTGCTACTCAGGTTAAATTCTCTCAATACAACAAAAACGTATACTAATGATCGTCTGTGCTACATTGTATCAACAGACTAGAAACTAATAAATGTTTGCTGGAAATTAATATGTGAATTATTATAATCGTAAATAGTCACAGAAACAAAAATTACACAGCGGTGCTTTGATCTAAGGAAGTGTTTTCGTCCTGTTTACATTTTATCCACTTTCCATCTCCAAAGTGTAGGTTGTAGGCCTCCTCATCTCTTTTGCGATTGACTACGAAATAAAAGACAACCATGTTTACATTTATAATTATCCTCTCATCATGTGCATATTAAGTTTGATGTTCCAGTCGTGACTTTATTAGCTTAAAGACCATCGGCGAATTTAAAAATGAGTTTTTCAGTAACATTTTCCCCTTTCACGGTTTACTTTGAAAAAAAGTTTCAGGCACATATGTCGTGACGGTAGTATGGATACGAGGGTGTCTGAGTATTTTGTCTTGTCTGATTTGAACCCTATCCTTGGTCTCACAAACCATCGTGATCGTGAAATGGCCTGGTCGACTAAATCAATCAGTAACAGAACAAAGCTTTAAACACCCAGATATAGACTAATCGTGCTTAACGTACGTTATTCGTCAACCGAACTTGACATATCCTTAACCGTATCTGAAAAAAAGCGGCAAAGTACAGCTTCTATTGTAGCTGTGTTTTCATGGTAAAAAAAATATACATTTTTCTAAAACAATTATTATGAATATTACAATTAAGTATTGGGGCTATGTATCTATGGATGTGTAAGCCTAATGATCCTTTGAGTGAATCATTTTAGACAGTACTCTGAATGCGCTGTCTATTACGTGACTTACTAGTAAGCTTGATTTCTCCATCAGATGTCTCACGAATTGAATTCAATTGATCTTCTGGCACGACGCTGTTAATGAAACTAGTATAAAATGAAAACAAAGATAGAGAGATCATTATCTGAAATGACTGCATTGTTCAAGTGATAAATTAACAAACTATCAATTCATATATTCAAAGTATAACAACCAATGACTCAACCTGTTTGGCCTATATCATGTAGGAGAAATTAATGTGGCACTATTATTTTAAACTAATATTTAACTTTGTAAACGAGAAAATAAACACATTTTGAATATATAAATTGTTGTATTCCAATTGCGACAAGAATAGATATGTGTAGAAAATTGCATTTGCAATTAGCTTCTGTGCTTCTACTGTATTAAAAGGTTAAGTGTGAATTGCATTAATGGTTCTAAACGCACTAAAAAGGCACTCAAAATATAAAGTTGCATGTGTTCAATAAGTGAGGTATGTTAGATAGAAATCTTTATCCAGTAGAAAGTTGTTACAGAACGGTTCTCCGGTTTTTTTATTGTGCAGTCTTTTAACGTGTTTCAGATTCTGCTTACATTTAGATCTTGAGTCCCCATTCTCCAATCTATTACATCCACAAAGGTACCGTTGGCTATCAAGTACCGATATAGATAATAATTCTATATTACTTTGAATATGCGAGTGAATGCTCGTTGTGGACCAGATCTCCATTGATGATCATCGGTACAGTACCAGCTAAATTGTGAAGGATATTTTGGGACATCGTTTATCCTGTAATTATATTATAAGACTAGTACAGTATGAAAAAGACATCGTTTAAACAAACTTATAGCCCGGTTACACGTCCAACCCTAAGCTTTCAGGAATGTTAACATTTCTTCATAAATTGCTTACATTTATACTTGATCACTTACTTTATTGTTAACGTTTGAGTTAAAAATCTACTGATTAGACTAATGAACTGTTGATCTTCTAGACGAACATTCTGGAACGTCAGCTCCTTCTCCACGTTTGGTAACTTACAGCTATCCAATGACGGTGGATAACCATCACGGAATGTCAATGTACTGACCGTAATCTGCTTTAAAATCAATAGCAATATTGTTAAAAAATGTTACTTTGACAAGTTAATTTCGTTCAAACGACCGTAGCGTTCTCCTACGTAAAGCTGATATGTTTATGACTTTACCAGAATATAAAATGTACTCTGCGTTATTGTTCTATACCGTGGCAATATGCAGATTGGAGTAGTATTATAAACTCTATTCAACCAGTCGTCCATATATTCTGAGTTGTCGCTGTCTCTTTATTCGGGGGTCATGAATACCTATAGTGCGAACCATTCCGAAGTTATCTCTATTTCAGTATGTACAATGTGATATTTGAATCTAATCTGTGCTTGAAATTACGCTGATAAATTGGAATTTTAGTATATTTTGCAACAGACTTTCCTTATTCTGGACTTGTATTACTATGTATTGAATTTTGCGATAGTAGCTGTCTAGATAATTCTCTTTCCGCTTACTGAACAATACAAAATATCAAGATGGATATACTTACGTTTGCTCCCATGTACCTGGTACAAAAATCTTTTACTAAGCTCATATTCTCTTCATCGTTTACATTCGTAAACAACAGGTCCTTTCCTTCAAAAATGTTTCGTATTTGTTTACTTTTCTCTTGATCCTTACAATATTCAAATAATGTCCATAAGAGTTGAAAATGCTTAGTTTGACTCAAGTGTATCTTATAATTATCAATATGTAAAAGAAATTTCATGAAACTCGTTAAGTCTGTCTGTGTTAGCAACACATTTCGGTATTTCGGTATCAAATAATTTGATGCGAATGCACGAAACACCAGTGGACTTTGTGCAATAATTTTATACTCCTTAAAATATTCACAATGATTCTTCCAAAACAATTCAATGGATTCTGGTGAGCTTGAATCTTTAGGAAGCAGAGGGATCACTTCACTGTTATGATTAGTTTCTTTGAATTCATTGTCGCGAAACTTAACCATTTTCTGCAAAATATGTTTTCTTTGTTCCTCGCTGAAACCATTCAATACAACTTTCTTATACCGTCTTCCTAACTTGTTGGTATCTAGTTGACGACACGTTATCCAGACTTTTAACTTATGAAAGTTTTTAAAATTATTTAGCATGTTATTGTCTGCAGATAAACTGTTAGTTTTGCTTTGTTTGTCACTTTCGGAGCCTTTTTCTAAATCCTTGATAGCGTTGGATTCTAAAGTCAAGTTAGAAAGTCCATCCAGAAGCAATAGACACTCACGCCTTTGCAAAATACTAGAAAGAGACTCAACTGATTGGAACTGTCCATCCATAGATTTCACGACCTCTTCTAAAATACAGGCTTTCTTACAGAAAGGTTTCAGTTTGATATATATCACGATTGCATTCTGTAGAATTTCCCCTTTGGCCCACAGTCTTGCCACGCTCTGAAATAAATACGTCTTGCCATATCCTACTTTACTGGTAAATATTACACAATCACTGTTGTTGAAGAATGATTCCTTAAGTATATCGTCACTGGTAGCACTGTATGCATCCTCCTCGGAAGTCCTAATCACGCAATCACACGTCGCGTAAGTGGATTCAGCACCAGCATTGAATTTCTTCAGATAACATTTAATCAATTCGTCCTTCAATGGATCTGTGCAAAGTAAGAAAAACCAGCAGTGATTACGAATTTATTATGAAAGCTGCTTCAATCATTTTTTTATGGAACTTGTAAGACAATATAATGTGCCATATTTGCATCAAATGTTGTTGTTGGTGATAAAACTGCTTTCTAAATTTTAGTTATACTATTGGAGCAATGGAACTTCCTACTCGACATGCGATTTTAACCCGAGTTGTTTGGCGATACGTACTTTTTTATGTTATTGTTGTTGTTTACCATTACTTGAAGCATACAGAAACATTAAGTTTACAACGTCATTCGTCAAATTGATATATCTGACAGAAATCTTCATGTCATGCGACAGACATGTACATCAGTTCTATAGTCATTATTAAACGTATTTTGGGCATTTTGTAGTAGATATCTTTACAACAAACTACGTTCCGTTACCTTTCCGTTTGCGAGATGTTGTGTAACTTCTAGTGAGGCAAATATATATGACAATACAGATAATCACCCATGATGAAAATGCATGGTATGATATCGAGTTTGAAGCATCCGTTCTTCGGAACATTCGACGGTTTCTCGGTAGACATGGCATGACACCTTTCTAATTGAAAGAACAAATAAAAAAATATATTTATATAATGTTTTAAACATATTCAACAACTTATCTGACACTATTAATCCATGTATGTTCTTAGTCACCTCACAGGCATTTGGAAACATAATTTAAGGAATCAGGTAGGTTAATGACAGTTCTTCTTTGACAAGGTTGTTCATTAAACTCTCATCCATTGTATAATGTTTACCCCAAAGAATAAAACTTAGTGATCTTCTCTTTGAGCTTTTATAGGCATTTTAATCTTTGCTGCGTTGTTACAATTCTACCATCATGCGCTTGCTTAACATAATTACTAAGAACCTTAGGAAACTGATGTGGATATTTCAGTAAGTCATAAGTGTTTTAAAAGCTCATTTTAACACTAACTTACGTTAACCATTTCCGAGTTTACGTACACGAATTTTAAGAGGGAAGTTGTCACAGACATAACTTGCAATGCATATTTTCACAACCAGGGCAAACTGTGAACTATTCTTAAACATGAGGAAAGCTATGAAACATGTGTATCTGTGAGTGGAGATGAGCGTAACTTTTCGTAGAGATCTTTCCATACAATTTGATTAATTCCATTGTTTAAACAGGAAGGGGTCTACTAAAACGTAATAATGCATTCGTTGATATTTTTAATTACTAACAATAGAAACATTCTAATTGCTTCTTTCAGCCTCAATGAAAGCATACCTGAATTTACTTCAACTTTTGAAGTTGATGTCAGATTCAAGAGCCACCCGTTGCTGTAAATATAGCAATTGAAAACTGCTGTTTCTCCACATGGCATTTTGTAGACGATCATAGTCGACACAGTCCATGTACCTCTGGTATGATTCGTTAGTTCAGAATGCGACTCGTTGTTTGTAACATTAGCGACTCCTTCATAAGTCCAGTACAAGACAGGTTGTGGACGAACTCCTTCAATAAAACAAGTCAAGTTGGCAGACTCGTTCTCCGGCTGTATCACTTCACATTTACCACACTCGGCACAAGCTTGGATGTAAGGACAAAGCTGTGCCGGTGTATCTTGAGAAATAGGAAGAAACTAAATTTAGTATATTCGTTTACTTACAAGTTTGTTATTGTTTCAGTAAAACCGCCGTTTGTTCCATCTATAACTTTCATTTATTCAAATTATTCTATGAGCAAAGATGGAATAGTCCTCTTAAAATAGACAAGTTCAATGTTGTTTCTTTTATTTTACTATTTTATACCTAAAATAAAAAAAAAATTGCATCAAGAAAGTATCTCTTTACTTGACGCTCTTCTCTTTGAGGTTACTGTTGTTAACGATACCGTGATTGACAACACTACCCTAGCCTAATCTATGCTACCTCAGTACGAATAACATTGTAAGATGTGCAAGCGTCTGTTGTTCAAACATACAGCTAGTATATAGGCCAATAACATAATGATTCTTTCGATACTGTACTATGATAAATCGTACTTGTAATGATCACTGATATATCCCGTGTCCAGACAGAGTCGTTGGTAAAGAACGCAACAAATGTATAGGTAGCTTCATGCTCCAGCTGTGCATTCTTTATCGTCATGTCACCAGTTGGAGTAATATCATAATGTCCATCGTTGTACCTAGAACCGCCCACTTTACCGTTTACCAATTTAAGAATTGGATCGGTCTCTGTTGTTGAGCCCATATACCAATAGTATTGGTTGATTTCAGCATGAGCATCACATCGTATCTTGTTAGTACCCATTATTTCGATAAATTGACTCGAGGGACATGTATCGGAAAACCCTGTAGTGAAGAAAATAATCTTTATAATATTTGTTTTTGGGGGGTCTGCCGGTAACTGTGAAATGCGGAGTAACAATACGTTATCAACAATTTCATGTAGCTTTTTTTTGTTTCTCTTCAAGACGTTGGCGAATAATAGTACATATTTCTATATTCCAAAGGGGCTGTGTCTACAAACAAATACTGTCAAGTAATATGGCCTTATAAAGGTGCATAGCCTCTACTAAAGAATGAATATGATTTATAAACATTATAAACACAGAAAGATACCTCCGACAAGGACGCTGGACAAAATTACCATGACCCAAAGCATATTCATCTTGTTAGAATTCATACACAACATTTCTGCAAAAGACAAAATATACAAACATAATAGATTATAAAAAGTGTATCGCAATATGTGCAAAAATATTTCCACGCAACATTAAACTTACTCGCAACATATATACATATATCATATATATCATAAGACATTGCGTTATTACGCTTATTTTCATAGAACCTCTCCCTACATTTGCTACTTCCATAAATAATATCTGCTACGGCAATTATTAAGACAATGGATATTGTACCTAATATATGATGGTAGAATTAATCTAAATTTGAATTCTGATATATAACATACCAGTAATGAAACTTTTTTTAGGATGATGTTTGTTGATTGTCTCTCGTGATAGCAAATGCACAGGTGCTCAAAAGCATGACGTGTAGAACAGAGACGTAGCCAGGGGAGCAGGGGGAGCAACTGCCCCCACCCTCCTCTAAGTGTCGAAAAAAATGTTAAGAACGTTTTTTTTTTCTTTTGGCATGGTATTTTGTCAGTGCTCTTTTGATCTTGAATACTCGTCAGCTCCGTTAACTCGATTATATTCGTAGTAACATTCAGGCCTGTTGATTCAGCTACTTGGTTTGCAAGCGTGCGTGACACGAACTTCCTATTAATAATTATTGCATCGCTCAAAGTTTTTATTGTCCATCAGTAAGGTTCGTGAAATGTATTAAAGTCCAGACATTGGACAATGAACAAGACTCATCCAACTGGAAAATTGTGAAACAGCACTATGTTTGTCATTCTTATATCATGTGTAAAAGAACATATAAAAGAACAATTCCAACCAGAAATAAAATCTTCTGATAATATGATATCATATAATTATGATGGAACTGGCAAAACACGGCACCAAATCGCATCTAAGGACATTAAATTGTTCAAAACTTGCTCAAACAGAGGGGGACACCCCCTCCCCTTCGAAGCCTCCCCATATCAATCGCAACATGTGAGCCCCCCCCCCCCCTTGCAAATTCCTGGCTCCGTCGCTGGTATAGAAAACATTCACTGATACATTAGACCAAAATAGAGCAAATGTCCACTTCCGTACAATTATATGGGAAAGGAGATCACCGAAAACAGAAGATACAAGAAACTACTAGCAAACTAAGAGGGAAGACAAAATGTTAGCAAACTACATATCTACTACAACAATGGCTTAAGAGATTAATAGCTGTAGAGAAAATCTATAAAGCTTATAACAATGGGAGGTAATCAGTAATGGAGGTGAAAAATATGGACATGGGATTAGACAGGAATTTGTAAGAAAATGGTGCCAAAGCGTTGAGTCCACAAGCTGTCTTTGCCGAAGCGAACTGTATCGCGGGATACATAGAATTCAATGCCTTTCAGAATCACATCCGAAATAGTGTGGTTATAAGAATTGCGAGATGTCTTCAAATTGTTGACTAGGCATCTGTTGTCATTGCAACGGTTCTTGAGAGTAGTCGATAATCAGTTACAGTAAGTTAGAGGGATCTAGGTACTGTACCTGACTTAGATAGACTGATAGAAAGCGACGAAGCTTGTCGTGTATTTGCTACTTTTTGTCCCTACAAGTCATTGTAAAATATAATTTCTCTAATAGCGCTTTAGATCCTATAAACAGTTATACAAATGTTGTAATTTATGAAAGTCAGGTCTAAACTGGTTATTACTTCTTGTCCGGCACGAGCCAACATACGTTATTGACACAGGGCCCCGCGGCCCTATCCTTTTGTTACCTCTTGTCAAACCTGTTATAACTTGTTACAAAGAAACGGCTGATTTAACATGCATACTCTCAACTGTTCTCGATAAATTGGCGTACAACTGATGAATATTATTTTAGGTTTCATACGGACCTCCGTTTTAGCAATAGTGTACCTGAATTATGCAAGATATACGTTTTCTGTGAAATACTTTTGTGTCAGATTCAAATCCAATGCTCTTCGAACAGCGACCCAGTGTTGTAGTGCATCGCAATCAGCGTAATTGTTAGAACCTTGAAGTGCCTGTATGATTCCAAGCAAAAATAGGGTTTGATTTCTATTTGCTGCAATGAAATATTCTCAGGTGGTATACTTTTTAACTCTCTTCACATTCTTAAAATACAATCTAATACAATTATATTTGATGAACGTATTGCAAGGCGATTTTGTATTCAATATTCCAACAATCATTTAAAGTGCTTTTTCTTATAGGCAAAATGTAAACGTTTTCCATTTCAGAGTATAGTTTGCGATTAAGTGATCCTCACGTAAAATTTCAGTCAGTCAGACAGTCGCATGAATACTTACAAATTGTAACCTCTTAGTTTTAATCGTTATCGTTAACGTAACCTTAGTTAACATTAAAATAATATCCAACATGGCCTGTTTAGTTCTGATTCAAAGGACTTTGCGTAATTTGGCGAAACTTTGGCGTAACCTCATCACACCAACAATTCCCTAGGTGTATTATGCAAAGATTCGTGTTATTGCAGCAGTGAATGTAGATATCTGTTTGGTACTTGTCTGTATGTCACATACTTGTAAACAGAGTATGACAATGCCATATGGACAATATGTTATTAGGAGCGACTACCAGCAGATTGCAAAGTTCAAGTGGATTGATAAACATCTGTTTCGCCTTATAGCTAAACAGGATTGCAAGTGCAGGTCAAAACAATAACCCAGGAATAATCTAGATTTTACCCCGAGTCATCAATGCCAGCATGAAGGAACTATCATTTCTTGCAAGATGTACTGATGGCACTAGATTACGTATTAATAATTCTATGCACACAAATAGGTAAAATACTGCATGGACTCTCCATCTCGCGCTTGTTCTTAAAAATAAAAATCTCTTATAGAGCGTTTTCATACACTGCACGCGTTTTTGTTAAAACTTGGCCGATCGCTCCTGATAGAAATATAAATGTTGACTAGAACGTTCACACGTTAAGTTCTGTCAAAGTGGTTAGTATGATGTGTGAGGATAAAACTCAATCTTAGGTCATCATTAGGTCTTCGTTAAAGGTGTTTAGAGATGAGAGAGGGTACCGTGGATTTACCTCTTTCTGCTTTATGTTTTGGTTACTAATCCTGAAGATCCCAAATACATATTACGTCACGTTGTCGAAGTACTATACAATTCGTGAAAACATGGGAGCAAAGTGATATGATATTGGAAGAAATTCTGCAGTATTCCTGCATATAGAGACATCAGCTTATACAGTGTAAATAATAGTTTTCCTATGAAAGAAAATTATGCCACTCTGTAATGACGTTTACTGTAATGATGATATTTTAACTGTTGTTATGTGTGATGTTATAAATGCGTTATCCAGTAATAACGTTACAATTAACCATTCTGTGACATTGAATATGTGGCACAGAGTGACATAGGTTAGACACTTTTAAGGTGTTGTAGTCGATGCCTTTGAACATGTTGTTGATGATTTTGTTTTACCCTAGTACACATGTCCTAGTAAGAAAACTTTTTTATAGCATTTCCAAACAAGACGAAATAAGAAGTGAAATGCATAATGTAATGACACTTCTGTGAAAGAAACTAACACAAGGTTGTCAATTCCACTTCCAGGCAAACATCAACTCGAAGATCTGCTTCACATTAAAACTAAGAAACGTAAAAGATACGAATACAATCGAATATTTGTTAGTATAGCGTAAACGGAAGCAACTTATACGAAGAAAATCTGTCTAGCTCTGTGTTCAGTTAATTCAAGTATAATATTGAGTGGAGTCAAATGTAGGGTAAGGGAGGGAGGGGGGTACCTAAAGCTCTCTTCGGCTGATTGATCCAGATCCAGATACAAATGAAGTATTTCATAAAGGGGGAACTGTACTTCGGTCATTGTAGTCGACTCCTATGTAGATGTGTTTCGAGTACACTCTTAGAATAAATAACATTTAAACGAGCATCAGTTGTAGGTTTTGATTCTGAAAATCATGCTCAAATGTTCCCTATATGATTTAATACATACACTGATAATCAAAATGGTATAACTTTTTTACAATGATCTTAATTTACCTTTAGTTAATTACCTGTTACTTAATTTTGAAAAACAAATCCCAGATGAAGGTTTGGATTCTGAAAATCATGTTTGAGTATTCCCTACATGATGTAATACATACACTGAATATCCAAATAGTATAACGTATTTACAATGATTTAAATTTACCTTTAGTTAATTACCTGTTACCTTGTTACCTAATTAAAAAATATACAATGATCTTAATCTACCTTTTGTTAATTACCTGTTACTTATTTTAGAAAAAAAAAACATATCCTAGATGAAGGTTTGGATTCTTAAAATCATATTTAAGTTGTCCCTACATGATGTTATACATACACTGAATATCCAAATAGTATAACGTATTTACAATGATTTGAATTTACCTTTAGTTAATTACCTGTTACCTAATTAAAACAAAGAAATCTCAGATGTAGGTTTGGATTCTGAAAATCATGCTCAAATTTTACAAACGTGATTTTATACATGCACTGATTATCAAAATGGTAAAACCTATTTGCAATGAGCTTAATTTACCTTTAGTTAATTACCTGTTACCTAATTAAAGAAAAAGCTCAGATGTAGGTTTGGATTCTGAAAATCATGCTCAAATTTTACATACAGGATGTTATACATACACTGATCTTCAAAATGGTATAACTTATTTACAATGATCTTAATCTACCTTTAGTTAATTACCTGTTACTTAATTTAAAATAACAAATCTCAGATGCAGGTATGGATTCTGAAAATCATGCTCAAATATTACATACGTGATTTTATTCATACACTGATTATCAAAATGATAAAACTGATTTACATTGATCTTAATTTACTTTTTTTAATTACCTGATACCTTTTTTTTTAATTAATTTTATTTCAGATTTAGGTTTGGATGCTGAAAATCACGTTCATGCATCCCTACATGATATACGACACAATACATGATACATGATATCTGATAACATACACTGATTATCAAACCGGTATCACTTATTTGAAATGACTTTTTTTTCTTTATTTAATTATGTTTTACTTAGTTTCGTATGTTTTGTCTCAAATTTAAAGTTTGAATGAATTTAATCGGTAAATAAGAAGAGAGGCAGAGACGTTGATGCCGATTGAGACCGTCATTCATTAAATGTGATGGATTAATTTGTAGATGTAATTCTTTGGATCTTACTGGATACTAGAATAACGCTGTGTCAAGTGACTACATCAACCTCAAACCAGTGCGAAGTGGGCATTTCAGGTCGAGGTGTGAATTGGGGTGTGATGCTAAATACTTGGTGTAGTTTTACGCAAACTCACAAGCTAATTCTCATGAGCGTTATTTGTTATTTGGCTACACGGTTTCCAAGAATGATTTCACATAAGGATCATGTCACTGAGTAGACTCCACAAGTTTCGGCTGTCGTCATATTTTCTCTGAATTGCTCCACCCAGTTTACCGAATAATGGTTATACGTTTCCTTAATCATAACACGCTGCAGATAATATAAAGCAAGATTGCCCTAATTAATTAATCAATACATCATTATAAATGTAACGTACTTAGAAAAACAGGTACAGTGGCGAAATGGAACTTCGTGCCAACTGATTATAAGATACCTTGACGACCAATCATGCATACTTTATTAAATATATTAGGGATTTATTTATATATATATATATATATATATATATATATATATATATATATATATATATATATATAAATATATATATATATATATATATATATATATATATATATATATATATATATATATATATATATATATATATATATATATATATATATATATATATATATATATATATATATACATCATTTTAACTTGATTCGCGATATTCTGAATAAAATGACGCTATTGCTCCTAATAAAATGTTAATATTAATTAATAGTGTATAATAATCTTAAAAGATTTCCCTTCAAATGGTCGAAAACTTTTGTTATAATCTCCCTTTGGTAGTTTGACACTTTCAATGATCAGGTCTGTTTTTATGTCCGGCAAAACTTCATATGTTGCTGGCGGAAAATCACCACGGAAAGTCAATTTGCCCAGTTTAACCTGTGCAATAAAAGCAAAATGTTAAAAAAAAACACAACAAATTCTTTGCCCGTCTCTATTTCATTAAACCTGTTCGTTTCTGCTGAAGGCAAAGTAATATTGTTACATGTAGGCAATGTATGGAGTAACAGATCCCATCCCAGTATTTGGGGATATATAGACAATTATTCATGCATTCATGCAAAAAATCGGTCCCTTCGTGGGTACAACACCTTATCTATTTTATCTATGTTTAATATTGTAATTTCTTGCAAGTTTGTTAAGCACTCGTGTGACCTCTTACTTTAAACCCAATGGTGTGATTAGTCACGGATGCACTATAAATCCCATACACATGCACACATCTACAAAGTTAAAATCAATTGTTCTACGGTTTTGAGCTCGTGACACCCGTTTTAGGGAATGATATTGGAACAATTTTAGAGCCAAAATTTGAAGAAATTGTTTGATAGAGTACAATATCTCACCAAAATCACAGTACTTGCATGGATGAGATAAATTTGACTATTAACAATATCGAAAGTGTTAGGATACTTTTAAATCATAACTAAACACGGATGTAAAAAAGGTTTTCATCGGAAGAGTACAATCCCAACACTTCCCTTATGCATCGAGACTGCCTGATCCAAGGTTTATACCTCCCTAAACTCGCAACAAGGCTACCGGACCTAAAGTGGTTGGGTGGATTATAACCATACCTATGTATATTTTATGTAGTAACATAAGTTGGCAGTAAACTACAAAGGCAGTAGAATTATCGCTAATTCATTTGTATGAAACGGGGTTACAACTTTACTAGCAAAGATAGACGTCACAGGTTGAGAACAATATACAAAAAATATGGAATACTTACTCCAGACCTTTTGCAGGAGTTACACACATCTTTCACCAGGTCTTCACTGTAGCCAGGTGCTTCTCTGTCAAATACTATGTCCTTTTTTTCGAATTTGCGACACCAATTGTCTATGTCCCAGTATTTCCATAACTTCCAAAAGACGTACACGTTATCAGTTAGAGAAAAGTTTAACCTGAGTTTTTGATAACAATATTCTTTTGTAAATGATCCTTGTGACAGCAAAAAGAAGATGTGAGTCAACAGAGGCGATTTTTTGACATTGCTATCAATTGTAAAGATATTTTTCCAATTTGCTTCCATGGATTCAGTCGTAATTTCGTTCCCGTCGAGATTCTGGACTCTAGTCGGGTCAATATCGGTAATGGTGTTTTTCCAGTAGGTTTTTCTTTGGCAATCAGTAAAGCCGTTCAAATTAACTGACGTTTCTTTTGTTGGGAATAATAATTTCCTGCTTTTGTTTAGCCGAACCGTTGCCCAGACTTTCAATCTTGGGAAACTATTTAATTCATTATTCAGAAGATTTTCTACAGTTAGTGAATTGTTTCTTGATGTTTTCGTTGCAGAATCGGTTTTCAACTTTAAATGGGAAAGTCCATCAAGAAGCACGAGGGTATTCCTCTGTTGCAGGGCACTGGACATAGCTTCTACAGACTGAATTTCCCCATTTGTAGCTTTTACTACTTCCTCCAAAATACAGCTGTTTCTCGATAAACCGTGAAGCTTGATATATATTAGGATAACATCATTCAGAATGATCCCCTTCGCCCACTGCTGTAGTACGTATTGCAATAAATACGTTTTGCCAAATCCTTCTTCACCAATAATGAGAACACGTTCATTGTTCTCGAAGAATTGCTTCTGAAGTATTTCGTCGCTGGTAGACTTTCGTTCTTCTTCCTGCACACGTGTTATCACGCAGTCACATGTTGTATATAAGGTTTGCTGTCCTGCTTTGCGGTAAAGTTTCTTCAAAACGTCAATTACTGTCTCTACATTTTCAAGTGTATTTTCTGTAAATACAGGCGCATTAACCCGTACTGAGAAGAATTAAAGATGTATATAAGATAACAACTATTGTATTGATAATATTAATGAAATAAATACCATTTATATTTGTCTTCACCTACGAATGCTTTTGTTTCAAAGAAATATGTCCTTTTTGGAGAAAAACATGACGATGACAACCTCGTTTTTAAAGAAATATATAGTAGTCGTAGCTGATTTTTTTTTTCAGGACAGGTGGATATTATTGACGAAGCAGTTAACTTTCGATATGAGATATAAACAGTTTCCTCAAAACTTCTACTGTCTCTGCATTTTCTATATATACATTTTCCCGCGTACTTTCTGTCACTGCTGCATTTTCTGTCAATGCTAATAATAATAATATTATATATATATATATATATATATATATATATATATATATATATATATATATATATATATATATATATATGTATATATATATATATATATAAATATATACATATATATACATATATATAGATATATATATATATATATATATATATATATATATATATATATATATATATATACAGGTAAATAAAGGAACTATTTATTGTTACACAAAAATTGTATACTAAAGAATATATTAGAATGTAACAAGAAATAGCATTAGTTTTCGTGGTTTAGTTTAACTTGATATTTCTATTAGCTCATCATGACATTTTAAACTTCTAACTCCTATTTTCATCATCTACCTACAACCCTACATGTAAAAATATAACAATTTCTGTTTTGATTGTACGCTATAGGAATTTTAAAGAAGTATAAAAAGCAAATGGAACAGTAAGACATGTGCTGTAGCAAGTTTTAATTGACAGAATAGTATTCAACTCAGCTTAACTGGCATGAATTGATACTCTTATTAAACTTCTAGTGTACGTAGAAGCCATTAATCATTCACAATAACGGTCATCGAACTGAAATTTCATACTCTCTTCTATTTCTGTATTGGTGTGATTAACGATTGTCAGCCATACCATAATTAGTGATAAGTATCTACTGTAAAATTGTCAGTTACAGATACAGTTGATCCTCAACAATAATAGGAGTTGTAATAACAGCGAGGCAGTTGATTTTATGACACTTAAGCGGCCACAAATGTGGGAGAAGCCCGCAGGGTCTATGGATTGTAACTTTCAAGTTTAGTGGCTTCCTATTCAATCTTTAATATCATATTTGGAATCTTTTCAAGTTCGAAAGTTATTTATGACAATGTGTATATTATCCATTGTCGGAACCGCAAGCTTCATACTTCCCCAACCCACAAGGAATCATACAAAGCAACCTTACGTTTCGTAAGCAACTTGGTAGCTGCGTAAGAGCACGTTACAACCAATATGCCCACTACAAGAGGGAACAAAATGGCAACGGCCACTAGCGATATGACTTGGGTATACCTCCATTGTTGGATCGGCAAATCCGGCCATGTCTCCGTTGATGTATCATCAGATTTACCTTATTAAAAAACAAAAATTTTTAAAAAACTATATTATTTGAGCAAAGAACTTATATTAATAGAGCTTTATTTCGTTTTGCCGTAAAATGCACGTCATGCATTATACGCTTGAGTACGACGATATTCCGTTATATTAGTTTACAAGGTACATCTATAGTATTTCGAAGATAAAGGGCGTTGGATAGGATGAAATCTTCTTGTTTGATAATTCATTCTAAATCTATAGAAATCATTAAAAAAAACATCAGAATAATAGGTTTGTTACTGCAGGTGATTACTCTTTGACATGCATTATGATATTATAAAAAAATGGGGGTAGTTTGCATTTCTGATTATTACTGAGTCCATACAAATTCATTAGGGAAAATTTATATAACTATATAGATTCATGCCCAACCTCACCATTTATTAACCAGCAGAAGTAACTTAACAGTATCATGTTTCAGAGGATATTGTTGGGACATTGGGATAAAACGTAACAAAATACACAGTTAGATGCAGCTTCAAAATTACAGAGAAACGCCGACATTGCAAGATATAGAGTACGAGATGAACATTCAATGTTTAGAATAATACGACCATCCACATGTGAGGCTGAACATCAAATTTTGAGATGAAACGCAAAAGTTTGGTGGCTAACCATAGCATCTACAAAAAATTGGTTCTCAGCTGTTTTGTTTAACAGTTGTCAGACCTTTTCATTTCCGTCTCCAACCAATTTGACCATATCAACCAACACCCACCCACACCAGATTTGAAATACGGTTCACTCTAATGGTTTGTAGTGTGATATGGGGATGTAACAGGTACTCCGGACGTAGAGGCCAGGTAATAGCACGACATAAATAGACAGAAGAAGTTTCAGCTGAGTATTACAGTTGAGTATATTTATGAAAGTAAAAATCTGGTGTTATAATTTTGTCTAAAGATGAGAATTAAGGTGAGTGAGTGAATATTCACTCTATACTTGTTATAGAACGAGAAACTCTTCGTGCTACCATAACCGAGAGAAGAACTCTATAGAAAATTGAAAACTGGATCACTTTACTGTGCTGAAAATCTAGTTTATTTATATAAGCGAAGATAATAAAAGGGAAGTCATAATATTACATGACGGATTCCATGTTAACAACTTGGCCGTCACACATACAACACACACACATACACGGTACAATGAATTTAATTCGATGTAAAAGAAGCGACTGGCTAATATTGAAGTATATACATTCTAAGCAACTCTAATTACCTTCGCGGAGAAGACTGCTTAACAGTGCTATGAGGAATAACATTTTTGTCTTGTTGTATTTCAGGCAATGTTGCTTTCTGGAAGAAAAAGGAAACAAAAGCTACAACTGTGTTGTTTGTATATTATTCATATCTTAAATTAAATATTCATGGTTCATTCTAAAAAACTGAAAGAAGAATACGGTCGAAGTTACTGTGAACTCGCAACGAGCATCGTACCGTTAACTCCACACATTTTGGACGGCCGTTTCTATCTCTTTTCCTAAAATCTTGTTCTTACACTTTAAATATCTGAAACTACCTAAGCTAATTATCTTTAGTGGATTTTATTTAGACTGTTTTCCCCATTTAAGTTAGCTTTCCTTTCTTTGAAACTAATAATCTTAGTTTATTGCTTCCACCTCCTGGGATATATACTAAGCTGTGGCAAACGTTAGATGCTGGGTTACAATATAGTAATATATTTACAACATTTAGGCCTACATGTAGGCTGATAACCTAGACTGCTTCTTATTCAAAGATCTAAAAATCGAATTTATTAATAGTTTGTTTGTTAATGGCTGCACCTCAACCATATTGTGATACAGACTCAGCTTAGACCTTCTACAAGATCTCCAGTTGAGTACCATATTTCCTTGAACTGTTGGAGCGTTCAATTGCCGTACTACTATTATTAGAAAAGGTTAATGGTTTGGAATGATAATTCAACTAGGCCACGTTAGGCATACCACCGGAAAACTAATGGGCTAGGCTATACAACACAACACCAACACCAACGCTACAAGGCAACAACAAAATAACTGAAAATCTGCAGCTTCAAAGGCCTTCCAATTGACGGCAATAGGACCTTGACTCTTTCTCACCTCGCCCTAGCAGTGACAGTGTAATCCTATTGAAGAACCACATAGTGGTTAACGCTTCAGTGGTTAACCCCGGTTAACGCCGGTAAAGGCCGGCTAACGCCGCTCAACGCCGCTCAACGCCGTTGAACGCCGCTCAACGCCGGCTGACGCCGGTTAACGCCTCAGTGGTTAACGCCGGTGCGTTTCAATTATAAGTTTCCCGGTTCGAATCACTCCAAGATTAATGTATGTCGTCCAGTTAAAGAGTTGTTGACTATTGACAATTCATAATTATGGACGTAAAATATGAATGTAAGAGACTGACTTCGGTCAGCTTGAGGCTTTGATAAGCCAACCAGGCTTCTTCGCGAGTTCCTGCTTGCAGGAGGATCTAAAATACACACACACATATACACCCATACACACATACATACGCAGGACGGGCAGAAGTGGCCGTTACAAAATAATTCATCATTCATTAATTTGAGAGTTAACACTAGAATGCAAAAATGCATAGTGGTGCGATGATGTAACATGAGCTATTTTCTTCATGAATCTGACGTAATGTGTAGTGAGGGTGTACAACATACTTGATCAAAGTATACTCAGTGAAAAAGCAGTGTGGTGAGACAAACAATAATTTACAATGACACAGGCTGTCCTGAAATGACCATTAACCGCAACAACAGGATTCTTGTACTAAATGTGATAGATGCATTAACGTACTAAATATGACATCAGTCCTTGTTGAAATATTGTGTAAAACATGGTTTTACAATTTGATCCCTGGTGAACTCAAACGACCATTGACCTCCGCTCACAACATGGGCTAGTACTCAATGTGGTACAATTACATACCAAATCTGTCCAAGCTTCTCTATCGATATTATATGTAGGAAGATGTGTTAGCGTGGAGAGACAGGTAATAGGGGGAGTGAAGTAAATGTTTGGCATTTTTATTACTTTCAAATGACCTTTGACCTCCACCAAAAGCAATAATAGGCCTCTTAAATTTGATATGGTACATCATCAATCCAAATATGAGATCTGGCCTTTATTGCAAAATTTTGTTAACAAGGTTGTCACGATTTTACCTGTTGTCCCCATATGACTTTGACCTCCATCAAAAAATAGGATTATTTTACTTTGTTATACACCTTCATACCAAGTATGAGATCTGCCCAAGCTTCCAATATTGAGATATCATGTTTACAATGTTTTAACAATTTAACCCCTGGTGACCCCAAATGAAGTTTGACCTCCACCAAAAACATTATGCGTCATGTACTCAATGTTGTACGTCTACACTCTAAAAATTAGGTCAGCGAAGCTACCCTTCTTGATATATCCTGTTTACAATGTTTTCACAATTTGACCCATGGTGACCCCAAATGACCTTTGACTACCATCAAAAACAGCAGGCTTCTTTGACTTAATGTTATAAACCTTCATACCAAGTATAAAATCTGCTCAAGCTTCCAATGTTGAGATATCATGTTTACAATGTTTTCATAATTTGATCCCTGGCGACCCCAAATGACCTTTTACCTCCACAAAAAACAATTAAATTCCTATACTCAATGCGGTACGTTACTCCCCTAAAATTAGGTCTGCCGAAGCTTCCTTTCTTGATATATCATGTTTACAATGTTTTCACAATTTGACCACTGGTGACCCTAAATGTACTTTGACCTCCACAGAAAACAATAGGCTTCTTTGTACTCAATGTGGTACATCTACACACTAAATATGAGGTCTGCTCAAGCTTCCCTTCTTCAGATATCGTGTTTCCAAAGTTTTCACAATTTGACCCCTGGTGACCCCAAATGACATCTTACCTCCACAGAAAACAATATGCTTCTTTGTACTTAATGTGTTACATCTGCACACTAAACATGAACTTGGTCCAACATTTCCTTGTTGAGATATCGTGTTTACAAGATGGGCGTCACAAACGCACACACACACGCCATCATGATTACAAAGGTTATGATATTCATCGAAACCAAAATCGATGACACATAAATTTAGGTTTTTAATACATTTAGGCTTTTTCAGAAATCACAAATACTTTTTATTTCTAGGCTTCGTAGCCTAATTATTCACCAACCTGCTGGCAAGATCCGCATTTCTACTATCTATTTTACGCTCCCATGCGTTCTACCCCATAAAACAATAGTATATTGATGAGGTTCCATCAACTATTATGAAATAATCAACTATGACTCCAGCCAATCAGATGAAGTTAATAATGATTGACAAGGGTGATATGAATCCACTGTTACATCACGTAGAATACAATCATAACTGTTATTGGCAATTTAAACAAAGGTAGAAATTATGGAGATATCTTACTTGTCGTGTCCGCTATTTTTTATTACAATTTTGTTCGGTATTTTCGGTAAGTAAAATCCCCAGTCTACACTCTAAAAAAGATGGGTAATATTTTCTGGGCAAATGCTCGGTTGGGGAGTTCTTTAACAATATTGGGCAAAATCCCTGCTCTATGTGTTGACCAACTTATAGTAAAACAGAATTTAGTAAACCGCTGTGCAAAGTGAATGAAATATACCCAACATTTGGTAAGCGTCCCACCAAATCGAAAGTCACTGGTACTGACTGGGGCGACGCGCACATCTGCGACGAAAAAATGAACGTTTTGCCTATACATTTGTGTGTGTTTGCATGGACAAACACCGTACGTTACGTATCATCGCATAGCTCATACATACAGTGTAGATGACGAGTGTAGATGAAAATATAGAAGATTGGCAGGCCTATCGAAGAAATCCTACAAAAATGGGGGGTTGAAGAGCTGATAGACAAGTTTCAAGGTAAGAATGTACAATTGAAGAGCAGGCTAACAAAATTACAAACCTATATTATGTTGATATGAAAATGATGTAAATATTGGTATACAAAGAGATAGCGTCAGGTAAGGTCGAAAAGCATAATGAGTAACGTTACTCGATAGGTTAAACGTAACTTAACTAGTGTAGCCTAGGTCCAGATTAGGCCTAGCTTTTGGCTATATTTAATATTGTTATACTACTACTAGTAGCTGCAACGATCGAATTGGAATTGTATTGATGTTAATATTGACGAAAGACATTGGGACCTAACTTGACACCAGATAACCGTGCATGAAATTCATTAATGTACAAGTTCCAAGGGTACGTAGATAGTAGGAGTAGTGTACGTAGTACTTTTCTAGCCTACGTACTTAGCCTATATGCTACTGGCCAACTAGCACAGGTTTAACGTTAGGCTATGCCAAATTTGCTCAATCGAATTTGTACAAATTAAGCTACCAAGCAAACCCTACCGTCTGACGTTAGGTCTAGTAACCTAGGGTTGTGCCCAGGAATTTTTAAATTTAGAATTAGCGAACTGGTTGTTATTCTAGTGACAGATTGGGGAAGGGTCAAAACGAGGGGAAATGTCAGCTCGAGTCAAACTCAACGTGAGAGTAGGGGGATGGAAGTCAAATTAAATTTGCTCAGTATCAGATACCAGATTATGCTACTTTTGGAGCGCTTAAAAATGACGATGTCTTTGAATATTTACTTCAAACATAACCACTTAACGTAGTTTAAGCCTGTATTACCCTAGCCAATACATTGTAACTTAAAAAAAAAATGGTAAGATTGAGAACAAATCCTGTAGGCTATGGGCATTGGAATAGGGCCAAGTTAGTTTAGTGATCACTATATGTGCACCAGTTAACTGCTTACTTGCGTGAAGCTAGCAGCCATTAAGACTAAGAGCAGCCACTAACACTGTAACAGCATTCATCATTTCATCATTGATATTGAGCTATATATGTATCAGAGTACTGTCTGTGCTTGAACTTAGTGGCCGCTAGCTTCAATGAGGCAAATCGCTTGCATATAATGACAAATGCAGTATTCAGATCCAGTAACTAACGGTACGTACAGTAGGTAACATGCAAAGCTCGCCAACGATAATAAGCTACGCCTATGTAGGTTAACTATATATGAACTGATGCTTTAACGATGCAAACTACCACAATAATTTAGAACGTAAGATTGATTTAATACTATACACAACATTTTAAGTGTAGAATTTCAAAATTTCTATCAGTAATTGAGTAATATAGGTTAGATATTTGAAGTTTTCCTTGCACCAGATGGATATAGTGAACAGCGTAATTGGCGATTTTTGATATAGTGCTGGGTGAAAATGTTCAGTGCTGGGCGGAGCCAACAGACTTAGGCACCGTACTTTATAGTGCAACTAAGTGTAATACAAGTTTACAATGTACAACACTGTAAGATGGGGCACTAATGGCAAAATATAAAGGGCATGATGGTGCAGCTTCTTTCAGCTGTGGGTTATGTCAAGCCATGCATCAGATATACCTTGATGGCAAGGAATTTAATTGTTGTCACAATTGTGCATGGTTTTATTTATTAATGTTGCAACCACTGTCATAAAAGGGGGGGGGTGGGTTAGGGCACTGTTCAGTCAGTGGTAATAATGAATATATACAATATAAATTAATTTTAAGGGATGTTCCTGCAAATAAATTAAAGCTGCAAACTGTGACAAGTGTTATCACTGAGGATGCTTTGCAGGTTAGACCAGAAAAATAAATTGCCCAATACCACAAACAAATTAACATGTGCTAATAGTATATGGAACTTCCTTCAAAACTGACTTCAAAGTTAAAATTTGAAAGGAAAAGCTTCCAATAGGGCAGCATCCATCAAAATCCAGTCCTATTACAGTCAAATGATTATGACTCCCGAAGCTTTCAAACTCTGCTGCCAATGCTAAGTTGTGGTTCATTGTTTTTCTTCTTTTTTTTTCTCAACAGAAAATGGAATTGATGTGACTGCATTCGCCTTGTTGGATGAATTAAGTATAAAAGAATTGATTCCTAAAGTCGAACTGAGACTGACATTTTTAAAGGGTTGGCGAGAAGCGGTAAGCTCTAAAGATTTCATGCACCTGTTTGAAATGCCTTAGGACTATAGAAGGAGGCAACAAGAAACTTTTTTTCCACCTCAAGCATGTACATGGCATTGCCAATAAAAGCAGGGTCAAAGTTGTTTGCAGTCAAGGTAAATGTGTGCTAACATTTAATACATTATGTGGCTACAAAAGCTTGTAAAGACTATATCTCTATAACAATTATAATGGATTGATTACAACAGATGCTGTGGTGAGTGAAGTCTGCCTGTTTCTTGGGGTAGCTATAACAAGAATAGTAACAATGAGGCATGACTTAAATTATCCTTTCTCAGTTTTAGTAGGATAGATTTCTATCATCTTTTGCAGGATAGTGGTACTGTAGGTACATATTACATATTGAGTAACATCATCCAGATGAATACCTAAAGTTGTATATAACAGCATTAACAAGCCTACCCAGTTCATGCAGTCAGCATACAAGAGTAAGTGCAATAAGCCCGCACAAAGCAAAAACAATTACATAGAAGTTACTTTACAATTCATTTCTCAGCACCAGTAGCACCTGAAAATGAAGAAGAACTTGTTATGATGAATCAATGGCTTAAATACAACAAGGAACCTGAAGACCAAGTTACTGTTTTCATGGGGAAAACAGCTTTCTACCGCCAAAAGAGAATAAAAGAAAGTCTGGGGAGTGTTAACACCACCATTGCTGAGTTTCCGTGATTGTTGGACCCAGGAATGGTAAAATTCTATTAAATACTTTGCTTTTTTTTAATGATTAATATGATTGCACCTGACACTCATTCCAGCCAAGTTAGGCATTTTCATATATTTTTTTTATCTTTAAAGACAGCTGGCTATAGACAAATTTGATTTGTTTTTGTAAGGCTTAAATGAAAGTTGTGTATGTAAAATCTGCAGGTAATCTATGTTCTTACACATTGAGGTGGAATAGTAAAGCAGAATGCCAAACAGTGTTCACTGATAGTTTGTTCTCATGAAACCATCGTTACCCTGGGTTACTTTATGTATGTTGTTTGGCTGTTAAAGGTCTGAAATAATTATCATTAGTTATCATTTAATCCACAAATAATTGGGTTCCACAGTAACTATTTTCTAAGCTTTTTAATGTGTGAGTCTTTCCATGTATAGCATGCAGCTGTTCCCAAAAAGAGTCATGTTCCACTGGTGACTTTCATTTTCATTTTAGATTGAGCAAGACTTTGCATTGCTGTATCCATCAAGATCAAACAAACTCTATCAAAGATGGGAGAAGGTGGCAAGAAAAGTGATTTTATACAGCCAACAGCTAAATTGGAGGGAGGTCCTAGGTATGCAGAATACAAAAATTGATGACCTCACAAAGGGTAAGCCTAAATATACAAAACAAACAGACATATGTTGACTTGTTGGTCCATCAAATTAGATTCTCATGAGCTGTAGGTACATGAATGGTGATATTGACAGTAAAGTATGCTCACTGCTTTGTACTTAAAATACGGTTCCTGCAATTAATAGTATGCTGCCTCTCATTGGTGATTGCTGTTCAAAAATCAAGGAATAGAGCCTTTTTATTGTTGGACAATTGGAAAAACCTTTTAAATGGTTAATAATGAAGTCTAACATTGGGTTAAGTTTTAGGGGGACTCCAAGCCTGTGGTACTCTCACATCGGCAAGGCAATATTTCTATATTTACATCAATCAGGCAATGTAAATGGCACATGCATGTCAGTGACAACCCTTTATCAGACTGTGTCTCTGTGAATCTGTCCATGCACATGCACCATTGTGTATTGATATATGATCATATCTTGTGAGGTTGTTATCCTTAATTTATTCCTGTTAATAGAAATAGGTCACCAGCCAGAGGTCAAAATCTGCAAAGTGCCTCTTCTAGAGACTATACAAAAATTTTCACGTAATGAATATTTGGAAACTTGGTTGTTTAACGTTACCAAAGGTTAGAATGTATACTGCTTCTCTCATTACTACAATGAAAGTTTAACAATGGAAGTGATTCTCATAAACAGAAATTTTAAAGGGTGTCTAAATATTATATTTTGTATTCTGCAGAAATTTAACTAGCCAGTTTTAAGGGGTGAATAATTAACAGTTTAACTGTTTTTATCTTCACAGAAGAAACAAAGAATCTGGCCTTTTCCCTGTTAGCTATCATATTCAGAAGTGGAAGGAGTGGAAAGGGTACAAAGGGTCACAACTCAGCAAATGATTCAGTAAACTGCTTCATTGATGTGCAACCAGTAAGTTTTTCTACATCTCCATTTGAATGCAGGGCTCAAACAGCAGGTTTGAAATAGTGACTCAAATAACTCAGACTGGGAAGCTCAGACAGATCTCATATTTGATGTGTATATCAACCATATTCAGTAAAAGAAGTCTTCCTTTTTTTCTGGGGGGGGGGGGTCAAATGTTATTTGAGGTCACTGGGTAAAATTTTTGAAAGTTTTCTTGACAGCTCCAGTAAAATGGGGAGCTTAGAGGGATCTCAAAATTGTTGAAGACTGCTCATTTATATTTACATTTATATTTTATATATATATATATAAATATATATATATATATTCATAGCTACATGGTTTTTTTAATTTGTGTCATTTCATGAAATTGTAGATAACTACACTTCTTAAAATATTGCATTTTTCTTTCTTTCCATAGGAAGTGTTTGACATAGACCAATATGTAAAGACCCTCAAAGCAACAGAAACCCCACAGCCATTTGTTGTGTGCAGGGGAAGTCGGATAACTCCATCACAAACTTATGTCATCATAGAACGGAATGCACTCCCTCAGCAGTCACTCATGAAAGCTATTGACGTATGCTTTAAGGCCATGTACATATTTGACATTGAATATCAACCAACATGTAAGATTGCATGGCAGTTTTTGCAGGTTGTGATCTATGACTTCACTGAGGCAAGCATCACAAGTTCCATTCGAAATCTGCGTGCATTCATCGCATCAGATTCAAAGTAGTTCTTTTATTCCTAACTATTCATTGTATTTATATCATGCATTACATCTTGATAGAACAAATTTAAAGTGTAAATACTGTGTAAAATTACAGATGATTTTTCTTAACTTCCATTGTTCTATTACTTAGCTTTCATGGCTTGGCGTTCAAGGAATTTGGTGAATTACAGTATCAGTTAACTTGGTGTCATCATTCATGTTTAAGTGTTTGCCATTTTATTTCATACTGAATCAGCCAAAAATAATTTGTTTTAATAGATTATATTCATTAACACCATCACAGTAATGTCTTACAAAATCAGTTAATATTTCGGAAAACCTGTGCATAGAGTACTAACATGACATGATGGTACCCCTAGCTTTGGTTTAGCATCACAATGATCTGGTGTTAGCTAACCAGGCTCGTTCCAACAAAACTAAAATGTAATTAAATGTTGAAAGATAAGATATGTGTTTCCACCTGTGCTGTCTCATTTGCATTAGTTTTCTATTACTGATAGAAGATTTAATATGGGAATCAGCCTTTGGTCATCTTTTAAAGCTTATCTAGACTTGCGCCAAAACAGTTTCTGATTTATGATCCTGCGCCCATAGCAGTTTCTGATTCATGATCCTTAAACTGTTGATTACATGGGTTGGTAATGCTTCCCTGCTCATATATTTCTTGAATTTGAAAACTAACCAGGCACAGTGTAAAAATAAACACATTTTGATAAACAATGACAGGAGAAGCAATGGGTGAATGAGAGAAGTATGCTACAATAGCAATGGGTGGATGAGAGTAGCATGCTACAGTAGCAATGGGTGGATGAGAGTAGCATGCTACAATAGCAATGAGTGGACGAGAGTAGCATGCTACAATAGCAATGAGTGGACAAGAGTAGCATGCTACAATATAGCAATGGGTGGACGTGAGTAGCATGTTACAATAGCAATGGGTAGACAAAAAAAGCATGCTACAGTAGCAATGGGTGGATGAGAGTAGCATGCTACAATATAGCAGTGGGTGGAAGAGAGTAGCATGTTACAATAGCAATGGGTAGACAAAAATAGCATGCTACAGTAGCAATGGGTGGATGAGAGTAGCATGTTACAATAGCAATGGGTGGACGTGAGTAGCATGCTATAATAGCAATGGGTGGATGACAGTTACATGTTACTATGACAATTGATTAACAATAGTTGCATGCTACAATAGCAAAGTGGGATGTGATAAGTGTATTTTTTCTTTATGATTTTTTTAATCTGTTTTATCTGCTTTAAATTTGTTTTGATATGCTGCTTCAAGAAAGTAGATGTTCAATAAATCATTCTACAATACACTGTGTTGTTAGATCTGTCTTTTTGGTTTGGTGTATGCTATACTTGTTCACAATCATTCAACCTTCCATGTTCATCCCACCTATTTTAATTTATATCATTCAACATTTTTGTGTATAGTCAGTAAAAAACCGTGAAATACCTGTATTGATCATTATGAATATATTGATTAACTATCCATTACCCAATAAAGGGAGAAAAACTGCTTAAATAATGTCGAAATATCGACCAATAAATAGCCCTATGTTGCCCAATTAGTAGTAAAGGATACCCAACCATATGATATTCGTATTCAATATTTCGCCAACAAATGATAAACATTGCCCAACAGGCCAGTTGGGTAATTTCTTAATTACTATTTATGGGTAAAATAATATGCCCAACTATGAGTAAAAACATTACCCAGCGGCAATTGGGCAAAAAATGCTCAACAGTTGGTTGGATACATACTTCCCCAGCGTTGGTTAAAAGTTTTAATCTGAAACTGGCTGTGCTGTGCTGATATTTTTGGTATTCCTGTTTTTCACAGATGCTCATCAAGGAGCTTTTGCTGTGTGTTATGCAGGGAAAGGATCCTCACCAGGACAAGTTACTACGTGCGTGAGCTCACATTGTGAACCAGTTTGTCTCGTTTGCGGTGACCATCTAACCAAGGGAGTAAAATGGATAATGGGTGATGCTTTAATAGCTAAGGGCGAGTTCACTTTGGGGGTTATCAGTGGCTCAAAATTAAACGAGTGCCACGGGAACAGTTCCTCCTTAAGGTTAGATTCATGTCACGAGCAAATAAAAATACCATTCGATGTGAGCTAGATGGCAAAGTTTTGGCTGAATTTAAGCTGGAGAGTTCCGCGAAAGGTAAGAACATATTCCATAAAGTAAAGTTCACTATTACTCAAGGACGCCCCTCATTGGTGTTCGAGTGTTTAGCTCAACATTAATTTGGAATTTATGGTAGAACAACTTCACGTGTAGAAGCGAAATGGTGTACACTGAAGCATATATATTCTATATGCATGTTTATTAAAATAAAATAAAACTGTCAGAACTGCTTATACAAAAAGAGCATGTGTAATAGAATGCGTAAAAGTAAGTTGGCCACAGAAAACAGACAGGTTAATGAGCACGGTGAACACAATGAGACAGATGAAAGGGGATTATAAGTAGACAATGGATGGTGAGAAGAAAGCAACAGGGAAGGAGGAGAGGTAGGAGATAAACAACTATTAACTCTTTGTCCCTCCACTGTTTATCTCTGTTCACTCTCTTCTCGTGTGTTTTTGTACCTTCTGTTACTGTACTTGTCATTTAGCCTCTGAAGAAGATCCTGCTAGGATCGAAACTTCAGGCCAACTTATTTTTACACAATATATGTATTAATATATTTATTAGTAAGTCTACCCCCAATATTGTGATGATAGCTACTTCATATGTATTTTTTTTTCGAGTAGGGATAAACGGAGGTCGTGCATTCTCTACACAGATACGCACCTGCCTGTGTAATTCATTAAGCCTTGTCATAGGCCTGTCTATTAACACAATTCAACAGCACAGCATAGGTTGACGTAGAGGTGAAATACACAGGTTATGTATTGTTTTTTTTTTGTTTTTTTTTTTGCGGTTTCAGAGACATTAACCATCGTTGGAGAAACCCATCAATATACCGATCACAACATCACCCTTGCACGAGGGCTCAACGTTTACCTCCTTTGCGTCATTCAAAATGCGTTATCTCCAGTTACTCTACATTGGCTTGTTGATGACAGATTGAATTACACAGAGAGATTTACTTCAAATGAGACGACCAACTTTTCAATACCAATATTTATAAATACAAGCACTGCTCAAGACTCCATAACCTGCGCTAGCGATGGAGATAAACAAAATATGAGTCAACGGCTATTGATAACCAACAGCAGTACTACAACAGGTTAGATTGCGTCCAATTTACTGTGTAGATATTATATTTAAGTTACGGTCACGTTACAGATGTGAACGTCATAATTAAAAGGTAGTATGTTGTTTATGTTTGTATGCAATCTACCATGCATTTAACGAGTAAAAATGTTTAGAAGGAATCAACGAAAAATTAATAAAAGTACGGTAAAAAAGAAACGTAATTTATATAACGTTATTTAAAGTTTTCAGAGTTTTCAGAAACAGCCCACAGGAAAATTGGAATGGCAGTTTCGTTTCTTCTGGCTGCAATATTCACCATCATAATCTTCGTCATGAAGCTATGTAAGTCAGGGTATTGTAGAACTGTAAAATACGGCAATAATCAGAAGGCTATACTTGCTACAATGGTGTAGCTCTATTTTTTGTCATCCATAATATTATTAAATCAAATGGTTGTTTTTTAAATGATAGCACAAAAAGGGGTAAGTTAGGGTAAGAAACAAAATTAATTTAAGTTTTTGTTTGATATTTCTTTGGAAGAGACTTCTCAAGCAATGATACTTACATGTCATTTTGGCACGTTAGACATGACGTGCTTTATAATGTATGTATTGCAACTAATGTATACACTTAATTCGTATCCATTCAAATTAATATGTCCCCCCCTAAAAGAATTAGGAGTAAAGAATCCCGTGTGACTTTTGAGGCTGACGTTGGCAATACATTAATTTATCTATAATACAAATAAATAAATAAAACGCATTGCGCAACGTTTAATATATTCATGTGAATAAAGTAATGTATATATTAAATTAAAGTTAATCCATCATATCATATTTTTACGTGAAAATGTACGGATAATTGTAATTCTTTCTCTGTTGATTTTTCAGATAACAATTGCAAAGAGAAAGGGTAGCGTAACTTAACTGTATCTCTTCAAAACTTTATTTTTCTGAATAATATTCTCTTCATCAATTATATATTATTAGTTTGCACTAGGTTTTGCAGAGTTCTGTGAAGACATAGAACTCTTGGGTCTACCTGTACGTTCATGTATTTGTGAAATATCGTAATCCAAACCAACTGATATAAGATCGATACCAAAGTGTTGCGGAAATGGGTAATGTTGTAAACATAGCCAAACAATTCATAGAAGAAGCAATTGTAGGATTTACGGAAGTAACTGCTTTATATATGTCAAATTATTATGTAATAGCTATAAATAAACAATGTATCACACTCAAGAGAGTTCGGCCAAAAATTGAACTAAAACTGGTTTAGTCAAACAGTGACACATTTCAAAATTGTTGGCATAAACCATGTTTATCAACATTTGGTTGGCTAAATTCATAGCCAATGTTTCTTAAAATTTTAGTCTTAGGATTTGATTTACTTAAATAAATTTAATTATTTCTGCAGAGGGACAAATATTATTGCTATGGAAGAAAACGTGTGTTATGTAGGACTAGATAATCTGCCAAATGGAATGATAAGAACGGAGACAGAGCCAATGGCGTCGTTGGGTAAGATACAATTCCTCATATTGTTGTGACAATTGTATTATTTATGTTGTATACGGCATTGTATGCCCTTATCAGACTGAGAACCAGTAACTATAATGATTGAAACATACTAAATACCTTGAGAAAGTTGAAATATACAAGTGCAACGCAGCTGGGAGCTGACAATTTCAACTTATGTTTGTAACGGTTAGAAAATGATATACAAAAATGTTACACGTATGCATGTTAACGATTATAAAATTAAAACTTTTTCTTGTGTTATGAGAATTGGTTGACGTTGTCATTACTCTAAGCACATATCAATGCACTTATTGTGCATATTTGTCATAGAATCAGAAGAAACGAAAGACAAGAAGCCACTTCTAAGAAAACAGATTCAGTCAGGGCAACCGTTTGAATACTGGAGTGCATTTATTTCAACCAAAGACTCGCATTCATACTCGTGTGTTGCCAAGAAACTCTCAGGTAACATGATATTTTACAACTTGTCTCTCAATGCACTTTTTGAAAACAACCTGATTTGCCACAAGTAAAAACAAGCAATAGAGATTAATTACATTTTATTGTCAATACTTGGTTTGGTACAATTTGAGGTTAGGTGGCTTTACCCCTCTATGTAATTTTGGACAAGTATTGACAGTTGTCCATATATCTCATGCCCTATGTTGTATTTGTACATTCCTTAGATCAGGCAACAATCCGTGACTATGAGAGTATGGAAAATCTTGTGCAGAGTCTTTCGTTGCTCGACATGGGCAATGGCTTTGGTCAAATTTTGCATTCATCCATTCAGACACGTAAGTGCATTTACTAATATCTCCATTATGTCCTCACGCATGAATCATGAAGGGTGAAATTTTGTGTTATTATCTGAAGTAACGTATGCAACTGCACTACAGAGCGTTTTTAATTCTGCCTAACTTTGACATGTTTAGTTTTGTATCACAGTCTAAAGTTCGTACTGATCGACCAGAGTGATTCTGCTGGTGTGTGAATGCATATTATGCCACTAATACTCATTCACACATCAGTAGACACCATGTCGTGAAGTGGAATTTTGCTGGTATTGATATTTATTAATATAATATAGGCCTATATATTTCATACCAATTGCTACAAAACAGTGAAAAAGCTTCCAGTCACCACATGAATTCGAGCCTGGGTCTTTGAATGGCTTCTTCCTTTAAGTGTCTATATTGTATTTTGTTCACCAGTTCCGTTTGCAATTTACTATGAAGAGTTGAATTTTGGAACTCTCTGCGACCATGTCGTGAGACGTTTTCCAACAGAACTGTCGCTTAACACCAGTAGGAAACTTCAGCCTACCGATCATGCTCCTGTTCTGAAATACCTTCTCAAGTTTGCAGAGGACATCATAAAAGCAATGCAATATCTTGCTCATAAAAAGTAGGAATTTTAATATTTATCTGTATTGTTACATGTCTCACCCTATCAAAATTGAATGTACATCAATATAGACCAGTGATCAGTGACGTTTGCTCTTAAACTTCATAATCGACTTGAATCAATGTTAAAAATCACTGTTCAATGTAGCTGCATATATATATATATATATATGTATATACATATATATATATATATGTATATATATATATATATATATATATACATATATATATATACATATATATATATATATATATATATATATATGTATATATATACATATTGTTTCTTTTATTTCTTTATTTTTTATAACAGTTTAGTCACCCTGCATTGTCCCTGAGGAAAGCTCTGATGACGGAAAGCGGCTCTTGTAAACTCTACAGCATTTACCCGAATGAATTATGTGTAGGAAGGATCCAGCAATTGTTGAAAAAGGTAACTTGAAATATATTTTATTGTTTAGAATATTACTAGATATATTTACTACTTTTTATTAAAATCCTAATTTGTTATAGTAACGACATCAATATTGTAGCATTTCTTATTCCCTACATCCTTCAGTTAATCCTTCCTTTTGTCCCTCCACTGTTTATTTCCTACCTCTTCTTTCTTTAGATCTCTCTATCCCTTGTCTACTAATCCACTTATAACTATCTTTTTGTGTTCACCATGCTCATTAACCTGTCTGTAGTCTGTGCGTGTGTGTGTTTGTCCCTTCTGTTACCTTTACTAGTCTTTTAACCTTCGAAAAAGATCCTGCTAATGAAATGGAGGTAAACAATATACATATATACTAATATGCGTTCGGGTGTGTGTGTAAATGTTATCGCTTTTTTAATGTGCATGGCTTGCAATTATTAATAATTTACATGAAATGTTGGCTATGCAATTGCACCAATAGAATGAAGTTGTTAAGCACCAGTCACTTTTAATTTCAACTTCGTTTTGCAATCAGGAAAACCCTCCTATGGCTTGGATGGCTACAGAAATATTTCTACTCGAGAAATATTTTCCAGAGAGTGACATCTGGAACCTATCTGTTTTTATGTGGGAACTTCTATCTATCGGTAATATAAATATCTGCTATCTGTGTGTGTTTTATCTCTTCTTATAAGTACTTGTTAAACTCTTAATCAAAATGAAGATTCATCCATTCGATTTTCATTTCCACGTTTGTCATTAGCCTAATTGTTGTTTTTTTAAGGTGAATACCCTTGCGCTGGATTGCTTCAAATGGATATCAAAAAGAAGATTCTGGAAGGTTTCCTGCTCCCAAGACCAAAAGTCTGTCCAAAGAATCTGTGCGTACTGTGATATATTATGTAAATGAGAACTAACATGCATACAAAAAAAATAAACGTGATATGAAACTGTCACGGTTGACTTAATTTACAATTAATTGAAACTGAACCCAGTTTTGTATCATGTTAAAACATATAGACAATTGGCAAGCTAATCACACTTGTTCAATCAATTGTTTAATCAGATTTCGAGTTATGGTGTCTTGCTGGCAAAGGGACCACAACATGCGACCACCTTTAGCTGATATTTTACAAACAACCCGAGATTTACGTGCAAGACTGGATACGGTAAGTAAAGTTCAAGCCAGGTGAGGCATGACAATTTACGATGATGACTCAATCAACTTAGAGCTCGCCAAGCTTGTTATTGCCCTAGTTTTGCACACTGTAAGTACAAAATATTGCAGGAAATTACTAATTTCAGGGATGACTATGGCCGATTCTGCTTTTATCCGGTTTCTAGCATATTTCCCAATACTTCTTGGAATATTGAGCCTATACGACATATCAATAATTACAGTATTTACTTATGTTCCATGGTTTATTTTTACACATGAAATCATATTTACATCATTTTCAACTCTTTCTCTAGGTTCTTATTTTATTTGTTTGTACTGTATTTTTATTTTGTCAGGACAAAGAAGATAGTCCGTATTCAGAAATTGAAGATTAAAACGAAATGATTCATCGCCCCAATTTTGGAAAGGATATAGTTAGCAAGACACAAGTGAAATATGATGCATTGCATATTTATTATTTCATTAGCAAAAGTGTTCGGTTACTCCTGTGTATACCACGGGATGGCACCTTTGTCTATCGTTTAGGTTATAGAAAAAAAATCCTGTGTCATTATGTAAATGATTGCAGTTTTGGAAGTAATGCTCTGAAAATGTTACTGTGTTAACTTGTAATGAAAAGTTAAAGGTGTACGAACACATATAAAAAACATTGATTCACATATTTTAATGTGAGCTTTTTGTTATATTCCACTTTAAACAAAGTAACAGTAACAATATTTTACAATGATACCAATACTCTGAATTGAACGCCAGCTATGCCTTTGCTTGTCACTGGAGAGATTTTCATTTATCAGCGCACATTTTCTTTTTATGGTTTAGAATTCAATAAACTTAGAACTGCACGTTTTAATGTATAATTATCATACTAGACAGCTTTATGCATGTCTCACCAAAACAGAAAAGAATTAAGTAGCTTACATGCGTCGCCTTCAATTAAAGTTTCATTAATATTTCTTTAATGTTATGCTGGAATCTTACTAAGCTACGTTAAATCGAATTTATATTAGTTCTTTTTATGTTCTTAATATGACGACGGTACGAAAGACTGATTAACATACAATTAAAATGAAAGGCATAATCATTTGAGCAATCAAAGTATACAAAAGGGACAACCGTCGCTTTTCTCATCAAGAGATAAATATGTTAGTGTTTTTCTCTGATGCCATGCATTTGCAGATAACACGTTCACAGAGTTAACAACAGCTCCATTTGAATATATAAAGAAATGAAAGAAAATTTCGAGTCTCACCATTGCAAAAAAAAAAAAAAAAACATATTTAACAAAGGAAACAACTTATATGAAATTTATCATTTGATGAGCAACATCCACTCATCCACTTATCAAATTACGAAACACCTGTTTGTGTCTGTGTGATATCGTGGTTAAGTTTCCCTTAAATATATTGTCAATAGTATTGCTAATAAAATAATGCAGCGTTAAGTTATACTAAATTTTTGTTCGATTCTTTACACTTAAATTGGCTATTCAACAATTAAAAAATGAAATTGTGCCTTTAACATCTCAAGAGGATAATAGAGAATAATTTACATATGACAGCGTGGTTTTATTTAACTTGGTGTCCTTAATTGATGTTATAAAGTACGAGGAAACCAGACCGTTTATTTCTGCACTTTGAACATTTCGAAAACGAAGGATACTGCAACTTCGTAGAATATCGCTTTATATTGTATAGAGTCATCTTCAAAACGCCAGATTATACTGATTCTGGTAGTATTATTTGCAAACTAATAGCAACAATCATTGCTTTTGATGGGAGTTGTGAAAGGTGTGCAAGACTGTTGTCCCGGGCCTGTTGAGAACTGATAAACCTACCATGCGTACCATAAGTTACTTTTATAAGTGTCGTTCCACCAAGTGCGTGTACAGAAACGACCAAATGACAAAGCCGAAAACAAACGAACGTTATTGTGACACATAAAAATTGATTCGAAATTACACCTACGAGGATAATAAATGATTGATATCTATATAATAAATCACTGATCTAAACTAATGAGATTTGATATGGCAAAAAGTGAGTATCGTCTTTTAAGAAAATGTGTTGGTTTCTAATAAACATCTATAAACATAAACAACGAATATTTTACTTCATATCGCGCATAATATATCTATATATAAATAGTGGAAATTTTAGGGAGAAAATTCATAACTTCCAGTCTTCACTGAGATTCAAATCCGGGTCTTAATATGTGGACACCCTGACTAACTATGCTATGGATACTGACCGTCTGTCCAAAGGTCTGGAACCAGTAAAACTGGTCTTAAATTTACTTGACGTTTTGGTGACATAATTTGCCTTACTCTAGAATTTAATCATGATGCTAAACAATTCAAAATCAGTGGTGAACAGAACTCTAATATCAAATGGAAAAAAATGACAAAGGCGAATGAATAAATATATATATATACGAATGAATATTAATGTGGTTTATGCTAAGTATAATGATTTCCATGATTTTAATAATTGTGTTAACCGGAAAGGTGTCAATATAGACAGTCAAACCATATATATATATTTATTAACTCATTACGATTTTCATTAATATATACATATATATATATATATATATATATATATATATATATATATATATATATATATAGATATATATATATATATATATATATATATATATCACATATTATTTAAATGGTAATTGTGTTTGATTTAAAGGGATATAACTATATATACTTGCTTCCTTTCTATCAACGTTGCTGTTAGTTATTACAAGGAGCTGCTACTCTAACGACTAGCAGCTTCGTGGTTATTTCATGCCTGTACTTGACGCATTGTATGACTTCCGTGATTATCAGAGTAACCAGCAGAACAGACAAACAACCCGAGGTTGATATTTCAGTATTTTGATCACTGTTTACACAACCATACCCACACTTTAAGGAATTTTGTAAACGCTCTTTTTTTTACTGAAACTTGTTTGGTTAATATTTATATCTATTAGACAATATATGGTAAGTATCTATCTATACTCCGGTAATCATTGTAGTTTTCGGTTTCTCAACTGTATCCGTCAATACTATCATTATATGAAGGTCACAGGTGCAACAACGCAACCTGCATCTGTAAAAGTGTACACATTAAGATTTCTTACTAAGTACTATTCAATTATTTCAAAATGTGTATAATCGAAAGAAGATCCCTCTTTGGAATGCAACAGAGAAATGAGAGTTTATCTTCACTCAATGTTGAGGTTAGTTATCAGCAATATCTTGCAAAAAAAAACACGACAAGAGTCGTAAATTTAGTACAGAGCAATCTCTTAAGTTGCATCAAAGTATCTAGTTTAAAGTCTTTAAATACAATACGAAAAAAAAAACCTAGCTACCTATACAATGCAATACTCATTTCATGCTGTGGTCTCAAAAAATAGATTTACTGATTTTGTTTTCTTAGATTCACTAGGAGAGTTTATTTGTTAGATTTTTAAATGAATGATGAAATTTTGTCAATAGTTTACCCCTGATCCACTCGTTTTAAAATTGTAATTTGCTTACGTCATTATTTGACGTGGCAGTCATACGTTAATGATTGTCTGACTGCTAACACGTATGAATAAATGGCAAACTGAAAGTGAATCAAGCATTTTATGAAATATCAAAGGTCAATTGAAAATAGTACTTGAAGTAGCAATTAATCATTGATACGCCAATTGAAGCAGATAAGACATTAAACCTACAGCGAGGCTAGTTTAAAGTAAAACACGGTTTTATGACGCACGATGATTAGAACTACTACCTCACTATGCGCATAATATTGAACTGTTTGCAAATTAATAGAAGATTATGGGTAACACTTAAAATTCTATAAGGCACAAAAAATGTTACTTAATTACAGAATTGATCAAAAACAAGAAAACATTACCGCTGTAGGTGTTTTTACTTTCGACAACAATCAATGTGACAAATTATCTTTAAAATTACGAATTAGTGTGTACAAAACCCATTGCATTTACCACTGAACATACATATTTTCCACGATTCACTCTAACATTACATTTAAAACAAACAGAATGCTAATGAATTTCGATTACGCCACAACAGCAGATATTTTAATTGAATAAGGTTAGGATGACTTACCAAAAATGCTGCGATCTGTCTGAAACCGACGATGAACAAAGATGTTATGTCGTCTTGCACGCAAACTAACGTACGTGCAGTTTTCGGTAAATATTATTTCCTTGCACGGCTTATCAATACTTGAACTTTGGATTGTAGATTATAAAACCTGGTATTGTGTAGACTTTTCTGCATATATGGCAAACATGGCTGTGATATTGATCATAAAATATGTTTACCTTGTGGGCGAGCTGTGTTACCGATTATAAGTAACATCACGAGATATCTATGAAGTAAGCTTTGACTTGTAGGTTAATTATTCGTAGCATAATACATACATAATCCTTACGTTAGTTTTGGTAGACTTTTGATAAGACTATTCGGTTCCATAGAAGTTCATTGGTTTGACTGTTTATATTGACACCTTTCCGGTTAACACAATTATTAAAACCATGGAACCCATTATACTTAACATAAAACTCATTAATATTCGAATCGGGTTAGAAATTATCAAGATTTAACACCAAAAACGTACCATGTACAAAATGGATAGTATTAAAAATATTAACGAACTGAGATAACTGTTATTGGCGTTTGATCCGTTTAGTCCACAGTTCTAACATAATGGAAACGTTAGCCCAACCTCGGTACTGCATTTAACGTCACTACCTGATGATATTAGCAAATACAGTATCAAAATCGTCATCACTGAGAAATATCAACTTCATATTTATTTACATGGAGGTAACAACTAATCGCGTGAAAACATCAATATCATTTAGATTGTATGTACACTATAATCTTTTGCAATAGATTTACGCCGTGGACCGCCTACCAGATCTTCAAATGTTAACGAAGTTAGGAGGTTATAATTGTTTGTTGGGTGCAATGTGTTTTGTAAAGAACTATAAAGTTATATTTTCCAGTTGCAAAAAGTAAGATGAGTTTATTTTCTTATACATTTAAACTTTAATGACTGCGTACCTCGTTCCAGACGCTTTTGATGATCATTTCATACAAACAACACCTCTTAGAAGCAGACGTTTCTAAATAAAAATCAACGCCTTGATGACAACGTATAAGCCAAATTATGAGCTCTAGGCTATCTATCAAGCTACAAATAATATGAGAGTTTTGTAAATATGGATCAAACAAAAAAAAGGTATCAAGCTCTTAATAGTAGTATAATACTGAAAATTAAATAGATTTTACATTTTATAATATATTATACGCAGGTTAAAACGCTCTTCAAATAATAAAAGTGCATGTATAATCAGTTCAAGTGAATAACACGCATTTAACCGAGACAATGGAACTATACCATAAGCTCTTTTAATACTTAATAGTTTGTCTTTCAGCAATGAGTGTTAAGAGTTATATTGCAATCTATAGTAACGATGGGAACGTAGATGACAGATTTATTTGATGAAGGGAAAACCTGTTCCAGAGAAATATTCCGGTACAATGTGGTTAGATGTAACTTATTATGCATGTACATTCTTTGAGCTGAGGCATTTTAAAAAGAACGTGTAACACGCTTTATTTAACTCATTCCCGATTACATATTTGTCTAACGTCTTATCGGCTTACCTACCCCATTACGACTTATGCGATACCAATACAGAACAATGTAGTCTCTGACATGTTAATTAGTATGTCCTTTTGAAAAAGCACCTTAAAACTAAATTAATAAAATACACAACAATTACAGACAAATGTACTCTTCTTCTCTGTTTTCTTCTCGTTATTGTCATTTTGTCGTTTATCCATTGTTTGTAATGGAGGGTTACTGCATATCTGCTCACATGAGCTCCTATTGAGCTTCTACTTCTATGGTATTATCATGTACGTTTAAATATAATACCTGTATGACCAGTTTGAACTGCATGCATTTGATGCCAACTTCACTAAGTGAAACGAGAAACAAATGGGTTGTCTTAAAAGTCGACTGTACTAATGCAATGTGGACCGGTGAAGCTGTACTAGTATGGGATATGTCTTTAATTTCGAGGACAGTGAATAAATACCTTATGATACAGATAATAGTTGTCCCTTCCTCCCCTCGCATCCCTTGCTGTCGTTCTGTTAACTGATTCATTGCTTATTGTCGTGTTCCGAAGTCTATATGAGACAATCAGCTTCCTAGTTGTTAGTAATACATCTAACGTCGGTCTCAAATCAACGGCTAGTCGTTATTACAATTGGAAATTGATATCAGTGTGATCATTTACCCATGAACGTAAGCCTTGAGTAACTATACAAAGATAACCAAGACAAAATCGTTCTCTAGTTGTGTAACTTTCGTCTTCATTCCCATATTTATATAATATGAGGCTAACAATATTATACCCTACCGAGCCTGTGAAATACATTCCGCTGAAGTTGAATTTCTTCCGGAAACGTATTTCTGTGCATGTACGGACACATATTATATGCAAGCTATGCGGCTGAGCACCCCATGGTTCCGAGAAAAGGTTGAATGATATTTTATATATCTTCATTTTCATAATATGTTTTTTGCATTCACGTCAATACGAAAATCACCAAAAGCTAACGCTTCGCCACTCGGACCCCAGTGGCTTTGAAATACCTCCCATAGAGACTTAATTTCTCTGGCCTGACTTTGTTACTGTGTTTAAACAGACTAAGAGACAACAAGAAACATTTAAACATATTGCAGCTTGCCGGGGCTTTGGTTCAAGGGCTCTGAGATACTCAATGGAATCTTCGAATTAACCCTATTTTTACATGTATTGTTTATGTCACAGCTACCTTGAATTAGCTTAACAGATCCTTCTCATCTCCAGTCGATACGGTATGCACTAGTAATTATACAGGATGCCACGTTTGTTGCATTGAAAGCCGCTCTCAGAAAATATACTTGGTCTTGAAATCGCTATACACCCCATATCTCTTGACAAAAATGTGAATGCTTTCCACTATAGTAGTAGCTGTAGATTGAAAGCAGACTTATTTTTGTTAAATTAGGTATAAAAGTAAGTTGGCCTGACGTTTCGATCCTATCAGGATCTTCTTCAGAGGCTAAATGACAAGTAACAGTACAGTAACAGAAGGGACAAAAACCTTCCCCCCCCCCCCCAAAAAAAAACAAAAACAGACAGGTTAATGAGCACGGTGAACACAATGAGATGGATGAAAGGGGATAATACATTTTCATTTTCTGTGCATGTTTTTTAGAACTTTGAACTTTAAACTTTGAACTGAGTTTTGAACTTCCAAAACCTGGATATGCTTTATTTACTTACTTCCTGATATTGAATTTGTAATTCCGGGAGAAACTGTTTGACTACCTTCAAAATTTAGCCTTTTTGTCAGATTAGGGTAACCATTTTGTTATAACATGTTCGTGACTGCAAAACAGGAACATCTTTAATATCCTTTACCAAACAATCGTTTATAATATCGAGTAGCATGGAAAAATCATTGGTCACCGCGGCGGTTTCACTTTTACTTAACTGCATCTATAGTATTTTATTAATAAAACTATCCGAATCCAGTACCATATACAATTTTTTTATTTGCCTGCAATGAAAAATGTAGGTCCCTTTTAATACCTCAAAATTGGAAATACATTCAATGCTTAGTTGCCGTTATTAATATACCAAACATATACATGAAGAATGGGCTGTATCTTCCTATCGTGATTGGTAAAATAGTAGTATATAGTACAACAAAGATTCACTTGTTCACTTCCTGCTGCAAAAGTGCCAATTCATAGAGGTAGAGCAAGGACATAACATAGGATACATATAGTATATATATATATATATATATATATATATATATATATATATATATATATATATATATATATATATATATATACATATATATATATATATATATATATATATATATACATATATATACATATATATATATATATATATATATTTATATATATATATATGAAATACCCGTTCATAGTGAGGTTACTACCTTTCACTACTCTATTCAATTGAAAAAGCTAATATATCGTTGTTGTTGTTATTATTTTTATAACTGTTTGTTTTTCAGGGGTGGTAGATGTTAAGTCACAGTTTTAACAAACATATCTTAATCGTTCCAATTAAGTTTTCATTGTATGCCAGGTCAGGAAAATCTCAGGGCCTGGAACACAACACATGGAGGGCTTTTGAAATTGAGCTATATATATATCCAAATGCTTCTTGACTTTGCAATCCCTGCATGTACAGGCAGAGTACCTAAGTTTTTATAGCCTCTGCTGATGTCATATGACTTATGATATACTTTCTACCTCATATAAAGTATATATGCCTAAATATAGAATTCATCAAAATAACAAGTTTATAACTACCACTCTATCTGAGGACTTCAATACTAATCAAGAAACCAATCAATTAAACATTAATGTTGACCAACAAAACCCACCATATACTGATGGTCAAAGACTTGAATCACTCATGTAGTTGAACAAATAAATCATTGTATGGTAATTACATGTTTTGTTGATCTAACTTACAATGAATAACCCATGAAATATCTTTATGCTGACTGTTGATCAAGCTAATCAATTCTAATTAACTGTCATATTTGTTGTGATGTCAAACTAGTCAGTCATGTAACTTACATAATAAATCAGTACCAACAAGGCAATGGTAACCAAACCAATCAGTCATTAAAAATGACACATAACATCACAATCAAGCTATTCAATCATAATCAACTGCTATATTAATAATACTTTTCAGGTAAACAATTCAATCTTAAACCATCAGACTAGTCAAGTCATGTTGGATGAAAGTGATCAACTAACACATAATATTCATGAAAAGCAACTTAATCATTACAGCAAACAAAGTCCATTATAGAACTTACAACAGAAAAGCTTCAACCTACACATTAGAACAGGGTTATCAATGCAGGCAGTTACACGTAATAGCAGCTGGTGGTATAATACTTTACATTGAGTTGTAATAGGCACGGAAAGCCTTCACAGAGCTTATTTCCTTTATGATAGCTGTGATCAACTCATAAATAATGCTTTGCAGAGATTGCCATGATGTCTCACAGTCAGGTTGATACTCAATATCGAACACAAAGTGCATCTTGAAGCATGTGTCAATGGCTTTCAGCAGTGACGTTGCAGGAAGAGGCTTTCTCTCAATCAGCACAAAACATTGACGAGACTTCTGCTTTAAGTCCCAAAGAACTACAGTAAATGGCTGTGGATGTACCGTTTCATCTATATCTCCACAAAAGGACTTGACATTTGTCACGTTCTGTAATTATAAAGGATGTATAAATCATTCACATAAATGCTGACTGAAAGAGAGACACAGCTGATCAACAGACAGATGGACAAACAGACGTATGGCAGATATAAGGATGGAAAAAGTGTAGGCCAATAATTTATTTCACAATATCTATTAAAGTTTTGTTATTAGCATAAATGCATATCAGACAAATGGCTTACTGATATTTGCAACTGAGTAGACATCACTGTAATGAAAAAACATTGACAATACCAAACATTTTGTGACACCAAAATTCATGATATCCCCTGTTGACCAATGATACCATCAAAGATATGAAAAAGCTTGTGATGCTGACCTTGACATATCAATATCTAATAACTGTGTAATAACAAATAATGCTATAAATATTGTGGGTATGGGATATGCTGGACCAGTCTGAAGATAAATCTTGGTTTAACAGCATTTCGTGGCATATCACAAGTGTAGGTCCATATGGTCACATGGGTGCCAACAGATATGTATTAATATCCAGCCACCATCATCATCTATTAACTGAATGAATATTCAATACTTACAGATCGGATGTCTATGAATGCCTTTGCACCAGCAGAAAATGAAATAGATCCTCTGCCCTTCTTTCTCTTGTGCCGACTCTGAAATACATATGGCAGAGCAAAACAATCCAAGTTCCTCTTCTGTCACTGTCGAAACGCAGAAAATAAAAATGTACATATAGACTGGTATACAAATTTGCAGGGTTTTAAAAATAGTTGCATAAACCCATCGTTAGTGCACTGCCCTAAATCATGGTGTTTTTTTTTCGAAATTTTTATTTGCATCCATCTCTTCTGCACAACATATCAAGTTGAAAAAAAAGAAAAAGTTCGCTTCATGACACCAAAAGGGCATTTCCTTTATCAATAATGCAAAGAATCTCTTAGCAGTTTAATTTCTTTATGCTTTTTGTTATTGATAAGTATATACATTTCAGCACTCAAGAAAAATGAAAGCTTATGCTTGAAAATATCATAACTTGGAACGCTTTTGTTAATTCTGCAAAGGTAAATATAATATTTGGCATAAAACATTGTCAGGCTATACCATTTCATTTTGTTCTCGTAATCATAACCAAAACACACGTGTTCGTACTCAACTTCAACTTTTGAATTAAAGATTTCAAGATATATTTTGTTCCAAATATCTCCAACTTCGCTACAGCACCAGTAAAGGTGGTCTAAAGTTTCAGTAGACTCACCACAAAAACTGCAACTTGGGTCGTCAATAATGTTAATTTTACTAAGAAAACTATCTGTAGCAATGATACGATGGATAAACTTGTACTGAAAGCTTCTTAATTTAGTATCTCTAATCTTGCTACAAGAAACAAAAATTTCACTCCTAAATCATGGGTTGCCATTTCCATTTTACTGCAGGGATGGGATGTCCAAATTTTTAGGGGTGAAAAATATATGCTGAAACAGAAGTCAAAGACAGTTGATTAAGGGAATTGCTCAATGTTTGTGTCTCCTGTAATGACCAAGAAGAGCTTCTAACTTGTCACTTGTAATGTAGCCAGACACTTGAAGCATACTAATAACATGATAGTAACTATAAGTAGTTAAGTAATTTTATGCAGAAACAATGGTCATAATACTAACATAGATTTTCAATCTGTAGGCAAACTTGACACGGAGCCCAACTTTTGGAATCAGCTCTTTCAGTGAAGTTTCATCAAGAAGTTTGAATGATTCAAGGTCGATCTCATTGTCTGAAAGAAACAACAAACAAAAAAGAAAACATTATTACTTTAACACCTATTCATATTTATATGAATAATGTGATCAAAACAATTTGAGAAAACTACTGACCAATGTTTGAAATTGGTAACCTAGGTGGCTTTAAAAGACCAACTGAATGCAAATCAAAGAAAACATAGACCACCATTCCTGTAAATACTAACAAAACACAAGCCTGCTCCTTTAATATAAAAAACCAAAACAAGCAATCTTGTCAGATGTCCATTTTCCTTCCAGAGATGTGCCCCTGTCGGGCGCCTCCACCCAGCCCCAAGAATTTCCGCCTGGCACTTATTAAAAAATCCCGCACGGCGCTTTATTTCTATTTGGTGCAGGCAAATCTCTAACAAATAGGCCTATTCCTGATAGAAAATTTAAAATTGTACCTTTAATAGTTTCTTATAATTTTCCAAAAACCAACCTTATTATCATGATAGTCATGCAAACTACAATAACAAACTTTCATAATATATCGGTTCATATAGTTAACCTACATAGGCCTACAATCGCCAACATATTTGCGCATATCCAACCTACAGCTATTGTAGTATTGTACGCGTTACTATTTGCCACACAGCAGAATCATAACAATGAAACAGAGCAGTCTCAGTTAAACATGCAAGTTCTATTTGATTACACTACAGTAACCTATTGTGCTGCGCTTTTGAGGCTTGATGTACAACAACGAAACTGCTGTACGTAGCGGGTTTGGATTTGACTGATTTTATCAGTGTAATCTGAACACTATATTTGTGCTGCTAAGATACTTTTATAAAGAAATGTTTACATAAAATCGAGGAACAGACTAGGCCATACAGGATGAAAACAGATTGGAAATTGAAATAGCAACTCATAGTACTGCACGATTTTCAAATAAGTAAAGGATTTATTCTTATAATGTGACAGATTTTCCTTAAAGAACTCGAAGAACGGGTAATTGTCCTTTTCATTCACACAATGTCGGCCTAGGCCAAGTGTTATACAGGCTCGAGCTTTGCAAAGTGGTCATGCATGGGACACCCCCTCCCCCAGTGGCAGCAACTTCCCAATAAGACTAGAGGAAAGTAACTAAACCATAACTGCGTGGTAATATAGTGGTAGGCTGGGACAAGGCCTGGTTCTATGTTGTACCTCCAGCAATCCAGCATAGCTAGCCTATTACAGGTCTCAATTGCAACCTAGGCCTAAGCAACATTTCAACTGGTAAAAACTCTGTAACTAGGCCTAGGCTAATCATGGTGTTAGGCTCACCAGATCATCACTATCACAAAGAATGAGTACGAAATGTCTGGCCAAGACTAGGCCCTTGGTGCATACTTTCGGTGGAGTGTGACCACAGTTTCTGTGTACTACTACTAGCCTAGCTCATTATCATTTTCATAATACTTCACATTACATCTTAACACTAATAATACCTACTTGCCAAGCTAAATTTTAAAACATTACTGTTACTTACTGTTACTAATTCTAGGCTAACGTATATGCCTACAACCAATAGTAACGGCGACCTAGCCTCGTGTTAGACCAACGGACGAAAGTTAAAATCGTGTATGTCGCACAGGCATGGTTTTACGGTTTTGGCGAAGGAAATTACAAATAACTACCTTCAAAAGTCTCTATTAGCTCATCCATTCCCCATCTGGTGAGAATTGATTTGACTTCAGGCTCTGACATGATGAATTACGGCCATAGAGCAAGCATTACGACAAATCACCGTTTGTTTTCGGAGCTTGAGTTGACTGCGCACAGGTACGGTATGGTGCGATTGCAGTGCAGAACAATGAAGGCCAAACGAATTTGTTGGATGCAACACTCTTTGTGCTCAACTATTTGGCACAAACCCTTTGCTAAGTGCATGAAGCAACATTTTGCTTGCAAACAGAGTAAGTGCCTCTCAGAAGTTGGGCAATTTTTGCCAAAAAAAATATTACCCAACTAAATTTGCCCACCAGTTCTTAGCGTGTATCTATCAGATAATCGATGGAAGGTATCTGTACTACTGTAAATCATGGTAGTTTTCGGTTTCTTATCGGTATCTTTGAATTGTAACATTGTATGGAGGTCATAAGTGCAACAACGAAACCTACCTCTGTGAAAGTGTGTACACACTAAGATTTATTTCTAGGTAGTACTAAATTATATCAAAATGTGTATAATCGAAAGAAGATCCCTCTTTGAAATAAAACAGAGACATGAGAGTATATCTTCATTCAATGTTGTGGTTAGTTATCGGCGGTTCCCTGTACAAAACGACATACGTCATAAATTCAGTACAGAGCAATCTCTCAAGTAGTTTCAAAGTATCTAGTTTAAGGTATTTACATACAATAAGAGATAACCTAGCTACCTATACAATACAATACTCTTGTTATGCTGAGGTATCAACAAAAATCTACTGACTTAGATTCACTAGGAGAGTTTATTTTCATAAATAAATGATTAAATTGGTTACGCCTGATCCAGTTCTTCTATAATTTTAATTTGCTTACGTCATTATTTGACGTGGCAGTCATATACGTTAATGATTGTCTGACTGCTTACACGTATGAATAAATTGCAAACCGAAAGTGAAACAAGCATTTTATGAAATATCAAAGTTCAAATGAACAGAGTATTTCAAGTAGTAATTAATCATTGACACGCCAATTGAAAGCAGATAAGACATAAAACCTAAGCCGATCTATTATTATCTATAAAATACGGTTTATGACGCATGGTTAGAGAACTACTACCTCACTTTGCGCAGAACATTGCACTGTGTTTGCAAATTAATAAAAGATATGTGTAACACTTATACGCAATAACGCAAAAATGTAACTAAATTACAGAATATACCAATAACAAGAAAACATTACCGCTGTAGGTATGTCTAATGTTGACTTTACTTTCAGCAACGATCAATGTGGCAATTTATCGTTGACAATTACGAATCAGTGTGTACAATACCCACTGAATTTACTACTGAACATGTATTTTTCCCACGATTCACTCTAACATTACATTTAAAACATACTGAGTAGCTAATGAATTTCGATTACGCCACAATAGCAGATAGTTTAAATGATTAAGGTTAGGATGACTTACCAACAACGTTGCGATCTGTCTAAAACCGACGATTAACAAATATGTTATGTCGTCTTGCAAGCAAACTATCGTACGTGCAGTTTTCGGTCAATTGTGTTTCCTTGTGCGGCTTATCAATACTTGAACTTTGGATTGTAGATTATAAAACCTTGTGTAGTGTAGACTTGTCTCCATACATGGCAAATATGTCTGTGATATAGATAATAAAATATGTTTACTTTGTGGGCGAGCTGTGTTAACCAACGATTATAAATAACATCACAAAATATCTATGAAGTAAAGTTTGACTTTTAGGTAAATTATTCGTAGCATAATACATACATATTCCTTACTTCAGTTTTGGTAGACTTTTGATAAGACTATTCGGTTCCATATAAATTCATTGGTTTGACTGTTTTTATTGACACCTTTCCGACACAATTATTAAAATCATGGAAATCATTATACTTGGCTAAAACACATTAATATTCGAATCGGTTTAGGAATTATCAAGATTTTACACCAAGAAAGTACCATGTATAAAATGGATAGTATTAAAACATTACAGATGGGAGATAACTGTTATTGTCGTTTGATCCGTTACGTCCACAATTCTAAAATTATGAAAACGTTAGCCCAACCACGGTGCTGCATTTAACGTCACTACCTGATAACATCAGCAAATACGGACCGAAATCGTCATCACTGAGAAATATTAACTTCATATTTTTAACATGGAGGTAATGGTGAAAACATCAAATTCATTTGGATCGTATGTACACTACAATTTTTTACAATAGATTTACGCCGTCGACCGCCTACCAGATCTTAAAATCTTAACGAAGTTAGAGGGTAATAATTGATTGTGTGGTGCAATATGTTTAGTTCAGAACTATAAAGTTATATTCATCTAGTTGCAAAAGTAAGTTAAGTGTGTTTTCTTTACATTCAAACTTGAATGAATGCGTTCTTCATTCAGACGCGCTGTATGATCATTGCTTAAATACTGCTATATAACAACTCAAGGAAGTATACTTTTCTTAGTTTCATGCAAACAACACTTCTTAGAAGCTGACGTTTCTAAACAAAAATCAACGCCTTCATGACAACGTATAAGCCAAATTATGTGCTCTTAGTCATCTTTCAAGTGACAAATAATATGAGAGGTTTGTAAAGATGGATCAATACATTTTATGTATGTGTTCTATGTTAGTGCAATTATTGAGAAACTTATTCTTATATTCACAAGCCATGCTTCCACCACTAATACTTTGCCTTGGATAAGGGACACTCGATCCTTGTTTATTTGAAGATATTTTGTAGCTTATCATTTCGCCAGTAAGAATTCTGCTAAATATGTAAATAGAAGCACACAAAAGATAGCATGCTCTTAACAGTAGTATAATACTGAAAGTAAAACAGGTGTTACATTTATGATATATCATACGCAAGTTAAAACGCTCTTCAAATAATGAAAGTCCAATTGTAATCAGTTCAAGTGGATAACACACATTTACCCGAGATAACGAAACTATACCATAAGCTCTGTTAATACATTATAGTTTGTTCTTCAGCGTTGAGTGTCATGAAATATGCTACAATCTATGGTCACGTGGAGAACGTAGATGACAGATATGTTCGATGTAGGAAAACCTGTTCCAGAGAGATATTCCAGTAAATGTGGTTAGAAAAATATATAAAATGTATATCTGGCCTCAGTGAACTAGGCCTTCATTACAGCATTCAGCATTATCAAGAGATGTAAGTGGCTTCAAAGGGTTCCCCAAAATCGAAAAATCCAACAAATTCTGGTGGCTTTGCCTCTGGACCCCAGCCCCTCTACTATGGCTTTGATATGAAGTCCATAAAAATTTAGTTCATTCCTCCCCATTTATGTTTTACTCGCTAAGAGCAAGATCTAATCCCAGATTCATTCGACCAAAAACACATTTTGCTGTTACTTTTCTTGGTTTCCAAAGACCATTCGATTGGTTCCCAATCAACAATGACGTTGTTCAACTTCTGTACAATAGTGTTCGAAGTTAAATGTTTCATTGATTTAATAGATATCTCCCTAGGAATCTAACTGTATTTTCATTTAAAACGTCTTTCTCGGATCTAATCTTTTTATTATCTTTCATTACGCTCTTTTCCATCCCAGTGATCATCTTCCCTCTATTCCTTTAGCTGGCAATGCCATTATTGCAACTGTTCCTTCATTTGTTTTTATTTTAGCCGCTGTCAAGATGTAACTTAATGTGTATGTACATTCTTTTAATTAAGGCTTTTTAGAAAGGACGTGTAACACGCTTTATTTAACTCATTCCTGATTACATATTTTGTATAACCTCTTATGGTCTTACCAACCGTAGTACAATTTTCGCGATACCAAGACAGAACAATGTAATTATATTGCTAGTTTCTTACATTGTCGTATATCGGTATGTTCCTTTGACAAAGCACCTTAAAACTAATTTATTAAATACACACCAATTACAGACAAATACACTCATGTTCTCTGTGTATTTATTTTATGTAATGTAGGGTTACTGCATATCCGCTCACATGAGCTACTATTCAGCTTCTCCTTCTATAGTATTCTCATAAACGTTTAATTATAATACTCGTTTGACCGGTTTGACAAATAAATGTGTAAACTTTAACCATTTGACGCTAACTTCACTAGTGTGGGATATGTCGTTTATTTCGAGGACTGTAAATAAATACCTTCCTCTCCCTCGCATCCCTTGCTGTCGTTCTGTCCACTGGTTCATTGCTTACTGCCGTGTTCCGAATTCTATGTGAGACAGTCAGTGTCCTAAGTGTGAGTATTTCATCAAACGTCGGTCTCAAATCAACGGCAAGTCGTTATTAAAATTGGAGGTTGATATCAGTGTGACCATCTACCAATGAAGCCTTAAGCAACAAAACAGAGAGAACAAAGAAAACAGCTTCCCTAGGTTTGTAACTTTCGTCTTCGTTCCCATATTTACATCATATGAGGCTAACAATATGATACCCTACCGAGCCTGTGAAATACATTCCACTGAAGTTTATTCCGGAAACGTATTACTGCGCATGTAAATCGCTTCGGGCACATATTATATGCAAGCTATGCGACTGAGCTCCCCAGGGTTACCAGCAAGGGTTGAATTATATTTTATATATCTTCCTTTTCCGAAAATTCCTGTGCATTCACGTACGGAATGCCAAATGTATCAAAAATGTCCAAAACTATATAAGCAGGTCCAAAATAATATAAGCATGTCCAAAAAAATATAAGCATGTCCAAAAAAATATAAGCATGTCCAAATTTATATAAACATATCGAAACTAATATAAGTATGTCCAAAAATAATATGATCATGCCCAAAATAATATGAGAGTGTCGAAAAATTATATGAAAATGTCGAATGTAACTGCTAACTTCAACTTTTTAGTGAACATTTTGGCATCTGAATTCACGCCATCTGTTGCAAAATATCCCAAAAAATATAAGCATGTCCAAATTTATATAAACATGTCGAAACCAATATGAGTATGTCCAAAACTAATGAGAGCATGTCCAAAATAATATAAGAGTGTCGAAAGACTATAAGAGCATGTCCAAAATATAAAAAAGTGTCGAAAAATAATACAAAAGTCTCGAGCGTAACTGCTCGATTCAACTTTGTAATGAATAGTCAGGCGTTTGAATTTTACGCCATATGTTCCAAATATCAAACTTTTTATTTTGGTATGCTGAAAACAAAAACACCATATCCAGCGTAACTTAAGACGATATACAGTTCATCCATTACCGTATTAGTGTGTGTGTTAATATTTTAATGATATTTCGATCAAGAACGATTTTATTTTCGAGGAAATATTAGTTGAGTTGTTTCGTAGCGCGAGTGATCAACCTGGCCCCAAGGTGCTGTAACTATCAGTGAGTTTAATACGAAGAACCACTGTGTCCAACATTGCACGCGGTTTAATCAATAATATGTAGTTGGCGCAGTGGCGTAGGAAGTTACTTTTGAGTGGGGGGGGGGGGCTGAAGACTGATGGCCGGCCTGGGGGAGGGGTCTAAGGGGAGGGGGTGCCCCTCCCCTTTTGGATTTTTTGCATTTGCAGGTGGCCTCAGATGCAATTTGGTGAAATATAGCACACTTCAACACCCACTCCATTTTGTAAACTAAATTTTGTATTTTCACCTGGCCTTAGATGCAATTTGGTGCTCCAAATGAGATTTTTTTCTCATTTGGAAATGAAAAAGGGGTTTTTTGACTTGCGAAGTGGGGGGGCGGAATGATACTTCCGCCCCTCCACATTTTTCACTGGGGGGGCTGGCGCCCCCCCCCCAGCCTCCCCGGTTCCTACGCCCTTGAGTTGGCGAGTTCTTCCCACGTTTCCATCTTGAAATTTAGTTAAAAGTTGAGAGTGAAGATTAAACGTTGAATACCCCTAACCTAGGCTTATTTTTTTAAATTCTGGGCTAGTGTCCGACTTCGCCTGGTAACCGTAATTAAGTGTCACAATTTTCCGTTAAAAAAGTAACACAGTATAGTAGTTCATTTTCACTGTCAACGTACGCATGTGTGATAACTACTGTACGTTGTTAGCGCTTGTGCATGTTGTACGTACTTTCGCACGTGAACTTCTTTGCCTTCGCAACAATATATGAATAATCTCAGCACCTCTAGGCAGGGCGAAACCACTCACATTACGTAGGGATGTAAAAAGGAAAAATGTTAGGTGATGGTCTTGTTTTTACATATTTTGAATTATTTGCGTCACAAAAACAGAAGAATGTTTCAATAATATATTGTCATAATGATAACCATTGTGTCAGTTGATACAAATTACCTCTAAAGAAGGTATTGTAAGCTAATTTTTTTTCGACATACCAAATATAAAAGTTCGATATTTGAAACATTTGGCGTGACTTCAAACGCCAAAATGTTCATAACAAAGTTGAAGTTAGCAGTTACACTCGAGACTTCTATATTATTATTCGACACTCTCATATAATTTTGGGCGTGCTCATATTATATTTTGACATACTTATATGTGTTTGGACATGCGCGTATTATTTTGGACATGCTCATATAGTTTTGACATGTCTATATAAATTTGGACATGCTCATATAAGTTTGGACATGCTTATATTTTTTTGGATATTTTGCAACATATGGCGTAACTTAAAACGCCAAAATGTTCAATACAAAATTGAATTAGGCAGTTACATTTGTCCCTCTTGTATTATTTTTCGACATTCTTTTAATATGTTGGAAATGCTCATATAGTCTTTCGACACTCTCATATTATTTTGGACATGCTCTTATTATTTTTGGACATACTCATATTAGTTTCGACATGTTTATATAAATTTGGACATGCTTATATTATTTTGGACATGCTTATATTGTTTTGGACATTTTTGAAACGTATGGCATGCCGTATTCACGTCAATACGAAAAATCACCAAATGCTAAAGCTTCGCGACTTGAAATACCTCCCAGAGAGATTTTATTTATCTAGCCAGAATTTGTTACTATGTACCGACTAAGTGATAACATGAAACATCTAAACACACAGCAGTTTGCCGGGGTTTTGATTCAAGGGCTCTGATATACATTCAATGGAATCTTCGAACCCTCTTTCTGACATGTATTGCTTAAGTCGCAGCTCCCGGCAATTAGCTTAACATAACCTTCTCATCTCCAGTCGATACAGAATGCACTAGTAATTAGACAAGATGCCCTTTTTTGTTGCATTGAAGCCGCTCTCAGAAAAGATAGTTGTTCTGGAAATTACTATACACTCCATATCCCATGACAAAATGGTACATGCTTTCCACCAGTAGTAGCTGTAGATTGAAAGCATACTATTTATTGCTAGTTAACGAAAAGACAGAACAAAAGACAGAACAAAAGATCACATTTCATCAGGACAGGGAAATACTTTGCGAAAGGGAAACAGGAACGGATCTATGCCGTAATTAATGCAGCTTGAATATGAAATTTCAGCTATATTTAAATACAATAGATTTATTACCATATATGGTAACACACAGTTCAAAGAATGAAGTGTAATTTTAATCAGTTCAAGTGGACAATACACATTAACACCAAAGAATGAAACTAAAGCCCAAACACTTAGGTGTACATTATCCTGCGTCCTTCATTGATAAGTGTACATTTAATGAAATGGACAGTTCAATGTAGTGGTAGCAATAATGAGATTTTTTTTCGCAGGTACCTGGTTATATTAGTTCTAATAAGTACGTAGAAAACCATGTCGTATTTTCCTGCGCTACGATAATGCGGCACAACTCCCGACCATACATGAGTAAGCAGTCGTGTCCAAATATATAAGATACACCGTCTGAACAACTTTCCTCCCCGCCTGGACTAGCTAACTTGATCCACCCTTTATTCTTCTTGATTTCATGTTCGATTTGGCCAAGTTAATTCTGCATCGTATATAAACAATCAGATTTGACCTCGCGGGTCACGCAAGTCTATTGGAGCTCCCCGTACGGCACTTTGCTGTAATGCAGGAGTGGGTAGCCTTTTTGGATGAATGGGCCATAGTTTAGGAGTGAAATATTGACAGGGCCGCACCTAACCAACGACCTGCTGTTGATTTCAAACCTTTGATTCCGAGGACTTTCAAGCAATAATAGACCTACCTCACAGCAACATTAGTGCAGATAAACTCTAAGTAGCTACCTCGTTTTTTTGTGATGATGTAAACTAGATTGATTTTCTTGAGACATCTTACAGGCCACAAAAATATCACCGGCGGACCGCATGTGTTCCGCGGGCGGTAGATGGCCCACCCCTGCTGTTTTGTAAACAACGTTTACAAAGATAATGCTAGCCGCCAATCTGTGCTGTTTGGGCCTAGTTTATTTTGTTTTATAGCTCCATGATTTTACTAGTAGAAACTTACTAGTATCGCCCATTTTTTTTCGACAGTTCTTAAAGTTCAATACAAACAGATAAGCTGATAGCTTCACTGTAATCTCTCATTCTTTCTGTAAAAGGGTGATTTTCAACTTAGTAATATTATTACTTAAAGAGAGCGAAAGTTATCTCACAAATTGCAATTAAAAATATCCTGTTGTCAGATTCGAAGGAACCTAATTAACCCAGATTATGCTATTTGCTCTTGGAATTGAACTTCTAAAACCTGGATATGCTTTATTTACTTAATTCCTGATATTAAATTTGTAACTCCGACAGAAACTGTTTGACTACCTAAACAATTGAGCCCATATGTCGGATTAAGGTAACCAACTTGTTATAACACGTTCGTGACTGCAAAACAGGAACATCTTTAATACCATTTATCACACAGTCATTTATATAATTGAGTAGCATGGACAATTCATTGGTCACCGCGGCGGTTTCACTTTTACTTAACTGCATCTATAGTATTTTATTAATAAAACTATCTGGATCCAGTAACATATACAAGTTTTTATTTACCTGCAATGAAGAATGTAGGTCCCTTTTAATACTTAAAAATTGGAAATACATTCAATGCTTAGTTGCCGTTATTAATATACCAAACATATACATGAAGAATGGGCTGTATCTTCCTATCGCGATTGGTAAAATATCGTCAGATCACCCTTGCAGTAATTCGTTCTATTACAGGTCTACAAGCTACAGTAGAATAACCATGTGGACTGCCTCTGTGAACATTTTATGTGTACTGGCTGTGTGTACAATCCACTAGAAAGCTTCAATAGTAGAATAAAACAGGGTCCCTTTTTTCGTTCCTATGCAATTTAAGTGTTTTTTTTTTTATCGATGGAACAAAACATTGCCAATATTAAGGCAGCAACGCACATAGTTCCAAATGCTCACTATGTAGTTGTTTCTTAATGTCTAACACATATAATACCCACTTTATGTAGCGTAATCGGACTTCTATTGTTCAATACCAAAATATAAGATAGACGTAAAGCAAGGTGAGTTCGGAACCATACATTTGCCAAAATGCAGTGTACTACTAATGATTTGGCTGAATAAATCACGATTCAGTAGGCTGAATGTCCATTGGTACTGTTAACAGGGCTTTTATAGTCAAATTTGAGTAGATAGTACATATAAGGGCGGGGTTATACAAATTGGCTGTTGGTAGGTTCTTTGGTCTAGTTTTAGGGTCGTCGATGCAGTACAATATAATAATCATTGGTTCGTAGACAACGTTAAGTATCAGTAAAGCACTCAGTTACATAATTAGTATATACATAATGTTCGTTATGTACCGAACATTATGCTGGTATTACATTATCCTCAGCGCGTATTACCGGTATTATGCACTTTCTGAAACTAATATAAGCTAATAAGTCTTATGTTAAATCTTTGCTACCGGCATAGATAAAAGTTATTGTTCGAACACCAAAGAAATGTGAAACAAAGAAGCTTGATATAAAGATTACGTTTAACCTTGAAGGAGACATTGTCGTTAAATAAGGCATAATGTTTGTCAATCAAGGAAACCTAGCATGTACCAGCTACTCATGCTAGTGCAAGTCATGGTTTGATATATCGGATGCAATCTTTCACTTTATGGTCAAAACAATAACAAAGAAATGCCTAGACCAACATATACGAAAACATTTTATTGAAACAAGCCGGTGAGAATGGATTATCAGCGATATTTTAATCTTGAGCTGTAGAAAAACAGTTACGATTGAAACTTAACACAAGTAAAGTTAATAATATGATTTCTTTGCCTCCACATAAAAGAACAATGAAGTGAAATAAAGCATGAAGTTAGCAGACACCATGAATGAGTCACATGTTATATAGTTATGTTAATAGCTATGAAATAAATTGAATGACGGTTCATTCGACTCCTTTCCAATTGAATGAGTGATTATAATGTCCTATGTATGAATCCTAGAAGGAGAGGACAGAGTGCTGGGTGGCAAGTTGGCAGGAGTGTTTTCTGTCAACATGTGTGGATATGCATAACGTTATTCTATTAATTATTGAATGAGTGGCTAATTAGTTTTAATATATTATCAGCGGGGAATCTTTGGAGTGTTGACCCTTTTTGCTTCTCTAATAATAGTACAGATACAACGGTTATAAAATCTTTAGTGAAGATCTAATTTACTAAGTTCAGCAAACAGTTTTTACAGATAAGAACAAACATGTTTGTCATATTAGCAAAGTGACTTTACTTGTGTCATTGACATACTCTTAGAGGAAATGTGAACAGAGTACGAACATCATTGTGAATTAAATAGGACTTGTGTTAGTCGTGCTCTCTCGAATTCTTAATGACCGACCCTTAGCCTCAGTCGCAACCTAAACCCGTCGGGTCCTTCAATACCGGTGTACAGCACAGTACATTGTTATAAATGAAATAATAAAATTATGTTACCGTCGATATTTTTTTCAACTTTGCAAACTTGTCAGGCTATTATGCATGTACTATTTGGTAGGATATGGATATTGTGGTTTGAGATTAACTTTCACCATTGTGTCAACTAGTTGATCTCAATGTACGATTAAGATACAACCCCAAATGGTTTGAATTACTAATTGTGTATTACCATGGTATAAGGTTAATCAGGTGTATGTTCGAAATAGCAGAGGTGAAAGGTAGGCACCGCAACCCTGATATAGTGTAGGTCTAATGTGGATCTGTATCAGACATTTCCTCTGTAGTAGTCCTACGTATTCCATCACTCATAACCCTGGCTCACATTATCCTGTATGTTAAATTTGAGTGTAAACAATAGTATAGCATATTCACTTGTACTCCAAAGTTTACCCACATTTGTTAATCTGTTTACATAATAAATAAAAAAATATATATATTGAACTTGTTCGTTGCAATAACTGCATTGAAAAATAACTAGTTCATGAAGTTGCAGATTTTATTTCAAATGTTGGTTATATGACGACTATGTCGTCACGACAAGCTTTTTCGCACATATTTTCCAAGTTCAACTGACCACGTGATCATTGATGTTCTCCATTAATCAATACAAAACTATAGTTCATAATTTTACATCCTAGCTAAATGGTTATAAGGATAACGTATTCTAATTTTGGCGTGCGCGTAATGTTAATACTGTTGGTGTTGTTATTTGTCATAAATCGCAGACAAACTACACCTTTTGCATAGCTGTATATGGCATTGTCCCATACAATTTATAATTACATATTGATGCCTTTCTTATAAATTAATCTTCGAAACAACTCCCCCTGCCCAAGGATCCTTAGTCGTTAATATAGTGTCAATAACACCTCACTTACCAACTGTATCTAACTAAGGCATAATCTTTGAAACACTAATTTTAACGGCGTGATCGCAATCGATCGCTAAGCTAGAATTTTTCTTCACCTTAACAAAATTGGTGGCGCTATGAAGCAAACCACGACGCTAGCCAACGAGATTACAGTTTTAGGAGGAAATGAGCGACAATCTTTGTAAGAACTCTCCCACACACCTAACACACACAACTTACAAACACCTCACACAAACGGCCACGTCAAAAACTTACCACCCTTTTCTCTCCCACCTAAAACTAGAATCTTGGTCGAACTATTATTGTCTCACCAACATAGACCTTTAGGTAATTTCCACACAATATGTTTTCATGACAACTGTTGCTATGGTAAACGATAGAATTTCAATACCATGCAACAGCCTTACAACAATACTATATCCCCGTGTACATGAACATGTTGGGTGCAAGGATTAAATAACTTAAGGCCTACCTTATAGCAAAATAGCGAACGAAAGATGTATCGTACCTACAAACTAAGCATAACATAAAATCAAGTTAAATTCCCCCCCCCCCAAAAAAAATAAAAAAAAATAAAAAAGAAATAATTTAACTGTACCGCCAAGCAGTCGAGGCAACCGGCAATAGGAAGTAGAATTAGCTTGTGGCGATTTATGTAATATTATTAAATAATATTGAAAATGAAAATGAAATGTGTATTATGTATTTAACATTACTGTTGGGCATATAACACATATACTCCTTTCGGATATTCGAAACGTAGCGGAACAGAACGTTCGACAATGATCTTTTGTGAAAACTGTGTTGCAACTATTAGTTGTAAACAATGCCATGTCAGTTTTGGTAAAAGTCTTCCTCTGAAGAGATCATCTTATTATCGAGTTGCTTCGATTTTAAATCTCGCTTACTGCTTTTGTCGCTCTGTGATAACAATGAAGTTAAAGTCAAAGTCAAAGTGAAATTCAAAGTGAAAGTCAAAGTGACAACTCTTATATCGTTTATTTGTTATTATTAAAAATATCTATGAGCATGCACTATGTAAACGATGCCACTAAACGGATTTCTCAAGATACAAAATACACCTGTGTGACATAGTTATAGCTTTATCTTTGCACACCATAAATTTTACAATAATTTTGTAGGGAAATATTGTTTCTCAAATAGATGCTTTGGTTTCAAGACAAAACAAATAACAAGAAAGCAATGTTGGTGCCCCTCATAAATTGTTGGTGCCCCTCAAACTCGGAGTAACTGCTTCCCAAGGGCACAAACATTTCAGTAAAGCTGTCTATCTCGGTCTTATCAAAGCCAGCATGGTGAAAAATATTGACGGCTTGGCTTCGTGGGTAGGTGACTAACATAAGATTGTACAACATTTGCGAACATGCTAAGAATACCTTGTTTATTTTGTGCAAAAACTGTGTAAGTGTCGGCTAAAATCCAGTGAGTTGTAATCCATTAAAACTACATTTTTCACACAAAATTCCTGGCTAATATGCTGCATCAAGTGTTTATATATTTGAAAATGAAAGATATTTTGACGATAACATCAGGATTTTGTCAAAACCTGGTTGTTATAACGTAGGCACCCTAGTGCGAGTCCTCTTTTCGGGTTTAACAAGATGGCGCTAGTGACATTTATATCGCTGCAAAGCGTATTGTTTGCAGGTGCGATATGGCTTCTATCTTTACCTTTCTGTGTCACATGTACCTACGGGGTTCACTTATAATATACTCTGCAGTCAAGTACACTATGAATATTCAATATACAAAAATATCACTATATAACTAGTTGGAATTTTCCATTTTTATTGGGGCTGGGAAAGATGATACTAGCAGTGTAAACAGTGTACTTGCGATTATAGTTTTTTCGACCAAACCACCTTTGTCATAGTGATAGAGAGCAGAAAGTTAAAGCTTATTTTGCACGCCTTAGATATAGAATTGGGAGGAAGTGTGAGTAGTAGGGAAGAAGTATGGAGAAGTAGGAAGGTGTAGGAAGGGTAACTGTAGCTTAAACGCTAACTGAACTCCAAGGATATTCTCGGCGTGAAATGAACTCCAAAAAAGGAAGTACAGGTCAGCTGGGCTTCTCCCTGAAGGTGTGGTATTTAAGGTAAAAGAATGATCCCCAAAATGAGCTACATCATTCCAAACGGTAACCTCTTGAAACCACGTTGTACATAATGACCATCATTATAAGGTCTTTAAAATAAGGATGGGTGACGTTTAATTGGTGGTAGAGTCTGCCTGACAGATATTTCGGCTCCATAACATAAAAGTCAAACAAATCTGTTTAAAAATTGTGTAATATTTCAATATATAATATAATGTACACCCCCACGCTATCTCAAGAACAATTAAGCAACATATGTTGGGATTGTATACACCATGAAAGTACTTTAGAACTTCATTATGTTTTCACTTAGATTGGTTAAATACCAACAGACCTGTGTTTGCTGCAGTATTGCAGTACTAAAGAAGTGTTTAGTGTTGTGTAACTAAGTAGTATTCAGTACTAGCACGTGATATAAAGTACTCATAAATTACAGTACTCATCAGTGAGAACTCTTATTCGGATGCATAAATGCTCAAACTCGAACTCGATTTAAATCATATGATTCTCGATTAGGATGAGCACTTAATGAGTACTTGAGATTACTTCGTGAAAAGAGAGCTATGTTCTTTTGAAGTATTAACAAGAAACCGCAGACATATGAACTATTGACTATATACTTCTTAAAATACCAAACATATTCTGCTTTAAATTGTGATGTACTATGTTGCGTTAAGTTGCAACCTCTAAAAGCATGACACATGACTGACAAAATAATAGGGAAATTAATGCAGAGAACTGAAGTTGGTTAAAAAGAAGGTTAATATTTTCTAGTATAAACACACTATCCTTTTACGTACGACTTAATCATTAATCATAAAGTTAACATAACAGCACATGAGACAAACTTACTTATAAATACATCCTTTGAAGAAGCAAGACAATACGAACTCAAAGTAGACATCAGTGTGATGACAGAACAATAAAGTAAACAAAAAGGTATGCCTACACTTCAATTATAAAACTAGTCCACAGTCCATTGATAACAGGTCAAAGTATATGTTCTCCTGCTGCTTTTTGGCACTTTTCCTGAAGGAGAACAATCGGGCGGATATATTGACTCTAATAGGAGAATGCTCGTAAAGTACTATGAAGACTATTCACCAATAATGGTGCATTGGTTTTTACTCAGGAATGACTACAGTGGAAAGTACACACAAGTGAAATGATCTTGATAGTTTGAATGAGCGGCAATTATACATATAATCTGAGAACGTAACAAAATAGATATTATAAACTGTAGTAGTTTGTGAGCGTAGGACAATTATTGAGGAGGATTGGACGAGACTTTAAACTATGTAAAACTGTTACTTGCGACTTGTCCTAAGTGTGATCACGCCTCGTTTCATTTCACCACTGACCTTTCTCGTCAGCCAGCTTCAAGGATCTATTGTACCTTTTGGTAACTGAATGACATTAACATCGATGTCCTACAAAAAATTGTAAATGTGTCACTCTCCGGGCTCATATCCTCGTTGTCTCTTAGTGACCCCTGTATTTTTTGAATTGGTCAATCAATACAACAGTGAAGTGAGGAATGACTGTGATAATGATCATACACTATGTTGACTTTGTGTATTGAACGTCGTCACCTGATTGTATAAGCAAATATCGGAACGAAGTCATGTTAGCTTCATATTTATTTCATGGAGGTGACAACTAAGTGGATGACAACATCAAGTACATTTCGCAGATATTTCGTGCACAAAAAATTATGTTAACCCAATCTCCACTCCGCTCGAACTTTAAGAACGTTTCATATAAAGAAGTGAATAAAATGTAACACCTTAGCTTTGCCTTTTTAAGATCATGAAACTGTTATTAAAGTTTAAACGAAATGCTTTTTGCTAAGAACTGCAAAAGTAAATTGAGCATGCTTTGGTGCAACTCGACTGATTACGTTCCTCACGACATCCTTGCTGATAATTGTTGAAAAAGTCTTAATAACTCAATGAAATTCCTGTTTTGGGGTTTCATATGCAAACAATAGAATAACAGTAAACGTATTACTGGAAACGTTTAACTGAGTTATTTATACCTATTAACTATTTTGTTGCTTCTTAGGAGCTGAAAACGGTTATGACGTTTCTAAAGCAATAATCAACGTTGTAGCCTGTGCGACAAAGTATAAACCCAATGATGCGCTCTGAGTTATCCTTTAATTGACAGGTAATATATGAGGCTGACAAAGATGGCCCCATACGTATTACGTTCTAGGTTAGTGGACACTTGACACTCGGTCCATGTTTATTTGACCATACTTCGTAGCTTATTCCTTTCGGCAATAAGAAATCCACTAACAATGTAAGCTAAAAGAAGGTACCGATTTACTTGAGAGTAGGTTAATGATATTCATTACAGTTGGTGTGAATTACGTTTACATTAATTTTTCTTTCAAATTAAGTATAATTACCTTCTACTGCGTAGGAAATTTTCATACAGTGATAATGTTTGAGCAATTTGTATGGCGTCCTAAAACGACATCATTTATGGTCGAGAAATACACAGTCACATATATCACATAAGAAGTCGATCACTAGTGAGCACAACGCCTCTTTTTATAAGTGTCTAATGATTTTGTTTGAAAATCTTTGCACATTTCTGCTTTCAGTGAAGAAAATTCTGAAATGTTCTGACAATTATTGACAATATTAGCCATAATAATGGATACGACCTCACGGCTGCATTGAATCTGTATTAGAAACCAAGAGAGTCCCTTAATCGAGGTCATCAAGTATTTACAGTTGTTGCTTCAAATTTACAAAATGAAACCAATATTGCAACACGCATAGCTCCAAAGGCTAAATACGTCGTTGTTTCTTCATCTAAAACAATTATAAACCCTCTTTAAATAGCATTGTCGATATATATATACTCCATATCAATATTGTCAGTGGTAATTAAGAACGACCTTTGTCATTGACACATTAGCTAAGCAAATGAAAAAAAAAAACACAGGGTAAAGGTAATTTGAGGTAACCATAAGGTCATTGCTACATTAAGTAAAACTCATTTTGGTCTTGAACCATGAGCTCTCGTTGTCATCGACTACAGGGCTATGTGACTTGTACGCGGTGGGTGAGATGGAATGCTATCATTCACATACCAAGAGGACATCAATAAAATACTAATCACATGTGCAGACTACGTTAGCCTTGTCAGCAGCATTGTCGTTAAGGAACGCATAACGATTGCCTATAAAAGGAAATTAGTTTTGAAAGCCAATTCCTGTTTTCGATAATAGACAAAGTGCGTTTTTAAAACAAGCAGGTGACATTGTGAAAAAAAAATAGTCGAAATTTGCTAACAACAAACTTGGAATATCCTTGATTAAAAGGGCAACTTCCGGTTTGGGTACCGTAGTATCTGTAAAACGTTTTTGAGAGAATACCCCACAACCACTGTTTTTCTGTTTTTCATTTTTTTTTTATAAGATTCTACCTCACAGTGCAAGCATTTAAGAACAGGTTGAACTAAGACGAATCAGAATTAGGATACAAATATGAGTGGAGCTTTTAGCTGTAACAAAACAAACTTTTCACAAAAAATCTTTCCATACAACGTGTATCAGGTTTAGAAAGCTCATTCTTCTCTTTCTAGCAACTTACAAAGCCCAATATAAGGTTCTATTTTGGTACCATTCGTAAGGAAATGTGATAAAATATATGAGGAAGCGCACAATGAGGGTGACTGTTGAAGATTTCCAGGTTTTCCAAACACAGCACAAGTTTTGTGAAAATATCAAACAAAGAGAAACGTCAAAATGGCTTTGCAAGTATACATAATTGGTATTTTAGTTTATATATTTACTTCGGGTGGGAGGGGGGGGGGGGTGGATTGCTCTAATGGTGTTAAGGAGGCAAATATCCTAGAAGCGGCAGCGTTTTCATATAGTTGGTATTGTTTTGGAAACGATTTTCAAGTGCATGTTACAAATTGAAATACTCTGAACTCATTTTAGGATGTATCGTCTTCCATGCCTTTTTTATTTGAAATATTTGAGAGCAAATAATACCCTTGCTCCTCTCTTGACTCTTGGCAATTTTTATGGAGCGGCAAAAAGTGCACCCCAGTACTAGAGCCCCCCAAAAACGAGCATACAAAGCCGATTACATTACTAATTTAATTTGCTATTGTAACGCCCCTGTACCCCGGCCGAGCGGTAGCGTGGGTTATCAGGCAGCTAGAGGCCACTTGATATCAGGGCAGGGGAAAGGGAGAGGCGAAGACTAATTCTAGCAGGGCTTGAACCAATACAACTGCAAAATGGAACAAATGTTAGTGGAATGGTGAGTGAATGGGCAACATATCGCATGGTAAATTATTCTTAAAACTCGGGTAAACATATTCTGAGTAGCCGTGGGCGTGTTCGAAATACGGGGTACACGCATCCCAGGGCGTAAGACCATTCGCAGTTGCTGGCCAAAGTCAGCGACTCTTTCCAGATTTTCTTTCGAATTTCACAGCAAAAAATGGAAAACATGAACACATGGACATGTTTATAGTAGCCAGCTATTAACCCAAATTCATTTATTTTGAAATTACTAGCGATATCATAAGAACATACACACAAAATTTGCTCAAGGGGGTGGTGGGCGATGCCCCCCTCCCCTTCGCTTCGCGCCTGTATTGGCCTCAACCTGTACGCTCGAAAGGCATGCATATGAATTTTATGCATGATGTGGTATATCCTGCAATTGTATTGAGGTGAATGCCAAGACAATCAGTGGGTGGCAACATAGTGTAGGAGTCAGATAATATTGGTTAGGTTTCAAACCCGTTACGTGTATAAGCAAAATACTGTATGCTGAGAATGATTTGGATGACGTTTGGGGTAAGAATGAAGGAAACATCATCTATTTCCTCTTACTTAGAAGAAGTTTGTTAAACACAGCTGATCACATCAATGTTTTAAATATACCAAAAACGGACTGGAAGGTAATACCAGAAACTAATTTGGTATCAGAAACAAACAACGCTACAACAGTAGGACATCGATTGTTTTCATCTTTTTGTTTCGTCAGTGCTTGGGCCGTTCTTTGTGTGTTCGGGATGAAATTAGATGTTTTTATTCACTCTTCATAAAATGAGGTTATTCTGCTACTGCAATTTGATTCTATGTAATCTGCCATAAGTCAGTATGACGTTATCACCACAATTCATATAAATCTATTCTAGGGCAACGGTCTATAGACGGTTAAAACTAACGCTATTAGAATGAAAGTAATCTAACTAAGCTAGGATAAGATCTATATATAGGCCTACATTAAAACTAATCATTATATCGAAAGCTGCGTACGGTACTTATCAAGTTGGTTCATACTGAATATTAAACTTTAAGTTTTGTTATAGCGCGTCATACAGTATAGCTACTACTATGCTGATTTCACTTTTACATTAGTTCACGAGAAGTGTGTCCGATAATAATTTGTCATATGCACGGTGTATTGAATTATTACAACGAAAGCAATTAACGTCATGTCTCACTTACGGTCAATGTTATATTGCTTATTCTGTGTTCCTTTAATCTTCTGCGGTAAGTGAATCATTGCATGAAGTCTGGTTTCAAACAATGTTATATAACAAACTGCTGAACTTCTCACCTAATTATTTTGTAGATAAACAAGAACGCGCAGCTGAAGCTTGCAATGAAGTCGATGAGACTCAACCATTTCCGACTATTGTATGTAGGTGATGCCCGAGGATCCTGTCTGCCTTGTGTGTCCAGTTTATCAAGAAGTTGACGTGGAGTGGTTTACAGCTGAGACTCGAATTACATACGGAAACTTTTATGTGGGGAAATATAACGATTTAAATGTAAACATCTGCCATCAGACGAAAGCTTTTTCACTATATACTTTTCAATATAGACTATTTTCAATAATTATCCATTAACTTAACTGCAGTTAATAGGATCGCAGCTTAACATTAACAAAGACCAATATTGTTCAGCTGACCAGCTAATGCATTCTAGGCAACAATATTTCTAGGCAACAATAATTTGGATCACAAAAGCAGAATGCTTCTCACCTTTCACCAAAGAAAAAGATACGCGTACAATGTATATTCCACGTACCACTGAACATATCGAATTTTCAGGATAGCTGCGAAATCTCAACACAACAACTTCCTTAACAAGTATAACTCTCCAGCTCGCAGCATGTTACATTTTGTGTATATGCAATAACAAATACAGAAAATCATAATACTTAAACACCACAGTATATCGTTTCACACATTGGTTGCGTTAATCTGCTGATATTCATCTGTAATGGTAAGTGAGTGAGAATTATCATTGCGGTGCTGTTTTTATATAATGCTCTACATGTGATCTTCAAACGTCATTCAATTCAAAATAAAACATTATAACCATGCTCTTAAATACCAAACAAGGTCGTATCATAACTAACAGCCATATCATTAAAGCATAATAAATGAATACCACATATGCTGCAGATAACCATTGCATTGTATTCAACACAATATGTAATTGACAACATGTCCTACACTGCAGCTGTTGGAAACCATATCATTGAGTTTTGTTTTGTGTTGTGTCTAACGGACTGATCTAATGGAATGTGTGCTAAAATAGTCCAATCACTGTAATTAGTGACAAGGCTCTAAAGTTAGAATGGACAATTCTCAGAATTAATTGTCACATGAATGCAAAATGTACTGGTGGTAGCACGTTTTTGACGGATAACATCTTATCAATCTTATCAATTTGATGCCCACAGTCATTCTGTAAGTTATGAATAAAATCATCCTACAGTTTATTCAAGTACATATTGAAATATTTAATGAAAATAGGGTAACACCTACACAAGACGAAGGTGGACAGTTTTGTGTGAGTGTGCGCTTACATGGTCTCTATGGTTTTGTGTATTTGTGTGGCAAGACTAACGAACGATTTGTATTGAGACCACACCTTTACATTTATACGAACATATTTGTAAGAATTCAATATAGAATAGCATACAGTGTAAACATATTTTTACTATCCTTTTATGTTATTTTGTCTGGTAGTTGCAATAGTATTATACAACATATTCTATTGACATAATTCAGATGCTTAGGTGGGCAGCATGTGTCTGTGTAACGATATATTACTTAACAGGATATTGAATGAGGACAATGAACAATAAAAAAGAAACGGAACACTGTGCTCGTCTATAGTCACCATCTAAACATCCCTTATTTTGGATATATAAGATACAAAATAAGTTACAATTGTTTTAAAGGTATAAAAAGCCAAACAAGGAAGTAAACTTAGCAATCTGATTCTATATAGGTCAAGCACATTATTCTACGAAAGCTTTTGATCCAGTTCTAGCTATGAGAAAATAGATTTTAGTCAAGTAGTTTGATGCAGTTTCGTAAGTTGTTTCCCTTAATAAGTAACATGAGGTCGACATTTAATTATTCTCTTGATTTGAGAACAATACGAATAATTTAATCAAACCCGGTACTTGACAAACACGTTCATGATGTTTTCATGACTACAGACATGACGGACGTTAAAACAATAGGGCTCTCATTTTCCAGCCTTCGACCGAACGGGCAAATGTTTCACCCATGGGTGTTTGCACCAAAAACTAACTATTTCTTTCTTTGTCCCACTGACACTCTACATACAACACAAACTCCGGAAGAGTTACAACCACGGCAATTAAAAAACACGTGGGTCGTAGCGGTTGTTGTATTCGGTTTGATTTCCAGTGGCCTGTTTGTCTGTGTTTATATCACAGTCAGACAATTTAGATGTAGGTAAACGTGCTGTAAATACCTTTGATATTTAAAGTTAATGAACAGAAATATGGAATCATTTGTTTTATATAGGCTTACGATGTCAAATGATATCGCACTTTTTCAAATATGATAAAAAAAATTGAACCAAGGCATGGAAGCACTATTCAGGGGTAGCTATAAGTTATTCAACATGACTGGCGCATTGTTTTTGTAATTACGGTAGGCATTATCTTTTCGTTCACACTTTTAATAAATTACATCGTCAGATAATGAAATGAAAGATCATAATATGTTTAACAAGGGTTTAGTGATTGCTAATATGCAATACATTTTCGATCGGTACATTGTAATCATCTGCGTCGCCTCTTAACGACTAATCATGTCACAAAACACTTGTATAGGGATGCTTCACGCAGGAAGTTTTACAATTTGATTTCAAATTAAACAAATTAAAAAAATATAAAATAAGTTTTCAATATACATCTCATGATATAGCTTTACGATTGGTTAGTACTTTTGTTACCAACAAAGTAATAGTAATCAGAGTTTTTGTTTCGTTACTTACTCTCACTTTGGAGGGATTGAACCGTATTCATTACTTCTCTGTCCATTTAAATTTTCAGTAACAAGAAACAGGCAAGGGTTAGTATTATTTAAAAAAAAATATTTGCAAATTGATCATCCCCCCAAATCACTCTTGCAGTTCGCTCTTGGACGTCTGTATTAAATGTTGTTAGTTTGTTAGCTTTGGAGCTTAGTCAAATGACCATCAACGTTGATAATACTAAGCAACAGTTATACTCTACTTTATCTACTGTATCAAACACTTTATCACCATGAAAACAATTGAATTAGATATAAACTAGAAACTAATGCAGTTGTATAAGATAAAACACCGACTTTATTATTTTACAGTTAAACGAAAGAAGATATTGACAGAAGGGAGGTAAGCTATGTTCTTAATGTTCTTTACAACTGTATAACGGAACCGCCAAGCCTAAACTAATCGACATACTGAATGTTAAACTTTATTCTAGTTACGATAATTACAGATAATTGGCATTGATATTAATAAGTCATGACATGGGTTATTGTGATAGGAGGAAAGTATTCATGTAACTTCACGGGTTATCGTCACTGATTTTTGTAGCAGGAAAGAATTACCAAAGACACCTGTTGACGAGGAAATCTCACAAAACTCGCTCAATTCTGGAGGGAGTGAACCTAGTAAGTTTATTCAAAATATCGATAGTAATTTAAATGAATCAATTAAAACGTAAAATTCATATTATTTTTACACATCGCAAGCACTAAACAAGAGATGCAGATAACATTTGCCAACGAGAGTGTAATCCGTATATCTATAGAAGAAAATTGATACAACTGTTCGATACTTATGTCATTGTGTTATACAGTCCACCAAGAGTAAATTGTTACTAAGGGTCATATGGAGCCACTGCGTATTAATAAATACTGAGTAATTAAAAGATACACTCTCATATAGGTTATTTGTAGTACTATTTAGTATGTAATTTGCATGTTTATCACTTTAAGATATTTTCTCTTTCGCAGATTATTATTCTACAGCAGATGTAATTTCAGGAAAAGATCCCCGGATGTTGACTGAGAAAGACATTTCCATCATCATGGAAATAAAGATAGGAAAAGTCTACAAAAGATGGATGGGATCTATTCATCTTTCTAATGAGACCAATAAGTGTGTTGTAGTAACAACTCTAACAGGCTAGTAACATTATGATATACAATTATTGTACTTATTGAGTTTAAAGCCACGGTCAGATATTATATCATACAACGTATGTATCGATTTTGTGTGCAACAACGGTAAACTGTTGGTAATGGTGTCCCTTATCACTTCATTTAAAGATGAGAGGGGATTAATCGAATTTTGCAACCAACCGCACTATTTATTAATTCGTGACTATTTTTGGTTCTGTTTTTAGAACAACTATTTAGAAAGAAAGAAATTCATTGGGAGGCTTACATCAGAAAATGTCTCGAATTACCAGCATCGAACCATCTAGCAAAGATCGAGGCTATATCTATACAAAGCAGTGAGTTGTTATTGTCCATATTTTATTAATCAAAATATAGTATATTGTTAATCTATGTTAGTGGAATGCAAACAAAGCGAAATGAAGTCCATACATCCATATTTGTTCCGTTTTTAAAACTCCAAGGGTGACTATGTCCGCCAAGTGGAATAAAAAGAAAATGCATAGACCGATGACCTGATATGATCTTCTGGTCATAATGTATATGAGAACAAGAAGCTTATATTTTTATCACCAACTTAATGAGCTTTCCTATGTTACAATAATTATATGCAGGACATTCCACATATGTTAACGTATTTTACTATAAACACGTTTTCTTTAACGTAGTTTCTTCTATTTTGTCTCTTGTATTGTTTAAGATAAACTGTTTCTTATCAGTGAACACCTCGTTTGTGAAAGTATGCACAAAGTCTTATCACGTGACACTAAAGATGAAAAGGACATCTACTGCTGTAGCTCATTATCAGTTCCTGACGTCATCAAACATATATCAGGAATTTTGGAAGGAATGGACATTATAAATACGTTCGGGGTAAGTAATAATAAAACCTTTGCATTCAATATGTAGCAACCTAAACAACGTATTTTCATATAGCTGTCTGATTATTGAGTATTATCGGCATCGTCAATGTTCATTAAAACCTATCTTTCTGTTTAAAAGATCATTTCTAAGTGAACAACGTGTTAACATTTTGTCTCATATTACCCGTTTGTGCTTCTCCACACATGAATCTAACTTATTGTTTTTTCTTCTTCGTTTAGTTCCTTCACCCTGGCTTAACAACGGAAAAGGTTTTGCTAACAAAAGGAGGGCAGGTCAAATTATTTGACTTCTGTCTGGCTCGCGATGCACCGAAAATAGCTGCTCTCAAGAAAGAAAAGGTAAAATGTACAATGTAATTATATATTAATTACAAGATTATGATAGCATAACGGATAAAAAGATTATATCATCCAGTCAAAGCACAGTCAGCGTTATATCCTGGTGTAAGACACATCCGTACCCTTGAAAACTGTATGCAAAAATGGCCTGAGGTTTTTCTTTGGAATAGTGCTACACGTTAGGCTTGTGCGTTCAAACTTTATATCGATTTCTCAATGTTAAAACATTTTACAATTTTCTGTGTCATATTAACTTATTATTGGTATAACGAGGTCTGTGATGTACATATATAACAAAGAACAACATAAAACACATTAATTTAGCCTTCAGCGGGATTGATTTTTATTTCAAAGTGCCTCGATTAAAATATTGAATAATAGTTTGCGATAATATGCATGACTTGTTTGCGTCTTTGTACTTAATGAAGTCAGAGCAACTTCTTCTTTATTACGCCTTACCATAATTTGATAAAGTTATCAACACATTCGCTTTAACAATGTCACAATGTAATAAATAGTTTTAGAAAATATAATGTCGCCCAATGCAGCAGCAATGTTTATCTTGCAGCTAATTTAATTGTGGTTTCTTACAACATTTTTTTTTTCATATTTATTTTTTACATAAGATTCGTTCCGTGACTTTGAATCAATTTCCACCTGAAATGTTGATGTTGAATCAATATACAGAATCCAGTGACGTGTGGTCTACAGCAGTAGTAATATGGGAGATTATGAAAGCTGGTAAATCAAACTAAATTCTTATCAAATTTTAGGCAGTTGCATAAAGAGAAAGTATTGACACTTTTTCAATGTTGTAGCATTAAATTAAACTGAATATACCCATGTCACATTTACAACAAAAGATATCCGGTGATGTTCTTAACTGTAAATATACATGTAAATATAAAGACACCTTGCGATTTATCACATGGGATACCGTCGACTTGATACCGATTGTAATTTTTGTATAATTACAATTTTCATTCACGGAAGACGTAAAATAATGTATTCATCTTGGAATCAATAATTAAGGACAATTTCTTGGTACTTGTTGCACCTCAAGCATTATGCAGTGTGTAGAAGCAACGTAGTGTGTTCGATTAATAGGGAGAATAATAGGGAGAGAAGTTATGACTAGTTAATCAGGAACAGAAAAGACGGATTATTGAGGTACTCATTAAGAAATATTTCCGTATTAGTTGTCTGTTTGAGAATACCTCTTAACTAATTAATCACATTATCAAGTATACCATACCAGTAGTTTGACTTTAACCGCAGCTCATTAGGTTTACTGATATTATAAAAACGTGTATATAAAATGTAAATTATAACATAGCTAGAGTATATCTTGCCCGCTCCACATTGATTTAGGAGGCATGGTAACTTTGGTGTTTGCTCAGTCTTCAGTATCAATGATTCTAAAAAACTACTTTTGTTAGGAATCCCACCATTTCCGGTTGACCGGGAAGTTAGATTTGACGAGGACATAATCAAACCATCAGTACCCTGGCCCGAGAAGTACTTACAGTTAAGGTTAGAAAGCATTATACCTCTTCCATAATCTAGTTTATTGCCAACATGACACTTTTAATATGTTATTATAACACAACAATATAGTAACCGCATAGTGTAAAACCGTTATATACCGTGTTCGAATTTTGTATCTGGATGTAGAACTGGGAACATTTGGAAAAGGATTATGAAGCATAGGAAGAAGTTACTCAGTTATGTTCTTTCATTTTGGTTTTACTAAGTGTATTATGCAATGCAGACAACATAGTACATTAAGTAAAGAATACTGACTTTTTCTCCAAACAAAATCCTGATAAGTAAATGTTTTCATTGTCGATTATGATACAGATATGTAGTCCTTTTTTCAGTCGTTATTTTTCAGTTGTCGTTTTACTTAACCGATTGATAGCGCAAATCATTTCATAATGCCTTAATTCGTTTCAAGCATCTTGTAGTTTACATTTCATTAAGATCTACAAAGTAGATTCACATCTCGTTCATTCAGTTCTTGTCGTCTATTTCTCAAATATTTACAGAGATAAAATCTTGTTCGATTGTTGGAAGTATAACTGTTCTCTTCGACCTTCCATTCATCAATTGAGAGCAACATTCGTAGCTGTAAGTAATCCATTACTCATATTATGTATCAACCAGTATTTAGAATGCTGATAGTTAACAACAGTATACTTTGCTAAATAGTCTGCTTTGCCTTTGAAATACTTCAACTCAGCTTTTTTTTTTTTTTTTTTTTTTTGGGGGGGGGAGGGCGGCAAAAACGGTTAATGTACAAAGAAAGCACTATAGCTGATAGTTACTTAAAATTTAATGCTAATTCTACTTTGCTCATCCTGATTTTATATCCTACATTAAGTACTCATATTATCCCTCAACAGATATTTGAGAAATTAATCACGGACAGTTCTTACGAGATACCGATACCTACGACGTATTTACCTATGAGAACCCCTGATACCACTCAACCTACCTATGCAGAACAAATCTACCATGCTGGAAAGTGAACTGGGTGTCGCATGGCTCTGATATTGGATGTAACGGCTGGACGGTGCGGTATCTGGAGAGCACATGATGCTGTTGGAGTTACTTACCACGGTAGTTCTAACATGCTGGAATTATACGCTACGCCAAAAGGGTATACAATATACCATGATGATGTATAACCTAACGATGGTGGTGCAAATTGAAAGACGATGATGTAAGACCTAACAAAGATGATGAAGAATATACGATTATGATGTAAAATACACGATGATGAGGTAACAACTAACAACGATGATTTAAAAATATACAATGATGATGAAATAATATACAATATATGATAAATATTAGATAATAACAACTTTAGATTGGTTCACTTTTATATGATGATATGTTTTGGATATAACACTTTTCATGTAAAAGCTTTATGTTCATGAGCTACGGAATCCTTTAATAGTCGTTGATATAATTCAGCATGAAATTCACACAAATTACACACACTAGACTTGAGTAAAACCTGTTAGCCAATCAGCGATGTTGTATGATGCGAACCACACATTACAAAGTAATAACAGCTTAAATGACGGGCTGTTTTGGAAGTGCAAGACTTTTTATCAAAGAAAGGTTAACCAATTTTCCCAGAAGTATTATTACATCATATTCATAACCAAAAGCCAGCAATTAAATAACGCTGCTTTTCTCTTCCGTACCTGTTTTCAGCTCCCTTCCATCCCAGAAAATTAATTACTTCTTGAACACCGTTGTTAACCATTAGAGTGTTTTGAGTTTGATTTATTTCCACATAATATAAATACAATGGTGAATAATTTAAATCACTAGCAGGTGGAGGTGGACAGAAGAAACAGAGCTTTTACAAGCATTCTCCTTTTACGAAATCAATAAATGAAAGAATACAAATTATAAGAGAGAGGAAGAAGGAAAGAACAAAGAACAAAGAAAAAAAAACGCAAGAAACTAAGAACCAATGCTTAATGATAATAATCGTTAAGTAAAATTGATTTCATTTTTCTTTGAAGCTTAAATAGTTTTAGATTCATCATTGTGTTGTCCAAACTATTCCAGATTGTATCTCCAGAATTGATAAAAAGTCGATGAGTCCTCGTAGAAGTGACTAAATTTTACGGAAATGTTGACAAAAGCGTGCATTGTAGTTATGAATGTCAAAATTCGCAGGCAAGAGTCCATGACATATTTATACATAAATAGAGCCAATTGGAATTTGTATGTGTCAAAGATATTTAAAAGTTTGAAGTTAGAAAATATGATATTACTCTGCGCACGATGACTAGAGTTTGTATTTAGGCTGATGGCTTTCTTCTGGAAAGTAAACAGGCGATTAAGGTAAGATAGAAAGGGCTTTTCCCTATATTATGTCCCAGTAAGACAGTTTTGATTTAATAAGGGAATCTTGCAGTGTTGTAAGTGTATGCGATTGTACAATATAGCGATTTTTATGAAGTATTTCATTAGTCTTTGAAATTTGAGGGCATTGACTTTTAATATGATACTTCCAGGTGAGATTTGAGTCAAGTAGAACACCTAGAAATTAACGAGAGTAATATCACCATTATCAATAAATACGTTAACAATATCAACCTTTCGCTGAACAGGACGAAATAGTATACAATTGATTTGCCTACATTTAAAGGCAAATTATTTTTGTGCTTAAAAAGAATACGTCTGTAAAGAGTGTAATGTTAAAAATTTGAGAACAGTTACACACGTCATTGATGCATGTAGATAAGATCACGTAGTGGTCCACAGAACCATGTGGGAGGCCGCAGTTGACTGTACTGGTCTTAGAAGTTTGACGATTGATGCGTACAAAACGTTCTCTCTTGAAAGATAGCTTTCGAACCATATATATGTAACCCCACGTATTCCATAATGGCTAAGCCTTTTTTAATAAGATGTAATGGTTGATAGTGTCGAATGCTTTAGACGATTTCAAAACACAGCAAAGTAAATTCATCGTTAATGAGGTTAATATCTAAGAACTGAACTGTATCTGCTGCCGCCATATACGTGGAAAGATTCTCATAAAAACCAAATTGACGTGATGAAATGATATCATTCTTGTCTAGGGAGTCTGTGAGTTATATAAACATGGTTTTCTCGAGAAGTATATAAGATGTAGACAGAATCTAGATTAGTCGTTATTTTGAAAGCACAGAGGGATCACCAGTTTTGTAAATAGTCGTTATTCTAGCAACTTTCATACCATAAGGAACAATACCACTAGAGAGGGAAAGGTTGCAAGTATAGGTGAGCGGTTCAAGAAGATTTTCGCAAGTAAAACTTATATTGACAGTTGTACCGTCAGTCCCAGCCGCTGAACCTATGATAAAATTATGAATGATTGAAGACATTTTCATACAGTTAGTTGAGGAAATAAACATAGTATTAGGGTAAGAGTTTTTAAGAAAACCATTGAAGTCGACATTACCATGTACCCAGCTTAGTTCAGACCGAAACTAGACAATAAATTATTATTAAAGCAATTAACAACCCTTAATTCTTCGCTATTGTGATTTATTCTAAGTAGGCTTGATATTTCGGTCATGGCAGGATCTTCTTCAGAGGTTAAATGGCAAGTGTTATTAGTCAATTCAGCCTCTGAAGCAGATCCTACTAGGATAAAAAACGGTCAGGCCTACTTACTGTTACACATTTATTGTGCTTACAGTTTTTGTTTTGTTTTATTTTAATTTTATATGATTTATTCTAAAATTCATTTTATCTACCAATTATTTCATTGATAGTTCCCCAGGTTTCCTTCTGATTATTTTTAGTTTCATTGAGTAAATTGCTATAGTAAAATAGGAATTTTTTGAGAGCCTAATTAGTGAAGTAAGGATATTTTTGTAATTGACGTTGTGTAAGTTATTTCGAAGAGATCTGTTTTGAAGGTACGATTTGTATTATTTTCTTAAGTAGCAATTGATTAATGAGGTTGGTAATCAAAGAATTGCATTTGCGTGACCCCTTGACACCACTGCGCTTAATAGGATAATCTCACTTATTACACTAACAAATATTTTACAAGCATCATTTACATCTGTTTTTGTGTATAGCTGATGCCATAGTTGAAGTCGTTGGGCTCATAGGAAAACCTATAATATTTACCCCTCGACGTATCCATTTTCATTACATAACGTGTGAGCAATTTGAAGAATTGAACGCAGCTGACATATAATAGGTCAATGGTCACTTATAGCAGACACAGAAATGCCAGACATATTGAAGAGATTGAAGTCATTACAGAAATTAGTATCAATTTAAGTGGAAGATGAATCAGTAATCCCGTTAGTTTTTTTTATAAGCGGCGTGAGTGAATCAGAGAACATATTATCTCAAAAAGTGGCAACATGACTACTAGAGTCATTCTTGAGGAGGTCAATATTAAAATCACTGAGAAGCAAGCGTGATTTTTTACCCAGGTTAATGGCATTTACCAGGTTGGACATCGCATCATTAAAAGTAATCACGGAACCATCTGGCGGTCGATAAATAACACCAATTATAAAATTGCGGTCTTGGTGTATAGCTTCAATAATTACAAATTCAAAAGTACTCTAATTGAAATTAAAATCATACCTTGTTTATACTAACACCATTGCGAATATAAAAAGCACCACGTTTACCAGTTCTATTATTATGTATGAAGTTATAATTATCCACCTGTAACATATTTGGAGGAGTGTTTTCTTGAATCCAAGTCTCAGAAATGGCAACTATTTAGACTCTAGAGTCTTATTCATCATTAATGAGATAACGAATATTATAATAATTTTTCCATAAACAACAAGTAAAGTGAGATCCAGGTGCCTGATGTTCACTATAAACAATTGTTTGGAATTCGCTAGTTTCTATCGTAAAGATACACATCATAAAAATATAGTGAAACATTTATGGAATGGAAAGAACTGAGTTATTGATGTCAATTGAAAAATGCTAAATACATGTATTTTGTTTTATTTCTGTTATGGTCGGAATAAATTTGTTAAATATTATCCGTCACGACACATCTACAAGATAAGGAGAGGATAAACTGTTACACTGTACATAACTAACTCACATACGCAGATGTGACTCAGCAAAAAAAGCTGAAAGTGGTTCATCAAATATAATTTCCAAAGTGTGATGTGTGTGTTTATTTAATCTTTGACTTTCTATGAGTTCAACCAAGAGAATATTGTATCTTTAGAAGATAAATTTCGATCGACACTGCAAAACTTGTTCGGTGATGAGGCCAGCTTGTAGTAAAGGAATGTAATAGCCTTTATTTATTTTACTTTTGCCTTTTGCTACAGATACGTACTAGCACATTGCTCCTTTATAGGCCTACTCCTACATGAAGACAAACATTAAACAAAAAACTGAATTTGCGACAACTACAGATAATTGGATTGCAGAAACATGAAAAAAGGCATTGTAAATCTCCATTTTCCGCATGTAAATACATAATTATCATAGCAAATATGATGTTCTTTCCCTGTTTTGGAACCTCAGCAGCACTGGAGTAACTTAAAATACATTTGATCATTTATATCAAACTCTTACTGTATTATTGAACCAAACTGAAAGGACCAAAAGGTATGTTTCTCGTCATTCGACACTTTGTTCGCTGCATTACTAATACATGCTAAACCCTTAACAATCACGACAGCTTTACGCAATAACATAATGACGACAACACAATATAAACTACATACAATGACGTACTGTATATACAGAATCCTATGCTATATACAAACCTATAAATACTCTCAGTATTAACATAAACCATGGTTGATGCAAATTCTAGCACCGTAAATGGTACAATAAAAAGGGGTTGCAAACCGTTATTAACCAAGCAGAGTTGTACATCAACCCCAAACCGGTTCCTCAAGGTCTACTGAATACAACAATCTTTTATATAGTTGTTTTAATATGGTAATAATAAGAGTATAACTGGAAGTGGTAACAATAACTGTTACTGGTTCTTGTACATAGCTACTTGATCACTTAGGTTTCTACTGCTTTAATATCCGTAAATTCCATTATCGTCTCGGTAAACATCCTGCGCACTTACTAACTTGAATCATTTAATACATGTCATAACTTACCGAGAGGTTTTTCGTTTCTGTTGGTGATCTTAAAGATTACAACAATTTTTGTTTCATATCTGCTTTGTTAAAATTATATATGAATACAGTTTAATAATAATTGAAGAATATTAGTACATTGGAATTTTGAACTTTGGCCTCAGCCACTAGGTGGAATGTTTGATAACAATCGTATACACAGTAAAGATACATAAACCATGCAAACTAGGGAAACGTCTGGTTTCAGATACAGCTGAATCATAAACGACTAAGTTAGGAAAACAAACTATCGTATGGTTTTGTAACCCTTATAATATTCTAATTTATATTCAGTTATTAGTCAAGGAAAACGGAGATCATGAACCTCGAATGAAGGAATTATAACTGATATAAACACAAGAAGGGGCCAATTGGTCAATAAGTGGCGAAAATAATGAAACTTAACCAGCTGTGGTATAGTGAAACATTCCACGACGACCTTGGTATTGCAGCGTCCGTTCTCTAAGCCGAAAAGAGTTACATTTATGTCCGCTGACCTTACAATGACAAACCAGGGCATACCCACAAATGGGTGGGGCTTGGTTGGCAAACGAAGACTTTGTTATAACAATGGCCGCTTCTCAACTTCATACACTAATCACTGTATCTTGAAACTATAAGACATACGTTTTGCTAAACAATATTAATGAAATAATCAGTAGATGGGTTGGGCCGAAGCAGTTATATGTATTTACAAATAGATAAAAATTACTATGTGAGAATCACATAAGATGTGATTGTTACAAAATAATTTTAAAAACGAAAAGTGCGACTTATTAACATTGAAATTGAAACTAAGAAACACAACGTCACATATTTGACTACAGTGATGACATCACGCACAAGGCTGATCATAATTCATAATGTCATATTTTGTGTATGAAATAAATCAATTCATCATTGCATAATACATGTAGATTCACGTGTATTCCGACTGCAAATAAGACTAAATTGAGACAGGGCTCAAGGCTGACATTTCGATTAACAAACAAAGGCTGAATAAAAGCATTGTATTTCTTACTGAAGTGAGTTTATTAATTTAATTTTCCTTCTTTTCCTTTTCGGTGCTGATTTTATTTTCTCTTGACACTGATAAATATCAGTCAGCATGTTGGTTTTATAAGTATTGTTATTAAACTTTTGCAAGTTGTATACTAAGCGTTGTTCTCTTGTTCGCTTGTCCACTTCTCCCACTCTCCATTTTTGCATAAACGCTCATAAGAGGCATCTTCATTCTTGCGAAAAACTGTAAAATTAAAAGAACATTTTTAGATTTAAAACGTCATTACAAATATTTAACACCAAAGCATTTACGTGTATTTCTTTATTTATTTTTTCTTTTCCTTTGATACAGATGTTCAATGGATTATTAGATAAAAGTATAAAAAGAGCTGATATTTAGTTAAAGCAAATATTGCTATACATCTTGTAACAATTTCTTATATTGATTAATTAATGAACCATGGCAGCACACATTTTCTCGTATGTATTCTTACATTTAGTTTATTTTCCAAGGTTATTCAATCATTTCAGTGTTAAATAAGAAACCGCTTAATTGTATAATGCATGCATTGCGTGGGGCCTCAAGTTATACGTTTTTCGAAATAACTTTACCTTACTTAAAATTAGTTTTGGTTTATGTTATTTTGAATATGTACCTTCAGTCTTTTCGATATCAACAATATCATGTAGTTCCTCTTGAGAAAGTCTTTCTGGGATTTCGCTGTCACAAAACCTTGGGAAAACGAAGAAGAGATATTGAACAGTATTAATCTTTTGCACACGTTGACTTCTCAAAGTATGTGTGTTACTTTTTATCGTTGGTTGATTATAAAACCTACAGACAACGAACGTCAAACTTCTTTAGCACAATATTATGCCATACTGTGCCATGATTTGTTTCTGAAACGACAACATGTTCATGCAAAGTATAACACATAATAGACTTTAATACGAATATTAGCTTTAACATTTTCCAAAGCAAATCTCAATCAATTTGGAGGAAAAATAAAATCGTTAAAAAGTCTCTCATAATGAAGTTTGATGCCGCCAATTTTAGAGTTCAACATGTCTCAATTTTGGGTGTGAAGGCTTATAAACAATAATTATAACATTACTTTCTTTATTGATTTTAAGGGGAATCTTTTTCATTTAGCTCTTTATAGGAAGACATGAAACAGTATAGTGTTCCGTTTATTTGGTTCTATGTTAATGACGGTTACATAATTTTTTGGGCGAAAAAATACACTTTAGCTATATCAGCTGTGAACAATGTCAATTTGTGTACTTAGTTTCATTCTTAGCGGACACGACAAGATAGGACATTGGTCTATACATCATCAGTTTAGTTATATATGGTTGCTTTATAAATGAAAACTTTGCTTGTTAAAAAACCCGTAGCGATACCTATGCTAGACAATACTTTAGAGAGAATTAATATAAAACTCATGAGAAGAAAAGAAATAATTCAAGCGTCACTCACTTTATTTTTTTCGTCGTTTGTGGAACCTTTTCCATCACAGCTTTGAATTTAGCTTTGTCTGCTAAATGGACCCCGTGAAAGACAAGCCGATCACGGATGCTCGGTAAACTGCTCAATCGAACAATTGGTAAGTCTCCATATATCTCCAAAGATTCAATCGTGATCTGTTGGCCCAAAGTATTAATATCAGTGTATATTTATTTGTTTCGGCAAACCGTATTTTATCTTAGACTGTTTTTTTCACCGTTGTTATTGCGGGTAATTTGCTTTGATTCACATTAATGAGAATATGTGTGCTACAAGTTAAATGCAACAATGGTGGTAAACCAAGCGACGTATCTGATGAAGCTATTAGGAGAATCGATTGGAATTGACGTCATTCTTGATGATTACACTTTTACAGTCAATCAAGATACTTCATACCGACATATATAAAAAAAAACGTCTAGTCAACATTTGGAGCCGACCGTCAGCTCAAACCGTCAAATTGTAGAAAGAAGAAACTTAACAAGCTGTTCATCTACTGCAATTATTTAAATATAGTTACATATTATTAAATACAATATAATGCTGCCAAGATCGTCAAGGCGGCCACAGACGCAACCACTAAGGACACATTTCAGCTAGATGATAGACAGACAATATAACTGGCCCGATGAACATTCACTGGCATAAAGTACATAGGAAAAAGGGATAAAACATGAAAGGAGAGATATAGCAATAGTTATCGAGACGAATTGAGACTAATAATTAAAAAATGATAATTTCTTTTTTTGTTTACCCACATGAATTCAGTATGACAACAACTCACATTATCTACTAGAAAAGCAAGTTTGCATGAGAAGCAATAATGCTCATCGGATAATTCAAAGCAGGATGCTAACACATGCTTTCGTTTAAGAAAATCAAATTCTTTTCTTTTCTAACTATTTAATATAATACAATATTTGATACACCGTTTATACCCTTTAGGTTCTTTACTAGGTACAAAATGCTAACGTAAAATATGAATGTGTTAGCAACTTGAGGAAATCTAGAAATGGCTTAATCCTTACTTCTGTCTTCTTGCAACTCTTCAACAAGTGCAATATTGCGTCTTGGTAATATTCTTCTGTGCTATGATTGAACACCACCTTCTCCAAATGTAACATGTCTGCATGTTCTTTGTATTTCTCTTCATCTAGCGTTCCCACTTCCAGTAAACATGCTATTAGATCGCATTTACCGACTTCCAAAAGATTATTGATTGCCTTAAGCTTGTTTTCAAAGAACAGAAACAAATTTTTTTCCAGCATTGTATTGTCTACCCTGTTTGTATGTAAATAAATCGAAGCAAACAAGCGAGCAATTAATGGAGATCTTGTAATATAATCTTTACAATTAGAAACAGTTCTCATCTGAGATTGCCAATTTTCCAAAATATCTGCAACAATTTTGTAATTCAAGGGTCTCTCCTCGGGATTAGGTGTTTGGTCTTTCCATTCCTTTTGCTTTTCCTCTAACATGCTGTACACCTCGATGTTTTCCTTTTTTTTTTGGTTTTCCTTCTCTTGCCAAAATCTTTCAAAAAACGCATTTCTTTGGATTTCGGTAAATCCGAGAACGTCTACCCTTGTGTAAGGTTTGCTCATAACTTTCAAATCCTTGTCAATGTTACGAGAGGTTACCCAAAGTTTCATTTTTCTAAAGTTACCAATATTACCCTTCAAGATATGCTCCACAGGTAGCCTCTTCTCACTGACTACATTCGATATATTATTTTTATTATTATTATTATGAAGTCTTGACCAATTGCTAACTCCATCTAACATTACAATGCTATCTTTCCTTTCTAATTCCAAAATTAAACTATTAGTTTCTTCAACAGAGTTTTCGCGGTTCAACAGTTTCATGAGTTCATCCAATATACAAGCGTCTTTGGAAAGATACTTGAGCTGAAGGTAAATGAGAATAATATCTTTTAGAATGTCTCCATTCTGCCACTTTCTTGATATGTCCCGAAATAAATGTGATTTGCCAATACCAGGCTCGCCAATAAATAATACTCTGTTATCCCGCTCGTCCCTGGATAATGCCTCAAGCAGCTTATAGGTATTATTAACACAAGATGTACCGTTGTCTTCGTACGTTATCGAGAACTGAGAATCACAACACCAGCTGTCACTGAATGAGACTTGTTTTAATTCTTCCAACACATTAGTCTGTTTTACTTCTTCCAACAACGTTCCTATCGAAAAGAATAGAAAAATAACCAACTTTTTTTAAATGACTTTGTAATGTATTTTTACCAAAAGTCTCCCTCAAACTCAGGCAACACAAACAGACTAAGTATCATTTATTGCTTCAATATTTGATAATTAAAAAGAGGCCATTAACGATCTCTTAAATTTATTCCTCTGGTTTCTATTCACCCACAAAATTAACAAACAAAAAAACAGAGCAAATAAATGATGCCATAACCTAATTTTGTATTTGAAAAGTGCATTAAGGTTCAACAGGCATTTGAAAGAACATGAACTAATCGATGCGAGTCCTATTACAATTCATAAAAAAAGAACGTTCAATTGTACCTTCTAAATATATTCTGGTATGGGCATTCGCAAAAAAAAAAAAAAAATGAGAGGCGGCAAGCGCACTTCCATTGTCAAAAACCGATTAACTGTCCAAAACATAAACTTATTAACCAATTAACCGTCTACATTGAATTGTGTATTGTCGTGGGGCATGGGTAAATGATGTTCTAAGAGGGACAGCAATATCTACCAGATTCCAAGTCTTTGTTTAACTATTAGATACCTCCAGCCGTCCGGACATGGCTCTCACGGGCTTTGTCTGTTATGGACAGTGTCTAGAATTTACATTATGGTGATTTTTAGGAGAGCGTTTCTTTTCTGTTTTCTTTTCGTTTTGTGAAGGCCGATTTCAGTGGATGGGTGCATTTTCAAAACCTATTACCAGGTCGCTGTACTGGCTGCATTGGCCTAGCCACGTTGCTTTCTAGTGATCATTCTCTAGATTTTGGGTGAGTACCGCAACATTTATGACCATTTAATCAATTACAGTTCGATAACTACGTTAATCTTTGTAAGTTCGGCAGATGAAGCGACTTGGAACCTGGAAACATCTATCAAAGAGGTGTGGAGTAGATCGATTTTGAGACTGTAGAATGAAGCCCCGGAAGTTCCAGCATAATCAGCTTTTGTATTATGCTGACAATTGCATAGCACATAATTACATGTCAGAAAGATAAAGTACTCTTTAATACTGTGGAATATATTTCATACCCCGTACGATGAAATCAGATGAGCCGGGGGGGGGGGGCTCAGTGTCGTAAATAAATGTCAGAGAGAGTTATGGACATTCCCAGGAACGTACTCCTAGAAAGGGTGGGGGTCCTGGGGTATTCAGTTGTAACATTTTTTTCTTTTCATATATTTTTCTATAAGTGACTCATTAAAACTAAAAAGATTACTTAAATATATGTGTAGCCCCTATGGGGTCCAGAAGCCGTAGTACTTGTAGCGGGAACACTTTGGCATAAGTTTTGCTCTAGTTCTCACCCCCCTCCCCCTCTAAAAAAGAATATTAGAGTAATCCTTCCTTAGTTCTACAGTCCATACAACTTTTAATCATATGCAGAACGTAAGCAGTTGAAAATTCTTCAACATTGTATCAAAAATGACAATATCTTATAGTTTTGACATGCAATGACCGCTAGCTTTACCGTAATTCTCACAAGGGAAAGTATGTACGCAGCTGGTAAAATCCCTACTATTAGGAAGATAATTATCACAAAACATTTTACAACCTCCCCCACTCCCGTAATAAAGATGGTGATTTTGCCCCTTGTTTATAGTTGTTATTATATTTGTTTAGTTGCCAAGTTAAACCAAAAATGATGACTTCAAGAAACTATTTACATTTTGGAATTGCTACGTTATCTATATTTGCAACATTTAAATCACACGGAGTCGGTTGAATTGTCAAGTTATCTTAATATGTGATCATGAAATAAAATAGTACTACAACCAATGTTTGAGATCATGTGTTATAGACTATACGTGACAACTCGTCAAGAACCGATGTAAGATTTACTAAGGAAGCAGTGGTGAATCTCATTCTTTCAAATACGACTTAATAAAGTAAACGAATTTACATACTTAACCCAAGATATTACCTTGCCATCCACCGTGCCGCCGATGTAGCTTATAATAAAATATAGCTAAAGCAAAAAGAATTATCCCCACGACAGCCAAAACACACGAAACAATTACTTGCGTTGGAGAGCTCATCTGTTTCGTGTTGTCTTCATTGCATTTTTCTGAAAAGACATGCGTCACAAAGATGGAATGTTAGATTCACTCCTTTGTTGATGTTGACATTGTCCGAATATCTTGAAGTTAAGTGACTATTATTTTGTGATACCACAAGCTCCATGTGTCAATTAACATCCTCGGATTCTTATCTGATCAGGTAAAATGATCAACACATCGCTTATATAATCGTGTAATACATATGTATTTCTTCCTACATGATAAATATATATATAAATTATGACAGTTGAAAAAAGAAATACATTTCTTTGTACTTAAATCAGGTTGCGTATTTTACTATATTCAATCGGGCTTTGATACACTTATGTAGCTGCAAATAAAGAAATGAACATGTGCATTTTGCATCACGTTTATCACTAAAGAACAAATATCTGTTATTTTTTCTATAACTGTAATTAACTAACCATATCTTATTTTCAAGTTTACATATTGAATGTAATCAGTTTTATTACATGTATAAAATAATTTTTTACTAACACAATGGGTGCTCATCGTTTACAAGACTTACCTGATCGAATGTTAACTGTCTTATTCCCTATTTTCAACAACTCTCTATTGTAATAAACAGAGCAGTGAAATATGGCATCTTCTGCACATTCTAATTCGAAGAGAACTGTAGTAGAAGTATTCCAGGTATCTGTTATGTTATTCTTGATCTCAAATGATGTCCTTTCGGTGATTGTAGTATTATGTCCTTCGACACTCCAATACAATGTAACATTCGGGCGTACATGTTCTATGTAACAAGTTAAACTAGTAGGATTGCTGGATTTAACTCTAATAATGCATTCATCGCAGTTAGAACAAGACTGGACGAGAGGACACGGAGGTGTCGGCGTAACTTCAAAAGAATAAAAACATATAAACGTGGATTTATGTTGGTTGCGACAATGCAATTTAGTTTAAAATTAATTGTAACAATAACAGTGAACGTAGAGTATTTGAATGAGTGGATCTAACTTCAACTGAAGATATATTTCCAAAATTGCATCTAAACTTTCTTTTACTTTTGTGAAGTTCAATGTTAATATAAATCTAGTTATGTAAGACAATGTGTGTGATGGAAAGTGCTACAAAGTTTGTCTACGCACATGAACTCTCCAAAAACAAAAGTCACAAATTATTAAATAGAAAGCTGATTAAACGTATGTCTTACTCTGAACATTCTGATGGAATATTTTTAGATATGAACAATGCAGATATCAAGACCGAATCTTAAAAAGAAAAGAAAAGACAAAGACAAAGAAGTAACATGAAAATGCAAACACCAAGCATCATAATTGGTAAAATTCTCACCTATAATCAAGACTGAAATAGACCGTCTCCACACGGTTCCGTTTTCAAATATTACAGCATATGTGTAAGAGGCCTCTTGTTCCAGCCTAGCATTGATAATTTTCATATTACCTTCAGAGGTGATGTCATAATGGTCATCATCATACTTTTCTCCACCCTTTACACCATTCTCTAATCTAAGTATTGGTTGAGTCAGTGATATTGATCCCTGGTACCAATAGTATTCCTCGACGTTACCGCCAACGTCACAGTATATGGTTTTGGTTTCCATTATCTCGACATGTTGATTCGTAGGACATGTTTGGCAAAAACCTGCAGGTAATAGAACAAAATCTAAAATATTGTTGAAATATCGACGTTGTCCAAAATTTTCGAGAATATTACCCTATGTAGAAATATTGATCTTTCTGTAAGGATTTCTTCAATGAAGCGTTTGCTACAGTCCTCGATTCAACTAATGTCGTGAAGGGTTCGGTTACTATTACGTAAGACCTTCCTATTAACAGTATTAAAAGTACGTTACCTTGCACCACGAGGATGGACAGCATGAACAAAGACGAAAACATTATCATGAAGTCAAAGTGCCTGATGCTATCTGAAATTAAGATAGAAGATAATGGGCTCAATAACATAGGGCCTCACGTAAAGAAGATTGATATCAAGCAATGTATTGAAAGCAGTAGAAAGACATAGGGAGAGGGGCATCCATGACAACATTTAATGTGAGCAAAGAACGAAAATTAAACAGCTGAAAACTAACTGTGAGTAGTAACAAATAAAAGTGCAACAGATTTACCACGGGTTTCGAAACCGGAATTAAACGATTACAAGTCTTTTGCTTTATGAACTGAGATTATGATATCTTAGTTGCAGGTGATCCGTATCTAATCTTTTCGTTCCATAGGATGCCAGTCGGAAGTGACAGTACCTTGCATATTACCATGCAAACAGTAGTCCCACACGGTTTCAATTCGATAAAACCAACCCATCAGAGAGAGGAAAGAATTATGGAGCCAAAAGTTAATTGATCTTCATAACAAACATGCTGTTAATATTTAGTCAATTTTCTTCTAATATTACAATTTGTTCTACATTGTGGGTTACACTGCTAGTCATATGGAAACAAAAAGAGCCAAGCAAACAAGATTTCAAAGTTTGAATTGAAGTCCACGATTTTTTTTTTGTTGCGTTTAAGGACTTTAATTTATTGTAAATAAGCTGCGCTTGTATTATGGAACATGCGGTAAGTCATTCACCGTTAGTACATCAGAAAATGTCGAAAACTTCCTGTTAACTTTACTTCTGTATCTCGTAGAGATTAAAACATACAGTCCAAGACTTCTGTGATTAGCATTTCTGTTAGGAATATGTAATAATTGCTTCAAATTGCAGAAGTTAATGGCTAATGTGTAAAGTAAAATATCATGGATAAGTAAGGTCTAGGTTTGTTTGTATTCTTAAATGAAAGTTGAATAATGCTGGAATAAAACTTTTTTCTAGTAACCAGATCAATACCCTTTCAAAGAAAACATCACAATTATCCAACAGAGGAAACCTGGAATCTATCCAAGCTTGAGATTTGATAACACATTATAAAAATAAACATAATGGCACAGCTTCCTTCTCCCTTCATGTTTGAATTTCATAAATCTAAGTCTTATGTTAACATATCAGCTTTCACCGATTTCAGTAAAGTTTCATTCTAAATATCATAAGATTTGACGACTTGAACTTCAGCTATACACATCACTGGTTTTCGTATAATTAAAGGCCATTACATCTCCAGTGAACTCTTTAGGACAAAAAGTCACAAAGTTGAAACTAAATGTCAAATAAGTTACATGTTTTTTATGAAACATATGAAGACAACTATTGAATGCTAAGTGTTATTTGTTACTACCACTTTGCTAAAGGATAAAGGAAAGCAACTATTCTCATTTTACCTTTAGATATATGTTATGGAAAGGCAGCTGGTTATAGAAAATAAATTCAAAGAACAAATAATTAACAAATAAGTTAAAGTAAGATTAGAGTACGTTAAGCCTTTAGTTAGGTTATTACATGAAAATCACCTTAGCCATCTGCAAGCTAACATTTGATTTCACCAACTGAGTAAACATAGACCTAGAGCAATGATGATCGTTTACTCCACGAGATACATTTGTACATGTGTTACATGTGTGTAATGGTGGATAATGTCCGCCTTTCATATATGAGACAGGTGTAGTTAAGTGAGGACCAAACAAAACATAGGCAGTAACAGCAGTAGCCTAACCATGCATGCAAAACGTGTATAGGCTAGGCTATGTGAATTTACAACTCGAAGTCAACAATGTATATTGCATATAATCATTAGAATAAGTATTGCTAAGTTGTTGTAATAACGTTGAAACACACCTCGGTTATTTGCGTGACGATTGTTTTTATTGGAATACTTGCAGTTTGACTCAGTGCATCAATACATGGCCCAAATGCCATGAAAATTATATTATACGATAGTAATATTGTTAACTCGGGGTTCTTGAGAATGTTCTTTTATGTAGGTGTAAATACAAGAACTTAAATAAAATGAGATCCTTTTTCGGCTTGGCGTTCACAAATGCAGACGACTGGGTACAAAACACACGTCACACACCTTCACCAGCTCATTAAAAACGTTTTTTTTTATTGTCACTACAAGCCTGTTCACAACGAATTATGAGGGTCAGTCCGAATATGAGGTTCGCAGGAATGGTTCCAATTGACTCGTTACGCTCTACATCATTCGCCTTATCCTTGCATTATAACACACATATGATATACATACATCGTATGCCTAGCCTATGAATCGATGCCATATCCTACCCTAGTCCTAGTCTTAGCCTATACATCAGCCCATCTACCGCTCAAATGGACAAACAACGAGTCAACAATATCATATGTTATCAATACCGTGCCGTCACTACACCTTCCAAAGGCATAATTGGTTCATCCATCGACCAGTGTTACACTACACTGTTGAATTTAACGTCATCAATGATATTAACGATAATAATTGTAAGTATTTAGCAGTTGATAGAGGTAGAATTCACATCATATTTAAATATACAAGCTAGACCATATTCAAATGACTTACTCAGAACTTTTTGTTTGTGCTTTCTACTGATGAGTAACGGACCGCTTATACAGCGTTGCAGGGAAGCTATTCTATGAACATAGTCGAATAAACTCGTATTACCTTCTATGGTTTGACGAAACGTGGACTTTGGAATAACGATTATAGGCGGAGCTTGCTGCAAGGTAAATTTCTGCTATACAAATGCAAGTGCGACACTCTTGTATCATTGGATTTGTTATAGTGTACATGTAATGATGGGACAGTATTCTTTGATTATCAATGACATTGCCATGTCATGCTTAAGCATTCATCATAACTGTTTGAACAATATGAATAATATTCTCTTAACAGAAATTAAGGACAGTACAATTTATTTAAAGCTTTACTTGGGAAGACAATATAGAGTGTTATAATTCCTTGAAACTGCTCCAACCGGCTGCTGTAATTTAAATTTAAAATAAAACAAAGCTGTAAGCAAACTGTTATCCACCAATCGCCTGTGTTAGAGAATGTGTCAAAGTTAGAGGGCCTGGCGTTTCGATCCTAGCAGGATCTTCTCCAGAGGCTGAATGACAAGTCATAGTAACAGAAGGGTCCTACACATACGGAATACAGACAGGTTAATGAGCAGGTTGAACACAAAAGAGAAGATGTAAGATGATTAGTGGACAAAGGATGGAGAGAAGAAAGAAACCGACAGGGGGATCGTTCCTAGCAAGATCTTCTCCAGAGGCTGAATGACAGGTCATAGTAACAGAAGGGACCTACACACACGGAATACAGACAGGTTAATGAGCAGTGTGAACACAAAAGAGAAGATGTAAGATGATTAGTGGACAAGGTATGGGGAGAAGAAAGAAACCAACAGGGGAAAGAGGAGAGGTAGGAGATAAACTGAAGAGAGACAAAGAAGAGTAATTTAAATTACATATATTCATATCATGAGGCTTACAATATACTCCTGTGCATTATCGATGGTATTGGATTGGAAGAATATGAATGAACTGGTGAGGATCATGAGTGTAAAACTGTTTTACTGAGTTAATAACCAATACCACCAACTTACACACCGGTTCTAATACAATAGTCCAAAGGGTAGTTAGGGTATACTTGAACTTGAAGGCCGATAACTTCAGATGAATCGCAGCACGCCTACATCTAGTATACAGCTTAGTGTCAAACTCAGGGTACCGAGACGGAAAGAGAGCAAAATGGCTATGAACTAAGTCTGTCACGACGGGTGGCTTCCATTTCAACATTTTAACTGTACCTCTAATACTCTAATTTGTGATGTCCGTATGTTCCTTCTTAATTCTCGTTCATTCTTTTTAAGGGATGATTCCACACAAACCTTCACTTCTGAATATATTTGTTACCTTTAATAGAAAACTCAATTTTAAAGGGGTTGTTTACTTCATGATCATGCTGTTCATTCTCTCACTTTTAGATCCTGTCCACGTCCCCTGGATGTGAATTTTAATACTTTAATTGACGACATAAATAATTTTTCTAATGATGATCTAGATTCTCATGTTTATAATATTACTCTTTGTCTTGCCAGTACTACTTTGCCCAATAGGTTAATAGAAGGTGTATGTTCTTCTATGCCATGGTCACTGGAAAGGAAATTGTGCGTACTGTAGTGATCGACATGTTAAGTTGTATGTGCAACTTAAATCATTTAAGGATTTACTTGAAATCTTCTCAATTCTTCAATGGCTCTAATGTGAAAGGTCCTACAATGTCATGTCATATTTCTCATTCAGTACCTTGAATTAACGTCTTACTTGTAATACTAGCTCAGTAGTAGAAGTAATCCACAAGGAATGGGGACTAAGGGTATTTTGTACTCGTGTTATACGAAAAGAAAACAAACAAGATCGTAAATATTATAAACACCTCAAACGAGAATAGTTATAAGGAGTGTGTTTAGCAATAAGATTATTTTTGTTAATGAGAAGAAACATAAATATTGTTATTATGCTAAACCTTATAAGTATTCTGGTAACATCAATCGAAGAGTCATTTGAAATAACCAATATTATGCTAAAGGATAGTTGATTGAGGAGACAGAGATCAATAATGTTAGAGACTTCTTCACCGACAAATGTCCTAAAATGCATTTAGAACTCAGTTCAGATGACAATACTTATTTTCACAACAATTCCATGCATTATTCTAATGTTTGTACTATGTCCCAGTTATGACGAAATCTTTTCAAATACCATGTAAAATAGCAGCATTTATATTCACATGTACCTAATGGCGAAGTTATGTTTTCAAGTTTTGTTTGTCAAATCATTTTAATTACAGGCTAATAACTATTTTACTTTGGTTTCGTTCCGAAATCATTGAGAAGATATTATTCACCAGACCTATCAATGTCTTTACCAAAACATAGCTTATAGGTAAAAATTCCGTTTGATTATCCGGTTTCAAGTGTCATCAAGCTGCAATATTTATTTTCAATTTTGTAACCTCTGTAAATCGTTATTCACACTTGTTCCATAGCTCTTTTGGTATATAAGCATTCGTGACGTTTCCTGTCTTTTGTCATTTTGTTGTTTACCGTAACATGGTTTCGTAAGGATGTGGCCATAGAATGGGATGGGCGAGATTGGTTGTTCTGTGTCATCTTCGTTTATAAACTCTTACCACTTTCCTCGATCCTTTTCAATGTTTTATTTGCTCTAACTCGACGTCTATTCCATTAATGTTCTTGCTAAACATTCAGAGCAGTCTCTTCAATCATTCATGTGTCTCTCCACTATATGTCCTAGTATTTGTATCGTAATATCTATCTCATACTATTCAAGGATTGGTATAGATGTTCCCAATATTTTGTTTAACATTATTTCCTTTTGTACTGTTATTTTGGTTGATTGGTTGACTGAAGCTTTGAATGGTTTATAAGACGCAGTTAGCATCGTAAAAACAAGAAATCTGTAGAGTTAAACATTTATCATGGTTAATTAGTTTCTCTTCAAATTGTACTTTGCCTAATCGGTTTCGTGGCTGAATTGTTTTAAACTTTATTGGAAGGGAAACTCTTTTGCCTGTTTTCTTATACGATAGGAACTATACCTTCCACAAAAGGAAAACACTACCAATGTATGAATCTCCGTGTGAGTCATAGAATACGCCTTACTTGTGGGATCTGCTTAATTGTGATAACTTCTCGTGAGGCACCGCGTGTAATATTGTATGAGAAATGAAGTTAGATTCCTGACAATTAATTAAGCTTACGAAAGTTCACTGGTTCGACAGTATAAACAAGTATGTGTTCTCCTTTTCTTGGAAGAATACTATGGGGTTTTATATAAGAAAGACTTTTTTCCATTATACTGTAGCATAGGGACTTGGAAGGGTTTTAGTAACATTAAGGATCTGTCACGACATAGTCTTACTATTGAAATTTCACTTATTTAATGTCACTATTATGTCAGCAGTTGGATGAATCATCAATACAAGCAAAGAAGGAGAAGGCATAGAACATAGTACTGATTTTATTAATAACAGCAAAGTACACGATTGCAAATGCGATAAAGGGGACAAATAAACAAGCGAGAATCGTAACATGTGTAGGAATAAATTGACAAATTATAACTACATTCAATAAATCAATACTGTAGTTTTCAAACGTTATACCGACAGATTTCGTAAGCGAAAAAGAAGAACCTATTCTCACATTCAACCATATTTAAGATCGATTTATAATTCACCTGATTAATTAATTTATTTAACTTTGAACAGGCTTTCTGCTTCACAGTAACTAGACAGCTAATCAATAACTATCTTATTATTTTATTCATCCTGCAAAATAAACGTTATATTGGTTTGGTTGTCAAAGCAAGTAAAATGCTCATTGAAAGCAAACGCATTACATTCCAGCTTTTCACAGACGATTTGAGATTATATTAAAGATTTACTGCCTTCTTATTTCCCCTGATTGCAAACCTTTCATGAACAACACATATTTATTTTGTCATTGCTATGTGTAATATTATATACGAAGCTTACAATCTGACATTTACAAACTTATTTATACACTATCGCAGCGTTTGGTCACAATATGTACATTTAATATACGTTGCTCAAAACCGCTAACAAGATAGATAAAATATTACATACCACAATGGAAACGTAATTGAAAATTACGGAAAAGCAAACACGCAACTCGTTTAACCTACATTGAGGAATATTTACAATGAGAATGGAAAGAAAATCTAGAAGAAATCATTTATATTGTTTACGAACCATTTTTGATTTAGAAAACAATCGATTAGCACTTTTGGCTTAAGATTAAATCTCTAACACTAGCGTTTGGGCAATCCTTTATTTTATTACGCAATGTTACTTCAAATATATCATGTATACTTTCTTTCTAGCTAATAATTACAACGTGAAAGAAGAGAGCCCGCGCTTCATATTATGTTATTATCGTTTTCTGTTAGCATAAAAAACTTTTAGAGAACATTTCATGCAACTATCGAACCTCACATATAAGGCTAACAGTTTATTTTCATTTGGTAGTATCATTTATCATTATCATGATATAATCGTCTTAGAGTCATTCACTCTCTTAAATACTACAGCTTAAAGATGTAAAATTAAGCTAACATTTGTTGGCTAAACAGAGATTCATATAAACGTTTCTGTTTTTATTTTGAATATTGGAGCAAGTCCGGGTACTTGTAAATAAATTTGTTTTGTCTGGTGTTAAAGAGTTAATACCTCCATGCGAGTTTCAAGCAGGGGTGTCAATCTGCAGGTGCGTGTAGTTTTCAGGCTTATAATTACTCGTGTATCTCATAAAAGGAGTTCAAAAAATGTGCTATGAGATTATTAGTTATCTGTATCTTGTGCTCATCTGATCAACCTCCTGATGAAAAAAAAGAACCGTCCAACTGGGTTGATACTGAAGCCCGCAGAAGTGCTTATCTCCTTTCCACAATATTTGTTGGTCATATTTTATAGTATGTTGTGTTATCACGTAAAATCAATATAACAATATATGTTTATTATTGTTTGGTTAGCAATGCCACTCATGATAGATTTAAGTGATTTTGAGATAATTATATATTTCGTAGGAGGTTTGGGACGGATACATATATAGTTGGCTGGGTGCTAAGCTGCTAGTCACGCTGTTGTTATAACCATGTAGCTTATTATACCTCAAGTTGTAGTGTGTTAGTTATGCACATAATTATAATTATGTTCACAAAAATATAATATTCATGTATAATTTACCGATGCCAAGTACAGGCCGTAGCCTGCAGGAAGGAGGGGTGGGTAGGTGAGTAGGAAGACTATATACTTCATAAAAGACAGTAGGCCTACGATCAAGTGAATCCCTGCACAGCAATAGTATGCGCAATTTAAGTTAGTTTAGCGGAATCACTTCTTGTTTTCATTAGTCAGTGGCGTGCAACATCAAGATTATATAGGCACATATTGTAGGAATGAAGTTCATTAAGAACATATAAAGGTTTTATTTTAAACGTTCATCACGTATTTGCACGACCGCTGATACGATGACCATGGGTTTGCTTTGGTTTTTACGAGTGTTGTTAGAATAACAATACACGTAGTGAGCTCCTTACATTAATACTGTATAATTTTGCGTGTACAGTGCAGTGGTCTAATGTAAAACTATGTTTCATAAATTGATCTTTGCGTCTGTATGTTTTAATAGCCCTATCAGTTTCATTATTAGCCCCTATATCATTGCCCCAATGTTTTAACTAAGAAGGTTGAGGCACACAGTCCCCTACAGGTCCCACCCACTCAGCTCATTTACCACAACCCCTCCCCAACACAGTATCGGTAACATTGTTTGCATGTAAAGCAAATATTAATAAATCAAATCTAAATATTAATTTACATATTAAATTCCCATCGGCATTCCCTGGCGTATTGTTATATTTCAATTACAATGAATAAAGCAGAGCTGTAAAGCAGTGTAAAATTCTAAAACATGAAAATTTAAAATGTTTAGCTGCCACTTACATGGTCTGTGAAGTGCTATTTTCAGAAAGTTGGGAAGCGTTTTGGGCAAAATAAATAATTCCTACGCTACATGCCAACTGACGGTGGCGTTCTGCTCCCATATTGTTGAGATGGTCTCTTTTTGGGAATGGCCCACCCACTACAAATTTCTTTGAAAAGGTAATGGTTTATACGCACATCAAAAAGCAGCACTATGTAACATTTTGACGATACATAATGCTTCTCGATGTTTCTCAACTGCCCTCTAGAGATTGTACCCAACTCAACCCTACAGCCCTGAAGTATATTTTATATGTTTATTTTTTTGCTAACGTGAATGTGCCCAGATACTCAATAGTGTGCTTTAAATGTACTTATTATGTGTGCATTTTGTTAACATCTGTAGGTATAAGATCATTTTACTCTTGTGTGCAAAGTTTAAGAATGTTTCCCCTTTGTTATAAGTTTCAATTTTATTAATTGTGATGAAGGCTCTAGGTTATACCCGGATGTTAAATAGAATATTAATTTAAGTCTTATCACTTATCCGATGTGACTTTTGTTAAAATATAGATATATGTCTGACATATAAATCAGCAGCAAACATAAACACCCTTGTAGATTCCTAGACCGGAGTCCGCACCTCGCTCCCAACGTGGCTTCGCTCCTGGACACCATCAGGGACACAAAAGGCCACTGGAACCAAACCGATAAAGGCTTTGTACCAGAGCGCTCCCTCAGCTTTTATCCATGTTCAGTGATTTATACGCACGACCCTCCCCCCCCCCTCCATTTTTCAATTGGTATTGACGCCCTGGTTTCAAGCTGTATTTTAAGATACTTGATTTATGTATCTTCCACGTTTTCATATTTCCAAAATTTAGATGTTCATGAAGAGCTCTTAATTTTCCGTATCCTGGGAATAAAAAAGAAACAAAAAACGTAAATATAAGAACGAATTCTTATTTTATTTACTTTTGCGCATTGTTCGAGTTTTCATTGATAAATAATGAGTAAATAACATGGAGGTAGTCACGTTTGCAAAGTAAATTGTAACCGCAGTGTTGAAATATATGATCAGTTGGAATATTGAAAGATTTGTGAAAAAAGAGATTTATATAAGTAACAATCTGACCAGTATACTCGTCATTGACATCCTGTTGCGACTATTAAGATCAGTACTCTCATGAAGAACTGCATGCTATGCATTAGCATACACCAAAGGCTAAAAACTTACCGTATTTTATTAGTATTTGCAATTTGTGTGTAATCTGGATCTTGCGAAAACCGAGGGTTGTAAAAGTCTACTGGATTTTCAACCTTTGGTAAATAGCTAAGCAGACGGATCGGGTTATCATCATATATCTCCAACGAGTCGAGCTTTACCTGTTTGCATGAAATAATAGATTTACATTTAATTACCATATTTCTATATATCTATATTAACGTCAGATGTGAATTAAAATAAATAGTTCTTTTATCTGAATTTTAAATAATGTAAACGACGCAGGGTAAATTCCATCATTTTCAGTTTCTTCTTTCTGGGATTTACTTAACTTCATAAGTACAAATATAATTCGGAGACTTTGATGCAACAAGATTTCTCTGTTGTACCAAACGAGTAAAAAAGACACGGTTTTGTCTAAAATAATGTGTGTTTAACTCGTCAACATACAGTTTTATGTCTTAAACAAACAATCGCTTCGTTTTAATTATATCGCAATGACAAAAAAATAAGATGAAAATTAGATCAATGTAGATATATAAACCACTTACACTTGTTTCATTGAGAGTCGTCAATAAAAGCAGTATCGCTTGTTTGTAGTAATCACTTGTGCTTTTTCTGAACACCAGCTTCCTCATTTGTAACTTTCTAGCATATAGTTTGTATTCCTCTTTGTCTTTTGTTCCTACTTCTAGTAAACATGCTAATATATCAAAGTTTGTAGATTGCGTAATAAACGTGACGGTTTTACCCTCTTCAAAAAAATTGAAAAACTTTAGTTTTGTACTTCCGTTAGTATTTAAGTAGACTGACTGAAACAACTTAGCAATTAATGGAGAAATAGTGCGGTCAAGATTATCGTAAATGTTCTGATCCTTTTTAAAGTTATCTAACATTTTTTGCAGAGGTGTTTCAGCAGCCCATCGTTGTCGTATTCCCTCTACAACTTTTAATATTTTCCACATTTTTCCATGCATCTCAATTCCGAAAAAGTCTTTCATTTGTTGTTTATTAAACCCCTGCAGTTTTACCCGAGTAGTATGTTCGTGAAAAAGTTCTTCATCATCGGAAGTTATCCAGATTTTCATTTTCTCGTACTTGCTAACTTCAGGATCCAAAAGCTCTTCTACAGTTAGATTATGTTTATATACATTGTGAAGACTCGATGAAGTGATACTAAGCCTTGACCAATTGTTAATTCCATCTAACATTACAATGCTTTTTTTACTTGTTAAATCATTGTGTAGTGTTTGGAAAGCTTCCTCAGATATTTTATATCTCAATTTTGTTAAGATTTCCTCCAATATATTAGCGCCTTTGGGAACATAATCAAGCTGAAGGTATATCAAAATATAATCTTGAAGAATTTCTCCATTCATCCACCTCCTTGCTATGTTCTGGAATAAGTGTGATTTGCCAATACCACGTTCTCCACAAAATAACACTCGTTTATAATGGTCGCCCCGGCAGAAATGGTGAAGAAGTATATCGTCGTTGTTTGCTGCTATATTTCCTTGTCCACTTGTTATTTTATGCAACGTTATCTGGTAAGTGCTATCACTGCACCAAATTCCTCTTAAGGGAATGTAGCTCTGCTTTAAATCTCGTTTCAACGTACCTGTAATAGAATCGAACAATCGTAAACGTTTACAAAATTACATTGACTACTTTAATGATAGAGAAAAAACCTAGCAAAAGCATGATACATAAGGAGACCTGAAGTATTCATTATAACACCCAATTAGCACGTCTCAACAACAGGAAGAAAACGGAACGAAAATTGGTATACGTATGAACATGATAACTACTTAAGAGAAGTCACCTCTCGTATGGTAACACAGGGAACACATCGTATACGTGGTTGGGGAATTGCCCTACTGTGACATAAGCTAATATTAAGCCAGCTAATATGTATTTAGGGAACAACAACAAATTATAGTATGCAAAACTATTAAAACAGCTACCTTGTTTACGACACCACTTCCATAGTCCTAAGCAAAAGACCCCTGTTATTGGGATGCCACATATCACATCGATCAGAAATATGCTAGCCGTGATGATGTCTTCGTTAGCACGATTGTCTGATAAATAAGATAGAAAGTCACTATTAAGAAGGCATTTATCCATCCACCAGCCATCCATCCAGCAAACCAGCCACATATACAAATACAAGTGATATTAACATGGTTACATCATACTGCTATCGTATTGTACCTTTTGCAGAGAAGCGCAAAAAAAAGAAGTGCAAATACTTATTAAATCGTTTCCCTTACGCTTCTGAAATGAAGATGACATAACGATACAAAAATATGTTCAGATTTTGTAAACACACTATCCAGGAAGTCGAACAATTTTCTTATTATTGTTTAAGTAAACTGAAAATGCGTAATACGAATCATTATCAAAGGGCTATAAACGTATTTAATTTGTAAGAAATGTCTTAAACTGTAGCTGTGCGCAGGGTGGATCACGTGGTTAATGTGCTCCTGTGTCACTCGTGTACACGTATGTTTGAATATATCTCATCCTATATTCCATGTATATATCCGTATATCTAGTTATCGGGTATCAGGTAATGTAGACATTTGCCTACTATGTACTACATTTTGTTTTGATAACTTAGTTGACTAATTACAGTATATTTACAGAATGGCCAATTGCATAAAACTTAACGTGCTTGCCGAACGGCAGGGAACTTCCTATCAACAGTAATTTCTAGAACATCAATATGTGCGGTCATACAGATACAACTAGACATGCACATATCTAATAGTGCTAATAATGATTCCGTTAGCAATGACGATGACATTGACGATGTGTTACATACATCGTGTAGTGCGAGGTTGGGTTGCTTGTATAACTTAAGCCCCTTAAATCATATATAAGATTTTTTGATTAGCATGTTACGAGCTAGCTATGTATAAGCACGCATAAATGTCGTAAATTTTTCCTTTATATCTTGCAATGCATATATAATCCGATATGTTTACATTTTCTGCATTTTGTTTACATATGTTCAAGACTGACTAATTGCAAAGTAACTACAATCAAAGAGAGATTCACTATTTACTGATATGACGTCATTCACGTGACCAGCTCAACTCAAATTGCGGCAATTGTGCAATAGCGCATAGCTCAAGTCTCTAATTTCATACTGTCGATTCAATCTCCTAGTAAATAAAGTTACCATCAAGAAAAAGGTGGGTGCAATAATACTACAATTTTAAAATGTGCAGAAATGTTAAAACGGGAGTTTATAAATAGCCTCTGTGAACATAAGTCGATGTCGCTTATACTCCAACAAATCGTTAGCAATCAATGCAAGCTGATGCATATTGGTAGTAGTAAACTTAAATGTGAGGAGTTGCAGGAGGTTTTCAATTGTTGAAAGAGACCTAGGTATCTACATTGACTCATCTTTGCAACCTTTTAAACATTGTCGCGAAGCTGCTAAAAGAGGAAATAGGGTCTTAGGTATGATCAAGAGGAACTTCAGTTTTCTTAAAGAGGACATAGTTGTTAGGCTATATAAGTAGTTGGTTAGGCCTCATATCGAGTATGCTGAGCAAGCTTGGAAACCATATTTTACTAAGGATAAGGAAGTACGCAAAGAGGTCCAGAGGAGGGCTGTTAGGATGAATAGTTCTTTAAAGGGTGTTTCTTATTATATGCGGTTACAAATGTTGAATCTCACCACACTAGAGCTTAGGAGGTTACGTGGTGACTTAATTCAGGTTTTCAAGCTTGTGTATGGTTTTGACAATTGATCCTTCACTGACTTTTTCATGTTTGCTAATAGTAGTTGTACCAGAGGTCATTGTCTTAAACTCCAAAAGACACAAAGTAGGATTAATAATCGGCATATTTTTTTTATTAGGGTTGTGAATGAGTGGAACGATTTGCCTGAGAAAGTTGTACTTGCAAGTAGTGTCAATGGGTTTAAGAATGCTTTGGACAAGCACTTTAAGCATTGTAATCGGGTCTGAGTGTTTGTCTTCAGTTTTTTTCCTTTCCATAGGGTCATTGATGGGGACTTGAGTGTCCGTCCTGATCCTATATTTCTACTAAACTAAACTAATAGGAAGCATTAATCTATTAAACTTATATTTAAAAAATGGCCAAATAGGCGTTAAAAAGATAATTTACAAAAGAAAAGTCTGGTCTCATACCTACTTCTGCTACCATCGTCGTCATTGACGACATATGTCACGTGTGTTCCATTACATGTTTCTCTAGATAGGCATATGCCAAAGCAATGCTACACACTACAGATAAAACAAATCTAGCAACTGATTCTATTTTATAAACATGTCCAATCTTAGTCATTTATAAACTCGACGACCATGCAAAATTGTTCTGACCATGATCTGAAATATAGTCTTGCCTATATCAAGCTACGATTAAACAGGAAGTTTGACAGAATGTACATGTGACTAATATAAAAACTTACCAAATGCACTTTGAATAGACATCTCTCCGTTGGTAATCTTCTGTTTAACTTTGTAGACTACAGTTTTAAACATAAAAGAAGTATATGTGTTATTATCCTTCTTGGTTTCTAGAGATGTCTCGCTGTATGTTGCTCGAGTTATTGTCACATTCGAAGACAAATGTTTGTTTAGGGACACTGTGTTAAAGTAACACGTTAAGCTGCTAGGTTGGGAAGTTTGAACTGTTATGATGAACTCGCCACAGGTATGGTCATATGTAAGCGCTATCACAGGTAATGTTGGAGTCACTATTGAAAAAGGTAAGAAAGAAACAACAGTCAGTATTTCGTGTTGATAATTTCCAACGATTTTTTAAGCAATCTACTTTAGCCACCGAAGTATGCGTTAAACATTAAAAACACTTTACCACACAATTTCAATAACTTGCATAAATTTGTGTAAATTTTTCCCCGTTGAAATCCATTGAACATTTGTTCTTTAAGCTTTTACGTGAATTAATGCAATATTAATATGTAGATTCTGGTGTTCACCAAAACTTGTGGGTATCCACCATTTTTTCAGTTTGATATGTGCATAATGGCCAAAGTATACGGTTTCCCCCTTTTGTGTTATTTTCAAAAAGGTTAAAGTTTAGAGTCCTTCGGCATTACGTTAAGTATGTTGTATGTTTATGAAAACGCTTTTTGTTTGAAAACATAATCAGTTAACCTGTTTTTTCTTTTTTTATCTTCTGCGCTTTGTTTCTTAAGGTCAATTGCCATTGCATTATATTTCCCGGAATATTGTCCCCAAATATTGAGCCCGTCGGTGCCATGGTCAAGGAATACAGCCATTTTCAAAAAAAGCTTCTTTGCACAAACAAAGTTTGATATTTAACTTTTTTACATCATGTGGACTTTTAATATTTGTTTACATCTGTTTTTTTTTAATATTTTATCAAATAGTATGATACTCTATATAAGTGGGAAGGCTTCGACAATTTTGTAATATTTTCTACGTATTTGGTATTTCTTCTTTACATATAAAGAAATGCACATGTTCTTGCTACCAAGATAACGCTTATAAGATTGCATGTAAATTCAATACAAACCTATCATAAAATATCATGCCGTTAATATATATATATATATATATATATATATATATATATATATATATATATATATATATATATATGCGTGTGTGTATGTATGTATCAATCTATCTATATAGAAAACGTGGAATGTACAAGAAAACGCTTTTTATTTGGAAATTTAATTGGGTAACCTGTTATGAAACTCAACGCATAATTCGATGTGCGGCGTAACGACTTGAACATTTTAAAATTCAATCAGTTACAGTTATCAGAAAAGAACACCAAGAAAAGAAATGAAAATGAAAATAAAGGAAACAAAATTTTATTATAATCATAATAGTTATAGTTACCGTTATCACTTAAGTCATCTTCGCCTTCGTCCTCAAGTTAACCAAAACTATTAACGTCGCTACCAATACTACCGTTACATTGTCACCAAACAAACTTCTGATTGATTTATTCAGTGATAATTCCACATCCAATATAATTTGAATTGTAAAGATATTAACAAACTATACTCTGAAAGAAACATGTCTGACACATCTGAACATCATTGTAACCATAAGTTATTGCTGAATTGTGTCGAAGGATGAATAGGCGGTGCTTACTTTGACTTTTTTTATATCAACATCTTGATTACACTTTATAAAATTCAAAATTATGAGTTAGTGGTAGTTGTTGAACATTAACAGAAATATCTCTGACTTACTTCTGCGCCAATCGGTAGTATATTAGAAGTGCCACAACAGAAGTTTGTCATTTTGACGTTTCTAATTAGTGACAACCATTTTGTTTTCTATGCAACCTCTCTTATTATTTCGAAAATTAGATAATTTGTCGATATAGCATCTCTGGTTCATTAGGATAGATAAATAGTGTACGTATTATAAGTAACCTTGAAAAACCTATTCGACGACGTCAGTTGAGAACAGAAAGTTTACAATTTCCTGTTCTTCCTTGCTTGGACCTTACCTTTAGTCGGGTACATCAAATGAGATGTTGTCATAAAAGTTAGGGAGATTTGCTATTTTGCTACTTCAAGATTACTAGACAAAAAAAATGTTGAATTCGTTACCTAACGGAACGACATACAGTTCATAACATTTCTGAAACTCTTGTATGGATCCAAGAACTGTAACATAATAATTAATCTGGCATTATTAGCTATGAGTGGATGACTGTACCAAGTCCTACTTATAAATGTGCTCTGAGAAACGTTTCTGCAGGTCATAAACGCAACAAAAAAAAGTATTTCATTCGATCTATGATAATAAAATCATACACTAAAGTTAATCAATGCATCGACCGCTAGGAACGTTAGTAAAAAAGTAGTTAATAATAAATCACATGATAGTTGACAGTCTCTGTTATAACGCGTCACTGAATGAAACTATTACTAATCTGATTTCACTTTTACATCATTACATGATAATATTTTCTGATAATCACTTTTGTCGGATACACAGTGTTTGCATTACCAAGAACACAATGACGGAATTAAGGGCAATATTTTTTTCTTCACTCAGCCTATTGCTGATTGTCTGCGGTAAGTTAGTACATAAACATTTGTTAATAAATATGTAATAGTAAAATAGAAGTCAATACGAAGTTACGGTACATTTCATTTTGCAGATGGACAAGAAAACACAACTGAAATGTGTGAAGAAATGTATGGTATTGAGAACACCGTATGTAAGGTCTCGCCTTGGGATCCTGTCTGCCTTGTTTGCCCTGTTTATCAGAAACCTGACGTGATATGGTTCATTGCTGAGACTCGAATAGCTTACGGAGACTTGAATTTGGGAAAACGTAAAGGAGTAAGCGTTAACAACTGCCATGAGACGAATGCTTCGTTAAGTGTGAAATCCTGTGACGCTGAGAATGAATCCTCTATTCGATGTCAACAGGGACTTGAAGTGTTGGCCAAATTTACACTCATATGTAAAATAGACGGTGAGTAAATGTTATTGATTAGGTAAGCGACTTTGAATTTATCTAAATTAATTGCAATATGAATTAGAAAACGACCAAACAAAAAACATAACAAACCGATGCATTTTCAATAAAATATTAATAGTCAATTTAAAGTATACAGCTAGCTTTTGTTTGTTTTTTTTTCTGTGCAGACAAAGTTGAAAGTACAGGAGATCAACCTGGTAAATTCTTCTTCAATAAAAAATTCCGTAATGAAAAAATAACAACAAGTCTTAACAATTATGAAACGATTTGTGCTGTTAGTGATATTCATACTTTAGTGGCAATTGAAGGAAACGTAACTGTTATATTTCTTAAAACATGGATACTAATCAGAGAGATCCATATGGTAATTTCATTTTTAATAACAACACTAATTCGATTTCCTTTAATAATACATTATGCTTTTATTAAGTATGTGTCCATCGTCGGCTGGACGAGACACCATTTTGTTTGACGTTTTTTTCTTTATCTGCAGATAAAAACAATTCTCAGGAAGATCCACATGGTAAACTCATTTCCAATATTAAATGTTGTTAAGATTCCGTTTTAATAACAATACAACATTTTTTTTTAAGTATGTGTTTATCGTGTGCTGGATGCGACACACATTTGCTTTTGACACTTTGCCCTTCTCCGCAGACAAATAAAATGATCAGGGAGATCCATATGGTAAATTAGTATTCAATAACAAATCTAATTAAGATTATCTTTTAATAACATTGAATTACAACAAGTGTGTGTTTTTATCGTGTGCTAGAGGTAGCACTCAAGTTTTAGTGGCAGTGGTAGCAAACGGCAATGTGAGAAACACTTTATGTGAGTATTTTTCTTGTATAATTGTTGCAATAAATAGTTTGTTTTCAAAATCACCAATCATATTAAGATCTAGTGCAATAGAGATAAAATATGGTTAACTGTGCAGCAAGACGTTGGTAAAGTCTTCGTAAGTCTTCAACAGGTGATGCCTCCGGTATCAATTAACCTGATTTTTTTAACTTAATGTGAACGACTTCTTAAAATAGTCTAATACAATGATCAATATTAAACTGATATGTATACAAGGAATGTCAACAATTCCATCTCATTTGTGACAGATAAAAATCATGCACAAAATATGATATATGTTGTTACATGTAGGGAAACTACTACGTGGTTCTAATCATTTACAACTATTTGTTCCAAGGTCATTTGCAATTTCCAAGAAAGAATTTAAGCAATATTACTAGTTTGATCAGACGATTCGAAAAAAATCAAAATGGAGTTCGAAGTAATTTAAGAGAACAATATTTTCTCCATTTCTCGTTATGATAGATACAGTGCCTCCGACAACAGGTAAACAGAGTTGTTTCTTTCCGTTTCAAAATGACATATATCTAAAATAAGTTTTTCATTATTTTGAGTTATTGTTGAGAGCACCAAGTCCTTATTTTTATGATGGAACAAAATGAAAAAGATAGACATGAAAGTAAAAATAATCGCTTCTCAATGAAATAATCTCATATGATATAGTACCTCATTCACTGATGTTTGATAATAATCCATTTTGCAAGGTTTCATACAGTTAACTTATTTTGTTTTCCTGTATACAGATAATCATCACCGTTGGAGTGATTTCTCTAGCGGTAGGCTGTACTCTTGCTCCCTTGGTAATTTGCTCCCTGCGAAAACGTAAGTTTGATCCAAACTTAAAGCCAAATCCCACTCAACATCTTTCTGCGTTGTAACGATATGGTATATATATATATATATATATATATATATATATATATATATATATATATATATATATATATATATATATATATATATATACATATACATAGTAGTGTTGCGCACGTTGTGCCAAATTTCAAAAATCAGAACAGCGTTATTTCAATCACTGAATATCGAATTCTTAAAACGATATTGGAATCTTTTGAATCATACCTTTCTAAATGTTTCTCTCATATTTTATGGGTTAACAGAAAATTCACAATCTCGAGTAATTTGAGTCTGAAAAAGTGTGTAACATTGAAATTACCAATTTCGAATACTGTTGTGAGTTCTTACACAAATATTAGTTTCCTTCGTATTATACGCGACAAAGTAATTTTAATCTAACTGTATACTGATGAATAATTTCTTGTAAACGTTTCCTTAAACATGTGTTTCTAAAAATCTGCAGCAAAGTGCATAGTTCATTCGGGTTTCAAGCAAAGTGATATTTGTAATTCCTTTAGCGATGGCTTTTAGACTACGCAATATCACTGTGAAGTGTAGTGAGCTAACCATTTGCCCTTGGCGCAACAAGACAAGTAACTTAATGTCCATTTGTATGTACATTAACCTTCAGATTTACACCCAGCATTGAAATGGAAGATAACGTGTGTTACGTAGGAATGGTCGATGAAACTACTAGAACAATGAGTTTGGAATACATTGTACAGACAAATTTAACAGGTGACGTACGTTGCTACGTTATTTTAACTTGATTCTTTATAGCAGTTCATTGTGTTGAATTTTGTAATAATGGTATTTCATAAACGAGTTAATTAAACTGTAAATGGAAGCTTCACTTCTTAAACGAGTTTCTTGTGAGTAGTACGAGTTGGCAATGATTATATGTTGGCCTCTGTTCGTTTTTTTGTCTACATCCAGATACAAATCGCCTTCTTCTCAAACCGATCCTGAACGAACAAGTGCTGTCTGGTCTACCCTTTGAATATTGGAATGCTCACATGTCGGTTGATGGTTCCAATAAAATGGATTGTTTCGCAAAGAAGCTATCAGGTATATAGCATCTCTTGAGCAAAAAAGAAAATTAATTTTAATTACGCAATTTGTAGATTCGTGTGAACGGCTAAGAAATGAACTTTCAGTATTTGATTTCGAAAGAAAACTCAAAATAATCCGGACATGCCAACATTATTTATTTTATTGTTCCATTGTTTCAACTTAAAGTATAATATTATTTTACACAAGGCGAGTATTTGAAAATGGGTCGTTATTGATTTCTTTCAGACAATGCAACAATTGGCGACTATACGACTCTCAAAGTCCTTGCCGAGAGCTTATCATCGTTTCAAATGGGCGAGGGATTTGTGAAACTTTTACACATATCAACACAGACAAGTACTTATCTATTAATATATCCATTTTATGACCGAATTGGGTAATGTCGACAATAAGGCATGTTATAATGCTGGGGTGTATAATGAATTCTATTTTAATGCTTTGCTTATACTATAAACATGCATAATATAATTTGAGCTTGTTTCTCTAGTTCCGTTTGGTCTCTTCTATGAAAAGATGAGATGTGGAACTCTTCAAGACCATGTGATGAATCATTTCCGGAAAAAATCACGTATTAATAAAACTATCAAGAGACAGCTATCTTATTTTTACCGACCCGTTTTGAAGGAATTACTCATCTTCGCAGTAAACATTTCCCAAGCAATGCATTATCTCGCTTCTCAGAAGGTACTTTACCATACTTCAGTGATTGACATTTTATGATAAGCGTGTATTTAGACAAGCCAAAAGTTTGTAATTTGTGTTTATTCATACGTGTTAAACATGGTCGAATATGATTGATCGTCCGTGATCGTCAGCTGACGATACATTAACATATCACTAATGCACGGTATAGTCTCAACGACAGATGAATATAAGTTACATAACAAGATCAAATCGGTTTGTTATATCCCGGTCCATCTAGATACATAATCTAATTCAAAGTAAACGCAGCAGATTAACTTAATTGCGTTTAAAGTTCATCGATATGAAGTAAAACGTCTAACGTAAGTAATGTTATCAGAAGTTATGCGAGGCTTCGAAAAGAACTAACAAACTTAACTGTACCCAATGGAGGCAATGTTCAAATGTCCTGAATACATAGATTCAAGGAAATGCATCAAACACGTACAGTAATATATATATATATATATATATAAAACACAGTTGATTTGACAATGTGAGGACACCTTCGATATTATCACTTACGTAACGTATAACAGATACGCCCAAATTTACCCTATTCTTACAAAGTGGTAACCTTTCGAGAATATAGTTGGTATATTCAAGGGTAACATTCTGAGAAGAAATATATGTTTATTTAATGTTTTGTATGAATGAATAGGGTTACCAAATATTTATTTGCAGTACATTCAAGGGGTATAACCTACGGTCTCGTACATTGCTTGAGTTATACCAGGCGCAGTTAATGGGAATGCGCAATGTCCAATGCAGCCTCAGATGATTCCTGTTTATTATGAAGAACCTAGTTGCAAATATAACGATGTGTCCTTTTGCATTTCCTTTATACAATTGTTTTAGGTAAGACAATATTTGGCAATCTAAATATTTTTATAAGAATATAATACATTGATCCCTTTAATTTCATCTTTACGTGGTCCACAGTGGCTAAGGCGTTTTATGATGTTTTAATGCTCTTTCCATAACATCAAACCAAATTTACATTTCTCTCGTAGTTTTGTCATCCAGCACTCTCTTTGAGAAAGGTACTGATGACGCCTCAATGCTCCTGCAAATTATACGATATTTATCCAAATAACCTATGTATGGAGAGAATCCAACATTTGATGAAAAAGGTAATGCTATGATATTAAAAAGCAAGTTAATTCAAAATACTTTTTATTCATACTTATCACCACTCATGAGCTATATATTCATTTCTTTAAATAATTTCTTATTTTGTCTAATATTAAAAGCTCTCTCTCACAGAGGAATAAAAGATGCATAATTAAGTAGGTTTTACGAAATACGCAGGAAATTTCTCGTTTTGGGGATTTGAAAGGCCTCACTATTTTCTAATGTTTTATTTTATGATTGTATTATTATTAATCCATTTTGTATACAGAAAAATCCCCCTACGGCATGGATGGCTACAGAGATATTACTTCTTGACAAATACTTTCTGAAGAGTGATTCTTGGAACTTTTCCGTTTTCTTGTGGGAGCTTCTGTCGATAGGTAATATTTCATAAACTGAATTACTTTTGAACCAACCAATTTAAGATTGTCAAATTTCACTTTTTACGGGGGGGGGGGGGGGTGAGAATAGTAGTTACCTTCATGTATTTTCATCTAAAAACACTGATTAGTTATTCATATGTTATTCTCACATGTGCTTTACTTTTCTTGCAAGGTAAAATACCGTTTGCTGGTATCTCCCAAGAAGATATCAAAGCGAAGGTTCTTGACGGGTTTATGTTATCAAGACCGTACGTTTGTCCAAAAAATATGTAAGGAAGACGAATATTCTTTACTAGCTTCATCTAAATAGTGTTGCCGAATACAATATACACAATAATATTAACTAAAAACAGCCGAAATGGAAAAAGAATACAAATATCCTTCTTTTGCATAGTTAAACATACTTCATAAATATAACAGGCCAAATAACTGTAGTTCTAAGTGCACGACTAGTTTCCAGAGTTACGATTTATTGGTTCTTAACTGTAATTCTCGTAATATCTTAAAGTAGTTTGGTGACTCCACTTAAATGTTTATTGTGAATGTAAGAAGACTATGAAAGACATGTTTATGAAATATTTATGTCCTATAACTCAGCATACTGAACGCATTTGTGTATAATTGCAGTGTAGTACGTTAGTACAACAAAGATTCACTTGTTCACTTCCTGCTGCAAAAGTGCCAATTCATAGAGGTAGAGCAAATACACGATATAGTATACATATACGTTAACCTTGAGCATATATATATATATATATATATATATATATATATATATATATATATATATATATATATATATATATATATATATATATATATATATATATATATATACATATATATATTTATATATATATATATATATATATATATATATATATATATATATATATATATATATATATATATATATATATATATATATATATATATATGGCTAAATTACTTTTTTTGTGAAGTTTGTAACAAGTAACAATCATCCTTACGTTTTTCTGTATTAATTTGTTAGGTATTAGTCCAATCTTTTACTAGCTTTCAATTCTCAACTTTCATCAGGTTTCGAGTTATGGTGTCTTGCTGGCAAAAGAACCACACCATGAGACCTCCGTGTAGTGATATACTGCAAACTATTCGATGTGAATATGAAAAGTTGCATGAGGTAACTAAACCATATATAAGCAATATCTCTCACAAAAAGATGTTATATTACATCCGAGTCTTAAAATACCGTTTGTCAAGTCCTTTGAAAAGACATACTCGATTTAAAATGTAGTGTTAATTGCGCTTGATTTAATGGTATGGAGCAATATCTTTTTGCTCCTACCAATGTTTCAGAAAATTATTAATGGCTTGTACATAACGCATTGTATTACTTCGTTTTCTTCCAGAAATGTCAAGACTGTAATTACTCAGAAATACCGAAGTGATTCTATGTCGATCGTTAAATCAGTGAATGGTGTTTATATATCGACGAGTCTTGACTTCCTCGTCTGAAGTTTCAAATTATCGTAAAATCTTCTTCGGGAAAAAAAAAAAAACATGGGATTGAACTATTTACCTACTGGGATAATCCGAGAGACCAGCATAACATACAAAAACGCCAGGCTTGTTTTGCTTTGTTTTGCTTCAGTAACGTGAACAACAGTATATAAGTCACTGTCTGCCAACCATACCCACACTTTAAGGAATTTTGGAAGACGCTTATTGCTTTGTACTGATACTGCAATGGTTAATATTTATATCTATCAGATAATCGATGGAAGGTATCTGTACTACTGTAAATCATGGTAGTTTTCGGCTTCTTAACTGTATCTATCAATAGTAACATTATATGGAGGTCATAAGTGCAACAACGCAACCTACATCTGTGAAAGTGTACACATTAAGATTTGTTTCTAGGTAGTACTAAATTATGTCAAAATGTGTATAATCGAAGGAAGATCCCTCTTTGGAATAACACAGAGAAATGAGAGTTTATCTTTATTCAATGTGTGGTTAGATATCAGTGGTGCCCTGTACAAAACGACATACGTCATTAACTCAGTACAGAGCAATCTCGCAAGTAACTTCAAAGTATCTAGTTTAAGGTCATTACATAAAATAAGAGACAACCTAGCTACCTGTAAAATACAATGCTCTTGTTATGCTTAGGTATCAACAAAAATCTACTGACTTAGATTCACTAGGAGAGTTTATTTTCATAAATATATGATGAAATTGGTTACGACTGATCCAGTTGTTCTATAATTGTAATTTGCTCACGTCATTATTTGACGTGGCAGTCATACGTTAATGATTTTCTGACTGCTTAGACGTATGAATAAATGGAAAACCAAAAGTGAAACAAGCATTTTATGAAATATCAAAGTTCAAATGAACAGAGTGTTTCAAGTTGTAATTAATCATTGATACGCCAATTGAAAGCAGATAAGATATTAAACCTAACCCGATTTAGTATAATCTATAAAATACGGTTTCATGACGCATGGTGAAAGAACTACTACCTCACTATGCGCAGAACATTGCAGTGTTTGCAAATTAATAGAAGATTATGTGTAAAACTTATACGCAATAACGCAAAAATATAACTAAATTACAGAATTTACCAACAACAAGAAAACATTACCGCTGTAGGTATGTCTAATGTTCACGTTACTTTCAGCAACGATCAATATGACAAATTATCGTTGACAATTACGAATTAGTGTGTACAAAGCCCATTGCATTTACCACTGAACATATATATTTTCCACAATTCCCTCTAACATTACATTTTAAAACATACTGAGTAGCTAATAAATATGATTACGCCACAACAGCAGTTATTATAATTTATTGAGGTTAAGATGACTTACCAACAACGTTGCGTTCTGTCTGAAACCGATGATTAACAAAGATGTTATGTCGTCTTGCACGCAAACTATCGTACGTGCAGTTTACGGTAAATAGTGTTTCTTTGTGCGGCTTATCAATACTTGAACTTTGGATTGTAGATTATAAAGCCTGGTATAGCATAGACTTTTCTTCATTTATGGCAAACAAGTCTGTGATATAGATAATAAAATATGTTTACTTAGTGTTCGAGTTGTGTAAACCACCGATTATAAATAACATTACGAGATATTTATGAAGTAAGGTTTGACTTTTAGGTAAATTATTCGTAGCATAATACATACATATTTCTTACGTTAGGTTTGGTAGACTTTTGATAGACTATTCGGTTCCATAGAAGTTCATTGGTTTGACTGTTTATATTGACATGATATTCCTTTCTAATGTAATCACACGTGAACCTTTCCGGTTAACGCAATTATTAAAATCATGGAAATCATAATACTTAACATTAAACACATTAATATTCGAATCGGTTTAAGAATTATCAGGATTGTACACCAAGAACGCTCCATGTACAAAATGGATAGTATTACAAACATTATCGAACTGAGAGAACTATTTTGTCGTTTAGTTCGAAACGTTCACAGTTTTAACATAATGAAAACGTTAGCCCAACCACGGTACTGCATTTAACGTCACCCCCTGATGATATTAGCAAATACAGGACCAAAATCGTCATCACTGAGAAACATTAACTTCATATTTATAACATGGAGGTAACTACTAATTGGGTGAAAACATCAAATATATTTAGACTGTATGTACACTACAATTTTTTTGCAATAGATTTACGCCGTCGACGCCTACCAGATCTGTTAACGAAGTTAGAAGGTTATAATTATTTGTTTGGTGCAATGTGTTTTGTTTAGAACTCATAAAGTTATATTCCTCAGTTGCAAAAAGGAAGATGAGTATATCTTCATATACATTCAATGTTTAATGACTGCGTTACTCGTTCCAGACGCTTTTGATGATCAATGTAAAATATAGCTATATAATGAATCAACGAAGTATACTTTTCTCAGTTTCATACAAACAACACTTCTTAAGAGCTGACGTTTCTAATGACAAATCAATGCCTTGATGACAACGTATACGCCAAATTATGCTCTCTAAAGTCATCTTTCAAGCGACAAATAATATGAGAGGTTTGTAAAGATGGATCAAACAAAAATGGGATCAAGCTCCTGACAGTAGTATAATGGTGAACATGAAACAGATTTTACCTTTTATAATATATTATAAGCAGGTTTAAACGCTCATCAAATAATGAAAGTGCATATATAATCAGTTCAAGTGGACAAAACCATTTTTTTTAACGAAACAATGGAACTATACCATAAGCTCTTTTAATACTTTATAGTTTGTCCTTCAGCAATGAGTGTTACGAGTTATATCGCAATCTATAGTCACGATGGGAACGTAGATGACAGATATATTCGATGCAGGAACACCTGGTCTACAGAGATATTCCGATGCAATATAGTTAGATGTAACTTAATATGTTTGTACATTCTTCTAGTTAAGGCTTTTTAGAAAGGACGTGTAACAGATTTTTTTTTTTTAACTCATTCCCGATTACATATTTTTCTAACCGCATATAAATCGTTCTTACCTCATTACGACTTTTACGATACCAATACGAACAATGTAGTTCTATTGCTAGTTTCTTACATTGTCATAAATCAGTATGTTCCGTTGACAAAGCACCTCAAAACTAATTAATTAAATACACATTAATTACAGACAAATGTACTCATGTTCTCTGTTTTCTTCTTGTTATTGTAATTTTTGTCGTGTATTTATTTTATGTAATGTAGGGTTACTGCATATCTGCTCATATGAGCTACTATTCAGCTTCTCCTTCGATAGTATTCTCATAAACGTTTAATATAATACCCGTTGGACCGGTTTGACAAATAAATGTGTAAACTTTAAGCATTTGACGTCAACTTCACTAAGTGTGACGACATAATAATGGGTTGTTTTAAAAGTCAACCGTACTAATGAATGCGGACCGGTGAAGCTCTACTAGTATGGGATATGTTTTTAATTTCGAGGACAGTGAATAAATGCCTTCCTCTCCCTTGCATCCCTTGCTGTCGTTCTGTCCACTGAATAATTGCCTGCTGTCGTGTTCCAAATTTTATATGAGACAGTCAGCGTCCTAGTTGTGATTATTGTATCAAACGTCGGTCTCAAATCAACGGCAAGTCGTTATAAACATTGGAGGTTGATATCAGTGTGATCATCTGCCCATGAACGTAAGCCTTGAGTAACAATACACAGATAACAACGACAAAATTGATCTCTAGTTGTGTAACTCTCGTCTTCGTTCCCATATGTGTATAATATGAAGCTAACAATATGATATCCTACGAGGTTGTGAAATACATTCCGCTGAAGTTGAATTCTTTCCGGAAACGTATTACTGCGCATGTAAATCGCTTCACGGGCACAGAGTATATGCAGGAGATTCGGCTGAGCACCCCACAGTTCCCAGAAAGGGTTGAATGATACTTTAAATATCTTCATTTTCCTAACACGTTTTGTGCATTCACGTCAATACGAAAAATCACCAAAAGCTAACGCTTCGCCACTTGGACCCCAGGGGCTTTGAAATACATCCCATAGAGATTTAATTTCTTTGGCCTGAATTTGTTACTGTGTTTAAACTGACTAAAAGACATCAAGAAATATTTAATCATACTGCAGCTTGCCGGGGTTTTGGTTCAAGGGCTCTGAGATACATTCAATGGAATCTTCGAATTAACAGATTCTTCTCATTTCCAGTCGATACGGTATGCACTAGTTATTAGACAGTATGCCACTTTTGATGCACTGAAGCCGCGCTCAGAAAAGATACTTGGTCTTGAGCTTGCTATACACCCTATATCCCTTGACAAAAATGTAAATGCCTTTCACTAGTATTAGCTCTAGATTAAAAGCAGACATATTGCTAGTTAAAAATAATCAGAACACAGAGAAAAAACACCCCATTTTATCAGAACAGGGAAATATTTTGCGAAAGGGAAACAGGAACGAATCGATGCGGTAATCAATGAAGCGTGAATGTGAAACTTACTGAGCTGTAGAAAAACAGTTATGATTGAAGCTGAACACAAATAAAGTTAATAATATGATTTCTTGCCTCCACATAAAAGGACAATGAAGTGAAATGAAGAATGAAGTTAGCAGACACCATGAATGAGTCACATGTTATATAGTTATGTTAATAGCTATGAAATATAATTGAATGGCGGTTCATTCGACTTCTTTCCAATTGAATGAGTGATTATTATGTCCTATGTATGAATCCTAGAAGGAGAGGACAGAGTGCTGGGTGGCAAGTTGGCAGGAGTGTTTTCTGTCAACATTTGTGGATATACATAACGTTATTCTATTAATTATTGAATGAGTGGCTAATTAGTTTTAATATATTATCAGCGGGGAATCTTTGGAGTGTTGACTCTTCTTGCTTCCCTAATAATAGTACAGATACAACGGTTATAAAATCTTTAGTGAAGATCTAATTTACTAAGTTCAGCAAACAGTTTTTACAGATAAGAACAAACATGTTTGTCATATTAGCAAAGTGACTTTACTTGTGTCATTGCTCTTAGAGGAAATATGAATAGAGGGCGAACATCAGGGTGAATTTTATAGGACGTGTGTTAGTCGTGCTCTGAATTCTCGAATTCTAAATGACCGACCTTTAGCCTGAGTCGCAACCTAAACTCGTCTGGGTCCTTCAACACCGGTGTACAGCACAGTACATTGTTTTAATGACATACACATAATATGTTACTGTCGATATTCTTTCAACGTTGCGAATTTGTCAGGCGATTAAACAAGTACTATTTGGTTGGATAGGGAAATTGTGGTTTGAGATTAGCTTTTACCGTTATGTCAACTAGTTTCATCTCCATGCACGGTTAAGATACAAACCCGAATGGTTTAAATTACCAATTTTGTATTACCATGGTTTAGTCATGTATACGGTTAAGTAGGTGTATGTTCGAAATAGCAGAGGTGGATGGTAAGCAACGCTATCCTGATATAGTGTAGGTCTACCGTGGATCTGTATCAGAAATTTTCTCCGCAGTAGTCATACATATTCCATCACTCATAACCCTGACTCACATTATCCTGTATGTTAAATTTGAGTGCAAACAATAATATACCATATTCACTTGTACTCCAAAGTTTACCCACATTTGTTAATCTGTTTATATAATAAATCAAAAAAAAAAATATTGGACTTGTTCGTTGCAATAACTGCATTGAAAAATAAGTAGTTCATGAAGTTGCAGATTTTATTTCAAATGTTGGTTATATGACGACTATGTCGTCACGACAAGCTTTTTCGCACATATTTTCCAAGTTCAACTGACCACGTGATCATTGATGTTCTCCATTATACAAAACTATTGTTCATAATTTTATATCCTAGCTAAATGGTTATAATAATAACGAATTCTAATTTTGGCATGCGCGTAATGTTCATACTTTTGGTGTTGTTATTTGTCATAAATCGCAGACAAACTACACCTTTTGCATAGCTGTATATGACATTGTCCCATACAGTTTATAATTACATATTGATGCCTTTCTTATAAATTAATCTTCGAAACAACTCCCTCTGCCCAAGGATCCTTAGTCGTTAATATATTGTCAATAACACCTAACTTACCAACTGTATCTAACTAAGGCATAATCTTTGAAACACTAAATTTAACGGCGTGATCGCAATCGATCGCTAAGCTAGAATTTTTCTTCAGCTTAACAAAATTGGTGGCGCTATGAAGCAAACCACGACGCTAGACAACGAGATTACAGTTTTAGGAGGAAATGAGCGACAATTTTTGTAAGAACTCTCCCATACACCTAACACACACAACTTACAAACACCTCACACAAACGGCCACCTCAAAAACTTACCACCCTTTTCTCTCCCACCTAAAACTAGAATCTTGGTCAGCAGTCGAGGCAACCGGCAATAGGAAGTAGAATTAGCTTGTGGCGATTTATGCAATATTATTAAATAATATTATGAAATGTGTATTATGTATTTAACATTACTGTTGGGCATATAACACATATACTCCTTTCGGATATTCGAAACGTAACGGAACAGAACGTTCGACAATGATCTTTAGTGAAAACTGTGTTGCAACTATTAGTTGTAAACAATACCATTCCAGTTTTGGTATAAGTCTGCCTCTGAAGAGATCATCTTATTATCGATTTGCATCGATTTTAAATCTCGCTTACTGCTTTTGTCTTTCTGTGATAACAATGAAGTACAAGTGAAGGTCAGAGTGAAAGTCAAAGTGTAAGTCAAAGTGAAAGTCAAAGTGAAAGTCAAAGTGACAACTCTTATATCGTTTATTTGTTATTATTTAAAATATCTATGAGCATGCTTTAATTCTATTAGATTACTCTCTTAGTACAATATAAGGGGAAATAATTAACTAACATTCTGAAGTCATTGTTCTTTATGATAATGATGTATTAGTGTTTTAATTTCCCTACAAGAGAACAATAAATCACTGAAACACTGCGGCTACACCCCCTCCCCAACCCAAACCCAATATATATAGTGCTGAGATATATTCAAAGGTTTACAAGAGGAGTAATTCTTCTGTCTGACATTTAGTTGTGTGCTTCAAATTGCTTAAAGGCCACGAACTACCTAAAAATGCTGCAGCTCTCGGTAGCTTCCTCGTTGGTGTCTCAGCCAACAATTTAAACCAATGGAAATACTTCCTACATGTAAAGATTCATAAGTTATACAGTTAAAAAAAGCAAATTGTTCATTTTAAGGATGGTGAATAGAACAGTCACTGCATTTGATCCCTAAAAGCTAAGTGGTATCGAAAGCGACGTTTCTAGGTCAAGGCAGCCGGTACCGACAAAGAAGAACACCCATCTACTGATGCCAACACACTAAAGGAAATGGGTAAAATCTCTCCTGAAACTGGACATTGAAAGGAAATTCTTCTTCATGGAGAAAGCATAAACGTTCCATATCCGTGCGTCCACGGTGTCAAATATAAAACAAAATTACCAAAAGTCAAACCAAGGTTGGACTTGATGATTATGGTTTGTCCTTCAAGGCCCATATTATATTCCGGTGCCTCTCCTTGATACGCTACTATCACCCCATATTAAGAGGATTGACATGGATCCAAACTTTAGTACGGATCATAATGGCATGTGAGTTCAGCGTGATACCTGCGTGATATATTAATCACATGACTACACTCACATTTCAATATTAACATTAATTTATGCGTTATTTGAAGGTAATACAATTACACCCTGACTTGTTTATGTTTCATAACGTATTAATTAGCAGGCGCGTATCCAGGATTTTCTAACCCGGGGGGCGCGAATTACTATCTAAGCGGAGCGCCACCATCAGTTGGCGCGCAGCGTACAAGAAAATTTCTGGTTTTGATACCCCCCAGATCACCGGAAATAGCACTTCTCGGGCTTGAAATGAGCAACCAGATGTACACTTTTGCCTGAGAACCAAGTGTTTCCCAAAAGTTTTTTCCATCCATAACCTTTTTGCAGATTGTCACCAGTCACACATCATGTTCGACCTGATTGCATGTCCTATGGATGATTGCTTTTGTAGGTGATTCTACGTCACGGCCCACAATATCCGAAAGCCCCACTTTTCAAGGTTTTAAGCCGATTATTTGTTGAGAATTTGAAAATTCCCATTTCTCGTGAATAAAATCACTTGAAAACATACCCATAATGTTGCGCAAAATTCAGTCTATGGACAAGCAATATAGAAAAACCTCCTTGAACCCCTAACAGACAGGTCAAAGTTGCACGAGTAGAGGAAAGTATGATGAAGAATGTTGGTGAGGAAATTTTCGAAAATTCACTGAGACACAGTTAATTTATTGGTGTAGAAATATTGCAACCTCTTATAACGGCTATTATAAAACTTGGTTGAAGGAAATGAAAAATAGCAGATATTTCCGATATCAGGTATATCGAAACCGAACACTACACACATAGACGTAGGTCCCGTAGGAGGCGGTGGCTGCAGCCCCCCTCCCCCCCCCTCAACCAAATTTTTCCCCATCTTTTTCGGGCACCTACTGAAAGAAAAATAAATAGCAATGAATAGCTTAAAAATGATCTCCTTGGTAATTAAAATAAAGTTGTAAGCTTGGCCGACATTACTACTGTAAAAGAGAGTTTTGACATAAATGGATCTGTATGATTTTTCTCCATCTACATAAGACATTTGGTTGTTAGCATCCAGCGGTATACTGTGGAACTTTCACGGACCATAAGGTGCACGATGCTATGCACTGTAATGACCGATGCTTGCTTATATGATATTGGCATCGATATGTTGAACGCGCGCTTCGCGCGCGAAAAATCTTGGCTTTTTTTCGGGCAAGTCATTACAGCCCCCAAATCCAATTGGGCTCCTACGCCTTTAACTACACACATAGACAGTTTTTGAGGCTGTTCATCGTGGAACATGCATTTCAATGCTCACTGATATGATGTTATATCTGCTCTTTGCTTTACAAATTCGAACAGGCGTGTAGCGAGTAATTGCCAAGGGAGGGGCGAAGCCTGTAGGCAAACTATCTAAGCGAAGCGCCACCATGAGTTGGCGCGAAGCGTACAAGCAAAATTTTGGCCGAAAATGCCTCCCAGATCGCTGGAAATGACACTTCCCAGGCCTTGAAAGTTGCATCTAAGCATTGTCTATTTTGAAATTACAAGCGATGTCATAAAGAAAATTTGCTCGGGGGGGGGGTTCGCCCCCTTCCCGAAATGCGTCATGTACCCCGACGACTCGGTCGAGTTCAAGACCAGCCACAGTTGGTTCCATATAGCACAATTGTACAATTGTTTAAGGCGTCCATACACACACACGCGTTATGATAGACCATATATATAGTATTTATATAGATACATTAGTGAGAGAGGAAAAATGGAAACGTCAAAAATGGAGTTGTCGGTGTAAGGGGTAGGGTGAGGCGCACACCCCCCTCCGTAATCCTTGATCTGTCACTGGCTACCCTGTGTATATAATAGTGATCAGCGCTTTAACTATGACTGTTCCTCTTTCTCTTCCCGAGGTCTTGGCTATCTTCCACTCCTTCCTTTTTTCCTTTTTCTCTCTTTTTTCTTTTTCTTTTCCCTTCCTTCCTCTCCTCCTTTTCTTTTTCCCCCCCTCCTTTTCCCTTGTTTCTTCTCTTTTTTTCTCTCCTCTTTTCCTTACCCGGGGGGCGCGCGCCCCCAACGCCCCCCCCTGGATACGCACCTGATTAGCATTATCCATTGATAAGCTCAAGTTAAATTTTCCCGCATATGAAACTGTAAGTGCATTTATATTTAACGGAAAACAATTTCTTCATGTATTGTGAGATTAGTAACAACAATTCTTATTATTTAAATAGATTGTCAAACAAACATTGAGATGAGAAACAAATCTGAATTAACTGTGTTCAAAGGGAGTACTGAATCGGCATCCATTAGTTGCAACAATGTTTAGTTTATCCTGAATCGTAACTAGCAAGTGCGAAATCCTAGAAATACAGCTCTAAGTTGAGAAAAGTTCTTACAATCAACATTTACAGTATGCCTTTACTCCATGATCAAATTCGTTAACAATGTGCACATATGCATATCAATTACATTGAAAAAATACTTCAAGTTCTCCACACTACGTAACTTTACGACAAGTGATATAAAACAGGTGAAAATGCTCAAAACATTTTGGACGACTTAGATCAAGGTTAGAGAGAACTTTTCAGCTAAGCCTCAAAACAGCATTGGTGGAATGGCGGGGGGAGGGGTGCTCCTTTAGAAATTAGGACTTGACCATTCCTTCTCTTTTTACACTTAACGCCAAACGTTTTATCTATTGACCATGAATAAAGTTCCATTTCGTTTGAAACACTGAGGTTTAAAACAAGAAAGTTGAGTGCTATGTAAATGTTTCAAATTATCCTTGGATTGGACCATCCCACAATTTATGTAGGCATTAACTACTATACTGCTTAACTGATATAAAGTGATCAATAATATAGAAAAATCGATTCTGAAACGTTTCCAGTTCGTTTGAAGAAGCTATTCATTTGTAAAGGAAAGTCGAAAGTGAACAGCATGGAACGTTTCCATAATTTCCGGGTAGATGTGTGTATTAGTGCTGTGAAAGTGCGACACGTGATCTTAACATGCTCGACTGCTGATATATTGCAACTTTGTAAATCCATTCGTGGTGCGTTGTCCGTTAATCGTTTATCAAGCGTGTTTGTCAGAAAATACATAGTGTTTTATTCAGTTTCCTTCTTAAACTATGTAAACGATGCCACTAAACGGATGATGGCTTACCATTTTACAAGATACAAAATACACCTGTGTGACATAGTAATAGCTTTATCTTTGCACACCATAAATTTTACAATAATTTTATAGGGAAATATTGTTTCTCAAATAGATGTTTTGGTTTCAAAACAAAACAAATATCAAGAAAGCAATGTTGGTGCCCCTCATAAATTGTTGGTGCCCCTCCAACTCGGAGTATCTGCTTCCCAAGGGCACAAACATTTCAGTAAAGCCGTCTATCTAACATTTCGGTCTTATCAAAGCCAGCATGGTGAAAAATATTGACGGCTTGGCTTCGTGGGTAAGTGACTAACATAAGATTGTACAACATTTACGAACATGCTAAGAATACCTTGTTTATTTTGTGCAAAAAGTAAGAACAACTGTGTTAGTCTCGGCTAAAATCCAGTGAGTTGTAATCCATTAAAACTACATTTTTCACACTAAATTCGAGCTAATATGCTGCATCAAGTGTTTATATATTTGAAAATGAAAGATATTTTGACAATAACATCAGGATTTTGTCAAAACCTGGTTGTTATAACGTAGGCACCCTAGTGCCAGCCTTTTTTTCGGGTGTAAGAAGATGGCGCTAGTGACATTTATATCGCTGCAAAACGTATTGTTCTTTTCAGGTGCGATATGGCTTCTATCTTTACATTTCTGTGTCACATGTACCTACGGGATTCACTTACAATATACTCTGCAGTCAAGTACACTATGAATATTCAATATGCAAAAATATCACTATATAACTAGTTGGAATTTTCCATTTTTATTGGGGGCTGGGAAAGATTATACTTTAAAAGGTATATGTATTATAACAGTGTAAACAGTGTACTTGCGATTATAGTTTTTCGACCAAACCACCTTTGTCATAATGATAGAGAGCAGAAAGTTAAAGGTTATTTTGCACGCCTTAGATGTGGAATTGGGAGGAAGTGTGAGTAGTAGGGAAGAAGTAGGGAGAAGTAGGAAGGTGTAGGGAGGGTAACTGTAGCTTAAAAGGTAACTGAACTCCAAGGATATTCTCGGCGTGAAATGAACTCCAAAAGAGGAACTACAGGTCAGCTGGGCTTCTCCCTGAAGGTGTGGTATTTTAGGTTAAAGAATGATCCCCAAGATGAGCTACATCATTCCAAACGGTAACCTCTTGAAACCACGTTGTACATAATGACCATCATTATAAATTTTAAAATAGGGATGGGTGACGTTTAATTGGTAGAAGTGTCTGCCTGACAGATATTTCGGCTCCATAACGTAAAAGTCAAACAAATCTGTTTAAAAATTGTGTAATATTTCAATATATGATATAATGTACACTCCCACGCTATCGCAAGAACATTTAAGCAACATATGTTGGGATTGTTTACACCATGAAAGTACTTTAGAACTTCATTATGTTTTCACTTAGATTAGTTAAATACCAATAGACCTGTGTTTGATGCAGTATTGTAGTACTAAAGAAGTGTTTAGTGCTGTGTAACCAAGTAGTACTCAGTACTAGCACGTGATATAAAGTACTCATAAATTACAGTACTCGTACTCATCAGTGAGAACTCTTATTCGGATGCATAAATGCTCACACTCGAACTCGATTTAAAGCATATGATTCTCGATTAGGATGAGCACTTAATGAGTACTTGAAAGTACTTCGTGAAAAGAGAGCTATGTTCTTTTGAAGTATTAACAAGAAACCGACTATATACTACTTAAAATACCAAACATATTCTGCTTTAAATTGTGATGTACTATGTTGCTTTAAGTTGCAACCTCTAAAAGCATGACACTAACTGACAAAATAATAGGGAAATTAATGCAGATAACTGAAGTTGGTTAAAAAGAAGGTTAATATTTTCTAGTATAAACATATTATCCTTTTACGTACGACTTAATCATTAATCATAAAGTTAACATAACAGCTCATAAGACAAAACTACTTATAAATACATCCTTTGAAGAAGCAAGAAAATATGAACTCAAAGTAGACATCAGTGTGATGACAGAACAATAAAGTAAACAAAAAGGTATGCCTACACTTCAATTATAAAACTATTCCACAGTCCATTAATACCAAGTCAAAGTATATGTTCTCCTGCTGCTTTTTGGCGCTTTTCCTGAAGGAGAACAATCGGGCGGATATATTGACTCTAATAGGAGTATGCTACATACAGTACTATGAAGACTATTCACCAATAATGGTGCATTGGTATTTATTCAGGAATGACTACAGTGGAAAGTAAACACAAGTTAAATGATCTTGATAGTTTGAATAAGTGGCAATTATACATATAATCTGAGAACGTTACAAAATAGATATTATAAACGGTAGTAGTTTGTGAGCGTAGGACAATTATTGAGGACTGGACGAGACTTTAAACTATGTAAAGCTGTTACTTGCGACTTGTCCTAAGTGTGATCACGCCTCGTTTCATTTCACCACTGACCTTTCTCGTCAGCCAGCTTCAAGGATCTATCGTACCGCTTGGTAACTGAATGACATTAACATCGATGTCCTACAAAAAATTGTAAATGTGTCACTCTCCGGGCTCATATCCTCGTTGTCTCTTAGTGACCCCTGTATTTTTCGAATTGGTCAATCAATACAACAGTGAAGTCAGGAATGACTCTGATAATGATCATACACTATGTTGACTTTGTGTATTGAACGTCGTCACCTGATTGTATAAGCAAATCTCGGAACGAAGTCATGTTAGCTTCATATTTATTTCATAGAGCTGACAACTAAGTGGATGACAACATCAAGTACATTACGCAGATATTTCGTACACAAAAAAATATGTTAACCCAATCTCCACTCCGCTCGAACTTTAAGAACGTTTTATATAAAAGAGTGAATAAAATGTAACACGTTAGTTTTGCCTTTTTAAGATCATGAAACTGTAATTAAAGTTGAAACGAAATGCTTTTTGCTAAGAACTGCAAAAGTAAATTGAGCATGCTTTGGTGCAACTCGACTGATTACGTTCCTCAATTACGACATTCTTGCTGATAATTGTTGAAAAAGTCTTAATAACTCAATGAAATATCCTGTTTTGGGGTTTCATATACAAACCATTGAATAATAGTAAACGTATTACTTAAAACGTTTAACTAAGTTATTAAAATCTATTAACTATTTTGTGCCTTCTTAGGAGCTGAAAGCGGTAATGACGTTTCTAAAGCAATAATCAACGTTTTGGCCTGTGCGACAACGTATAAACCCAATGATGTGCTCTAAGTTATCCTTTAATTAACAGGTAATATACGAGGCTGACAAAGATGACTCCATACGTATAACGTTCTAGGTTAGTGGACACTTGACACTCAATCCATGTTTATTTGACCATACTTCGTAGCTTATTCCTTTCGGCAATAAGAAATCCACTAACCATGTAAGCTTAAAGACGGTACCAATTTACTCGAGGGTAAGTTAATGATATTCTTTTCAGTTGGTGTGAATTAAGTTTTCTTTAATTTTTCTTTCAAATTAAGTATAATTAGCTTGTACTGCGTAGGAAATTTTCGTACAGTGATAATGTATGAGCAATTTGTGTGGCGTCCTAAAACGACATCATTTTTGGCTGAGCAAATACACAGTCACATATATCACATAATAAGTCCATCACTAGTAAGCACAACGTCTCTTTTTATAAGTGTCTAATGGTTTTGTTTACAAATCTTTGCACATTTCTGCGTTCAGTGAAGAAAATTCTGAAATGTTCTGATAATTTTTGACAATATTAGCCATAATGGATGCGACCTCACGGCTGCATTGAATCTTTATTAGAAACCAAGAGAGTCCCTTAATCGAGATCATCAAGTATTTACAGTTGTTGCTTCAAATTTACAAAATGAAAACCAATATTGCAACACGCATAGCTCCAAAGGCTAAATACGTCGTTGTTTCTTTATCTAAAACAATTATAAACCCTCTTTAAATAGCATTGTCGATATATATATATACTCCATATCAATATTGTCAGTGGTAATTAAGAACGACCTTTGTCATTGACACATTTGCTAAGTAAATGAGAGAAAACACAGGGTAAAGATAATTTGAGGTAACCACAAGGTCATTGCTACATTAAGTAAAACTCATTTTGGTCATGAACCACGAGCTCTCGTTGTCATCGACTACAGGGCTATGTGACCTGTACTCGGTGGGTGCGATGGAATGCTATCATTCACATACTTAGAGGACATCAATAAAATACTAATCACATGTGCAGACTACGTTAGCCTTGTCAGCAGCATTGTCGTTTAGTAACGCATAACGATTGCCTATAAAAGGAAATTAGTTTTGAAAGCCAATTCCTGTTTTCGATAATAGACAAAGTGCGTTTTGAAAACAAGCAGATGACATTGTGAAAAAATAGTCGAAATTTGCCAACAACAAACTTGGAATCTCCGTGATTAAAAGGGCAACTTCCGGTTTGGGTACCGTAGTATCTGTAAAACTTTTTTTGAGAGAATACCCCACAACCACTGTTTTTTTGTTTTTCATTTCTTTTATAAGATTCTACCTCACAGTGCAAGCATTTTAGAACAGGTTGAACTAAGACGAAACAGAATTAGGATACAAATAAGAGTGGAGCTTTTAGCTGTAACAAAACAAACTTTTCACAAAAAATCTTTCCATACAACGTGTATCAGGTTTAGAAAGCTCATTCTTCCCTTTCTAGCAGCTTACAACGCCCAATATAAGGGCCTATTTTGGTAACAGTCGTAAGGAAATGTGATGCAATAAATGAGGAAGCGCACAATGCGGGTGACTGTTGGAGATTTCCAGGTTTTCCAAACACAGCACAAGTTTTGTGAAAATATCAAACAAAGAGAAACGTGAAAATGGCTTTGCAAGTATACCTACATTATTCGTATTTTAGTTTATATATTTACTTCGGGTGGGAGGGGGGGGGGGCTGAATTGCTCTAACGGGGTTAAGGAGGCAAATATCCTAGAAGCGGCAGCGTTTACATATAGTAGGTATTGTTTTGGAAACGATTTTCAAGTGCATGTTACAAATTGAAATACTCTGAACTCATTTTAGGATGTATCGTCTTCAATGCCTTTTTTATTTGAAATATTTGAAAGCAAATAATCCCCTTGCTCCTATCTTGACTCTTGACAATTTTTATAGAGCGGCAAAAAGTGCACCCCAGTACTAGAAGCCCCCCCAAAAAACGAGCATACAAAGCCGATTACATTACTAATTTAATTTGCTATTGTAATGCCCCTGTACCCCGGCCGAGCCGTAGCGTGGGTTATCAGGCAGCTGGAGGCCACCTGATATCAGGGCAGGGAAAAGGGGGAGGCGAAGACTAATGCTAGCAGGGCTTGAACTAATACAACTGCAAAATAGAACAAAAGTAAGTGGAATGGTGCGTGAATGGGCAACATATCGCATGGTAATAACTCGGGGAAACATATTCTGAGTAGCCGTGGGCGTGTTCGAAATACGGGGTACACGCATCCAGAACACCCCAGGGCGTAAGACCATTTGCAGTTGCTGGTCAAAGTCAGCGACTCTTTCCAGATTTTCTTTCGAATTTCACAGCAAAAAATGGAACACATGAACACATGGACATGTTTATAGTAGAGAGCTATTAACCCAAATTCATTTATTTTGAAATTACTAGCGATATCATAAGAACATACACACAAAATTTGCTCAAGGGGGGTGGTGGGCGATACCCCCCCCCCTCTCCCCTTCGCTTCGCACCTGTATTGGCCTCAACCTGTACGCTCGAAAGGCATGCATATGAATTTTATGCAGGATGTGGTATATCCTGTAATTTTATTGACGTGAATGCCAAGACCATCAGTGGGTGGCAACATAGTGTATGAGTCAGATAATATTGGTTAGGTTTCAAACCCTTTACGTGTATTAGCAAAATACTGTATGCTGAGGATGATTTGGATGACGGTGGGGGTAGAAATGGAGGAAACATCATCTCTTTCCTCTTACTTAGAAGCAGTTTGTTTAACACAGCTGATCACATCAATGTTTTGAATATACCAAAAACGGACTGGGAAGTAATACCAGAAACTAATTTGGTGTCAGAAACAAACAATGCTACTACACTAGGACATCGATTGCTTTTCATCTTTTTTGTTTCGTCAGTACTTGGGCCGTTCTTTGTGTTTTCGGGATGAAATTAGATGTTTTTATTCACTCTTCATAAAATGAGGTTATTCTGCTACTGCAATTTGATTCTATGTAATCTGCCATAATTCAGTATGACGTTTCCATAACAATTCATATAAATCTATTCTAGGGCACAGTTCTATAGACAGTTAAAACTAACGCTATTAGAATGGAAGTAATCTAACTAAGCTAGGATAAGAACTATATGTGGGCCTACATTAAATATAATCATTATATCGAGAGCTGCGTACTGTACTTATCAAGTTGGTTCATACTGAATATTAAACTGTTAGTTTTGTTATAGCGCGTCATACAGTATACACTGAAAAATTAAATTGGTTCACCGACTAACATAACGTTAGTCCATCTGGTGCCTCTCCCGACTTACATAGCCTTAGCCAGTTGCTATACTGACTAATTTATTCCTTAGTCAGTTGAATTTCTTAGTCGGTCATCTTAGTCCGTCAGCTTAGTCGATCATCAATTTCTTAGTCGGTAAATGTATATTAGTCAGTTACATTAGTTGATGACATTAGTCGGTCTTTACCGACTAATTTATATGAGCCACCGACTAGTTTATAGCAGGTTTTACATTAGTCAGGATGGTGCCTCTCCCGACTAACCTTTCTTAGTCGGTATCGACTGACGAGTTGCACTGACTAGAATCACTGAAAGAATTAAACCCGACTAGTTTCACTGATTAGCATCACTGAAAGAAAAGAGAGCAGAAGAAGCACAAATAATGTGTACGTTGGCAGTATTTATTTCTGATAAAACTTCTGATGTCTACAAAGGCTGACTTTCGACAGATAGAGAAGAAATCACTGTAAACAAAAATCTGAAAATATGATTTAATTCCAACAAAGTTAAGACAAGTTAATGGATTAAACATGAATCGCAAAAGTATAGCACTGCACAATAATGCAAAGTTGAATCTTGGGCAAGGGTTCCTCATGACTTTCGTTTTAAAGTGGTACCCCAAATCGACACCAGTTAAGTCTTCACGAACAAAGAGTGTTTCTCTTAACTACAAATGGCCTCCCACTTGTCTTCAGGAAGCCAAAATCTGCACCATTATTGACCTGTGAACAGAAAATATGATATACGTGTAAGCACAGATACAGATATAGCACATGATAACGCACGTTATCCTAAACATACATTTACATTAAAATTTTCTAACATATTGGGAGGTATACATTTAAATCTAGGTCCCTCAAATTATAAGCCAGGAATAGCAGCTTTACCAAATAATTATTAGCTTTGCACAGCATAACACCAAGTTTTTTTTTCAAAGCTTAATAATTATGTTAATCATGTTAATAATGATCCCAATTGACCGGGAGCCCTGAGGGTTTGGTTAGCTGGGAAGGTAACCAATTGCCTTGTACATCACAATGTTCACAGTGCATTCCTGCATATGAAACCAGACGACTGGCAAACCGACTGTGGTGGGTGTGGCTTGGAGAGCAATTTTAAAGTCACCTGATAGCTAACCTAGATCAGTTTTCATGGTAACCACATCAAAGTAAGTACAATGTGTCAGGTATGGCCCAAAGAGCAACAAATGGCCATTGCCAGTAATTATTGGTGGTGGGGTACCCCTGCCAGTGATCTATAATAGACCCCTCAAGGCTGACCTAGGTCAGCTCATGAGGTAACCACATGAAACCTACTGGAAAATGTTGGTTAGGACTTCAGATACTACTGATGGGCATTTCCAGTAATTTATATTGGTGGGGTACCCCTGCCAGTAGACCCCCAAAATGCTCATCACCTCATTGACCTAGGTCAGTTCATGATGCAACCAGTTGAAAACTTACTGGAAAATGATAGGTATCACTTCATATGCAAGGGATGGGCATTTCCAGTAATTTATATTGGTGGGGTACCCATGCCAGTAGACCCCCAAAATGCCCATTCCCTCATTGACCTAGGTCAGCTCATGAGATAACCAGTTGAAAAATTACTGGAAAATGATAGGTATTACTTCATATGTAAGGGATGGGCATTTCCAGTCATTTACATTGGTGGGGTAACCCTGCCAGTAGACCCCCAAAATGCCCATCCCCCATTGACCTAGATTAGCTCATGAGGTAACCAGTTGAAAAATTACTGTAAAATGATTGGCAGGACTCTATATGTAGGGATGGGCATTTCCAGTAATTTATATTACTGGGGTACCCCTGCCAGTAGACCCCCAAAATGCCCCCCCCCCCTCATTGATCTAAGTCAGCTCATGATTTAACCAGTTGAAAACTACTGGAAAATGATTGACAGGATTCTATATGTAAGGGATGGGCGGACTCTGGCAGTGGTGGCCCACCAATATAAAATACTGGAAATGCCCATCCTTACATATGAAGTGATACCTATCATTTTCCTGTAGGTTTCAACTGGTCAAATCATGAGCTCACCTAGGTCAATGAGGGGATGGGCATATTGGGGGTCTACTGGCAGGGGTACCCCACCAATAAAAAACACTGGCAATGCCCATCCCTTGTATCATTGTGAACATTGTGATGTACCAGGCAATTGGTTACCTTCCCAGCTAACCAAACCCTCTGGACTCCCGCTCTACAGATCAGTGAAAATTTGACCAAACTTATGAAGCTTGCACGTAAATGATATACTAGACTGTTTTTTTTTAAACAGGTTATGCAAAGTATCTTTAATATCATTAAACAGTTGGGTACAATAGTTAAACTCACTCTTCCATCTTTTTTCTCTATGGCACTTGTTCCTTTGCTTTTTGGACTCTTGGATAAACTCTTTTGTTCTGCGAAGGGTACCAATATATCATCTTAAAACATGTCTTTAAGCCATATGTAACACAGTTCTCCTCTCCTGTTGTTGCCTCCACACTGGTGTCGTACATCACAGGAAACCTCACCCTTGACTTAGATATTTGGCTTTTCAATTCCTGCTGGAAAAGAGAAACAGCAAAGTATTCATCATTTGAAGAAAAAAAAATAAAGTTGTCACCACAAAGTTATGTGAGATTTGCTTCCACTATAGTCTCAAAAAACAATCCCAAAGTTTGAAGCAGACTGTATAAAGCTGAAAATTTGAACGAGAGTGTCATCACCATTGCAACCAGAATCAAATGCACAGAATACAGAGATAATAAAACATGGGCTAAATCTTTGTTTGTTTTTATGATCTTTAAAAATATAAAATTTTAGAAACAGAAATGCACTGAGCCAACTTATTTATAGGCCTAATCGTTTTTAGTTGTTATTTTGCTTGCTCACATAACAAGCCTGTTTAGACCTAGGCTAGAGGAGAATCAGTACTTCGTTACACTAAGTTTGTCTTTCGGTCATTTTGATTTAGTCTTACTAGTAGTACTAAAGTACATAATGGACCGGCGAAGACTAGAGAATACCCAGAATTTTAGCAACTGCGTTAAACTGTATCAACTGATGTATTATTTACGTCAATACGTTTCATTCAATCTAGGATCATAAAGAGAAAACTAATTAATCTTAACCTTTAAACTTTGCTACTAAACAGATATGCTTTAATTACAAATAAATGTCAAAAAAACATCATAATCTACAAATCGATGCATATACATATACATAAACAGAATAATTTGAATTCGCGCAAGTGAACCCTGCACTACATTGGACAGGAAAAAACGTGCAATTAGACCAAACTAAACATACTAAGTTTTCCGTTACTTCTACATAAAATATCAATACAAATACAACAACTTACTCTTTTGGCAGTATACTAAAAGCACATGTTATAATAACTTCAGACTATCAAGCTTTCGGTTAATACTTCTCACAGTAAACAAGTCGACCGTGAAGGAATGTCGCAATTGTTTCCTGGGCGTGACCGGAAATTAAATACTAAAAAATGATAAATGAAAAGGTTAAATAGAACTGAATAGAACTGACTGCTCGCAACATATAATACCGTTGACTAGCCAACATAATTTGTTCAGCCTACTGTGACTGTACGTTTGAAGGTCTAGCCTTGCTTATTCAATATCACAAAGCCTACCCATTTGGATTCACATGGGAAATTACAGGAAATCTTTACCAAATGAGTGTAGACTTCAAATAAACTATTGAGACTTATAGTTCCAGCATTTGTTTGGGAACAAATTAGAAGATTATGTGCCACTGTTCAATCTAGCCCAATACACACATAACACATTGTTAATTGGTGTTTAGAATGCACACTTTAGTGTTGAGAATGCACTTCAGTACCCAGTAGAAGCCTATAGGCTACTCACTGTCATTGCACTTGTGTATTGCGAAACGCCAGCGTGACAACGGTAGCGTTACACTAACCATAATACAGTACTAGTGTCAGTGGCCTAACAATTAACTTTAATTTTACCTTCAAGTTAAAGGAATAACAGGTAGGCCGATGATGGCAGTTAATACCTCCATTCTTCTAAAGACCTTTTTGTGTGATTTACGGTTGAAAGTTGCTTAGAGCGATCGTATGAAACTATGCCAAGTCCAGCAAGCTGCCGTTGCCTCTCGGTTTCCAAATTGAAGTGAATCGAAGTGGGTTAAAATACATTAGTCCCGCGACACCGACTAAGCTACGATTATGGCGTAAATCGGGTGTCCGTAGCGTTCTTAGTCCATGGGTTAAAATACCTTAGTCCGTCGCCACCGACTAAGCTGCGATAATATTTTCCTTAGTCAGTGTAAACTGACTAAAAAGCAGCGATGAAACTAAAATTTTTGCTAGTACGTGTGCATTGACTAACGTTACAGACTAATTTAACGTTAGTCCGTGGCAATATTGACTAGTTTATTTTTTTCAGTGTAGCTACATTAGTTCACGAGAAGTGTATCCGATAATAATTTGTCATATTCACAGTGTATTGAATTATTACAACGAGAGCAATTAACGTCATGTCTCACTTACGGTCAATGTTATATTGCTTATTCTGTGCTCCTTTAATCTTCAACGGTAAGTATATCCTTGCATGAAGTCTGGTTTCAAACAAATGTTATATAACAAACTGCTGAACTTCTCACCTAATTATTTTGTAGATGAACAAAAACGTGCAGCTAAAGCTTGCAATGAAGTCGATGAGACTCAACCATTTCCGACTATCGTATGTAAGGTGATGCCTGAGGATCCTGTCTGCCTTGTTTGTCCAGTTTATCAAGACGTTGACGTGGAGTGGTTTACCGCTGAGACTCGAATTGCGTACGGAAACTTTTATGTGGGGCAATATAACGAGTTTAACGTAAACATCTGCCATCAGACGAACGCTTCTTTACGTTTTAAAAGTTGTAGAGATGAACTGAAATATTTTCAATGTCGGCAGGGGAAGAAAATTTTGGGAGAGTTCATTTGTGAACAAGAAGGTGAGTACATTACATTGTTTCTTTAGATGGTATTTGCCAATCACATTGCATTGGATAGAGAAGCGACACATATTAGCAAAAGGCACGTATGTACCTAATGTTCGGAGTAAGTTTCAAGTATACAGTTAGCTCGTTGTCTTTAACATACGATTAAGGCTATATAATTTATTTTTAATGTTTCTATAGACAAACCTAAAAAACAATGTAATTTTTATGTCGTTTGTTAGTAGTTATATAAAGCAGTGCCTTATGTCACTTATGTAGGGAATGTGTGCTGAAGAGCTCACCGTATACATTTAGCTTAATATTTTTATAAAACTCGTGACAAAAACTTCACCTTGCAAAGGTACAATACAAACAACTGTGAAAAGCTGTAACATATATGTGTTTCTTTCTACCCGTACTTTGTGCTTTCAGAAATACTAATCATCGAAAGAGACAGTGAAACGATATAAGATGATACTCTAACACGTCACGAGGATATAGTCATACGTCTACGATGCTTAGCTCAACGGGTGTTGCCACCGTTAACGATGGAATGGTTTGTTGATAGTAAAAGGGTCTATACAGAAAGTTTCTTCCAGTATCGCAGTGAGGAGACTAACTTTTCGATATCACTGGAAATATATACAGGAACTATAATAACGTCTATCACATGCGTGGCCTATGGAAATTATATACTAAATATGAGTCGTTCAATATCTGTCGTAGAAGGTGAGGACATTCGATAAAATTTTACTTTTTTTTCATAAGTATCATTTGTACTTTGACTGTAGACTGCTTGGTGACTCCCCAAAACCTATCCGATACTCTGCAATAATCGGACTTTCAGGTTAATGATTTTATAGACTAACGACACTAGTAGTTACCTATTTTCTATGCTTCATTCGTGTGTTTAACACAATAACTAGAAAATTCACATTATGAACTTAGAGCTACTCGTTTATGCCACGTATATGTATTTAACGTATCCAGTTTACGACGGATATTAGTTTAAATTTAAATATTAATACCGGAAACATCGTCACTACAAAAATATGAACATGATATCAAAATGTTCAGTGTGGATATTTTTTTTGTCATTTTGTACTTCCTTTGAAGTCAAACAAGGCGATGCATTAGTGATGTATGGAAATAAATAATGCATACACTGCAACTGTATTCACTATATACTTTTCATATTATTTCCAATAATTATCCATTTACTTAACTGCATTAAGAGAATCAAATTTTGTTCTGCTGACCAGCTAATGCATTCTAGGCAACAATAATTCCAGGCAACAATAATTTGAATCACAAAAGCAGAATGCTTCTCACCTTACACCAAAGTAAAAGATAAGTCTGCAACTGAATATATCGAATTTTCAGGATAGCTGCCAAATCGCAACACAACAACTACCTTAACAATTATAACTCTCGAGCCCGCAGCGATAGCATGTTACATGTTGTGTATATGCAATAACAAATACAGAAAATCATATATAATTTTATATAATGCTCTACATGTGATCTTCAAACGTCATTCAATTCAAAATAAAACATTATAACCATGCTCTTTAATACCAAACAAGGTCGTATCATAACTAACAGCCATGTCATTAAAGCATGATAAATGAATATCACATATACTGCAGATAAATATTGCATTGTATTCAACACAATATTTAATTGACAACATGTCCTACACTGTAGCTGTTGGAGACCATATCATTCAGTTTTGTTTTGTGTTGTGTCTAACGGACTGATCTAATGGAATGTGTGCTAAAATAGTCCAATCACTGTAATTAGTGACAAGGCTCTAAAGTTAGAATGGACAATTCTCAGAATTAATTGTATTACAGGAATGCAAAATGTAATGGTGGTAGCATAGTATCAATGTTTTATGCACACAGTCATCCTGTAAGTTATGAATAAAATCATCCTACAGGTTATTCAAGTACATATTGTAATATGTAATGAAAATAGGGTAACACCTACACAACACGAAGGTGGACAGTTTTGTGTGCCAGTGCGCTTACATAGTCTCTATAGTTTTGTGTAACTTTGTGGCAAGACTAACGAACGATTGGTATTGAGAACACACCTTAACAGTTATACGAACATATTTGTATGAATTCAATATAGAATAACATACAATGTAACCATATTTTTAATTTCATTTTATGTTCTTTTGTCTGGTATTTGCAATAGTATTATACAACATATTTTTTTTGACATAATTCAGATGTTTAGGTGGGCAGCATATGTCTGTGTAACGATATATTACTTAACAGGATATTGAATGAGGACAATGAACTATAAAAATGAAACGGAACACTGTGCTTGCCTATAGTCACCATCTAAACATCCCTTATTTTGTATATATAAGATACAAAATAAGTTATAATTTTTTTAAAGGTGTAAAAAGCCATACGAGGAAGTAAACTTAGTAATCTGATTCTATATAGGTCAAGCACATTATTCTACGAAAGCTTTTGATCCAGTTCTAACTATGAAAAAATAGGTTTTAGTCAAGTGGTTTGATGCAGTTTCGTAAGTTGTTTCCCTTAATAAGTAACATGAGGTCAACATTTAATTATTCTCTTGATTTGAGAACAATACGAATAATTTAATCAAACCCGGTAATTGACAAACACGTTCATGATGTTTTCATGACTGCAGACATGACAGACGTTAAAACAATAGGGCTCACATTTTCCAGTCTTCGACCGAGCGGGTAAATGTTTCACCCATGGTTATTTGCACCAAAAACTAACTATTTCTTTCTTTGTCCCACAGACACTCTACATACAACCCAAACTCCGGAAGAGTTACAACCACGGCAATTAGAAAACACGTGGGTCACAGCGGTTGTTGTATTCGGTTTGATTTCCAGTGGCCTGTTTGTCTGTGTTTATATCACAGTCAGACAATTTAGATGTAGGTAAACGTGTTGTAAATACCTTTGATATTTAAAGTTAATGAAGAGAAATATGAATCATTTGTTTTATATATGCTTACGATGTCAAATGATATCGCACTGTGTCAAATATGATAAAAAATTAAACCAAGGCAAAGAAGCACTATCCAGGGGTAGCTATGAGTTATTCGACATGACTCGCGCATTTTTTTGTGTAATTACGGTAGGCATTATCTTTCGTTCACACTTTAAATAAATAACATCGCCAGATAGCGAAATGAAAGACCATGCATGGTATGTTTAACAAGGGTTTACTGATTGCAATACATTTTCGATCGGTACATTATAATAATCAGCTTCGCCTCTTAACGACTAATCATGTCACAATGCACTTGTATAGAGATGCTTCACGCAAGGAGGTTTTACAATTTGATTTCAAATTAAGCAAATTATATAAAATAAGTATCCAATATACATCTCATGATATAGCTCTACGATTGGGTAGTAATTATGTTACCAACAAAGTAATAGTAATCAGAATTTTTTGTTTTGTTACGTACTCTCATTTTGGAGGGATTTCATTACTTCTCTGTCCATGTACATTTCCAGTAACAAGAAACAGGCAAGGGTGAGTATTATTTTTTTTAAAAATCCAATTGTTCATCCCCCCAATTACTATTGTAGTTCGCACTTGGACGTCTGTATTAAATGTTGTTAGTTTGTTAGCTTTGGAACTTAGTCAAATGACCATCAACGTTGATAATGCTAAGCACTAGTTATACTCTGCTTTTAATTAAATATTTTCTGTTTGGTTTAGAAATATCAACTCAAGTAACCAAATGAACGTACTCGATAAAGACGTCTTAGACACCGAACAATCAAGTAAGATATATTTTCATGTCCTGTCAGTTTCTGAATTCGATTTACGTATTAATGGATTATAATACTATGATGAACGTTGATTTGATTTTAAGCACGATTTCATATGCAACAAAATAAGAAACAGATTGGGATTATCGAATAACATGCATTTGTTAAACTTCACATGTGGCTGCACTCTCTTTCAAATTCAACAATTCTAACAATAAATAATGGTGCACTTCAAAGTAAAAAAAAAAAAATGCTTTAATTTGTAAATTGTTAACAACTTGATGGTTTATTCTGGATGTCTAATGTGTATTTACTTATTTTTTCATAATCAAGTATCAAATACTTTATCACCATGAAAACAATTGAAATAGATATAAACTAGAAACTAAAGCAGTTGTATAAGATAAAACATCGACTTTATTATTTTTCAGTTAAACGAAAGAAGACATTGACAGAAGGGAGGTAAGCAATGTTCTTAATGTTCTTTACAACTGTATAACGGAACTGCCAAGCTTTAAACTAATCGACATACTGAATGTTAAACTTTATTCTAGTTAAGATAATTACAGATAATTGGCATTGATATTATGACAAGTAATGACATGGGTTATTGTGATACGAGGAAGTATTCATGTAAGTTCACGGTTATCGTCACTGATTTTTGTAGTAGGAAAGAATTACCAAAGATACCTGTTGACGAGGAAAACTCACAAAACTCCCACAATTCTGGAGGAAGTGAACCTAGTAAGTTAATTCAAAATATCGATAAGTAATTTAAATAAATCAATTAAAATGTAAAAACAGATTCATATTATTTATTACACATCGCAAGCACTAAACAAGAGATGCAGGTAACATTTGCCAACGAGAGTGTAGTCCGTATATCTATAGAAGGAAATTGATACAACTGTTCGATACTTATGTCATTGTGTTATACAGTCCACCAAGAGTAAATTGTTACTGAGGGTAATATGAAGCCACTGTGTATTAATAAATACTGAGTAATTAAAAGATACACTCTCAAATAGGTTATTTGTAGTACTATTTCGTGAGTAATTTGCATGTTTATCACTTTAAGATATTTTTGTTCTCTTTTGCAGATTATTATTCTACAGCTGATGTAATTTCAGGAAAAGATTCCCGGATTTTGAATGAGAATGATATTTCCATCATTATGAATATCAAGATAGGAAAAATCTACAAAAGATGGATGGGATCTATTCATCTTGCTAATGAGACCAATAAGTGTGTTGTAGTAACAACTCTAACAGGCTAGTAACATTATGTTATACAATTATTGTACTTATTTAGTTTCAGGGCCAAGGTCAGATATTATATAATACAACGTCTGTATCGATTTTTGTGTGCAACAACGGTAAATTGTTGGCAATGTGCCCCTTTAAAATATCAGTTAAAGATGAGAGGGGAATAAATGACATTGTATACCAGTCCTAACTATATATTGATTCGTGACTGTTTATGGTTCTGTTTCTAGAAACACTTTTTAGAAAGAAAGAAATTCATTGGGAGGGTTTCATCAGAAAATGTCTCGAATTACCAGTATCGAACCATCTAGCGAAGATCGAGGCTATATCTATACAAAGCAGTGAGTTGTTATTGTCCATATTTTATTAATCAAGTTATATATAGTATATTGTTAATCTATGTTAGTGGGATATAAACAAAGCGAAATAAAGTCTATACCCCAATATTTGTTCCGTTTTTAAAACTCCAAGTGTGACTATGTCCGCCAAGTGGAATAAAAAGAAAATGCAAATACCAATGATCTGATATGATCTTCTGGTCATAATATATATGTGAACAAGAAGCTTTATATGCAGGACATTCAACATATGTTTACGTATTTTACTATAAACACGTTTTCTTTAACGTACTTTCTTCTATTTTGTCTCTTGTATTGTTTAAGATAAACTGTTTCTTATCAGTGAACACCTCGTTTGTGAAAGTATGCACAAAGTCTTATCACGTGACACTAAAGATGAAAAGGACTTATACTGCTGTAGCTCATTATCAGTTCCTGACGTCATCAAACATATATCAGGAATTTTGGAAGGAATGGACATTATAAATACGTTCGGGGTAAGTAATAATAAAACCTTTGCATTCAATATGTAGCAACCTAACAACGTATTTTCATATAGCTGTCTGATTATTGAGTATTATCGGCATCGTCAATGTTTATTAAAACCTATCTTTCTGTATAAAAGATCATTTCTAAGTGAACAACGTGTTACAATTTTGTCTCAAATTACCCGTTTGTGCTTCTCCACACATGAATCTAACTTATTGTTTTTTCTTCTTCGTTTAGTTCCTTCACCCTGGCATAACAACGGAAAAGGTTTTGCTAACAAAAGGAGGGCAGGTCAAATTATTTGACTTCTGTCTGGCTCGCGATGCACCGAAAATAGCTGCTCTCAAGAAAGAAAAGGTAAAATGTACAATGTAATTATATATTAAATACAAGATTATGATAACATAATGTGTTTAACGGACAAAAAGATTATATCATCCAGTCAAAGCACAGTCAGCGTTATATCCTGGTGTAAGACACATCCGTACCCTTGAAAACTGTAAGCAAAAATGGCCTGAGGTTTTTCTTTGGAATAGTGCTACACGTTTAGGCTTGTGCGTTCAAACTTTATATCGATTTCTCAATGTTAAAACATTTTACAATTATCTGTGTCATATTAACTTATTATTGGTATAACGAGGTCTATGATGTACATATATAACAAAGAACAACATAAACACATTAATTTAGCCTTCAGCGGGATTGCTTTTTATTTCAAAGTGCCTCGATTAAATATTGAATAATAGTTTGCAATAATATGCATGACTTGTTTGCGTCTTTGTACTTAATGAAGTCAGAGCAACTTCTTCTTTATTACGCCTTACCATAATTTGATAAAGTTATCCACACACTCACTTTAACAATGTCACAATGTAATAATTAGTTTTAGAAAATAAAATGTCGCCCATTGCAGCAGCATTGTTTATCTTGCAGCTAATTTAATTGTGGTTTCATACAACATTTTTTTTCATATTTATTTTTTACATAAGATTCGTTCCGTGACTTTGAATCAATTCCCACCTGAAATGTTGATGTTAAATCAATATACGGAATCCAGTGACGTGTGGTCTACAGCAGTAGTAATATGGGAGATTATGAAAGCTGGTAAATCAAACTAAATTCTTATCAAAACTTAGGCAGTTGCATAAAGAGAAAGTATTGACACTTATTCAATGTTGTAGCATTAAATTAAACTGAATATACCCATGTCACATTTACAACAAAAGGTATCCGGTGATGTTCTTTACTGTAAATATACATGTGAATATAAAGACACCTTGCGATTTTTCACATGGGATACCGGGGATACCGTCGACTTGATACCGATTGTAATTTTTGTATAATTACAATTTTCCTTCACGGACGACTTAAAATAATGTATTCATCTTGGAATCAAATAATTAAGGACAATTTCTTGGTACTTGTTGAACCTCAAGCATTATGCAGTGTGTAGAAGCAATGTAGTGTTTTCGATTAATAGGGAGAATAATAGGGAGAGAAGTTATGACAAGTTAATCAGGAACAGAAAAGACGGATTATTGAGGTACTCATTAAGAAATATTTCCGTATTAGTTGTCTGTTTGAGATTACCTCTTAACTAATTAATCACATTATCAAGTATACCATACCAGTAGTTTGACTTTAACCGCAGCTCATTAGGTTTACTGATATTATCAAAACGTGTATATAAAATGTAAATTATAACATAGCTAGAGTATATCTAGTCCGCTGCCCGCTCCACATTTGATTTAGGAGGCATGGTTACTCTGGTGTTTGCTCAGTCTTCAGTATCAATGATTCTAAAAAACTACTTTTGTTAGGAATCCCACCATTTCCGGTTGACCGGGAAGTTAGATTTGACGAGGACATAATCAAACCATCAGTACCCTGGCCCGAGAAGTACTTACAGTTAAGGTTAGAAAGCATTATACCTCTTCCATAATCTAGTTTATTGCCAATATGACACTTTTAATATGTTATTATAACACAACAATATAGTAACCGCATAGTGTAAAACCGTTATACACCGTGTTCGAGTTTTGTATCTGGATGTAGAACTGGGAACATTTGGAAAAAGGATTATGGAACATAGGAAGAAGTTACTCAGTTATGTTCTTACATTTTGGTTTTACTAAGTGTATTATGCAATGCAGACAACATAGTACTTTAAGGAACACTGACTTTCTCCCATACAAAAAGATAAGTAAATGTTTTCATTGTCGATTATGATACAGATATGTAGTCCTTTTTTCAGTTGTGTTTTTCAGTTGTCGTTTTACTTAACCGATTGATAGCGCAAAACATTTAATAATGCCTTAATTCGTTTCAAGCATATGTAGTTTACAATGTATTAAGATCTACAAAGTAGATTCACATCTCGTTCATTCAATTTTTGTCGTCTATTTCTCAATTATTTACAGAGATAAAATCTTGTTCGATTGTTGGAATTATAACTGTTCTCTTCGACCTTCCATTCATCAATTGAGAGCAACATTCGTAGCTGTAAGTAACTCATTACTCATCTTTGGAACAAAATTTATAAATCATTCCATAACATGATGAGAAATAACAACAGTATGCGATACCGTCACACTTTGCTGAGTGGAGTGCTTTGCTCTTTGGAATATTTCAACTCAGCCTTTTTTGGTGCAAAAACGCAAAATGGACAAAGAAGGCACTTTAACTAATAATTACTTAAAACTTAATGTTAATTGATTTTATATCCTACAGTACGTACTGATATTATCCCTCAACAGATATTTGAGAAATTAATCACGGACAGTTTTTATGAGATACCGATACCTACGACGTATTTACCTATGAGAGCCCCTGATACCGCTCAACCTACTTATCCAGATCCAATCTACCATTCTGGAATGTAAACTGGGTGTTGCAGGAATCTGAAATTGGATGTCATTGCTGGACGGTACGGTATCTGGGGATCCCCAGATGCTGCGGGAGTTACCTACAAGAATATTATAGTTACTCCATATTATCATATTCGAACACCGTTGTTAACCCTTCAAGTAAGATCCAGCTGGCTGAGTTCATAATTGAACAAATCGTTTTGAATTTCGATAGATTTTTTACCATACAGATACACATTACGAAAGAATGGTAACCTTTTATGAATTTATGTATTTTGCAACAGCCGAGTTAGTGATGTCCATATGCCATAGCTAAATACATGTATTTTTGTTTCAATTAAAAATAGTCGGTGTAAATTTGCCGGGGCGGACACATTTTCTGTTTAATAATGTCGAAGGGGGCCGGGGGGGGGGGGTTGCGGGAACTGTTGCACCGTACGTAACTTCCTCCCATATGCAGAAGTGGCCCTTACAGAAAGCTGATGAGGTAATAAAGATATACGAGGTGACTCACCAAATGTCATTTCCGAAGTTTGTTGCGTTTATTTTACAATCTATGATTTCCTATAAATGTAATCAAGAAAATGTTGTATCTTTTAAAATTTCATTGCGTGATTAGTAAACCGCAAAAGTGTGGTCGGAGATGAGAAGTCAGCTTGTAGAAAAGGAATGTTATATTCTGTTACACATCACCTTTAACTTCAGATAAGTACTAGCACAATGCTTTTCTATAACTCTATCGAAGACAAACATTAAATAAAAAACTGGATTTGCGACTATTCCATACACGTTAAATCACGTGTCTGGTAAACGTTGAAAATCTCCATTATCCACAGGTAAGTTCATATTTATCATAGCAAATATTATGTTTTTTCCATAGAGTAGACTTACGAAGAAACAAATCGGAGCCAGATAAAAAATATAAAAAAAAAAACTTGAAAAGCCACTATTTTGGCATATGCATCTAGTCTTCTTACATTTGATCATTTATTTTTCATGCGAGACAGAATAGAACTAAGCTACATGTGCATGATGCACGGTGTACCATTATATGATCCTTTGCAACAAAATATCTAACCGCAATTATGATATTTACTGTAAAATTAATAAATCGAAATTTATCCTACGCCAAACGTATCCTAATGGAGTCACAGAGCGGTCATTCAGTTAGTATGTGGATTTACTTTTCTCACGTGAGGGAAGGGTCGACGGTTGTAGCAAAACTTGGAAAGAGTAGGATTTTTGACGATACTATTTGGTTTTTGAAAGAAAAAACATGTATTTCACATTGTTTTACATAATTTACCGTTGTATAAGCCTCCATGATGTAAACAGCACGAACAACATAATATGACATGTGAAATATGTAAACGACTTATAAGGATTACGAATTTGATTTAACATGAAACTTCACATGCAAAGCGTTCATACACTGAAGCTATTACAGGACAATATGTCATTCCCAAAAAAGATCCGTGATCAAAAGCGACCTTCCAAAACATCATCATGGGAAAAGCTGCCACAATAACCATGAAATAATCAAAAAGTGTATTCTATGTTTATTTGCGTTTATTCTATTTTCATACGAAATTAACGTTATTTGATTACTCCAAATATTAATGTGATGTTCGCTTCTGTCAACCAATGATATTATATTTTTAAGATACTGAAGAAGTTACCTGTTCAGAGACTACCGCATCATAACATCGAAACGACTACACACCAATAAGTATCAATTTTACTCATTACGTTTGCTGTTGTCCTCGAATATGAAATTAAACGAAAACTTGAAAAATAGAAATAATATTAACGAATAAGTTTGTGACGTCATATGGAAACTGCAAATGTAACTTACAACATAACAAATACGGTACAAAAACTAAGTGCTCTCAAACTCTCAAACTAAGGCAATCAATGGCGGTGAGAATATTCTTCATACACAATATGCACTAAAGATAACATGTAAGTAAAATATCGACAAGACATTTTCGCCGTGATCTTCAGACAATACCGGGCATGAAAAAAAACAAGACATGCTTTAGTGGCATGCTGGTTTCAGAACCCTAACCATTTTTTGTTGTCATGAGAACAAAACAAAACCTTAGTAGCATTACGTTGTATATGCATAGGCGAGGAGTATGAGAGGCTTGTTAGGTGAAGGTATGCCTTGGCCGCAATGGCCGCTCCTAAATTATACAGAGATAAAGATTCACAGGAATCTTTAAAAGATCAAAAGGACGTGTGGATAACAGAAAACGAAATTCGTCACAGCAGGATAGGGTAAGTATGCAGATAATTACATTTGTATTGAACGACCAAAATAAGACTCACAAAGGATGTAACTATAGACACACAAAAAATACGTGCACTAAAATAAGAAACATGCCAAAAATAAACCTATTTTCGTATTCTCTATGGTCTAATACACTTGACACACTCAGTTATTCACAACACATCACGACATGAAGTCTACATATATCACTGCGATCCTTTCAATTATTCATTTATATTTAGAAAATGAAAAAAAGAAGGATACTCCCTCATATTGACATTTCATAATCCTCAACATATCTAATGAGCCAATTGAATAGAATATTTTACATTCAGTACTACCGCATACATATGATGTATAGTGACTAAACATGTTTTCATCATCAAAGGTCACTGCACTTTCTGTAATCATAGCAGTTAATTTATACTGCTCATACAACTTAGTAGAATATACGTGATCATGGTAACATAATTCTCCACCAAATTAAGTTATTTATTGTATAAGGTTAGGTATGAAAAATTCTAACATAATAATAAAGAAAGTGATTATATGTTCATCAAAATGATATAGTGCTAAATGCACAATCTTAGTGTATGCTATCAAAATGCCGCTTAATGAAGATATGTCAGATAGGTTCTGGCTTAGTCTTACAATTGATTTATGGATTTAATCATCGACAGTTCATAACCACTAACATTGAACATATTGAATAATTAATATCATGATCCTCGTTAAACTCGGATCTGGTATAATTTTACACTTACGTACTCATTCCTTGGGTACAATCATCCGATGTACATATCGGATGCATTGAAAGATGTACCTCAATTGTTTTATTCCTACACAGTCGAAAGTTGTGTTTACTTGTATTAAGATTTAATTGGTGAAGGATTCATCAAACAGATGTGTATCCAACCGGTTTGGTTAGCATAACTTCAGTGAAACAAGAGGCTATTTTCTTAACAAATTTTTCACTGTTTGACACTGCATCTTAAATGTGATTTATATGATTTGTTGTTTTTGTTTTGGTCTCGTGACCTTTACGAAACAAATATGCTGCGTGTCGCTCTTTTCCATGTTTAATTATGTTGTTTCTCTTGTAGGTGCTATACTTCACTTGTCGCTGTTGTCATTTTATTATTCCACTCTCCATCTTCGGATAATCGTTCGAAAGTATTACTTTCATTTGTGCGTAACACTGCCAAGTAAAATAAAACATTCATTATTAAAATAGCTGATATTACATATGATATAGCACATTATTTCATGCAAAAAACTGAATTCAATCTTTTAAAAAACAACTGAAGATTTTCAATTATAATACCTGTTTTGTACTGCTTTTATTATTTCATTATAAATATGAAGTGGTCATCGATAATCACTTTGTTTCCAAAGATTATACAGAGACTTAATTGTTAACGGAAGCAAAAACATTTAATTGGTGTTGCCCACAATTGACAAGGTGCATTATGAAATTGTTTTAATATTTTAATAACGAAGGATAACATGCTAATTAGGTTCCTCCACATCGTTTAACTTTTTTCTTAAGGTGCTTAAAATGTATAAACTCGATATTACCTTCTAAATTACCAATATTCTGTAGTTCGTCTTTAGAAAAATTTTCTGGAACTTTGCTGTTATGAAACCTTTTAGAAAGAAAAGGTAAACAGTTCTATGAATTTATACAGGCCGACTTTCTAACTTATGTATCGCATTTGGTACTCTTTATACTTCATAAAAATGTAGTTTTGGATGACTTCAGAAAGGGCATCAACATATATCAATATAGATGTTTATGATTGTTTAAGGGGTGAAAAACAATTAACACCTAGAAATGTCTCATGGGTACTAACGCTACACAACACTGTAGAGAAAAGCGAAGTGTCCAAAACACATGTGGAGAAAGCAGATAGGATTAAAATCTACTTACTCTATTGTTATCTTCATCTGTTGAAAAGTTCTTATGACAGCTTTGAATTGATCTTTTTCTGCTAAATTAACCCCGTGAAAGACAAGCCGTTCGTAGATGGTTGGTAAATTGCTCAATTGAACAATTGGGAAGTCTCCATGTATCTCCAAAGAACCAATCGTGATCTGTTGGTATAAAATAAAATTAAACAATGAATTTTTTTTTGTTTCGGCATTACGTTATTATATTAAAAAACAGTATTTTCGCCGTTCGAGTTGATTGTGATGTATTTTGAGGCACAAAAAAAAGAGTTTGTGAGGCTCAAATGCATTCCCATGCGGCAGATCTGACAACAGGGATACTTGGCGTGTGATGGGTTCGGAAAAAAAAACTTCGAATAAAACTGAAAGATATGTGATAACTATGTCTGCATTTGAACGCACACTCTTCAATATGAGAGGGAAAATGTTATGAAACTGCTTATCTTTAACGCGCTAAGCCTGTACATGTGAATATAGAAATGATAGATAGGTAGTATCGATCATAGCAAGATCTTCATGGTAACCCAGCATGTGTCCCTGCTGAGGGGAACATAATGAGGCTGATACGGCCAAGTTAACGCCATGTATGGCAACAGGGACGAGTTTCTTACATAGATATGCAACGATTTGACTGAGGACTTAAGCATATCGATCACACAATTTAAGAACTGGATAATTATATTTTATTTGAAACTTCTCTCTGAAAAGTTGTAAATTTCACTAATTTTGCTTGCTTTCTAATCCACATGGTTGTTTATTCTAACTATGAACAATAGTTGGTAACGATAAAGTTGCAACATATCTATCTCACAAGCAAGAGGAAACAGTGGTTCACATTTATAGCACACTATTCAGTGTACTTTGATATCTTTCTAATACAAATAAGACTCCTAAAACGTTTCTTTCATAAACAAATTGACAAATTTGACGTAGTTCGTTTTTTTATAACTACCAATCTATATATGGCGTTTGATTTTACTTTAATAATTTTTGTTTCAGAATTAATACCGTGTCACAGTGTATTAAATAATCTATTTCTTATCTGAAATAGTGTAGTTCGAAATTTTGGAATTTCAATCTGACAACCAAACAAAGTCACCAAAATGTAACAAAATGAAACTAATGCAAATTTGAATACTTCAGCGATATTAGAAATAGCAGCACAATTCACGAAACTCCGCCTACCTGTTTTAGAAATTTAAGTTCAACGCACCTTATGCCCTAATCTGCCACGTGAAAAAACTTCTGGTGATGGCTTGTTGATGTTCAAATATATCTCAAAGGGGAGGGAAACCCCATTCAACATACAATCCTACCCATACCGGCAGTCCGTGACTTTAGGTTATTACTTTATAATACAATGTATAATTCAGGATATATATCGCAAAAGTTATTCACAAGGATGCTTAAGTATAATCTATATAAATAAAACAATACTTGCATTTTCTCTTTTCATAAATATAATAATCCTTACCTTTGTCTCTTTACAACTCTTCAACAAGTGTAGAATTGCCTCCTGGTGATACTCATCTGGCATGTGCCTGAACAGTAACTTCTTCATGTGTAACATGTTAGCGTATTTCCTGTACTCCTCCTCATCATGTGTCCCTACTTCCAGCAAACATGCTAATAGATCAAAGTTACCAGATTTTACAAGAGTCTCCGTGCTTTGCGTCTTCTCTGTACTAAACCGGAACAAATGATCCGCCAGTGGTTTGTTATCTTCATTGCAGTTATTTAAGTAAATAGAGGCAAAGAACCTTGCAATTAATGGAGATCTAGAAAGATAATCACTCCATCCATCGGTAATTATATCTTCCATATGAGTTTTCCAAGCATTCGATATATCTTCTGAATGTTTGGCATTCAAGGGTCTTTCCTCAGGATCAACGTCTTTGCCTTTTTCTTCGTGTTGTTTTTTTTCCAAACGTACATGTTTTTGCTTCTCTTTGTCATTCTGTTTACTTTCTTTTAGTTGCCTAAATCTTTTGAAGAACAAATTTCTGTGTGACTCAGTAAACCCGACCACGTCTACCCTTGTGTAAGTTGTGTTCATAATTTTTACGTAATGGTCGAGTTTACGGGAAGTGACCCAAATGTTCATCTTGCTAAAGTCAGCAACATCACCCTCTAATACCTGCTTTATAGTTAATCTCCTCCCCTTGCCATCATTTGTTACAGTATTATGAAGCCTTGACCAATTGCTAATTCCATCTAACATCACAATGCTCTTTTTTCTTTGAAGTTCTAAAATAATTCTGTTAGCTTCTGCCGCAGACTTTTTGCGTCCCAAAAATGTCATGAGTTCCTCCAATATGCAAGCATCTTTTGGAACATTCTCAAGTTGAAAATAGATCAGAATATAATCTTTAAAAATTTCTCCTTTGCTCCATTTTCTTGACATATCCCGAAATAAATGTGATTTGCCAATACCAGGCTCGCCAACAAATAATACTCGGTTACCCTGGTCGCCCTTGGATAATGCAGCAATCAGTTCATCGGCATTATTCACACGTGATATTTCGTTGTTTGTGTATGTTATCGTGTACTGACAGTCACTACAATAACTGTTTATTGAAGAGATATCTGTCAATTCTTCCAACAACGTCTTCTGTTTAACTTCTTTCAACAGGGTTCCTATCGAGAAAGAATATGAGAAAGACGATTATTTCAAATGTTTATGTAATTTATTTCCATCAATTTATTTCCAAAAATTGGTTTTGAATTTACATTCAGCTGCTTCAATAATATCTAAAAGGTACAACTATTATTTACTGTCAACCCTTTCACAATTATGAAGAAAAAGCGAGGTTGTTATTTCTGTAATAACAATAGTCTCTTAAATGTCGACGTATGATGTAACATGTGATGCAAACAAAATTTTGCAAAAAGAGCATCCGTCACATTCACCTATCACTTGCAAAGTACGACAATAAGTTTTTTTTTGTTTACATTGTTCCAAAACGTTACGAAATATTCAACCATTTCCATACAATTGATCGTCAATCACCAAAGTTTCTCACATGTGAGAAAACACGCTATACTCTTACACTCCCTCTTACAGGACTACATTGATATATAAAAAATAACAACGTACACCTTACTTCACGTTACTAAAATGAGGGTTGTGCTCTTGGCCAAATATATAATTGTCGATATGTCCTGTTGTAAAAACATGCTACCTTGAAGGAAACTATATTGTCGAGCTTCATTGTAACCCCATGAAAGAGGGTACATTGAAAAAAGATCAAAACATGGTATTTGCTGAATTATCGAGTAACACTAATATGAATCATAACATAACTAATGTATCTTCTTGTCAAGATGATGTGTTGGACACTAAACTTGTTATCACGTCAAAAAACACGACATGTGTTAACTTGTCAAAACTGACATGGCACCTTAACACAATGTATCAATTAGTCGACATGCCGTGTCGCGTATACTAAGAAGGTAAATCTACAGCACTCTTTTTCCCTTCAGAGCCTCCATTAATAACCGTGTACATTGATGTCACTAAAATGAAGGAGAACTGCATGTTTTTTTCTTTGCAGATGCAATTAACAAAATTCAAAATGAATCTTCAAAGTATATACAACTTCATAAGGAAAACTAATTTACATATACCTTTCCATCCACCGTGGCGACGATGAAGCTTGTAGCAAAATACGGCGAGGCTAAGAGTTAATATCCCTGAAGCACACGTTAATATTACTAGCGTTGAAGAGCTGATCGGCTTTGTGTTGTCTTCATCGCAGCTCTCTGAAAAAGGATCCATGTTTTTGGTAAGTACATTGGACGAATCCCTTGAAAATAAATGACTACAAGTTTATTAACACCCCCAAATTTCATAAAGTCAACAAGTTATCTGGTTAGTACAACATTTGGTTTGTAAGTTCTCAGCTATGTATTGAACCCTTGCGACTACCTCACCTACAGTGTTCTACTCGGAAGTCAAGAAGGTACGTAAGTATCAACTCAGGGATGACGTGTACTCACGAATGTACCTACCTTGTCTATCGCACCGCTAGTTATGAATCTTTTCAGGATGAAAAGGTGTCAAGAAGAAGGACTTCATCCGAATAATATTTAATAAGTACGCTTTGCAGCTGCATGTCATCACTCAGATTGTTCTGACAAAATGCGCCATGTTTTAAAGAAATGTCACCTGTTTTGTGTACATGTTTCTTTGACATTAACATAAGTTTCACATAATTTCGCGTATAGACAAAATAACATAATACGGACCTCCTTTCAGGACATCTAAACCAATGTAACAAGTATACATATTTGTACAAATGGGGAAACGACAGCATAAACGAGTAAGTCATGCTAAATGAGCAATGCATCGCGTATTAAAGCGTGCACCGTGTACGGCATATCTTCTTACAATTTCGAGTGGGTATATCCACCCTACAAGGTATTGAAAGGCTGTCCCGGTTTTATTATGCAAAATATGTGTTGTGTTGACAAGTGGGTCAAGGTAATCATATCTCGTCTTTCACTACATAGAATTAGATATGAACTCTCAATAGCTGTGTTTATGTAAGATGTAGTGTGTAATTTGAATTTTGAAAGAAGCTTTCCAATTGACATATTTGATATAGTTAGTTCGATTCTCTCGTAAACGTAATAAAGGTTGGTTAACTTACTATGAAAAAGTTAAGCCCATCCCAAAGTTCCCATCCATCACCATATTCTATAGGTTTAGTCGTTAGAATGATTTAGAGAGTTATGCGGCATCGATATATATCCATTTTAAACAATTTTTTGATAAAGCTTTTGCATAGCGTTTATAGCCGATACCAAACAGCTGTCATTCTTGGCGACTGCAGTACGTTTCCCTTGATTTAAGAGTAGTTACTGTTAACAAATTTTCATGTTTGAAATGGAAACACGTTTTTTTTCTTCAAACTAATCAGTTTTATCGTAAAGTCTCAATCATTTTATTAATGAAAAACCGCAAACAACATTCATTCTTACCGGACCGTACTTGAACTGTTGTATTTCCAATTGTCAATAGTTTGTGGTCGTAGAAAACAGAACAATTAAAGGTAATATATTCTGCACATGTTAATTCGAAGAGAATAGTAGTAGATATTTCCCAGGTATCCGTTGTAAGAGTCTTGATCGCTGATGATGCCGTCTCGGTGTAGTTAATATTATCTCCTTCGACATTCCAATACAAAGTAACATTCGGGCGTACCTGTTCTATATAACAAGTTAAAGTGGTTGGGACCTTTGATTTAATTGTTACGGTACATTCATCGCAGCTACGGCAAGACTGAACGATAGCGCATGGAGGCGTCGGTGTAACTTTAATAAAATAAATATGAAACATAGAATGATTATTCTTAGTGGGTTGTGCAGCTAGATTTAATTAAAATAAATACTTCTAATAATCACAATGAATGTGGGGGAACAGCGTAAATCTAACTTTAAAGGAAGATATTGTTAAAGGCCACGTTATGTCATCAGACCTCGATCTCAACTTCTTAAAGTTCAGTTTTAACGTGAATGAAGTTATGTAAAGACTAGTTACTTCAAAATTATATAAGCGCCTAAATCTTAATTCTCAAAGTATAAAAAGGACTTAAAGATCAAACAACATTTTTACGACGAACATAATAATTGTAATACATTTCCACTTGACTAATGTAACATTGAAATTAAGGAAATAAGGTTATTGTCATCATGCAGACTCCAAATAACAAGTCTAAGAACATACTCACCTGTTATTAAAACTGAAATAGACCGTCTCCATATTGTGCCATTCTCAAAAATTACAGCAAATGTATATATGGCCTCGTGTTCCAGCTTAGCATTGATAATTTTCATGTTTCCTTCAGAGGTGATGTCATAATGGTCATCGTCATATTTCTCCCCACCTTTTACACCATTCTCTAATCTAAGGATTGGTTGAGTGTGGGATGCTGAACCCTTGTACCAATAGTATTTTTGCACGTTACCGACAATCATGCAGTATATGGTTTCTGTATCCATTCTTTCGACGCTCTGCCTCAAAGGACAATTTTGGCCAAAACCTGTAGGTAAAGTAATGAGATCATTTTAAAATTATCTAGTGGGTTTAAACAATGTTGCTTATAGCAGTAGGAATGAAAAAACTTAACTTCCATGGACATACTAACGATCAATTAAGTATCTTCTACTTACCGTTTGTGCATTAAGATGTGATTCAGTTCAGAATAAACACATATCTACTCATTTCAAGCAGAGTAACAGTTGTATAAAGGTCATATGTCTGCTATTGGGGTTTCATGAAATAAATTTTTACATAAGATATTACTATTTACAACACTTAAAATGTTTCCTACATGTTTAATATGCTTAAAACTTTCCACTAGCACGTATTATTATTATTTAGTAAAAATACTGTGGGCCACTTCCTTCCGTATGGTCATGGAAAAGTGATGAATGCATATTTGACAAAGATTAAGGAATAAATTACTGTCGCCAATGTTTCTGATATCTCGCGAATATTAAGTTGTCACGAAGGAAGCAACGCATTGGAAGTCTGTCATATGTATAGCATAAGAATTTAGAGTGCAAAGGTTATAACAGCCACACTTTGACGTCTACATGTGTTTGATGTAACTGTGTACTAACATTGTGTATTTGTACATAAATTTATTGTTTCTTTTACACCTGTAGTGATATAGCTATATGTGTCTATACGTCGAAGTAATGTCAAACCATAACAACGTCCCTCAATTGTAATCATTCTATGAAATCACATGAGCTTAACACACATAGGGTTAGACTACAGTTCAATCTTCTATAATTACACAATTGATAATTAGTCATCAAATGTAAATTGTAGTACCAGTAAACATCATAAAAGTGAACAATTTCCCTAATACATACTACGAAATGAAGAGTTCCGTTAATGGGCGGGTTCAATTACAGGCACTCAACGGGCTTATCATGTAATGTACAATGTTGCATCTTCATTACCTTGCTCCAGAAGGATGAATAACACGAAAACTGACCAAACCATTATAAAGACGAAGTGTCAGATGATGTCTGAAATAGGAAATAACAATATGTTAGCCATAATAAATATATGAAATGACAAGGTTATTTCAGCCATTTGGTAAAACGTGTTTCCACGTTGATTTGAATCAGTATACAGAATCCAGTGACGTGTGGTCTACAGCAGTGGTAATATGGGAGATTATGGCAGCAGGTAAGAAAGAATTACAAGTCGAAACAACTCTAAAATAATAATAATAATTCAAAAACATTGTTTGGTTGGTCTAATATTTATATTATCAGTAAATTGAAATAAATATATTAACTTTCAAGTCAGCCTCAAGATACATTTTCTACAAAGATACTTCAATCATATAGGATTCGCAATATATGCAATTATTTTAATTTTCAGTGATACTGATTGATAAGAAAAGAAATTAAGAGCAAAAGTAATGAGCTATCAAATAAAATAAAAAAAACGCTTAGTAGACCCACATAGTAAATCTATTGCACTAACGAACCGATCATATATGGTAAACTGTGTTATAATATTAACCAATTCAGTGCATTCTACTTATATATTACATGTTGTACATATAAATATTATGAATGTTTCCACCTTTATTAGGAAACCCACCATTTCCAGTCGACCAGGAAGTTAGATTTAACAAGGAAACGGTCACACCATTAGTACCCTGGCCGGAGAAGTACTTACAGATAAAGTTAAGACCCAATCTTGAAACTTGTCAAATTATCGCTTTCCAAAATACTTGATTGCAACAGGACGTGCAATGTATCATTTGAAACAAATATTGGCATATTGTGTATTGCAGCTGTATATAAAATCACGATGACTGTGTTAATGCGAGCACGCGTATAACCTACTGAGCTGAATATATTCATTAATTTGACTTTATTATACATCGAAGATAATACATTTACTTTGAGTAGTGCTTTCATTTTGCGAGTTATCCTAGTTTTTAGTAGTGCATGGGAGCTGCCATTTCGTAAACCAGTGATGTCATATACCACTAGATCTGATATATCTTACTTTCTTTCATATTTCAAAGGAAACTGTTATGACATTTTAATTCTCATTTCATTCAATTATTTGTTTATTCACAACTTTACAAGAGAGACAAAAAGTATATATATAAATCGATTACAAGCTGTGAAAGTAAGTGCATTAAAAACCATGGTGGACTTAAAAAAAAATAACGTAGTCCCTTGTGCGAAAAGAAACATAAAAAGTACTACATTTAAAAATAACCGACCTTTCCCCACTAATACTAATCTCACACCGGTCCCAAAACTAAGTTTTGTTCATGCAGTTTGTCATGAGCAACTATCAGTAACAACAGTATCGGTAACAACAAATAAATTCAAGAATGTAGCAGCACTTTGACGTAAACAGTTCCTAATAAATTTACTTTAATATGTCATGGTATTTAACTTATTACATTGTCTTGTACAATGGTAATGACAACTAGAAAATGAAGCAAACAATTGTTGAAAGAGTAAGTAACTAAGTTATGACACGATCAAAAACCAAAAGTTGTCATGATACCAATGCCTGAATTGTATCATATTAAGAGGCTCAATATGTTACATTAAGTATTTAAAAACCCAACTCAATTTTAGAAAATAAACAATGTAATAAGCCAAGAATAACGTAAGCACTTGAGGACATGTGGCTCGGTGATGTCATACTTTGCTTGATCAACCCTTCTGTATACTGTGTGATAGAACATTCAATTTCTGTGACATATATCTAATGGAGCAAGTTCTTCTTAGCTGCCTGTGGAAGGTGATAGGCACAGTTTATCCCTAACACCTATACTAATAACAATTGTTGCGTTGGTGTGTCCACTTATTTATTTGCCATTTGGTATTTGAAATCATAGATTTACTTTAACAAATAATAGCGTAAAGTCAACTCTTGAGAATACCTAGCCGAAAAAATGATACCGGAAATATAAATTAAGCAATGCGTTGATTCGTTTTACATGAAGAATTAAAACTAGATTACAATGTCTGATTCAGTTATTGGATATTTCTCCATTATATTTAGAAATAAAATCTTGTTTGATTGCTGGAATCATAACTCTTCTCTCCGACCTTCTATTCATCATTTGAGGGAGACGTTCGTTGCTGTAAGTACCCCAGTAGTACCCCATTACTCATCTTTAGAATAGTTATGACAAAACAGGTAATATATTTGGTTCATGGCGTTTTGAGGTTTTTTAGTATATTGATTTGAGTGTTCAGCATTCAGTTCAGGTATGTATACCTGAACTTTGACAAGGAGTTACTCACTGCAATGTTACAATATGTCATATACTGGATGTGTTGTAAGGAAATGTTAAAGTACTAAATTAAAATGCAAATCTTCAACTTTACTTCACGAGCGGTTCCTCCTTTTTTTAACTGGTTCTCGGACCTTTATGCGTGCCAAATAAACTATCAGCCACGGTCCTTGTGTTAGTGTGAGTGTATTATGTCTTACAAGTTCTTTATAACGTACTTTGAGAGACGTGTTCCTATGCATCTTGTTTGCAAATATCTGACAATGATCTCCTAATAACCACATTGTGAGTCATAGAAACCGTTTTGTTTACATTTTGTATCATACCAATCAGAACAACTCATGTACCTTTGAGATATATTGTATATATAGCATTATAAATACTATGAATATGTTGCCAGCAACCCAAAAAAAAAAACACATATATATTTTCTGTTAACAGATATTTGAGAAATTAATCGCGGACAGTTCTTACGAGATACCAATACCTACGACGTATTTACCTATGAGAGCCCCTCGTACCGCTCAACCTACCTATGCAGAACACATATACCATGCTGGAGTGTGAATTGCAGTAAACTAGGCTTTGTAGATCATTGGTGAGCGTTACTATACCCAAACAGCCCCGAAACCTGTTAGAGTTACTTGCTCGGAAGATTAATGTACTGGGAAGTAGACCCAGGTGTACCTGGTTCTGTCATACATTTCATGTTACCTTGACCACCTCGGATGCTTTTTGCTACATATGAAGACATCTTTCGTGCAGTACAGTTGAATGGGGGTGTTGTTTCATAACAACTTCCTGGTTGAATTACATGCAAAGATGTCCTCACTGTTATCAACATAAGCGTAACAATGACAGACATTTGTCATGTCATGCTTTATATGTGTTGAGTAACACGGAAAAATAATTATTAATTCATACTAGTATGACATTTTAATAAACATGGAACTATTTGTACCTAAACATTAACAATGTCTACGTTATTCCTACTAGATTTGCGACAACTAGCTGTTGAAGTGAATTATATCAAGTCAGTGTGATTAGCTAATCTTTCTCATAGGAATGATGAGATATTGCAGTTCATTCGCCAGTTGGGTCATTTACAGCTATGTCGGTTGCCACCTGACAACCTGCTTTCGGGGTCAAACATGGTTGGGCTCTGGAATTCAATGACTAAAGGGAGGGGTCAAACGTGTCCGTGTGTATATGTTTGGTGGGCGTGTGTAAGTGTGTCAGCAAGCAGTATAATGGAAGACTATATCTCCAGAAGAACACAATAAATGTATTTTATACTTGGTATGCTTTTATCAGTCAGAGGTAGTATATGATCATGGTTGTTTTTGGTGGAGGTCGTATATTTAATGCATTTCTAACTGTTATAGCATTGTCCCATGTGGTATAATACATCATGGTTGTAGTGTGCAAGTACATATTACCCCAGCATCATAACATTGATTATTGAGGATGGTTTCAACAGATAGAAATCAGTGAAATATAACTTGTGATATAAATATTAATAGGCTAACAGCTAATGTTGGTAATTTGTAAAAGTATGGTGTATGGTGCCTGACCCTACCCCTTCATCGGTAGACTATCTATAGGAAATGGAAGTAACACAGCATGTGTCACTGATTACCGCTCTGTACTAGTAGCATAGACTAACCTTAAGGTCCTCAAATAGTCCATGACGATCTCCTCTTCCCATATCATCAACCACCATATAGTCCGTGGATGGAATACATGTCACCAAACTTGAGTATTATTTCATTCCTCATTGTTGTCCCAAGTGCTGTAAGAGGGTTACACTAACTTCCTCACTTAGTAAAAAAGTATATGTTGCCATAATTTTCATATCTGTAATTATTAAAATAAATTATTTGGTATTCGTAATTTGCTCAGTGAACACTTCAAACGGTACCTTACTGCAGCCTTTACAATAGTTACAGTCCCCCTAAGTGTTGTTTACATATTGTATATCCTAATAGTCATATGCAGGTATGTGGAAAAGGAAATACTTCATAGTCCTGAATATCTCAGAAACATGAACCAGATACAAAAAATAGCATAATTTGAAAGTAAATGTACATTTCCTTTAATATATGGTTTTCAGCGCATACTAGAATATTGTACCAAATACCATAGAACTGTATTATTATTATTTAAGGGCATGTTCATGTTTTTTTTTTTACTATTTAAGTTGATATTTTGGAGAACATTTAAAATTACACAAGCGGGTTAAAATGACTCGGATTAAGATGAATTCAGACTTGAGCCAGAGTCCAGTCAAGTCTGTTCTAATGTACTATGATGATCACTTATCGATAAAAAAATGTTTTCTTTATAATCATACTCAATATTATTTGTCATTTACAATTTGCTGCAGTAATATCAGCTATTCAAGACAAATCTGTATTGCAGTCATGTATATACAGATGTTGAATTTTCTATAGGCCTTTACACCAAATGTCCTTGTGATTGTCCATCTGGGGAAAATCGTACCTCTGCCGCTGGACACGATCAGTGACTTATGATATAACACCGGAACAAATTCCACAAGGATGAATATTTTGCTTTGCACCCTTGGCATAACATATATCACTCATGCGAAGTTATTTGACTACCCCTCCCATTTAACAATACATTTGGGGAAAACTATATGTTATTAGCATTGTTTGGTCCCTCACACTTTGAAAGTATGTTATCAGAAGCGAAAAGGTGCCGTCCAACATTTCAATAGCCCCCCCCCCACACACACACATCAGCGCGCCCAAATTTACAGTACTCACTGATTCAGTATTGAGATCCCCATTCTCACATACGTACAGCAATGTGTCCACAAAATGCGGTCCACAGTGGAGTAGTACCGTAAACAATCTAGGGCGCACCTACTACCTCCACGTTTTTGTTTTCGGATGATTCTCTCATCAGAGACGAACTCTTATCAGGTTAGGCACCCCATCCTATCCCTACCCCAGACGCGTTCCCTTCGACACCATTCCAGGTTTTCAGGGGCCAGTAGCCTCCACTCTGGGGCAAACTATTTCAACAGAAGAACCAATAAAAATCAGTGACATATAGATAAAAACGTCACAAAATGGAAGCTTAGGCGCCGTACGGTCCATCACCCGAATCACGTATTCGACACAGTAACTACTGCGTAAACTGATAAAATAGATCAACTTACGGGACATCACTTTTGTAATTCATGGAACCTTTGTGTGCATTAAGGGACCAAACTCAGTGACCTGTTACTTTTAAGAAGTTACGTGAAGTTTTGTTTTTATGAGTAAAAAGCAGACATCGTGGACTACCACTGCAGCCGATTTGTAGTATGTTTAGTTTGAGAGAGGGGTTTGAATGTAACATTAAGCATATTGCCATAAATGCCTAGACCCAAGCTTTGGAAGTGGTCGTTTGGACATATTTGAGTCGCCGTCATTTCTTGTATGTAATAGGTATGACTTGAAATGTCTTATCATGATTAAAGATACGCTTAGATGTTATCACTGCAATTTGCAAGAATAACGCTTTCGCGAACATGATATAGTAACACAGTATAATAGCACGTTTCCCTAAATTTGAGAAACACACTGGGTTGAGGGGCAAATTTAAAGAAAACATTACTCTAAAAATAAAGATGCTATCATAGTACAAGTATTTTTTTTAATAGAAAAACACCGCTATCGCCCTAAATGTTACTTTTTGATATGTTACCCGAAGTTTTGTACCAAAGAGTTCATTCACATAGGGCGACATGTATATGTGTAATTGATCAATTAGTTAATTCAATTATTTGGTATGAATTTTGCAAAGGGATTTGTACATAAAGCACGCATACTGAATTCCCAACAATGGTCTAGTGTGGCAAAATAACATTAAATCGACAATGTCGCCCGAAGTGTTATTTTATGCCATACCGCCTCAAATTGTGTGTAAAGAGTTAAATTCACTTATGGCGACATGTAATTATTTTGTTAATTAAATTCATTTGTTTATGTTATTTTTAAAAGGATTTTTAATTGATCAATTAGTTAATTCAATTATTTGGTATGAATTTTGCAAAGGGATTTGTACATAAAGCACGCATACTGAATTCCCAACAATGGTCTAGTGTGGCAAAATAACATTAAATCGACAATGTCGCCCGAAGTGTTATTTTATGCCATACCGCCTCAAATTGTGTGTAAAGAGTTAAATTCACTTATGGCGACATGTAATTATTTTGTTAATTAAATTCATTTGTTTATGTTATTTTTAAAAGGATTTTTATTAAAAGCACCCGTACTGGAATTTACATTAAATCGCCAATGTCGCCCTAAATGTTTTTTTTTTTCTTTTTTAAACTGTATATCCCAATGGTATAATGCAAAATATGAATCACCAAGAGCGTTGCGTTGCCAAGACATAGTACAGTTATGCATGCAAGATTAATATATTGTCATTGCAATGCTCGGGACTTGCTCTACTTGAACTTTGGATTCAAAGCTGAATATAAAGCTTGTTGGGTGGTAAACTTATATTAGCAAATACCATGTGGAACACATTGTGGGCTAGAAGTAACCCCAAAATAACCTTTTTTTAAGAGTTAAATAATCATATATAAACGGTTTTAGGACAAAGAAGGTATTACGTATTACTTGAAACCTAGCTTTTGTTTTAATAATAAGTGTCGTTGTTATCAGTTTATTTGGGTACTTCACATTTGATACTGAAATGACAGATCAAGATTTCATATGATATGCGTCATTCATCGATTGGTCAACCACTGTGCGTCATGTTCGTGGCCACAGTTCATTGATGAACATATTTATGAATAGAATGGGAAACGATTTCATCGACACCTGGCTAGATTAGATTACGTGCGAAGAAATCATTACTCTGTTCAAGACAGTAACTCGAATGCACCAAATTAGGAAAAAACATTTGCAGTGTCAGTGTAAGCAGTATGATGCTTCTTTCATTTAAAGCGACTGGCCATGTTTTCAGTTCAAGATCTTCGATCTATAAAATGAAGTCAGCATTTGAAAATGTTCCAACGTGCGCAACTTTCTTGACAAACGACAACAGTTCTGTTTTTAGCCGGAATTTATATTGTAGACTTCATTTCATTTATGTACTTGTTTTATCACAACTTTCAGGTGATAATTTTAAGCTTATATCAAGCAACAAAAATACAAAGAGTTGTAAAAGGAAGTGCTCTAAAAAACCTCCCGACCCCTGCCTGACTTTCTCATCTTTCCCTATTCATAACTCCCAGCTATAACCCACCCGCTCATTCAAAACCTTCCATCCCTACTCCCACCCAAAATTCGGTTGAAACCTTTGACTTGCAACAATACAGTCGTTTAGTTTTTATTCTCGCGTAGCAGCGAAGTTGGCTAAATTGATCATAATTTATGTGTATTGCGTCACTTTGTACAGTAGTGTGCTATCGATGGAAAACAACTTTCTCTCTCCAGACCCTCTCAATATGTATTTGGGAGTCAGTAAATTATTGTTATTTCCATTCGTGTGAATCGACAAGTGTATTCATTTCCCATCAAAACTACGTTTGAATACATTTACCAATGAACGATTATGCTTTTACAGTCTGAAAAGAGTTTGTCAGTCTTGGATAAAATGAAAGCAATACTTGAAAGTAATGTGCTTAGCCGACAAATCTTGAAGCGACTGATATAAGAGGCTTAGTCGTGGAGGAGTAGTACGCGACACTATGACTTTTGCAGTTGCAAGTGGTGAAGGGAGTTCTGAAATGCCGTGGCATTGAATACGCCATCTCATAGCACCATAAAAATATTAATTTATAACGTATGTTATTACTAGCCATGTGAGATGGCGTACTCCACATAGAGTTTATATCAATCGGCTGGGGATTTTCAGAGAAGAACTGCCGAACAGCATCAGGAGAATATCCTTTTGAGATGTTATCAAACAAAATGTGTCTTTTCTTATGACAAGTACACATGAAGACAAATGTAATAGGGTCACTTGAGGGAATGTTTGAATTATTTCGGCCCCCCAGGTTCACTTTAAAAAAAAATGTTTAAAACTAAGTAAAGAGGTTTGTTTACAAGTGGCGGAAAACAATCAGGATCTCATAGCGAAATATAAAACGAAAATGCGATGAATGATCAACTTGTCAGCTACACAGTGATTGGTAGGGTCAGCTAGAGAGGACTTAAGATGACTAAGAATCTGTATTACTTTGACGATATAAATCAATGAAACAGTTATATCAATGTGTCAGATGCGGGTCATTTCCTATCATGGTTTATTCATTTGCCAATAAAATGTCAATGATATAAAGACGGGCAGCTACAATGGTCCAATAGTTCGTTGTTTGTTTCACCCCTAACACCTTCCTGTTTGAAATAGTCTTGAAGGATTTTATTTTTCCAAACAAGTAGAATAAAGACAGAATTACAGCAATGTGTTACAAAGCGTGATAATGCCCACAGTTGTTGATACATTGTAAGCATTTGGTTGTGTAATTCAAAAGGGCAGCAGGTCATTTCATCGGTATTATGAACAATTTTAAGTTGAAAAACTAAGCTAGTGAATACAAAACATTGCTTGGGTATTAGCGACATTTGTCCACACTTCCACATATCACGTTTAATAAACATTACTCTACTACGGTTTATGTTAAGGAGTAATTTTCGCAGAAAATTATGAATTAATAAAATCCCACTTCAACATCTGCTGTGTAGATTATGTATCATATATAACGACCTTTATCTAGGTTTAACCATGGGCTCTCCATATGCTATCGTCATCCATTAATTATGATGTGAGTATACTATACCCGTTTGTGTACGTTACCCAGGCACGTGGTAAATCTATGACAAGGGACTGGTAACGTGTACGCTTAATTTAACTGAAGTCAATACTGCGTTAGCCTAGTCGTCAGTCGTCAAACAAGAAATATAGCTATAGTTTATGATACCTCACTAGTTTTAAAAAGCAACCCAACTCCTTTTTTTTTAGAAAGCGTTGGGTGTTTAATGGATTCTATGACTATATGCTAACTGGCAAATGTTTCCATGACAGAATTGTTTAATCCTAAGTCTTATCATCTTTAACTCAATTCACATAAGTAGCACTAAAAAAAGCGGTTTGAATTTTCACTTCTAAAGCAGCAGTGCAGTTGACTGAGTTATAACTAAACAGGCATCACACGGAAATATCATTGTGGAGATAATATAATGCATATTAGTTACATTCAACTCCTCCCTAACCAAACGAGCGATTCATATGATTTATACCATGAAGAAAGATTGATGAGTAGCCCAATGGCACGAAAATTATTGTATGTTCTCACAGGCAATTATATAGAATACGTGCTAAAGAAAAGCTAAGAACCTCATGTAATAGTCTAAATTCGAAATGCATTGTGCTGGAATTCAACCCGAATCCTCGACTTTTGACTTTCTGCACCCCTGCCTCCCAAGGAAAGCACTTCATAATTTTAATATTAATACAATTCAGGGGTCATTCATTCCAATTATCTTCTTGTAGGTTAATTACCTCCCTCGATAAGAGATTAATTTTACATTGAACTTAACACATAGGGCTTTTATATGAATATATTATTTGTAAATGAGATTTGTGCTAATAACGGTCAAAGTATTACCGGTGTTCAACAGAACAGAAAGAAAGACAAATAAAAATAAATAATAATTTTTATTTTTACAAATTTAATTTCTTGGTATTAGCTGATTGAAGGCATGATTTATGCCACTTTGTCGTCTATCGTTTATCCAGCCGTTTTTCATCCTTTATCAGTAATATTTTTTATATATAGCTATTGAGATTGTTATTTTAAGAAATTGCTGGGCACCAACTGAGTAAGTGCGATCAATCGAAAGTACTGACTGTCTATATGTGTATCTCAATGTATTTTAAGTTTGTTTGAGTTTCAGTTAGCCCCTAAAAATATCCAACTATGAACGTAACATCAAAACTTCTAACATTTACACATATATGATAAACGTTAGCTAAAATCTAAAACTGAATTTATAGTTTGGCTACAATTTCACACAAAAGAATATGGAAAGTCCATGTCCATGACCCCAGTGACTCTCCAGCACAAGCAGAAGTCATACAGGTAAAACCCCTTACAAACAATGTGAATAGCAAGAAGGCTACCAATTGTTAAATCACTCACGTTTGTTGATTGAATTACTAATTGATGCTTTCGATAATATTAAAATGGTTGATTGCAGTAGCTGTATTGAAAAAAACATACGATGTAGGTACAATAAGAACAAACAATATATGGAGTTGAATTTCTTATCTCTAATGCTTGTTATATGACAACAATGATGTCACGACTAACTTGTTTGCAATTTTCCAAGTTTGACAATTATTGTATATCCTACCAACTCCTTTCTATCCGATTTTCCTCCCAAGATTTATTTAGCTGATATGTATCGAGTGGTAATTCCCGACTATATGTTATTTTCCAGTTGCATGCACAGATTCCTATAATATCTTAATATCTTGAGATAATAGAGGTGGTACTTCGTTGCTAGGCAACATGGCTAATTGTCCCTTTAGGGAAGCTGACACCGTAAACTTTGAACAATAAATAATTAGTCCTTTGGATATGTTGTTGAAGGCTAACCTACAATTACTCTAGCCAAGGAGCTACCAACATTAAACCTGTATAACTATATGTCAATGATCTGTTTATGCTATGCTAGGCTTAGGTAATGGATGGGCTTACAGAAAATACTCAATGAGGAAATTGGTGCACTGTAAACATTAGTTAGTCACGAATGGCAAAATTCTAGTCACAGTGACTAGATTTAGCTAGTCATTACCAATTCGTTAGTTGCAGACCAATTTGCATGGTCGCTCGACTAACATAAATTAGTCACATAAATTTGTACGAACTTTGTTGACAATCACTATGCATGTCATGTATGTAAGCGTGACGAGAATGTTCTAGTCTTCTGTTTGTTTACTTTCTATAGCTTTCAGCTTTGACCAATGACGTCATTATTTTTACCCAATCATCGTACCGTAGAATACCGTCTGCTCAGCTGATCAGAGATCAAAAATTCAGACGACGGCCGCCGATTATATGTATACTGTATACACGTACGTACGTACGTACGTGGTACGTGGTACATTGCGTAACTGCAGATAGAAAAGTGCTATCAGCAAATAAGAAGATTCTTAACCACTTAACCAAATTTCAGAAGCATTTTCAAAATGTCGTCAGTTCGGTAAGTTCAATCACAACTGAAATTTTATTAAATAATAATTGACATAATGTTCAAGGAAGGTTTGAATATCCGCGATATGTTTTGCTGGAAAGTATTTATTAATTAATAACGTTAGGCCTCAGTAAGCATAACTGTTGCCAACGCTAGGCCGAAACTAGGAGTTAAGTCTATAGTAGCAGTAATACACACTTATACGACAATTATGATATAAATGTGTATGATTAGCTAGTATACTATATTCTATAATGTTGCGAAAGCCTGTGGTGTAGGCTAGCCTACGTCAAGTTTCTAGACACTTCGTGGACACGCCACCCCAGCCTGCATTTCGTGCACTCTGAACTGAAGAACTTCGTCGTGGAATTTACTTTAGGTCTTAGGCCTAGAAGGTACTTTAAATTCTTGGCGTACCTTCGGTGTGAGTATAAAATGAAATGCAGCCTGGACACCAACTAGTCCACTACCAACTCAGACTCGTCCACACGCCAACTACTAGTCAACTCTCCCTGTTGGTGTCAGGTCCACTAGCTACCAACTCGATCACTAACAACTCATTCACTACCATTATACCAAGTAGTTCACTCCCCTATTCGTTAACTCGCCAACCCGTGCTCTACATATGCATACCTATTATCAGCAAACTCCAACCAATAACACTAAAAAGCTTCTTGTTGTAAATTGTACAGTATGCAGTATATACAGTAGTAAGGCCCTAACTTGTCCCCATGTGCGTTTCACTTACCATATATATATTTCATCACAAGGGCAGTTCTGACATATCTTTTCCCCCATAGAGGCTAGGAGGCCTATATCATTTTCTTACATTGAAACATTTGCTGTACAGTGATGGGGGGGGGGGGGACTAACATAGCATATATGTTGTGATCCCTTACCTAAGAACATTTCTTATATCGGTCACCCCACCAAAAGAAAATACCCCACATCTAAAAAATTATTAATTAATAATCAATAATAAAAAATCAATAATAAGCATAGCCAGGACTGAACTTTAGGGGGCATGACATCCAACTGTGGGCATTCAAATATTGTAGGCGAGTTGGTAGTAGACGAGTTGACATAGTGACTAGAGACTCTTTTGGATGAATTGTATCAATTAAATGCAAAATCATGTCATGATATTTAGAAACAACTGACCTAGCCTATGTTACCGATCGGATCTTAAAATTTGGGATCTAGCTTATTCCTATTTTCCAGTACCATATTGGTCAGAAAATAATGTTTGGCACAGGTGTAGGCCATAATTGGTATTGATTGAATATTTTCTATTAGGATAATTGAGAAATATAAGAAAGTTCAACCAGACTTGACAAGTTTGTGTTGTTATGGGATAACTAACAGTACGGTACATGTGTTCCAAGTCCTTTTTTCACGAGGATTAACAATGAAGTCTGGTGAGTTTTGGTGACCAGCCAATACATGCAGTTGTTGAGTTCACAAAGAATGACCAAAATTAATAGTTAATAAAGATGCTCAAAAGTAACAGTTTTTATCATTTTGAGAAACTCACAGAATGATACAGCAATTTCATGCAGTTTACTTTTTCATGCATTTATGTGTTATTAAAATTTGTTACAGTTATTTTCCATTTGTCTCATGCAGATATACCATTTCATTGAACAGGGAGATTGCCATATCAGCTTCTCAATTGTGCTAGAGATTATATTACATGCCTATGTTCATTTTCATTTAACACCAAAATTTCCTGTCCATTTTCATGATATATTTTACAAATGAATGTAAAAAAGAAATGAAGGAATTGGTAACATATTTTTGAGCAGAATTTATTGAACATCTAGCTGCCACTACCACAATGCTAACTTCGGTCATCTATCTTTTACAACCTTGGGCGAAATAGTTAATAGCAAAATTTTCAAACGTATTAACAATATAGTTGACATTTCAAACTTCAACACTATGGTAAATTTCCCATGTTGTCAGTGCCAGTTCACCACACAAAGCTTTTTAAAGTTATTACGACATTATAGATACATGCATAAAAGTCCAGACAGTAAAATCACTTGTAACATAAACAGTTGTCATCGTACTTTCAGTTCAACAAGGAGCTTTCAAAGACATATCAGACAAAAGCATTCTCTATTTTGGGCCCAATATGGTAGACAAAGAAATGATGCAAATATTAATGTCAACAATGATGATGAACAGATTGATGACTTTGAACAAGAAGAACATCCAAATCCTGTTGGCCAGTTGAATAATCCTAATCTTGTTGCAGTTGAAAGTAGCACAGAAGAGCAAGTTGCAGCATTTCTTATTGGTTTGCGAGAAAACTTTAAAGTTTGCCATGAAGCTTGTAACTTTGTTGCCACTGAGATGCAAAATCTGCTTCTCGAGTTCAGTGCCGATATGCAAATGAAAGTTAACTCTGCACTTCAAAATGAAAATATTGATCCTACTCTGATGGATCATTACAACATATTTGGGGAAAGCTCCCTTTGGAGGTCATTGGATCATTTCAGTGATGCAAGGCATGTAAATTCTTTCTGTGCACAAACTTTGGATTTTGTTGAACCAGTTGAATACCTATTGGGAGTTGGAGCAAATGGCAAAGAAAAAACTTTTCAATATATTGATATATTGGAAACGATCAAGTTATTGCTCAAACAGGATGACATTTTTGCTGAGGTGGTAAATGGACATCTAAGTCCTGACAGCTCCCTACAGGACTATTGCGATGGGGCTCTTTGTAAAAATAACCCATTATTGGCTGAATCACAAAATATTCAAATTCAACTGTATCATGACGACTTTTGTGTGGCTAATCCACTTGGAAATAAAGTAAAAAATCTGAAGTTTTCAGCATTCTATTTTCTCATTGGTAACATAAGCCCAAAGTTGAGATCAAAATTGCATGTTATTCAACTGTCTTTGCTGTGTCAAACTGAATGTGTTAAAGAATTTGGACTTCACAAAGTGTTAGCCCCTCTGGTAGCAGACCTCAAAAAATTGGAAAGAGATGGCATTATTGTTGAGAAAGATGGTGCTGAACATAATATCAAGGGTACTCTTTCCATGATTGTAGCAGACAATTTGGCTGCACATACTGTTGGTGGCTTTCAAGAGAGTTTCAACACCTTTCGTCCCTGTAGGTTCTGCCTTGTAACAAGAGGGGAAATAAAGGAACACATGAATGCAAATTCAGTTACGAAAAGGACAAGTGCATCATATGACCAACAAGCCAGGATGGCAGAAAACATTCCAGAAATTGCTGGGATGTATGGTCTTAAGAAATCATCCATTTTTAATGTGTTGCAGTATTTCCATGTAGTTAATGGGTTACCTTCAGATATTGCACATGACTTATTTGAAGGCATTGTACCTTGTGTATTGGAAAAAGTAATTTTGCATTGTGTTCAAGAAAATTTATTTTCTCTTGAACAACTCAACACAGAAATTGACATCTTCCCATATGAAGGCACAGACAAGGTTAATAAGCCTACAAAGATGAAAACTAATGTTCACAGGTTCAAAGTGAAACAAAATGCCATTCAAACATGGTGTCTTTTAAGGCTTCTTCCATTGATGGTTGGTAAGCATGTGCCAGTTGGTGACAACATTTGGAAGTTGTTACAGCTGATTGCTGACGTTGTGGAGTTAGTTGTGGCTCCACACACAAATGTTGTCCTAAGTGAATTTTTAGCTGATTTAATAGAGTCATTCTTAATTTATTATTTTGTGTTATTTCCGAATGACTCTATGACTCCCAAGTTCCACTACATGATCCATTATCCCCATCAGATGCTGCAGTTTGGTCCATTAGTGCATTGCTGGACATTACGATTTGAAGGGAAACATCTGTATTTTAAGGAATTGTCACATAGAACAAAGAATAGAAGGAATATTTGCAAAACACTGGCAAACAGGCATGAATATTATCAGTCTTGGTTTCGAACTAAAAGAAATTTTCTTTCAAAGGGACATGTTGAACATTCTTTTGGCAACTTGTATCCTATCAGGTTAATGCTTAAGTCCATCCAGGATGTGTTGCTACCAGTTACTGGTGAAGCAGAAATGGTCTACACAGCAAAGAAAGCTGAATGCAATGGTACTTCCTATTGGAAAGGATGTGCAGTGACAACTGATGTAGGTCCAGAGGGTTTAATTAAATTTGGCATTGTTGAACTTATTTGCCTGATTGGTGGTACGGTTTATTTTGTGTGTAGGCAAACTACTACATCTGATTACTGCAATCATCTTCATGCTTACGTCCTCAATGGCACCGGCCAATATTCACTAAGAACTACTGACAGTCTTCTGGATCACTATCCTCTCAGTGTGTATCCATGCCAGGGAAATGAACAAAGTATTGTAGTAATTAGACATTACATCCTACTACCATAGTAGTGCCTTTGGGTCTTATGGCTAGTTTTTGGTGACATTTAAGCATACACCACTGTCAATGGGTTGTAAACATACCTGTACATACCACCACTAACTCTCTCATTTGACTCAACCAAAACACAGTCGTGTATAAATTTGTTGTCAGGACTGTCAGATAGCCAAAAATCAGATTTGCTTCAACCTTCACAATATTGATTCACATTTGTCAACATTCAATAATAAAATTAAAAAAATATGGCAAGGAATCACTATGCACAGTTGCGTGCTTGTTTATTCTCTTGATTCGTTCTCTCTCATTAAATACAATCACAAATGGGACAGACAAGAATTATTCTTAAGGCTCAATTATTTAAATAAACATATATTATTGAAAATCAAAACAGCTCACCATTATTGAATGAAATTGCCACACTGGTAAGTGGTAGTTTGACTATGTGCAATAAATTCTGCAAGTAAACATGTTCCTACAGTAAATCCTAAATGGCACAATGGAGCGGCATTTAATTACCTGGTATGTGTTCGTTTTGCTATGAAAATTTATATCTTGTATTCCAGATATCTTTTCATGTATGGCAATGAAAACAAAAAAATAGAAAGAGAAGGCAGTAATACAAAAGAACAATTGGAAGTCAAGGCTTCTGAAGTGTTCCAACTGAAGGAAAAATTTAAGCTGCAGTGTTGGGATAGGAGCTTTGAAGAATGGAGGGACCTTGAACCCCAAGAAGCATTTCCAACTAACACAAAGTCTTTGATAATTTTGTTATCTGCTTCTCAATGCACTTCAAGTTCTAATCGGTAAGAATTTTTGTTACTCCTATCCATGTCCAAAGTGGTAAAATAATGCCAAATTTGGCTAATTCTGGCCAAACAATGGAAAAAATAGTAACAGACGCATAGTGACTCAAATTTGCAAAATATGCTCAGCAGACATGTTTTTAGCTCACATATTAAGTGGGAGCTATCGTGATCTTACTGCGTCTATCCATCTCTATCACTCTGTCAACAATTTGTTTCAAAGTTACCTCCTGCATAGTGCATACATACTTGGACAGAATTTGATGAAACTTGGACACGATTTATCGTTCAAGTAGGTAGGATTTAGATTGTTTACTACTGTACAGCCCACGTCCAGCAACGCATCACTCAGCCTATAGACTGTCAGTATCTGATCGACTGTTGTTACAACACCGTTCAAAATGCATTGCACTGACATTTAGCTACGAGTCTCATTTGTTTTCCGGGTACATTATTAGAAACTTTTATTTATATATTTATTTATTTTACATTAAAGGGTATACTCGGTTAGCGTAAAGCTAATCTCCCCCCGAGGCCCTGAAATAAAATAACTAAGAGTGAAATGAAAAAATATAATCATATAAAATAATAATTATAATAATAAAAAAATAAGACGACAATGAATATAAAATAGAAAGTTTAAAAGTATTTGAAGACTTGGCATTCTTACACTTCATTGATAATTCGTTCCATTCCTTAAGAGCAACATATGAAAATGTTTCTTGGTGATACTGGGTATTACCACCCTCTAAAAATGAATTATTTCGTGTGGTGGACCTTACACTTGCTTGGGTATACTGTAACTAAACAAGGGAAAGTTGGACTTAACTCAAACTTGGTATATAGATTTTTTTTGAATAAGTACAGTTAGGATGGTCATACAGACTTAGGATGGTCATAGGTCACCTGTGGGCCGTTATGGGCCATTTTGTGGAAATACGCAAAATGCTTCTTCTCCTACAGATTCCATGGTACAATGTTGAGGGTTTGTCACGATAGTACTATGGAAGTTTTACCTTCAGGGTGTTCATGAATTTGAGATCAAAGATCAACTAGGGGTCTTTTGTGGCCCGGGCCGCGGCCCTATATTTTCAAATTGCTCCTGTTCGTACAGTGTATGGCCAGTTATAATGAAACTTGGTCTCGACGTTCCTCGGGATGAGAGTTACGAGGGGTGTTCGGAAAATTGAGGTCAATGGTCATTTAGGGGGTCATCTGGGGTCATTCTTTGTAATATTTTCAAATATCTCAATCTCCCCAAGATTTTGATGGATCATATTCAAAGTTGAACTGATGATTGTTGGATTGTGTATGAATAAGGTGATGCCTAATAATTTTTGGTCAAAAGTTAATTAATTACAATTAATCCCAATTGTTTAAAAAAATCTGAGCCTTCACCTATTGCCAAAGCTCCTTTAATTTGTCTCCCAGTCTCTGCAGTGTTTGTTTACATTTGTGGTTAAGCTCTGCAGAGGCTGTTAGTGGAATTAAAGCAGGACTGGGAGTTGTTATTAACTGTTGAACTGTAAGCATGGGAGCCCTATAGCCAATCATCACTTGCCGATTCTTAGAAGTCTTTGAGCCGTATGTAGGCAGCCAGCCAAAATTTTGGCAAGGAGTGCTTCAGGTCTGCTCAGGTAGAGGGGAGAAAGTTTAATAGGGTAGGTCAGTGGTATTGTTTGAGAGAGTGGGTAAAATAGGATTTAAAGGCGGAAAATAGGAATTATAGCCAGTGGTGTGGCCAGGATTCTGCTAACGGAGGGGGGGGGGGGGGTTATCCCTCATGGGCCCAAAATTGGTGGAATTTGAAAAATGGCCTGAAATTTGGTGGGCCATAAAGTTTTGTGGGCCCTACATTTTTAAGCTCGAAAAGGTATGAGCTTCTGCACCATTGGTGCTCTAGTTTGTGTCAAGAGGTTGGCATCTCTGGTTATATGTATCATTATTTTGTTTGTACAGATGCCCTCTTGCTAGTGACGTGTCACCATCACTTTTGACAGATCCACCACCAAACCTCCCAACCTCATCTGCAAGTACAATTTTTTCAACTCGTACTGACTCCAACTGGGACCTTCATTTTCAGCTACCAGAGTTTTCATCGGCTATTGTTGATAAACTTCAAACTGGGTCTCCACCTCTGAAAGAAGCAGAACGGTCTGCGATGCTGGAAGCCATCTACAATGCAGTCAAAGTATATACTTAGTAAGTGCATTTTGAGGGAATAAATAGTTCAGTAGAAGAAATAAATTTGATATGTGCCAGTTTGTGCAGTGCAATTACCTTTTGATGTTTTAACATGGCAAGGAATCACTAAACATTTTGGTTTTCTGGTTTATTTTTTGATAGTTACCCGAAGACTATGCAGTATGAGCGTATTATTCAGAAGTTGTTTAAAGTCTACCCCAAGCTTGCCAACCAGCCAAATATGTCAACAGGAGATGTTCAGGTATGTCAGCAGTATATATATATTTAGTGAGCATTTTTTCATGAGGGGGTTTGAATGCCTGCTCTGACAGATCCATGGTCTAATTTTTCTTCTTTTCTCTGTTTAGGTTGGGGGGGGGGGGGATGGGATGGAGTAGGGAAAGCAAAATTAGTGTTGAGAGTACCAAAAGCATGGTAAAGTAATTAAATGTAATGCATGTTTGGGAGATAAGTAGGAGAAAGAACGCAGATAACATTTTTTTGAGCGGGTAACCATGTGGGCAACTATTTACAGATAGGTAATGAAGTGAAAATCTGTACTACCTCATTAACTAACCAATTTGTCCATGTTACTTACAACTGTACATAGACATGGACATGGATGCTATTGTATGCTTTATTTCTCATCCAATATTACTTTTTTATCAGCCTAGCTCACCATTCTCCATGGGCACGCTCCCTTTCATACCCCCTCGACAGAAAATGGCTACATTGCTTAAAAGTTTGGTCGAGTAGTGTGAGTAGAATTAAATTATTCAATTAGGAAAAAGTTGAGTAATGTAAATAAACACTAATTGTCAGTTTACTTTATTTTGCAGTCCATCTGGAAAATCAGACTTCAATACAAATTTTCAAATGCAAGGAAGAGGGAGGACAGCTCACTCCCTGTGGTGCAGTCACGGAAAAGAGTGAGACCATCTCTTCATCTTTCCCAAGTGCCTGCTGCCCGAAAAACTCCACCACAATGGGGTATGATTAACTATCTCCCACAAAGACAAGAATCAGAGGATGACAAGTCCATTGAATCCCATATTCAGTGGTTGAGAAGGGAGAACGCCAAGAAGAAACCTCACTACTCCAGGGTGACAGAGGCAATGTCAGCAACATTCTCAGATCGAAGACAACTGATTGTTAAAGAAGGTGTTTCTGTGAAGCAGGTCCAGGAGCTGTACCCATGGCTTTTCGATGAAGATGAGGTATTTACTTTCAGTTTATACAGCTCCTTTCAATTACCAACCAGTGTAGTTTTTTTCTGTTGTATTCGTTATTAGACAAAAAAATTAGGGGGCGGCCACTATTTTTTTTTGGGGGGGGGCGGCAAGATCCACCCAGGGGTGGCAACTTACACTCAGGGGGGCCCCTACAACCCCCCTGGAGTACACTGCATGATGACGTATGTATATGTGTCCATGATGACTTGCTTGTAAACACAATATCTCAAGATAGCATAGTGCATATATAGAGGAACCTTATACCCGGGCTGGGGGGTACACACACCTTAAAATGTTACGTACTGTGCCCCAGGATAAGATTTGTGATTGTCCAAAAATGGGGAATACAAACATGTTGACCTTCGTCTGCAGTACCCCATAATAAAATGACTGGAGATGACACTAAATGTGTGCCACCTGAGGTCAATGGAGGTCAAACACTTAAAAACTGGAAACTCATCTGGTTATTTTAACAGGAACTGCTATCACTAACCTCATAGTAATGTTGACACTGATACAGTCATTACAATTTATTTCATTTTGTTGTTATGTAGAACTCTTTTCTTCATTTTCCAACATAGAATATAATCACCAAACTTTTTTAATTTCTTGTTCAATTTTCAGATAATTTTGGAATTCCAGAGAATTGGATCCTCCTCAATTACGGACCTGATACATGATGGCTTCACCAAATATGCTGATGCTATTGTAACAACGGTGAAGAATAAGAAAAGCCGACCAAACCTTGTAGACAAAGCTATTGGAGACATTTTGAAATATAAGGATGAGAGCACAAGGCATGGTTAGTATTTTATTGCATGAAGGTAGAAAAAAAATATCAAGCGAACACAGACAGGAAATTTGTTCATAAACAACAACGCTTCCTTAGTATGATCAGTGTTTATAAACAACAGCATGTGAGTCGTTAGTGTACTTTAACATCAATAGAACATGACATTTTCAAGCGATAATATTTTGAGGCGTTAGGACCTCTTGGGTCGTGGCTTGGGTTCCTGGGATATTCATTAGTTCATGGGTAAAAAAGTTGCCGACCGCTGGTCTAGAGAGCAGTGGCGTAGTAAGTGGGGGAAGTCCGCCCTGCAGGGTACCAGTCAGGGGAGTGCCAAGCGGCACACAGCCCCCAAAATAATAATAAAATTATATCATAATAAGATATATTCTCAAAGGGGATACCCCCCCCCTTAGACCCCTCCTCAGAGTGGCATCCTTGCATGGGGGACTAAAGAAGGACCCACCTATTCTAGGTAGCCACTGCTAGAGAGCTCTGTAACACTTCAGTCAGGTCAAATTGATGGTTTGTATTAACTGTGTGAGTCAAGTGTCCATTGCCACACCACTCACATAACCGTTGATCATGGTCAAACTTCAAATGTAATAAGCTAGGCCTATCTGATCTTGTCTTCATTTGTGTTTCAAATATATTGTAAGAAAACACCTCTGAGGAGTGAGGATATCATGATATTTAATATTAAAGGGAATTACAAAACAGTTTCACCTATGTTTTTTTTTATAGAGGCCACTAAATATGCTGCAGTGATTGCAGTACCAACCCTTGTTAACGAGAAGTTGGAAAATATGCTCTCGGTGGTTGATGAAACTGTAAGTAACTTATATATATAATGGATAATTACCCTAAATTTATCTCATATTTTTCTTATGGGTTGTCATTAACTTCCCCCTTTATAATTAAATTGAAGGGAAACAAAAGACAAACTGATATGTGTAGGAGTTTCATTAAACAATAAATGGAAACGTTCCTTGTAAAGGACCTTTTAGCATCAACAACTAGTTCTGTCTGAGTTGAATAAAGTATCTGAAGAAAAGCAAGGAAATTTTAATAATATATTAAGGCAAATAAATTCATTAAATTTTTGCCTTGGAGGCTGTGGACTCTGCCTCGGAGGCTGTTGCCTCAACCACAACTGCAACACTGCATATTAATGACATTTTAACGTTTGTACTGTGATACCATTGAAATTTATCCATGTAAGGAAAATGACTCATAATGTTAACAAAATTTGTCAATGATATGTAATATCGTCTTTAATGCTATTATTAAACATACTATATATTAAATAATTACATATTTAATATGGTAACTTGCACAATCCTTCCTAAAAACATGACGTTTGCTTTGACTACATGGGTTCAAATCCCATCCTGGATCTGCCATTGTGCTTCCTAAAATAATTGGTTACTTATTCATTTCATTTTCTTTGTTGGCAGCATGAAGTTAAACTTCCAGTGATCATGGAAATGTTTGAAGGTGAAGAAGAAGTCAGCAGCTACACAGTTAAAGTTGATGGCTTCAAAGTCACAGAATCATCCAATTTAATGTCAGCTTTTGCTGTCTACTTGGCTACATTTTATATATTTAACTTGGTTTATCCAACAGCTCTGAAGAAAACCCTAAACTTCTACCAGAGGATGATTTTAAACATCCAGGATGGACTCGCAGTTGACAAGACAGTTATGAGAGTTGTAGAAAAAATAAATATGAATATGTAAATATCGTATGTTGGTCGCTTGAACTTTCACCCCAATGGTGTGAGCACGTACAGAAATGTTGTGTCTTGTTCTTGTAGTAGTTATGATAATAAAACCGTACATTCAATATAAGGAACAATCTGTGATATACAGTGCGCATTATGCAATCAGTGAACTAACCACAGTACGTAAAGACATACAGAAGTTGTGGTGGAATGGCTAGGGCACTGAACACATGATTCCATGATCGTGGGTTCATGTACCAACCTGGTCGATTTGTATGTATCTTTAATGAAGACACTTAATCTCAATTGCCTGTATTTACTCAGGTGTATAGGGTACCCTGAGAGGTAATTAAAAAATATACTTGTCTAGCCATATACGTACACATAATACTGCACACCGGTTATATTCAATAATGCACACCGGTCATACTACTAGTATATGCTATAATGCATGCCTAAGCCCCACATAAGTGTAGTGTATAAGATTATTGTTTGTGTACTTGCGCACACGTTTGGGATCAAGCAAAGATCAAATTATCAGCAAATGATTTTCGATATATCGGGCAAGTCTTTAACATGGACTTCAGTGTACTTGGAAATAATTACAATGATTAAATGAGGTTAGTGTGATTGAATGTGGGGACCTCATTTAAAATGTACCCCCAAAAAATTGACCTAGAAGGTAATTGTCTACCAGTCAAGACATAGCTTATGGTTTGTGATAAAGTACTTCTAGAAATGTTGTAACTATACTTTGTTTTCTGTTCCACCCTAGTGTTGCTTCAATGATAATAACATGTTCAACTTGCATGTTCTGCAATAATATTGTACCATCACATCTCATGGTCAGAAACTCAGAATAATATCACTTCCAAGTTCATAAAATGACTTATATTATTCTTTTGTTTTAAATGTAGTTGTCAGATGTTGTTAGACATAGAAATTTAATCTCTGGTCAATGGTTCTCTTTAAAGCTCACTTTTTGGTTTAGCTTGTCATGGTAATATTTTTATTTATCATCCTAATTCGAGATGATGATTATAAGTGTATTTTCTGGCCCTTTTAACAGCTAAGGTCATATAGAGCTACTCAAGGCCTTTTTATACCATTTGACTTAACATGGGGTATTATTTTTATAAATAAATTATAAATAGTTATATGATATATTGTTTTGTGTATATTAAATCTATGTTATGTATATTTATATTAAAATATTAATTAAGATAATTTAGTTGGCTGAAGTTCTATTTTTATATTTGAGCTGTGTACTCCCAAACTTTCCCTTTATCTGTCTGTCCACATCTTTTCCATGCTGCTATTTTGATGAAACTGATGGAGCCCATAATGATGCATGATCTAATTGTTTGAAAACTCTTGAACACTTCCAACTTAGGAGCGTTTCAAAGTAATCCCATGAGTAGTCTCAGATGTTTTATCGGAGAAGATTTTGACATTTTTGTAAAGATAAGTTTTCCCAATTGTCCAATAAATATATATTTCAGTTTTAAATGTTCTTTAACCTTTAGTGTTTGTTACTGTTCTTTATGAGATGACTTTTAAATGGAATGTTTATTTGTCACATTTTGCATTAATATTGAATGTTAATAAAAATTACCATGAAACTTACAATGTGTGTCACTATCTCATTTCTTAACTAATCAGTACTTAATCTTAAACTAGTCTTGTGACCTAAATAAGTAGTCACAGTTGCAATGACTAACATTTTTAGTCACTGGACTAAGCTTTGGTCGATAGAGGCATCGTAGTAGGACTAATTTTAATTAGTCAGAAAACTCAATTTAATTAGTCACAAAACTAATGTTATATAGTCAAATGACTAGAAAAAACTGGTCGATAGAGACATCGTTGTGACTAATTTTTTTTAGTCATATTGACTAACTATTGTTTACAGTGTGGGCAAATTACAAGAAATAGTACATTGATTCTCATGAGACAACGCTTGCGTACATCGATGATGCATAGCATAAAAAACTGAGAAATATGAGTTCTGAGAAAACTTGACATCGAGAAGGATCTCACTGCTAGTATCAAACGTACAAGTTACGTTACATATATGTAATCAAAAACAAAAAACAACCGAATTATATCAAAATTTCTCCTTTCCTATTGTTTTGAACTATTTAGTCCGAGAGGGATATGACCTAACCGTTACCCAATATTGGATTAATTAGCAGCGCTATTTGCTGGCAGCTCTACACATCTTACTCGTAAAAGTTTCGTATTTTATCTATCAAGATAGCATTTTCTGTGTAATGTACTTTCATACTTGTTAGCATAACCATCCTGGAGTTTATTGGATTATTCAATTTTGGCAAGTTGTGGCTGGATTTTGGAATAATCTTGAATATTTTTATTGCCTTCCAAAGGATCATTGCAAATTCTGCCTATGCACTTTACTTCCATGGCTTTCGCATTGCATACTCTAGTAGCGTTCTCCATTCTTTAAGGTACCTGGTATAAAGGAATCTGTGACTACTCAGCCATGTAAAAGACCTTTTGTTGATACCTTTCGTTTAAGGAGGCAACGAACAAGGAGAGGAACAAAAGCTGGTTGCAGGTTTAAAAGACCTATTCTATCTTTGGTCAATGTTAGATCTTGTCAACAGAAAACTGTAAGTAACATTTTTGTGTCGAGGGGAGTGGATTTTACCAATCTTGTTGATCTTTCTTTCTTACAAAGCGCTCCTTACAAAATCAATGATAATGATGACCGTTTTATTCAAACTTTGATACGTCCAAGATTTTATCGCCACACACAAACTAGTAAAACTGTAACTAGCATTAATCTTGTTGTAATCAATTGCAAAGATGAATCTAAGGGCCCTGATCCTCAACCATTATCTGTTTGTTTGATTAATGTTCGATCAGTTAAAAACAAAGCTGTGTCAGTTGCCGACTATGTTTCCTCAGAGAAAATTGATGTCCTTGCAATTACTGAGACATGGCTAAGGGAACCAACAGACAACCATACATTACGCAATCTTGTTCCTAATGATTATTATTTTAAACATATACCTCGTCAAGCTAACAGGCCTGGTGGAGGTGTTGGCATTCTATACAATTCCTGTTTAACTGTGGAAGTGATAAGCTCAAATCGAAATAGCGGTTTCACTCATTTTGAACATATGAACTGCAGGGTCAGTAACAAGAATTCTCAATTTATTATGTGCGTCGTTTACAGACCCCCACCCTCTACCAAAAACGGACTCAAAAATACAGTATTTTTTGATGAATGGTCGCAATTTTTGGAGAGTCTTGCCTCGTCCATTGATAAGGTTGTTATTGTTGGCGATGTTAATTTTCATCTCGATAAAGCAAATGATCTTAGTGCCAAGCGGTTCTGCAATTTGCTTAATGCTTACAGTTTTGTGCAAAACATTACTGGACCCACCCAACGTGCGGGCCACACACTAGACACTGTTATAACCAACGAGTCCGCATCGAGTGGTTTTCTTTCTGGATCTCCGATAATCACCGATCCTAATCTTGGTGATGCCAATGGAAACTTAACCTGCGACCACTATGCTGTGCATTTCAACCTTGACATGTGTAAACCAAAGCATCCACGTAAATGTATAACGTACCGAAGGTATCGCTCTATACAAATTTCAGACTTAGTGGATGACATAAGGAATAATCCCGAGCTGATGGTTACGAATCGTTCATTATGTGATTTGGTTGACATTTACAATAGCCAGTTGACACGCCTAATGGATATTCATGCACCAATAATCACGAAGTATATCACATTGCGCCCTAATGCACCTTGGTATTCTGATAGATTGAGAGATGCGAAACATAAGCGCCGTAAAGCTGAAAGAGTCTGGAGAAAATCAAAACTTACTGTTCATTTTCTGATTTACAAACAATCGTGCCGCAATGTAAGTAAATTACTTGTCAAAGAAAAACAAAACTATTACTCAACTAAGATTACTGAATGTGGTAACGACATGAAGCAACTCTTTCAATTGACTCGCCACATTATGGGAGAAAATAGTAGCTTAACCTTGCCCGATCACACCTCGGCCGAGAATCTCGCAAATCAATTCAATGAGTTTTTCATAGATAAAGTTGCTTCCATTCACCAACGTTTCGATAATAACGTCAGTTGGACGGACATAATGGAAGCCGATGTTACCTTTAATGGAGAATGCCTTTCACAATTTGAACCCACCAATGAGACTGAGATACGGGAATTAATTCTTCGTGTACCAAATAAATCGTGTTCTATGGATCCTTTGCCAACATGGATATTGAAGAGGTGTGTTGATGTTTTGCTCCCAATTATTACAGCCATTGTTAATAAATCCCTAGCCGAGTCTCTCGTTCCGCCATCATTCAAACAGTCGTGTGTAACTCCACTCCTGAAAAAAAACTGGACTGAACAAAGACTCTCTTTTAAATTACCGACCTGTTTCGCAATTACCATTTGTGTCGAAATTAGTTGAAAGAGTCGTTGCAAACAGATTAAGTCACCACCTAGCTGTAAATGCACTGCACGATACCTACCAGTCTGCCTACAGGCAACATCACTCAACGGAGTCCGCTCTTTTGAAGGTGCAGAACGACATAGCAGTTTCACTTGATTCGAAGTTTAATGTGGCTCTTATCTTACTTGACTTGTCCGCTGCTTTCGATGTCATCGACCACCAAATTTTGTTTTAACGTCTGGAAAAAACTTTTGGGGTTACACTAAATGCATTCAGCTGGTTTAAATCTTATATGACAGGAAGAAAGCAATGGGTCAAAATTGGCCAGACTTCGTCGACAGCTGTACAACTTAGCACTGGCGTCCCACAAGGCTCAGTACTTGGCCCCATCATTTATTGTATGTTCACCAAACCACTGTGTGAAATCATAAAGCGTCACCAAGTCCACTACCACTGCTACGCCGATGATACGCAACTCTGTTTACAGTTCGATCCCAAAATGCCATGACAGAAATACAAGAAAAGTTGCAGGAATGTGTAAACAATGTTGGGATGTGGTTGAGGAGAAACAAACTTATGTTAAATGATGTTAAAACGGAACTTATTATTTTTTCACCTAAAACCCAATTGAAAGACGATGTAACTCCGCACATTACAGTTGGGCACAATACCATTTATCCTGCATCTATTGTTAAGAATTTAGGAGTTTACTTTGACTCTCATCTTACCATGGAGACCCAAGTTAATCATATTATCAAGTCTTGCTATTTCCATATTCGTAATATAGGTAGAATAAGAGATTTCATTACAACTGATGCATGTAAAATACTGGTTGAACCCCTCGTTACCTCTCGCTTCGATTATTGCAATTCTTTACTATTTGGTATTTCACAGTCTCTAACAAACCGCCTACAACGCACACAAAATTGTGCAGCTCGCCTTATATCTAGAACTCCTCGTCGCAACCATATATCTCCTGTACTGTATGAACTACATTGGTTACCTGTACGTTTTAGATCAAAATTTAAGATTCTTTTTCTTACCTTTAAGGCTCTTAATCACTTGACCCCTAGTTACATCACCAATGAGACCATACCTTATATTCCGCCTAGATCCTTACGCTCATTGAATAAAAATTTACTTAGTGTGCCTTCTACCCGATCATCAACATATGAATTTAAACGTTTTGATTATACTGCTGCCACATTATGGAATAATTTACCCCAGGGCATATGCAATATTAATATAGACTTAACGCTATTCAAGAAATTACTTAAAACACTGTTTTTCAGAGCTGCCAACACAGATTAATGTACTTATTTTATACTTGCTGTACATACTTAATTTATGTGTTATTATTGTATTTTAGTCATAATTTTTCTATTTATTTTTCTATTTATGTTTTAATATTTCTATTTTTCTATACAATCTTAACTTTTATATCCTTTTTAACTCTTTTTTTACTTTTAACAAATTTTTTATCTTTTGCTGTAAAGCGCTTTAGAGCAATTTTTTAATTGAATAAGGCGCTATATAAATCTCGTGTAATAATAATAAAAAAAAATAATAATATGTGTTTTGGTTGTTGCATAATGAAGAAACAGTTCTACAATTTCATTTAAATTTCAGTTAAAAAAAATGCAATAATAACAAAATTGAAACAAATAGAAAATAATGCAATATTAAAAAGTGAAAAACAGTTTCCAAACATATATTGCATCGTAAACGCACAACAAGAAAAGTTATACTTTGCTTTCTCCTTATTGACAATTCCATTTTGTTAGTGGGCAATTCCTCAGTTACTCGTTTTGCACTTTAGGCAATATTTGGTAACCATAGCTACTGTAATTTGGACACCGATGCGTTGTTTAGTTTATTTCTAGTATGGTGCACAACCTAGAGATTCATAGTTTATGAATGAAAAGAGAAAGCTAAATCATCATTCTTTTGTTTTCATTTTACGAGCAAGCAAACCTTGAAAGGTCTTCGATTGTTGGCAACTTCGGGTTTTCCCAGTGCCTTAACTATTTGATAATGTACGTAGTAGATGCTGTGCTTATGGCTGGGTCCATTTCCAGTAACGCACAGCCCTTGACGTCATTGAAACCAATATGTCTTGCTGTGAGGCAATGCCGATGGCTTCTCCTGGGAACAGCGAACCGTCATAATCAACAACATACAAGACCCCCACCATGTTCTTCGGTTGTGCGGCTTTGAGATCTGGGTACACTCACTTAGCTAGCTCCAAACTGTCCTTTGACAAGGTGAACAACTCTAGATGGGAATTGATTACATTATTGTGATGCATTCGTCGAATGCCTGAAGTTGGTTTAGCATTGGTAAACACAGTTCCTGGTTCTAAACTTTTGTTTCGCTCAGCGATATCTGCACTGGTCATTTTTTTCACAATGACACCTTTCTTAGAACTCAGCATAAGTCACAAAAAGATGTAGCCTCATTGATTATTTTCTTTCGACTGGATACAGTAGACCAGACATGTCATTTGCCCATCTCCCCCCCCCCCCCTCCCCCTAACACTACCAGCAACTAAGAGTGATACAAATTATGTTTGCATATACACAATACATAAAAAGTGCCCCACGTGAGGTTTGTAGGTTATTGTTTGCGTAAGTGACCAGCTATCTCAAATAAAACTCCTAACACTTTGTTTTATGTAGGTAATTTACCTACCAACAAGTGTAGGGTGATATCACCCACAATCCATGTTCTCTTATCTCTGAGATACATCCTGACACACAACTATCGATGTATATAGGTCTCGTATTGAAATATAAAATCTTTGACCAAAAACGTTCGAATGTTTTGCAAGTATATAGAATTGGTCTAAATAAGGAACAGTACAAGAAAAAGCTTCCCTATAAATGTTACAACACCAAGCCAACTGCTGTATATTTCTACAGTGAATCTTCACGAGGGTGTGCTTTTAAATCTCTGGAACTGTTATTGCATGTCATGCTGCATTTGGTTAACAGTTAAACATTTACCTCTACCTAATGTAGCCATTAGCAAGTTGGAGTATAAAATATATAGGTAACGTGTCTTTGGTAAGTCACACTATTTTACAATCTTACAATTTTAGCAAAGATGACATAATTTGAAATATTGGTTACTCGCATCACATATGGTCACGTTATTCGCATTACATATGGTCCTGTTACTCGAGTTACAATGTTTGAGTCCTCACTGACCCACCGTACAGTGGACTTGTCACATCTATTGTTCCGATTGCGTCACATGCCTCTGCTTACATACTATAGTTTATGATGAAGATGACGACGACGATTAACGATCACGATGACGACAATGACGACGATGATATAAAAAACATTTCAGACAAATAAATGAAAATTGATTACTATTACATCATGTCTGTTGCATTTTAAATAATAGGTTTTGTTCACCTTCAATTGAGTTTCGTGTATAGCATATTAACCCATTAATCGTTTTGCTACTAATCATTTTTCCTTTAAAATACCAAACCACCTTAAAGTGCACATGTCAGAGAATCATTGACTGAATCAAATAGACAATTCGACGCGAAACGTTGATAATTCTATACAATAACCATATAAAGGATCTGTAGTTATTTTTTAATAAAAGCCAAAAATCATATACAAATGAAACAAAATATTTACATTTAAAGAAAGTTTTAACATTGAGATTACACCATCTCCAAATATCGAAATATAACGTCAACACTGCAATATAAAACACTCAGAAAACACGGAGGAAATATCACCAAATAAATTGACAACCCGCTTCAATTATAGGATTATAACAATAATGATCGATAAAGCGGTTATGTGCAATTTTTCCTTCATTCATGTCGCTGTTATTCTTTTTGAATTATTCGCGCGTATTTGTCACAATTAATGCCTTAATATTCGTAACTGTTGCTAGCTCAATAATGGCCTACTGTTCCTGCTACTCGATTGGTTATTGGCTAATTACGTTGAAATCGTTGAATATACATTCTGAAATATTCGCTATGCAACTTGGTGCTCTGTAAGTGTGACTCCGTAGAATAGCGTGCGGTACCATGGAAATACTATTAAGTTATGTTAACAGGTTAACTGTCACAATTCTTCCTAGCCAGCTTGAAGATAAATGTACAATGAACTACGGTAATATTACGTCATTATCTGAATACAATTAACTAATGAACTGTAAACTCATGTATAAATCTTAATTAACAAACACATGTAAAGGTTTTGTGTGATTTAGAGTGACTAGACGAGGTATTACACAAGTTCGTCATTAAAATATATGTTACCATACTATAATTTCTGTTGGCATTTGGCAACATGTTGCTTCTCTATTATATATTGTACTTCAAGAATGGATACTATTAGGTACGCATCTGCTGTTTGTGAACGTTTCACAAAGGGAGCTACTTGATTATCTGCTCGCTGGTATTTTATTATTAACATTACACGATAAGTATTTTCATGCAGATATGAAACTGAAACCCAACACTCTGTCTCTCCTGCGTAAACATATAATCTACAGTTGATTACACATAAATTGTTACAATGTTTGCGACATGTTAATAACTTCAACTGCATGTGGTACAGTACGCAACTTGAGGTTGTATATTGAGGTTAATTGAAATACATTTCTAATACCACAGTTGAGATCACAGTAGCATTGTACACTGATCTCTGCTTGAAATTCTGTTTGCCTTAGTGCGTCAGACTTTTGTTTGAGAAAAAGAAATGTCTGTATTAAAATCAATGATAAATCATTGCTTTAAATTGCGATCTCCATGATCAATGACTTATGACCACAGCATTGTTATTTCTTCATATTAAATTCATTTGCACATAACTAGCATTGGGGATAGGCAGTATATATATACTGCTGAACTTGTTGTGTTGTTTCCCATTGACCAGTATCGAAGTTATAAGTTTCATTGTTGTTGAATTTCTTCCAAGAACCCCCCGATGAACGGTCAACTGTGGAGACGAAACAAGATAGAAACTGATATGATTTGAGAGATCTACTGTTCTTCGTTATGCTCCTAAAACCGAATAACAGTAAGGTCGAGGACAAGCACTGCATGAAAATGCTTCTTTCATAGTTTAACTTGTTTTGTTTATCTCGTAGTTGAGTTACTAATACGTTAAGAGACAATACGTAGTTTTCATATACAAAATACACATTCGATACTTACTCTGAATCTTATCAGGCAAGCGTGACGTAACTTGTTTCAGCTTTCTAACAATTTCGCCAGAAAATGTATCCACAACGCAATCGTGGAATCTAAATGGAACAGAAGTGTTAGAATTGTTGCAATTGTAATGTTATTGAGACACTGTTAAACATCTAACTTGTAATGCTCACCTAAAATGTTGATACTGTGTCACATAGTTATTATTCCATGTAAATATGTTTGATAGTCCTACTGGCACTGACTAATCTTTAGGAAAGATTTGTAGCAATGCGAAATTCCTAAACATTGCAGTAGTTAATGATGTCCCTTATACAAATTAAACATGGTAGGCTTGTTATTACTTACTGTAGGGGTACTTGAAGCAATTTCGCGATCCACTTAACTAAGAGAAGCACTGCAGTTCCATCTAGTTCCCTTCCAATTATAACCACTCGATGAACTTCCGGTATTGGTAGAGTGATGATAAAGGATATGTCAACTTTGCTCTCAAAAATTATCATGCCGCGAGGGTACTGTTGAAAACCGATAAAAGACGTTATAATTGTGAATGCATACTATTTTTTTCTGATTAGCGGTAATATTATGAAAAAAATTATATAACTATGAACTCTATGGTCTCTCAAATAACCATAATTTAAACAAACAAATATTTAAAAAAAAAATTATGCGAGCAGATATCGCTGAGAAATTACCACGTTACCCATTATGTACACCATTTAAAAAACTTCAAGGCAATTTAATTAACATCTTTAGGTTCATATTAACAAGAGTTGCAATGTTATTCGTTAAACAAACTTCATTAAAATATAGTTCTTATTATTGACTAGCCAAGTATCTGTACATGTGGTTAACACAAATATGAAAAACCGTCCTCGATAAAATGAAAAAAGTCAGATTAAATCATTTATAAATTGCTCATAAAAAAAACTTTAGTCGTAAAATAAAGTTTAGGAAACCAACATTTGTTATAGTTGTAGCATAAAGATCTGATCAATTAGGAAATAGTGCATAATGGAATTAAGCTAGTATTTATAAAATTTGTAACGTAAGATATTCACAACTTACTAATTAACATACTTACATTCTTGTTTTTACAGAACGTGAAGAAGTCCTTCACATTGCGTTCCTGATACGAGCCGTCGACTTGTTTTAAATTGATCTCCTCCTTTGCTTTCAAAAAGGAAATAGTTGTGTTCTTAACTTCTGTGCTTTGTACCTCGTAAAAGCAATCTATAAAATCATCCCACATATCCGCCTCCTTAAGTTTCAAAAGAACTTTCGTTTTGTAATTTGTATCACATTTTTTACCGCAAATGTATCTCAATGCACCTAAGAAGTCTTTATTTTGAAGATTTTCTTGAGTAAAAAGTTTGCTGAATTTACTGGCATCATCTAGAATACACTGTCCTAAGAAAACTCCTCTCAGAACTGGATGACGAAGACTAACACAATAGTTCTTTGAACTGGAAGCATCCTTCGATGAACACTCGTTTGTGTGCAGCAGACCTGTTGAAAGAGCTCCTTTGAGATCACTTTCTGGTAGTTGTTTCCATTCCTTGACAGACTGTGGAGCCTTCTTATCTAATGCACTAAGCATAGCCTTCCCTATTTTCTTTCTCACCTGACAAAAGTCGACTTTCTCTACATTTAGCTTTGACATGTAATGACGTTCCATACATTCAATGATAGATTCAACTATATTTGACAAACACCAATGGCCGGCCGGACGCACATCTTCTGTGCTTTTGTCAACGTCCAGATATAGCAATGTCGATAAGTACAAAGGTACGTTGGGAACACGAGCAAAACCCCAAGACTCATTAAAATTACTCTTTTCCAACATGTGAGAGCTTTCACCTCCAACGGAATCTTCCGCGGAATGTAAGCTTTGAGTAACGAGAGGGTTCTTTCCTCTCACCAAAATGTCAGCTTTTTCACGATCGGTACCTCTACAGAAAAGATGATAGTTGTTAATTCTTTTTGATAATTCTGCAATTTCTTCCTTTTGAAATTCGCTAAGCTCAATGGTCGTAGACTTACAGTTTTTTGAAAATATGCCATCAGTCTGGCGCAGTGCAACCCAAACTCTCATGTGTTTAGTAGCTGTTGTTATGGCTTTACAAATATCGCTTTCATCTCCATTAAGTGGTTGCATTTCATTATGACCCTTTCGAAAAGTATTTTCATCATGTACTCTGTTCTCAGAAATCTCTTTTTGGCGAGGGAATGTTCTATTTAGAAGTTCGCGGACATATGCCGACACGTTACCGCAAAGGTCGCCCAAGTACAGTTCACTAAAGCCATCTATCAGAACAATGACAGGCTCCTTTAACAAAATAGTATAGACATCTTTGGCCTTTAAATTGCAATTTGAGGCTAGATCGTCCATTATTAATTCGATGAGATTCTTCTGATAGTTTTTGTAATTTAAATATACATAAATAAGAACAAACGTTTTCTCTTTTTCCTGAATCCATTGATTTACCATCTGTAGAAAACATGCTGTTTTGCCATATCCAAGATCTGCTTTCAATATCACAAACTTGTTCTTGAGAAGGCTTTCATTCCTCATCAATTTGCTTGTAGTTGTCTTTTGTGTACACTTGTTATTCATATACCGAACGGAACATTGGCAATCCACATACAATGTATCAATGTTGAGAGATACAGTTTTTCCAGGGAACAGATTTAAGAGTAGACGGTGTTTATAGATCTCACAGAGTAGAGATACGAGACTCTCTAGCTTTTTATCTTTTTCTGCAAAAACAACATGAAAACATTGAAAATATAAACTCTAGAATAAAGGAATTGTCTGGTTGAAAACTTGGATATATTGTCCTCGTAGTTCTTTTTTTTTTCTCTTTCTAACCAAGTGAAAAGTGTCCCTTTTGCCGTTTTCTTCTTGTAGAAGTATTGTTTTCAAATGCAACAGTTTCTCACCAAAAGCACCGTTTGTTCAAATGCATCAACTTGGTGAATGACGAAGTGCAGGCAAATAGGCAAAACGAGCGACTTGAAGTAAGCACTTCCATTTCCGCAGCAAATACAATATCGCATATAAACGCACTGGTGATTGCCTTTTATATATTAAGTACACATCGCAAACGTACGCACAGTATACAGCCTACCCCGTGCCTAGTTGCTAAGTACATATAGCGCCGCCGTTGCACATAATACACTCTCATACTCAAACCACAGTTCATAAACTGTTCTTCGAAATCACTGATCAACTTTACAGTAAAAGGAAGCTTGAAAAGTATTAGCAACATCGAAAGATGAAACTTGGCGGAATCGATGGCAGAGCAGAATATAATACCGAGAAGCTTACGCTTCGCAGAACTATCCGATTAGTGTAAACGTTAGAGTAGCCTACATGCAAAGATTCTTCGAATTAAAGCTGGACAGAGCGATGTATAAACAACGAAGAGTCTGCTGTTCAAGCTTACACACAAATCACGAAATCACCGAAGCACTACATATATGACGGCTCAACGATTAAGGAAGAAAATAATCTGTATTCAAACGCGGCTTATGTTGTGATTACTGTAGGAACTGTATGAAGCGTGGGTTATGTCGCAATATGCATTTGCGAAGATGACGTCACGTTCCCTACTGTTCAGAGTATATTTGAAATATCCATCCTAAACTATTAAAAACCGTTTCTATGCAAACTCAACGTTAGAGTTTCCATATTTTGAACACATTTTTGGAAAATTATTTATCGTTTTGTAAGGTAACCAAAGGCTACCAAACAATTCTTTTTAAGTAATGATTATCTAATGGAAATATATTACTGCTATAAAATACGCATTACTATTAGTTTATGATAACATCAACTGCACCTGATCAAATACTGTCGAAAGTTAGTGGTACTTACTATTTAGTGCTTTAGATGTCGTCGCCAGATAATTGTCTTCAAACATTCCATCGTTTGACGTCTTCTGAAAAAGAATAATTAATTTTTAAGTAAAGTCTGACAAGTTTTATTTGCATTTCTACCTATAGAACAGAAGAATGTTTATGCAGCAGCAATGTAGCAAGTAACAAAATCTGTGTCACTAACGTAGACGTATACGTGGTCCTGCTGTTAAAAAGCGATATTGAGTTACCAGCCGCTTGAAATATATTAGTCAATCACATCTAGTAGTATCAAAAATGGCACGAATAATGATATAATTCTATTACTGCACGCGCAAAATATCACTTCATTTATTAATGAACTCTATTATTAAATTAAAGCCATTTTAACATAGCAATACAAGGCTGTCCTACTCAAATCCATTGTTTGGACTTGGACTTGCACTCGGGCTGTCACTCTTTGAGTGTCAGGATGAACACTCGTTTAAGGAATGAAAGCTATCTTACAAATTTAGTTTAACTACAGTAAAATGTTCCGTTGTTTACCCATTTTCTGAATAAAGCCAATTGTTTACTTTGGTTGCTACTAAAAGACATCCAGTAGATGCTTTGGCATAATTTCAGTGGTTGGACAATTTATACATAGACTTTGAGCATAACTTAAGATGGCTTTCTAATGTTTAGTCTGAATTATTGAAGGAAACAATGCAAGATATGTCCTGTTAACTACTAAAACCTCAAAAGGAGAAACTCTCTGGTTGAGAATTAGTTAAGTATACAGTTCTGCATAAGGCAATTTAAGATCAGCCCATCCCTGAATGAGGAAATGGAAGGATATTGAAAAATCGGAACAATTGATATTTAACAAGAAATAAAGATATCTAGTTCAGTTTAGAGTGTTAATTCTTATACAAATAAATCTAATTAACAATTCAAAAAGAGAATAAAAAGAGAGCCGTTGTGACGGGTGGCCTACTGTATTGTATAGTCTGGCTAAGCAAGCGGCAATGCCCTATTTCCTTAGAACATGTAACAGATATTTACCCCTTAATAAATGTAGGCTAGAGGTAGGATTTATATAGAGGGAGAACCAGAAATACACAGATGAACAGCTTTTGTGGGGCAAGATGATGTTACTGCCACTACAGCATTTATAGATCGTTCTGCTGGATTCTTTTGCATCATCATTAAGATTTGAACAGTTTTACAGTTAAGTAATGATTGACTTTTAGTTTGAAATACTTTATGAGCTGTATAAATCTCTACTTTTAGTCTCACAAGTTTTCATAATATAAAAAAATATGACAAAAATTATAGATTTAACCGAAACTTATATTTTTACTTTTCAATGGCACCTAAATGTTTTCATATAATATTTGCAGAAGACTGGCAATGAAAACTCTGTTAGTTAAATAATTTTGCTTTACGTATTCCTTCAATGTGTACTTTCTCTGGACACCATATTTCAGGGCGATAGAGACGATTGTGCCAGAATGGAAAAGCCTCCTTTATTTTGTGACAATCTCAAAATAACCTGTTACATATATTATGCTGTTCTCGGATTGGCGGGACTCGATTGCAGCTCTTCCACAAAGTGTCTATAGATACTGCGGATTATGATTACCTCGGGTGATTAAAGTTTAAAAATTAACTATTTCAGGATAATTAAGGATTAAGAACTAAGGATATAGGCACATACTTGAAGGAAGAGATGATACGTAACCCTGTACATAACATGTAAGACCAAGAGTCATGAGTTTGTTTTACTGCACTAGATGATGCTATAAGCAGAATCTTACATCCTCTCACGTCAGTATAACCTGTTGCCATTTAGTTAGGACACGTTCTTAAAAAAAAAAAAAAAAAACTTGCAATTTCGTAACCTTTTTATTCATATGGCTTAGTTCTTCTATGCTCCCTTCAGGGGTACCTTAGAAAGAAAGAAAACGTTTCATATAAGTTAACACATAGGTCTTATAGTGTGACTTCAATGATTTAACAAATGACAATTTGATCAGAGATCAAATCAAAATAGGGGAGAAAGTTTACTAATGGATGTAATCATTCCAACTGTGTAATACAGGGTTATTATATATAGTTACAAAAGTAGTAATTTTTTACTGATTTTACACCAGACATCCAATCTATACCAAAGAACACATGAGCAATTAATTTTTAGATTCTGGTCTCATTCACACCGCGGTATTTCTATTTGATGGTCAACTGAGCATGCAAATGAACATCAAAAATAGTAAATTATTTCTTGTTAACATATATAAAATACAAAGGTCTATGTTAATCAATATATTAAAGGTACTTACTTCTGAAATTTGGTACACAATTTATGCCATCCACGGGAATATTAAGGCTGAAGACATTGATATTTAATAATAATGAATTGATTGAATAAAACATATCGAAAATCTTACTATATTTCTCTCTGTGATGTCTCTTCCATAAACAAAAACACACTAGAATCATAGAAATGATGACGAATACGATAATGCCAACGATTATGACCAGCGTAGATAACGGAGGGATAAGAAAGGGACGAGACGTTACCAAAGCTGATGGAAGTATGGTTGAAGAGTAATCAGCAACAACGTTATCCGAAGGACATGGATCTAAAGAAAGAGTACACATTGGCTTGAAAAATTCGCGTATTCAATAGTTGTCCATACAAATTGTGAATGATTAAAGTAGTGAAACGAATTAAAGCAAACCAAAGCTAGCCGTATTCAGCAACGTGCAGAGTAGTTTCGTTTGAGTATTGTATTTAACTAAATTTAATGTATGGAATATTATTAAAAAAAAAAACCTTAAACTAAACTTAAATTTCAAGATATCTCATTTTACTATACTCGACTACGGTAGTTTCATATTCATCCATTAAATATAATTCACAAAATTTTAAACATAAAGCAAATTTTCAGTTTTTTAACTTAAAATATTGCACCACTACTTGGTTAACGACAAACTAAGAATGCATTGTGTGTTCAAGATTATTTGAAATCATTTGAACAGTCAAAAGATGATCTAGATAAACTCACCAGCTTTCATCTTAATATTACTATCAGAACGCTGCATAAGATCTCCTTGGGCCAGGCATCTGATCTCTGCAAACCCACCACACGCTGACACTGTGTATTCGGCAGATATATATGTGTTCCATGTACCAAATACATTACCAGCCTGTGAAATTACTTCTTTTGGTGTGAATTGGAGACTGTTGATATTACTTATCTCCCATTGTAGAGATATTTGAGGACGGGATCCGCTAACTCTACATATTAGCTCACCAGTTTGGTTTACTCGTAGGCCGCAAGTTGAACATGAGCTACAACCACTGATCTGTGGGCATTCCTGCTGCGGACGAACTGAAAAATATAATCAATTATTCAATATATTCGTAATAAGTATCAATTTGATTACAAAATGTAACGGGAGGTTAACATAAACATAAAGTCTGGCTTGGAGTAAAATACATCATTTTTTTCAATTGCATATAGTACATTATGACGCAACAGTCATAATAAATCAACTGGAATGTTGCAATGATCGATAGTGTTTCATCAGCCCATAATGAAGGAAATGTTAAAAAATTAGATGTGTATCAGTTTGAGATCTGAAGGAATTTTTGACTAAAAAGATGGGGAGAAGTATTTCTTTTGTTCAATAAACCAGTTTTATTAAATTTTGTATTACCCCATAATGGTACGATAAACCAATATCTATACCTTTATTGATTTTCTCCGCAATTTTCTGAAAATCGAACTATTTATTGCAACATCTGATATGAATCAGATACTAGCAACGATTGCCTGATGCTTTAAAAGACATACGGACTTCAAGAGTTATAGTACATATGTTGTCAAGAATTAGCACTCTATATATACTGTGACGGGAATGTCCAGTACGTTGAGAATATGCTCATTCACTTCTATTTTTATTTGGAACAGTACATGTTACCTGTTATTTGTATGGTGAATTGTTCTTCATGGTAATTTTCTGACGACAAATAAGTAACAACGGTGTATTTGCCTTCATCTTCTAATTGCGCGTTCGAAATTAACATTTTGCCTTCTAAATTGATATCAAATCGAATGTCGTCAAACAATGTGCCAGATTTTTGGTCATTAGCTAAAACAAGAATCGGGTTTGTACTGGATGGAGGTCCGTTATACCAAAACACCTCTGTTGGCACGTCAGCTGAGCTGCACCCAATCATTGCATTTTTGCCCTTCTCGATTTGGTAAGTTGATTGGCAAGCCATATTCACACCTACAGGAAAACGTTATAAATTCGCTTAAAAAAGGGCTCAAGTTCTACGTACAATAAATTAGTGATATTTGATTAAATTAAAACCCTTTCGAGCCTTACAACTAGAATGGCAAAATTCTATCTTTTGTATTCATCATAACAGCATATCTAAATAGCGTAATATTTCATGCATTGGTACTACAAAAAATGTGCACCGAGTGACCAAGCTACTGATATCACTAGTAAAACCTAGGTCACTCTGCTTATCGTTATTAGGGCGCAACATATCGTTCTCATTTATAAAGACGATGAAAAAATATATCTCGAGATTTAACTCATGCTAATGTCAAAATTAGTTATTTGAATTGTAAGCAGAAATCGTCTGCATCAGATGAGCAACGTGCCTTCATATATTGATATCACTGACCGATGCTAAATCTAGATTGTTATTCCCTGATTAAATACAACGCCATCCTTGATATCATCGAATACACAGGAAGTTATACTTACCTATAAAAGTATCAAATGCAATGAGCAGGAGGAACCAAGTTTCGAAGCTTGCATTAAGACTCTTCATTTTCATATCTATATGAAAGAACAATAAACTTACACAATAGGTGTTTGAAACAATGACACTATTTTGTAATCGCACCAGTCTACTAGGACAATGTACGTGTACTTGATAGTGATGATGATGACGATGACGATGACGATGAAGATGAAGATGACGATGATGATGATGCTCTTTACAATAAACAAAAACTTAAAGATACACAAAAGGATCGGAAAATAAGTCCAATGAGCATTAGATCGAGTCTTAAATAAAAGCAAATTAAATGTGGTCAAGTCACATATGTGAAGTAAGTTTTAATACGCTCAAATAAAAAAGTATTACCAATTCATTACTGTAATTGAATAATTACAATCACAATCGTTATCAATCACTTCAGAGTGGTTAAAAATAACTTGACTAGCCTGCATAACAGTATGTTCATTTATATTGTGTGCAGTGTTAGAATACTAACTGAATTTATATTAAAGTAATTTCCTTCCAAGAGAACAGATGTTGGCCCTCACACAAATCAGCAATAAATGTATGGAACGCGAAAAGGACCACAACATATGATGATGTTGATGATCTAATTTTATACGTTCATGTACTAAAAAACTTACGATCATGTACTAAACATATACGATGATGTACTAAAAAACTAAGATGTACATCAAAACATGCGATGATGTACTAAAAACGTAAGATGTACATCAAAATATATACGATCATGTACTGAAAACTTGTCATGATAATGAAAAAGCGCAAGTTACAAAAAAGTGGCGTATGAATATCCATTATTGTCGTTTGAATACGCGTATGAATATCCATATATAAGTGTCCCTAGGAATATCACAGTTGATACCGAAGCCCCGCCCCTAATGTTTCTTAATGAGTTTACACTGAATATTCATACTCGTATGCATACGCCACATATGAATATACATACGCGTATGCAGACGCCACTTTTTTTGAACATAACATTATTTTTACATGATTGTATTTGTTTTGATGTACATCGTACGTTTGTAGTACATGATTGTGTATGTTTAGAATATGATCGTATACTTTTAGTACATGATCGTATATGTTTGGTACATGATCTTATATTTTTAGTACATGATCGTGTATTTCTAGTACATGATTGTAAGTTTTTAGTACATGATCGTATAAAATTAGATCATCATTAACATCATCATATGTTGTGGTCCTTTTCGCGTTCCATATAAATGTAATTGTTGGAATAAGGTGGTATCTTCACTTTCATATTCACAATGGCTGACGTATACTGTTCATTAGTTAGTACTAGTTTATGTTACCTTCCCCAAATGTTTCCAACGGAACTGTAAATCTATAGCTTTAGTGCGTTTTCACTTTTCTTTGGAACACAAATTGAATACGACTTTCCACAATTGAGTAAGATTGGTAAGTAGAGTTACTTCAATTACTTAAACATAAAACTAAAGTATACTTTCGTTTGTGACTCAAGTCAAGTCGTTTTGTGATTTTCGACTCGATTTAAGTCAAGTCAAGAGAAAATGAGACAGGGTTGCAAGGCTGGTTCGTAGTCAATGACTTGACTTGTACATCATAGGTCTTAAATTCTGATTTTGCAAATGCATGATGAGTGATTGATATTTGCTCACTTATTAGAAGGTCGTATCATCAAAGCGCAAACCCAATCATTATTATTTGTTTATATAATATGAACAACTTCTTCACTGGCCAAGACAAAGATTGTACTTAACATGGAGACATGGAGACATGGAGACTTATGACATCATAGATTCGCATTATATATTACACTTTAGTTTATAGAAAAATGTAAACAAAGAGTTTGTAAACGTCACAGAACGATAATTAAAGTGTCACGCTGTCTAAAATTTCCCTCAAAATATGATAAGAAAATCAAAGTATGATATCAGGCATTAGTAGTATTCTAGGAGACCTTCCGCACAGGGCTATTATTTCGTATAAATGTGTTGGGGAGTTGTTTGGAACAAACCACATTATTATTTATTATAAAGATGTTCTGTGTGTCCTTTACTGTTGACATTACGAGACGTCGTAAATCGAATCATATCGATCATATTAGGTGACATCATTATACCATCATCTGTGTACTTGTGCTTTATAGTTATTTGTTGGTATCCCTTGGCGAAAGATGCATTATTTCAATTTGCCTATATTGTCTGTTTCATGCATGATTACGATATGCGTTTAAAATAGTCATGTGCTTGTTTATCATAATTCCAAGAATTGTTAAATATATACAACTCTGCCTTTCTCTTGTGATACAATATAGCTTGGGTGGTATACATAGTACCTATTGAAACCTCATTATACAATCATTTGTGCAAATGTATTAACATCATTGTTAAGCAATTAATAAATATCCCCATGTTGTCTGGGCTATAATCCCATAACATCTGTAGCAACTCTAGACTGTTTGGAGAACAAGACAAGCAACAGGCATACATTCATTTTAGATTTAGAAACAATGCAGTAGTATCTGTTGTTAGTTCCTTTAACACAAAACCGTGATGTCAAATTGGAAGTCCATTACAGATAGCCGTAGAGGCATACTGATTTCACTTTCATAATATAATTCCGCATACAAAACTTATATTGTTTTTATTACTGTTTAGAATTATTCGACACCTGCAAATTGAACTATGATGATGCTGACTGTAAAGAGCCACCCATATCGACAAAGGACGATGTTCTCGTCAGTGCAAGTTCTCTCTTTCCTTTTTATTACGCTTGTTCTTCTTGCGAAAGGTAATTATTATGATATGTATAAATTATTATATTTCAACACCGATATAAGAGCCATGTGTTTCCTTGTACAATTATTATATATTCTTATTTTTCATATTGCAGGAGAAAGGCGAGATGACCTTAATTGTAGCAGTGAGGACAGCTCTACAAATAGTAATTTTGTCGACTGTAAATGTTCACGCAATTCTTCAAATTGTTTAATTTGCAAAGCGTCAAAGGAAGATACAGTTTCGTGGTACGATGACGGGGAAAACAAAATATTAGCTAAGGACATGTTTGTGGTATCCACAAACGAGATGGTTAAGCTTAATAGTTGTAGCTTGCTTAATCATTCTATGATGATTACTACGCCATGCAGTGAAGAAAACCAAGCGATGTACTCTTGTCGCCGTAAAAATCTGACAGTTACGAAGTTCTTTTTGAAATTACAAGGTAAATAACTCACTTTTGTCTCATGCATGGTTTTAGAGGGAATACATGCATTAATTTCAACACGTCCTGAGAGTGTTTAATTTGCCTTTTGTGTTTTAAAGTATAATATTTAATAAACTCAGTTTAATGTACAGACAATTTATTCTGTTTACATTTTAACAGTCAATCCAGTTGTCGTATTGAATGGAGGTAACGTGACAGGTGACTACTCTTTACTGATAATGCCTAATAAGAATGAAACTATTCAATGCAAAATTCTAGACGCAGTTTTACCCATTTCAATTACATGGTACGTTAACAACGGAACAAAGACTGAAGTATTCACTGAAACCTTTAATAACGGAACAGTCGCAATTTCATATTATACTGTGCACGATGTCAGCTCTAATTTTATTTTGAATTGTGCTGTGGAGGGTCCCTATATATCCAAGCAAACAGCTTCCCTGTCGATATTGGTTGGAAGCAACCAACACGGTAAGTTTATTACTTCTTTCAATCATAAATGTCCCCACTTTGAGTCCCTCCAAGATTTATGTATGTCGTCCAGTTACAGAGTTGTCGACAATTGACAATTCATAATCATAGACGTTAAATATGAATCTAAGAGACTTATTTCGGTCAGCTTGCGGCTTTGATAAGCCAGTGAAATTTCTTCGCGAGTTCTTGCTTGCAGGAGGATCCAAAATACATACATACATACATACACACATACATACATACACACGTACATACATACATACATACTACTTAGTTGAATTTGAAAATACAAAATAGATTGTTATTTGCTAGTTAAAGTTGGAATCAAAACAATAGGCGAAACTTGCAGATGACAAATTTACCATTACTCTCAATTAGTAGAACCCAACATTTTCTGCTTTGGAATAAAATAATCTTTCAAAGAAGCGGAAAATTATAACCCCAAAAATTCCTATTGAAATTTTTAGTATTTCTTGTTAGGGCAGCAATATTATTAGACGCACATATCGCGCACATTTTCCATATACAAATGCAACTATATATGTATACAATCTCGTCCTTAAAAGTAAACGCAGTTTTACAAATCATTTCAACTGATACAATTTCTACAACTTAATAATTACAATATTGAAACATGTACGGGGTATATCTTAAAGACGATCAAACAAAAAAACAAAACAAAAAACGATGGCTGACTGTAGACGAACAGTTTTAAATACATTCATTCACCGCAATGAACTGATCCCATCTATATATAGAAAAAAATACATGTTGAGACCTATGTTTGAAGTTTCAAAATCGAGACGAAATTTATTACAGCATTGTACATTTGGAACAATATATCAGAGTGCAAGATAAGTATTAGAAGCGATTGAAATTTCATCCGTTTCATGACACCTATTTATTGTATTAACACAAATGCTGTTTTAAATACTTGAAGCTAACATGTTTGAAAGTGTTGCTATATTTCTTACACTCACTATTAAATATATTGTATTAACACAAATGCTGTTTTTAAATACTTGAAGCCAGCATGTTTGAAAGTGTTGCTATATTTCTTACACTTGCACTATTAAATAGGAACATCACAAATATATTTCAGTTTGTTCGAAATTAAGGAAAGATATTCGGAAATTTCAATTGATAAAACATTAAAGAATATTTATAGACATATCGAAATACTCATTCGCAGGAACTAACTTGACGAATTCAACTAGGATAACTACTGCACTGGTCATTATCGCTATTCTTCTTGGCATATTAGTCGTTTTACTGTTTCTCCGTAACATGAAGATAATATGTGAGTATTACTTGTTTAGGGAGTCTAGAAAATCATAACATCATACAGAGATGTGAAAGCTAATATTATACACCATAGATACGCTGTGTACGTTAACATTATGACAAACGAGTTATTTGTAACTTCTGTGAAAGTTTACACGAACATGTTGGGAACGTCATTAATAACAATTTTCTATATACAGAAGTTACAATACAGTGAGTTACATGCAATGAGAAAGACTTAACATCATTTACTTAAAATATGCAACTAAAATGTTTCGAGTAGGGGGAAATATCTAAATGCTTAAGCCGTTGCCAATTTTTGAATGTGAAACGTACGACATAAGACTATAATAACTTAATTATATATACGGAACATATATTCTTTAAATCTTTCAACCATTACGGATTGTGTCCGTCTGTGAACAGCAGTGTTGACTCATAAACGTACAGAGGCAAGGGAACTGGGTGTTAGGGTTCGGACGAACCTCTGAACCCGACCAAGAGATAAATGAAGGAGAAAATGACTAACACATTACCATTTTATATATTTTGATCATTTATATTACTTTAAATTTATTATTATTTTAAATTTTTCTATTCACATTCTTTGTTTAGATCTGATCACTATAAATAGCATATTTAGCTTACTAGCGTGTAGACTAGAGCTACACAGCTAAACACCGTTGCTACATTGATGACCAATACATGGATTAGTCAATAGTCAGTTACGCCGAAAGTGCTAACATGAAAGCTTTAAAGGAAATTACAACAAAATAATACAGTTTGCTTCATGGTACACTGCGAATTTGATATATGAATGCATAATCATATTGTTATTGGTGTTACAGATCAGAGAAATAGTTTCAATGTAAAATGCCCAAAACTAATACAATAGACCGGATCGCTGGGGAAGAACTATAGATGTATTTCTACTATGGTCTTGCTTTGTATACTATAATATGTCGTTTGAGTTGTTGCACTTCGGTGGTAATAAAATTTACTCAAATTTGGGGAAAACGTGAATAATATGAAACTAATTTGATTTCTTTCAGCATCGCTGCAGCAACGGTGCGCACGTAGGTAAGATCACAGTATCAGTTTGCATATCACTTATTTCCATCAAATAACTTAGAAATACAGAGAGAAGTAGTGAACATGTTTGTCCATAAGCAAAACAGATCCTGTTTGATAATATGTCTCAAACTGCCATCAATAAACACCATATTAGTGTTCATTTTCTTTAATTTACATTTTCTGTGAGGTTCTTCTCTCTTTAGAGCAATTATCACTACCATACTTTCGGCTTATAACATCGCTTACGTTGCAATATTCATCTTCTTTGTTTACTCCTACACTTCTTTGTTAAGAAATGTATGCAGTTAAGACAAATTAGTCTCATAGCGTATTTAAATGTATTTCAGTTTGTTGACATATGCTATGGTCACGCACTTCGATGGTCCTTTAAGGTAGTTGCATTCTTTAACGAACACAGTATGAAATATTATATCTTATCATACGCAATCCTTTTCTTCTGTTGATAATCTCTTCAAAGTCGATTCTGGACACAACTTCATAAAGCTGATTCACCAACTACCGAACAAAATACCTACAACGAGTGTTTTGAAAGCAGCGACCACGGATATGCTTCAATACCTCGCTAACTTGCCGAACAATACGGAATCAAAGTAACACCAACTCGATTGCAGTCTTTTTAGCTACTTATTTGGAGTACGCATATTCATTTTGGTTATAAAATGGTTATAAAATATCGTCCTGGTGTTGCAATATCTTAGTCGATGATTCAAGTATCTACATTTGAGATTATGAATGGACATAAAACACTTTATGAAATCAAGGTTTTGTGTAAACTGATAGATTGAAGTATTTACATGATAGTTATATTATTAATAGGATGTCTTGCCAAGAAACGAAACCGTAAGTGCAGTATGTACAAAACTGTGTTCATTGTTCTTTATGGAGTAGCGCTCAGTTAATAACTATATCAGGCTCTGCTTTTTCACTTTTCATTGTCTGTTTGAACCGCTAAATGGCAAATTATTTCAAAGCGAGTAAGGAAGTTGGTGATCGATTCAACTGAAATTTGGACTGCAGCCAAATGTTCTGTTCACTATAATCTTTGTTTAATATTGTTGTCACTTTCACACTAAGACTTATGAATATACGTAAGTGTTTTGCTTTCGTATTCTCCTTTCTATTTGTACAGGGAGGTAATCAAGGTTTCTGTGTATGTAATGCGTTGATTGAAATTTTCAAGGTATAAATTTCAAGGGACAATATGAGCAGTCTTGCAGTATTTAAGGACCTTCATTTCATGTTCATATATTACATAAACGTATGTTTTCCAAGCTATTTCTAGGACTATACGCAACCGAAGAGTATGCAATCTAAAGAGAAAATTGAGCGGCTTCTTTCATGCTGTCAGAGTAACCATTCGTACAACGCGCCAAATACATTTAACTTATTTATTTCTTAAGTAAAAGAACAACCACATTTATGACTGGAACGAGATAAGAGGCTATAACATCTGAATAACACACCCAGCGCTCTACAAACTTAGCTACCCAGCCCTTGTTCTTGGCGATCCATATATACACGTTTGCTTTGTCAGAAGACACTGTATACCCTGTATACTTTGTAACCTGTAACCACGTCCCATGTTGCTTTGACGCAACCTAGAAAGCGAGACTCACCAGACAGAACCTCACCAAACGATACAAATCATGCAATATGTTCATATACTTAAAATTTTACGTAACCATATGTTCTTGACTGCCATCACAACAACAGGATCCTAACGTATATGGGGTCCTGTATGTCAGTTTAAATTAGAATATTTCGTATTATTGGACTTCGAAATACCATTCACTGTACAAAGCATGCTTATATCACTGTTCGCATTTGAAGGGGCGGGGATTTGTTTTAAATATTAGGGGGTGGGGGACATTTGCTAAGGTTTAGGATTGTAGCAACTTTCATCCCCAAATTGTTTCGCGGGCTTTGTGATATATATTAATATATATATATATATATATATATATATATATATATATACATATACATACACATATATACATATAAATATATATAAATGAAAACGTAATGAGAAGGAAATTCCAGAACAGTGAAAAAACTTTCAGCCTTCACGGGGACTCGAACCCGGGCCTTCCGCTTTGTACTCGGACACCCTAACCAACTAGGCCATTGATGCTGATTGTATGTCCAGAGGTTCGAAACCGTTAAGGTAGTTCGTAATTTCACTGTAGGCGTTTGCAAGTGCCCCCAGGTCACCTATATTGGCGAAACCAGCACAAAGTTCAGACTCCGCTTCAATAATCACAAACTATAAGTATCCGCAAAAATAACCCAGGTTTCCCTGTTGCCGAACATTTTAATCTCCCCAATCACAACTTATCTGACCTCAAATTTGTCATACTCTACGGCTTCTTCAAAACCGCTCATGAAAGAAGCAACCGGGAACTAAAAACTATCTAACGCCTCAGCACACACAACTATGAGGATCTCTTTTATGAGCATTCATGCTAAGCTAAATACCAATTAGGTCTAGTTTCATTTGTACAACTGAAGAAGGGCCGTGTTAACGCTCGAAATATTTTGTAACCTATTTAACGTTCTAATTAATAAAGTTGGAAAAGAAAGTATAATTTTTTTTCTTGTCGATATATATATATATATATATATATATATATATATATTTATATATATATGTATATATCGACATATAAACTACTTTCGGTGTAAGTCTGTGACCTTTTTTTTGGTGATATTGAGTAACAAATTGTGACACGGTTAGACAGGCGCAAAGCGAGGAGATTACCAATGGAGGGCGAACATTTTAGGCAAACAGTCTAAGTTGGCGCGGAAATGCCTCTAAGATCGCTGGAAATTGCACTACCTAGGCCTTGTAAGTTGAATCTATTTTCTTTTTGGAAGTTACTAGCGAAATATATATGTGCGCAACGGTTCGCCCCTTCACCTCGCTTCCCCCCCCCCCTGGTTACGCGCAGGGGCGGACTGAGTTTAAAACCGGCCCAGGCATTTTCCACCTAGACCGGGTCATTATAATTGTTATGCTACTTACATAGTGATCACCGTCCTGGGGGAGGGGTCTAAGGGGACGGGGTGTCCCCGGATTTTGAAGTTGAAGTTGAGGAAAGCCTAGATGCAAAGTTTGTAGGTAACAATAATCATGTTAAAATGACCCAAAAATACATTTCCAGAAGCACATGATTAAACTGAGGAAAGTTAAAAACGTCAACATATAGACAACAATATATGTTTTAGACTAGATTTTATTTAGTTTTCAAGCATTTTGTGACAAAATTCTTTGGAAAAAATGGAAAATCCTACACGGACAGATTGCAAATAGTAAGTTCTTTTGTTACGAACTAACAGACTAACTTGCACAGTGATTTCATGAGCTGATTCCCATAGTTAAAAACAATCTACACAGCCCGTCTGTATTCTATTAACTACTGTGAAAATGGGCTGTAATGTTTACCAAGCTCCCCAGCCCACCGGTCCACCAGGCCACCGGCCCACCGGGCATTGCCCAAATGTTCGTGTGGCCAGTCCGCCACTGGTTACGCGCCTGCGGTTAGACATCTTGTAGGAAACATGCCAAATGGAAACCCAGTGAACACATATTGATGTGGATCATATATATGATTGTACGTAATTACAATCACACCATGTTCCATAACACCTCCCTGCCCATACACAAGAGATGTACATACATTATGATAATAATCATGAGTGACAACTTGCTATACGGTCACAGGTCAAAGAAACGACCACGAAGTGTCATTTATCTGATGCAGCATGTATTGGATGAAGTTTTAGCCACCGCCAAGTATGATTTGGATAAATAATCTCACGCATTATATTCTATGCATAGCCACCAAACTAAAACTATGCCACCAAATATTGAGGGGATATTAGATACTATATCCCCACACCTAAAATATTGGGGAACACGTCCCCCCGCCCCCTCCCCTATGATCGCCGCCCATGCATACTTGCATAGAGGGGATATATACATATTTGAATCTATTCAGATAAGGTTGTAGCCACGCCATGGTAAAGTATTGGTCAAGATGAAGAACAAGCTCGACGTCTTTATTGGGTTCTTTACTTGAAATAGAAGAATTATATTGTTAAACAATACTCTTCCTGTGAGACTTGCATTCTGTTGTAATTTCAGTGAAAACAAAACATGCCAGTATACTCGTGCTTCGGCAAAACATGTTTGTAATTCTCAAACCGCAATGACGTTTCGGAGCTGATTTCAGAGTCAAATCCTTCTAAATTAAAGTTACTCCATAAAAGAACATCTCCATTACATCATTGAAGGTCAACATTCGAGTTGGAGGGTTATACTTAAGAACTATAAATAAATTAAGATATAGGATTGGTGTTCAGTGTGCTCGGTCAGTTTTGCCGAAAACCACTTTAGCAATGTGCTGTCTTTCGCAACAATTCGCTTATATCGGTAAGTGATCACCACATAATTAATGTTGGAATGCATATCGAAAGATCATTTAACCTAAAATGATAATTTGTTTTATTAGATATCACTTGAACTAAGATTACAATGATCAAATAGTAACACACAGCACAGTCGCATGTTATGAAACGGTTTCAATACTGTACACACCTTTCCTTTCCATTTCGAGTAAACATGTAGGTACGTCAACTGCACCAACTATATATAAGCTCTGAAACGCTTTATATCATATTTCGTTACCCTGGATCAACGACGTGATAGTTTACATACAAAACAGAGGCCATGTTATTTGTCTAGACCTGGCTGTGTGTACTGTGAACAGTTGTTAACTGTGCAGAAGATGCGTTGTTTTCCCGCCATACGTTTACCGTATGACTACCCACGCTTACTTGGAACCTAAGGCAGAAGGTAATTAATCTTAGACTTGAGCCACAAACCAGAAGACATAAGAAGAAATAGTTGGCATTTGGCAAAGTAAAGTGTTAACCAATAGTTTAAGTTAACACATGATACAATAAAAAGCAAGGAAAATGCTGAAAAAAGAAAATACTTTTCTCCCTCAGACTGTCAACAAAATGGTGGCTATGTTGCCAATCTTAAATCAGACTGGTGGCTATGTTGCCAATCTTAAATAGACCATGCTACGTGCTCGTTTATTTATATGAAGGATGTGTCCTCTTCCCTTTGAAAGGTAGACAACAACATATTTATGATCAAAGCATGCTTTATATCAAGTAACATTGTCTAAATCATATCATTGGAAGGTATATTTGGCCAGTTACACATTAAATATAACTAAGTTTCCTTGATGATTGGACCGATCAAAGTAAGTGCTACCGAAAAATAGTGCTACCTTTTAATCCACAAGAATTTGAAAACACATGTTTATAAATGAACGTTGTCGGGGATTTTCTGTCACAATCACTTAAAAATTAAATAAAAAAATGAAAATGAACCTAAAACGACTGATGTCTTAGTTAAAAACAAAGATGTCGGAGCAGCAGTAGTATCTTCACGAGTTACTAAGACCGTTCAGAATATCGAATCAATAAATTACAATGAAGCAGAGCATAGCGTAGACTTTGTTATACTTACATATGGACTCATCGAGTTGTCAACAACTCAGTTGGTATAACGTTGGTTGATTTTGTATTGATTAAACCAAATATAAACTGGATTCGATGAATTGTAACTCCTAGTTATCATAGTACGCTATGTACTAACGTTTTGAGTCATAGGGCGCCACGCTCGTTATATATAGCACTGGGTAATTCCAGACACGTCATGGGGAATTCCAACTCAACAGAAGTACACGTATATCAGTTGTTGTACCTATACACAGATACTCAAGCATTTCAACAGTGTAAAATGAATGAATACAGCGGTTCTACGTTTACACTAAGTTTACCTATTCAACACTCGTCAAAATCATAACAGATGTGCATGTATATACATAACACAGGAACTATAGCTCTTTTGTTAGAAACGAAGAAAAGTGACAATACGCGCATGAAGGAGACGATCGGTTAATCAGTTGGAAAGCTGACCCAGGGGTCACCGGAATATATTAAGCTTTGTTGACGTCACAAATTTTGGATTTGAAGAGCAATAAATTCGAACAGAATGACGTACAAGAAAGCCGCTAAATTACAGGTAAATTTTAGGCCACGGCTGCTAAAGCCGTAGAGGCAGTGGCGTAGCTAGGATTTTTTGAGTGGGGGGGGGCCATGGGGGGGCTGTTCTTTCTAGTGGGGGGGCCGGAGGTTACTATCTAAGCGGAGCGCCACCATGATTGGCGCGGAGCGTACAGAGAAAATTTGAGATTTCAGCACCCCCCCAGATCGCAGGAGATGGCACCTGTGAGGCAAAATAGCAACCAAAAAGATGTGCAACTTTGGTGACAGAAATGCAAAAAAAGTTTTTTCTCTTTCATGCTGACTGGCCTTGCCAACTCAACCAGACTTTTAACTTGAGGGAATTTGGCATCATTTGCAGGAATTTCAGAATTCCCAATATTTTATATCTCTACCAGTAGTGGAAAATCCTGTTTCGACAGTTTCGTTGCCATAAAAAAGTTGTTTTGTGGAATATTAAATGACATATATTCATTTGACTCGAGGCAATATATGAATACCTGCAGGGGGCGGCGATCTGTTTCAAATATTGGGGGGGGGGACATCTGCTTGGATGCAGGCGAATTACTGTCAAAGCGGAGCGCCACCATTGGTTGGCGCGCAGCGTACAAGAAAATTTCTGGTTTTGATAGCCCCCCAGATGACCGGAAATGGCACTTCTCGGGCTTGAAAATGACCAACCAGATGTACACTTTTGCCTGAGAACCAAGTTTTTCCTAATAGTTTTTTTTTTCATTCATAACCTTTTGTCAAGATTGTCACCAGTCACACATCATGTTCGACCTCATTGCATTTGTAGGTAATTCTACGTAACGCCCCACAATACCCGTCAGCCCCACTTTTCAAGGTTTTAAGCCCATTATTTGTTCAGAATTTGAATAATAAATTCACTTCAAAACATACCCATAATGTTGCACTAAATTTCATCTATGGACAACCAGTGTTCGACTTATGGCCAAAAAATTGCATAGCAACAAATTTCGACAATTGCTATACAATATTTTTGTTGCATAGCAGTTCCCCAACATTGAATAGCAGTTTTGAAATTACCACAAAACGGACCAAATGTTGGCGATCAATGTATTAACTAGAAAATGTTTGTTTATTATTATTATTATTTATACTAGTGTTGCTACGATAATCGTTTTCACTATCGGTATCGGCCGATATTTGCAATATCGGCAGCATATCGGTATCGGTAAAATTTTGCCTAATTGCCGATAACAGCAAACCGATATTGAACTTTTCTTTTTAACAGCAGAGCTACCTGTACTTATTTATACTTGCAATGACTTGTTAATCTGCCCAAGACGATCCATTTCTTTAGCGTCAGTTAAACTCAGATTCATTTTCGATTAATATCCATGGAAACCTGACTCTCCGTAACATCTAAAAACACGTCTACGGCGCGCGAATATAACCAATGACCTTCGTGAACCTTGGCCTACACACAGCATTAGTGCAGCATATATACACTGTACTAACCATTCATTTCCTCAAAGGCCTCCGTGAAAACCTTGAACATGATGCATACAGTAACTGCACAGTTCAGCAGTGTTGGAAAACCTTGTTCAATTTCCCGAGAACACACTGCCGCTTTCCCGCCGGTGTTCGCCTCCCTAGCACGCGTAACGTGCGAGCATAAAGGCGTGGTGTACAGGGGCCCGTCTTAGGGCTATGGTGGGGTCATGGGGTAGAACCCCTCGTGGGGATCCTGGGGGCGGAAGCCCCGAAAATTGTTGTCATTTTTTGCGATGTCTGGCGCTGAAAAAAATCGCAGTTGAGGATGCAAAATACTGACAACTTTTTTATTTAAATTGTCACGAAACTGATGAAAATTTTAAAATGACAAGTTAAAGTAGCTATATTATGTTATAAAATGAAAAGAGATTTAATCTGTCTTTCAATCTTTAAAAAGTGCAACTTACAAAACTTCCGATATTATGAAACAAACAACGTTCAGCAAAGCCCCGTTTCTAGACTGCCTAACAATGAATAGCGTGCACTATGCGTAAATTTTTTTAACTGCAGTGTTTAACCCTATACCCAACTACTGTACCACGGTACATGTGCTGCGAATTTGCCCAGGTACCTTCCCAACAACTGTGAGCTCATCCCCTGTGTAACACCTGTTTGTTAACAATTTTTTTGGCACGTTGCCAGGGAACCTTTTAGTTACGTGAGATCCGTAACCGCCGAGGTGGTTAGGCTATTTGCTTTACACTTAACTATGGTAGGATATTATTTTTTCAGGTTTTTTTTTTCGCTATACGGTCAAGTGAATAAGTTGTACATTGAGTATAAACTCAATAAATTATAACTTCTACATTGTGATCGACAGTTCGTAAGTTAAGGTTTGAGTGTTTGCTCCCAAATCTGACTAGGAATTTGTATCGCACAAATCGGCACAATGTGCGATGCTGATTTGGAAACGTCTCGCAAGTTTGTCGTTTTGGATCGCATTTTGCGATGCGATACCGGAAAAATCGAACACTGTGGGCAACCAATATAGTAAACCCCCCTTAACCACTAACAGACCGGTCAAAATTGTACGAGTATAGAGGGAAGTATACTATGATGAAGAATGTTGGTCAAGGAATTTTCGAAATTTCAGACACAGTTAAATTATTGGTGTACAAATATTAAAACCTCTTATAACGGCTACTATAAAACTTCGATATCATAGAAAATACCCAAAAAATATGCTCGAGGGGGAGGGCGGTCTCCACCCCTTCACCCCCTCCCCTCCCTTGGCTACGCACCTGCGGTTAGAAATCTTGTAGGAAACAGGCCAAATGGAAACCCAGTGAACCCATATCGATGTGGATCCTATGTATGATTGTACGTATTTACACTCATACACAAGATGCAAACCAAATTTCATTACGGATGCGGTCCGTCTAGCTATTCATTTCGAGAAAACAAAGTAAAAACTACTTTCGGTCATATATAGTAACAAATTGTGACACGGTTAGACAGGCGCTTTGCGAGGAATTTGCCAAGGGAGGGGCAAAGCTTGTACCCAGACTTTCTAAGCGTAGCGCCACCATAAGTTGGCGCGAAGCGCAAATGAAAATTTTGGCCGAAAATGTCTCCCAGATCGCTGGAAATGGCACTTCCCAGGCCTTGTAAGTTGCATCTAAGCATTTTCTATTTTGAAATTACTAGCGATATCATAAAAAATACAAAACATATGCTTAAAAAAAACTATGCCACCAAATATTGGGGGGGGATATAAGATACTATATCCCCCACCTAAAATATTGGGGGGACATGTCCCCCCCCGTCCCCCCCATGATCGCCGCCCATAAATACCTGATACCTCGGCTCAGTACAAACGGAGCCAATCTTTTGATAGATTGTTGCGCTAGGTGGAAGCACTGAACATATTTTCAGCAGATATCGCTATCACGCAGCACAACAAGGTTCGTGGTGTATGGTCGCAATCGTCGCATCGACCATTGCCATGCCATTTTGTGACCATTCTCATGATTACTACAGATATTGTATTATTCTTATTCTGCCAGATGCAGACGAGAAAATTGTGTAACTCTATTTCCCAAATTATTGAACAAAAAATATTAGCGAATCGCACTGATGAGTGTTTTTTTTTTACCCCATTCCCAGTGGGGGGGCCAGTGGGGGGGCCAGTGGGGGGCCAGCCGATTTCATGGGGGGCCTCGGCCCCCCCCCAGGCCCCCCCGTAGCTACGCCACTGCGTAGAGACCGGTCATGAAATCGAAATCGGAGAAAACATCAAAGGTTCACAAACAATAAGATAATCTCATTCCACACATAGAAACATCTTTCAAATATCACAGTCTGCTTAAAAACGATAGTTCATTTCACATGGCTTCGACGTTCGCGAGAGATGCTGGACAGCCATCTTTGAAATAAGTTAGCATCATATATACAGCTCTACATTTAACACTATGTATTCGCTGGAATCCAACAATGCAGAAGCCGGTGATCATACTTCGATCGGGTCAAGAAGATATACAAGGTTTATATTGGCCCACGCTTAGATAATCCCATACCACAAATGAAAACATCCGTCAAATTTTAGTTTGCTAAGAAAACGGCTCACCAAAATTCAGTTCACACGGCAACAAAGTTTGCAAGCGGTGCTAGACAACCTTCATACAAATTCTAACAAAGATAGCATCATATCCAGTTCTACATTCAACACGTTTCCACGGTTGGTAGTGATACGCGGAAGTACTACGATCAGGGACGTCGTTATAGAGCGGGGGGGGGGGGGGGGGTGCGACAGTCGGAATTTCAGACTGTCGCACTCTGTATTCGCACTATATTCCTGTGATTGTGAATGACCTAAAATTTACCTTTAATTAATCAGTCATATTTTCACGTTTTCCTTGCCACTTTGAAAAATTGTATCTCGCAATCCTTATACCTCACCATACAAAACTTCGTATGATTTTAAATATTCTAAACTACATGTTTAATAGAACTAATATTCAAATTTTCAAGGTACGCTAGCTTCAATTCGGTGTATTCATATACTAATTTTACTATTGGGTGGGTTGACAGTGTTCGCTTGCTTCAAGTAAGTTCAGGATATGTATTGTATCTCTGTTACACAATTAAAACACGCGATGCTAGTCTACGGAAGCTTAAAAGTGCAATCAACATAAGAAAAACTTTGACCCATAAGTTGACATTTTTCAGTAAATTGTTTAGATAACAAGATAGAATTTATCAAAACTCAGAAAAAGTGTTGGATTGCTCATTTCTTTTAAGTGAGCAATTGAACAATTTTCTGCAAAATGTTGAACTGACAATTTATCATATTTCGTCAATTGGACATTTTACTGCAATATGTTTAATTGACAACTTATCATATCTCGACAATTGGACATTTTCTGCAAAATATTCAATTGTTCCCTCCATTCCATCTGAGCAAACGAAAAATTTTCTGCATAAATGTTGAATTGACAAATTATCGTTGAACATTTTTTTTATGTCAGTGATAAATAACCCCGCCCCCACCCCAACCCATAGAAAGGAAATAACATTAAGCGCGCCTGGAATAAGAATTGTGATTTTTGGTTATTCACTATGTCGTTGTTTTTTTTTTTTTTTTTTTTTTGGGGGGGGGGAAGGCAGCAGTCGAAATTTTCTGGCTTCAAAACCCATCCTGTTGGAATTTCATGCCCCAAATCATCAGGCCTTAGCTGCGTCCCTGACTACGATGGTGTATGTTGGGGGCGGGGTGGGACAGGGAGGAGGCTGGGGTGATGTGCTTGGTAGACTGCATCACACCTATTATGAAAACTAGATCATGCAATTCAAGGAGTGGGGTGCGGTTACCATTACGAATTAATTTCCGTGCATGTGCTTAGCCTTATCCTAGTAACATAGCACTCCACATTCCTTGGAGGTGGAGTCAAAGTATTGTGATAGTAACAACCCCACCCCCACACGCGCACACGCGCGCGCACACACACACGGTAGGTATCTGCTTGTTGTGGAAATTGCATGGAGATGGATAAGTATGTGCTACTGCAAATCTCCTCAACCTCTAAACATTGCCTTGAAGCTGCTAAACGAGGTAATAGAGTTTGGGTATGAAGAAGAGGAACTTCAGTTTTTTTTGAAAGAAGACATAGTAGCAAGACTTTATAAGCAGTTGGGTAGGCCTCATCTGGAGTATGCTGTCCAGGCTTGGAACCCATGTTTTGCTAAAGAAAAGTAAAGACTCGAAAAGTCCAGAGGAGGGCTACTTATTATAAGCGGTTAAAATTGTTGAATCTCACCACACTGGAGCTTAGGAGGTTACGTGGTGACTTAATTCAGGTGTTCGTGATTACATGTGTATGGTTTTGAAAATTTATCCTTCACTTTTTCATGTTTGCTAACAGAAGTTGTACTTCTGAGAACATTGTGTTGAACCCCAAAAGTCAGAAAGGAGGGTTAACATTCGGCATAGCTTTTATTGTAATGGGGTTACGAATAAGTGTAAAGGTTTGCCTTAGATAGCTGTACTTGTAAGTAGTGTGAATGGGTTTAAGAATGCTTTGGACAAGTACTTGAAGCATTGTAATCAGGTCTGAGTGTTTGTGTCTTCATTTTTTCTCGCCTTTAGTGTCCTTGATGGGGACTTGAGTGTCCCTCCTGGTCCACTTTTCCTACCAAACTAAACTAAACTATGTCTGTCTTCAAGCAGCTCTAAATATTAATAGTTCCTATGGACATTTGGTATGATTGGCAATATTTGACAAACACTGACAAACGATGAATCACTGGAACCAATGCATCATAATTTCTGTTAGGACGGAGGCACATATTGTAGTGTAGAATTTCACTGTAATTAGCTGCAATGAAATAACAGCTATCAGAAGTTAATAGAAAATTATGATGGCAAAGACCATGACCAAGCAGAAATTGCAACCAAAATGTCTACTTTTTCAAATTGAAAAAGCTCAAATAAAGATAACAATGATCCTAAAATTGAGGAAAGGAGCTCCATCAATAATGTACCTAATGTGAAGAAAACACAAAATTTGTAGCGACAAAAATCTTCAATGAAGTAATTTCATTTCTATGGTATGAATGTCTGTCTTGACAAGAAAAAATTGGAAAGTGTAACATATGCGAAATGGTAAGGAGTGGGAGATTAATTTGACTTGAGCTTTGACTTGATTGGATTTGAGCTAGACTACCACAAACAACAACGTGGAACTGTATCAATATGCGTCAAAGTGAATTGCCACATGATGTATGACAATAAAGATATTTTTGGTTGGGTTTTTATTTTACATTTCGCATTTTTGTCGATAGGTTCGTTGGATAATATAAATACAGTCCCACGACGAATTACTTTACATTGCTTTTAGGAGCAAAAGGTAGAGATTAACTTCAACAAGCATATATTAAATAACACATTACAGTGTTACTTACAACAAAATTTTCTCTCTGGAAATGACGAAATGTTAAGCAGTACAAAGTGCAGAACTTCATTGCAAAGTGACGTAGGCACATGCACAATCAAAACAAAAAACATTTAACTGCAATATGAATTCACACAAAAAACAAAATCCTTCTATAATGAGTATCGAACACTGTACGAAATTTCAGTGCAGCTTATCATTGGCCTAGAGTGTTGGAAAACAAAAAACAACGATAGTTATGGTACAAGAGCTTTTCATAAACTATAGTTTCACCTACGAAAATAAGGACCCTGCTCTTCCACAAAGAAAGGAACCAATATTGATTTGTCACTGACTCGATCTATCTGTAGCCTACAGAAACTTGATCCAGAATTAGCAGGTGGACCAACGTTTATAGGTACACCAGATGAAATCAACAGGGGTAAACCTACTTAGTACTATATATAGCCTACATACCAAGACATTACCTTGGTTAATATCCTCAATTAATTTTCAACTACTCATATATATTCTGGGGCTCTGGTAAGTGGGGTTAGTATCAGTGCTGCCACTCACTAGTTGCAGAAGTCAGTAGTAAACTCATATCAGCCAAGGCTTAGTCTTTTTAGTTGCACTAGCACTACCTTACTTGGAAAAACTTCAGTCCTCCAAAATTCAATGAAACAACATCTACATCTTGAATGCTAACATCATAAACACAAGGTCCGGTAATTCTTCGTACGCTACACAGTGGAATACTTATATTTATAAACATATGCGATACGCTATGGCAATGTGCATGCAGTAGCACATATGTGCTTAACTACCAAATGGACACGTTGATGACGGTCACCAATAACACCCTTAAAAATGTCACTTTAATTCGACCAAGAATGATAAAAACAACTTCGGATTTGACCTCAAGTCATTGTTTAATTTATATTATACCATCTGTCGAACGATGGAGGTAGTACTTTCTTGGAAACGTAAAATGTGCAATTCAAAATATATAACGTTTGTATTCACGTCTCGTTTGTATTTTTCAGCCAGAGGTAAACAAATTTCTGAATTTCATCCACATCGCAAGTCCGACATTGGCGCAAAAATATAATTCATGAATATTAAACTCCTTTCCTTTTTTTACAAGCGATTTGATTGCTGCCTTTTAAATATGTATTTAGACGGATTTTCAGAGGATATCCAAGCTACGGTGTACTGAACTCGAGTAATGGTTTGAGCTCCCACAGTGCATTTCACCGCTTTTGCCAAGTGTTTAAAGATAATACAATAACGGTAAAAAGAAGCGCCCAGATTTCTGACTTAATGTATTAAGTATCGAGGATAATTGACCAGCTGCATTTGTCCATAAGCTATTCGACATTAGCTATTCGTGCAAATATAAGAAGAGGTAGCCTATATATTAAAATATATTATGCTATCATGCACGCACCCTTTGAAAACAACAAACATGTTTTAGTTTAGCTGAGGAGTGATACTAATAAGTTGTACACAGTGGAATGTTCCATTCCTTAACTGTATTAGAAGTGCTGTTGATATAAGTGACAAATATAAATAACAGTGACAAATTACACTGTCAGCTGAATTGTGGAGTGATGTTTCGTTGCCGTCAGTTGACTTGTCTATGCTATATAGCGATCCCCAAATCCATAACGGGAATAGTTTAAAAGCGCCATTGCAATATTTAAATGCAACGGTAGCAATGTCAATACAAACATTTTCATGACGATGCGAGTTGTTTGGTTTATTTGGAGTTTTCTGAACATCTCTATGTATTTAAACGATCAACAACAAACAATCATGAACCCATCTGCTCAGTCACTAAAATTCTTGAGGCTTTTGATTTAACAATCACAAAATAGTGACATGCTGCTTGCAGAACCTTCATCGAGTTTTTGCTCATGAGAACCAATTCAAAACCTAAGTAGCATTAAGTTGTATAGGTCTAGGAGAGTAGTGTGAGAGGCTTATTAGGCGATGGTATACCTTGACCGCAATGGCCTCTTCTAAAATATACAGAGATAAAGATTCGCGGGAATATTGAAAAGATACAACAGACGTGTGGACAGCAGAATAGGTAATTATTACGTCATATATGAAAAAGTAAGCAGTGATATGTACTTGCATAGAACGAACCAAATAAAACTCACAAAAGATGTAACTATACAGACAACATATAATAAAATAAGAACGTGCAAAATGTAAACTTATGTTGTTATATTCCCTAAGGTCTAACCATATAACTTGAAGTAGGAGGAATGAAGTCATGCGACAGATACTGAAGCCACTCATCCATATGTTGGTACTTTGCTTGTACTGCAAGAAAGTAACAGTGCGTAATGCAAACACCTTACGTCTTTGACATAACTAAAGTGAATGATACAAATCACTCGAAATAGTGATATCGTGTGCCGCATTTTGGTGCCGAATTCGTCACAATGTGGCAGTGGACTGCAGTTCCACAGTTCATTCTTAGAAGCGATAGTATCAGCAATTACATAGGAAATGCAATTATTTTACTAGTGTCGTCTGCTCAGCTGTTGTATTGTTATTCACTTGACCCCGGATATTGTAAGCTTAGGCCACTAGACCAGCTCCGGCTGTCCTTTCGAATGCGGGATATAATGGCCAGAATATCATGGAATGGCCGTTATGTCCTGGGCTTAATACTAACAATTCAATACTAGCAAAATATGCTTAATTTACATAGGCATATTAACGAAGCCTTGCCCTTGGTCTAAACTATGTTAGCCTAGTTATTAAACTTAAGCCTAACATATTTCAGTCTGTTAATATATCCAGAATTGTACAAAAATCCAAATACATGCTCCATTTGCAACATTTGCCCAACACTGTAACTTTGGCAAAAGAGCATAAGTAGTATAGGCCTAGCCAGTAATCTGGTTTTGAGGTAGGCTAAAGCCTACACAACCTGTTTAGGTATGTCCTGGACAATAAATTGAAAGTTGACTCAATTATAATGTTAAGGCCTAATGATATTCACTTACCATAGTTGGACAAAGCTTGTATGCAAAAGAACACATTCAAGCAACTACTCGTGCTAACATCTCATCCTTTGATGACTGTAAATAATATAGACATATATCAAACACGCTCACTTAATAAAGTGGGATCTGTTCTCCTGCATAAACTACTACCCATTTTGCAACATCAATTTTAAACTGAGAACTGCATGCACAGACTTATTTGGAAGTATTACACAACGAAGGTGTGTGCGGGAAGTTTGGAGGGGGTTGCTTTTTCACAGCATTTTTAGCACGGACAACTATAACACATCTGAGTGGATTACTAAACGAATATAAGCTAGAAAAAAGTTGCCATGTGCCTCTCAGATACTGGAAATGACACTTTACCGACAAAACACTCCACTTGCTCGAGTCATAAAAAAAAAAGTTTTCAAAGTTATTCTTTGATCATTAGAGTATAGTGCTTACCACTCTGGTCGTTATAACAGGTCTCTGTTGTGAAAAGTATACCTACACTTTCGAAAACAACAGGTAAAATTTAATTTAATTTCAAAATCGAATGCACAATTTATGTATAAAGACGTACAAATGATTTGGGTTTTTGCCCAACAACGCAGAGCGCCCTCACATTGTCAAGACTTCACTGCTTAAACACACGGCGATACACTGTGTCAGTATTCTTCCTAGGTCAATCTCTATAGGTCTAACACACTTGACACACACTCAGTTATTCACATCACGACACGAAAGTTACATATATCACTAGGGTGACGGCATCGTGCACACTATACATACCTATTTAGGAAATGAAAAAAAAAATAGATGATTTCTCATATTGATATTTCCTAATCGTCAACAGATGTAATAAGCAGAGTAAATAGCAAAATTTTTACATTTGATACAACTGAAAATTACTTATGATGTATAATGACCCGACATTTGATCATCATCTATAGTCAATAAAATTTCTGTAATCATATCAGTTTATTTATACTGATCATACAACTTGGTAGATTATACATGTTAACGCTAACATAACTCTTCACCAAATTAATCAATGGCCAATTTCTAACAAATACTAAGGGAATTGATTATATGTCCATAAGAATGATATAGCACTAACTGAACAAAATTAATAGATAATTTTAAGATGCCACTTATAAAGATATGCCATCTAGGATCTGGCTTAGTCTTACAATTGATAAATGGGTTAATTTCATAACCACTAACATTGAACATATTGAATAATTAATATATATAATGATCCTCGTTCAACTCAAATCTGGCATAGTTTACACTTAAAAAATCCTTTCCTTTGGTACAATCATTCGCAGTAAATATTGGATGCATTGGAAGATGGTACTCTATGATTTTATCTAAAGTGCTATTACTACAAAGCTGAACGTTGCGTCTACTTGAGTTGATATAAAATTGATGAAAGATTCAACAAACATTTGCGGATGCAAACATTTTAGTTAACATTACTTCAGTGATACAAGAGGTTACTGCTTAACAAATGTGTCACTGTTTGACACTGGATCTAAATTGTGATTTATTTGAGTTTTTCTCCATTTTCGTTTCACTTTGCGTTTGCCTCTTAACCCTTTCAAACAAATAGACTGTTTGCCGCTCTTTCTTATGTTGTTTCTCTTGTTAGTTCTATACTTGGCTTGTCGTTGTTGTAATTTTCGTCCACTCTCCATCTTCGGATAATCGTTCGAAAGTATCACTTTCATTTTTTCGTAACACTGCCAGGTAAATAAATATTCATAATTAAAATTTCTCATTTTACATTTTATTAAACACATTATTTCATACATGAAACTGTTTTCGATCTTCCTAAAAACAATTTCGTCTTTTAAATTTTAAAACCTATATTGTAATGTTCATATTGTTTCTTTAATACACGCACATCAATACTCACTTTGTTTTCCAAAGATTATACAAGGATTAAAATGATAAAGAAAGCAGAAACAGTTTACTGGTGTAGTCCACAAATGACACGGTGCATTAAAAAACTATTCGTATTTTAATAACGGAGGATAACATGTTGATTAGATACGTTCACAAAATTTGAATTTTTCTTAAGTTGCTTCAAATGTATAAACTTGACCTTACCTTCGAAATAACCAATATCCTGCAGTTCGTCTTCAGAAAGTCTTTCTGGAACTTTGCTGTTATGAAACCTTTTAGAAGGAAAGGTAAATAGTTTTATTCATTTTTACAGGTCGACTTTATAACTTATGTATCGCCCATTGTACTCCATAAAAAAAATATGTTTTCGATGACGTCATTTTTAGTTTTGATTAAGTCTTCACCTTGGCAGTGAAGGAATATGAAACAAGAATTAGTGGATCAATCACTTTAGAAAGGTATTTGTTATATATATTTTAGCACTAAGCCAAATGACAATATTGAGCGCTTGATTCTCCTTCACATTGTTAAATTTTGTACTACACAATGTTAAACTGTTAATTTCAATAACAGCAGACAGCTGTAAAGTAATGAACACACATTCATAAGTTACATTATTGACGAGTACAACAAGAAAGGGCAGCAACATATATCAATATAGTTGACTATGATTGTTTTAGAATAAACAAAATGAACACCTTCTATAAATGTATCATAGGTACTAACGCTACATAAAACTGTAGAGAAAGCGAAGTGTTCAAAAGACATGTCGAGAAAGCAGACAGGATTAAAAACTACTTACTCTATTTTTATCTTCATCTGTTGAAAAGTTCTTATGACAGCTTTGAATTGTTCTTTTTCTGCTAACTTGACCCCGTGAAAGACAAGCCGTTGGTAGATGTCTGGAAAATTGCTCAATTGCACAATTGGGAAGTCTCCATGTATCTCCAAAGAATCAATCGTGATCTGTTAGCATAAAATAAAAATGAACAGCGAATATGTTTTTGTTTCGGCATTTAGTTGTTGTATTAAAAAACAGTGTTCCCGACGTTTGAGTTGACTGTGATGTGTTTAAAGGCACAACAAAATGAATTTGTGAAGTTCAAATCAAATGCACATGCAGCAGATCTGAAGATGTGTGGATACTCGGCTTGTGCTGAGTAGTGTACTTGGGGTACTAATGATTAAAAGCTCTAATTCGATCATCAAACCATAAATCTAAAAGAAATGTGACAACTATGTCTGCCTTTGGAGTCGACCACGCATACCTTTCAGTCTGAGAGGTAAAATGTTATGAAACTGCTTATCTTGAACGAGTAAAGTCTCTTCATGTGAATATAGATAAGTTGCATGACCGTTAGTTACGATCCTAGAAGGGCAACCAGAATCTTTCCCTGCTAATGAAAACGTAACGTGGCTGATAAGGGCAAGTAAACGCCATGTATAACAACAGGGATTTGTTTTTTGATAGATATGGAACGATTTGACCGAGGGCTTAAGCATATCGATCACACAATTTAAGAACTGGATAATTCTATTTCATTAAAACTTCTGATTTACAAGTTGTGAATTTCACTAGTTAATTTTGTTTGTTTTACTTGTCTAGTATGACTGTTTCCTCCATACTACGAAAGTAAAAATAGCTGTTCACTTTTACAGGAAACGCAACATTGTACTATTATAACTTTCTAATATATAAAAGACTCCAGAAACGTCTCTTACATCCAATATTTGACAAATTCTGCATAGCTCTGCTTCAATTATAAACGAACTATCAATCCATTTATGACGTTTTATTTTATTTTAAAGATCCTGTTTGGTTTTGAAAAAATAATACCGTGACACAGTGTATTATGTAATTCATCTCGTGTCTGAAAAAAGTGTAGTTCACAAAAGTTTGTAATTTAATCTGCAAAGCCAAACGGAGTCACCAATGTAACAAAATAAAACTAATTGAAATTTGATAATTAAGCGAAATTAGAAGTAGCGGCACAATTAAAAAATGTTCCGCCTATCTGTTTGGGAAATGTATGTTCAATGTACCCTAATCCTACTACGATAACATTTATTTTTGTAGGTTACTATAGTCTTATCCTCTTAGCTGTTTTATCTGTATATTGTATTTCGTATCTTTTTGAGTTTGCATCTTTTGGTTTCTTAGCCTGGTTTATCTGTTTTTGACTTTCTTTTCTCTGTACAGCGCTTCGAGATTTTTGGGAGGCGCTTTATAAGTAGTATTTATTTATTTATTTAAAAACATCTGGTGATAGCGTTATTTAGATAATATTATTTTTTGTTTTGAAATAACAAGATGAGTGAAAATGGTTCTCTACAAACTGTATCTTTTCTACCTCAAATATCTAAGAAATGACTGTAGATATACTAAAGGATTTCAAGTACTTGCAAATAATTCTTTCAGTTTTAAGGGAAAAAGTATATTCGTATTTCAGCGCTCTTTCCTGTACAAGGTAGTTCGTAACTTTAAATAGAACCATCACACCCAACCCCGCTTCTCTCACCCCTTGCAACATACAAAGCTTGTACGAATAAAAAACGCTAATGATGTTTCTTTGAACAACTTTTTGAATAAGGAATTTAGTTACATCGAATCTGAAATATTCAATTTTTGCTATGTAAGAGCCTTCCTCACTTATAAATGGAGTCCTTGAAAATTTACCACTCGAAATAAAATATTAACATTCTAGTAGTTTTATTAAGTGTAATATGTGGTTACACTATCGAAAAATTAAATTATTTATAAGACGTGCAAGAAAGGAATCACATTTATTTTGAATTTTCTAAATTGATAACCACTACTCATGAATTTACTACTCTTATAATACACATAATCTGCAATGAAAGCAAGAGTGTATATTTTAGAAAACAAACAATTCTCATAAAAAGCCATAGCCCGAATCGAATAATTCAAAAAAGTAGAACATTCATGCTTTGGTTTAAAAACATAGAACAACAATTATTTTGAGATTTAAGTGATTACTTTATAATACAATTCGGGATTTATATCGTAAAAGTCCTTCACAACAACAATATTGCTTAAGTATAATATATATCATAAGAACAATCACTGTCCTTGTCTCTTTGTATAAATAGAACAATCTTTGCCTTTGTCTCTTTACAAGTCTTCAACAAGTGTAGAACTGCCTCCAGGTAGTACTCATCTGTCATGTGTCTGAACAGTACCTTCTTCATGTGTAACTTTCTAACATATTTCTGGTATTCCTCCTCGCCATTTGTTCCTACTTCCAGCAAACATGCTAATAGATCACAGTTACCAGATTCTATAAGAGTCAACGTGGTTTGCTTCTTCTCTGTAATAAACCTGAACAAATAATCCGCCAGTGGTTTGTTATCTTCATTGCAGTTACTTAGGTAAATAGAGGCAAACAACCTTGCAATTAATGGAGATCTAGCAAGATAATCACTACACCCATCGGTTCTTATAGCTTCCATATGGGTTTGCCAAGAACTCGATATATCTTCTGAATGTTTGACATTCAAGGGTCTTTCCTCAGGATCAAATTCGTTTCCTTTTCCTTCCCGTCGTTTTCTTTCTAAACGAACATGTTTTTGCTTCTCTTTGTCATTCTGTTTACTTTCTTTTAGTTGCCTATATCTTTCGAAGAACAAACTTCTGTGTGACTCAGTAAACCCGACCACTTCTACCCTTGTGTAAGGTGTGTTCGTAACTTTCATGTCATGGTCAAGTTTACGGGAAGTGACCCAAATGTTCATCTTGCTAAATTCAGCAACATCACCCTCTAAAACCTGCTTTATAGTTAATCTCTTCCCCTTGCCATCATTTGTTGCATTATTATGAAGCCTTGACCAATTGCTAATTCCATCTAACATCACAATGCTCTTTTTTCTTTGTAGATCGTAAATTATTCTGTTAGCTTCTGCCGCAGACTTTTTGCGTCCCAACAATTTCATGAGTTCCTCCAATATGCAAGCATCTTTCGGAACATTCTCAAGTTGAAAATAGATTAGAATATAATCTTTAAAAATTTCTCCTTTCCTCCACTTTCTTGATATGTCCCGAAATAAATGTGATTTGCCAATTCCAGGCTCGCCAACAAACAATACTCGGTTAGCCCGCTCTCCCTTGAATAACGCAGCAATCAGTTCATCGGCATTATTAACATGTGATATCCCGTTGTTTGTGTATGTTATCGTGTACTGACAGTCACTACAATAACTGTTTATTGAAGAGATATCTGTCAGTTTTCCCAATAACGTATTCTGTTTTACTTCTTTCATCAACATTCCTATCGAAAAAGAATATAAGAAAAACGATTATTTCAAATCTCTGTGTAATGTATTTCCATCAATGAATCCCTCTCAATGACGCAACACTATAACATTATTCGTAGAGGCTTATCATCCTTCCAATACTTGAGCTGGAAAGAATGTCAATTGATACTCTAACAAGAAACTTATACCTTTGGGCAGGTATATTTCTACCTACAAACTCGCGAAAGAAACCAAATATTGATATAAGTATTGAAGCAGATAAAAGACATATCATAATTATTACATGAAGCAAGCGAATTGAAATTAGTATTCCAACTAATACCAAAAAAAAACCTCTCTCAGACACAGTGTAACTTACTGCCCGATAAAACAGGAAACAATAAAACAATATATAATTGTGGTTATGAACTTACGTTCAGGTTCTTCAATAATATTTAAAAAGTACAACTATTATTTACTGTGAACCCTTTCACAATTAGAAAAAAAGTGAGGTTGTTATTTCTGTAATAACAATAGTCCCTTAAATGTCGACGTATGATGTAACATGTGACGCAAATAAAATTGTGCAAAAAAAGTATCATCACATTCACCTATAACTTGCACAGTACAACCTTAACAGTTTAATTTTGTTTTTTACATTGCTTCAAAACGTTACAAAATATTACACCATTTCCATACAATTTATCGTCAATCACTAAAGTTTCTCCCATGTGAGAGAAAACACCCCACTCTAACATTCCATCTCACAGGACTTCATTGATAAATAACAACTTACACCGTACTTCACGTCGCGAAAATGAGGGTTGCGCTCTTGGCCAAATATATATTTGTCAATTTGTATTATGAATAGTTTCACAAACATGGTACGCTGAAGGGAAAAAATAAATTGTCGAGCTGCATTGTAACCCTGTAAGGGGGGGGGGGGGGGGGGTAGGTTGACAACAGCTCAAAACACGGCATTTGCTGAATTATCGAGTAACACTTATATGAACCATGACAAAACTAATATATCAACTTACGAGATGATGTGTTAGACACTTAACTTGTAAACACGTCAAGAAATACGACATTTGTTAACTTGTCAAGTAACACTAACATGTGTTAACTTGTTAAGTAACATTGACAAGGCCCCTTTACAAAAGGGATCAATTTGTCGTCATGCCGTGTCGCATATACTAAGACGGTAAATCTACAACACTCTTTTTCCCTTCAGATCCTCTGTTAATTTCCGTATATATTGATGTTACTATAAGGAAGGAGTGCTGCATGTTTTTTTTTTCTTTTGAAGATGTTAATAAACAGAATTCAAAGTGAATAATCAAAGTATATACAACTTGATAAGGAAAACTAATTTACATATACCTTTCCGTCCACTGCGACGTCGATGAAGCTTGTGGCAAAGACAACAAGCAAACAACAAGGCGAGGCTTATAAGAGTTAATATCCCTAAAGCAATCAATAAAATCACTTTCATTGAAGGGCTGATCGGCTTTGTGTTGTCTTCATTGCAGCTCTCTGATAAAGAAATATGTCAAACATTGCTTGTAATGATCCAGTTTTGGATGATTACATTGGACGAATCCCTTGAATATAAATGACTACTATTTTATTTACACCCCCAAACTTCATATAGTCAACACTGATCTGATTAGTACAACATTTGGTATGTCATTTCTCAATTATGTATTGAACACATGCGACTAACTAACCTACAGTGTTCTCTCTGAAGTCAAGAAGGTACGTAAGAAACAAATCAGGGATGACGTGTACTCACGAATGTACATACCTTGTCCATCGCACCGCTTATTATGAATCTTTTAAGGATAAAGAGTGTCAAGAATAAGGAACTTATTCCAAATATTGTTTAATGAGTACGCTTTGCAGCTGCATGTCACCACTCAGATTGTTCTGACAAAATGCGCCATGTTTTAAAGATATTTCACTTGTTTCGTGTACATGTGTCTTTGACATTTGCATAAGTTCCACCTAATTTTGCGTATAGACTAAATGACATAAAACGGACCCTCTTATCAGGACATCTAAACCAATATAACAAGTATACATACTCACAAACTCAATGAGGAAAATATCAGTATAAACGAGTACGTAATTCTACATGAGAAACACAATGCGTATTAAAGCGTGCACCGTATACTACATGTCTTCTTACAATGTCAAATGTGTATCCACCCTACCAGGTATTGGAAGGCTGTCACGGTTTTATTATGAAAAAGATGTGTTGCGTGTACAAACCGGTCAAGGTAATCATATATCGTCGTTCACTACATAAAATTTAATATAAAATCTGAATAGCTGTGTTTATGTAAGATATAGTGTGTGATTTTCATTTTGAAATAAGCTTTCCAATTGACATAGTTTCTATGGTTAGTTCAATTCTCTCGTAAACGTAATAAGAGAAGGTAGGTTAACTTACTATGAAATGGATAAGCCTTTCCCCAAGTTCCCATCCATTACAATATTCTTTAGGTTTAGTCATTACTATGATTTAGAGAGTTATGCGGCATCGATATATATTCATTTTAAACAAATTTGTAATAAAGCTGGCATTCCTTTTGCATAGCGTTTATAGCCGAGACCATACAGATGTCATTCTTGGCGACTGTAGTACGCTTACCTTAATTCAAGAATAGTTACTTTTAACAAATTGTTCATGTTCGAAATGGAAAGAAGTTTATATTTATCGAACTAAACAGTTTTATCATAAAGTCTGAATCATTTTATTAATGAAAAACCACAAACAACATTCATTCTTACCGGACCGTACTTGAACTGTTGTATTTCCAATTGTCATTATTTTGTGATCGTAGAAAACCGAACAGTAAAAGGTAATATTTTCTGCACATATTAAATCGAAGAGAATAGTAGTAGAAATATTCCAGGTATCCGATGTATTGTTATTTATTTCTGATGATGCCGTCTCGGTGTATGTAACGTTATCTCCTTTGACGCTCCAATACAAAGTAACATTCGGACGAACCTCTTCTATGTAACAAGTTAAAGTGGTAGGGTCCTTGGATTTAAATGTTACGGTACATTCATCGCAGCTACGGCAAGACTGAACGATAGGGCACGGAGGCGACGGAGTAACTTTAATAAAATAAATACAAAAGAAATAATTATTGATCTTAGTTGTTTTGAAGCTAGATTGAATTAAAATGAATACTTCCAGTAATCACAATGCATGTGGGAAATCAGTTAAAATCAAACTTTAACGGAAGATATTGTTAAGTCAGACCTACATCTTAGTTTCTTAAGTTCAGTTATACTATGAATCACGTTATGTAGAAAACTAATTTGCTTCCAATTATATAAGAACCTTAAATCGTTATTCTCAAAGTATAAAAAGGGCTACTGATCCAACGTCGTATATTTTACGCATGACCTAATGTGAAACTGAGAAAACAAAGCAATTAAGGTTATTGCCATCATGCAGACTCCAAACAACAAGTCTGTTAAAATTCTCACCTGTTATTAAAACTGAAATAGACCGTCTCCATGTTGTGCCATTCTCAAAAATTACAGCAAATGTGTATATGGCCTCGTGTTCCAGCTTAGCATTGATAATTTTCATGTTTCCTCCAGAGGTGATGTCATAATGGTCATCGTCATATTTCTCCCCACCTTTTACACCTTTCTCTAATCTAAGGATTGGTTGAGTGTGTGATACTGAGCCCTTGTACCAATAGTATTTTTGCACGTTACCGTCAATCATGCAGTATATGGTTCCTGTATCCATTCTTTCGACGTTTTGATTCAAAGGACAATTTTTGCCAAAACCTGTAGGTAAAGTAATTTGATAATTTAAAAATTGTCCATTAGGTTAAAAAATGTTGCAAATAGCAGCAGGTATGGACATATCTAACGATCAATTAAGTATCTTCTCTTTGCCGTTTGTGCAATAGAAAGCTAGAAATATTTTAGCCGCAAGACTTATGAAAGTATGTGCTGCAATTCAGAATATTACTAATTTCGAGCAGGGTAACAGTGATATAAAGGTCATATGTCTGCTATTAGGGTTTAGATTAAATAAATATTGACATAAGATATCACTTTACAACACTTAAAATGATTGTTACATGTTTATCTGTTTAAAAATTTACCCGTGCACATGCACGTATTTGTAATCAGTATAAATAATGTGGGGGCCGCATTCTTCCGTATGGCCAAAGAGAAGTGAAGAATGCATATTTGCCAAACAACAAGGGACACATTACCGTTACCGATGTTTCTGATATCGAGCGAATATTAAGTTGTCACGAATGAAGTAAACAAGCGGGACGTCTGTTTGACAGAGTGCAGAGTTTCTAACAGCCACACTTCGACTTCTACATGTGTTCGATGTGTGGGTGTACTTACAGTTTGTGTTCTTAAAGAATATTAACGTAACATACACTCACCATACACACATCTAACATACACATACCATAAATAGTATATATTTACATAACTTTGCGTTAAAAACTAACAATTAACTTATTTTCTGTCTAAATATGCCTCACGATGCACCAATTGACGTCTATTCCCCCTTGTAGTGACAGTGATGTCTCAGTAAGTCGACCGTTATAGTGCTACTTTCAGCAGATGAATTGTTAAAGAAAACTTCAAACAGTCACTTGTATATTGGCCTTAATATTATACTTAAAGTGTTATAGCTAAATAGGTCTATGTTAAAGTAATGTCAAACCATTATCACGTCTCTCAAATGAGATTTACACACGTAGTGTTAGACTGTAGCTCAATATTACATCGTTACGTATTGGATAATAAGTCATCAAATGTAATTGTGGTATCAGTTAACATCATTAAGGGCACAATTTCCCAGTACATCCTACGAAACGAAGAGCATAGTAAACGGGCTAGTTCTAATATATAGAATCAATGAACTTATCATGTACATTTTTGCATCTTCATTACCTTGCCCCAGAAGGATGAATAGCACGAAAATTGACCAAGCCATGATAAAGACGATATGGCTGATGACTGAAATAGAAAACAACAATATGTTAGCTATAATTAAGAATATGGAAAGACAATGGATATCAGCAAAAACAGTTGAGAAAGGGACAGGAAAGGGGCAGGACCATCCTTGCAAACGCTAATGTGAATACAATATAACGATGCTAACAATAATGAACCACTAGGCAGAACTGTGAAGGAATTATGATTAATATATATAATATATATATATATATATATATATATATATATATATAAATATATATATATATATATATATATTGCATTAACATAAAGTCTGTTCAAAGTATCTCTTTCGGGATCCGGCTTTAGGAATCACAAATGATTTTCGAGTTGGTTAGCATCATGTTTGATCTCTAGAGTAAGGCAAAATATGTCACCAAAAACAGAACTAGTATTGTTCGATACAGGTGACAAACGCCTACAGTGGAATTACGATCTTCCTTACCGGTTTCGAACCTCTGGACATACAATCAGCGTCCATAGCCTAGTGGTTAGGGTGTCCGCGTACAGAGCGGGAAGCCCGTGGTTCGAATCCCGGTGGAGGCTGAAAGTTTTTTCACTGTTCTTGATTTTCCAACTCATTACGATTTTCATTTATATATATATATATATATATATATATATATATACATACATATATATATATATATATATATATATATATACTTATTTATTTATTTTTTATAGCATAAACACACTTTTTGGCCAGGAAATCTTGAGAGCGTATTGAATTCCGGCTTAGCATAACTGCCATTAAGAAATGTATTCAGCATTACTAGCAGCATCCAATAACAGCACTAATAATAAGACAATGCAACCCTACCATACATTACTACATAACCCACTGATTTTGCGAAACGAAAATGGCGACCATTTCGTCTGAGAAGCCACAATTCCTCTCACAGAAAAAAAGACATGCAATGCTACATGTGTCTCCATATCAAGAAAGATCACAACTAGCATGTAATGACATGTGTTGAGTGCGGTTCTGTACTCCTCGTTGATAAATGTTTAATTAAATAAGTATTGAATGATTCATAGAAGTAAGCTACCATATGATTATCTCTTGAAAACTAGAAAGCAATTTTCTGCGAACAATTACATTATTTATGGTTATGCTGACTAAGGCGACGGTACGCTGCTGTGAGGATACGATACAGCACTACAATACACGAACTATAAACCTGTGCAAGTCGTACATGTAGTTTAAATTTAATATAATATATGGTAGCATTGCACTACATAGCTAGTTAGCCGAACGCATACGGTTGCTATGGGATTATATAGTAGTTCCAATGACTTAAAATATAAAGGAAGCCACTGCAAGGCACGATAATTTCACCTACTGCATCAATGGATTTGGTATAGATTAGTAGCAATTGATCAAGGCGATGAGTTCCGCTCGTTTTAATCATGCATCTCAGGCGTTACTTACGTTACTTAGCCTATCAGTACTAGGCCTATATGCAGCGAGTGATGTATCAGGATGGTAGTCAACGTATTTTGTTTGACCAACGAACCAACCAACGAACTGTGTTAGTCCGACATGCGAGACCCCTCACATAATGACTTGTGAATATTGTCGGTGTTGGCGGTCATTATGTGGCAGTGTTAGGATCGCATGATAAGCAAAATATTCTTGGTCATTACATGGAGGTGATATTAGTGCCACGTAAGGACTTAAATTGTTCTTGGTAATTATGTGGCGTAACTTTGTATTCACATATTGACTCAGGTTACATCATTTTTAATGCATTGTTGTCGGTTTGGCGTTCCACGTGGAGTTCAACGTGTATGTAGTACTATAATATACTGTGCATGTGAGCATGCCGCATGTTCGTTTATATTGCTGCAAATGTACATGATGTATACCCTGGGCTTACCCTCCGTTTCTGGAAATGGTCGGAAACGATTACAGAAATAAGTTTCACTACCAGAGAATTCCCGCAACCCAACGTGATTAATCATGAGCAGTGTCATACACCACATTAATTGTTTATAACTCTGTTCACATTATTGTTACCAGGATTTTTAAGTTTAAACTTCTTACAATGTTGCGTCCACTCAGAAAAACTTGCTACAGTCTTCCATGAAAACATGCACTTTAAAATACCTCTACAGGAACGCACAATACCTAGTTTATATGACCCCGACAAAACATTGGTTTATGCGCAATGGAAGCCTAGAGTGATATGTCTATAAGGTGAAGAAAAATAAGCAAACGATGAAAGCTATAAATAATATACAACAACAAAGTTATTTAAAAAATATGAAGCTGGAAGTTCGCCGTAGACTAGTTTCCAGAGTTACAAGTAGTTTTCTTTAAACAACTTTCTTTGTGTTCATTGAGCACTATAGATCCAGAATATTTGCAGACAATGGTAAGGGCTATGAGCCAATCATATCATAGGAAATTTGGAAACCCCATTGACTGTTTTAGTATGAAAATCTCTGTAATGGAAATGTTGTTAATTCTATACTTGCGGTTGATTGTTATGAATTATTTGTTTTCAAACAAATTCAATGATCTGTACAAATGACTGGAATTTGGGTTCTTTTGAAAAGAACAGTTTTTTGGAGAAGAGAGAATTTCATTCAAAAAATTGTTTATTATGGTTTTCAGAGGCCTAGCTGTGAGTGTGTGTACGTGAGGTTCGTTTCCGCGGAATGTTTGTCGGACGCAAGCAATTTGAAGGTTTTGCATCCCTGTCTAAAAGATTGCTTCCCGGATGCAGAATCCTGCGTTAAAACTTTCGTACACACTGTTCTGTCGAAAATTTCCGCAGAGTCGATCTCCGTAAGACTAGTCGCTAAGAATAAGTCTTAAAAAGTCCTCATGGCCGATAGACTAGGACTGCGTCGCGTAACGTTACGGTACTCACATACAAGGCTAAATCGATACATTATAGTAATACTTAAGTACGGCTGTCGCGCAAGGCACGCCATTTTAATAATCAAAGTCTTGGAAATTCGCAGGAGGTACGTACCTAACATTATAGTCCCTGAGCATATATGTAGTAAATTAAGTGCAAACGAAGTGTGCGATGTACCATGTCAGGCAACTCCAGTATTATTTTGGGTGCTTTTGTTGGACAATCCACACAAAAAATCCTTCGGACAACCATATATGAAGGCAAGGTTGTCCAAAGAACAACCTAAAAAGGTTCTTATAAATAAGCCCTTCTATAGCTACTGGCTGTTTCCAAAAAGAGTGTTCTGTTCATCGGTTCTGATTGAAAACTTTTCTACAAACAATATTTATCAGCAATTCGATACAGCACCGTTTCATATTTCAGACACTTTAATCTTCTGGTTAATTTTGATAAATATTTGAGACCATTTTATGTGTGAAGCATATCCATTAAACAAAACATATTATTTATCAAATGTTATCAGTTTCAGAATTAGCAGCAAATTAATAATGTAAGTTATGTCAACAATTCATTCCATCCTGCATATACCGGGATAATTCTGTGTAAATAATTTAGTATAATTAGATGAAGGTATAACTAGTATAACTAGGTGAATTACTATGTTCATATCCAAGGTGATACATAATTAACCGAGTTAAAGTTTAACAGGTCTTACGAAATAAATTGCAAATGGTTGTCTACTATGAAAGTATACAATTCATGCATTAGAAAGATAGGCACCTTAACTTATCAGTTGTAATTAAAACGGTCTCAGTAACTATTTTTGGATCATTAAGACAGTGGTTAAAAATATCTTAGGTTGTATGGCCATTTGCCTTCTTGTACCCAGTGCGATTATTATGGACCTATTCAGTATCCGGGTACTTTCACCTTTTCAACCGGGACACGTTGTAGTTGAGTTGAGAGTATTGTAACATAAACTTTCACAAACTTTCGTGCACTTAAACTTTTTTAACTTTCTTTACATTTAAAGCATAAAATGCCAAAACCTTTCTGCTCTTGTGGCAAATGGAATAACCCATTATGCTAAGAAATTGTCTTTTTACACATTAATGTTGATAATCACACTTAAGCTGGTCGTGGAAGAAACGTTTATTTTTTTAATATTGAAAAAAAAGTTTTTAAGTCATAATTATTGTCAGTGTTTGTACAGTAGCAACTTTTACCTTATTTCTGAGCGAGTAGTGACGTTATTTATCATCTATATCATGTTTCAGCTATTCAGTCTTTCCCTTCTTTGTCGTCACTTCGTGTTCAAAATGTAATCTGAACGACAGCCTTTAAAGTGGTAAGAAAGTAATGTTTGTTTATTGTTAATAGTACAAATGAAATACAAAACAGCAGAGTTATGTTGCCAGGTACGTATATTAACAAAGAAACAGCAGTCTGACAACATGCAAAGAAACACCACGATTGTCTTCAATTTAGCTAAAATTAAACATATTACCCCTAAACCTATGAAATCGATGTACATTTTCACCAAAATCTTATAAACATATCGTTTGATCTGAGTTCATTTGTTAATTACTACAGGCATTTTTCAGTGTATTAATTTATCAATAAAAGTAAATCTTCTATCAATGTAAACTTAGCAGCGTTGGTATAAAGTATCGCTCTGCCTGCTTTGACGTAGACGCTTTAATACGTTGTAATCATGTAGTTGAATCTCCAATTTACAATTATTTACTATTTATTTTTATGCTTTCAAGTGTGGTATGTTGTCTTAAGTTAGCCATAAGATCTCTGAGTAGCGTTAAACTTCCAGTTTGTATTTATTGGTATACGGTTGTTATATAAATGGATCAATAGAAGTTAAATAATAATTAATATACGCAATGAAGCAGGATAAGCAATATGGATATTAATACTTTTAGCATACACGTTGTTCACACATGTCCACATATTATACATATATGCAATTGCTTCTCTTAATTTACGATCTTTACCGTTTGACTTTATTAATTACCATAACCAATAATTACTATTGAACACGTGTAAGTTTATTGATATATACATCGGTGAAATATCTCACAACACAGCTTTTTACTGTACCCACCACCTATCATAAATCAGAATGAAGAAGAACGATTCACGAAAATGACGTAAAAACTACGCTACTGCAAATACATTTTCATTTACATCAACTAAAATGTTGATAAAGTTAAACGGTTGCAATACATTTCCCTTACATAGGAGACGGTTACTACGTTACAATTCTGGTTCAATGTATGAGCTAAACGGTACGTATTTTACATTAAACGTTAACAGTTGGTCATTTAACGATTAATTCAGATTTTGTATACATAAATCTTCTTATCTGAATTATATAATGTATTATTCGTTACTGGATCAAGGTATACGAGGATTGAACGTTCGATTGTTGCTTCTTAGCTTTAATACTCGACTCACCACGTTTATACATTTTTAAGTAATCATAAAACTGTTGTCGTTTTCATGTTAAATATAGTCGCAGCATTTATTCTTTAAAACAAGCAATTGCTTGTATGTATCTTTGTCTATAAATTTGTCGACCGTCACAGCTGAAATCTCTTTAATCAGTGTAAAAGGAACAGTGGCTGATGAAACTCCATCTTTTAATCGGGAAAAGCTCACAATTAATCAAGTTTCATTTGCTGTTAAGCGATGAGAGGCTTCTGTGTGGTCATTGTTTTGTTCTTTGGCCTGTTCTCCTCCACGCTGGAAAGAATGTCTTCTTCATCCGTCCACTTTGTCCACAATCCTTCTTTCCAAGACAGTTTTGAAGGATTTTCTTCCCCTTTATAGCGGAAAACTGGAAGTGAAAGTAAACAAATCAGTCAAACAAATTACATTATAGGAAGATAATCGTGGCATCTGTACGTTGAAAACTTCCTCACTGTTTGGAACCTTTCGACACACAATCAGTGTCCATAGTTGGTCATGGTGTCCTCATATAAAGTGGGAGGGTTGGGTTCGAATACACGAGAAGGCTGGCAGTGTTATCACTCTTCTTGATTTTCCAACTTATTGCCATCTAAAAAATGCATATATTCATTTGCCTAAGTCGGAAACTTCCATTGCATTCAAGTGAACACTTTCAACTTTTGACTGTCCGCATTAAGGTTCACAAATGCTTTGAAGTAAGAGAAAATATCTGGCAATACAGTAATTAACATATTTTATGAACATTAAGCATAAGATGAAGTTCAAAATGTATACCTGATAGGTTTGTCGTTGAATAGTTATTCAGTAATTTTATCACAGGAAATGTCTCTGGGACCTCGCTATCATGAAACCTTGCATAGAAAAGTTAAACATGTGTTTAAAAAATATGTTTGTTTTAATAAAGAAAAGGGACTAGTTATAAATGAGGAATTTTACTTTGGATTATATACGTAGCCCTTCTACGATTAAAGAAAATGTTCAGCGATGATGAACGCTTGAAATGATATGGAACGTGGGGTCAACATTTGAAAATCAGTAATTAAAATGAATAATGAAGTCTGCCTCACATTTACGAGTTGTTTTTGTAATGCTTGCTGACGTTCTGATATGTTCTTCCGTGACAGAGAAAATGTAAGTACAAGCGTGCAGCAATTGAAAACAATGAATGTATGCGTTAAATATAAAAAAAACTGCTATAGAATTAATATTGAAAATACACTAACTACTTATTTATTTGATCCTTTTTATAAAGATTAAACCTCGCTAAAGTCGAAGAGCGTGGAAAATGTCATTTAATAAATATTTAAAATATATGTAAGATAAAGCTTACTCTAGTGTTAACTCCCGTTGTGATAAAGCTTGAATGACGGCAATGAAATTTATCTCTGTAAAAGGAACGTTGTAGATGACCAGTCGCTGCTCGATCTTTGGTAAGTAGGTGAACAGTTTGATAGGGCAATCCCCGTATACTGTCAAAGATGTGATTTCACTCTGTTGGTTTGAAATCATTACTTTAGTGAAAGTAAATTATTTGAATATCAAACGTGGTAGATATTGTTTTATTTGGTAATTTCGATTGTACGATTTTCTATGGGGGGGGGTGGAAACGATGATGAGATCCAACAAAATATGATCATATAACCTGGTCTGAGCAGCTTAGAGGATAAACGGTGTCATTTACTTTCTGTTGGACTTGGACACTTCCAATATTCGATAAATGGTGCTACAACCGGCAAAAGTGTCTAAATTTGTAATAAAACCCTTGTTGAGGAATGATGCACTACCGCTAATTATATTTTGTTAATTAAATTTTCTATCTCAGCTGTGAAATATACAACAGAATACTTACATCTGTTTCTTTTAAAGTCTTCAACAAGCGTAGCATTGCCCCTTGGAAGTACTCATGTTCGATAAGATTGAACACTAACTTCTTCAATTGTAACATCATAGCGCATCTCCTGTAGTCAATTTCATTTGTTCCTCCTACTTCAAGCAAACAAACTAGTAGATCGAAATCGAGATCGATGTTTATAGATTCCATTAGAGCTTTGGTGGTTTCAACCATATTTGGGAAGTCCTTGGAATATGTTCCTACTCTGCTTTGTATATCTTCGGTGTTCGCCTCACTGTAATACATTGTGGCTAAATACCAGGAAACTACAGGAGATCTTGTGAGAACATCTTTATCACATAACATACTTTTGTACTTGTTTTCGTCTATGAGTTTGCACTTGTATTGCTGTTGCTCTTTTGCTGAAAGTCTCCGAATCTTTTCCTCACTGTTTTTAATTTCCAAAAACTTGTTTAAGAATTTCTTTCTTTGTTCTTCATTAAATCCATTCAGGTTTACTTTAGTGTAGTTTCCTTTCATAACCTTCATGTCAGCTTCAACATTACGGGAAGTAACCCAAACTTCCATCTCTTTAAATTTTGTGTTATCGGATTCCAAAAGCTCTTCTATCGTTAAAAAATTTACATTTTCCTTGGCTTTATTCGAAGTAGTGTTGCAAAACCTTGACCAATTGCTGATGCCATCTAACAGTACAATGCTCTTGTTCCTTTGTAATTCCAAAACAAGACTATAGATTTCCTTTTCAGGGTTCTCGCGTTTCATCAATTTCAGGAATTCCTTCAATATACAAGCTTCTCTAGGAACATGATTTAGCTGAAGATAGATCAGAATAACATCTTTGAGAATTTTTCCTTTCGCCCACTTGCTTGCTATGCTTCGAAATAAATGTGATTTGCCAATACCAGACTCGCCGACAAATAACACCCGCTTTTCAGTGTCGCGCTTGTGTAAGGCTTTAACTAGTTCATCGTCATTTGTCACATTGAGCACTGATCTACTCTCGTCGATCAGTAATAATTCCTCTGCAGGTTCTTCGGTGTTAGTCCCCTGTGTATTATCCGTGACTGGATACGATATATCGCACTCGTAATCACTGCGCCAGCTTGGTCCTTGGCGAATATATGTCTGTTTGATCCTTTCCATCAAAATATCTACATATAAAAAAAATGTAAGAACAATGAATTGTACATTGAGATTGTTTATTGATATACATTAATAACGATATTCCATATAACATACAGTTAACAATTAGACTGGACAAATCAAACTCTTAATTGGATTAGATATCTTCGCAACATTAAAGATCGCCGCCTGCATTCTGCCTCTCCTAATTATTGAAGCCTTCTGGTCAATAAGTTGATAGAGTATGTTTAAAAACAATTATGAATATATTAGCAGCACACTAACAAATAATTGCTCAACATGGGGTAAAAGGTAACACATGCATTATGTAAAAAAAGAACATGTTCAAAAGGTATATAAAACTTTATAAACATCAATGCTCTAGTTTTACCTTCCTTTGGGTAATATTTTACCAAAAAATGTGTAAATTTTCTCCAATCCCATATGCATTTGCTTTATTGTAAAGCAAGGTTGCAACAGGTATAACAATTTTAAGACTTCGGTATATATGATCCAAACATGGGAACAAAAATTTGCTTTGTGGCAAGGAAGCATATATGCTCTCAGTGAAAGGAAATAAAAAACACATGTTACATCAAAACGAACTGATAACATATATTAAGAGCTCCAAAAATTACAAATGGGTCGTACATAACCCAATTTAATTTTGGTCGACAGCTACATTTGAGGCAAAATCTGACTAACGTTCCAAAATATTTAGCTGTAACATACAATTTGACAATTTTATTGAAACGAAATATATTCCACACTGCAACTTGAAAACCTCATCTCAATATGTTGCTCCTAACTTGAGTTGTATTTGATTGAATGTAATCTATTTTACTGGCTAAACCCTCGACTAATAGATGGAAATTACATTGGAAGGTGGTGTCCTGGCAAAAGATTTAAATAAGATATAATGTTGAATATTTACTTAGATAATAAAGGAGATACCTTTTCGTTTACGCTGTATCTTGTTGTAATATATCATCAATATAAAGCAAATTACTACCAAAAGAATCGCAACGTACGATATAAATTCACACCAGCTCTCTGAAATAAAACAAAGGACATGTTTAAGAAAGCTGCATTCTAATCACAATGGCATGGAGATGTTACGTGATTCCGAAACAGAACAGTTCTGATAAGTATTGCTTTTACCCATAATCCCTCTAACCAAGACCATTTTTGTTTTGTGTTGGACATGGCTCATATCCTAGTCTGGCAACAGTAACGTACGAAGCAATGTTTCGTTAAAGTTACGGCCTCAATTTTCTAACCCTGCTGTTTCATCTTGTTTAAGATATTCCATGCTAACATTGGGTCCTTGTCCAATTTTTCTGACAATTTAGGGATTTAAAGTAAGTAAAGGCGTTGCCGAAAACTTTTGATAAAACCAAGAGAATAGGTACTACATTTTATTTTATTCTGAATTAGCCTGAATCGTTAGAATTGGCTAGGATTGAGTATTAAATTAAACATGTTATGCACGGTTATGAAACAACCCCCCCCCCCCCGTATCATGGTTGTAGTACATTTTATGTGTGTCAATCCTACCAGCACTTGTGTTCGCTTGTAAATTTTTAAGAACATGAATATTTTACTAAACACCTTGTCACGCCCCCTGTAAAGTTGAAAAATGCTCAGATATTTATGTTAAAGCACCGAATCTCACACATATTGAATGGAACAAAACATTCACACAAAAACGATCTAAGGCTGGCGTGAGAACCTTCGTTATCCTCTGTAGAGAGGGTACTGAACGCATCATACTATTGAAATGTTTTTAACATGTGCATGTGCAGCTGTAGTTACATTAAGTCATCTACACTTAATCGTAACGCATCATCTACACAATCAGTGGAATGACAACTGAGATACGTACCACACATAAATCTTCAAAACAATGTGCATTGATTGTAATGTGTCTTAATATGTTATGCTCCCGCTTTGAAGGATTACATACATCATTGGTCAACCCGGAATTCGAATACCACAATGAACTAGAAATTGTGGTAACGATAAATCGATCGCAGCTACCATGTCCTTTATGATCGGTGTGTTTAAGCATAGACCTTGCATTTCAGTATGTAATATCAAATTCATTAAACCGTTTAAAAAGATGGTACAATTCTTAACTATGATTGTAATGAGCCCAGGGGACCGCCGCCCTATTGTTCTTCTTTGATGTGCTGCTTGAAGTTTTGTTTGTGTGCACATTAATGTGAGAACAACTGATACAAAGCACTCTGCCGTCCATGAACCGGTTAAAATTGAGACTCGAACTTACATAAAAAACACATGAATTGCAAGAAACACAAGAAAATCAACAGACTTATTGATTCCTTGCCCATTGCAGATATTTGTTAAGTGCTTTGGCTTCAATTTGAGAGTTTTGGTTTTGTGTTACCCACATATTAGTTATGAGTTTAATCTAATTTTCAATTATTGAGATATAGAGTTTACAAGTAAGTGTTACGTACACACAAACGCGCCATCACCAATGCATAGATTCCTTTGGCCTTCGGCAAGGAAAAAAATGTGATATTTTGCGTATTGCTACAAAAAAATCTGATAAAATATCTTTCAACTATTGCACGAATTATACCTACAAGATGTGGAACCATAGGCTATATAACATGACGTGAACTGAACGACTATGAGAGCATTGCTTTGTGACATTCGAAACAAAAACATCACGTGGTGATATGGATAACACAGTACTGGTAGTGAGATATATATTATGTCCAGTAATAAGGTGACATACAATAATCAACAGAATTTATTCACATAACACTTGTTCAGAATATCGTCACAAATATTACAAGGTGGTTATAAATAACAACTTTCTCCGATGTCCGTCTTCCATATCTACACTTAATTGAGGGATGAACAGGTTCGAGTTAACAGTACGCAGATAAGATTTGTTTGTTAGGTCAACATGAAATTGTTGTGGAAGACCATACCAGCACATAGGTCGTGATAATACTAAATTCGTGAATCTGTTTTGATAGTCATTGTGAAACGATTTGTTTAGTACATTATGTAAATGCAAAGAAAAAAGTTACCCTGATACCAGGCGGAAACAGGTGGGAAAATTGATAAAACGAACCCATTTTGAAATTCAATCTGATCACAGTGATAGTTGTCTGAAAAAAAGAAGGAAGAAATATCATCACCATTATAATCGTCTACGTGGTCATAACCCTCGTGTTTACATCATCTTTATCGCCTTCGTTCTAGTTATCTCCATAATCAACGTCATTACCAAAACTATTAGAATCACTCAATGTTACCGTCATCAAAAGAACTGACAATTGGATTAGTCAGTGAAACCTGTAATATAGTTTGCATTGTAAAGATAATAACACAAAAACACTCTGCAAGACGCAATTTTTGTCACACCTGAACATCATCCTAAACCAGCCGTCATTGTTTCATTGCGTGGAAGAAGAAACAAAGCGATGTTCATGCTAATACAGTTATACTGATACTACAAGTAAGGGTAAAACAATAATACATACGAAGGTAGTTCAATTATGTTCTTTGTTGCTTTTTCAAATGCATATGCTAAACATGTAACAATGGGGGAGCAATGTAACCCTTCGTTGAAAGTGAAACGAGAAATTGTACTCTCATTGTAAATTGGACGTTTTAAACTATAGGTAAAGGTGTTGTTAGCTTACGAATTGCAAATATTTATTGTATTGCGTAACAAACATTGAATTACCTTTCATTGATTGATAACTGTCATCCTTATCAAAACCCTAAAACTAGTAGATACATTCTCGATATTAAAATATAACACATTGAAATAAACTTCGGCTGGAAGTTTTTTTCACTGTTCTTGATTTTCCAACTCGTTACGATTTGCAATTATATATATATATATATATATATATATATATATATATATATATATATATATATATATATATATATGTATATATATATATATATACATATATATATATATATATGTATATATACATATATATATATATATATATATATATATATATATATATATATATATATATATATATATATATATATATATACATTTGTATGTATGTGTGGGTGTGTGTAAATATAAACGTTGTCTCAAAATAATTGCTGACAGATCGTCATCTTACTGTTGTCATGTTCAAACTTACCAATAACACACCGAGTCCACTTGATTAATGCGTAAACTGTCTGCCGATATAGCAACGCCTAGTCCACTATCTGTTTACATATAATGTATGGTGTACGTATGTTGCCTTAGTTATCATACGTCATCTTGTATCGGGTACAGTACTCGCCCAACTAAATCGGAAACAGAAATTGAAAGTATGTTGTCTCGTGTTCCGTCCGTGCTTGGGCGTTACTTCTTGACGTAGGAATGAAATGAGATATTTTTTTCATGAAGGTTGACAAAATAGACATATTTGTCTACTTCATTATATAAAACAAAGGTTACGTTCGGTAACAAAACTACACGCAATGTTTACAATGAAAACCCTTGGATGGTTCTCAGACCTGAGTCAGATGAGATTATCCGTCATATTTCAGTATGAGCGTAAAACGATACCAATACCATTCAGTGAAATATATTCGATGATATCTTCATGTGAGTGGTTTTGCCAAACGAAATAAAAGAAATACTTCAGTCGAGCAATGACAAGAAAATCATAGACTGAAATAAATCAAGACATCAAACGCTGGGGATGTTAGTTATTAAAATAGTAAGTGAAAGATAACGTTTCCGTTGTGTTTTACGGTTATAATATTACCCTGTTAATAAGCTGATTTCACTTTTACATCGCTATATGAGCATTGTATCATATAAAGGCTTCCGTCGTGTAAATAGTGCTTGCAATACAATAAACGTCATGACACTATTAAGGTCAATATTATTTGCTTTTCTCAGCCTGTCGTTTGTTTTCTGCGGTAAGTAAATTCGGTGCATTAAAATCTGATAGCAAATAAATGATAGTGTAACATTATCCGAAATGAAATTGCGCTTTATATACGCTTCATTTTGCAGATGACGAAGAACAAACAACTTGCATTTGTGACGAACTAGATTACAGTCAGTCTTTTCCGACCTCCGTCTGTAATGCCTCGTCGTGTGATCCTGTCTGCCTTGTTTGCCCTGTTTATAAAGAAACTCATGTGGAATGGTTCAATGCTGAGACTAACATTGCTTACGGAGATTTTTACGTGGGGGAACGTGTTGGAGAAAGCGTAAATAGCTGCCATGAGACGAATGCTTCGTTAAGTGCGAAACCCTGTGACGATGAGAATGAATCCTCTATTCGATGTCAACAGGGAGAGAAAGTGTTAGCCAAATTTACACTCATATGTGAAATAGGCGGTGAGTAGATTGCATTGCTTCTGTAAGTGACTATGAATTTATCATATTTAATTTCAAGCTGAATTAGAAAATTACCCCTCTTATAGAAAAACAAAGCAAAATGTGCTCATTTTCAAAAAATATGTTGGAAGTAAGTTGAAGTGTACATTTAGCTCGCCTCGTTTTTTTCTTTATTCTGCAGACAAAGTTGAGAGAGATCCGCCTGGTAAATTCATCTTCAATTAAAACTCACATGAGATTTCCGTAATGATAACATAACAATGTAACTTAATAAAATGATACAATTTTTTCTGAAAGTTATATTCAAAGTTTAATGGCAATGGAAGGAAACGTAACTGCTATTTTTATTTCTTTGCAAACAACGATAATAATCAGAGAGATCCACATGGTAAAATCATTTTCAATAACAAAACTAATTTGATTCTCTTTGATAATAATACACAATTTATTGTATTAAGTATGTGTTCACCGTAAACTGAGGGCAACACTCATTTGTTTTTGATATTTTTGACCTTTTTCTGCAGACAAAGATAATAATCAGGGAGATCCACATGGTAAATTAATTTTCAATAAAAATATAATTAAGATTCTCTTTTAATAGCAATACACAATGCATTTAAAAAAAGTATGTGTTCATCGTGTACTGGAAAGGACACTCAGTTTTTAATTGGAAATAGTAGAAAACATAAATGTGAGAAATACTTTAAGAGATTTCTTTTCTTGTATTCTTGTTGCAGTAAAATATTTTGTTTCCATAATCAGTAATCATCTTTAGAGATGAAAGATGGTTAACTCTGTAACAACGCATTGGTGTAAGTCTTCGAAAGTCTTCAACAGGTGTTGCCACCAGTATCAATAACCCGTTTTTGCTCATGTAAATGACTTCTTGTGATATTTTAATGAGACGATTAATATTTCACTGATATTGATACAAGCAATATCTACAAGTCTATAACATGTGTGACATAAAGAAATCATGATGAAAATATGATATTTATTATTTAATGTAGGGAAGCTGCAACGTGGTTCTAATCATTTGCTAGATATTAATTCATTGTAATTTCCGATTTCTAAGAAAGAACTTAAAGCTAGCACATATCATCAGTCTGACTATTCAATTAATGAAAATTCAAACTGAAGACCCAAGTAATGTTACAAAAAGATCGTCTCTCTCTCTTTTCCTTTAGTGACAGATGCAGTGCCTGAAACAACGGGTAAACAGAGTTGTTCTTTTCGTTCAATTTTTTCACTAATCATGGATGTGACGAAAGCATAAATCAAAATGATATATATCTAATATAAATTTCAGATTATTTGAATACATGTTGAGAGCACCAAGTACCCTAATGTTTATGACGAATGCTTTTCTGAATGACACGATTAAATTTTCACTGATATTGATACAAGGAATGTCAACAAGTCTATAACATGTGTGACAAAAAGAGATCATGTAAAAAATATGTTATTTATTATTTAATATAGGGAAAGTGCAACGTGGTTCTAATTATTTGATAGATATGAATTCAATGTTATATCCGATTTCTAAGAAAGAATTTAAAGCTAGCACATATCATCAGTCTGACTATTCAATTAATGAAAATTCAAACTGAAGACCCAAGTAATGTTAGAAAAAAGATCGTCTCTCTCTTTTCCCTTAGTGACAGATGCAGTGCCTGAAACAACGGGTAAACAGAGTTGTTCTTTTCGTTCAATTTTTTCACTAATCATGGATGTGACTAAAGCATAACTCAAAACTATATATATCTAATATAAATTTCAGATTATTTGAATACATGTTGAGAGCACCAAGTGCCCTAATGTTTATGAAGAATTCGTTTCTGAATCATACATAAAGTATCATATGATATAGTTGGAGTAACAATTTCTATAGCTGTAGGCGGTGGTCTCACGTTCGCGTTACTTTATTCCCTGCGAAAACGTAAGTTTGACCCAAACCAAAAGCCTATACCCACTCAACTGATGTCTGCTTTTGTATCGAATATTAAAGGAAATTCGGTTGTTATCCACGGTTACATTTTACACAGGTTACTAGATTATTTTGCGCCCTTTAGAGCAGGGTTTCCCTTACTCCCTCCCCCCCCCCCCCCCCATACTCACGAACCTCCTTTTCGAGACACGATCTAAGTCATTCTTATACTATAATACGCATAACAGTGCAAAGTAAAAAAATTAAGTCCATAGTATAATATTGTAATGCAAAAAAAAAGTCTGTTTTATAATTCAGTTATTTATCACATGCACGGTACGGTACTATGGCAACAAATGCATATGGAACGCGAAAAGAGTTTTTCGATAGATGCGACTTTTGTACTTTACTAAATTATATGATATATCAGAGTTTAGTTCACCAAAAAGGACTACAGTTTTGACTTTCAGAGACGTCCCATGAGCCCCTTGGGATGGACTCACGCACCCACTGGGGTTCATGCACCCCAGATATTCAACCCCTGCTCTAGAGCAAATCAGAGTATATAAAGTCATCACTACCATATCACATAATGGTGATATGGTTCAATCAATAGAAGACACAACTTGTAAACCTAGAATTCTAGTTCGAAATCCACAATACTGACGTTTTTCTTGACCCTTGAAACTGTTTAAGATATGCATGTCAGTATATATCGTTGATTTTTAAAATATATATATATATTAACAGTTCTTAGCGAAATTTACTTTACAATCTTCCGTTATAATATAATATTAGTATTTGATAATACAATTGATAATTAAACTAATATATGAAACTATTAACAGTTTTGGAAGCATTACAAAAGACATCCGATTCGGACCTAAGACTTATAATTGGACAAGTTTTGCATGTGGTCAAGAGTTTCATTCAGTTTAAAGGAATGAAGAGGGGATTGTGTTTTGTCCATGGGATTGCTGCTTCAAGTATTTGCATTTTCAATAGCTCGTTCAACCCATCATCAAAAAGTTTGACTAAAAATACCGTTTCCTCCAAAGTCGATTTGCAGAGGTTAATTTCTGTTTTTATCATTTATCTAGTTTGCATATGTTATCAAATGATTAATCAATGTTGTGTAAACAACCACTTATATCACTTATAGGAGGCCAGTCCACAACAATCAAAGGGTAAGCCATATTGACCTTTATGTAGGTTCTGAATATATGAATATATATATTATTAGAGAAAACCAGAGAGAAAAGATATGACTTATCAATTTCAATGTTATTTCAAGGTGAATATCCCACACGATACTAGAATCTTTCGAATTATAACTTTCCAAATTGTTTCCTCATATTTCATGGGTTAAATGGTTCACAGAAAATTTACCAACTCGGGTAATTTACGTCTGAACAATTGTGTTACATTGAAATTTACAGTGTCGAATACTCTTGTGAGGTCTAACAAAAATTACGCAACATGGTAACTTCGATCTAACGTTAAACTGATGAATAAATTCTTGTAAAATTTTCCATAAATATGAGTTTCTATAAAGTATGCAGCAAAGAGCTCAATTCATTCAGGTTTCAAGCAAAGTGATGTTTGTAACTCCTGTAGCGATGGTTTTTAGACTACGCAATATCACTATGTAGTGTAGTGAGCTAGCTACCCATGTGCCCTTGATGCAACAAGACAAGTTACTTGATGTCCATTTGTATATATTAAACTTCAGATTGACACCCAACATCGAAATGGAAGAAAACGTGTGTTACGTTGGAATGGTCGATGAAACTACTACAACAATGAGTTTGGAATACATTGTACAAACAAATTTAACAGGTGACGTCCGTTGCTACGTTGTTTTAACAAGATTCTTTATAGAAGTTTATTTTGTTTTGAATGCTGTAAACCCTTAACATTTGGCATTTCATAAAATAGTAAATTAAACTGTAAATAGAAGCTTCACTACTTGCACGAGAGGTTTTTTAGTAGTACGAGTTGGCAATGATTATATGTTGGCCTCTGTTTGTTTTTGTCTACATCCAGATCCAAATCGTCATATTCTAAAGCCAATCCTGAACAAAAAAGTGCTCCCTGGCCTACCTTTTGAATACTGGAACGCTCAAATGTCAATTGATGGCTCGATCAAAATGGATTGTTTTGCAAAGAAGCTATCAGGTATAAAGCATCTCTTAAGAAATAATGAAAATTAATTATTTTTAATTGCGCAATTTGTGGATTCGTGTAAACCCAACTTGACTAATTCGATTTCGAAGAAAAGTAAAAATTAATCCGGACATGTAAACATTTATTGTCGATACGTATTTTAATTAAAGGATACTAAAGGCGAATTGTTGACAATGTGTCGTTATTAATTTATTTCAGACGAGGCAACAATTGTCGACTATGCGACTCTCAAACTCCTTTCCGAGAGCTTGTCATCGTTTCAAATGGGCGAGGGATTTGTGAAACTTTTACATATATCGACTCAGACAAGTAAATATCTATAAATATATCCATTTTATTAATAAATTGAGTTTAATTTCCATACTCTATGTTTCTATGTCAATAGGTATATTATGAATATTATTTTAATGCTTTGCTTATACTTAAAACATTCATTATATAATTTGAACTTGTTTCTCTAGTTCCGTTTGGTTTCTTCTATGAGACGATGAAATGTGGAACTCTTCAAGACCACGTGATGAATCATTTCCGGAAAAAATCTCGTATTAATAAAACTATCAAGAGACGGCTATCTTATTTTTACCGACCCGTTTTGAAGGAATAACTCATTTTCGCAGTAAACATTGCACAAGCAATGCATTTTTAAGCTTCTCAAAAGGTACTTTACTATACTTCAGTGATTGACATTTTTTATAGCGTGTATTTTAACACACCAAAAGTGTGTAATGTTTGTTTATTCATTCGTGTTAAGCATCGTCGGGTCTGATTGACCCATGATCTTCAGCTGGCGATACATTAACATATGAATAATACACAGAAAAAGGAATATAAGTTACATAACAAGATCACATCTGTTTGTTATAACCCGGTCCATCTAGATACACTATCTGATTAAAACGAAGCAGATTAACTTGCGTTAAAACTCCAACGAAATGAAGTAAAAAGTCTAACGTTAGTAATTTTATCAGAAGATATTGAAGGCGTCGAAAAAGAACTATAAAACTAACCTTTACCCAAAAGAGGCAATGTTCAAATGTCCTGTTTCCTCTGACAGATACGCCTAAAATTACTCTTCTCCTACAACGTGGTAACCTTTCGAGACCATAGGTGGTTATTTTTATTTTAAAGTTTATATGCAAGGGTAACATTCTGAGATGAAATATATGTTTATTCAATGTTTTGTATGAATGAATAGGGTTAACCAATCGTTGATTGCAGTTCATTCGAGGGGTATAAACTACGGTCTCATTCATAGCTTGAGTTATACCAGGCCCAGTTAATAAGAATGTGCGATGTCGAATGCAGCCTCAGATGATTCCTGTCTATTAAGAAGAACCTAATTGCAAATGTAATGATGTGTCCTTATGTAATTCCGTTTAAAATTATCTCATATATGACAATATTTGACAATCTAAATGTTGTTATTAGAATATAATACATTGATCCTTTCAATATCATCTTTACGTGGTCCACAGTCACTAAGACGTTTTCTGATGTTTTAATACTCCTTCCATAACATAAACCAAATTTACATTTCTCTCGTAGTTTTGTCATCCAGCACTCTCTTTGAGGAAGGTACTTATGACGCCTCAAGGCTCCTACAAATTATACGATATTTATCCAAATAACCTATGTATGGAGAATGAAACATTTAATGAAAAAGGTAAGGCTATGACATTAAAACGCTTGCAAGTTAATTCAAAATACTTGTTATTCATACTTGTCACCACTCTTTAGCTATATATTCAATTCTTTAAATAATCTCTTATTTTGTCTACTATTTAGAGCTTGCTCGCACAAAGGAAAAAGAAATCAATAATTCAGTAGGTATTACGGTATACGCAGGAAATTTCACGTTTTGGGGATTGGCAAAGCATCCCTATTTTCCAATATTTTAGTTTCATAATATTATTATTATTAATCCATTGTGTATACAGAAAAATCCTCCTACGGCATGGATGGCTACAGAGATATTTCTTCTTGACAAGTATTTTCTCAAGAGTGATTCTTGGCACTTTTCCGTTTTCTTGTGGCAGCTTCTGTCGATAGGTAATATTTCATACGCTGAATTACTATAGGACCAACCAATTGAAGACTGTCAAATTTCAAATTTTGGGAGAGAAACGTATTTGTTTTCATATATTTTCATCTGAGAACACTGATTCATCATTCATTTGTTATTCTAATATGTGTTGAACTTTTCTTGCAAGGTAAAATACCGTTTGCTGGTATCTCCCAAGAAGATATCAAAGCGAAGGTTCTTGACGAGTTTATGTTATCGAGGCCGTACGTTTGTCCAAAAGATATGTAAGGAAGACGAATTTTTTTTACTAATTTCATTAAAAGAGTGTTAAGTTGTTACTTGCATGCAGAATACAATATACATAATAATGTTAACTGAAAATAACCGAAATGGATAAGGAATACAAATATCCTTCTTGTGAATAGTTAAACATACCTTATAATATAACGGGACAAATAACTATAGTTCTAAGTGCACGACTTGTTACTAGAGTTACAATTTGATGGTTCTTAACTGTAATTACCTTAATAGCTTAAAGTAGTTATGTGACTCCACTTAAATGTTTTTTTTTTAAACTAAGAAGACTAGCAAAGACATGTTCATGACATATATTTGTCCTATAACTCAGCATACTGAACGCATTTGTGTATTGTGTCAGTGAAGTACGTTTGTACAACAAAGATTTATTTGTTCAATTCCTGATGAAAAAGTGTTCAAACCATAGAAGTAGAACAAATACATAATAGTGTACTTATACGGTAGCTTACAGCATGATGTTACTCGATTTCCACGCATGTGAAAGTATGTCTGTTGATCGCCAAACAGGCGTGAAACTCAATTAACAACGTGCTGCAAGTTACCATATAGGTAATGTATACTAGATCCGGCTTTAGGGATCACAAATGATTGATATTGTTTGATCTCTAGAGTAAGGCAAAATATGTCACCAAAAACAGAACTAGTATTTTTCGATACAGGTGTCAAACGCCTACAGTGGAATTACGACCTTTCTTACCGGTTTCGAACCTCTAGACATACAATCAGCGTCCGTAGCCTAGCGGTTAGGGTGTCCGCGTACAGAGCGGGAGACCCGGGTTCGAATCCCGGTGGAGGCTGGGAATTTTTCACTGTTCTTGATTTTCCAACTCATTACGAATTTCATTTATATATATATATATATTTATATATATATAATTATTAGAGAACACCAGAGAAATAAGATATTATTCATAAGCTTTCTGTACAGTCATGGTTTATATATTTGGTTCTAATTCCATCCATGCAACTTACGCTTATCTAGCGTCATACGTTCGTTGTGTTACATTTTGGGCTTTTCATTCGACTTCTAAGTATTGCTGACGAAGGTCCCAGGAGGACCGAAAATTCCAATATATTTTCTTAAACTTAACTCCGTATTTGTCAATTATGAGTATTATCTTATTTCTCTGGTTTTCTCTAATAATATTTGAACAAATGAATGACGATATAGTTAAAAGCAACCAACATTGCTGAAGATAATTCTATATTGGAAATCACTTAATAACTCACTCGTATAAAATTCGTTTAATAAATTGCTCATTTTGTGAAGTTTGTAACAAACTAACAATCATCCTTACGTTTTTCTGTATTACATTGAAAGATATCAGTCCAATCGTGTACTAGCTTTCACTTCTTAACTTTCATCAGGTTTCGAGTTATGGTGTCTTGCTGGCAAAAGAACCACACCGTGCGACCTTCATGCATTGATATATTGAAAGCTATTCGATGTGAATATGAAAAGTTTCATGAGGTTAGTAAACCATATATAAGCAATATATCTTAGAACTTCCTTAGAAAAACATACTTATTACAATTAAATTAATCTTGAAGATTTAAAGATAATAAAAAATCGAGTTTAACTTAAATTGTTATATATATGTTCTCTTTCAGAAATATCAAGACTGTGATAACTCAGAAATCCCGGAGTGATTCTATGTCGATAGTTTAATCAGTGAATGGTGTTTCTATATCGAGGAGTCTTGACTTCCTCGTTTGAAGTTTCAAATTATCGTCAAATCTGATTCGGTAAAAAAAACCACCAGGGATTGAAATATTTACCAATTATAGCTACCTTCCGGGATAATCCGAGAAACCAGCAAAGCATACAAATAACGCGAGGGCTATTTTATTCTAGTAACGTGAAAAACAATAACGTGAACAAAAATATATATATATATACATATGTATATATATACATATATATATATGTATATATATGTATATATATATAAATGAAAATCGTAATGAGTTAGAAAATCAAGAACAGTGAAGAAACTTTCAGCCTCCACCGGGATTCGAACCACGGGCCTTCCGCTCTGTACGCGGACACCCTAACCACTACGCTAATTGTAGGGAGGTTCGAAACCGGTAAGGAAGGTCGTAATATATATATATATATATATATATATATATATATATATATATATATGACATGATATATGATATGATATATATGATATGATATATGATATGATATATATATGTTAATATATATAAATATATATGTCTATATATATATCTATATATATATATATATATATATATATATTTATTTATCAGTCAATCGATGGAAGGTATCTGTACTACATTAATCATTTAATTTTTCGGTTTGTTAACTGTATCAATCATAGAATTGTATGTAGGTATGTATTTTAGCCTTATTGGCTTATCAAAGCCGCAGGCTGATAGAAGCAGTGTCTTAGATACATATTTAACAACGTCCATGATTGTGAATTGTCAATTGTTAACAACTCTCTTACTGGACGACATACATTAATCTTGGAGTGACTCGAATAGTATCATTATATGAAGGTCATATGTGCAACAACCGACCTGCATCTGTGAAAGTGTTTATACAATAAGATTTGTTTCTAAGTATTACTAAATAATGTCAGAAGTAATGTGTATATTCGGAAGAAAGTCCCTTTTTGCAATGCAATAGAGAAGTAAGAGATTATCTTCACACACAGATTTAATACAGAGCAACCCCTTAAGTAACTTAAAAGAATCTAGTTTAAAGTATCACTAAGAGAGTATATATTTCTTAGATTTGTAAATAAATGATGATCATTTTGGAAATGGTTACGACTGGTCTACTTGTTAAATAATTATAAGTTGCATTCGTCGTTATTTGTCGTGCCAGTCATACGTTGATGATTGTCTAATAAGTATGATTAAGTGATAAACTGAAAGTGAAACAAGCCTTTTGTGAAAAATAAAAGTTCAATTGAAATGAGTACTCAAGTGACAATCATTGATAAGCCTATTGGAGCAGATACAACGTTAAACCTGAATTCTATAGAATACGGTTTTACTTTTTCTAGGTATTGAACTTCCAAAATAGAGAAGAGGAATTTCAACAAACTAAAAGTATTAGTTAAAGAGAGCAAAAATTATCTCACAAATCCTAGTTAATAATTTCCTGTTGTGAGATTCGAATGATCCTTATTTTGCAACGACGAGTTACTTTGCTCTTTAGTGGAAATGAACTTCCAAACCCTTGTTATCGTTAGATACTTTATTCAAGAAATCGACCTTTTTTCCGGGCAGATTCCGGCAGAAACTATTTGACTACCGCAAAATAGAACGCTTATTGAAATAGGCTATTCATTAATTAATGTATATAGCCTACTGTCGACTTAGCCTAACCAACTTGTTCATATCGTTCCTGACTGAACAACAGGAAACCTTTAATACCCTTTACCAAACATCATCGATATACTTGAGCAGCATAGGAAAATCATCGGTTCCTTTTTAACTTAACTGTAACTAGTATGTTTTATTAATAAAGATATCCCCAGTAGCATAGGCTAGACAACTTTTCCATTTCCCTAGCTAACAATTGAAAATTACATCCAATACTTAGTTGCCGTTATTAAACATAAAACCAAACCGAAGATGAAGAATGGGCTATATCGTTCTATCATGATTTAGTAAATCATCGTCAGATCACCATTGCAGTATTTCCTTCTAACACAAGTGTACAAGTATAATAACATAATTGTGTGTACTGACTGTACACATTCATTCGAAGTGTACTGGCTGTGTGTACATTGTATGTGCTTGCTGTGTTTACACTCCATTACAAAGCATCCTTAGAGACCAGTTAGTTGCACCAATGACTTTCTACAATAGGAGACCCTCCGTGGTTGCACTATTGCTTAACACTTTGTTTACACTTGATTCCACACAATAGATGCAGGCATATCTAGCTGAACATTCCCCTTTCCAAACTGCACTAGACTGGTTTAAATTTACACCCTAATTGGCTATGTATCAAAACTCACATGCTATTATTAATATGGTCACGTGCCTGTTACGTATGATAGGAATATAACGATTATTGTTTTACCTTAAACGGGGAAATGTTAGAGATGGATCAAACAAGCTCTCCCTCCACCCCCCCCCCCCATTCTCTCTCTTTTTGGCTGTCTGTCACTCTCGAGCATTATATGTCTCTTTATATATGTTTCTACCTATTTATTTTCACTACATATTATATATGAGTGTATCATATGAATGTATCAGAACTCATGTCAGCATGCATCTGTAGTATAATCAAAAAGGGTCCCTTTTAAGTTCTAATGCGAGTTTAGTGTTATTTTATCGATAGAAAAATAAAATAATACCAATATTAGAGACAGCAACACACATAGCTTCAAAGGCTCACTTCTTAGTTGTTTCTCAATGTCTAACACATGTAATACCCGCGAAATTGACTTTGCGAATTTTTGGACAATACTGTAGTGTACAGCATTGTTTAGAACGCAGGATTTTGCATATGGAAACCAATATTTTAGCAAAATTCTTCCAATTGCTTCCGTCCGGCAAACATTTCGAAGGAAACAAACCCCAAGTGCACTCACTCGCAGCTAGGCCTATGCAAAACAAGAAGATATTTCTTTTCAAAAACCACAACTTCCTCCAAAAGGAACCACAATTCCAATCCTTTGTACAGATAATTGAATTTTTTGGCAAACAAATCACAACAACCAACTGCAAGTACAGAGTTAACCACATTTCCATTACAGAGATTTTCATGCTAAAAATAGTCATTGGTGGTTTCCAAATTTCCTGCCTCGATTGGCTAATGGCCCTTACCATTATGTACAGGCATTCTTGAATCTATAAAACTCAACGAATACATGGGGTGTTGTTTAAAATAATACAACTACTTGTAAATATGGTAACTAGTCTACAGCAAACTTTCCGCCTTTAGAATTTGACAATAATTGTGTTGTTCTATACTATATAGTTACAACAACAAGTATTTTGCGTTCCTTTAGAGGTATTTTAAAGTGCATGTTTTTTTTTGAAAACTGTAGGAACATGATTTAACGTTTAAACTTTAAAAATACTAGTTACAATAATGTGTGTAGAGTTATAGACATTTTATGTGATGTATGACACTGTCCATTAATCATGTTGGGGCGCGGGAATTCTCTGGAAGTGAAAAATGTTTTCTGTAATCGTTTCCGATCATTCCTGGAAACGGATGGTAAGCTCAGTGTATACAGCACATACATTGCAGCAACATAGAAGAATATGCGGGTATGCTCACATGCACATTTTAGTATAGTACTGCACAGCATACGGTACACTTTGTACTCCAGCTAGCTTATCATACGTGCGTGCAGCCACCACGGTCTGTTGTGTACAACGTATACCATACTTTACGTAACCATTATTGCATATGTATTTCTAAGTATCCACATTCTGTTTTACTTATAACAAAACGTGCTAACTGCAGGTTAGCGATGCGAATGAATGGGCGTACAGCTAAAGTGTAGGATTTTCCCCTCATTACTGAACGTACCAAAATGCTCTTTATTTCTTACGTTGTTACTATCAGGAATTGGGCGATATCATCACTAACTATCACTATCATATTTTTTTTTTTTTTGGGTGGGGGGGGGTTGGAATATGATTTACAGAATAGGGATTTTCTGAGTTTTGTTCTAAGTTATGAACACTTACGGCAAATGCTAGTCATCTGTCGGAAAACCTTTGGCAATGTTTAAGGTTGTCCGACGTGATTTCTGGTCATCTTTGGACGACATGACGACTGTTATATTTGAGTCCTGGTGTGTTTCTTTACTATGCTTACTATTGTCTACAGACCTTACTGTTGCCTCCGTTCATTTATTGCTGGACCACAACTTGCCTCTTACGTTACCAAAGTAAGAATGTCCTTATACGTCAAACTCCACATTGAGAGGTGTTCCAACCTTTTCTTTGTGTTTGTTCCAACGGTATATTTAAACCACAGAGGTAACACAAGCATCCGTTTGCATTAAGCTTTTGGATTAATGATGTTTCGCCTTTTCTTGTTTTATTTTGGATGAAATGTTTTGCAATCGTTTATTTCTTCTATTAATATGTGTGAATATGATGTTCTGTTGCTATGGTTAGCGATATAATTTCAATATGCAGAAACAGCCAACTTACAACAATACCATATACCCATACATGTCGGATACATAAATTAAACAACGTTAGGCCTACTTAACAGCAACATAGCGAACGACAGCTTTACCGTACCTACAAACTACACATAACGTATCACAAAAGAGTAAAGTTTAACAAGGGAACTGCTTTGTATTTGATAGAAAAATGTTCTGCTAAAAATCATTCCCTTTTGGAGCAATTTGTACAAACAAAGGCTAATAAGTCTGTTTAGGTCGTAGTGTACTTTCTGCCACACTACAAAGCCACATACGAATTGCAAGTACTTCAGCAATAGCTGCTTGAAAACTACCTCCCTAGATTGTGTCACAGATACAAAGATAATACGATTTCAGTGTGACTATAGACTGCAATATATAGGGATCTACATTAATAGTTGGGAGTTATTACAAATAAATATATAAATATTTAAATATATATATATATATACATACGTGTGTGTGTATATATATATATATGTATATATATATACACACACATATATATATACACACATATATATATATATATATCTATATATATATATCTTTATATATATATATATATATCTATATATTATATATATATATATATATATATATATATATATATATATATATTGAACAAAGCATTAGACAACACGACGATCTACCACACTTTGGTCAGAAATATCATTGAAGTAAGAAGGTATTTAGAACGCTGTAGCTATTTCTAGATCTCATTTTCAGAGTTGAGAATTGATATTCGTATGTTTGTTGAATAAAGGGACATCATACCTCGCAAATTTCTACATCAAATTTGGGATGCATCAGTCGATACATATGCACTAAAGTCATAACCCTTTGGTAATGTTGGAGCCCAAAATGAAGATCTGGCTACAACTGAATGATAGTGCTTTGTTTATTTCATTTTCAATAGCATTTCTTTGGTACATTCAAACATTTAAATAACCAATATAAGCAGACTTGCAGTATTTTAGCACCTTTATTTCATAATCTTATATTATATGAGCGTATGTTCCCCAAACTACTTCTAGGACTATACGCAACCGAATAATATGCAATTGGAAAATGATAATTGGCTTGTTTGCCAACATTTGTTAAATCAAATGAACCGATTTAACCATCAAGCAAGGTCCATGACTGTTATGCATGCGAGGGAGGGTGAGGAGGGGAGAGTTTCTACGGCTTCTTTCATGATGCCATTAAATATTCGTACTACGCACCTATACCTGTCTTCAATAAATTTAACTTGTTCATTACTTTAGACAAAGAACAACGAAATTTTTGACTGGAACGAGATATGAGGCTGTGACCTGTGGATGACATATCCAGGGCTCTACAAACTGAGCTACACAGCGCTTTGTTCATGGAGATCCCTATATACACGTATGCTTTGTCAGCAGACACTGTATTTCCTGTATACTTATAACCCGTGATCATGCCCAGTTTCCTTCGATACACACTAGAAAGCGACCTGCAAGTAATTTCAAGATAACCTTGTCATTTTTATGGGTTTCAAAAAACATGTTTCTGCTATCACAGGCCTACACAAATTCTACCCAGTGAATGGATAAAACATTTCTATATCTAACAAGGGATATTGTATGTACTTTGACAACATATGGTATTATCAACCGTTTAATATAATGTTGTTGATACACGAAAACACCAGACAGTAACTGATCTTGAACAAACGATGCAAATCATGTAATATTTTAATTACTTTTTACGTAGCTGTGCTTTCTAGACTTGTATAACATAAAGTATAAAGGTCCCAGTATGTCAGTTACCTCAGGGTACATCTTGTATTATGGGACTTTGAAATATAATTAACCACACAAAGAGTACTTATATCAATTTCTTATTTACACAGAGAGGAAACACCGATAAATAATTTAAATTCTAGTCGTATAAGGTTGTAGCTGTAACGTCAAGGTAAAATATTGGATTAGATAATGAACAAACTCGACATCGGTACTGGGTCCCAACTTGAAAGAGAAGGTTTATAATATTGACAATAGTCTTTCTGTGAAATATTTAAACTGTGGAATGTTCAGTCAAAAGAAAACACGGAATCATTAATCGTGCTTTGACCAAACATGTTTGTGATTCGCACAAGTCAATGACGTTTCGGAGATGAATTCAGAGCATATCAATTGAATTAGGAAGAATGCTGACGCAGTGTCTTTGCAGTGTTAAACTGTGAAGCCTTCAGAAAAAGTGAGGACGCTTTGCGTTGTTCGGCAAAAAGGCAGATCATGTCTACGTCTTCATACATACATTGTTTAGTTGACCTTGAAATTAAATTTGAGAATGGTTAGAATCCTGAACCAATTTGAGCCCCCCCCCCCCCTGTCTCTACAGACTCTAGAAAGTGGGATGCAACTAAGTTGAACTTGTTATATCCGGAAAGTGTCATTCCCGGTATCAGATAGGCACATGGCAAACATTTTACTTGCTTGTATTATTTTATTGCTACACTCAGGTAGAGTCATAGTTGTATCTGGAAGATGCCGTGAAAAAGCAACACCCCCCCCCCCTCCTCCTTCCCAAACACACCTACTTTTGTTACTTGTATTTTATTCTGGGCATGTAGTTACAAATTAAGTGGTAGTTTATGTAGGATAACAGATCCAACCTTATGAAGTGAGAGTGCAAAAAGTTTGATGCATGTCAACATTCAGTCAAAGTCATCAAAGGATGAAGTTTTAGCACGAGGAATGGCGTGGGTGGGTCATTTTGCCTACAAAGCTTTGTCCGAAAATGGTTAGTGAATATCATTAGGCCTCAAAATTATAGTTGAGTAAATTTAGGTAACTAGTCTAAAACGTTTTTGTCCAGAGCATACCTGGCTAGGCCGAGTAGACATTGGTCTACCTTAAAAACTCAGTATACTGGCTAGGCCTATATTGCTCATGCCATTTTGCAACATTTACAGTGTTGGGAATATGTTACAAATAGAGGATGTTTTTGAATATTTGTACTATTCTAGAAATGTTAGTAGACTGAAATATTCTAGGCTTAATTTATTGCCTAGGTTAATATAAGATAGACCAAGGGCAAGGTTACGTACATGGTCCTAGGCCTAAAATAGCCTAAGCCTACTTTCCTAGTAGTGAATTGTGATAAGACCATGACATCATACACATCATCCATGTAATTAAGGCAAGTGAATATAATGATGTGGTGTGTTGTCATTAGGCTTTAGTTATACCGCATCCGAAAGGACAGCAGTAGCCGGTCTAGGGGCCAAGGCTAACTATAACCAGGGTCCACTAAATAACGATACAACAGCTGAGGAGACGACACTATGAAAGTTATTAGATACCTATATAATTGATTTTACTACCGCGTCCTAAGAATTTCTTGTGAAAGTGCAGTCCACTGCCATATTTTGTATATTTTCGAACCCAAATACGGCACACGATATCACCATTTTGATTGATTTATGCCAACGTTATCACTTTAGTTATGTCGAAGACGTAATGTTTGTAATAGGTGCTGGTACTCTTTTACCGTACAACCAAACCGCTGTGACTACATGTATTATAGCATTATTGCAATGATGCATGCCTGAGTACATTCCCTTTCCATATGCTCACTTTCCAGATGCTCATGACTATTATGTGATATGGTAAATGTACAATTCAGTGAAACAAGAACAAGACAAATTTCATGTTGACACCTATTAGGGCATATGGTGTTGCTTAAAGTACATTGCATTTCTAATCTTAAGAAGAAGTTTACTACAAAATTTGTCCCTTGTACTCAAATTCAGTGTTTCAGTTTCAGCTAACCTGCCACGCCCAGCATCCCACTCCACACTACAATGACGTGATCGACAAGAGAAAAGCTGCTACCAGATGTCAACCAGTTTATAGCAGCTCAGTGGAAATGTTTATTGTTGTCTGAGATAATTAGGAAGTTGAACAGTACTGACACGGATCAGGCGGTGACCATGAACAATATGTTATGAAAGGCGAGTTGTTAAAACTTTTTGATAAGAATTTGATGAGTATCATTGTTTTCCCACAAGAACTTGTTCATAGGGTGATCACACACTTACATTGTGCATCAAACTTGCTCACATCTGGGGGCAAGGCAGACAATTTATAAACTATGTGGGAACTATTGGTGGAAGAATGAGGTGTCAAGTATAAGCTTTCATCAAGAGGTTTTGGATTTGCCATTTTCACAAATCAGTCTTCCAAAAACCGTGGGTCACATGTTGTCCACCAGTAGAACTTATCCACGAGAGATTGTGGCGATGGATTAACTGGGGCAATTTCCAGAGAGCAAAGAAATAAATGTCACATAATGTGTATATATTGATGTTGACTGATCACTTTTCAAAATTTTCCAGGTTATATTTATAGAAGATAGCATCCGGTTCAGCTTTGGATTGTGTTCTTAGACAGATGTTTTGCACATTGGGAGCGTGTCAAAATTTGGTCTCAGATAAAATACCACATCAGGTGTGAATGGATGTTGCTGCATTATGCATTTTATGTGTTGTCAAGAGAGTGTTCACAGTTCCCTATCACCCACAGTAGAATGAGGTGGAGAGAATGAATCGTTACTTGTTGTCCATGTTTTATTGTTTTGTATAGAAACTGATCATTTGCATTTAAATACACATGTGGTGGAATTCATATTTGCGATAAATTCTTATAAACATTATGCCACAGGATATTCCCCATTTGAGTTGTTTCTATGACGTTAGCTTCTGGGACCAGTGGAGTGTCTGGATCAATACTCACAAGTGGAATTAGTGACAGGACAGGCATGTGCAAAACTGCAATAAAACCAGGGACTAAGCATAGGATATGGTGTTGCTTAAAGCACATCTCATTTCTAATCTTAGGAAGAAGTTTGCTGCAAAACATGCCCCTAAAATGGCGAGGGTCGAGTTACTTCTTTACTTACTTCCATTAATTTTGAAATAAGGGGCAGATGTAGATGTCACTGATACCGTGGCTACTTGTGTGTTGTAACGATGTATGCCCGAGTACATTACCATTCCATGTGTTCACTACTAATATGTGATAGGGACATAGCATGTAGCATCATGAGAGTGAATGTAAATGCAGTCAATTAACCAAAGACCTCCTTCCTGCTAAGTTGTTTAGTATTGTATTCAAGTGAAGAGTTTCAGCTACAGGTAGCTTGCCGCCCCAACCTGCACCTCCACTCTACATGACCAGCGGCATCAGTATATATCGCATGTCGTCATTCCTCCTATTTCAATCTCTATGATTCAGAGTCAAATCTTCCCAAATAAAAATTACTCCAAATTAAAGAACACCTCTATTACGTTATTACAGGGAAGCATTTGAGTGGAAGGACCACTTTACGACTTGACACTGTTAGAACTATAAATGAGTTTCGATGTAAGACGTTTGAACGGTCTGTTTTGTTGAAGAAGACTTCTTAGCAATATCGGTACATGGTCACCACAAAATCTATGTCGGTATAACATTTGAAGGATCTTTTAATCTAAAGTGATTCCTTTTTAATAGATTTTACTTGAGCTACGATTAAAATGATAAAATTGCGACACAGCCGCAAGCTATGAACGTTTAAAACAATGTTAACAAATTTCCTTTCCGTTCCAGACCGCCTTAACATGAAGATACGTCAACTGCACCAACTATATATATATATATAAGGTATGCGACGTTCATATTATATTTCGTAAAACTGGGTCAATGCAAAGAGAATTTACATACTACACATAGGCCATGTAATTTACACAGACCTAGCTGTGAACATATGTGAATTGTGAACAAAATGTATACGTCAAAAGTGTACCGTAGGACTACCTGCGCTGAGTTGAAACCTTTAGACAGAAGGTAATAAATGTTAAACTTGAGCCACAAACCAGGAAAAATAAACAAAAATGGTTGACAATTTGCAAAATAAAGAATAAGCAACTGGTTGTAGTTAACACAGGATATTATAAAAAGCAGAGAAAATGCTGAAAAAATAATATTTTTCTCGATCCCTTTAAAATGAGAACAAATTGGTGGCTATGTTGGCAATTTTGAAACAGACCGGCTAATTGACCACCATGCCACGTGCTGGTTCATTTATATGTAGGATTTGTCCACTTCCCTTAGAAAGGTGGACAACAACATATTTATCATCAAACCATGCTTTACATCAAGTCAAATTGTCCAAATCATATCACTGGAAGGTATTATTTGGCCAGTTACACATAAAACATATGCGTTTAACAATTAAGTTCACTTTATTACTGAAACGATCAAAGAAACATTAGTTCGTGCTACCGTACAAGTAGTGCTATATTTCCCTCAGAAAGATATTGAAAACACATGTTTAAAAATGAACGTTGTCGGTGATTTGCGGTCATATTCAGTTATTAAAAGTTTAGAAATATGATAGTTAACCTACGAAGACAGAGGTCTTTTTCATGAACAAAGATATCGAAGCAGCCGTAGTATGTGCAAGAGTTGCTAACGTAATTCATAGTCACGTCCTCAGCGTGACCTGCTATAACGATATGTAGCTTTGAATGTGACGTCATGTGATCACGCGGACTGGTCTCGCCCAGAAAAAAATGTCGGTTCGCCAACCAGAGTAGTCTATGTGTAGTATGCGCACTAACAGAGACACAAACTATGAAGCCAATATACCGTAAATAATAGACAAATATGGTTCAGAACGTTGAATTAATAAAGTAGAACGAAACATATGATAACATAGCCATGTCCTTCTTACATATATCCTCACCTTATTGTAAACAGCTGTGTTTGGTATTCTTCTTATCTTAGGTTGATTAAACCGAGTAGAAACTGGATTCCGATCAACTGTAACTTTCGGTTGTTACTGTAGGTACTAATGTGCAATGTACACGCTCGTTATATATAGAATTGGGTAATTCCAGCTACGTCATTGTGAATTCCAACTTAAAAGAAGTACATACATGTCAGTTGTTATACCTATAAATAGGTATTATATTCCATTTCTATGCTGAACGAAGGAATGAATACAGCGGTCCGTATGGTAAATTTGCTAATACAGCAATCGTCACAATCATCAAAAGGTGGATATGTACAATACAATGAAATATAGCTCTTTTGTTAGAAATGAAACAAATTTGGCTATGAAACATTTTATTTTGTATTCCAAAGAGGCCATAGCCACGTATACTTCGGATGTCAGTATTTGCTGGGTGGAGTTTTCTCATTTGTCAGACAGTGGCACTAGCGAGAGGGGGTGGGGTAAACAGTCAAACGTCTTGCCCCTGCTTGCCCCCACCACCCAAATGACATTGGTAGGTTAAACTTAAAATGAGTGGTCGAGGGCGAAACTTGCCCCAGTACTCGAACTCTTTAACCCCCTCACTCCCCCCCCCCCCCGATGAAAATATCGATAACAATGGAATAGTTACTAGATTCGCTTCGAGATTCGAAGCAATAGCCTACCACCCATATCATTGACCATAGAGAATATTTCTCTACTATTGTTAAACTGGCGATTACATAATGTAACTACAATATACAATATGGAGGATAATTGTCTGACTTGTTCCCTTACAATAGCAATAACAATGTAACCAGAAAATATTCTATTCGACCTCTTTCGGGTAAGGAGGCTTTCGTTGGTTGTTATTCAGTTATTATTATATCTAGAATTTCATTGTTTCTCTGCAGGCCGGAGTTTATAGTCACCCGGTTTGGATATCATTGTGCCCAGCTTAATCCATTTGACTGCCGGGGAGATAGTGTCCCTACAGCCAATTAAACGTATACCTTGTTTTCATTCCGCATAATAATCTGTCCTATATATGTGTCGTTCTCACCCCCCCCCCCAAGGGTGAATAATACGTAGACATATATTCTTTCGGTATTTTGAAAATGTTTCCGAGTAATGCTTCCAAAGTAACTATAGGATCTTTGTCGATTGCATAAGGGAACTTTTGAAATATTACGATAAAGGAATTAAGTCAAATAATTAATACAAATTGACTTTCTCAACTTCCATGAGAGTCTATTCAAAAATTGAAGTTCGCATAGCTGCAGATTGCTAGAATTTTCTCATTTTCAGAGGCGTAGAAATGGGCGGTTCATTGAAGTATTACTCCAGATGCACAGGGTGCCCTAATAGTTGGCAACAATAGTGTGAACCAGTGGATCAGTCAAGTAAAATCGCCAGACAGAACCTTGAGGATTTTAATTGATGACTTATGATAAAACCGTTAGTCAAATACAGTGTTTCGGGATGAAAGGTCATGTGACGTCATCTTGAGCCTGATCTGCATGGACTTGTATTGCATTCCATTTCCCCTCACTAGTGTCAAGCTCTAAAATGTTTCCGTCGCTTTCTTTTCTCTCAACTGTAGAAAACAGATAAAAACAAAACATTTCTTTTATAGAATAATTAGGCGGTCCTTGGAATTGCTGCATTTTCAATGGTCCAGTTTGCAGATAAAGAATGTGTTATCATTTACTTTGCAGTCAACTAAAGTAGTTCAGAATTCAAGATAGGAATCACGAATACGTTAAGATTAGGTAAAGACCATTTGTATGGTTCATATTATACACTTGAAGAAGAAAAGTTAACTTACTCTTGGTATTTTTCTCCTGAACAAGAGATTTCAACTCTTCAAAGATTCCAATAGCATCTGGAAGCTGACATTGAACAAACCTTTAAAGACAATGATATAATTACCTAGTGCATATAATATGTCATGAGGATGCTCATTTGTTTTAAATATTCCTAACAAAATCAAATTTAAACAATAATAATTTTGATTGCATGGTGTTGTGTAATCTGATCCCGTTCTCGAATCTATCGGAAAAGAAAACCCACACCCAGAATGAATTTTCATTTCGTGAAATGTTAAGAGCTTATTCTGACAGTCACCGGTATGTGAGGAACTGTATTCTGACTATCCTGCTCATCGACTACACCCTTTTCCCACCCCCCCCCCTCCCCTCACCTTCGACAACTCTTAACACTTCTTCAAAGTAGTTGGTTCTTTGAAAACAAGTGATCTTCAGAATTCAAACCAACTTGACACTTAGGAATTGCTTATTCAACGATCGGGATAACTACAATATAAAGACATACGTATAAGTATGGAATACTTACTGCACCGTTAGGAAACAATGGACTTCCTTAGACGCCCAGGAGACGATGGATAACAAATCCTCTCCAGAAAGATGTCGTTTGGCTATAACTAGCCTATCAAGTGATGGCAAACTGCAGCTTGTCAGATATACCAAGGAGCAATCTTCATCGACAAGAACGGTCCCATTCGTTAACTGAAGCAAAAAGTAATTTTAAAAGTAAATTATTCATTGATATGCTAATTATTGTGTTTAGTAAAATTCTAGATTTAATATTACCATATTTCTTTAGACCAATTTATACTTTTTGAATGTATATGTTTCCATGGATGTATGTTATCATTAATTCTAGTTTAGATATAAACCTTTTAGTTCCTATGTAATGATAAACAAAGTAAATATACTTTGCTAATACTATGATTACCTTTATATCCATGCAGAAATTGTAAATTGAATACATATTCTATGAGACAGGACAAAGTAAATTATTAATTACAAAGACTAACATAACCGAAGCTTATATTGTGTGATGTTGAATGTCTCGGGCAGAACAGATTCACTTTCGGTGCATTACTGGCAAGTGATTAAAGGAGTGTATCACTCTTACTGATAAATCCGCAACAAATTAGCTTTGTTATATATGGAATATCCTTGATCAGTAATAGAAGAGTATAATTATTGATGTAAACATACTGTAATAAATATTTGGTTTACCTGTCTCTCCCCACGGTTGTTTAAGTATGCGGATAGCGCAATCTGATGATATCTGGACTTGAAATCATTTAATTTGAAGCTTAACGTTGTGTCGTTTACATTGATTGGTCCATCTAGTGACGTCATGTCGTGTACCTCGTACAAGTAAACAATGGCGGTAGTCCACATTTTTCTCAGATTGAGTTCTTCAAACACATTATCAATCAATATATCCGTTGCACTGATAAAGTTGACAAATATCTCAAGCTCGTCGTCCGTATACTGTTGAAGAACTTCGCGAACGTTTGCTCTTTCTGACAGAAATTTGCCAACACAGTAGCCCATAATGAAGCGATGGCGATATTTAATCAGATACGATAACGTATTTCGATTACTTTCTGATCCGGTTTGCTCTCCAGATAGACATTCTTTTCGTACTTGTAATATACCAATTTGTACTGCTACCTGTAGATCTACTTTGCCCAATGGAATCCTCCCACTTATCGACTTCTTGATTTTCACAAAGTAGTCTATTTTCGCAGGCAAATTTACCTAATTTTGAAATGATATTCCATATGGAATCGACAGAATTGCTGTCTACCTTAAAAAGATACCTCTATATAAGAGCATTAATACAAAGTTGTGTTAAGTGTGTAACTTTTTGAATGTCTTCTGCATGACCAGCCACGTCCATCAAATTTGCCATCTTCGTGTGAACAATGGCCGTAAGCCAAAATGGCGTCTTACAGAACTCTTCAAGAATTTCATGATTTCTTAGAAAGCGTTTAACATTGTTTATATGTTCATTGTTTGTTGTACTCAATATTGCAACATCATTTACTCTCTTATAAGATTCGTCGTCTTTCGTTTGTGGGTATGTTTGGCGACTACTTTGTGTTAGGTCTATCGTTGTCTCATCGGAATCCTCATTAACCAGAGGTTGATTCTCCATTACTTCTGAAGTTATTTCTTGTCTTGCATCTGAGAAGTTCTTTGGTTTACGACGGTCAAAATAATCAAACGTCTTCTCAATGTATTGGGTAGTATTGTGTTCACTGAAACCTCTTAGTTTTATTTTAAAGTATGGTGGAGGAAATAATGTTTCATCAATATAATCTCCATCAATAGCTACTAACACATTTACATTAACTAACTTCGTCACAAAATTTCTTTTCAGTAAATCATAAGTTGTTAAACGTTCATGTCTTTGATCAAGATCACTTGAGTGTCCTGTGACATCAGCATGATTAGCTGATGTATAAGTTCTAATATCAAACAAAAACATACATGGTTCCTTTCGAATAATCTTATGTATTTCCTCTTTTGATAATCGGTTTTCTTCCGACATCATATTGTGGATTAAATCTTCTATGGGAACTCCCATTTCTACATCTGTCAGCTCCAAGTAGAACACAAGAAGCGTTTTATTGATTTCCTTCCTCCATTGATCCACAAACTTGTAAATTAACGTTGATTTTCCATAACCTGTCTCACCAGTAAGCAATACACTTGGCTTAAGACTTAATACTGCTTGTGTGAAACATTTATCACTTGATACAGTAAATTCTTTGCCATCTTCGGAAGTGACCAAACATATGCAGTCTGTATGAAGTTTTTCGGCATCGACATCTTCGTTGCATGGAAATAATTTCAGTACACTGTATTTCTTGTAAGAATCCTCCAGGAAGTTGACAAACCCTTGAAGGTTCAAGTCTCGCTCTATAACAGAAATCACAACAATATAGACAATCAATCAAGGTTATGATTCGTTATAAAACAGAAAATGTATTCAACATGATACTCACTGTTTAAAGGTCTCTTTTCCTTAATCGTAACGTATGTTGTTGCTTCTCCAAGTAGACGCCCCTGGAAAAAAAGAATAACGCAATGGTGATAAGGTAGTGAAAGCTTTCCTAACGCTCATCGCATGATTTTTCAGGTATCAGTTGAATTGATATTAACGTTTTAGATTCATAATTGGGACAATGAAAAATAAAAAGTTAAACGAAAAAAAATTCCACTCTCTACATCAGGTCTGACAGCAAGTCAATGAAAGGATTTATTTTTAATTTTTGGTTGCCCAGCAATGTCAACATACTAGTATCACCCACATGCACAATTGAATGGCTTGAAAAGTTACTGCCCATATCTTACAGGTTTTTATACTTAATTAACTCAAAGAAAAAGTGACTATTTATACAATCGTTTTGGCATTTTCGTCATTAAAAAGCATAAAACAGAATCTAATCAAAAAACTGTTTTAACACAATTCATAGTACAACTAATTGAGTAAGCATATACCGTATCATTGTTATTATAACATTGACACAAGCTTAACAGTTGTGATATGTAATAAATCTTACTATTTCATCTTCCTCCTGGGTCTCGGTTTCTGTAAAAGGGGAACATAATATGTTTAGAGACTAGTATCGATTGACATCATATTCAAATAATATTCTTGTTTCAATAGTATATATTTTAATTGATACACTCAAATAGAACAAGTATGCCATTAAACGTTTGAAAGTTTCACATTATGATGGGAACAACAACTTGAATGAAAGAAGGCCTGGATGTATCTTCGTACACTAATCTAAACTTAACCCAATATATGTTCAGTTAGTGGTATATCCAACTACATAGTTCTCTCTTCCGACAAAAAGTGTAAAAAAGGAATTTGGATTTTACTGCTCTGTTTTGTAGTCTCACATTGTTCTCAGAAGTATAATAAACTTTTCACTTGGTCATAGGCTTACTGTTGTTACATCACTTTTTACATTCCTGAACTTGAAATGTTGAAGCAAGTGAAATACAAAAGTATTAACAACCTGTACTCACTTACTTTCCTAAATGTAACCAATTCTCGAGTATCGCCAGTTGTCGTGATTCGTTTTATGGTATATCGTACATGAGTCTACATCCCTGGTTATACGCAGAAAAATTTGTCAAACTCACCCAAGTAACATCTGCGGTATATATGGTAACAAGCACAAGCAATGTAGATTATAACAGCTGTCACAGCTATCACGAGAATCACAACGAGAATGATCACAGGAATTTTCCATCTTGCAGATTCGTCGTTTTCCTGACTGTTACCACTTACAGTGAAGGGTTCTGTACAAAAATAATAAAGTATAAAATCGAATGAACAATAATACGAGCACTTGTTTTATTCATCCAATTTCTTTAGGATATTTTATAATGTGATATTGATTATTAACAGTGATTACATTAAAATAGGTTACGAAATAAAATACTTAATTTTGTTATTCCAGTTTATATATATGGTGTCTCAAATATGTAGTAACCATCTACATGAACGACTGAAGGATAATACTGATTTGATGAAGGTGATTGCCATTAAGCTTTGATTATAAGTCAGGAATCCAGTACGCTAATCCGCCACTATTATTGCAAATCATAACCAAGCTATATATTATCTTTCTCAATTATTAATTATAAGAATGAGCACTCACCTGACGCTGCTGCCAATGAAATAACCAAAAGATATGAGCACACGGTGAGTGTCTTCAGCTTACTGTAATCACTGAATAGCATTTTGTCTATGAAATTAAAAATACATATCAAATAAATGTGTTGGCAAACTGCTTATAATTGCCTGTGTAAGAGAATGTGTAAAAGTAAGTGGGCCGGACGTAGGATCTTCTTCAGAGGCTGAAATAAAAAATAAAAGACCTGGTTGACAAAGGTTGACTGGTAAGACCATGGAGGAACCGTCAAAAGAACTTGTCAAACTGTTGGTTTATTTATGGTCATCGCATTTAGCGTGATGTGCGATAATCATTTTACCTTATGTTGTGACTGATTAATTGTTAATACGGTTTCGACGGTTTTGTTTCTTTTCAATAAGATAAACACCTTAAATCGATTAATCTCACTTAGTATCTCTTTGTTGGATAAATGTTGGTGATAGCTACAGTATATCCCCAGTCACAGCGTAATACCCGTTTTTAACATGACTTGGCGTGACTTTGTCTAACGTACCTTCATTTTTAATGGTGAATTCGGAATTCTTTAAAATAACAGTTTTATACAACATATCGTGCGGTCGAGCTCGGAAATATTACAAAATGAGAATGAATGTGTCTAACGTTACCACATATAGACCACATTAGGTGTTTTACCTTTAACAAATAATTATCCAAATTTAGCCTTGTAATTAACATTGGTACAACGCCGTGAGTATGAATGGCAAAATTTAAACAGGGTTAAAGACCTGCTTTATTGGCTCCAATTATAGCACGCTTTCATAGCTAAGAAAGTTTTGTGATTACGTAATCGACCTGCCACGGTCGTGTTACGAGGGCCCATTGTAGCCTAACGCTAGTCACTGCTAGTGAGGAACCTAATGTTATAATATAGAAAGTATTGAAATTGCCTACGTGATAAATCAGTATTTGAGAAATTAGGTCGGGTTACCGTGTCAGAATGTTTCAAATACACGATTGTTCTGGTATATTCCTTATGATGACACGCTGGTCTCGGGTTAACGTCGGTTTACGTGAAATCGCGTGTAAGCTGTGCAATTTTCGTGGATTCTCTGGAATGTTCGCGAGATATGCGAAGGACTTCCAAGAATAGAGAAACTGGGTCAAGTGTATCGAGAAAGATCTAGATGATTCTTGACAAGGCGAATCGTATAAAAACCCGCCCAGATCGGAGAGTTTCTCAGTTTCTGAACGAATACAAGCGACGACACATATTATACCATTCTACTATATATCGTCAGTGCTCAACTGCCAGTAGCTTCTGAGGGATTGAGATATCGATACTAAGATTGATTCTACACTTCCATTCAGAAGTTTGAAGAGGACTTTGTTGTGAAACTACAGTTTTTCAGTCTTTATTTCGGAGAAGGTGAAGAATTTCTGTCTCCGTTGAGGAAGTTCGTTACGCCAGGAGTTGGTGGCTATAAAGCTGATATCGGACTGACTCTGGTAATATTTAGTCGGCGAGAAGTTCGACTTGTGCTTCACTCTATTGTGGCTGGAAGTCCGTCTTCTATTTTGGAGCATCGCCGGAAAGAAGGTGACTGCTGTTTCTGGGATCGCGAGAAACTTCGTCGAGGACCAGTGAATTTCGCGGTACAACGGACCGAGAATCGTCGTCATCAAGGTCGTGGCTGCTGAGGGATATCGCCGTTGGAAGAGACCAGCGTGTTTTAAAGTGTATCCTATCTTGTTAAGTTTGTGAGTAATTTTCTATATATTTGTAATTACCACTTGTTGTTGTTAGTTCAAACTCCATTGTTCAATATAGTTTACGTTTCATTTGAAATCTCTAGACTCGTCAATTTGTCTGTGTTCCTTACGGAAACGAACCCAGGCTTGTGTTTCGTTAAAATTAATTATCGAGACCTCTCGCATTCCAACGTAACAGTCGTAAAACGACCTCAAGCTCATTAATTAGCCTGCAAAGCTTCTTAACACCATTAGGATCTTTGTGTAAACTCCGTGTAAGCATATGGTCATGTCTACAGTGTAGTTAATCTACAGCGTTTACACAACAACCCTCATATAAGAAAAAATATGTGGCAGGCGTTGCAGACTAATTGGTTAAAAGAGGTCATTTTACGACCAAGCCAGGTCGATTATATAATCTCTAGAAACGTTTCCATGATAGCGTGCTATAGTTTGGATCTATAAAGCAGACCTTTCAGTCACAAATTTGTTAAGGGTTCTACAGTTATGATTTTCTACCTTAGTTTCCTTTCCCCATACTTATGAGTTTTATGAGTAAGTATGTCAACTTAGTATGGACTTTCCAAAGGAACTCAACAATAAACACGTAAAAAGGCAGCTAGTAAAATAAGATACTAAAACCGACTGTTCATTTTCAAGTGCCATGCAGTTTTCGACGTGTCTCCAGTTATATATATGTATGATATAATATAATATATTATACAAGCTTCAAATTTCAAATTTCACCAGAATCTGTAAATACTCGAACCAACATAAGAGTGTTTTTTTTTCATCCACTGACAGGCTCGGCAATCATTAATGATCATTGTTTTAGATAATATGAAAAGAAAAGTATTCGGTGAAACCAATTGAGGTAAAAAATGAATGTTGTGTTGATGAATCTTGTCGTAATTATAAACAATAATACTCAGTTGAAAGCAGGCGAGTTCTACCATTAGTTTTGAAAGTGAACTTCGATGGGTGTAAGGTAGAAAATATACAGATAGATGAACAAAAAACAGTTCTTGCAGTAATTGGAAGAACTTTTCGGTTGTTCATGATGTTATCTTTTGGGCGGACAATCGAACACCAGAGAGTGTAGTCATGTAGGTACGGTACCCACCAAGTGAGGGCGCTTGTGAGCGCCGTGGCAGGCTCAGAATAAGTTGGCTACGCATGTAGCCATTGAAAACTGTATGAAAATGAACAGGAAATGTTGAAAATGTACAGAGACTGTATGAAACTTTAAGTTTCAAAGTTCAGGCATGTAAGTATCGTTTATTACCAGTAATGCCACTATTGTAGTGCGCACGTGCAATACAATAACTACGAACTTTATTGCACATATAGGCCTCCGTAGTAGGATCGATCATGCAGGTTGGATATTATTTATTGAGACCCAGTGAATGTACTTTCGGTTTTCATAGCTACGATAAAGAGACATGCCCAAAACAACTTTCCTATAAGATTGGAAATATAGCAAATATGTCAATTACTTCTATAGGAGGGTCGCATGCAGGCTGAATCGCACTATTCTAATGCAGATCACACGTTTCCTATATTGACTGTATTGACACGAAGGGATGCATACATGTCAGCCTAAAATATTAAGCGCAAAATGGTCAGTTGGTCGTATTGTTAGTCTATAATCGATTCGCGATAAACAGAACTTCATGCAGTAGATTAAATTGTACATGGCATTCTGGTATTCAGTTTGTACACAGATTACATCATAACTGATGGTTAAACATGTTTACTGTATTTTTCAACCTAAGGTTAAGTTCACATGTTGTATTTATAGATAGGAAGTGAAAGTTATGGAATAGGCTATTCCTAAAACTAAAGTAAACTAACAATGCATGTGTTACGGAAGTGCACATGTAACTCAGCGATTTAAAAAAATGCATAAATTGCTTGTTTGCGAAAGATTGCTAACTGTCAACAACTCTTCTCATAATTTCGAAAATGAAACCAAATTATTGGCTTCCAAAGGGTATCGTGTTTCTCGTCTATATGATACTGACTGACGCCATAAATGGACTTTCGTGGTGAATTTTGCTTTCGATTTAAGAACAACAGGAAGTGAAAGAAGGAAGTTTGTTTTATGTTAATACATTGATTAGTTTATGAAGCAATATCACTTTCTCAAATATCCTTCTTAATGCAGTTGCATTGAATATGTACTATGAAACTAAGCAGTAGTATCCGAGACAACTTAAAATATCGAATAAGCTACGCACATGTGCTGATTATCACTCCCCCCCCCCTGCTACCCCACTCATATCTCACACGTTTTGAGGGTTTGCATAGATCCCTGTTTTGTCCTATACTTGCCTGGGAGCGGGAGCCTTTTATGGCAAAGAGTCAGGCTCAGGTCAATAGACAATCATTCTCGGAAGGTTAAATAATTTTTAAGAAAAAGTCGCCCAGGAAAGAACCTAGGCACGAAAACCAAACTACCGAACGACTGATCCGCTCTCAAACCCAGTCCGGCCCTGCATCGGGACTGTTACTGTGTGATCATCGTCAGGTGTGCATCACCATACCGCTCGAAAGGGAACAGATACTACACGTGTTCTTAGCCAAAAGGCAGAGAGCGGAAGTTAAAATATAGGGAGCGCCAAGCTATCAACGTTTCGTTACTGGCGCTGTCGCATATCCACACTGCCCGTGACATTGTCTAAATCTAATGTATGTAAGGATTGGCTAACCTATTATAATTCAACAAACACTCTTTATAGTTGATTATTGGTTTAGCTTCCTATAGTTTGTCTGCTATAAGGGTGCATGACTTTTGCATATTATACAAGGCTCGATCATTGTAAGGTATCTGCTGAAATATATTGTACATCAACATTCTACAGAAATAAAAAGGAGAAAGGTTGATGAAGTTAAGCAGTTAAAGCAGATCAATGAGATTACCAGATAATCGGATGACCAGACAATAGCCCAACCTTCACAATCTATGTTATCCTGCAAATTCATGCACCGTCAACGTTTTGATCTTATGGCATTTTACGTTTGAAAGTAATAAATACGACCTTAACCTGCATATTATGGAACGCCAAAAGGGCAATGTATTTTGTCGTCTCCGTCGAGTTTGTCCACTTCGATGTTGTTGTCTCGATCGATTTTGTTGTCTCGATCGATTTTGTTGTCTCGATCGAGTTTGCTGCCTCGATCGAGTTTGCTGCCTCGATCGAGTTTGCTGCCTCAATCGAGTTTGCTGCCTCGATCGAGTTTGCTGCCTCGATCGAGTTTGTTGTCTCGATCGAGTTCGTTGCCTCGATCGAGTTCGCTGCCTCGATCGAGTTTGCTGCCTCGATCGAGTTTGTTGTCTCGATCGAGGTTTGTTGCCTCGATCGAGTTTGTTGCCTCGATCGAGTTTGTTGCCTCGATCGAGTTTGTTGCCTCGATCGAGTTTGTTGCCTCGATGGAGTTTGTTGCCTCGATCGAGTTTGTTGTCTCGATGGAGTTTCTTGCCTCGATCGAGTTTGTTGTCTCGATCAAGTTTGTCTCGATTGATTTTGCGGCGCTATTCCGAAATGAAAACTCTGTGAACATTGAGGGCACGTGCCTTAAGTTAACTGCAGCGGTGAAATCGAATGAAATACAACTACCACAGAAATAGAACACGTTCCGTGAATACAACACATATGACCGGTAGACTATATTACGTCCAATATCGCACCGTGTATATCGCGCCGTATCGTATTATAGGCTCATGGCCATCATGGAAGCGATCCTCACCAGATGAAAGGGGGTGTAGGCGGTTTTACACTATCTAACGCATCGTAGTCACCGAGAACCTGAAGTATTTTTTTAGGGAGGGCCCGATGAACATGAGCTTATAGCATGCTCCTCATGGTGAAACATAATTGCACCTATTAGGTGAATTGAGCGTACTGTTAATAGTAGGAAAGACTAGCGTAGGTTCTTATGACCAACTAGACCGGTTTGTTCTCTCAAACTTTATAGGAGGAGCCATAAGCGTACGGGACCATTTCAGTTTGGGGGGCAGAAACTGTTGTGCCCCAAAGTTCCCGTGACACTATCTAAGCGGAGCGCCACCATCGGTTGGCGCGTAGCGTACAAGAAATTTTTTGGCCAAAATGCCTCTCAGATTGCCGGATATGGCCCTTCTGATGCCTTGCAAGTTGCATCTAAACATTCTTTATTTTATAATCTCACGTTTTAGAAATTTACACTTCCCCAAAAATTTGGTAAATTAGAAGAAGACAAAATGGTAACATCACTTTGAAGGGGGAAAAATAGGACAGTATATTTTTAAGCTCCTATTTAGTTACCGTATTTTTTATTTTAACACAGTACTCAGCTACCTCCAGAAAAACATACATTGTTCAACGACACGTAGGCGGGATAATGTCACTGTGTCGGGTGAGACTGCAATTTGTCTCACAAAAAAAGTATAAAAAATAACAAAGAGTACGATAAACCTGTACTTCTAGGCTCATACGCCTATGCCCCCCCCCCCCCCCACCATCCATGAAGAAGAATACGTTTCTTATATACACTCATGTCAGGGATGTCCAGGTAAACAGTTGGCTATAGTTAGACAAATTTTTGATAGTGCGAAAAGCGTGGTAGCCCAGATGATCTGCGCTTACGGTGGTGTTACACGGAAATATTCGGGCAATATAATGCTAAATAAAGAAAATCATTAGGCCTATATTCATATTAATGTCACAAAACAAATAACATATAACGCTCTCCACAGAATTGTCGGGCAAAAATTTGCAAAAGATTCGGGCAAGCTACTGCATATTTATATATACATATATTTTTTTTTCTCCTCTTAGGCTGCCCGAATTTTTCAGGACTTTTGCCGGAATTTCTTGTCCTCTGGAAATTGGGGGGGGGGCAGTCTGTCCCTTTGCCCCCGCCTCGTACGCCTATGGGAGGAGTTTCATCAGTAGTAGCCTTTGAATATTTTATATTCGGCATGGGCGTCTCGTTCTCAAAATGCATCTATTTTCTGTGCACGAGTTTTTATGGACTCATAGTGCAGCTATAAGAGCATCTAAAAGAGCTACGTGTGAACCTTGAGAGTCAGCTGATTCTTCGTTGGTACGAAACCTTGAGTTAACTAGTAAATCTTTGAGATTTTGGGCCCTTTCGTAGGCTAGAATCGGTTCTTTTCGAAACAGTTTGGATAATTCCGCGTGTTGCAAAACTAAGTGCCAATGTTTCAAAAGCGCTTTTTTCAAATGCGTGGTTTTGATATGGGGTGTACAGGTAAGCTTGAACACCAGTGGTTTTTCCTTTTGTTTAGGTTTGGTAGTGAGGTAATGCCTACGGTTTTCAAATTTTATGCCTTTCGTGGCTGAGGCAATTTCCTCTTTCTTATAGTTACGGAGTAACAGTTTCTCTGTTAACGCGTTCTTTTTCTGTAAGAAATCAGTCTCATTGTAACAGAGACGTGCGTATCGTAATAACTGATCCCTCTCCGTCATTTTTAATTGTCTAACTTTAGTTTCGGCATAAACCTCGACAAAATACATGTAGCCTATTTATGTTGTTTATACCAGTTGCGCGAGATATGACGACGCCGATTCGCGCTTTTTTGTGTGTAGCAGTAGCATAGTGTTATGTGTGCGTACGTGTGCAATGTACATTCAATTATTGAATAGCAGCACAGTTTAACAAAATAGATCGAGACAACAAACTCGATCGAGGCAACAAACTCGATCGAGGCAACAAACTCGATCGAGGCAACAAACTCAATCGAGGCAGCAAACTCGATCGAGGCAGCAAACTCGATCGAGGCAGCAAACTCGATCGAGTCAACAAACTCGATCGAGGCAACAAACTCGATCGAGTCAACAAACTCGATCGAGTCAACAAACTCGATCGAGACAACAAACTCGATCGAGACAACAAACTCGATCGAGACAACAAAATGATAGGAGACAACAACATCGAAGTGGACAAACTCGACGGAGACGACAAAATACATTGCCCTTTTGGCGTTCCATAGCATATGGAAACAATATTTCCATTGGTATAATAGGTTTTTTTTCTGCTTGGACTTGGTCTAAAAGTAGGCTACATTTTCCATATATATGTCCCTTTACCTCTGACTTTCAAAACTCATTGTGTGTTATCCAACAATAAATGCTTAGTGCATGAAGTCCACCAGGCGGGTGTTACTAAAACGAATGACAATTGCGTTACACATAACGAATGACAATATGTTGTACACACTAAAAAATTGCGTTGACTAAAACGAATGACAGTTATGACAGCCTAGACATTTGCTTCAACCGGATATCACAGTTCAGACTTCGTGGGTATCTAGATCTAGTAAAGTACGGACAAGATAAAAACGCACCTTATAGTAAGCGAAATTGTAAGTCTGATTTTAAAAAGTAAATTTAACGTCATTTTTCCGATATTAATTGTTGGAAACTAACAATACTATAATATTGAAACGGCTTCAGTTATCTTTCTATATAAATCTACAGAGGTAAAAAGCATAGCACTCAAGCGCATTCGCACACACAAAAATTCCTTGTGGTTTATGTCCGTAAATTACACCAAAACCCTGCAATCACGTAACATGCGATTTCCTTCAAATCATTTTAGCACAGAAAACCAATAACTGTATTTACTCCACTCCGTTAATCATTCTATCTCTTCTCAACACTGTCATTTGTTGTCATTCGCTGTCATTCGATGTCATTCGCAAATGATAATTAACCCTGTACAAAGTCAATTGTCATTCGGTCATTCGCTGTCATTCGAATAAGTTTGTCCCTATCAGGCTATTGATTGACGTGGAATTCCCAACAGACTTACCACAATCAATTTGTCTAAGTTCTACCTCTGACTTCTATGGATCATGTAATCTTTGATGTTTTGCGTTACTTAATATCAAAGTTAATTTAAGCAATGACAAACTGATATCATATATGATGGTTTGATCCTTTAGCCATTTCCGTGTTAAAATACAATAGCGTAAACCAGGTCATTTGGCTTAAACAATCTTAGATCATTTTCCGTCTGAGTGTTTTACCTTTGACCTTTTGATGTCATCACTCACAAAGGCACACAAATGCCCATGTACAGATAACCCCTGGCACGTTGGAAGAAGAGAGTTTAAAACACAACTGTTGACATGCAAGTAAATAACTGAAAACTTACTAAGACAAAAAAAAATAGAATGGAAAAGAGCAAACAAGTCCATGGCTATAAAACCGTATTCTAATTAGAACCTATACATGGGTTAAAAGTGAACAGTGATCTGTGGTTTGTGAGATAGCCTTAAATTTCTTTAGTTTTTTACATTTTGGACAAATTTTGGACCTCCATATACCGTACGTATACCTTGTGTGACGTTTAAATTAGTTAACACGAAAAAAAAGGATCTACTTTTTACATTTGTCATTGGTATGGGTTGTATGTTGTGTTTAAGAATCTGAGATTAACTGCCTGAACCCCTTAGCTTTACGGTCTCCTAGGAGTTAGTGACACAATTTGGGAGCATCCCCCCCCCCAAAAAAAAAAAAAAAAAACTGGTCGGACACAAGATATCCTCTAGTTTCGAGGAGTAATTGGTCACCATCAGATTCAACCAATGCACCAACATTTCAGTTCAGTACCACAAAAAGTTTGAGGTACCTCAACAGGCAAGGGCGTAGGAACCGGGGGGGGGGGGGGCTGGGGGCTTCCCCCGTGAAAAATATGGAGGGGCGGAAGTATCATTCCGCCCCCCCCCACCGCTTCGCAAGTCAGAAAACCCCTTTTTCATTTCCAAATGAGTAAAATATCTTTTGGAGCACCAAATTGCATCATAGGTCAGGTGAAAATGCAAAATTATATACAAAATGGAGTGGGTGGGTTGAAGTGTGCTATATTGCACCAAATTGCATCTGAGGTCACCTGGAAATGCAAAAAAAATCCTTAGACCCCTTCCCCGGGCCGGCCATCAGGCCATCGGTCTTCAGCCCCCCCCCCCCGCTCAAAAGTACCAACCTACGCCACTGTCAACAGGCTTAACACGTGTTCCTTTTTAATCGGTCAAAAATATTTTTCCCCTGGAACATCCTTTTAAGTCTCATGGTTGCACGAATTATCAATAGAGTAATACATTTCATTCCTAATACATCACCCGAAGGGATGAGATCTCTAAACGTTATGCACTTAGCAGATAAGGAATAGGGTTAGTGAGTTACCGCGGATGAGTTCCACGAGTCTATCCTAAATGGCGTTCAACATGGGGCATGAAGGCTCACTCACCGCACTTCGAACTGCTTTTCACGTACCGTAGGACTGACAGTGATACGTAATGCTCTATGTAAAATGCATCCGTAGTCCGTACAGTGTAGTCAACTTAGGGCAACTGGGTGTACAGTACTGCACTGTGTGAACTATGTTAGTTCAGTATGTATAACGAAACTTAACCAGTAGACTTAGACATTCGTCAATTCCAGTGAAGACTGAAGACCTGCGATCCTTCCTCACCGATCTTGCAAAAACGATAGACATATGAGTTGTTACGTTTTGATGTGTAAGTGTTTCTGTGTGAACTACCGTTGTCCTACGAAATTAGTATAGCCAAAATGTCTCTAGCCAAAATATCTTTAGTCAAAAGATCTATAAAATATAGTCTACTTTAAATCTCTAGCAGACTTTATAAATCAATAAGTTACATTTTCAATTTTTTTGATAGTGTTACTTTTAAAAGGGGATATGAAGCATGTTACTTAAGCATATATGTTAGCATGTTTTAGTGTAATTCTGGTCTACTGTATCTGGCCCTTGACTTTTAACACAAAATTTACCTACATTGTTGTAATATGTTTTCAAATGCATGTCTACATGTATGTTCTGACTAGAAACAGTAATTGATATCATTTTCTTTCATACCTTTTCACTTTGGCTGTACTACAAATCATTGTTTTGTTTAGATGGAATTTTGACCGGGGTATGCCAACATGCTGTGTGTACCTGGTTGATATGGCTGCTATGTTAAAGGAGAAACATGGAGACAGCTGGTGCTGGTTTGACTGGGAACTTGTCGAGTCGGTGAGAAAACAGAATGTGTAATATATCCTTTGGACTAATTATTAGTCCAAAGGATATTAGGGATATATGGGGTAAAAATACAATGAGTAAATTATATTTGTCACTAGTATAGTTTACTAATTGTATTTTACCCCCTGTCATAAAATAATATGTCTGGTACCTGAATTGAATGCCAAATACAAAATTACTACTCCCAAACAACTCCCTAACAACTTCCTAACAACTCCCTGACCACTCCACAACAACTTCCTGACAACTCCCTAACCACTCCCTAACAACTTCCCAGTAACTGCCTAACAAAGATGTTGTACATGATACTTGCCACAGCACAAACATTGCATTTAAAACTACTACGTAGAACTTTCTCTTTGTAAGCAGGTACCCTGGACAAAGTTGTACAAACACACTTTTCTAAATTTAACCATTGGTATTGATATATGCAACACCAAAGTTGACATAGAAAATGTGTAGGAAAGTAATTTGGATGTTTACACAGCACATGGTTACTTCATATGTTTAATCAGAGTGTGAATAACTTTAATAGTTAGAATAATGCAAGGGTTGGACATATTGTACCTGTATGGTATACTTTAGGTCAGGCTTATATTGTTTCTAGCTTTATTCATGAATATTCATATGCTCTTATGTCAGAGGCTTGATACAATACGTTAAATAGCGAGAATAGTTTGGGACATACTGTACCTGTGTGGTAGACTATAGTTCAGGTTTATATTGTTTCTAGCTATTTTCATGAATATTTATATGCTCCTATGTCAGAGGTCTGATATATTACTTTCATGGATACTGTTGTAATCATTATTTCATTTAATCTTCTTTCTTTGCATCGAGACAGGCCTTATTTGAGCGTTTACTTCTGGAGGATCCATCATTCCATGTGATATCTATGAACAACTCATATACACCACCAGGAGGGCAAAGTCCAGCTGGCCAGAAACAGATCTTAAAATATCTGCTGGAAAGCTATAACAGATGTAGGCAATTAATAGGTCAATCACAGGTAAGCAGGAATATCCTGGGTATACCAGACAGAGGGCTACTATATCTTTTGTAATGGTACAATGTGTGATGGTACAATGTGTGATGGTACAATGTGTGATGGTACAATGTGTAATGTTACAATGTGTGATGGTACAATGTGGAATGGTACAATGTGCAATGGTACGATGTGTGATGGTTCGATGTGTGATGGTATGATGTGTGATGGTACGATGTGTGATGGTGCAATGTGTAATGTTACAAAGTGCCTTTAATCAGTAGAACTTGCAAATCACATTAAGTGTTATTTTATATATCATTACATTGAATTAGTCTCTCACCCATTCTTTCTTTTCTCCAGGAGGAGGAGGAGGAGGAGGTAACTTACTTGAAGAAGGGTGAATGCATCATCATCTCAAACACAGTGACCTGTCTCATAACTCCAGAGGTTTATCAACAACAGATTCATCAACAAGCACTCGGTATACTCATCAAGAGCTCCACAGCAATGGGTGATTATCATGCAATTATAAACACTTACAAAGATTGTATAAGTTTAGTAATGTTATTGGTGATTATCATGCAATCATAAACACATAAATAGATTGTATAAGTTTAGTTATGTTATTGGTGATTATCTCGCAATTATAAACACATACAAAGATTGTATAAGTTTAGTAATGTTATTGGTGATTATCATGCAATTATAAACACATCAATACATTGTAAAAGTTTAATTAGGTTATTGTTGATTATGATGCAATTATAAACACATCAATACATTGTAAAAGTTTAATTATGTTATTGCATGTGGATAACTTATAAAAAGGTTCGGTTATTAATGAATAAACCAATCGTGCTGTACAGAATATAAAAAAAACTGAAGGCTTGTTGGAAAATGAAACTCGTGTGACAAGATTTGAAGGAATTGATTAGGGGATATCAAAACTATTTGATGGAAGTTATTTTCAAAGAGCTTGTGAGTTGATAGAGATTAGCAAACATATCTAGAGTAATAATAAGAAACTTAAGAAAACTTAAGAAACTCATTTGAGTAACTTTTGAGAGTCCTTTTTGATACTATTTGAAACTAAAAGTGAAGTGAACAGTTACAATTTGATTTTTTGGTGTAATATGATTTTAATACCATTATAAAATCTATTTTGCATCGATGTTATTGGTTGACTGGATGGTTGATGCATTGACTGCTTTCCCCTCCTGCAGTAATTTTCATGATTGTGTAGAACTATTAGCTGGGAAAGTAAACTTTTTTAACCTCTCTTTAACTCTCAAGGCATCATACATTATTGCCCAAATATGCTTTAATAATCCCATATTTACACAAAATATGTTTCCGTCACTGCGCTAGAAGAATTTTAGGATACATTGCTACACTTGATACACATAAATATCACCAAAAATTAATAAATTTGTCATTTGTTAATTCTTGCTGGAAATTTTGGAGTGTTATTATCACAGAAACTGTCGCCAGGCATTCTTCATTGAACTAACAATCTATTTAATTTCCCGTCATCTGTTGATGGAAAGTGTTCATTTTCAAAACCGACATAATTTTTTGTCTATTTCAGAGTTTAACCAAGTTGCAGAATTTTTCCAGAAAGTCGCTGAGACATTAAACCTGGATGAGGACTTATCAGTATCGGATGCTTTCATGCCGATCTTAGACTTGCTGAAGTTTAAGATGAATCCAGCCAAAGCATCCTTGAGTGATCCAATGAATTACGCTTACTGCGATGTACTGCAGATGTACGCAAGCAATCCAGCTCTTGCTGAGGTATGTTTAGTCTCTTTTGTTTGTGATTGATTTTAATCACAACTAAAAACGCCTTGAGCACTTGGTTAGCAAGTTTTTCATCAACAGTCAAGATGTAAGTACTGCTCAATGATTTTTCCATTAGTGGCATCTTCCCCGTTTTTTTGGCAAGTTCCTTTTTTCAAAGAAAAAGAAATAAAAGGAAGATGATATCTAAGTATGATTTAGAAAAACCTAGTGCAAAAACTGTGATCGATATTAAATGTCACTGTACAATGAAGTGAGTTGACTTGTTTTTGTTAAGTTCCAATTCTAAGCATGATCCTATTCTAAGATTTTATTTCCGTTGCAGGTTCTTTTACGATTTGAGCAGCCGCATAATCCTCATTCGGCCAAGAGCTACGAGCTGTCACTCTTTGGATATGTTTTATCCCTCTCCTGCATTCCTTCTCTTGAAAAGACAGAGAACTTCTTCGAGAAACCGTCGACCAAAGGTCCATCAGAACGACAGACGACCATGGAGTACCTTTGGAAGGTAAAGTAAGGCTACTTTATTGCATGAACACTAGCCCTATATTTCACCCTTTATCTAATCTTTGGAATGACAATGTTGTAGGTTAGAAACATTTGTGTTACAATAGTTAGTAACAGCAATATGTAAATTTGACTGGATATTTGACCAGTATATAATGAGATGTCCTCACTAACACCAATGTTACAGATATATGATAACGTGTCCACACTAACACCGAGGTTAAAGATATAATGAGATGTCCACACTAACACCAAGGCTATAGATATATGATGAGATATCCACACTAACACAAAGGTTACATATATATATATAATGAGATGTCCACAATGTTACGAGGGCCCATTGTAGCCTAACGCTAGTTACTGCTAGTGAGGAACCTAATGTTATTATATAAAAAGTCTTTGAAATGGCCTACGTGACAATCATTATTTGAGAAATTAGGTCGGGTTACCGTGTCAGAATGTTATAATACACGATTGTTCTGGTATATTCCTTATGATGACACGCTGGTCTCGGGTTAACGTCGGTTTACGTGAAATCGCGTGTAAGCTGTGCACGCATGCATCTTCGTGGATTCTCTGGAATGTTCGCGAGATATGCAAAGGACTTCCGCGAATAGAGAAACCGGGTCGCGTTGTTACTCAGGTGTATCGAGAAAGATCTAGATGATTCTTGACATGGCGAATCGTATATAAACCCGCCCAGATCAGAGAGTTTCTCAGTTTCTGAACGAATACAAGCGACGACAAATATTATACCATTCTACTATATATAGTCAGTGCTCAACTGCCAGTAGTTTCTTAGGAATTGAGATATCGATACCAAGATTGATTCTACATTTCCACTGAGAAGTTTGAACAGGACTTTGCTGTGAAACTACAGTTTTCCAGTCATTATTTCGGAGAAGGTGAAGAATTTCTGTCTCCGTTGAGGAAGTTCTTTACGCCAGGAGTTGGTGGCTATAAAGCTGATTTTGGACTGACTCTGGTAATATTTAGTCGGCGAGAAGTTCGACTTGTTCTTCACCCGAGTGTGGCTGGAAGTCCGTCTTCTATTTTGGAGCATCGCCGGAAAGAAGGTGACTGCTGTTTCTGGGATCGCGAGAAACTTCGTCGAGGACCAGTGAATTTCGCGGTACAACGGACCGAGAATCGTCGTCATCAAGGTCGTGGCCGCTGAGGGATATCGCCGTTGGAAGAGACCAGCGTGTTTTAAAGTGTATCCTATCTTGTTAAGTTTGTGAGTAATTTTCTATATATTTGTAATTACCACTTGTTGTTGTTGGTTCGAAATCCATTGTTCAATATAGTTTACGTTCTCATTCAAATTCTCTAGACTCGTCAATTTGTCTGTGTTCCTTACGGAAACGAACCCAGGCTTGTGTCTCGTTAAAAATTAGTTATCGAGACCTCTCGCATTCCAACGTAACAAAATTGGGGGCCTATCCGGGAAAGGTTTACAACATTTGTGACCTATCCGTTTGAAAGGTTTACAACATTTATGACCTATCCGTTTGAAGAGAATTCATTTGTAAGAATTATTGTTTTGCAAATTGTCTAGAGAGAAAACGAGTGAGAACATGGAGTTCGAACCGGAGGAATTTCTCAAAGATTTGACTTGGGAGAAATTTGATGGCCTAAAGAAGCCAGATTTGATGGCATTAGCCAAATATTATAGCTTAGGCGTAAAGCAAGCAACGAGGAAACAAGTTGTAAAGAATGGGTTGATCGATGTGTTAGTTGACGAGGAAATTCTCGATGAGTCATGTTTGGGGGAAAAGGTTGAAATTCTGACAGAAATAGGCGGCGACGCCGTTCAGCTGAAACAGTTAGAAATCGAAATGGAAAAAATCAGATTAGAACAGCAAAAGCAAGAACTGGAACTAAAACGGCTCGAATCTGAAACGCACCTGAAAGAATTAGAAATTCAGGCAAAGTATAAATCAGAATCTGACTCATCATCCTCCTCGTCGGCTCATCGATCACAACCATATTTTGATGCCTCGATATACATAAAATTGGTGCCGAAATTTACCGAAATAGAGGTAGATAAATATTTTCGACACTTTGAGAAAGTGGCTGCGATATGAAGTGGCCGAAAGAGGTGTGGACGCTGCTTTTACAGAGTAGTTTTGTTGGGAAAGCACGGGAAGTGTATTCGGCTCTCCCTATGGAAAAGAGTGAAAACTACGATGATGTGAAGCAGGCGATCCTCAAAGCCTATGAGCTGGTGCCAGAGGCATACCGACAGAAATTTAGGGGGGCTAGAAAAAATGATAATCAGACACATGTAGAATTTGCCAGAATAAAGGAGCAAATGTTTGATAGGTGGCTCCACTCTAAGGATGTAGGGGAGAATTTTGTCAAATTACGACGATTGTTCCTGATTGAGGAATTTAAAAGGTGTATCCACCCCGACATCAAAACTCATATTGATGAGAGAATGATTGACACCTTGCATGCTACGGCAACGAAAGCAGATGACTATGCCCTGACCCACAAACTGAGCCCAAATAAGTTTTACCAGGCTAGGAGCCAGAAACCCAAAATAAACACAGAGGTAAAAGGGACACCCGATTCAAAGGGAAACAGCGGCAAAGGGAATTCTGGGGGCACGAAACCACCAAGTGGGAGTGGATTCAAAAAGCAAGTTACTTGCTATAATTGTAACAAACCTGGTCATCTCATGTCACAATGTTATCTGCTGCAAAATCAAAATTCTCAAAGAAAACAGGAGGGATTCTCAAAATCACCTCCTAATACAGTTGGATATGTTGCCTCACAGAGGAATTCGAATCGAATTGACAAAGATATCCAAAAGAAGGAATTTGCTAAAAATCAAGTGAATAAGGTATTCCAACCATTCATTAGAGAGGGTAGCATATCAATTAGTGATGATTGTTCACCCCAACAAATTAAGATTTTTAGGGATACAGGTTGTTCACAGTCGCTCATTTTAGAAAAAAAAACGTTGCCCTTTGGTGAACAGAGTTCGACTGGAATGTGTGCATTAATCCATGGGATAAAGATGGAGATTATCAGTGTTCCCTTACACAGAGTAAACCTAGAGTGTGGTTTGGTGTCCGGCCAAGTGCTGGTTGGTGTTATGTCGGAATTGCCGATGAAAGGTGTTTCCATGATGCTTGGAAATGAACTGGCAGGGGATAAGGTTCTCCCTAACCCCATTGTTACAAATACGCCCTCTAATGTTAGTAGCCACGAGGAAGATGTTATATATCCTGCGTGTGTAATGACTAGGGCAATGAGTAAAAAGGCAGTCTCAGAAGTGGAGGAGTCTGAGAGCCGTCAGGGTGATGTCTTCAATTTGGAAGACACATTTTCTAAGGTGTTGAATGACACAGAAAGTAGTTCGGGAGATAATCAAAAGGTAGAAAAAGAAGATCCTTTGAGTCGCAACAAATTGATTTTAGAACAAAGTCGAGACCCTGAACTAATAGATTTAGTTAAAGGGGCAGTGACCCCACAAGAAGCGGAGGATAACCCTGTCTGCTTCTACAAACAAAATGGCGTGGTGATGAGAAAATGGGGACCTCTAGATGCGCCTGCAGATGAGGAATGGCAAGTGGTGCACCAAATTGTCGTACCCAAGGTGTACCACAGTGACGTCATGAGCATGGCCCATGATAGTCCAATGGCAGGACATTTAAGCGTCAGGAAAACCTGTGAGAGGATTCTAAAACATTTTTGTTGGCCCAAAATCAGGAGTGATGTGGCTGATTACTTAAGGTCGTGCCATACAAGTCAGGTGGTTGGGAAGCCCAACCAAAAAATACCGCCTGCACCTTTGAAACCAATCCCTGCTTTTGATGAGCCTTTTAGTAAAGTCATTATTGATTGCTTAGATCCTATCCCTAAAACGAAATCAGGCAGACAAAATTTGGAGCAAGGTCAAGCCAAAATGAAACAATGGTACGACAAAGATGCAAAGAACAAAGTGTTCAAACCAGGAATTATTTAATTATTAAAAAAGGAATGTCATGCACTCTTGTTATCACTTCAACATTTCGATGTATATTTGCATACTACTGTCTACCCTGTGCTTGTGTTCACTGATCATAATCCTCTCACTTTCATACATAGAGTGAAGAATAAGAATCAGAGATTAATGAGATGGAGTTTAACTTTACAAGGGTACAATCTTCATGTGAGGCACATAAAAGGAAAAGACAATGTGATGGCAGATGCATTGTCCAGATTCACATAAATTTATTGTATATATGACAAGACAAAGATAATGTCACTATGCATGTGTATAAAGAACACTCAGAATTATTTATTATGCATAACTTAAAAGTTGTTTGATGAATGTTTAACGAAAATTTGTTCAAGTGTAACAAAGTTCATATTTTATGATAGAATATTGATTTGTTGATAAGATATAGTGGAATGTAAGAAATTAGAAAGTTTTCATTACATTCAAACTTTCCTTGAAGGGGGAGGGTGTTACGAGGGCCCATTGTAGCCTAACGCTAGTTACTGCTAGTGAGGAACCTAATGTTATTATATAAAAAGTCTTTGAAATGGCCTACGTGACAATCATTATTTGAGAAATTAGGTCGGGTTACCGTGTCAGAATGTTATAATACACGATTGTTCTGGTATATTCCTTATGATGACACGCTGGTCTCGGGTTAACGTCGGTTTACGTGAAATCGCGTGTAAGCTGTGCACGCATGCATCTTCGTGGATTCTCTGGAATGTTTGCGAGATATGCAAAGGACTTCCGCGAATAGAGAAACCGGGTCGCGTTGTTACTCAGGTGTATCGAGAAAGATCTAGATGATTCTTGACATGGCGAATCGTATATAAACCCGCCCAGATCAGAGAGTTTCTCAGTTTCTGAACGAATACAAGCGACGACAAATATTATACCATTCTTATATATAGTCAGTGCTCAACTGCCAGTAGTTTCTTAGGAATTGAGATATCGATACCAAGATTGATTCTACACTTCCACTGAGAAGTTTGAACAGGACTTTGCTGTGAAACTACAGTTTTCCAGTATTTTTTTCGGAGAAGGTGAAGAATTTCTGTCTCCGTTGAGGAAGTTCTTCACGCCAGGAGTTGGTGGCTATAAAGCTGATTTTGGACTGACTCTGGTAATATTTAGTCGGCGAGAAGTTCGACTTGTGCTTCACCGGAGTGTGGCTGGAAGTCCGTCTTCTATTTTGGAGCATCGCCGGAAAGAAGGTGACTGCTGTTTCTGGGATCGCGAGAAACTTCGTCGAGGACCAGTGAATTTCGCGGTACAACGGACCGAGAATCGTCGTCATCAAGGTCGTGGCCGCTGAGGGATATCGCCGTTGGAAGAGACCAGCGTGTTTTAAAGTGTATCCTATCTTGTTAAGTTTGTGAGTAATTTTCTATATATTTGTAATTACCACTTGTTGTTGTTGGTTCGAAATCCATTGTTCAATATAGTTTACGTTCTCATTCAAATTCTCTAGACTCGTCAACTTGTCTGTGTTCCTTACGGAAACGAACCCAGGCTTGTGTCTCGTTAAAAATTAGTTATCGAGACCTCTCGCATTCCAACGTAACAACACTAACACCAAGGCTACAGATATATGATTAGATATTCACACTAACACCAAGATTACAGATATATGATGAGATGTCCACACTTGAATCAAGGTTACAGATATATAATGAGATGTCTACACTAACACCAATGTTACAGATATATGATGAGATGTCCACACTAACACCAACGTTACAGATGTATGATGAGATGTCCACACTAACACCAAGGTTACAGATGTATGATGAGATGTCCACACTAACACCAAGGCTACAGATATATGATGAGAAATCCACACTAACACCAAGATTATATATATATATATATAATGAGATGTCCACACTAGCACAAAGGTTACAGATATATAATGAGATGTCCACACTAACACCAATATTACAGATATATGATGAGATGTCCACACAAACACCAAGGTTACAGATATATGATGAGATGTCCACACTAACACCAAGGTTACAGATATATGATGAGATGTCCACACTAACACCAAGGTTACAGATATATAATGAGATGTCCACACTATCACCAAGGTTACAGATATATGATGAGATGTCCACACTAGAATCAAGGTTACAGATATATAATGAGATGTCCACACTAAGACCAAGGTTAAAGATATAATGAGATGTCCACACTAACACCAAGGCTACAGATATTGCTGTAGATCATGGACCCTTGGGACAACTATTTTACAGATACCCCCTTTTTACACTCTTCCTTTCTCCTTGATAATATGAAAATGTGAATATGTTTTTCTAGTCCCATTCAGTTTCCCTGGGCCCCCTTTATTTTATTAACCTTCCTGTAGCATTCCTTTTTGTCTTGTCAGGTCTACAAGTGATAACAATGTGTTGTCTTTTTTTTTCTAATAGCTTCTCTCTGAGTGGAACAAGAGGATGCACCAGATATCTAAATCAATCTTCAAATCCTCGACAGAGAACCGCAACAGGATTCTATATTGGATTGGCAGTTGTTTGAATGCTAACAAATGTAAGACTTTGAATTTAGGAGACAAACAACTCATATATCTTGTTGACAAGTCCATTTGTTATTCTACATTTCAAAGTTAACCAGGAAGTCTAGCCTGACATATTTCTTTTTGAATCTCTTTACCCAAGAATCGCAAAAAGGGAAAGTACATTGACTGAAAAAGAAAAGAAGAAGAAAAATCACATGAACTTGAAAGCAAAACTTCAGGAAAACTCCAAAATTGATATGTCATTAAGATTGTATTTCTCAAGCTTTAATAATAAGTACTTTCTCTGAAAGTGAAAGTCGAATGAAAGTTGATGAGCTAATAATGCAAATTACTTTCTCTTTGGTTTGCTGGAAAGTGCAGAATAGTTTTCAGTTGGCTGTTATCCATCTTGTGTATGACCTTACATTAATTAGGACATCAAATTTAATGCTCAATTGTAGGACGTTCTTCTGACTTTTCATGAGACCTAGCAGCTTCAACAGCTTTCGTGTCGTTCAAGTCATGAAAGGTCTAAGTTATTTGTGATAGAGTTAAAAAAGAAAGAGATCCTGGGATGAAAAAAATTCCTGCCCTTAGAGTTTCAAGAATCGTGCTAAGAGAGGAACACAGCAATTTACAGCAACAACTGAATCTAAGAAAACCATAGTATATGTAGAGAAATTGTATATAGAGTATAAATATATAGAGCATCTTTATGAGAAATTATATACATGTATAGAGTATATATAGAGAGAAATTATATAGAGTATACATGTAAAGAGTATATATATATGTATATATAATATGTGGTGAGAGAAATTATAAATAGAGAATATATGTACAGAGTTTATATATGCAGCATATATAGAGAACTTATATATTTAGTAAATATAGAAAAATATATATCATATATGTGTTCAAAGTGTATATATAGTATATATATATAGCTATTATATATAGACTATATATGTGTAGACAAAGATATTTATATAGAGTATATATAGAGAAAGTATATATATTAGCATACATGTATGTACAGAGTATATATATATATAGTATATTTAGAGAAATTATTTAAAGAGTATATATGTATGGAATATATAGTGTTTTCAGAGAAATTATCTATAGACTATAAAGAGAGAGTATATGTAGAGACATTTCACAAGGAAGTCCAAAGCATTGTAACTTTCTAATGTTTGAATTATGTTTAAAGAAGTCATGTACAGCTATGCAAGAAATGCCATAAAGCTATGGGCTCTTCAAGTTTCAATCATTACTGCACATTTAGAAGAAATGTCAATATAGATGAGTAACTTTTGTGTACTTAATTGGGAATTTCTGATCAAAATCAAATTTTTCACTAAAGGATTAGTTTGGAATATTAGTTAGGATTTTTTGTATAATTCTTCCTAGGATTAGATCAATTTAAGGAATTAGCAAAAACAACTGTCAAAGCTGAAGTTGGAAAACAGTTCCCTGTGTCAAAAACCTTCCCAAATTCATGGTGTCTTTCACCCAAGACTTTGTTTTACTCTCACTTAAAGCTCATGCTGTCATTTACTGAGATTATTATTTATTTTTTTTGTACTCTTCCTAACAGCTCGTGTTAAACTTTGGTCCAGGCAGTCCTTCGACTTCCGTGTGAAATATTGTAGCAATGAATTCTTCAATCTCCAGTTACACCAAGGATACGGTTATACATCAATCCCCAGTTACATCAAGGATCCGATTATACATCAATCCCCAGTTACACCAAGGATCCGATTATACATCAATCCTCAGTTACACCAAGGATCCGATTATACATCGATCCTCAGTTACACCAAGGATCCGATTATACATCAATCCCCAGTTACACCAAGGATCCGATTATACATCAATCCCCAGTTACACCAAGGATCGGATTATACATCAATCCCCAGTTACACCAAGGATCCGATTATACATCAATACACAGTTACACCAAGGATCCGATTATACATCAATCCCCAGTTACACCAAGGATCCGATTATACATCAATCCCCAGTTACACCAAGGATCCGATTATACATCAATCCTCAGTTACACCAAGGATCGGATTACACATCAATCCTCAGTTACACCAAGGATCCGAATATACATCAATCCTCAGTTACACCAAGGATCCGATTATACATCAATACATCATCTTCTTTCGCAAAGAGAGAATGAATTCCTCACATTTATTTGTAATAGTGGCTTAAAAAATACCTATATAAATGTGTGTCAGTTTTGCCACAACACATACTAACTTGTAAGATTAGTTTTGTCTCCATATGAAGATTAGTTTTGTTTCCATAAGATTAGTTTTGTCTCCATAAGATTAGTTTTCTCTCCATAAGATTAAGTTTGTCTCCACAAGATTAGTTTTGTGTCCATAAGATTAGTTTTGTCTCCATAAGACTAATTTTGTCTCCATATGAAGATTAGTTCTGTGAGATTGAAAGGTTAGCATGACATGTATGTATTTGTATGTATTTTAGATCCTCCTGCAAGCAGGAACTCGCGAAGAAGCCTCATTGGCTTATCAAAGCCGTAAGCTGACTGAAGTCAGTCTCTTACATTCATATTTAACGTCCATGGTAATGAATTGTCAATTGCCAACAACTTTGTAACTGGACGACATACATTAATCTGGGAGTGTTTCGAACCGGGGACCTTATAATAGGAAGGCAATGGCAGTAACCACTGAACTAACACTCCTTAACCATCTGTACAAAATTGAAGATCGGAGACCCTTTTGTAGTATATTTGCATAATGTACAGATAACCTTTCCTTACAGAACCTACAATATCATATTATGTTACAGAACCCACCCAATATTTTATGTTACAGAACCCACAATATAATATTATATGTTACAGAACCCACAATATGATATTATATATGTTACAGAACCTACAATATCATATTATGTGTTACAGAACCTACAATATCATATTATGTGTTACAGAATCTACAAAATCATATTATATGTAACAGAACCCACAACATAATATTATATGTTACAGAACCTATGATATCATATTATATGTTACAGAACCCACAATATGATATTATATATGTTACAGAACCTACAATATCTTATTATGTGTTACAGAACCTACAATATCATATTATATGTTACAGAGCCTACAATATCATATTATTTGCTACAGAACCCACAATGTATGAACCCACAATATCATATTCAAACGAGAGGGAGAGGCCCCACTTGAGAGGCCAAGACAACCTTTCAAGTTTGTGACAGATATTTATTTTCTGACACAGCAGTGCATGAATCTAGGCTTCCATGTATTACTGGAAGACTTCTACACTCTCAACCGACAATTTCATCAACTGCAGGAAGCTTACCGTGATGCGACTGCCACCGGTGGGGGCGCCACAGGTAACCCTCTGATCACTAGACTTCACGAAGAAATGGAAAAAGGTGAGTAGTGAAGTAAAGACAAAACCATTAGTCTCTGAATAGAACTGCAAGTTCAGTGGGCTGAAACAACAAGGTCGATTTCTCAAAAAAAAAGTAAAAATATCTGCAATTTATACTTTAGATGTATCACTTTATTAATTTGATAATAGTAATGTAAACAAGATGTTTCCTGCGATTCAAGCACAGAAGCATATCCGTATGACAAATGAAGAAATCTAGTTCGACAGAAGTTGCAAAATTGCATTAATTTTTTAAACTATGTGAAGTAGCAATGGTTCTTACATATAACAGTAACCTTTTCTTTATTGTGAATACTTTATACTATCAATCATACAATCATTAATAACTGTATTCTACTATTTTATGATATTGATGCAACAGAAAGGGATGAGTGATGACAAACTTCTATTCAGTATTCCATAGCTTGTATGACTGCCATATTTCAACTGACTTTCTAATATTAAAAAGATCATGACACTCATATGCCACAATCTTTGTACAGAATTATTAAAATAATAATAATAATAATGATATTTTCTTCTTGTAGCTATGTCTCAATTCTTGGCGTATCGTTCAGCTCTGCTAGAGAGCACTTTCGTTGAGAATGGACTCTGCTACCACATAGCTTCAACACGCCTATTATGCCATTCCATCTCTTCTGACGGGATAATTCCAAGCTTAGACAACCAACCCTACCTCTGTCAGAGAAAGCACCAGATATACTGACAGCAATCCCAGAACTCATAGCTGAAAATGCCATCGACTTTTTGATGTTTCTACGGCGATTTAATGAGCAGAAGCTGGAGGACGCTGGCGATGGTCTTGCCAATGTTATGACATTTGTGATTTTATTCATGGGAAACAAGAAATTTATGAATAATCCTCACCTCAGAGCTAAACTTGCAGAGGTGCTTGAGGGATTATTACCGATAAGAGAAGATGGAAATAGAGCTTCAATTGCCATGTAAGTATTGAAATAATTGAATGTTTGTTGAAAACAACTGAATGTTGTAGAGAAAAAGGGTTCCAGTGAGAGTGAGAGATTGTAATGTCCTTTGTAATATACAACCTGAAAACTTGAGGGAAACTAAGAAATGTATTCATTGTTTTCAAATATTTATTTATTTTGATAGATGAGTCATCTTTTAATGTTTTCCCTGCTAGTAATACTGCTATAGGTAAGAAGTCTGTTTTATGGATCAGCACCATGCCCTACAGACTGCATGGGATCAATCATTAACAGTGTTTTACAGATCAGCACCATGTCCCACAGACTGCATAGGATCAAGCATTAACATTATGCCAGCCTCCTTACCAGCTTATTTAAGCTTTTATTTCTCCATTTCTCTCACATTGTCGGGTTTGCTCCTCGTTTAACTTTAAGTTGGTTTAATCTTTCAGATTTCATCGTGAAAGAATGTTCAAGGAACATACCTTAGATGTTCAGTTATCCCATGCAGTGCTCAGTATCTTTGTGGACATTGAATTCACTGGAGATGAACATCAGTTTGAACAGAAATTCAATTATCGAAGACCAATGTACAAAATCATCAAGTACTTATGGGGACTAGAAAAACACAAACACTGCTTCAAGGTATCGATTATGTTTTTATTTTTAATATTGTTTGCATCATTTGTTCTATTGGTTTCTTCTATTTTTATTAATGTTGTTGATGTTTGTTCATTCCTGCCCTAGTCTTCTTTGTGTGGTTCCCGTAGACAAATTGTTATCTGGCTGCAAAACTGCTCCCCGTACAGCTGACTAACCATAATCCTGCTCATATTTTATCACAGATTTGTAGAGAGAAATATACCTAGCTGCATAAAGGGTTGTTTATTGAAGTAAGAGAACTTCTCATTTCAATCCTAGCAAGATCAGTTGTCCTTTGAAGAATCCCCGGCTAGGATCGAATGTCAGGCTATTTAAAGTTAAGATAATTATGAAAGTTCTTCATCCTGGACTGAAACAGCACAAAATCTTTGTCCTGGACTAAAAGAGGCAGGAGTTTGAATGTTTCGGCACTCCATTAAATCAGAATTTATTGTCCATGTCTTATTCATCACTTTCTTTCTCAGATTCTTGCAAAGGAAGCGCTCCTTTCGATTGAGGACCACCCTGCACCCCTCTTCCTGCAATTCATCAATCTCTTAGTTAACGATGCAATCTTTATGCTTGATGAAGCAATGACTGTAAGTGAACAGCTTCGTTTGCACCACTTCTTGGAAACTAACAACAAAGTTCAATATTTTAAATAAATTGATTCCTATTGCTGATACTCCTAGTCAGTCCATTTTCTCCTGATAATTCTCCTTTCATGTCAACTTCATGACTCCCGTCAGATTCTCATAAGGCTTGCAAGCTCAACAACATGTTGTAAATATGCTATAAAACGAGATGGTAATATATATATTTTTTAAGTTGGTGGGGTTGGAGGAGGAATGGGGGGGGAGGGGAGCGGCAGGAGGGGTTGTATTATATGGACAATCTAACATTGATAACAGATCTCACTATTAAAGACAGAAAAATGTTACTGAAATAGGTGTTTGATTTCTAATTAATAGTCAAGTTTGGAGTAGTCTAAGAATGCTACCTAATACTTCCATTTCCTATTTTCAAATTCCTAGCACTTGAAGAGTATACGAGAGTATGAACTTCAGAAGGAAAGTGGAGAATTCCAAAGTCTTCCTCAGCAAGAACAACAGCAGAGAGAGCGACAAGTTCGGACATCCACCGCCGTAGCTAGGTTCTTTAATGTCATGTCTCGTGAATCTGTGGCTTTGTCTGGCATTCATCACTGAAGGTAAACTTGATCAATAGCCAAACAACATCAGAAAAATCAAGATAATATTGAGCATACATCTACCACCAAACCATTTGTTAACCCTAACTATACCGTCACCCCATTTTGTGGCTTGCAGTATTGTAGTTCTGTTAATATATAGAATATTGATTAACATGAAGTCATGAATCAATAGAAGTACTGTAAATCAATATACTGTTGAAATATTCTTCAGTTTCTTCTGTCAGTAGTAACTATCTGGAGTTAAATTATAACCTATGATCTTTTCTGTTTGCTTTTCATATCATCTTTAAATATCATTGTTTTTCCTTTTCTTTCATTTGTCAGAAATTAAAGATATTTTCAGTCATCCAGTCATGGTGGAAAGGATTGCTGCAATGTTTAATGACTTCCTTTTGAAGCTGGTTAGTAGTCTTTATTTCAAAACTTGTTGCTTGTGATTTGCGTGTCCAAGTTCTAAAACAGTTAACGATGTCATTGATATTCTAATCAAAGTACCAACATAATAGTACAGACAAAGTTTCATATCATCCAAATAGATGTTAACCTAGTAAGATCCTTCAGTAGGCTTCAAGAATGAGCGTATCCTATGTCGAGCTATTCAAAACATGCTTGCTGCGCTTCGATCACATAGCTACAAACCATGCAAGTGTCATATTTGTGGAAACAGTGTTTTATTTGCGCAAACATCCAAAATTTGTTAAACTCTTGTAAGTGGTTTCAACTTTGTGTAGTATCTCAACTCCATGCTTGTAGCAGGGGAATATTAGAATCCAAGGTATTAATGACTTAGAATTATAGTCCTTTATTTATTGAAAAAAGAAGAAATATAAAGAATTAAATTAATATAAGTAACCTTATACTTGGATGTCTTGGTGAATTATTTGTACACATCTAATATTGGTCAGATCGCCTCTATTCAAACCCGCAAGTTCCAGTGAGGATAGGCGATGTAAAGTTATCAACAATTATGTGTACAACCATTAGCATATTTTATAAGCAAAGAATTATTTATCTTTCTAACGACGAAATGGTATGAAAAGTTTGAAATTAGTTGATCTGCTCAAAGCTAAATTTCATTATCCGCAAAAACCAAGGTCAAAGTTTGTTTTACTTATCACAGGTTGGTAAGAAAAGTGCAGAATTGAAGGTGAGAGACTTTAGTAAACTGGAGTTTAACCCCGGCCAGCTAGTCCAAGATATTTGCCAGGTTTACATCAATCTTGGAGACAAGGACGAGTTCTGCAGGGCCGTGTCGCAAGATGGAAGGCCTTACGACGCTAATCTCTTTGCCAAAGCAGAGGATGTGCTGCGAAAGATTGTCACTTCCATTGAAATAATGGAGGAATTGGAGAAATTCAGTGACCGAGTCAAGGTTTGTTATATCTGTTATCAGAGTAAGATTTAACTGTTACCTATTCCAGGACAATTGACCTAGTGGCTTACCACTGCTCAGTCCAAAGTCGTAGGCCTCCCTTCTGTGAAACTTTGTTTGGTTGAAAGATGGTCCTACAGTCAATGAGCGATAAGAATATTTGTGAGGAACGATTGTTGCACAATCTGAGAAACCATTGGTCGAGTTTTAAACATGTCGTCATTTGAAGTCATGTGATAGACGGGCCCGTTTGTCAGTGAGTGCTTTGTTGATTTGTTGCTACCAGGAGGTGAAAGCTATCATTATTTGATTATTAACTTCCACATTTCCATTTTGAATGAAAACAGTTTTGTCACTGTGAGTAATTCCAGTATTATATCTTGTCTCAGAACTCAAGAGATATAGTGATTCCTTGAAATTCCATCAATGCATTCGGCCCTTGTGAACTTCATCTTTTATAAGAAACTTTCCCTTTTATTATTACCATACTAGGAGGCCTTCATTTCACAGCACTAACAGTATAATTGCCGTGATATTGGTTTAGTTTTGGGGATAACATGTCGAATTTGTAGCAATGTAGCAGCTTGTTGAAATGACTACATGAACAGTTAGAACTCATTTTTGTGACGTTTGATAATTTCTGTTTAACTTGGCATTTGGCAACATGTTGCTTCTTTACTATATGTTGTACTTCCAGAATGGATACTATTACATTTCTTTGTTTTATTCATTTTACGGTGCCCATATTTATGTATATTTATATTTTTTATTATCTTTATTTTGGTTTATTACCCTGTTTGGTAATTTTATATTCCAGGTTTTAGTTCTTTTGTACAGTACTCTTGAGCATGTTTACTTTTACTGCTATTGTTATTCCTTTTAGGTTTTCTTATGTTTGGTAATTTTATATTTCAGGTTTTGGTTCTTTTGTACAGTTCTCTTGAGCATGTTTCATTTCATGATAACAGCACTTTAATATATGGTATTTATTTATATTAGGTAAGCTGATGTTGTTTGTGAATGTTTCACAAAGGGAGAGACTTGATCATCTGCGGGCTGGTTTTTTTTTTGTTTTTAACATTACACGATCAGTAATCTCGTGCAGATATGAAAACTGAAACCCTCACTCTGTCTCTCCTGCGTCAACATATAATCTACATTTGATTCTACGATAAATTGTCACAGTGTTTACGACATATTTATAACTTAAACGCATGTGGTCCAGTACGCAACTTGAGGTTATGTATGAGGCGAAATGCAATACAGTTATAATAGCAAAGGAAAGATCACAGTAGCATTGTAAAATGATCTATGCTTGAAATTATGTTTGCTTTAGTGCGTCAGAATTGGTTTGATAAAAAACACATGTCTGTATTAAAAACAATGATAAATCATTTCATCAAATTGCAATCTCCATGATCAATGATTTATGACCACAGCATTGCTATTTTTTTTTTACATGTAATCCATTTGCACATAACTAGGATAGAGGATAGGCAGTATATATAGACTGCTGACTTTGTTGTGTTGTTTCCCATTGACCAGTATCGAAGTTATAAGTTTCATTGGTGTTAAGGTTCTTCCAGGAATCCCCCGATGAACGTTCAACTGTGGAGGTGAAATAAGATACGAAATGGTTTAGATTTGAGAGACCAACTGTTCTTCGTAATGCTCCAGAGAGAGAAGAAAACAAAAATGTCGAGGACCAGCAATGCATGAAAAAACTCCTTTCATAATTTTTTTGGTATCAACATATAGTTACCGAGTTAGTAATATGTTAAAAGATAACACGTAGTTTTCTAATACATAACACACGTTCGATACTTACTCTGTATCCTATTGGGCAAGCGTGACGTAGCTTTATTTAGCTTTTTGATAGTGTCGCGAGAAAACGTATCCTTAGCACAATCGTGGAATCTAAAACGGAACAGAAGTGTTAGAACTGTTGTCATTGTAACATTATTGAGAAACTAATAAAGCATATAACTACTCAATCTCATCAATAAATACTGATACTGTTATTCACTCAGTTCTAATCGCATGTAAATAATTTTGATAGTCCTACTGTCACTGACTAAACTTTTAGGAAAGATTTTGTAGCTATGTTAAATCCGTATTGCAGGAGGTAGTGATGTTCCTGTAACGAATATGAAGGAAACAGGAAAGGCTTGTCATTACTTACCGAAGGGTTACTTTGGGCATTCCAGCGATCCATCTGACTAAAGGAATAACTTTAGCTTCTTCTAGCTCATGGAGTTCCCTTCTAATCATGACTACTCGCTGAACATTCGGTATGAGTAGATGGACGAAAAAAGATATATCAGGAATGCCCTCAAAAATTATCGTGCCGCGAGGGTACTGTCGAAAAACGGAAAAGACAGAATTGTAAATGTATACTTTTCTTCTGAATAGTGTTAACGTTATCGAAACTTTATCTGACTATGAACATTTGGTCTCTCAACAACATTTAAATTGTAATTACAACGCCGCCCCTTATGCAAACCATGTATGAAATTAAAAGTCAATATAATTAACACCCTAAGGTTGTTGTTAACAAGGCTTGCAAAATATCATTAAAATGTTATTCGTATTCTCAACTGGCCAAACTTCATTTATATGTGGTTAAATTAAACTTCACTCGGAGAAACCAAAAGAGAAATTTTTCATCTCATTTTAGTTGTATAATGCGAGGTTTAGTTAATGTTTGCTCAAATTTAATCCAAGAATAATTTGACAATGGAAGTTGATTTTTATGATCATGAAAGATCTAATCAATTACAGAAAGGAAAATTGTTCTCACAAAATCGATGGCGGATTGCAAATATGCAACTATTTAAGAATTATGCCACTATTCACAACTTACTTATTAACATTCTTACATTCTTTTTCTTACAGAACGTGAAGAAGTCCTTCACATTGCGTTCATGATACGAGTAGTCTACTCTTGTTAAAGTGATCTCCTCTTTTGCTTCCATAGAGAAAAGTATTGTGTTTTTAAATTCGGTGTCTTGTACTTCATAATAGCAATCTATAAAATCATCCCACATATCCGCCTTCTTTAGTTTCAAAAGAACTTCCTTTTTGAAATTGTTATCACAGTTTGTACCGCAAATGTATCTTAATGCATCTAATAAGTCTTTATTTCGAAGATTTGCTTGGATAGAAAGTTTGCTAAATTTAGTAGCATTATCTAGAATACACTGTCCTAAGAAAAGTCCTCTCAGAACTAGATAACGAAGACTAACACAAGAATTCTTTGAACTGGAAGCATCCTTCGATGAATACTCGTTTGTCTGCAGCAGACCCATTAAAAGAGATCCTTTGAGATCACTTTCTGGTAGTTGTTTCCATTCGTTGATAGACTGTGTAGCCTTCTTTTCTAATACACTAAGCAAAGTCTTCCCTATTTCCTTCCTCACCTGACGAAATTCGACTTTCTCCACATTTAGCTTTGACATGTAATGACCTTCCATACAGTCAATGATAGATTCAACAGTATTTGACAAACGCCAATGGCCGGCTGGACGCACACCTTCTGTGCTTTTGTCAACGTCCAGATAAAGCAATGTCGAGAAGAATAGTGGTGCATTGGGAACACGAACAAAACCCCAAGACTCAATGGAAGTACCCTTCTTAAACATGTCAGCGATTTCACCTTCAACTGTATTTCCAGCGGAATGTAAACTTTGAGAAAGGAGAGTGTTTTTTCCTGTCACCTGAGTGTCAGCTTTTTCATTATCGCTACCAATAGAGCAAAGATGATAGTTGTAAATTCTTTTCGTTAATTCTGTTATTTCTTCCTTTTTAAATTCGCTGAGCTCAATGATCGTAGACTTACAGTGTTGTGAAGATATGCAATCAGTCTGCCGCAGTGCAACCCAAACTCTCATTTGTTTAGTAGCTGTTGTTATGGCTTTGCAAATCTCGCTTCCATCTCCATCAAATAGTTGCATTTTGTTACGACTCTTTTGAAAAATATTTTTTTCGTGTTGTTTGTTCTCAGAAATCTCTGTTTTGCAAGGAAATGTTCTACTTAGAAGTTTGCAAACATATGCTGACACGCTACCACAAAGGTCACCCAAATACAGTTCACTTAAGCCATCTATCAGAACAATGACAGGCTCCTTTAGCAAAATAGTATAGATATCTTTGGTCTTTAAATTGCAATCTGCTGCTAGATCGTCCATTATTAATTCAGTGAGAGTCTTCTGATAGTTTTGGTAATTCATATGTACATAAATTAGGACAAACGTTTTTTCTTTTTCCTGAATCCATTGATTTACCATCTGTAGAAAACATGCTGTTTTCCCATATCCAAGTTCTGCTTTCAATATCACAAACTTGTTCTTGAGAAGGTTTTCATTCATGATCAATTTACAGGTAGTTGTCGTTTGTGGAAACTTGTCACTCATCCATTGAACGAAACATTGTCTATCCACATACAAGGTGTCAATATTGAGAGTTATAGTTTTTCCGGGGAAAAGTTTCAAGAGCAGGCGGTGTTTATAGATCTCACAGAGTAGAGATACGAGACTCTCTAGCTTTTTATCTTTTTCTGCAAAAACAACATGAAAATATTGAAAATGTAAATTCTAGATTAAAGGAATTGTCTGGTGGAAGATTTGAATATATTGTCCTCGTAGTTCTTATTTTTCTCTCTCTAACCAAGTGAAAAGTGTCCTTTTTGCCGTTCTCTTCTTGTAGAATTATGGTTTAAAATGCAGCAGTTTCTCACCAAAAGCACCGTTTGTTCGAACGCATCAACTTGGTGAATGACGTAGTGCAGGCAAATAGGCAAAACGAGCGACTTGAAGTTAGCACTTCCATTTCCGCAAATATAATATCTCCTATAAATGCACTGGCGATTGCCTTTTATATATTACGTACACATTGCGAACGTAAGTACAGTATACATCCTACCATGCCAAGTTGGTACGTACATATAGCGTCGCCGTTGCACATAATACACTATCATACTCAAACCACAGTTCAGAAACTGTTCTTAAAATTCACTGAAATAAAATTCACGGATGAACTTTACAGTAAAAGGAAGCTTGAAAAGTATTAGGAACATCAAAAGATGAAACTTGGCGGAATCGATGTCAGAGCAGAATGTAATACCGAGAAGCTTAGGTTTCGCAGAACTGTCCGATTAGTGTAAACGTTAGAGTAACCTACATCCAAACATTATTTGCATTGGAGCTGGACAGAGCGATGTATAAACAACGCAGAGTATGTTGTTCAAACTTACCTCGTGTTACACAAAAGTCACGAAATCACAGAAGCACTACATATATGGCGGCTCAACGATTAAGGAAGAAATTAATCTGTATTCAAAAGCGGTTTTGATTACTGTGATTACTGTAGGAACTGTAATGGAGCGTGGGTTATGTCGCAATATGTATTTGCGAAGATAACTTTACGTTCTTTACTGTTCAAAGTATATTTGAAATATCCATCCTAAACTATTAAAAAAAATGTCTATGCAAACTCAAAGTTACAGTTTTCATATTTTGAAAACGTGTTTGGAAAGTTATTTATCGTTTTGTAAGGTAACCAAAGGCTACCAGACAATTCTTTTTAAGTAATGAATATCTCATGGAAATATTTTACTGCTATAAAATACGCTTTACTACTAGTTTATGATAACATCATATGCACCTAATCAAATACTGTCGAAAGTTAGTGGTACTTACTATTGAGTACTTTAGATGTCGTTGCCAGATAATTGTCTTCAAATATTCCATCGTTTGACGTCTCCTGCAAAAGAAGAATTAATTTTCAAGAAAAGTCTTTCGGTTTTATTCGCATTTCTACCTGATATGCATATATAGACCAGATGAATGCTTATGCAGCAGCGTTGTAGCAAGTTAAAGAATCTGTGTCAGTAACGTGTACGTATGCGTGGTCATGTTGTTAACGAGCGTAAAATGGTTTAGCAGCCGCTTGAAATATATTAATCAAGCATAAATAGTAGTATCATCAATTGCACGAATAATCATATAGTTTTATTACGGCGCGAGCATAACATCACTACATTTATTACTGAACTTTACTGCTTAAGTGAAGTCATTGTAATGACAGCAGGGCTGTCGTACTCGAATCCATTGAGTGTCAGGATGAACCCTCGTTAAAGGAATGAAGGCAATCTTACAAATGCAGTTTTAACTACAGTAAAATATCCCGCTGTTTACAGCATTTTCTGAATGAAGCCGATTGTTTACTTTGGTTGCTACTAAAAGACATCCAGTAGATGATTGGCATACTGTCAGTTGCTAGACAATTTCAATAGAGACCTTGAAGTAACTTAAGATGGCTATCTAATGTGCAGTATGAATGATTAAAGGAAACAATACAAGATATGTCCTGTTAACTACTAAAAACTCAAAAGGAGAAAAACACTGTTTGAGTATTAGTTAAGTATTACAGTGCTGCATAAGGCAATTTAAGAACAGCCCATCCATGAATGGGGAAATGGAAGGATATAGAAAATTTGAAACAATTGATATTAAACAAGAAAATAAAGATATCTAGTGCAGTTTAGAGGGTAATGTCTATACAAGTAAACCTAAGTAAAAACTCATTTAGTCACTCCCAAAAACAATAACAAACAAATATATATATTGTATAGTCTAGCTAATGCAAGCGGCAATGATGGCTTTTCTTTAGGAGATGTAACAAGGTATTGACTCCTTCATATATGTAGGCTAGAGGGATACATTTAGAGGGAGAACCAGAAATACACAGATGAACAGCTTTTGTACGGCAAGATGATGAAAGTGCCACCACATAATTTCTGGATCATTCAGCTAGAATAGTTTGTATCATCAAAGAGATTTGTACAGTTTTACAAGAAGGTGATGATTGATTCTTAGTTTCAAATACCTTATGAGCTGTACAAATTTCTTATTTTATACTCACAAGTTTAGTTAGATTAAATCACTACTTATTTATTTACTTTTCTATGGCACCTAAATGTTTCCATAGATCTTTGCAGAAGACTGGCCATGAAAACTCTTTCAGTTAATTCCTTCTGCTTATGGTATTCCTTAAATGTGTATTTTGCCTGGACGTCAAAATTCAGAACAATAGAGACACTTGTGCCAGAGAGGAAGTGCCTCCTTTATGTTGTGTCAACCTCAAAATAACCTTTTACATATATTATGCTGATCTCGGACTGGCGGGACTCGATTACAGCTCTCCAACAAAGTGTCAATAAATACTGCGGATTCTGATTAACTCTGGAATAAACAGTTTAAACAGAGACTATTTCAGGATATTTAAGGATTAATAAGTAAGGGTATAGGCACATACTTGTAGGAAGAGATGATACGTAACCCTGTACACAACATCTAAGACCAAGAGTTATGATTTTGTTTTACTGCACTTCAATATAATATAAGCAGAATATTACACCCTTTAACGTCAGTATAACCTGTTGCCATTTAGTTAGGACACGGTCTTAAAAAAAAAAAAACATGCAATTCGTAACCTTTTTATTCATATATCTTAGTTCTTCTATGGTTCCTTCAGGGGTTCCTTAGAAAAGAAAGAAAAAAACGTTTCATTTAAGTTAACACGAAAGTCTTATAGTGTGACTTCAATGATTTAACAACTGTCGATTTGATCAGAGAAAACACCAAAATAGAGGAGAAAGTTTACTAATGGATGTATTCAATCTAACTGTGTAATGTCGGGTTATCATGATATCGTTACAAATATAGTAATTTTTTTCCTAATGTTACACCAGACATCCAATCTATACCGAAGAACACATGAGCAATACATTTTTAGAATATGTTCTCATTCATGCCGCGGTTTTTATTTGGAAGCTCAACTGAGGATGCAAATTAACATCAAAAATAGTAAAATATTTCTTATTAATATAAATAAAATACAAAGGTCTATGTGAATCAATATATGAATGGTACACACTTCTGAAATTTGGTACACAATTTATCCCATCCACTGGAATATTAAGGCTGAAGACATTGATTTTTAATATTAATAAATTGATTGAATAAAACAAATCGAAAATCTTACTATATTTCTCTCTGGTGATGTCTCTTCCATAAACAAAAACACACTAGCATCATAGAAACGATGACGATTACGATAATGCCAACGATTATGACCAGCGTAGATAACGGAAGGATTGGAAAGGGGCGAGACGTTACCGAAGCTGATGGAAGTACGGTTGAAGAGTAATCAGCAACAACGTTATCCGAAGGACATGCATCTAAAGAAAGAGTACACATTGGCTTGAAATGTTCACGTATTCAATAGTTGTTCATACACATTGTGAATGATCAAAGTAGCGAAACGAATTACAGCAAACCAAAGCTAGCCGTATTCAACAACGTGCAGAGTAGTTTCTTTTGAGTATTTGTATTTAACTAAATATTATGAATGGTATATAATTAAAAGAAAAATACCTTTGAACTAAACTTAAATTTCAAGATGTCTTATTTTACAATACTCGACTTCGGTATTTTCATATTCATCTCTTAAATCTAATTCACAAAATGTTAAGTATAAAGCAAATTCTCTGTTGTTTAGCTTAAGTGTTTACACCACTACTTGGTTAACGACATACTAAGAATGCCTTGTGTGTTCAAGATTATTTAAAATCATTTTAACAGTCAACAGATGATCAAGACAAACTCACCAGCTTTTAACTCAATATTACTGTCAGAATGCTGCATAAGATCTCTGCAAACCCACCACACGCTGACACTGTGTATTCGGCAGATATGTATGTGTCCCATGTACCTTTAATATCCTGTGAAATTGTTTTTTTTTTTTGTAAATTGGAGACTGTTGATATTACTTATCTCCCATCGTAGAGATATTTGAGGACGGGATCCGTTAACTTTACATATTAGCTCACCAGTTTGGTTTACTCGTAGGCCGCAAGTTGAACATGAGCTACAACCACTGATCTTTGGACATTCCTGCTGCGGACGAACTGAAAAATGTAATCAAATATTCAATATATTCGTAACCAGTATCAATTTGATTAAAAAATGTAACGGGAGGTTAACATAAACATAAAGTCTGGCTTGGAGTAAAATACATCATTTTTTTCAATTGTGTATAGTACATTATGGCGCAACAGTCATGATAGATCAACTGGAATGTTGCAATGATCGATAATTTTTCATCAGCCCATAATGAAGAAAATGTACAAAAATTAGATGTGTATCAGTTTGAGATATGAAGGAAGTTTTGACTAAAAAAATGTGGAGAAGTATTTCTTTTCTTCAATAAACCAGTTTTATTAAATGTTATATTACCCCATCATGGTACGATAAACCGATATCTATAATTTTATTGATTTATTCCTCAATTTTGTGAAAATCGAACTATTTATTGCAACATCTGATATGAAACAGATACTAGCAATGATTGCCTGATGCTTTAAAAGACGTACGGACTTCAAGAGTTATAATACATATGTTGTCAAGAATTAGCACTCTATATATACTATGACGGGAATGTCAAGTACGTTGAAAATATGCTCATTCACTCCTATTTGTATTTGGAACAGTACATGTTACCTGTTATTTGTGCGGTGATTTGTTCTTGATGGTAATTTTCAGGCGAAATATAAGTAACAACGGTGTATTTTCCTTCATCTTCAAATTGCGCGTTCGAAATTAACATGACGCCATCTAAATTGATATCACATCGAATGTTGTCATACAATGTGCCCGATTTCTGGTCATTAGCTAACACAAGGATCGGGTTTGTACTGGAGGGAGATCCGTTATACCAAAACACCTCTGTTGGCACGTTGGTTGAACTGCACCCAATCGTTGTATTGTGGCCCTTCTCGATTTGGTAAATTGATGGGCAAGCCATTTGCACACCTAAAGGTAAACGTTATAAAATCGCTTAAACTTTTGTTCAGGTTCTACGTACAATAAATTAATGATATTTGATAAAATGTAAACCCTGTCCAGCCTTACAACTAGAATGGAAGCATTCTAACGTTTGTAGTCCTTAGAAAAGCATATATAAATAGCGTAATATTCCACGCATTGGTACTATAAAACATGTGCACCAAATGACCAAGCTACTGATATCACTAGTAAAAACCTAGATCACTATGCTTATCGTTATTAAGGAGCAACATACCATTCTCTTCATAAAGACGATGAATAAATATCTCCAAATTTAATTCCTGCTAATGTCAAAATTACTTAATTGTAATGTAAAGCAGAACTATTCTGGATCAGATGAGCAACATGCCTTCATATATTGATATCACTGCAGATGCTAAATTTAGATTGTTATTCCCTGGCAGTGATTAAATACAACGCCACCCTTGATATCATCGAATACAAAGGAAGTTATACTTACCTATGAAAGTATCAAATGCAATGAGCAGGAGGAACCAAGTTTCGTAGCTTGCATTGAGACTCTTCATTTTCATATCTAAATGAAAGAACAATAAACTTACACAGTAGGTGTTTGAAATGATGACAATATTTGTAATCGCACCATTCTACTAGGTCAATGTACGTGTACTTGATGATGATGATGACGACGACGACGACGACGACGACGACGACGACGACGACGACGACGACGACGACGATGACGATGACGATGACGATGACGATGACGATGACGATGATGATGCGCTTTACAAGAATCCAAAAATTAAAGATACACAAAAGGATCGGGAAAAAAGTCCAATGAGCATTGGATCGAGTCTTAAATAAAAGCAAATTAAGTGTGGTCAAGTCACATATGTCAAGTAACTTTTGATACGCTCAAATGAAAAAGTATGCCCAATGCATTACTGTAATTGAATAATTGGCCTATAGAAGTCACAATCGCTATCAATCACTTCATAGTGGTTAAAAATAACTTGACTAGCCTGCATAACAGTATGTACATTTATATTGTGTGCAGTGTTAGAATTCCAACTGAATTTATGTTAAAGTAACTTCCTTTCAAGAGGACAGATGTTGGCGCTCACACAGGTCAGCAATACATGCACTTGTTTGATTAAGGTGTTATCTTCAATTTCATATTCACAATGGTTGAAGTATACATTTCATTTGTTAGTGCCAGTTTTTGTTGCCCTCATCCCAAATGTTGTCGAACCGAACTGTAAATCTATAGCTTAAGTGCATTTTCACTTTTCTTGGGAACTCAAATTGTATACGACTTTCCACAATTGAGTAAGATTGGTAAGTAGAGTTACTTCAAGTACTTAAACATGAAAACTCAAATCTACTTTAGTTTGTGACACAAGTCAAGTCGTTTTGGGATTTTCGCTTCGATTTAAATCACGTCAAGAGAAACTAAGACAGGGGGCGAGCTGGTTCGTAGTTAATGACTTGACCTATACATCGGAGGTCTTACATTTCTTATTTTGTAAGCATGATGAGTGATTGATCTTTGCTCACTAATAAGAAGGTCGTATCATCAAAGCGCAAACCCAGCCATTATTATTCATTGATATAATATGAAAAACTTCTTCACTCGTCAAGACAAATATGATACTTCATATGGAGACATGGAGGCAAGTGTAATATGAAATCATCAATGCACTTTATATATTACACTTTAGTTTATACAAAAAATGTAAACAAAAAGTTGTTAAAGTCACAGAACGATACTTAAAGTGTCACGCTGTTTAAAAGTTCTCTCAAAATATGATAAGAAAATCAAAGTATGATATCAGTCATTAGTATTATTCTTGGAGACCTTCCGCACAGAGCTGTTATTTCTTATAAATGTGTTCAGGAGTTGTTTGGAACAAACCTCATAGTTATTTATTATAAAGATGTTATGTGTGTCCTTTACTGTTGACATTACAAGACGTCATTAATCGAATCATATCGATCATATTAGGTTACATAATTATACCATCATCTGTGTACTTGTGCTTAATAGTTTTATTTAATATGCCTATACTGTCTGTTTCATGCATGATTACGATATGTTCTGCGTTTAAAACAGTTATGTGCTTGTCTATCATCATAATTCCAAGATTTATCAATTAATAAAACTCTGCCTAAATATGTTTTATCTTGCTATACAATATAGCTTGGGTGTTATACATAGTACCTATTGAAACCTCATTATACAATCATTTGTGCAAATGTATTAACATCATTGTTAAGCAATTAATAAATATCCCCATGTTGTCTGGGCTATAATTCCATAACATCTGTAGCAACTCTAGACTGTTTGGAGAACAAGACAAGCAACAGGCATACATTCATTTTAGATTTAGAAACAATGCAGTAGTATCTGTTGTTAGTTCCTTTAACACAAAACCGTGATGTCAAATTGGAAGTCCATTACAGATAGCCGTAGAGGCATGCTGATTTCACTTTCATAATATAATTCCGCATACAAAACTTATATTGTTTTTCTTATTGTTTAGAATTAATCGACACCTGGAAGATTGAACTATGATGATGCTGACTGTAACGAGCCATCTATATCGACAAAGGACGATGTTTTCTTCAGTGCAAGTTCTCTCTTTCCTTTTTATTATGCTTGTTCTTCTTGCGAAAGGTAATTTTCATTATATGTATAAATTATTATATTTCAACACCGATATGAGAGCCATGTGTTTCCTTGTACAATTATTTTATATTCTTATTTTTCATATTGCAGGAGAAAGGCGAGATGACCTTAATTGTAGCAGTAAGGACAGCTCTACAAATAGTAATTTTGTCGACTGTAAATGTTCACGCAATTCTTCAAATTGTTTAATTTACAAAGCGTCAAAAGCAGATACAGTTTCGTGGTACAATGACGGAGAAAACAAAATATTAGCTAAGGACACGTTTGTGGTGTCCACATACGAGATGGTCAAGCTTAATAATTGTAGCTTGCTTAATCATTCTATGATGATTACTACGCCATGCAGTGAAGAAAACCAAGCGATGTACTCTTGTCGCAAAAATCTGGCAGTTACGAAGTTCTTTTTAAAATTACAAGGTAAATAACCCACTTTTGTCTCATGCATGGTTTAAGAGGGAATACATGCATTAATTTCAACACGTCCTGAGAGTTTTTAATTTGCCTTTTGTGTTTTAAAGTTAATATTTTATAAACTCAGTTTAGTGTTCAAATGATTTCTTCTGTTTACATTTTAACAGTCACTCCAGTTGTCCTATTGAATGGAGTTAACGTGACATAAGACAACTCTTTACTAATAATGCCTAATAAGAATGAAACTATTCAATGCAAAGTTCTAGACGCAGTTTTACCCATTTCAATTACATGGTACGTTAACAACGGAACAAAGACTGAGGTATTCACTGAAACCTTTAATAACAGAAAAGTCGCAATTTCATATTATACTGTGCACGATGTCAGCTCTAATTTCAATTTGCATTGTTCTGTGGAGGGTCCCTATATATCCAAGCAAACAGCTACCTTGACGATATTGACTGAGAGCAATCAACACGGTAAGTATATCACTTCTGCTGATTTTAGTTGAGTACGTTACAACGTTGGTAAATGAAAGATAAATGTGCTTAATAATACAAAATCGATTGTAATTTGCTAGTTAAGCTTAGAATCAAGACATGCAAAACGTGCTAACGACAAATATACCATTACCTTAAATTAGTAGAACACAACATTGTATGCATTGGAGTAAAATAACCATTCATAGTAGAGAAAACTTACGACTCCAAAATAACAGTTAAAATATTTCTGGTATTTCTAGTTATGTCAGCAACATTACTAGACACAAATATCATTTTGCAAATGCAACTATACATGTAGGCAATCTCGTTATGATAAGTAAAAACAGTTTCAAAACATGATATTTTGACTGATACAATTTCTAATGATTAATAAATATAATATTTGGAAACTGTGTGAGGTATGTCTTCATAAAGACGGTCAAACAGAAAATATGTACTTACGATTTATTTTAATGGCCGACAGGTATACGAGCAGCTTAAAATAAATTCATTCACAGCGCAATGAACAGATCACATATATGAAAATACATGTTGAGACCTTTGTGTGAATTTTTAAAATTGAGACAAACATTACCACAGCATTGCACATATAGATCAAAATAATAAAGTGCAATATGTATAAGCAGCAATCGTAGTTTCAATACGTCTGCTGACACTATTTCTTTTTCGTTTACACAATGCAATTGCTGTTTTTCTTTCGAAGGATTGAAGCTAGCATGTCTGGAAATACATTGCTTTCACTCAATATCAATACGAAAATTACAAACAAAATTCTCGTTTTGTTCTAAAAGTACTTGCTGCCACTTTAAAACAAAATCGAAATTAAGAAATATTTTCAAAACTTTTCATTTTTTACTAATATACATATCGAAATATTCATTCGCAGGAAGTAACTTGACAATCTCAACTAGGGTAACTACTGCTCTGGTCATTATCGCTATTATTCTTGGCATATTAGTTGTTTTGCTGTTTCTCCGTAACATGAAGATAATATGTGAGTATCATCAGTTTAGTTAGTGTACATAATTAACTGAAATTAAACATTAAAAGCATAATATCATACTAAGAGCTAATATTACTGCCACAAGTCGATGAAGAAACAGAAACGTGAATACGCTTTGTACGATAACATAATACCATGTAGGATACCTGTAACTGTAACCTGTGAAAAACAAGTTTAAATGAACTTGTTGGTAACGTTAAAAGAATAGTCCAAGTATAAATGTCTTTTTGATATGTTACAGAAGAACAAAATCTTAGCACTCTAGTGAAATTTGCATTCAAATCCTATATACCGTTTTTGAGATGTTGACAGTTAAAGTTATCTGATATCCTACTAAACGTGACCTTAAAGCAGACAGGTGTGATGTCATAGTTGAACACTGACAAATAATGTGCCAAATAAAGTGCAACAATGACGTCACACCTGTTTGCTCCAAGTTTACTATTGGTACGAAAGGTGGCAACTTCAACTGCCATTATATCCAAACAGTACATAGGAATTGAAGGCCAAATTTCACCAGAATGCTTAGATTATGTTCCTCTGTAGCATATCAAAATTAACTTTTGACCTGGATTATTATTTTAATGATAGCAATTATCCATATGCGGAGGTTACAGTAAATTGAATTAAATACACTGATAAATACTTAACAGCGTTTACTTAAAAATATGCAACTAAAATTTTTCGAAAGGGGAGGGGGGGGGATATCTAAAAGCATAAGCCGTTGCCAATTTTTGAATAAGAAACATACGGCATGAAACTACAATGACTTTATAACATATAGTGAACCTATATTCTTTAAAATGTATTACGGATTGTGCCTGTTTTGGAACATGTAACAATATTTGGTGATTACGGCAGCAGTGTAGACTCATGAACGTACAGAGGCAAGGGAAATGTGTCTTAGGGTTCGGAAGAACCTCCGAACCTAACCCTACAGAAAAGAGAAAAGGAAATGACGATCACATTATCATTTTTCATATTTTGATCATTTATATTACTTTAACATTAATATTATTTTAAATGTGTCCATTCTCATTCTTTTGCCGAACATTTTAATCTCCCCAATCACAACTTATCTGACCTCAAATTTGTCATACTCTACGGCTTCTTCAAAACCGCTCATGAAAGAAGTAACCGGGAACTAAACACTATCTAACGCCTCAACACACACAACTATGGGGATCTCTTTTATGAGCATTCATGCTAAACTAAATACCAATAAGGTCTAGTTTCATTAGTACAACTGAAGAAGAGCCGTGTTAACGCTCGAAATATTTTGTAACCTATTTAACGTTCTAATTAATAAAGTTGGAAAAGAAAGTATCATTTTTTTTTCTTGTCGATTATATATATATATATATATATAAACTACTTTCGGTGAAAGTCTGTGACGTTTTTTCTTGGTGATATTGAGTAACAAATTGTGACACGGTCAGACAGGCGCAAAGCGAGGAGTTTACCAAGGGAGGGCGAATATTTTAGGCAAACAGTCTAAGTTGGCGCGGAAATGCCTCTAAGATCGCTGGAAATTGCACTATCTAGGCCTTGTAAGTTGAATCTATTTTCATTTTGGAAATTACTAGCGAAATATATATGTGCGCAACGGTTCGCCCCTTCACCTCGCTTCCCCCCCCCCCTGGTTACGCGCAGGGGCGGACTGAGTTTAAAACCGGCCCGGGCATTTTCCACCTAGACCGGGTCATTATAATGGTATGCTACTTACATAGTGATCACCGTCCTGGGGGAGGGGTCTAAGGGGACGGGGTGTCCCCCGGATTTTGAAGTTGAAGTTGAGGAAAGCCTAGACGCAAAGTTTGTAGGTAACAATAATCATGTTAAAATGACCAAAAAATAAATTTCCAGAAGCACATGATTAAACTTAGGAAAGTTAAAAACGTCAACATATAGACAATATATGTTTTAGACTAGATTTTGTTTAGGTTTTCAAGCATTTTGTGACAAAATTCTTTGGAAAAAATGGAAAATCCTACACGGACAGATTGCCAATAGTAAGTTCTTTTGTTACGAACTAACATACTAACTTACATAGTGATTTCATGAGCTGATTCCCATGGTTAAAAAAAATCTACACAGCCCGTCTGTATTCTATTAACTACTGTGAAAATGGGCTGTATATGTTTACCAGGCTCCCCAGCCCACCGGTCCACCAGGCCACCGGCGCACCGGGCATTGCCCAAATGTCCGTGTGGCCAGTCCGCCACTGGTTACGCGCCTGCGGTTAGACATCTTGTAGGAAACATGCCAAATGGAAACCCAGTGAACACATATCGATGTGGATCATATATATGATTGTACGTAATTACAATCACACCATGTTCCATAACACCTCCCTGCCCATACACAAGAGATGTACAGACATTATGATAATAATCATGAGTGACAACTTGCTATACGGTCACAGGTCAAAGAAACGACCACGAAGTGTCATTTATCTGATGTAGCATGTGTTGGATGAAGTTTTAGTCACCGCCAAGTATGATTTGGATAAATAATCTCACGCATTATATTCTATGCATAGCCACCAAACTAAAACTATGCCACCAAATATTGAGAGGATATTAGATACTATATCCCTACACCTAAAATATTGGAGAACACGTCCCCCGCCCCCTCCCCTATGATCGCCGCCCATGCATACTTGCATAGAGGGGATATATAAATATTTGAATCTATTCAGATAAGGTTGTAGCAACGCCATGGTAAAGTATTGGTCAAGATGAAGAACAAGCTCGACGTCTTTATTGGGTTCCTTACTTGAAATAGAAGAATTCTAATGTTAAACAATACTCTTCCTGTGAGACTTGCATTCTGTTGTAATTTCAGTGAAAACAAAACATGCCAGTATACTCGTGCTTCGGCAAAACATGTTTGTAATTCTCAAAACGCAATGACGTTTCGGAGCTGATTTCAGAGTCAAATCATTCTAAATTAAAGTTACTCCAAAAAGAACATCTCCATTACATCATTGAAGGTCAACATTCGAGTTGGAGGGTTATACTTAAGAACTATAAATAAATTAAGATATAGGACTGGTGTTTAGTGTGATCGGTCAGTTTTGCCGAAAACCACTTTAGCAATGTGCTGTCTTTCGCAACAATTCGCTTATATCGGTACGTGATCACCACATAATTAATGTTGGAATGCATATCGAAAGATCATTTAACCTAAAATGATAATTTGTTTTATTAGATATCACTTGAACTAAGATTACAATGATCAAATAGTAACACACAGCACAGCCGCATGTTATGAAACGGTTTCAATACTGTACACACCTTTCCATTCCATTTCGAGTAAACATGTTAGATACGTCAACTGCGCCAACTATTTATAAGCTCTGAAACGCTTTATATCATATTTCGTTACACTGGATCAACGACGTGATAGTTTACATACAAAACAGAGGCCATGTTATTTGTCTAGACCTGGCTGTGTGAACTGTGAACAGTTGTGAACTGTGCAGAAGATGTGTTGTTTTCCCGCCATACGTTTACCGTATGACTACCCACGCTGATTTGGAACCTAAGGCAGAAGGTAATTATTTTTAAACTTGAACCACAAAACCAGAAGAAATAAGAAGAAATAGTTGGCATTTGGCAAAGTAAAGTGTTAACCAATAGTTTAAGTTAACACATGATACAATAAAAAGCAAGGAAAATGCTGAAAAAAAAGAAAATACTTTTCTCCCTCAGACTGTCAACAAAATGGTGGCTATGTTGCCAATCTTAAATCAGACTGGCTAATAGACCATGCTACGTGCTCGTTTATTTATATGAAGGATGTGTCCTCTTCCCTTTGAAAGGTAGACAACAACATATTTATGATCAAAGCATGCTTTATATCAAGTAACATTGTCTAAATTATATCATTGGAAGGTATATTTGGCCAGTTACACATTAAATATAACTAAGTTCCCTTGATGACTGGACCGATCAAAGAAAGTGCTACCGAAAAATAGTGCTAACTTTTAATCCACAAGAATTTGAAAACACATGTTTATAAATGAACGTTGTCGGGTATTTTCTGTCACATTCACTTAAATAATTAAATAAAAAAATGAAAATTAACCTAAAACGACTTGTCACAAGTGACACATAGTGACCCTTTCTAGAAAGTAACGCTCAATTGATAATCAAGAAACCACGCAAACACTCTGCTTTTAATTCTCATGGATTTATTGGCACGAGATATTTCAATGATTATTGGTAAAAGAAAACATAAAAGAAATGCATATATGAAAATAACTACACCCCCTTGGATACTTATCCAGTGAATCCTACCCCCTTTATGCTAACTGACACTGCTATAGTACGCTTTATGACAGACTTCAGAAGATCACCGCCCACAAGGTAGTCGCTATAGGCGGAGTCAAACCATTCAGCATTTCGCACGTGTCAAAGGTAGGATACCTGTATCCGGCGTCTTAAAAGTGTGGACCAGACCACATCTATTGGCACGGAAGAATACCCCCGTGACCCCAGGCAGTTAGTTTTGGAGTCACCAAAAATAAAACCCTGTAGACAAACAGAGGAACAAAACCATTCCTAATATTTGTTTTAAACATTCGGTCAATTTCCGGAAGCAAAACTACGATTGATTTATCGCAACTTATAAGGGACATTTTAACTCTTACTCCTTACGAGACACATTAACGTAAACATGATACAGCATTTCCTTCGCTTTCTAAAGATAATCTTACAAATTTTTCAGAATAAATTCTTTACGCGACAAATTAAAGATCTGCCCTTGTTCCTCAAACAATTAAGGCTCTTATATATTTAGTTTACTCTTCCCTTTTCTTTACAGGGAGTCCTCTACTTCGTTAAGCCATCTGAAAGTTTTTTTAGAGGATTTCCTATCACATTGTATATATTCACGTGATACAACAAATAAATGAATCAATCAAATATAAATTCCATCCAATCTCAATAATAAACCAATTATGCGACAAAATGAAACTAACTCTCGTTACATGTATTAGTCTCAGCATTTCTACTAGGTATTCGACCACTTTTAAGAATTTCGTTTCAATTCAAGCACTTTGGATCATACAGTTTACTTACAAATAAATTTACGAAATGATGACACTCTCTCATTTAATGTGGTCCTAGAATATACCAATTTTACATTAATGCTTAGAATACTCACAGATTATTGGGGGTCGCCTGCCCGTAATCTGGTTTACTATACAGCAAACTCCGCTTGTCACAAACGAATAAAGCACGTGCGTCAAGAATATACGGTATTGTAGCGGCTTGTTCTCAATAACAAGTATACGCAAAATTGTCCTCATTGACAATATTATACTAACTCAATTTAAGACCTCATTGCCTTTTTATGAATATGCTAACTCCCGTTCTCAATAACGGAGAAACTACCTCTCTGCCCGACGTGATATCGTTACCCGATGGAATGCAACTAACTAACTTTCCTGTACCCCACCCTAACATCAACTTAAAAAAAAAACACGAATCTAATATGACGTAACGGCTCTTACAATTTGTAAGCACAGGTATTCCGATATATCTCGGTAAAACATACCAACAATAAGGAGCCGAGAAACCCGGAATTTAGTTACTCTTTATATGCGACACAGGTGCTCCAATGCACACAGTGAAGCATATCAACACCAGGAATTTTGCATCCACTTACGTGACACGACTGATGTCTTAATTAAAAACAAAGATGTCGGAGCAGCAGTAGTATCTTCACGAGTTACTAAGACCGTTCAGAATATCGAATCAATAAATAACAATGAAGCAGATCATAACGTAGACTTTGTTATACTTACATATGGACTCATCGAGTTGTCAACAACTGAGTTGGTATTCTTGTTTACGTTGGTTGATTTTGTATTGATTAAACCAAATAGAAACTGGATTCGATGAACTGTAACTCCTGGTTATTATAGAAAGCTATGTACTAACGTTGAGTCGTAGGGTGCCACGCTCGTTATATATAGCATGGGGTAAATCCAGACACGTCATGGGGAATTCCAACTCAACAGAACTACACGTATAACAGTTGTTGTACCTATACACAGATACTCAAGCATTTCAACGGTGTTAAATGAATGAATACAGCAGTTCTACGTTTACATAAGTTTACCTATTCAGCACTCGTCAAAATCATAACAGATGTGCATGTACAATACACAGGAACTATAGCTCTTTTGTTAGAAACGAAGAAAAGTGACAATACGCACATGAAGGAGACGATCGGTTAATCAGTTGGAAAGCTGACCCAGGGGTCACCGGAATATATTTAGCTTTGTTGACGTCACAAAAATTAACAAAAATTAACAAAAATTAATTGACGAAATTTCCGAAATTGAAAATTGTAAGGATGACTCCCATCGTTTCTTTAAAGCAATAAGAGTAGTACAACAAAAGAGTAAGAGAGACCCTATTACAATTAAAATTGGCGATAAACATATAGGAGATACCGACGCCAAAATTAAAGAAATCAGCAAACATTTCGAAAAGACTTTTAACTGCAATATTCCAGATCCCAAACCAAACGTGTTTCCAGAGAAACTAAACACGCCCTTTGATGAAGATGAAATTAAACAAGCAGTCTCATCCTTAAAAAATAATAAAACCCCAGGTTGTGACAAGGTCACAGCCGAACATCTCAAATATGCCCCATGCACACACAAACACATAGCAAATATCTTAAATAGTATAGCCGAATCAGGAGATTTCCCAATTGAAATTAAACAAGGAATCCTAACTCCTATCTAAAAACCGGGAAAGACTAAAGGTCCACCAGAAAACTTAAGACCAGTAATTTTATTACCAACACTGAGGAAAATTCTTGCGGTTTGTGTGGCCAGGAGGATTCGTCCGTCAATTGATGAGCATATCCTCCCCATTACCCAAACTGCCTACACTTCAGGACGTTGCACAGCTGAACTTGTCTTTGCTTTTAAAGTGCTAGCAGAAAAAGCTATAACATCCATAGGTTACACTATAAATCTATTGATGCTAGATATGAGCAAGGCGTTCGACACAATTCAAAGAGGATCCTTGCTAACTGACCTAGAACAGGTTCTTGACAACGACGAACTTCACCTGATATCACTACTAATCGATAACGTCTCTTACACCGTCAAATTAGAGGGCAAACTAGGACTTCCTTTTCACACTAACATTGGTTCACCACAAGGAGATAGTGCAAGTGCACTATTTTTTATAACTTATCTAGCCAACTCTATGAAATCAGATGATAATGATATCGATGCAGTTATCCTGCCATCGCAGTTAGTTGATCATGATTACAGCACTACCACCACTAATTCTTTTTTCACAGTAGACCAACAATACGCTGATGATATCTCTTGGGCATCAACTGGTCAGCATATACTGCAAGACATCGAAAAACGAGTCTCTGACAAACTGGCAGTAAGAAATCTGAAAATCAATTGCACAAAAACTGAGAAATTTACAATCAAAAGAAAAGGAAATGACAGTTGGAAGAAATGTAAATATGTTGGAAGCTTGCTGGGGACCGAAGAAGACATTAACAGAAGAATTGGTATAACCAACGGTGCTTTCAACACACTGTCAAGCATTTTTAAAAGCAAAAACATAAGCCGGAAAATTAAGCTTAGGATCTTTGAGACTTTATTAAAGAGTATTTTTTTGTACAATTGCGAACTGTGGGGCACAACGAAGGATCTTGATCGCAAAATTGACACTTTTCAAAGGAGACTACTTCGAAATATTCTCAACATTAGATGGACCAATAATAATTGGTTATCAAATGATGAGCTCTACAACGAAACCAACCAAACACCTTGGTCATCGATAGTCGCACATAGAAGATTGAGATTTTTCGGTCATGTAGCAAGATTCCAAGAGGACGCTCCAGCAAAGGTTGCTTTAAGAGAAGCACTGAGACATACTGCTAAACCAGTTGGAAGGCCCGTGACTACATTGCTTGGAAAAATAAAATCGCAATTCAAGGACATTAATATTAACAATTTCGAAGAAGCAATAAACCTTGCGCAAGATCGTGATACGTGGCGGAGGTTAATCACTGAGCATGTCGGATAGACGAGACTCAACTTACTACTACTACTTGACGTCACAAATTTTGGATTTGAAGAGCAATAAATTCGAACAGAATGACTTACAAGAAAGCCGCTAAATTACAGGTGAATTTTAGGCCACGGCTGCTAAAGCCGTAGAGACCGGTCATGAAATCGAAATCGGAGAAAACATCAAAGGTTCACAAACAATAAGATAATCTCATTCCACACATAGGAACATCTTTCAAATATCACAGTACGTTTGAAAACGACAGTTCATTTCACATTGCTTCGACGTTCGCGAGAGATTCTCGACAGCCATCTTTGAAATAAGTTAGCATCATATATACAGCTCTACATTTAACACTGTGTGTGCGCTGGAATCCAACAATGCAGAAGCCAGTGATCATACTTCAATCGGGTCAAGAAGATATACAAGGTTTATATTGGCCTACGCTTTGATAACTCCATACCACATATGAAAACATCCGTCAAATTAAGTTTGCAAAGAAAACGGCTCATCACAATTCAGTCCACACGGCAACAAAGTTTGCAAGTGATGTTAGAAAACCTTCATTCATATTCTAACAAAGATAGCATCATTTCCAGCTCTACATTCAACACAACGTTCCACGGTTGGTAGTGATACGCAGAGGCACTACGATCAGGGACGTCGCTAGAGAGGGGGAGGTGCGACAGTCGGAATTCCAGACTGTCGCACTCTTGATTTGCACTATATTCCTGTGATTGTGAATGACCTAAAATTTACCTTTAATCAGTCATATTTCCACGTTTTCCTTGCCACTTTGCGAAATTGTATCTCGCGATCCTTATACTCCACCATACAACACTTCGTATATAAATATTCTAAACTAAATGTTTAATAGAACTAATGTTCAAGGAACGCTTGCTTCAATTCGGTGTATTCATATAATAATTTTGCAATTGGGTGGGTTGACAGTGTTCGCTTGCTTCAAGTAAGTTCAAGATATATATTGTATATATGTTACACAATTAAAACACGCGATGCTAATCTACGGAAGCTTAAAAGTGCAATCAACATAAGAAAAACTTTGACCCATAAGTTGACATTTTTCAGTAAATTGTTTAGATAACAAGATAAAATTTTATCAAAACTCAGAAAAATGGTGGATTGCTCAGTTGTTTTAACTGAGCAATTGTGAAATTTTCAATTTATCATATTTCGTGAATTGGACATTTTACTGCAAAATGTTTAATTGACAACTTATCATATCTCGACAATTGGATATTTTTTCTGTAAAGTATTCAAATGTTCACTTCATCCATCTGAGCAAACGAAAAATTTTCTTCAAAATATTGAATTGAAAACTAATCGTTGAACATTTTTTTTATGTGAGTGATAAATAGCCCCGCCCCCACCCCGACCCATAAAAGGAAGTAATATTAAGCGCGCTTGGAATAAGAACTGTGATTTTTGGTTATTCACTATGTCGTTGTTTTTTTTTCTTTGGGGGCGGGTACAAGGTAGCAGTCGGAATTTTCTGGCTTCAAAACCCATCCAGTTGGAATTTCAGTCACTTCATCCCCCAATCATCAGGCCTTAGCTGCGTCCCTGACTACGATGGTGTATTTTGGGGGCGGGGTGGAACAGGGAAGAGGCTGGGGGTCTCAAACAAGTGATGTGCTTGGTAGACTGCATCACACCTCTTATGAAAACTTGAGCATGCAATTCAAGGAGTGGGGGTGTGGTTATCATTACGAATTAATTTCCTTGCATATGCTTAGCCTTATCCTAGTAACATTGCACTCCACATTCCTTAGCATCCAATGAGAGGTGGAGTCAAAGTATTGTGATAGTAACAACCCCATCCCCCGCACACGCACCCACACACACACACACGGTAGGTATCTGCTTGTTGTGGAACTTGCATGGAGATGGGTAAGTATGTGCTACTGCAAATCTCTTCAAACTTTCTTGCGACAGACAGTGTGCATTTCAAGGTATAGAGGAGCCGAAGTAGCTCGTCTTTTGAAGTAGCAACTGTTGGTGTTGAGTTACTGGAGATCTTTGTTGAAAACATCTAATTTTGGCTAATTTCTGCAACCTTCTAAACATTGTCTTGAAGCTGCCAGACGAGGTAATATGGTTTTGGGTATGAATAAGAGGAACTTCAGTGTTTTGAAACAAGACAAACTAGCAAGGCTTTATAAGCAGTTGGTTAGGCCTCATCTGGAGTATGCTCTCCAGGCTTGGAACCCATGTTTTGCTAAGGAAAAGTAAGAACTCGAAAAGTTCCAGAGGAGGGCTTCTTATTATAAGCGGTTAAAGCCGTTGAATCTCACCACACTGGAGCTTAGGAGGTTACGTGGTGACTTAATTCAGGTGTTCGTGATGGTGCATGGTTTTTAAATTTATTCTTCACTTTTTCATGTTTGCTAATAGAAGTTGTATCAGAGGGCATTGTCTTAAGCCCCAAAAGTCAGAAAGTAGGATTTACATTCGGCATAGCTTTTATTCTAATAGGGTTACGATTAAGTGGAACGGTTTGCCTTAGAAAGTTGTACTTGTACGTAGTGTGAATGGGTTTAAGAATGCTTTGGACAAGTACTTTAAGCATTGTAATCAGGTCTGAGTGTTTGTGTCTTCAGTTTTTTTTTTCTCTCGCCTCCTGGTCCTTTCTTCCTACCAAACTAAACTAAACTATGTCTGTCTTCAAGGAGCTCTTAATATTAATAGTTCCTATGGACATTTGGTATGAGGTACAGTATGCAATATTTGACACATGTGACAAACACTGACAAACGAAGAATCACTGGAACCAATGGATCAGAATTTCTTTTAGGACGGAGGCACATATTGTAGTGTGGAATTTCACTGTAATTAGCTGCAGTGAAATAACAGCCATCAAAAGTTAATAGAAAGTTATGATGGCAAAGACCATGACCAAGCAGAAATAGCAACCATAATGTCTACTGTTTCAAATTGCAAAAGCTCAAATAAAGATAACAATGATCTTAAAATTGAGGGAAGGAGCTCCATCAATAATGTACCTAATATGAAGAAAAAACAAAATTTGTAGCGACAAAAATCTTCAATGAAATAATTTCATTTCTATGGTATGAGTGTCTGTCTTGAAAAGAAAAAAGGGAAAATAAAACATGTGCAAAATGGTAAGGAGTTGGTGATTAATTCGACTTGAGCTTTGACTTGATTGGATTTGAGCTATCACAAACAACAACGTGGAATTGTATCAATATGAGTCAAAGTGAATTGCCACTTGATGTATGACAATAAAGATATTTTTGGTTGGGTTTTTAATTTACATGTCGCATGTTTGTTGATAGGTTCGTTGGATAATAACAGACAAAAAAAAACAGTCACACGACAAATGACTTTACTTTGCTTTTAAAAGCAACAGGTAGAGATTAACTTCAACAAGCCTATATTAAATAACACATTATAGAGGAACTTCTCACAACATGTTCTCTCTGAAAATGACGAAACGTTAAGCAGTACAAAGTGCAGAACTTCATTGCAAAGTGACGTAGGGACATGCACAATCAAAACAAAAACATTAAACTGCAATATGAATTCACACAAAAAACAAAATCCTTTTATTATGAGTATCGTACACTGTACGAAATTTCAGTGCAGCTTATCATTGGCCTATAATATTGGAAAAAACAACGATAGTCACGGTACAAAAGCTTTTCATAAACTATATTTTCACCTACGAAAATGTGGACCCTGCTCTTGCCACAAAGAAAAGAACCAATGTTTATTTGGCACTGACTCGATGTATCTGTAGCCCACAGAAACTTGATCCAGAATTAGCAGGTGTGCCTATGTATGTAGGTACACCAGATGAAATCAACAGGGGTAAACCTACTTAGTACTAAATATAGCCTACAGACTTAGACATTACCTTAGTTAATATGCTTAATTAATTTTCAACTACTCATATATATTCTGGGGCTCTGGTAAGTGGGATTAGTATCAGTGCTTCCACTCACTAGTTGCAGAAATCAGTAGTAAACTCATATCAGCATAGGCTTAGTCTTTGTAGTTGTACTAGCACTACCCTACTTTACAAAACTTCAGTCCTCCAAAATTCAATGAAACAACATTGTATTCAATTGTATACAATTTTCTACATTTTGAAAGCTAACATCATAAACACAAGGTCCCTTTATTCTTCATACGCTACACAGTGGAATATTTATTTCTATAACCATATGCTACACGCTATGGCAATGTGCATGCAGAAGCACATATGTGCTTAACTACCAATGGATACGTTGATGACGGTCACCAATAACACCCTTAAAAATGTCACTATAATTCGACCAAGAATGAAAAAAACAACTTCGGATTTGACCCCAAGTCATTGTTTAAATTATATGATACCATCCGTCGAACGATGAAGGTAGTACTTTCTTGAAAACGTAAAATGTGCAATTCGAAATACTAAAGGTTTGTAATCACGTTTCGTTTGTATTTTTCAGCCCAAGGTAAACAATTTTCAGAATTTCATCCACATCCCAAGTCCGACATTGGCGCAAAAATATAATTAATGAATATTAAACGTCTTTTTTTTCAAGCAACTTGATTGCCGCCTCATAAATATGTATTAAGACGGATTTTCAGAGGACATTCAAGCTACGGTGTACTGAACTCGAGTAATGGTTTGAGCACCCACAGTGCATTTCACCGCTTTTGCCAAGTGTTTAAAGATTGTACAATAGCGGTAAAATGGAGCACTCTGATTTCTGACTGAATGTATTAAGTGGAGAGAGAAATTGACCAGCTGCATTTGTCCATAACGACATTAGCTATTCATGCAAATATATGAAAAAGTAGCCTATATATAAAAATGTATTATGCTATCATGCACGCACCCTTTGAAAACAAAAACAGGTTTAGTTAGCTGAAGGGTGATACTAATAAGTTTTACAGAGTGGAATGTTCCATTCCTTTACTGTATTAGAAGTGTTGTTGATATTAGTGACAAATATAAATAACAGTGACAAATAACACTGTCAGCTGAATTGTGGACTGGTGTGTCGTTGCCGTCAGTTGACTTGTCTATGCTATATAGTGATCCCCAAATCCATAATGCGAATAGTTTAAAAGCGCCATTATAATATTTAACTGCTACGGAAGCAATGTCAATACAAACATTTCCATGACGATGCGAGTTGTTTGGGTTAATTGAGAGTTTTCTGAACATTTCAATGTATTAAACGATCAACACCAAACAATCATGAACCCATCTGCTCAGTCTCTAGAATTCTTGAAAAAAAGCACAAAATAGTGACATGCTGCTTGCAGAACCTTCATCGAGTTTTTGGTCATGAGAAACAATTCAAAACCTAAGTAGTATTAAGTTGTAAAGGTCTAGGAGAGGAGTGTGAGAGGCTTATTAATCGGAATCGACTTCTACCGATTTGAATACAACAGGCGCTGCTCAATGGCGACTACTGTTCGACAGTTCTTCCTGTTTTTGTCGTTGTTTTGGGGGATTTGACTATCCGTCTTGTGATATATGTCTAACATGTTTCAAGCAAAACATGCTGAGTGTCGTTTTACGTGGTTATTTCTTGTGTTTCTGTTGTTTCTACTTTTTTATGGATGTGTCGGTAGTGATGATCGTGTAACTAGGCCTATCGTCTATTCACGAACTGCACTGTACCAGTTACGCCACAATGGCCTAGGCCCAAAGCCGGCTGACTATCAGCAATACCCTGGGGAGATAAAGGGACGTAGGCGAGGTAGAAGTGGTGGAGTACGGAAGAGGAACAGGCGTAGGGGGCACAAAACGTCACTACCAACAGTAATATTTGGGAACGTAAGATCTAATCAAAATAAAGTGGACGAGCTGAAGGTATGTACTCGATACTTCAATGAATACCGGGAGGCCAGCTTTATGTGTTTTACAGAAACAAGGCTCTCAGAAAGTGTGCCTGACAGAATCGTTGACATCCCAAATTATACACTTGTTCGTGGAGACCGTACTACCGAATCAGGAAAATCAAGAGGAGGGGGTCTGTGTTTTTTCATTAATGATAGCTGGTGTAACAACTTGTCTGTAAAACAGAAAATATGCACCCCTGACATTGAAAGTTTGACAATCGGTCTTCGGCCATTTTATCTACCAAGAGAATTCACACAGATCTTAGTTACGGCTGTGTATATCCACCCGAAAGCGAATGCTGACAATGCTCGTAATCAATTGAAAGCAACGATTAATCGCATTGAAAATTCCCACCCCGATGCTGTTAATGTGATAATGGGGGACTTTAATCACTGCAAGATTGACGATCTACTGCCTACTTATACATAATATATTGATCTGCCTACAAGGAATAACACTACACTGGATATGTGCTATGGTAATGTCAATGGAGGTAATTACAAAGTAAAAACTTTAGCTCAGCTTGGTAGTTCTGATCACTCTATTATCCACATGTCGCCCAAGTACCGTCGTGAACTGGAAAGATCTAAACCCATTGTGAAGACGCAACTGAGCTGGAACAAGGAAGCTGTTGACCAACTGCGTGGGTGTTTTGAGCGCACGGACTGGAATGTATTTGATGATCCAAACTTACAGGACACTACAACTGTTACTGAATATATCAATTTCTGTGCTGATCTGATAATCCCAAAGAAATCGTTTCGCATTTTCCCAAATAGCAAGCCGTGGCTATCCAATGAGTTGAAATCCCTAGTGTATGAAAAGAAAGCTGCATTCTCAAACGGGGATTTTGATCTTGTAAAGGCAAAACAGCGGGAGATAAAAAAGGAAGTTAAGAGATGTAAAAAAGAGTACGGAAAGAAATTGGAAGATAAATTTGAGGGGAATAATTCGAAAGCAGCCTGGCAAGTGATGCAAAGTATAACTGGTTATAAAGGGAAACATAAAAGTGGACCGATTAGAGATGGACAAAAACTGGTTAATGACTTGAATAATTTTTATTGTAGGTTTGATGTGAGTAGCGATACATTGGTTAATGCAGGAATTGATAAAAAGTTGAGGAATAGTCTCAATTGTGCTAACACTGGTAGTGACAGAGTTATTGTAAAAGAAAATGTTGTCAGGAAATTTGTGTCTAGTGTTAAGATAAATAAAGCCACAGGCCCAGACGGGGTCCAACATATGTTAATAAAAACATGTAGCTCTCAGCTAGCGCCAGTGTTCACTCCGATTTTCCAAAGAACACTTGATGAGGGCGTTATTCCCGAGATATGGAAAACCTCAATCATAATCCCGGTTCGTAAAACAAAAGTGGTCTCATGTTTAAATGACTACCGTCCGATATCACTCACGTCAAATATCATGAAATGTCTGGAAAGGGTGGTACTAAAACTTCTTCTAGCTGAAAAAGGTGTTGTTATAGATGAAAATCAGTTTGCCTACCAAAGCAAAAGAGGTGTAGATGACGCAATACTTGTTTACCTGCATGGGGTCTTGAAGCACTTAGACCAACCAAAAACGTCTGTGAGGTCAATCTTCATTGACTTCTCGAGTGCATTTAACACTATTAAGCCCAATATATTAGTACAAAAACTGTTAGACATGCAAGTGAACTATAACATCGTTCTCTGGGTCCTCAATTATATGCGTTGTAGACCTCAGATGGTTAGAATGGGTGATTTCAGATCTGACCAGTGTGTCATTAGTACGGGTGCCCCCCAGGGATGTGTGCTCTCACCAGTGCTGTTCTGCTTATACACAAATGATTGTAAAATATCGAGTGACCAATGCAATATTATCAAATATGCTGATGATACCGTGCTGACTGGTCTTCTTTATAATAATGACAGCTCTGCCTTTGTTAGTGAAGTACAGAAATTTGTTGGTTGGTGTAAAAGTAACAGTCTGATGTTAAATATAAATAAAACTAAGGAACTAGTGTTTGATTTTAGGAAAGGAAATATTGTCCACGATCATGTCATAATTGATGGCAAAGTAGTTGAGAGGGTAGAAAGCTACAAGTACCTGGGAACGTATATTGATAATAAACTTAATTGGAATGTTCACACAAAGGCTGTTAAGGGTACAGCCTGCCAACGACTTTATTTCCTTAGGAAATTGAAACAATGCAGAGTTAATTATACCATCATGAAATTATTCTACCAGTCAATCATCCAAAGTGTCATAACGTCCAGTATTATATGTTTCTTTGGCAGTATGCCGAAGAAGTACAGGGCAGAACTGGAACGTGTTCGGAAGTTAGCTGAACGTTTCATTGGTTCAAGTCTTCCGTCACTCTCAACCATATATGAAGAGAGTCTGTTGAAGAAACTAAAAAATATAAAAGAAGATCACACACACCCTTTTCATAGTCATATCATTTTCAACCAAGGGCGTAGGAACCGGGGGGGGGCTGGGGGGCGCCAGCCCCCCCAGTGAAAAATGTGGAGGGGCGGAAGTATCATTCCGCCCCCCCGGTTCGCAAGTCAGAAAACCCCTTTTTCATTTCCAAATGAGAAAAAAATCTCATTTGGAGCACCAAATTGCATCTAAGGCCAGGTGAAAATACAAAATTAAGTTTACAAAATGGAGTGGGTGTTGAGGTGTGCTATATTGCACCAAATTGCATCTGAGGCCACCTGGAAATGCAAAAAATTCCAAAGGGGAGGGGACACCCCCTCCCCTTAGACCCCTCCCCCAGGCTGGCCATCAGTCTTCAGCCCCTCCACTCAAAAGTACCTTCCTACGCCACTGTTTTCAACAGATCCGGGATACGATTACAGGTGCCCAATACTTAAACGTCCAGGTTCCGTAATTCTTTCTTACCTGAGGCAATACACTTATTTAACTCGCGTGCAAAGCGATTTGGCCACAGTGTGTGATCTGTCACTTGCAGCCCTCTGTACTGCCTCTGTTACTGTTCTGGTTCTGCTTATTTAGTTTTATTCTCGTAGCTGTTCACTTATAGTTTGTTTATTGTATGATTGTGTTTGTATTCACTAATGTTTTATGTTTACTGTCGACGGGAAATAATTTCCGTTTTCTGTTTTCTGAAATGGACAATAAAGTTTCTATCTATCTATTTTATTAGGCAAAGGTATACCTTAACCGCAATGGCCTCTTCTAAAATATACAAAGATAAAGATTCACGGGAATATTGAAACGATACAACATACGTGTGGACAGCAGAATAGGTAATTATTACGCCATATAAAAAAAAAAGTAAACAGTGATATGTACTTGCATAGAACGAACCAAATAAAACTCACAAAAGATGTAACTTTATAGACAAAATATAATAAAATAAGAACGTGCAAAATGTAAACTTATTTTTATATTCCCTATGATCTAACTATATAACTTGAAGTAGGAGGAATGAAGTCATGCGACAGATACTGAAGCCACCCATCCACCTGTTGGCGCTTTGCTTGTATGGCAAGAAAGTAACAGCGCGTTATACAAACACTACGTCTTTGACATAACTAAAGTGATAAAGTTGATATAAATCACTATAAATAGTAATATCGTGTGCCGCATTTGGGTGCCAAATTCGTCACAATGTGGCAGTGGACTGCAGTTCCACAGTTAGGAAGCAATAGTATAAGCAATTACATAGGAAATGCAATTACTTTACTAGTGTCGTCTGCTCAGCTGCTGTATTGTTATTCACTAGACCCCGGATATTGTACGCTTATGCCCCTAGACCAGATCCGGCTGTCCTTTCGAATGCGATATGACTAAAACCTAATGGCCAGAATAACATGGGATGGCCGTTATGTCCTGGGCTTATCACTAACAATTCAATACTAGAAAAAATATGCTTAATTTACATAGGCCTATTTACGTAGCCTTGCCCATGGTCTAAACTATGTTAGCCTAGTTATTGTTAACATATCCAGAATTGTACAAAAATCGAAAAACATCCTCCATTTGCAACATTTTCCCAACACTGTAACTTTGGCAAAGGGGCATAATGAGTATTGGCCTAGCCAGTAATCTGGTTTTGAGGTAGGCTAAAGCCTACACAACCTAGCTAGGCATGTCATGGACAATAAATTTAAAGTTGACTCAACTATGATGTTAAGGCCTGATGATATTCACTTACCATAGTTGGACAAAGCTTATACGCAAAACAACACATTCAAGCAACTACTCGTGCTAACATCTCATCCTTTGATGACTGTAAATAATATAGACATATATCAAACACTCTCACGTAATAAGGTTGGATCTGTTCTCCTGCATAACCTACTACCCATTTTGCAACATCAATATTAAGCTGAGAACTGCATGCACCGACTTATTTGGAAGTATTACACAACGAAGGTGTGTGCGGGAAGTTTGGAGGGGATTGCTTTTTCACAGCATTTTTAGCATGGACAAGTATAACACATCTAAGTGGAGTACTAAACTAATATAAGCTAGAATAAAAGTTTGCCATGTGCCTCTCAGATACTAGAAATGACACTTTACCGACAATAAAAGTTGCATAAAACACTCCACTTGCTCGAGTCATAAAAAGAAAGTTTTCAAAGTTATTGTTAGATCAGGAGTATAGTGCTTACCACTCTGGTCGTTATAACAGATCTCTGTTGTGGAAAGTATACCTACTCTTTCGAAAACAACGGGTAAAATTTAATTCAATTTCAAAATCGAATGCACAAATTATGTATAAAAACGTACAAATGATTTGGGTTTTTGCCCTACAACGCAGAGCGCCCTCACTTTTTCAAGGCTTCACTGCTTAAACACACGGCAATACACTGTGTCAGTACTCTTCATAGGTCAATTTCAATGGTTCTAACACACTTGACACACACACACTAACACATTCGCATCACGGCACGAAAGTTACATATATCACTCAGGTGATGGCATCATGAACACCATACATACCAATTTATGAAATAAAAAAAAATGTTTTTTCATTTTGATGTTTCCTAATCGTCAACAGCTGTAATAAGCAGAGTAAATAGCCTTGCTTTTACATTCGATATTACTGGAAATGACTATGGATGTATAATGACCCAACATTTGATCATCATCTATAGTCAGTACATTTTCTGTAATCATATCAGTTTATTTATACTGATCATACAACTTGGTAGATTATACATTTTAACGCTCACATCACTCTTCACCAAAATAACCAATAGCCAATTTACAACAAATACTGAGGGAAGTGATTATATGTCCATAAGAATAATATAGCACAAACTGCACAACTTAGTATATAATTTCAAGATGCCTCTTAATGACGATATGCATTAATGATCTGGCTTAGTCTTACACTTTGATATATGGGTTTAACCATCGAGTTCATAACCACTAACATTGAACATATTGAATATATTAATATAATGACCCTCGTTCAACTCAAATCTGGTAAAGTTTTACACTCAAATAAACATTTCCGTGGGTGCAATCATCCGAAGTACATCTTGGATGCATTGAAAGATGTAACCCTATGATTTTACATAAAGCGCTTTTCCTACATAACCGAACGTTGTGCCTTCGACAATTAAGTTTAAATTGGTGAAGGATTCATACAACTTTTTGTGCATGCAACCATTTCGGTTTACATAACTTCAGTGATACAAGAGGTCATTGCTTCACAAATGTATCACTGTTTGACACTGGATCTAAGTTGTGTTTTATTTGAGTATCCTCCTTTTTCTTGTTCACGTTGTGTTTTGCCTCTTGACCCTTACAAAGAAATAGACTGCTTGCCGCTGTTCTTCATGTTTCAATATGTTGTTTTTCTTGTAAGTTCTATACTTCGCTTGTCGCTGTTGTCATTTCCCTCCACTCTCCATCTTCGAATAATCGTTCGAAAGCATTATCTTCATTATTGCGTAGCACTGCCAGGTAACATAAATGTTCATTATTAGGATATCTGGTTTTACATATGATTAAAAACATTATTTTATACATAAACATGTATTCGATCTTCTAAAATACAACGGAAGATTTTAAATTATATTAACTATTTTGTACTGTTCAAATTATTTCATTATATACACGCAATGACATAAATACTCAATTTGTTAATTTATTTCCAAAAACTATTCAAGCACTTTAATGTTAAAAAAATGAAAACAAAGTTTACTGCAGTGTAATCCATGGATGGCATGGTGTATAATGAAACCATTAAATATGTTAACGACTGACGATGACTTGTTGATTAGATGCGTCCACAACATTTGAATTTTTTTAAGGTGTTAAAATGTCTACCTTTGATCTTACCTTCGAAATTACCAATATCTTGCACTTCGTCTTCAGAAAGTCTTTCTGGAACTGTGCTGTTATGGAACCTTTAAGAAACAAAATTAAGGAAAACAGTTTTTTTAATGTGTACAGGCCGACTTTCTTACTTATGTATCGCCTTTGGTACTCTTTGTACTCTATGAATATGCAGTTCGATGACGTCATACTTAGAATTGACAAAGCCTACACCAGGAGAGAGACCTTAGGAATTTGAAGCAAGAATTAGTGCATTCTCCTTCACATTATACTAAATGTTGTACTACAAAATGTTAAAACGTTAATTTCAATAACAGCGGACAATATTTGTAATTTCATGAATTATATTTTAATCGTTGTCTCATAAAAAAAAATGTATTTTTGTTTCGTATGTTGTCGGTTATGATATTTAATAATGCATAGTCTCTAAGGCAGGCAGTAAAAGTTATGCACATTTACCCTTTCAACTATAAAGTAATGAACAAAAATTTAATGAATTTCATTATTTACCAACTACAAGAAAGGGCATCAACATGTATCATAATTGTAGTTCTTTATGTTTTAGAGATAAAAATATAGCACCATTCTAGAAATACGCCACGGGTGCTAACGATTTGCAACATTGTAGAGCAATAAAATGTACAAAACACATGTGGGAAAGCAAATACGATAGAAACATATACTCACGTTATTGTTTTCGTCTTTTTTTGAACCATGCTCATGAAAGCTTTAAATTCATCTGTGCTCGCTAAATGAACCCCGTGAAAGACAAGCTGATCGTGTATTATTGGTAACTCCCTTAATTGAACAATTGGGGAGTCTCCATATATCTCCAAAGATGTAAATTCGATCTGTTGGCATGACATTATAATTGGAAATTGACTATTATTTTCGGCAAAACATTATTATATTATAAACATTATTTCCGCCGTCTGAGTTGATGGTAATGTGTTTTGAGGCACAATAAAAAGAGTTTGTGAAGCTCACATCAAATTCCCATGCAGCAGATCTGACGATGCAGGGATACTCAGCTTCTGCTGAGTTCGGAAACTTGTACTGGGTACCTATGATTGAAAGCTCTACAATGATAGTCAACCCGCAAAACTGAAAGACGTGATAAATATGTTTGCATTTGGAGCTGACCTGCGCACACCATTCAATCTAAGAGGGAAAATTCTACCACGTGACAAACATTTGGTGATAAATTAATGTAGATTACTATATATTTGTTGTGTAAATAACGAGATGTGTAAAATTGGTTCTCTAAAGCTTCATCTTGCATACTTCGAAAATCTATAAAAATATTTGTCAGTATACTGAAGTTTTTAATTATCAACCTTTCTTAAGTTTTAAGAGACCAAATTTATTAACATTTCAGAACTCTTTCTTGTACAAATTAACCCAAAGGTGTGAGGGGTAGGGGACTCCATGCAACGAACGTACGTCTTCATACCGGCAGTTCGTAATTTCAAGCTGAACCATAGCCACCCATTGACCCCGACCCCTCCCCCCCCCCTGGAAAGAAGGCTTTTACGAATTTGACAGCCAACGATTTTTCTGTTGCATACAGTTCGAATAAGACATTTAGTTACATCAACTCTGAAATATTCAAATGTTTGCTCAAAGAAAGCCTTCCTAACTTTAACGGAGTACTTGAAAAAGTATCTCTCAGAATCAAATAGTAGGCATAGTAGTCTTTTCATTTGTTTCAACGTGCAATATGTGGCTACACTATTGAAATATTTATATGAATTGATGAAACGTGCAAGAAACGGAAATACATTTGTTTTGAATTGTCTAAATTGATAACCACTGACAACACACAATCTGCCATGTAAACAAAAGTTTACATTATATATTTTTTGTTCTCATAAGAAGCAATAGTCCTTACCGAATAATTCAAAAGAGTAGAATAGTAGTTAAAAAATTGGTTTAGAAAACGAAAAACATCAATTATGTTGGGCTTTAAGTGACTACTTTAAAATACAATGTATTAATCAGGATCTAAAATTCCTTCAAATGCACCTAATTGCTAACTTACAATCGGCATTAGTTAACTACAGTAGCTGATCTATATACAAAGAGAAATATACTTGCCTGTGTTTCTTTACAAGTCTTCAACAAGTGTAGAATTGCCTCCCGGTAGTAGTCATATGTCATGTGCCTGAACAGTAACTCCTTCATATGTAGCAAATTAGCGTATTTTCTGTATTCCTCTTCATCATTTGTTCCTACTTCAAGCAAACATGCTAATAGATCACAGTTACCAGATGCAACAAGAGTCTCCGTGGTTTGCTTCTTCTCTGTACTAAACCTGAACAAATGATCCGCCAGTGGTTTGTTATCTTCATTGAAGTTATTTAGGTAAATAGAAGCAAACAACCTTGCAATTAATGGAGATCTAACAAGATAATCAATACATCCATCGATAATTATATCTTCCATATGAGTTTGCCAAGCACTCGATATATCTTCTGAATGTTTGGCATTCAAGGGTCTTTCCTCAGGATCACATTCTTTGCCTTTTCCTTCCCGTTGTTTTCTTTCTAAACGAACATGCACTTCTTCCTCCTTTTCATCCCTTTTACTTTCTGTTAATTGACTAAATCTTTCGAAGAACAAATTTCTGTGTGACTCGGTAAACCCGACCACGTCTACCCTTGTGTAAGGTGTGTTCATAACTTTCACGTCATGGTCAAGGTTACGGGAGGTGACCCAAATTTTCATCTTGCTAAATTCAGCAACATCACCCTCTAAAAGCTGCTTTATAGTTAATCGTTTCCCCTTGTCATCATTTGTTACACTATTATGAAGCCTTGACCAATTGCTAATTCCATCTAACATCACAATGCTCTTTTTGCTTTGTAGATCTAAATTTATTCTGTTAGCTTCTGCCGCAGACATTTCGAGTCCCAACAGTTTCATGAGTTCCTCCAATATGCAAGCATCTTTCAGAACATTCTCAAGTTGAAAATAGATCAGAATATAATCTTTAAAAGTTTCTCCTTTCCTCCACTTTCTTGATATGTCCCGAAATAAATGTGATTTTCCAATACCAGGCTCGCCAACAAATAATACTCGGTTACCCTGCTCGCCCTTGGATAATGCAGCAATCATATCATCAGCATTATTTACATGTGATATAACGTTATCTGTGTACGTTATCGTGTACTGACAGTCACTACAATAACTGTTTATTAAAGAGATATCTGTCAGTTCTTCCAACAACGTCTTCTGTTTTACTTCTTCCAATAACGTTCCTATCGAAAAAGAATATCAGAAAAACGATCATTTCAATCTCTGTGTAATGTATTTCCATCAATGACTCCCTCTCAATGACGCAACACTATAACATTATTCGTATTTACTGTGAACCATTCACAATTAGAAAAAAACGAGGTTGTTATTTCTGTAATAACAAAAGTTTCTTTAATGTCGACGCATGATGTAACATGTGACGCAAAAAAATGTCAAAAAATTTCACGTTTACTTGCACAGTACAACCTTAACAGTTTAATTTTGTTTTCTTACATTGCTTTAAAACGTACACAATTTCCATACAATTAATTTTCAATCACCAAAGTTTTTCCCATGTGAGAGGAAACACCCTAATCTAACATACACTCTCACATTTATATATAACACCGTAATCATTACTACACGTTACGAAAATGAGGGTTGCGCTCTTGAGCACATATATATTTGTCGATTTATAAAGTTTCACAAACATGGTACGTTGAAGGAAAAAAACAAATAGTCTAGCTGCATTGTAACCCCGTGAAGGGGTTAGATTGAAAACAGCTCAAAACATGATATTTGCTGAATTATCGGGTAACACTAATGTGAATCATGTCAAAACTAATGTATCTACTTGTCGAAATGATGAGTTGCACACTAAATTTGTAAACACGTCAAGTAGCACTGATATGTGTTAACTTGTCAAGTAACACTGACATGTGTTAACTTGTTAAGTAACATTGAAAAGGCACCTGAACAAAAAAGTATCAATGTGTCGATATGCCGTGTGACATATACTAAGACGGTAAAACTACAACTCACTTTTCCCTTCAGAGCCTCCGTTAATTTCCGTCTACATTTCCGTGCTGCATGATTTTTATTCTTTGGAAATGTTAATAAACATAATTCAAAATGAATCTTTAAAGTATATACAACTTGACAAGGAAAACGAATTCGCATATACCTTTCCGTCCACCGTGACGTCGATGAAGCGTGTAGCAAAATACGGCGAGGCTAAGAGTTAATATCCCTGAGATAGTCAAAGCACACGTTAAAATCACTTTCATTGAAGAGCTGGTCGGCTTTGTGTTGTCTTCATTGCAGCTCTCTGATTAAAAATATATCAAACATTGATTGTTAGGATCAATTTTTTGGACGATTACATTGGACGAATCCCTTGAAAATAAGTGACTACTATTTTATTTACACCCCCAAACTTGATATAGTCAACAAGTGTATCTGATTAGAAAAACGTTTGGTATTCCATTTCTCAGTTATGTATTAAACACATGCGACTAACTAACCTACAGTGTTCTCTCTTTAAGTATCAAAGCAGTTAAACGTGTACTCACGAATGTACCTACCTTGTCCATCGAACCTCTTATTATGAATCTTTTAAGGATGAAGAGGGGTCGAGAATAATGACCTTATTCCAAATAATGTTAAATGAGTACGCTTTGAAGCTGCATGTCATCACTCAGATTGTTCTGACAAAATGCGCCATGGTTTAAAGAAATGTCAGTTGTTTTGTGTACATGTATCTTTGACATTAACATAAGTCCCACAAAGTTTCGTGTATACACAAAATAACATTAAACGGACCAACGACAGCATAAACCAATACGTCATGCTAAATAAGCAATACATTGCGTATTAAAGCGTTTCAACGTATAATATATGTCTACTTACACTGTCAACTGTGTATCCATCCTACCAGGTATTGGAAGATCGTCTAGTTTTATTATGAAAAATATGTGTTGTGTGTACGAGTGGGTCAAGGTAATCAAATCTCGTCTTTTACTACATATAATTGGATATAAACTCTTAGTAGTTGAATTCAAGTAAGAAATAGTGGTCATTTGCGTTTTGAATAAAGCTTTCAAATTTGCGTAGTTTCTTTTTAGGCTAAATTCTGGGACGTAATAAGGGCAGGTAGGTCAACTTAGTATATAAAATATAGATAAACCCTTCCATAAGTTCCCAGCCATCCTCAATTCTTAGGGTTGAGGTTTTAGAATGATTTAGATAGTTATGTGGCTCCGAATTATATATATATATATATATATATATATATATATATATATATATATATATATATATATATATATAAATGAAAATGAGTTGGAAAATCAAGAACAGTGAAAAAACTTTCAGCCTCCTCCGGGATTCGAACCACGGGCCTTCCGCTCTGTACGCGGACACCCTAACCACTAGGCTATGGACGCTGATTGATATATATATATATATATATATATATATATATATATATATATATATATATATATATATATATATATATATATATATATATATATATATATATATATATAAATATATATATATATATATATAAATATATATATATATATTTATTTGTATATATATATTAAAATGTATATATATATATATTTATTTGTATATATATATATATTAAAATGTATATATATATATAGATATATATTTATATATTTATTTTATTGATATATATATATATATATATAGATATATATACAGATATATATATATATTCAGTTTAATACATTTTCTAAAATGCTGGCATTTCTTTTGCATAGCGTGTTCTGCTAAACACTTGGTTGTATTTCGAACCATTGACTATTAGACACGTAGTGTTTCCCTTATAATCTGTCACGAACGTTATTTTCCTTAAACTGTTATCGAGATGTTTGTTTGTAGTTTTGTATTTACAAACGCAATCACAATTATATTAAAAGATCAATTGGATAGACGCATTTACTGACACTTAATTTGGACTAACCAGAGGTTAATCTGATGTTACTGTCTTTACGGTGCAAAACGTTTATATCATCTTGTGCCAGACATCTTATATCCGCAAAACCGCCACATGCGTCGAAGGTGTATTCAACAGATGTAGATGTATTCCAAGTGCCCAGCTTTTCATTTTTCTGTGGAATAGATTCGCCTGTAGTAAACTGAAGATGCTCACTACGTCTAATCTCCAATCGAAGCAGTACTTTTGGTCGAGATTCAGTAACTGTACATTGTAACTGGCCCGTCTGGCTTATTTGTAGGGTACAGTTCGAACATGAAGCACACTTAGCTATCAGTGGACATCCCTGTTGTGGACTGACTGGAAAAAAATAGGAATACTATATTGGCTGTATATTAAGTAAACGAATGGGTTCGTTCCAAATTCTATGTTATGATTAACTATTGCTCTCTGGGCTGTTTGAACGACGATCTGGATGATGGTGTTCTTTCCTCTTAGGTGAACACCCGAGGCATCGATATGACAAGTATACAATAGTTTCATATCACAGAAAATAACTTACGATAAGATTGTTGAAGTGAGGATTACTTGCAATACATTATGCATCGTCTTTTGGCTTAAGCACTTACAGATAAGAAAAAAAAGAGACACACTGACAAAAAGTATTTTCAACTTTTAACCAAGACAGACAAAATAAAGAAAGGCTTCATATTTAAGTACTTGGCAAGGCTATACATAGAGTTAGTTGTATCTACAAGTGATGACTGTAAATGTGACAAGAGAAAGAATATGAAGTACCTTTTACGCTAACAGTAATGTTTTCTACTTCGTAATTTCCTGTTGCAAAGAATGCTACCACGGTATATACAGCCTCATCCTCAATTTGGGCGTTCGAAATGATTACATGGCCGTTTGATGTGATGTCAAATCTATTGCTGTCATACAATGTGCCTGATTTTAGGTTGTTCTCTAAAGCAAGGATAGGACTTGTACTGGATGGCGGTCCAATGTACCAAAACACATCTGTTGGAGGTTCAGATGTATTACATCCAATCGTTGCATTGTGTCCCTTCTCGATGACAATATTTTTCTGACAGCTGATCTGCAGACCTATGTAATATTAAAGATTATTAATTTTATGGAGCCAGTTTGCATCCATATATCTTTTTGATTGTATTATAGTTAATATTGCTTAGTTATTATAAATAACTACATTTCCTTTTAAATATTTAGTGGTTGTCAAAAGGAAAACGAAATTGATCTAGTTTCACAATTTATGGACATATCTGTTAACGTAAGTTAGCACTATGTAGATATATGTTTCTTCAACAGTTTTTGCACGTTTAGGGCAATCATGATCGACGATGACTCCACAAAGGCATAGGTAAACATAAGAAAATCTTACCAGACAAAGTTTGGAAGCGACAGCACTTCGCAGTCTTGTGAAGATTCGCCATTTAACGATTTTTAACTTTGCAAATACAGTTGTGTTGGTGTTTACATTATGGTTTTATTTGTTAACTTAAATGAAACTTAAATTGAATATAATTTGCCTGGTAAGAACCAATATACTGGAAACTGTTGCTATTTTTCACTTCATCCTGATCTCCTTTTTCCATGATTAAGCAATAGGCAGTCAGGGGTCTTCCTATTTTGTCCACAGCTTTTCGCAGCTCGATGACTTGCTTTACGTTTCTCTGTTTGTGTTAAACGTAGTACCTGTAAACCAAATCCCATCTAAGTTTTGGTTCATATTAATTACGATGATATTTTACTGATGAATCAGCCAGAGAGCAGCAGCCTTGGCCCATTCTTATAACCATGTTACGGGGTTAAGCTTTTACAATCATACTTACTTGTGACAGCACTAGGGACAAAAAGAAGGAAAAACCAAGCTGAGAGTATGATAGGAGCCACCATTGTGCATGTGTGCTATAAGAAATATGAGAAAACAAAACCAGTATGAGATTACTTAGATGACACTTATATATCAATAGTTCGCTTACTACTAAGCAAAGAGGATCGAGGCACTGTGCACTGAGGAAGGCGTGGATTGAATATAAATCATATGTTATGCATTATTATTAACTTAGAGTACAACTATTTCTGTAAATGTATTTAATAAAAGGAAGCTATATGAACAGCGTAGAGCAATTATATTTATGAACACGTCTGAGCTACATTGCCAACATGAATTGTTCAACCGATAAGTTAATTAAACTGAATAAAGCGTACGTATGATGCAGTGGGACTACTTCAACAATTTGTATCAATGTGTTAGTTCTAGTTGTGATCGTCTGTCAAAGATTCCAAAGTACCGTTTTGAGACGTATATACGATCATTATCATTGCATTGCAGTTTATGAACATTAAAGTCTTTGTAGTTGCCGTACTTCCCGACACGAGTTGCTGAACGTTTCTTCTAGGTTGCCGTATAAGTATGATGCTTTCACCTCGACCCACAACAGAGAAAAAAACAATCAACCTTCTTGTGCAACTTTTATGCAGGCTCAACAAGTATTTTAAAGCGAATGTTGAAGTTGGTGATCGATTAAACTCAAATAGGGACTACAGTTAAACATACTTATTTTTTGGGATGTTCATTTCCCGAAAGGTGTTCATTTTTAGTACGTACGTATTACTTTTTTTGTTTTTTGATGTTGTCTTACATAATCATTGATATACTTTAAGGTTTTACCTTCTTTTTCGATGTTATCTCATTTCTATGTGTACAGGGAAGTAATCAAGGTTTGTGTATGTTATGTGTTGATTTAAATCTTCAAGGTATACAATTAAAAGGACGATCTTGCTAAAACAGATTAATGAGTGCTATGTTTATAACATTTCCAATATCATTTCTCTGGCACCCTTTGCAACATTGAAGCTTTTCAAATAAGTCAATATAAGCAGTTTTGCAGTATTTAAGCACCTTTATTTCACGTTCATATATTATCTAAACATATGTTTTACAAAATACTTCAAGGAATTTAAGCAACCGATCATCAAATGATAATTGAATTGTTCGCCAACATGTATTAAATCAAATGAACAGATTGAGCAATCGAGCAAAGTCCATGACTGTTATAAATACTGAATTGCAGGAAGTAGCAGATGTAGTAAGTTGAGTCTCGTCTATCCGACACGCTCAGTGATTAACCTCCGCCACGTATCACTATCTTGCGCAAGGTTTATTGCTTCCTCGAAATTGTTAATGTTAACGTGCTTAAATTGCGACTTTATTTTTCCAAGTAAGGTAGTTACTGGCCTTCCTACTAGTTTAGCAGTATGTCTCAATTGCAGAAATGGGGAGGGGGGGGGGGGGGAGGTATATAGATTCTGCGGCTTCTTTCATGTTGTCAGCAAAGGTTCGTGCTACGCCCCTATACATGTCATCATAAATTGAACTTGTTTATTACTTTAGGCGAAGAACAACGAAATGTATGACAAATGTATCACAAAACGAAATGTATCACAAAACGAGATACGAGGCTGTGACTTTTGCATTACACACACAGCGTTCTACAAACTGAGCTACACAGCGCTTTGTTCATGAAGATCCCTAAATACATGTATGACCTCTCAGAAACCACTGTATACCATGTATACTTTGTAACCGGTGATCATCTCCCAGTTTATTTTGATACAATTTAGAAAGCGGCAGGGAAATAAATATCAAGATACGCTTTGCATTTTATGCATTTCAAAAGAAGATCAAAGTTTTACTATCATAGACTTGCGAACATTCTACTCAGTGAATTGATCACAAATTGATATATCTAGGAAAGGATATTTTATGTAGTTTGACAACATATGGTACTATTAAACGTTTAATATATAATGATGTTGCAACACGAAAATCACCAGACCGTAAGTGTTTTTTAATAATCGGTGTGCACCATGTAATGTGTTAATACACGTTTAACGTAGCTCTGTTACCTAAGGTTGTATAGAATTATTGGACTTTGATATATAGTTCACTGTAAAAATAGTACAAATATCACTGTTCTTAGACAGGACACAACAATGGATATTTTAACTTTTATTCAGATAAGGTTGTAGCTGCAGCGATAAGGTAAAGTATTGGTGTAGATAAAGAACAAGCTCGACACGGCATTGGGTTCCAATTTGAAATGTAAGGTATAATGTCCAATAAATTGTTTCTGCGATACCTTCATTTCATTGAATGTTCAGTCAAAATGAAACATGGCAGACATGATTGTAATTTTCATAAGGCAGTAACATTTCAGAGCTGAATTTAGAGTCAAATCTTTCTACGTGGAAATCACTCCAAAAAGAACATCTCTGTTACGTCATTGCAGATCAGTATTCTAGATGGAATGCTTGGTAATGTTAGAACTATAACAAAGTTAAGATTCAGGACTTGTGTTCAGTTTGATCAGCCTGTACTGAAGCAATGTGCTGTCTTTTCAACAACAAAAAATGCAATCATTTGCTTACTTCGGTACATGATCACCACAAAATTAATGTAGGCATGACATTCGAAAGATTATTTAACCTAAAAACGATTATATTTATTATTAGATAGTCCTTGCACTAAGATTACAATGTTCAAATTGTGACACGACACAGCCGCAGGCTATGAACGTTTACAATAATGTACACACCTTTGTTCCATTTCGAGTAAACATGTAGATACGTCAACTGCGCCAACTGTACATAAGCTATGAAACGTTTCATATCATATTTCGTAACCCTGGATCAACGACGTAGTAGTTTATTTACAAAACAGAGGCTATGTTATTTGTATAGACCTGGCTGTGTGAACTGTGAACAGTTGTGAACTGTGCAGAAGATGCGTTGTTTCCCCGCCATACGTATACCGTATGACTACCCACGCTGATTTGGAACCTAAGGCAAAAGGTAAATAATCTTAAACTTGAGCCACAAACCAGAAGAAATAATAAGAAAAACTTGGCATCTGGCAAAGTAAAGTGTTAACCACTAGGTTTAGTTAACACATTATACTATGAAAAGCAAAGAAAATGCGGAAAAAAATACTTTTCTCTCTCAGATTGTCAACAAAATGGTGGCGATGTTGCCAATGTTGCATCAGACTGCCTAATAGACCCCGATGATACGTGCTGATTTATTTATATGAAGGATTTGTCCTCTTCCCTTTGAAAGGTAGACAACGACATATTTATCATCAAACCATCAAGTAAAATTGTCTAAATCATATCATTGGAAGGTAATATTTTGGCCAGTTACAAATTAAATATAACTAAGTTCCCTTGATGACTTATACGATCAAAGTTAGTGCTACCGAAAATAGTGCTACCTTTCCATTCACAAGATATTGAGACCACATGTTTATAAATGAACGTTGACGGGGATTTGCTGTCACGTGCACTTATTAAAAATAAAGAAATGTTATATATAACCTAAAACGACTGATGTCTTAATTAAAAACAAAGATGTCGGAGCAGCAGTAGTATCTTCACGAGTTACTAAGACCGTTCAGAATATCGAATCAATAAATTACAATGAAGCAGATCATAACGTAGACTTTGTTATACTTACATATGGACTCATCAAGTTGTCAACAACTGAGTTGGTATTCTTGTTTACGTTGGTTGATTTTGTATTGATTAAACCAAATATAAACTGGATTCGATGAACTGTAACTCCCGGTTATTATAGAAAGCTATGTACTAACGTTGAGTCATAGGGGGCCACGCTCGATCGTGATATATAGCATGGGATAATTCCAGACACGTTATGGGGAATTCCAACTCAATAGAACTACACGTATATCAGTTTTTGTACCTATACACGGATACTCTAGCATTTCAACGGTGTAAAATGAATGAATACAGCGGTTCTACATTTACAGTACGTTAACCTATACAACACTCGTCAAAATCATAACAGATATGCATGTACAATATACTGGAACTATAGCTCTTATGTTAGAAACGAAGAAAAGTGACAATACGCACATGAAGGAGACGATCGGTTAATCAGTTGGAAAGCTGACCCAGGGGTCACCGGAATATATTAAGCTTTGTTGACGTCACAAATTTTGGATTTGAAGAGCAATAAATTCGAACAGAATAACTTACAAGAAAGCCGCTAAATTACTGGTGAAGTTTAGGCCACGGCTGCTAAAGCCGTAGATACCGGTCATGAAATCGACATTGGAGAAAACATCAAAGGTTCACAAATAATTAGATAATCTCAACACATAGAAACATCTTTCAAATATCACAGTCTGCTTAAAAACGACAGTTCATTTCACATGGCTTCGACGTTCGCGGGAGATGTTGGACAGCCATCTTTGAAATAAGTTAGCATCATATATACAGCTCTACATTTAACACTGCGTATGCGCTGGAATCCAACAATGCAGCAGCCAGTGTTCATACTTCGATCGGTTCAAGCAAATATACAAGGTTTATATTGGCCTACGCTTAGATAACCCCATACCACATATGAAAGCATCCGTCAAATTTCAATTTGCAAAGAAAACGGCTCATCACAATTCAGTCCACACGGCAACAAAGTTTGCAAGTGATGTTAGACAACCTTCATTCATATTCTAGCAAAGATAGCATCATATCCAGTTCTACATTCAACACAACGTTTCCACTGTTGGTAGTGATACGCGGAAGCACTACGATCAGGGACGTCGCTAGAGGGGGGGGGGGGGTGCCACAGTCGGAATTTCCGACTGTCGCACTCTTTATTCGCACTATATTCCTGTGATTGTGAATGACCTAAAATTTACCTTTAATCAGTCATATTTCTACGTTTTCCTTGCCACTTTGCGAAATTGTATCTCGCGATCCTTATACTCCACCATACAACACTTCGTATGATTTTAAATATTCTAAACTAAATGTTTAATAGAACTAATATTCAAGGTACGCTAGCTTCAATTCGGTGTATTCATATACTAATTTTGCTATTGGGTGGGTTGACAGTGTTCCCTTGCTTCAAGTAAGTTCAAGATATATATTGTATCTCTGTTACACAATTAAAACACGCGATGCTAATCTACGGAAGCTTAAAAGTGCAATCAACATAAGAAAAACTTTGACCCATAAGTTGACATTTTTCAGTAAATTGTTTAGATAACAAGATAAAATTTATCAAAACTCAGAAAAAAAATGTTGGGTTGCTCAGTTCTTTTAAGTGAGCAATTGAACAAGGTTCTGCAAAATGTTTAATTGACAATTTATCATATTTCGTCAATGGACATTTTACTGCAATATGTTTAATTGACAACTTATCATATCTCTACAATTGGACATTTTTCTGCAAAATATTCAACTGTTCACTTCATTCCATCTGAGCAAACGAAAAATTTTCTGCAAAATGTTGAATTGACAACTTATCGTTGAACAATAGCCCCGCCCCCACCCCAAACAAAAAAAGGAAATAATATTAAGCGCCCTTGGAATAAGAACTGTGATTTTTGGTTATTCATATGTCGTTGTTTTTTTTTTTTTTTTTTGGGGGGGGGGGTTGTACAAGGCAGCAGTCGGAATTTTCTGGCTTCAAACCCCATCCAGTTGGAATTTCATCCCCACAAGCAACAGGCCTTAGCTGCGTCCCTGACTACGATGGTGTATGTTGGGGGCGGGGTTGGATAGGGAGGAGGCTGGGGGTCTCAAACAAGTGATGTGCTGGGTAGACTGCATCACAACTATTATGAAAACTTGAGCATGCAATTCAAGGAGTGGGGGTGTGGTTACCATTACGAAATAATTTCCTTGCATATGCTTAGCCTTATCCTAGTAACATTGCACTCCACATTCCTTGGCATCCAATGAGAGGTGGAGTCAAAGTATTGTGATAGTAACAACCCCCCCCCCCCCCCCCGCACACGCACACGAACACACGGTAGGTATCTGCTTGTTGTGGAACTTGCATGGAGATGGATAAGTATGTGCTACTGCAAATCTCTTCAAACTTTCTTGCGACAGACAGTGTGCACTTCAAGGTATAGAGGAGCCGAAGTAGCTTGTCTTTTGAAGTAGCAACTGTTGGTGTGGAGTTACAGGAGATCTTTGTTGAAAACATCTATATTGACTAATCTCTGCAACCTTCTAAACATTGTCTTGAAGCTGCTAAACGAGGTAATAGGGTTTTGGATATGAATAAGAGGAACTTCAGTGTTTTGAAAGAAGACATACCAGCAAGCCTTTATAAGCAGTTGGTTAAGCCTCATCTGGAGTATTTCCTCCAGGCTTGGAACCCATGGTTTGCTAAGGAAAAGTAAGAACTCGAAAAGTTCCAGAGGAGGGCTACTTATTACAAGCGGTTAAAATCGTTGAATCTCACCACACTGGAGCTTAGGAGGTTACGTGGTGACTTAATTCAGGTGTTCGTGATTGGGTATGGTTTTTAAAATTTATCCTTCACTTTTTCATGTTTGCTAATAGAAGTTGTACCAGAGGGCATTGTCTTAAACCCCAAAAGTCAGAAAGTAGGATTAACATTCAGCATAGCTTTTATTCTAATAGGGTTGCGATTAAGTGGAACGGTTTGCCTTAGAAATTTGTACTTGTAAGTAGTGTGAATGGGTTCAAGAATGCTTTGGACAAATACTTTAAACATTGTAATCAGGTCTGAATGTTTGTGTCTTCAGTTTTTTTTTCTCTCGCCTCCTGATCCTTTTTTCCTACCAAACTAAACTAAACTATGTCTGTCTTCAAGGAGCTCTTAATATTAATACTTCCTATGGATATTTGGTATGAGGTACAATATGCAATATTTGACACATGTGACAAACACTGACAAACGAAGAATCACTGGAACCAATGGATCAGAATTTCTTTTAGGACGGAGGCACATATTGTAGTGTGGAATTTCACTGTAATTAACTGCAGTGAAATAACAGCCATCAAAAGTTAATAGAAAATTATGATGGCAAAGACCATGACCAAGCAGAAATAGCATCCATAATGTTTACTTTTTCAAATTGCAAAAGCTCAAATAAAGATAACAATGATCTTAAAATTGAGGAAAGGAGCTCCATCAATAATGTACCTAATGTGAAGAAAACACAAAATTTGTAGCGAAAAAAATCTTCAATGAAATAATTTCATTTCTATGGTATGAATGTCTGTCTTGACAAGAAAAAAGGGAAAGTGTAACATATGCAAAATGGTAAGGATTAGGTGATTAATTTGACTTGAGCTTTGACTTTATTGGATTTGAGCTATCACAAACAACAACGTGGAATTGTATCAATATGAGTCAAAGTGAATTGCCACTTGATGTATGACAATAAAGATATTTTTGGTTGGGTTTTTATTTTACATTTCGCATGTTTGTTGATGGGTTCGTTGGATAATAGCAGACAATAAATACAGTCCCACGACAAATGACTTTACATTGCTTTTAAAAGCAACAGGTAGGGATTAACTTCAACAAGCCTATATTAAATAACACATTATAGCGGAACTTCTAACAACATGTTCTCTCTGAAAATGACGAAACGTTAAGCAGTACAAAGTGGAGAACTTCATTGCAAAGTGGCTTAGGGACATGCACAATCAAAACAAAAACATTAAACTGCAATATGAATTCACACAGAAAACAAAATCCTTCTATTATGAGTATCGAACACTGTACGAAATTTCAGTGCAGCTTATCATTGGCCTATAATGTTGGAAAAAACAACGATAGTCACGGTACAAATGCTTTTCGTAAACTATATTTTCACCTACGAAAATGGGGACCCTGCTCTTGCCACAAAGAAAAGAACCAATGCGTATTTGGCACTGACTCGATCTATCTGTAGCCTACAGAAACTTGATCCAGAATTAGCAGGTGATCCTATGTATCTAGGTACACCAGATGAAATCAACAGGGGTAAACCTACTTAGTACTAAATATAGCCTACAGACCAAGACATTACCTTGGTTAACATCCTCAATTAATTTTCAACTACTCATATATATTCTGGGGCTCTGGTAAGTGGGGTTAGTATCAGTGCTGCCACTCACTAGTTGCAGAAGTCAGTAGTAAACTCATATCAGCATAGGCTTAGTATTTGTAGTTGTACTAGCACTACCCTACTTTGAAAAACTTCAGTCCTCCAAAATTCAATGAAACAACATTGTATTCAATTGTATACAATTTTCTACATCTTGAAAGCTAACATCATAAACACAATGGTCCCGTAATTCTTCATACGCTACACAGCGGAATACTTATATTTATAACCATAGGCTATACGCTATGGCAATGTGCATGCAGAAGCACATATGTGCTTAACTACCAATGGATACGTTGATGACGGTCACCAATAACACCCTTAAAAATGTCACTTTAATTCGACCAAGAATGATAAAAACAACTTCGGATTTGACCCCAAGTCATTGTTTAATTTATATGATACCATCTGTCGAACGATGGAGGTAGTACTTTCTTGGAAACGTAAAATGTGCAATTCAAAATATTAAAGTTTTGTATTCACGTCTCGTTTGTATTTTTCAGCCCAAGGTAAACAAATTTGGCGGAGTGTATAGCCTAGTGGTTAACGCCGGCGTCTCCCAGTCATGAGATCCTCGGTTCGATTCCCCGCCGACAGCAATGTGTGTCGTCTGGCAAGGGTGTTTTTCAATAACAACTTCCTGACATGGACGTTAAATGGATGTGTGCCGAGAGATTGGCTTCGGTCAGCTTGCGAGTCTACAAGCCTCCATGGCTTCTTTCGCGAGTTCCTGCTTGCGGTAAGGTCACATATACATACATACATACATACAATTTCAGAATTTCATCCACATCGCAAGTCCGAAATTGGCGCAAAAATATATTTCATGAATATTAAACGCCTTTCCTTTTTTTACAAGCAATTTGATTGCTGCCTTATAAATATGTATTAAGACGGATTTTCATGCACGCACCCTTTGAAAACAACAAACATGTTTTAGTTTAGCTGAGGAGTGATACTAATAAGTTGTACACAGTGGAATGTTCCATTCCTTAACTATTAGAAGTGCTGTTGATATAAGTGACAAATATAAATAACAGTGACAAATTACACTGTCAGCTGAATTGCGGAGTGATGTTTCGTTGCCGTCAGTTGACTTGTCTATGCTATATAGTGATCCCCAAATCCATAATGGGAATAGTTTAAAAGCGCCATTGCAATATTTAAATGCAACGGTAGCAATGTCAAAACAAACATTTTCATGACGATGCGAGTTGTTTGGGTTTATTGAGAGTTTTCTGAACATTGCAATGTATTTAAACGATCAACAACAAACAATCATGAACCCATCTGCTCAGTCACTAGAATTCTTGAGGCTTTTGATTTAACAATCACAAAATACTGACATGCTGCTTGCAGAACCTTCATCGAGTTTTTGGTCATGAGAACCAATTCAAAACCTAAGCAGCATTAAGTTGTATAGGTCTAGGAGAGGAGTGTGAGAGGCTTATTAGGCAAAGGTATACCTTGGCAGCAATGGCCTCGTCTAAATTATACAGAGATAAAGATTCACGGTAATATTGAAACGATACAACAGACGTGTGGACAGCAGAATAGGTAATTATTACGTCATATATAAAAAAGTAAGCAGTGATATATACTTGCATACAACGAACCAAATAAAACTCACAAAAGATGTAACTATACAGACAAACTATAATAAAATAAAAACGTGCAAAATGTAAACTTATTTTTTATATTCCCTATGGTCTAACCATATGACTTGAAGTAAGAGGAATGAAGTCATGCGACAGATACTGAAGCCACCCATCCATCTGTTGGCGCTTTGCTTGTACGGCAAGAAAGTAACAGTGCGTAATACAAACACTACGTCTTTGACATAACTAACGCGGTAACGTTGACATAAATCCCTAGAAATAGTAATATCGTGTGCTGCATTTGGGTGCCGAATTCGTCACAATGTGGCAGTGGACTGCAGTTTCACAGTTCATTCTTAGGAAGCGATAGTATAAGCAATTACATAGGAAATGCAATTATTTTACTAGTGTCGTCTGCTCAGCTGTTGTATTGTTATTCACTTGACCCCGAATATTGTAAGCTTATGCCCCTAGACCAGCTCCGGCTGTCCTTTCGAATGCGATATGACTAAAGCCTAATGGCCATAATAACAAGGGATGGCTGTTATGTCCTGGGCTTATCACTAACAATTCAATTCTAGAAAAATATGCTTAATTTACATAGGCCTATTTACGTAGCCTTGCCCTTGGTATAAACTATGTTAGCCTAGTTATTAAACTTAAGCCTAGCATATTTCAGTCTGTTAACATATCCAGAATTGTACAAAAATCCAAATACATCTTCCATTTGCAACATTTCCCAACACTGTAACTTTGGCAAAAGGGCATAAGTAGTATAGTCCTAGCCAGTAATCTGGTTTTGAGGTAGGTTAAAGCCTTCTCAACCTAGCTAGGTATGTCCTGGACAATAAATTGAAAGTTGACTCAACTATGATGTTAAGGCCTAATGATATTCACTTACCATCGTTGGACAAAGCTTGTATGCAAAACAACACATTCAAGCCACTACTCGTGCTAACATATCATCCATTGACGACTGTAAATAATATAGACATACATCAAACACTCTCACTTAATAAGGTGGGATCTGTTCTCCTGCTTAAACTACTACCCATTTTGCAACATCAATATTAAACAGAGAACTGCATGCTGAGACTTATATGAAAGTATTACACAACGAAGGTGTGTGCGGGAAGTTTGGAGGGGGTTGCTTTTTCACAGCATTTTTAGCATGGACAACAATAACACATCTGAGATACCGAAAGTGACACTTTACCGACAATAAAAGTTGCATAAAGCACTCCACTTGCTCGAGTCATAAAAAGAAAGTTTTCAAAGTTATTCTTAGATCAGGTGTATAGTGCTTACCACTCTGGTCGTTATAACAGGTCTCTGTTGTGAAAAGTATACCTACTATTTCGAAAACAATGGGTCAAATTTAATTTAATTTCAAAATCGAATTTACAATTTATGTATAAAGACGTACAAATGATTTGGGTTTTCGCCCAACAACGCAGAGCGCCCTCACATTGTCAAGACTTCACTGCTTAAACACACGGCGATACACTGTGTCAGTGTTCTTCCTAGGTCAATCTCTATAGGTCTAACACACTTGACACACACTCAGTTATTCACATCACGACACGAAAGTTACATATATCACTAGGTGATGGCATCGTGCACACTTTACATATCTATTTAGGAAATGAAAAAGGATGATTTCTCATATTGATATTTCCTAATCGTCAAAGACGTAATAAGCAGAGTAAATAGCATTATTTTTACATTTGATACAACTGAAAATGACTAATGATGTATAATAACTCAACATTTGATCATTTTCTATAGTCAGTAAATTTTCTGTAATCATATCAGTTTATTGATACTGATCATACAACTTGGTAGATTAAACATGTTTACGCTAAAATAACTCTTAACCAAATTAACTAATGGCCAATTTATAACATATATTTCTATATATAAAGTGATTATATGTTCATCAGAATGATAAAGTACTAAATAAACAAACTTAATGTACAATTTCAAGATTTCACTTAATGAATATATGCCCTCTAGGATTTGGCTCAGTCTTACAATTGATAAATGTGTTTAATCATCGACAATTCATAACCACTAACATAGAATATATTGAATAATTAATATAATGATCCTCTTTAAACTCAAATCTGTCATAGCTTACACTTAAAAAAGTCCTTTCCTTTGGTACAATCATTGGCAGTAAATATTGGATGCATTGGAAGATGGTACTCTATGATTTTATCTAAAGTGCTATTGCTACAAAGCTGAACGTTGCGTCTACTTCAGTTGATATAAAATTGGTGAAAGATTCAACAAACATTTGCGGATGCAAACATTTTAGTTAACATTACTTCAGTGATACAAGAGGTTACTGCTTAACAAATGTGTCACTGTTTGACACTGGATCTAAATTGTGATTTATTTGAGGTTTTCTCCATTTTCGTTTCACTTTGCGTTTGCCTCTTAACCCTTTCAAACAAATAGACTGTCTGTCGCTCTTTCTTATGTTGTTTCTCTTGTTAGTTCTATACTTGGCTTGTCGCTGTTGTAATTTTCGTCCAATCTCCATCTTCGGATAATCGTTCGAAAGTATCACTTTCATTTTTTCGTAACACTGCCAGGTAAAATACATTTTATTAAACACATTATTTCATACATGAAACTGTATTCGATCTTCCTAAAAACAATTTCGTCTTTTAAATTTTAAAACCTATTAATGTTCATATTGTTTCTTTAATACACGCACATCAATATTCACTTTGTTTTCCAAAGATTATACAAGGATTAAAATGTTAAAGAAAGCAGGAACAGTTTACTGGTGTAGTCCACAAATGACATGGTGCATTAAAAAACTATTTGTATTTTAATAACGGAGGATAACATGTTGATAAGATACGTTCACAAAATTTGAATTTTTCTTAAGTTGCTTCAAATGTATAAACTTGACCTTACCTTCGAAATAACCAATATCCTGCAGTTCGTCTTCAGAAAGTCTTTCTGGAACTTTGCTGTTATGAAACCTTTTAGAAGGAAAAGTAAATAGTTTTATTCATTTTTACAGGTCGACTTTATAACTTATGTATCGCCCATTGTACTCCATAAAAAATATGAAGTTTTCGATGACGTCATTTTTAGTTTTGATTAAGTCTTGAGGAATATGAAACAAGAATTAGTGGAGCAATCACTTTAGAAAGGTATTTGTTATATATATTTTAGCACTAAGCCAAATGACAATATTGAGGGCTTGATTCTCACATTGTTAAATTTTGTACTACACAATGTTAAACTGTTAATTTCAATAACAGCAGACAGCTGTAAAGTAATGAACACACATTCATAAGTTACATTATTGACGAGTACAACAAGAACGGGCAGCAACATATATCAATATAGTTGATTATGATTGTTTTAGAATAAACAAAATGAACACCTTCTATAAATGTATCATAGGTACTAACGCTACATAAAACTGTTGAGAAAGCGAAGTGTTCAAAAGACATGTCGAGAAAGCAGATAGGATTAAAAACTACTTACTCTATTTTTATCTTCATCTGTTGAAAAGTTCTTATGACAGCTTTGAATTGTTCTTTTTCTGCTAACTTGACACCGTGAAAGACAAGCCGTTGGTAGATGGCTGGAAAATTGCTCAATTGCACAATTGGGAAGTCTCCATGTATCTCCAAAGAATAAATCGTTTTCTGTTGGCATACAATAAAAATTAACAACGAATATGTTTTTGATTCGGCATTTAGTTGTTATATTTAAAAACAGTGTTTCCGACGTTTGAGTTGACTGTGATATGTTTAAAGGCACAACAATAAGAGTTTGTGAAGTTCAAATCAAATGCACATGCAGCAGATCTGACGTGGCAGGGATACTCGGCTTGTGCTGAGTTAGAAAACTTGTACTGTGTACTTGGGGTAGTTATGATCAAAAGCTCTAATTTGATCATCAAACCATGAATCTAACAGAAATGTGACAACCGTGTGTGCCTTTGGAGTTGACCACGTATACCTTTCAATCTGAGACGTAAAATGTTATGAAACTGCTTATCTTTAAAACCGTAAAGCTTGTTCTTGTGAATATGACAAAGTTGCATGATGGTTAGTTACGATCGATCCTAGCAGGGCAACCAGAATCTTTCCTTGCTGAGGAGAACGTAACTAGGCTGATAAGGGCAAGTAAACGCCACGTATTACCAAAGGGAAGTGTGTTTGAGATAGATATAGAACCATTTGACTGAAGGCTTAAGCATATCGATCACACAATTTAAGAACTGGATAATTCTATTCAGTGGCGTAGGAAGGTACTTTTGTGTGGGGGGGGGCTGAAGACTGATGGCCGACCTGGGGGAGGGGTCTAAGGGGAGGGGGAGGGGGTGTCCCCCTCCCCTTTGGAATTTTTTACATTTCCAGGTGGCCTTAGATGCAATTTGGTGCTCCAAATGAGATTTTTTTCTCATTTGGAAATAAAAAAGGGGTTTTCTGACTTGCGAAGCGGGGGGGGGGGCGGAATGATACTTCCGCCCCTCCACATTTTTCACTGGGGGGCTGCCCCCCCCCGCAACCCCCCCCCCCGGTTCCTACGCCCTTGATTCTATTCATTTAAACTTCTGATATACAAGTTGTGAATTTCACTAGTTATTATTTTTTTACTTCTCTGGTATGACTGTTTCCTTCATACTACGAAAGTAAAAACAGCTGTTTACTTTTCAAGGAAACGCAACAGTGTACTATTAACACTTTCTAATACATAAAAGATTCCAGAAACGTCTCTTACATTCAATATTTTGACAAATTATGCACAGCTCTGCTTCAATTATAAACGAACTATCAATCCAGTTATGGCGTTTCATTTTATTTTTAAGATCCTTTTTTTGTTGTGAAGATATAACACCGTGTCACAGTGTATTATATAACTCATCTCTCATATAAAATAGTGTAGTTCACAAATGTTTGAAATTTAAATCTGCAAAGCCAAGCGGAGTCAACAATGTAAAAAAATAAAAATAACGGAAGTTTGAATAATTCAGCGAATTTAGAAGTAGCAGCAAAATTACAAAATCTTCCGCCTACCTGTTTGGGAAATGTATGTTTAACGTACCCTTATCCTACCACGTTACAAAAATCTGGTGATAGCGTTATTTCGATGATAATATTTTTGTTGTGAAATAACAAGATGTGTGAAATTGGTTCTCTACAAACATATCTTTTTTACCTCAAATATCTAAGAAATGACTGTAAATATACTGAAGCATTTAAAGTACTTGCAAATGAACCTTTCAGTTTTAAGAGATTAATTCTTTTTTCATTTCAGCACTCTTTCCTGTACAAGGAGGTCCGTAACTTTAAATAGAACCATCACCTGCCCCCTCCCCGCCTTTTGCAAAATATAAAGCTTGTACGAACCAACAAAATCGATGCTTGTTTTACAAACTTTATGAATAAAGTATTTAGTTACATCGATTCTGTAACACTCAAATAGTTGCAATGTAACAGCCTTCCTAACTTAATGGAGTTTTTGGAAATGTACCACTCAGAATAAAATATTAGCATTCTAGTAGTTTCATTTGTTTTAACTTGTTATATGTGGCTTCACTATCGAAAAATTACATTTATTTATAAGACGTGCGAAAAACGGAATCACATATGTTTTGAATTTTCTAAACTGATAACCACTTACAATGCACACACTCTCATATCAAAGCAACAGGTGTACATTTTAGAAAACAAAAATCATCTTATGAAGCAATAGCCTTAATCGTATAATTCAAAAGAGTAGAATATTTATGCTTTGTTTTAAAAGCACAGAACAACAATGATTTGGGGTTTTTAAGTGATTACTTTATACTACAATGAATCATTCAGGATTTATATCGTAAAAGTCCTTCACAATGACAATATTGCTAAAGTATAATATATAAATAGAACAATCCTTGCCTCTCTCTCTTTAAAACTCTTCAACAAGTGTATAATTGCTTCCTGGTAGTACTCATCTGTAATGTGCCTGAACAGTAGCTTCTCCATGTGTAACATATCAGCGTATTTCCTGTACTCCTCTCCATCATTTGTTCCAACTTCCAGCAAACATGCTAATAGATCAAAGTTACCAGATTTTACAAGAGTCTTCGTGGTTTGCTCCTTCTCTGTACGGGTACTAAACCGGAACAAATGATCCTCCAGTGCTGTGTTATCTTCATTGCAGTTATTTAAGTAAATAGAGGCAAACAACCTTGCAATTAATGGAGATCTACGAATATAATCATTACATCCATCAGTAATTATATCTTCTATATGAGTTTGCCAAGCACTCGATATATCTTCTGAATGTTTGGCATTCAAGGGTCTTTCCTCAGGGTCAAAGTCTGTGCCTTTTTCTTCCCGTTGTTTTCTTTCCAAACGAACATGTTTTTGCTTCTCTTTGTCATTCTGTTTACTTTCTTTTAGTTGCCTAAATCTTTCGAAGAACAAATTTCTGTGTGACTCAGTAAACCCGACCACGTCTACCCTTGTATAAGGTGTGTTCATAATTTTCACGTCATGGTCAAGTTTACGGGAAGTGACCCAAATGTTCATTTTGCTATAGTCAGCAACATCACCCTCTAATACCTGCTTTATAGTCAATCTCTTTACCTTGTCATCATTTCTTGTATGATTATGAAGCCTTGACCAATTGCTAATTCCATCTAACATCACAATGCTCTTTTTGCTTTGTAGATCTAAAATTATTCTGTCAGCTTCTGCCGCAGACATTTCCAGTCCCAACAATTTCATGAGTTCCTCCAATATGCAAGCATCTTTCGAAACATTCTCAAGTTGAAAATAGATCAGAATATAATCTTTAAAAATGTTTCCTTCCCTCCACTTTCTTGATATGTCCCGAAATAAATATGATTTGCCAATACCAGGCTCGCCAACAAATAATACTCGGTTACCCTGCTTGCCCTTGGATAATGCCTCAATCAGTTTATCGGCATTATTTACATGTGATTTGCCGTTGTCTGTGTACGTTATCGTGTACTGACAGTCACTACAAGAACTGCTTACTAAAGAGATATCTTTCAATTCTTCTAACAACGTCTTCGTTTTTAATTCTCCCAACAACGTTCCTATCGAAAAAGAATATCAGTAAAACGATTATTTCAAATTTCTGTATTATATATTTCTGTCAATAACTCCGTCTCAATTACACAACAATATTATTTTTCGTAGGGGCTGATTATCCTCCAAAACTTGAGATGGAAAAGGATGTCAATTAAATTCTTTAAAAGAAATTTATTCCGTTGGGCAGGTTTTTTTTTTTTCCTACAAACTCGCGAAAAGATACCAAATACAGATTCTGAAGTAGGTATTAACGTAGTTACACACACACACACACACACACACGCACACAAATATATATATATATATATATATATATATATATATATATATATCACTAAATTGTATATTATTGATTGGAAACAACTTGATATTAAAACTAGTTTACTTTTACCTTTCCGTCCACCGTGACGTCGATATAGCTTGCAGCAAATAACGGCGAGGCTAAGAGTTAATATTGCTGGGATCAAGGTACACGTTAAAATTATTATCATTGAAGGCTTTGTGTTGTCTTCATTACAACTTTCTGATGAAGAAATATATAAAATATTGATTAAATACCGATTTTAGTCGATTGCATTGGACGGATCCCTTTGAATAAATGACTATACTATTGATGTAAGTTCATTCAAACATATGCTAGACTAAGTTGGCATTTCTTTTGCATAGCGTTTATACCGACAATGTAATTTTTGGCGACTGCAGTTTGTTTTTTTTGTGTCAAAAATACTTTCTAACAAATATTTTATCTCCGAAAAGGAAACAAGTTATATCTTTCTTTATCAAAGTAAGCAGTTTTATCAGAAAATCTCAATGATTTTATTTATGAAAAACCTAATGATATAAATGTTAACATTCAACAGTTCAGTTATATGCATCTTCCTAAAAGATATTGAGAACCGAAAAAACATGCGCTCATACCTGACTGTACTTTAATTGTTGTATTTCCAATCTCCAATGTATCGTGATCATAAAGAACAGTGCAGTAAAACGTAATATATTCTGCACATGTTAATTCGAAGCGAATATCAGTGGATATATTCCAGGTATCAGTTGTATTGTTATTGATCTCTGATGATGCCGTCTGGGTGTAGGTAACGTTATCTCCTTCGACGCTCCAATACAAACTAACCATTGGACGAACCTCTTCTATGTAACAAGTTAAAGTGTTAGGATCCGTGGATGTAATTGTTACGATACATTCATCGCAGCTACGGCAAGACTGAACGATAGGGCATGGAGGCGACGGAGTAACTTTAAGAAAACAAATACGAAACATGTATATATTGATCTTAGTTGGTTGTTAAGCTAGATTTTTTTATGAATTTTTTTTTATTAAAATAAATACCTCCAATAATCACAATGCATGCGGGGTATCACCGTGAATCCAACTTTAACGGAAGGTATTGTTAAAGGCCACTTTATGTCATCAGTCATCCCTCGCAATCTCTTAAAGTTCAGTTATAATGTGAATGGAGTTATGTAAAGACTAATTACTTCAAAATTATACAAGCACCTAAAATCTTTATTTTGAAAATAGAAAAAAAAAAGACTTACTAATCAAACACTATATATATTTACAATGAACTTAGCAATTGTAATATATTTCCACATGTCTAACGTCAAATTGAGGATAAAAGCAATTAAGTTTATTAATATTATGCAGACTCCAAATAACAAGTCTGTTAACATTCTCACCTGTTATTGAAACTGAAATAGACCGTCTCCATATTGCGCCATTTTCAAAAATTCCAACAAATGTATAAATGGCCTCGTGTTCCAGCTTAGCATTGATAATTTTCATGTTTCCTTCAGAGGTGATGTCATAATGGTCATCGTCATATTTCTCCCCACTTTTTACCCCCTTCTCTAATCTAAGTATAGCTTGAGTGTGTGATACTGAGCCCTTGTACCAATAGTGTCTTTGCATGTTACCGTCAATCATGCAGTAAATGGTTCCTGTATCCATTCTTTCGACGCTCTGCTTCATAGGACAATTTTGGCCAAAACCTGTAGGTAAAGTAATGTGATAATTTCAAATTGTCAATTGTGTTGTAAGAATTCTGCATATATATAGCAGCAGGAATGAAAAGACTTAACTTTCATGGACATATATAACGATCAATTAAGTATCTTCAATTTGCTGTTTGTGCAATAGAAAGCTAGAAATGTTATAGTCCGAAGACTTATGATTGTATGTGCTGCAATTCAGAATACTTCTAATTTCAAGCAGGGTAACAGTGGTATAAAGGTCATATGTCTGCTATTAGGGTTTACTTTAAATAAATATTGATATAAGATATTTTTTCATCCATTTATTTATAACTTCAGTCAAATTAACAAACTTCATATTTTCATACCTGATGCTTCAAATAAAATATACGGCATAACACAATAACAGTTTTTCTAATACACAGCACAATTGATCGGACGAGATTAATGGAAAAGAAAATCGCATGTCCTAAAGGCTTGTTTAAGCTGCATAACGTTAACATTACTTTTACTACGATATCGATTTTGTGTGTACTTTTTTACACTTATTATAAACTTAAATTTATAGAAGAAATCCTCTACAACAGGAATACATTTATTCAATTTACATTGAAAGATGAAATGCTTCATATATAAAATAAGAAAATTGTATGGGTGAGCTATATCGACACCGAAACCAAGTAGGATATCCTTCTTAGAGAAGAAGAATTGCTTTTTTAATAACATAGCCTCAACCCCTAAAATAAAAGTGGATGTCACACAACACTGCCAGAACAGATGTTCTATTCTTTCAATATGCGTATCGCAAAAGGTATAGTTTGGAGAGTCGGATTTTCCGATGATATGAAGAAGTTTATTGGTCCCAATTATTCTATGTAAAACTCTAAACTAAAAATATTGGATTTTTGATTTGGAAACTGTTGCCCAAGGTATACTGTTAAATCTATTCCAATCTTCAGTCGTCAGGTTATTGGAAACATTAGCCCATTTACGGCTAGCGGAAAGAATCTGAGCGACTTTATCTAAATATCGGGAATAAACACACTGGGAAGTAGAGTTGGAATGTAAGACCTTTTCCAGCCAAATCTCATTACAATTGGGGAAATTACAATTCTGAACATAATCTCGACGCCACTCCAAAGGAATCGCCTTAATTAAACCAGTATAGATAGTGAAAGGAAACATTGGAAGATTAAATCTAGTTCTAAAATTGTGGAAGGTTAAGGGTCTCCCGTTGTCGCCAGAGATCTCTCACATACTTGACATTAGCTTCATATAAAAACTATTAGAACACAATTTTGTTATTGATACGAATGTAAGAATTATTCCACAAAAAATGATTACCGTAGTTATCAGTTGGATTGTTAAAAGATATTTTACACCAAGCCTTACTAATCTGACTTACGAAATTATTTGGAATGCTTATATCTCTATTGTTGCAGTTACACTGAAACAGAAACTGCTTGCCAAATTTGTAAAGCTCAAAATCAAAGAAAATTTGTCATGGACCGTGAATATCGTTAGAGTAACGTTTGATCCATGTGCACTTAAGGCTATTGATGAAACTATTAATATGAAAGACCTTTAGCCCCCCATCTGTTAAACGATTCATCATTGACGATCTCTTTACTTTATCAGAACTACCTCCCCAAATGAAATCGAAAATAATGCTCTTGAGCTCTTTAATAAATCCGATTTGAGGGTTTGGCAAAACCAAGAAAATGAAAACCAGTTGAGAAAGAGCAAACGTTTTGACAATAATATTTCGACCAATCGGGGTCAGGTCTCTACCAGACCATACACGGAGGCAGTTTTTCAATCTAGACAATTTAGGTTGGTAGTTCAAACGAAAGAGATCGTCTCTATTTTGAGTAAAAGAAACACCCAACATAGTAACAGGACCAGTTGTGACATTCAAAGCTAGATCATTAATACAAGTAGGGAGATTATTAATAATACGGACCTAAAGGCATTATATTACACTTAGAAATATTAATAGCAATCCCAGAGGCTAATCTGAAATCGTCCAGAATACTAAGGGTTTCCTCAAAGGAATCCCTACTACCATCAAGGAAAAACGTAGTGTCGTCTGCGTATTGTGATAATTTAAATACCTTATTCCCTACCCTAATCCTTCGATGTTAACGTTTGAAATAATCTTTAAAGCAAGCACTACCACACAAAGTATCAAGAGATAGGGACTCAAAAGACAACCCTGTCTAACAACCCTCTGGATGTTGAAGAATCCCGTTGAAAAGCCATTATTACACACACAAGCATTTCCCTTTTTGTAAAACACAGTAATCCACTCTCTAAGGCTATTACCAAAGCTAAAGAACGACAGGGTGTAATCAATAAAATTCCATTCCAACTTATCAAAGGCCTTTTCAAAGTCTATAAGAAAGAGTAAGCCAGGAATGTTGTGATTTGACGCATAATCAATAAGATCTAACACAAAACGGATGTTTTCGCCAATGAACTTGCCTTTCATAAACCCAGTTTGATTTGGTCCTATGATTTTATGGATAACACATTTAGGTCTAGCAGCGATTGCTTTAGCCCCGATCTTATAGTCAGTGTTTAAAAGTGTGATTGGTCGATAATTTTTAAGAAGCGTTGAATCTTTTCCTGGCTTCAGTATGACAGTAATAATACCCCTAGATTGTTCCACAGTTAAAACACCCTCCTGAAAACCAGAGTTAAGAGAGGTAATAACCACTTGTCCGATAATATGCCAGAACTTTTTATAAAAATTGGCAGTAAGACCGTCGCTCCCAGGGCCTTATCATTCTGCATTGAAGAAAGAGCACTTAAATATTCCTCTAAATCTAAAGGTCCATCGCAAGAACTCGAATCATCTAGGTTCAGCTGGGGTGATCTAGTTCATTAAAGAAGCTAGAAGGGGAGCAATGGTTAGAAGTATATAGTGTCTTATTAAAATCTTTAATATTGATTAGAATATCAGTACTCTCTGAATAACTTTGGCCGTTTTCTCCGATGAGCTTACAAATTGTATTATTACCCCTATTTTTTTTTCTAGATTAAGAAAATACCTTGTTTTTTTTTCTCCTTCCTCTACCCATCTTGCACGAGATCTAATAATAGTTCCTTTCAACTTATAATCGTAGAAGGTTAAAAGCTCGGTTTGAGCATTTCTTAGCTTTGCCCAGATATGAGGACATTCATTCTGGAATAGCTGACATTCACGATCGGATAATTTAGAAAGTAGATCAGTTTCCTTAAGCCTACGCTCTTTGGCCTTATCTTTGAAATACTTCATACTAACCGAACGTATTTTAAATTTAAGAAGTTCCCACTGAATAGCAGAGTTAATATCATTATTTGAGGACAGTTCTGTACTAATCAATTTCATTATTAGTTCCACAAATACCACATCGTCCAATAAGGAATTGTTGAATTTCCAATAACCTGGCCCTCTCTTAGCAGAATGGATGCTAAACTTGAGATGTACAAACGAATGATCAGAATGAATACCAGGGGAGATTCTGAAATTACCAGAAGAGTTAACAAGGTTACGAAAAACCAGGAAAAAATCAAGTCTACAATGGATACCATGAGTTACATTAGAACTCCAAGTGAAGTGCTTCGAGAGCGGGTTCCTTTCTCTCCAAATGTCAATCAAGTCGTGAAATGTCATCAAGGAGATACATTGGTCACGTGCTTTAAAATTTGTCCTCTGCTGACCTCCCTTCTTATCCAGGTCTATGTTAAAAACGAAATTAAAATCCCCTCCTACTATAATGGAATCCCCTTGGAAATATTGCAAAGTATTGGAAATCTCTGAAAAAAATCAGGACTATCAGGATTTGGACCATAAAAGCAGACTATAGAAATTACTTTCTCTTCCAGGATTATGTCCAAAATAATATATCTACCGTAATTATGAATACTTTCTTTTACAATTTTGCCATCAAAGCTACGATTAAATAAAATGCAGACTCCACAACTGTTTGTGGTACCATGTGAAAATAAACAATCCCCCCCCCCCTTTCCTACTCCAATATCCCACATCATTTAATCAACTATGCGTTTCCTGTATAAGGCAAACATCGACTTTACACCTATGTAAATAAGAGAAAAACTGTCTACGTTTTTTTGGATTGCCTTAGCCCTCTTGCATTAAACGAGATGAAACTTAACTCACCGGCCATGATATTGCAAGAGGGATCCATAAACAATCAGCCTTATCGAGTACTAGTTTATCAAACACAGTACAATATATAACGTAAAAAGTATATACCGTTTCCGTAAAGGTAAATAATATGTATATGTAAACAACTTCATATGGAGTTAAAAAAAAATAAGGTAAAATAAAGTCAATCCAATCGGATAAATCACGAAAACATCGTAAGATATATACGATGTGACTTCTCAGTCCGCTTGAAAAACTACGCCACATTCGCGTACGTAACGGATGATTACTGGACACTGGTAGGGCCGAATAGAATATGTGAATAATTTTCCAGACTATAATAAACAGGAACGTTCACAAGTACGATGTCCGCAGTAATGACAACGAGAATAACCCGGTACCAATTTAATGAAAGTTATATGGCTTGCCATTGGACAAACGCCAGTGGCCTCCAGAAAAATGTAGTTTTGTACCTGACTGATACAGTTCTGACACCTTTTTTTGCCGCTTCCTTTCTCCTCCAGGTCATCTCGAGATAAGTCATCGATGAGAAAATAATCCTCATTTTGTATTGCATGTCTCTGGTTTCTCCTCGCGGTTAATTTGTCCTGGTAGAAAGAGAGCTTTGCCAAAATATGTCTGACTCTCCCGGTGACAACCCTACCGTCCCGATGGGCTCGTTCAACACGACAATCAGGAATCCCAACTTTGGAGAGAACCTCTTTAACGATTTTAATGCAGTCCTCGGTGTCTTCCGTTTTGATCCCCACGATTCTAACATTGTTTCTACTGGAGAAACGTTCCTGCTTGTTTAAAAGTGTCGCTTGAAGATCCTTTGAAGCCTCCAGATCCCTGATTCTGGCTTCGAAGCGCTCACATGTTTTTCGCAAATCGACGTTTTGCTATTCGTAAAGAATGTTAACGTAACATTCACACACCAGACACACACCTAACATACACACCATAAACAGTATTTACACAACTTTGCGTTTAGAACTAACAATTAACTTATTTTCTGTCTAAATATGCATTACGATGCACCAATTGACGTGTACTTCCCCATTATAGTGAAAGTGATGTCTCAGTAAGTCGACCGTTATAGTACTACTTTTAGTAGATGAATTGTTAAAAAAGACTTCAAACAGTCACTTGTATATTGGCCTTAGTATTACACTTGAAGTGATATAGGTCTATGTCAAAGTAATGTCAAACCCTTACAACGTCTTTCAATTTTAGCATTATATGACATCACACGAGGTTTACACATATATGTTTAAACTGTAGTTTAATCTTCTATCGTTTCACATTGGATAATAAGTCATCAAATGTAATTGTGCTATGAGTTAATATCATGAAAGTGCACAATTTCCCTAATACATCCTTCGAAAAGAAGAGTATTGTAAACGGGCTAATTCAACTATATTAAATCAATAAACTTAACATGTACATTTTGTACATCTTCATTACCTTGCTCCAGAAGGATGAATAGCACAAAAATTGACAAATCCATGATAAAGACGATATGACCGATGTCTGAAATAGAAAACAACAATATGTTAGCTATGATTAAGAATATGGAAAGACAATGGATATCAGCAAAAACAGTTGAGAAAGGGACAGGAAAGGGGCAGGACCATCCTTGCAAACGCTAATGTGAACACAATTTAACGATTCTTACAATAAGAAACCACGAGGCAGAACTGTGAGGGAATTATGATCAATATATTCTTGTTATTTGACACTTTTACATAATGAACTTATCCAATATTGTTTGGTATTAACCCAATTACAACCTTGATGGTGAGTTCTTATTAAATAATAACAATAGGGTATATGTGTGTGTATATATATATATATATATATATATATATATATATATATATATATATATATATATATAATGTTTGATATATGTATTGTTTGATACATGTGAAAAACGCCTACAGTGGAATTACGACCTTCCTTACCGCTTTAGAACATCTGAACATACAATCAGCGTCCATGGCCTAGTTGGTAGGGTGTCCGCGTACAAAGCGGGAAGCCCGGGTTCGAATCCCGGTGGAAGCTGGAAGTTTGTCACTGTTCTTGATTTTCCAACTCATTACGATTTTCATTTATATATATATATAAACATATTCATTATATTCATATTCATTTGCCATTGTCGTTTTATCTCCATTTCATTAACATAAAGTCTGTTCAAAGTATCTCTTTCGAGATCCGGTTTTAGGAATTACAAATAATTTTCGAGTTGGTTAGCATCATAATTGATTTCTAGGGTAAGGCAAAATATGTCACCGAAAACATAACTAGAATAAGATTTGAGTGTTTATAGAAGTTAGATTGTTTTCCTTAAATTAATCTACCATATTACTATCTCTTGAAAACTAGAACGCAGAATGCAGTTTCTACGGGATTATACAGTTGTTCCAATGACTTAAAATATAGATGAAAAGGAGCAACTGTAAGGCACGATAATTTTCACCTACTGCATCAATGGATATGGTATAGATCAGAAGCAGTTGATCCAAGACGATGAATTCCGCTCGTTTCAGTCATGCATCTCAGGCGGTAGGCCTACTTACGTTACTTAGCCTATAAGTACTAGGCCTATACGCAGCGAGTGATGTAACATGATGGTAGTCAATGTATTGGGTTTGACCAACGAGCCAACCAACGAACTGCGTTACTCCTTATGTGGCGACATGCGAGATCCTCGCCCACATAAGGACTTGTGAATACTGTCGGTACTTGCGGTCATTATGTGGCAGTGCTAGGATTGTATGATAAGTAAAATGTTCTTGGTCATTACATGGAGGTGATATTAGTGCCACATAAGGACTTTTCTTGGTCATAATGTGGCGTAACTTTGTGTTCATGCACATATTGACTTACATACATCATTTTTTAATGCATTGTTGTCGGTTTGTCGTTCCACGTGGAGTTCAATGTATGCAGTACAATACTATACTGTGCATGTGAGCATGCCGCATGTTCGTTTATATTGATGCAATGTACAAGATGTGTACCCTGGGCTTACACTCCGTTTCTGGAAATTATCGGAAACGATTACAGAAATAATTTTCATTACCAGAGAATTCCCGCATCCCAACATGATTAATCATGAACGGTGTCATACACCATACAAATTGTTTATAATACTGCACACATTATTGTTACCAAGATTTTTAAGTTAAAACTTCTTACAACGTTTGCGTCCACACAGAAAAACTTGCTACAGTCCTCCATGAAAATATACACTTTAAAATATCTCTACAGAAACGCACAATAACTAGTTTATATAATGACCCAGACAAAACAGTGGTTTGTGGGCTAAGAAATCCTATAGTGATATGTCTACAAGGTGAACAAAATAAGCAAACGATGAAAGCTCTAAATAATATACAACAACAAAGTTATTACAAAATATGAAGCTGGAAGTTTGCCGTAGACTAGTTTCATCAGTTTGTGTGTTATGGTTTTCATAGGACTAGTTGTGAGTGTGTGTACTTGAGGTTTGTTTCAAAAATGTCTGCCGGACGGAAGCAATTTAAAGGTTTTGCATCCCTGGCCAAAAGGTTGCTTCCCAGATGCAGAATCCTGCGTTAAAACTGTTTTACACATTGTTTTGTCCAAAATTTCCACAAGACTAGTCGCTAAGATTAAGACTTAACCGCATGGTCGATAGACTGGGCCTGCGTCGCGTATCGTTACGGTACTCACCTACAAGGCTAAATCGATACATTGTAGTATGTAGTAATACTTAAGTACGGCTGTCGCGCAAGGCGCTCCATTTTAGAAAAGTGTTGGAAATTCGCAGGACGTACATACCTAACAATAGTCCCTGGGCTTATATTTAGTAACTTTAGTGCAAGCGGTGTGTGCGATATACCAAATTAGGCAACTCCATTATCATATATTTTTGGTGCTTTCATTGGACAATTAAAAAAATCCTTCGGAAAACCATATATAAAGGCAAGGTTGGCCGAAGAACAACCTAAAGGCTTCTTATAAATAAGCCCTGCTATAGGTACTGGCTGTTTCCAAAAAGAATGTTCTGCTCATCGTTTCTGATTGAAAATTTCTCTACAAACAATATTTATCAGCAATTCGATACAGCATCGTTTCATATTTCAGGCAATTTAATCATCTGGTTAATTTTGATTAATATTTGAGACCATTTTATGTGTAAAGCATATCCATGATAAAAACTTATCATTTATCAAAAATGTAATCAATTTCAGAATTAGCAGCAAATTAATAATCTAAGTCATATCAACAATTCATTCTATCCTGAATATACCGGGATAATTCTGTGTTAATAATTTAGTTTAACCACATGAAGGTATACCTAGTTGAATTACTACTTTCATATCCAAGGTGATACATACTTAACCGACTTAAAGTTAAACGGGTCTTACAAAATAAATTGCAAGTGGTCGTCTACTATAACATTAGACAATTTATGCATAAGAAAGGTAAGCACCTTAACTTTTCAGTTGTAATTAAAACGGTCTCAGTAACTATCTTTGGATCATTAAGACAGTAGTTAAAAATATCTTTAGTTGTATGGCCACTGTAACATACACTTTCACCAACTTTCGTGCTTTATTTTACATTTAAAGCATAACATGCAAAAACCTTATTGCTCTGGTGGCAAATGGAATCGCCATGCTAAGAAACTATCTTTTCACACATTTATGTTGATAATCACACTAAGCTGTTCGTGGAAGAAACGTTATTTTCTCTTATATTAAAAAAAAGAAGTTTTTTTTCAGTCGTAATTATTATCAGCGTTTTACAGCAGCAACTTAAACTTATTTCTTAGCGTGTAGTGACGTTATTTATCATCTATATCATGTTTCAGCTTTTCAGTATTTCTCTTCTTTCTCTTTACTTTCAACATTCGAGGACAAACGGGACAAATGAACTCCAACATCATCGTGTTCAAAATATAATCTGAACGACAGCCTTAAACATGATAAAATAGTGATCTTTGTTTGTTGTTAATAGTACAAATGAAATACAAAACAGTAGAGTTATGTTACCAGGTACGTATATTAACAAGCAAACAGCAGTCTGACAACATGCACCACGATTGTCTTCAATTAAGCTTAACCATATGACATTTAAACCTATAAAATCGATATACATATATATTCATCGTCAGCTAAGTGGGGAAATAATTTGATAATATATCACATATTCAACAACTTCAACAAAGGTAAGTTAATCAAGATACCTATTATTATATATACAATTAAATCGATTAAGCATTTCGTTTGATCTAACTTCATGTTTCAATGTGTAATAATATTATCAATGCTAGTAAATCTTCTATCAATGTAAACTCAGGAGCGTTGGTTCAAAGTAACGTTCTGCCTGCTTTTGACGTAGAAGCTTTATTACGTTTTAATAATGAATTGGATCTCAATTTAACAATTATTTACTATTTATTTTCATGCTTTAAAGTGTGGTATGTTGTCTTAATCTAATTAGCTTTAATTTTATAAGATTTCTGAGTAGCGGTACACTTCTATTATGTATTTATTGGTATATGATCGTTATATGAATGGATCAATGAAGTTAAATAATAATGAATACGCAATTAAGCAAGATAAGTAATATGGATATTAATACTTCTAGTATACGCGTTGTTCGTACATAAGAAACGATGATGCAATTGCTTCTCTTAATTTACGATATTTACAGTTGACCTTATTAATTACCAATAACAACTACACAACACGTGTAAGTTTAGTAATATACATCGGTGAAATATATCACAAGAAAGCTTTCTACAGTACCCACTACCTATCTTAAATTAGAATACAACAAGAACGATTCACGAAAAATCACGAAAAACTACGCTACTGCAAATACATGTTCTTTTACGTCAACAATAATTTTGATAAATTTAACGGTTGCAATACATTCCCCTTACATAGGAAACGGCTACTACGTTACAATTCTGGTTCAATGTATGACTAAACGGTACGTATTTTCATTAAACGTCAATAGTTGGTCAGTTAAGGAGTACTTCAGATTTTGTATTCATTATTCTTCTTATCTGATTTGTATGATATATTACTCGTTACTAGACCAAGGTATACGAGTATTGAATGTTGGACTGTTTTGCTTCTTTACTTTTGAATACTCGACTCACCAGGTTTATAACTTTTTAAGTCATCATCAAATTGATGTCGTCGTTATGTTTGTTCAATAACATATGTTAAATACAGTCGCAGCATTGTATTCTTTAAAACAAGCAACTGCTTGTATATATCTTTGTCTATCATCTTTGTCGACAGCTCACGTCACAGCTGAAATCTTTTTCATCAGTGTAAAAGGAACAGTGGCTGATGAAATTTTATCTTTAAAGCGGGAAAAAGCTCACAATTCATCAAAATTAGTTTGCTGTTTAGTAATGAAAGCTTCCACTTGCTAATAGTCTTGTTCTATTGGCATGTTTTCCTGCAAGTTGTGACGAATGTCTTCTCCAGCCTTCTGCTTCGTCCACACTCCTTCTTCCCAAGACAGTTTTGAAAGACATTCGTTCCCTTTATAGCGGAAAACTGGAAGTGAAAGTAAGCAAATCCGTCACAAAAAATGATCTAATAGGAAGATAATCATGACATCTGTATTTTGCAAACTTCCTCATTGTATGGAACCTCTCGACACACAATCAGTGTCCATAGTTGGTCATGGTGTCTTCAAATAAATTGAGAGGGTCGGGTTCAATTTCCAGAGGACGCTGGAAGTTTAATTACTCTTCTGGATTTTCCAACTAATTGCTATATAAAAGATACACGTATTCGTTTTCCTAAGTCGTTAACTGCCATTTCATTTAAGTAAAAACTTTCAACATTCGAAGGTCCAAATGATTACCATAAACGCTTTGGAGGAACGGAAAATTACTGGCAATACAGGGATTAACTTTTACCTATTTAGAAAGTATTTTATGAATATTAAGCTTAAGATGAAGCTAAAAATGTATACCTGATAGGTTTGTCGTTGAACAGTTATCCAGTAATTTAGTCACAGGAAATGTCCCTGGGACCTTACTATCATGAAACCTGGCATAGAAAAGTTAAACATTTTTTTTTTAAATATGTTTATTTTTAATAAAGAAAAGGGACTAATTATAAATGAGGTTTCACTTTGGATTGTATTTAGCTCTAATTAATATTAAACAAAATGTTCAATGATGACGAACGCTTGAATTGATATAGAACGTAAAAGCGTTACCAGACAATTTGGGTCAAGATTTGGAAATCAATAATTAAAATGAAAAATAAAGTCTGCCTCACATTTACGTGTTGTTTTTGTAATGTTAGCTAACTTTCTGATATAGTCATACGTGACAGAGATAATGTAAGTACATGTGTGCAACAATAATAGCTTTGAAAACAATCAATGGATTGCGTTAAATTTGAAGTGCACAAGGTGATTGCATTTATTCAAACCGTAAAGTAACTGACTGTTATATAATTAATATAACAAATACACTAACTACTCATTTATTTCACCTTTTATTAAAGAATAAACCTCGAAGTCAAGTAGCGTGGAAAATGTTTACACAATTATATTATTTGAAAGTCAATAACATTAAGAAATAATGAAAATAAGATTTAGCTTACTCTACTGTTAACTTCTGTTGTGATAGAGTTCTAATGACGGCTATGAAATGTATCTCTGTAAAAGAAACGTTGTAGAAGACCAGTCGCTGCTCGATCTCTGGTAAGCAGCTGAACAGATTTATAGGACACGCACCGTATATTTCCAAAGATTTGATGACCATCTGTTGGTTTGCAATAAAACAATTAGTGACAGTTTATTATTTGAATGTGAAACGTGGTAGGTATTGGATTTTTTTTTTTGCAATTTCGGCTTACATGGACGTTTTCTGGGGAACGATGACAAGACCCAACAAAACGAGATTACTGCCTCTTGATCAAAACAGCTTAGAGGATTTAAGTTGATAGGCACGATTATTATGGACAACTCATCATGGAACACAAATACTGATGAGATACTGAAAAAGGGACGACAGAGACTATTCTTTTTGCGAGCTCTAAAATTGTATGGTGTCAGTCAGAATATTTTAATTGATTTATATCGTGCTGTTATTGAATGTATTTTAACTTTAAACAGTTTAGTCTGGTTTGGTTGCGCAAGTCAGAATGATCTTAGGAAACTAGAATCTGTTATAAGAAACGCGGAGCGCCTCATTGACACAGGCCTGTCGTCCCTGTACTCACTCTACCACAAGCGCACATTAAAACGTGTTAAAAATATATTGAATGATGATTACCACCCAGCAACTGAATATTTCAAGTTCCTGCCTTCAGACAAAAGAATGCGTACTTTTAAGGGTTTCTAAAAGATTTACTGACAGTTTTTATCATCATGCTGTGACGAGATTCAATGCGCACCAAAACCTTTAAACAATGTTTACACTTTGTAGACTTTATATTGGATATAAGGGTATTTAAATATTTGTGTACGCTTTAATATTTTGTAGGTACATTTTATATCTTGTTCATCTTTATATTTTATAGGAACGTTTTTATATCTATGTATATTATTATTCGTCTATAAATATCTATCTACCTATCTATCTATCGATCTATTAAGGGTGTCATTTACTTTCTGTTGGACTGGGACACTATTCGATAAATGGTGCTACAACCGTCAAAAGTGTCTTTCGTTGTACTTATAAAACCCTTGTTGAGGAATGATGCATTACCGCTCATTATATTTTGTGGATTATATTATAAATATATATATAAGCCGTGAAGATTACAACATAATATATACTTACATTTGCTTCCTTTAAAGTCATCAACAAGCGTAGCATTGCCTTTTGGAAGTACTCATCTTTGATATGATTGTACACTAAATCCTTCAGTTGTAACATCTGAGCGCATATCTCGTAGTCATTGTCATCTGTTGTTTTTACTTCAAGCAAACAAACTAGTTGATCGAGATAAACCGTTTCAGATCTGATAAAAGCCCTGGTGGTTTCAACCATATCTGAAAAGTCTGTGGAATATGTGTCTACTCTCCGTTGTAGATCTTCGGTGTTTGCCTCACTGCAATAACATGTGGCTTCTCTCCGTTGTAGATCTTCGGTGTTCGCCTCACTGCAATAACGTGTGGCTACTCTCCGTTGTAGATCTTCGGTGTTCGCCTCACTGTAATAACGTGTGGCTACTCTCCGTTGTAGATCTTCGGTGTTCGCGTCACTGTAATAACGTGTGGCTAGATACCAGGAAACTACAGGAGATCTTATAGTCTTATCTATTTTACATAAAGTACGTATGTAATGTTTTTCGTCGAGTTTACACTTGTACTGCTGTTGCTCTTTTGTTGAAATTCTCCGTATCTTTTTCCCACTTTTTTTCATTTTCAAAAACTGTTTGAAGAATTTCTTTCTTTGTCTTTCATTTAACCCGATCAGGTTTACCTTAGTGTAATTTCCTTTCATTACCTTCATGCCAGCTTCAACATTACGAGAGGTTACCCAAACTTTCATCTTTTTAAAATATGTGTTATCGGATTCCAAAAGTTCTTCTATCGTTAGAAAATTTACATTTTGATTGGCGTTATTCGAAGTAGCGTTACAAAACCTTGACCAATTGCTGATTCCATCTAACAGTACAATGCTCTTTTTCTTATGCAATTTCAAAATAAGATTATAGATTTCCTGCTCAGAGTCATCGAGCTTCATCAATTTCAGGAATTCCTTCAATATACAAGCTCCTCTAGGAACATGATCAAGTTGAAGGTAGATCAGAATAACATCTTTGAGAATTTTTCCATTCGCCCACTTGCTTGCTATGCTTCGAAATAAATGTGATTTGCCAATACCAGGCTCGCCGACAAATAACACCCGCTTCTCAGTGTCGCGCTTGTGTAAGGCTTTAACAAGTTCATTGTCATTTGGCACATTGGGCACTGAGCTACTCTCGTCGATCGATAATAAATCCTCTGTAGATTCTTCGATGTAAGTCTCCTGTGTATTATCCGTGACTCGATACGATATAACGTACTCGCAATCAATACGCCAGCTTGGTCCTAGGTGAATATATGTCTGTCTGATCCTTTCCATCAAAGTATCTACATATAGAAAATATAGGAACAATGAATTGCACATTGAGATTGTTTATTGATTTACTTTAATAATGATATTCCTACAAAATACACTTGACAATAAGACTGGACAAATCAAACTCCTGAGTGGATTAGATTTCTTCGAAACATCACAGATCGCCGCCTGTATTCTGCCCCTCCTAATTCTTGAAACCTATTGGTCAATACGTTGATAGAGTATGTTAAAAACAATTATGAATATATTAGCAGCACACTAAAAATTAATTGCTCAAAATGGGGTAAAGGGGATCACATGCATGGTGTAAAAAAGGAACATGGTCAAAACGTGTGTAAAACTATAACATTAATTTTTTGGTAAAGTTTTACCTTCTTTTGAGGTAATAGTTTACCACACAATGTATAAATTATTTTACCAAAGAAGCATTGTGTAAAATTTGCACAACAATGACCATGTTCCTTTTGTATCCCATTTTGTAATCTACTAAAGCAACGCACTTTGCAAAACAGTTTTGTTATATTAGCACACCTAGGCTATGGCGCTTACTTCTACACACACACTATGTAAATAAAAGACTTACAATAGGCTATAGAGTCAAACAATCAATTAATATCACTTTGAACAATTTGATATAATTTTCTCCAATCCCATATGCATATGCTTGAGTGTAAAGCAAGGTTGCAACAGGTATAACAGTTTCAACACTTTGGTATATATGATCCCAACATGGAAACAAACATTAGCTCTGTGGTAAGGAAGCCTAGATGGTCTCATAGAAAAAAAAAAAAAACACTTGTTACATCAAAATGAACTGATAAAATAAATTAAGAGCTCCAAAAATTACGAACGGACGGAACATAACCCAATTTAACTTTGGTCAAAAGCTACATTTAAGGCAAAATCTGACTTCAGTCCTAACATATTTAGCTGTTAACATACATTTTGATAATTTGATTGAAACGAAATATATTCCACACTGCAACTTGAGCACTCAATATCTCAATATTTTGCTCCTAACTTGAGATGTAGTTGATTGAATGTAATCTATCTGACTGGCTTCACCCTCGACAAATACAGGGAGATTACATTGGAAGGTGGTGGTGCCCTGGCAAAATATTGACTTAAGATATAATGTCGAATATTTACTTAAATGTTAAAGGAGATACCTTTTCGTATACGCTTAACGATGAAGTAAAGAAAAATAAGTATACAAATTGCGGCAAAGGTGAATGCAAGAATCCGCCAGTTCTCTGAAATAAAACAAAAACATGATTAAGAAAGCTGAATTCTAATCACAATTGCATAAAGATGTTACGTAACTCTGAAACAGAACAGGTCTGATAAGAATTGCTTTTACCCATAATCCCTCTAACCAAGATCACTGTTGTTTGTGTTTGACATGGCTAATATGTTAGTTTGGCAACAATAACGTAAGCAATGTTTCGTTAAAGTTAAAGGCTCAATTTCTAAACCTGCTGTATTATCTTGTTTTAGATATTCCATGCTAGCATTGGGTCCTTGTCGTTGTTTTTTAGGGATTTAATTAACAATTTAGGGATTTAAAGTAGGTAAAGACGTTGCCGAAAACTTTGAATAAAATCAAGAAAACAGGTACTACAATGTTTTATATTCCGAATCAGCCGGAATCGTGGGAATTGGTTAGAATTGAGTATAAGGTAAACAGTTTATGCACGGTAATGAAACAAAGCCCCATCGTGTCATGGTTTTAGTACAGTTTATTTGTGTCAATCCTACAAGCACTTGTGTTCGGTTCTTAATTTTTAAGAACATAAATATTTGACTAAACACCTTATCATCCTTTAAGATCGGTGAGGGGTGATCGTTGGTCGTTGAAGCGTATACACGTACTTTTCGGAGCTCTTTAAATTCGTTCATTTCTGGGATCGTTTTTCATCAAAACACCTTGTGATTCGTTTTGTTGTTTATTTGGAGTTATTTATTGTCTGTTCCTATCATTCTGCATGTTTTTGTGTTTAATATGCGCTGTTTTTTGTCTTGTTTCAGTGCTGTCCGTGGTTTTAGGTCTGTAGCGTCAATGTATCCTATCGTTCAGTGTATAGTCTCTGTTGAGTCTAAGCTGCTCATCGTGAGTATCGATTTTCTGTGTTCGCGGGTTTTTCTTTTTTGTCTTAGTGTTTTCGTTATGGCTGTGCCTGATCGTTTAGTCTGCACTGACGAGTGAAATATGTGGATCGAGTTTGAGGTTTCTGGCTAGGAGTGTGATTTTAATTCAGCGTCTAGTAGAGCTATTGTGTTTGTTTGCGATAAGTGTGTGAAATTTAAGGAATTAGAGGAGCTATTGAATAGCTGTAATTGTGAATGGACGAAAGTCGGGAATAGTAGGACTGTAAGTAGTGCAGTGGTTGAAAGGGATTTTTGCGAGGATGTTCCAATTTGTAATGGATTCGACGTGTTACCTGTGGAGGAGTTGTGTGATGTTGTGTGATGTTGGTGATTGGAAGGAAGACTCCCATGAGGGAAATAGTTAATGGTTAGTAGTGGACGAAGTGCGTGGTGATTGTGATGTGATAGATGAAGAAAGTGTGGTTGTAAACAGCGGTCAGTGGGGACGGGAGAAGTCAAAAGGAAGAATGGTATTGTGTTGGGATTCACTAGTACGGTATGTAGACCGAGAGTTCTGCAGGGCGAATAAAGCAAAAAAGGTCAGGGTATGTTTGCCAGGTGCTAAAATCCAGGATGTCAGTAAAAGGGTTAACAAAATCGTGTCAGATGAGGAAGTGGTTGTGGTCCAGGTAGGCACCAATAATGTGCAGAAGGAGTCACAAAACATTATTCAGTCTAGGTATCACGAATTGATGTGTCGACTAGCATCTACTCGGGTTAAAGTTGTCATATGTAGTTTATTGCCAAGATTCGATAACAAGGTTCAGTCAGATAAGATTGTAACTTTGAATGGTTCATTGCATAATCTGTGTACTGATTTCGGCTTCACATTTGTTGACATGTGGTCATCTTTCCAGGGTAGACGGGATTTGTTCGCCAAGCATGGGTTGCACTTAGCTAATACTGGGGCCTCGTTGTTTTGGTAGAATGGTGAATTACTCTGTTGAACAGCTTTGTTTAAACTAAATTGAGGCGATGGGGTAGGAATACATTCGGATAAGGATTATGTTCCTAGTGGAGGCGATTATATACCTTTTGAAAGCAAGGAAAGTGGTAGTCATAGTTCTAACTTTAAGAGGCATGCTAAGGTACATAGTTTGAGGGATAAGCTGAAGATTGTCATTACCAATGCTAGAAGTATTCGTACAAATTTTGCTGAATTTACTGTGCTTCTTAAGGATCTGAAACCTGATGTGTTTTGTATCACCGAGTCTTGGTCAAGGGAGGACATTGATAGTGCTGAGGTTTCTCACCCGGGGTATGTTGTGTATCGTCAGGACAGAAGAGACAATCATAATGGGATTGGTGGGGGAGTTTAACTGTATGTTAGGGATGACATTGTAAGTGTAGAGAAATCTCAGATGTAAGGGTCTTTTGTAAATTATGTCTGGTGCCAGTTGTCCACAGACAACTCCAAGAGGTCCAGTGGTGTTATCACTGTTGGTGTTGCTTACCGTTCTCCTAACAGCAGCGATGATAATGATGTCTTGCTGTTTGATACAATTAGAAAGGCTGCTAAAGGTGATGTTGTTATTATAAGCGACTTTAATTTTCCTGACATTAATTGGATAGATGGTTCACGTAGTAGGAAGGGTAGTTACTTTCTAGATGTTGTGAAAGATTGCTTTGTACATCAACATGTTACTTTCCCTACTAGGGGGGATAGCATCCTGGATCTTGTTTTGAGTTCTGATCCAAGCAATGTTGCTGATTCGACGGGTCTAGGAAAACTAGTAACTATTAATTATGATATACTAGCTTTCGATGTTGTTGTCAAAGTCGTAAATTTTGTTAGCAAGGAAAAAGCCCCTTTTTTGCGAGATCAGATACAGAGGCAATTGAAACTTTACTAAAGGGAACAGATTGGATTAATTTGTTTAGAGATATGAGTGCTTCTCAGTCTTGGATTTTTTTAGCTGATAAATTAAAGGTCATTATGGAAAATCATGTTCCGTGGAAGAATCGTCGTCGTAAAAGCAGTATGCCTCACGAGATGAATAAGAAAGTTAGATGTGCAATTAGGCAAAAACGTAGAATGTGGAAGTTGTTTAGGAGGACTAAATCTGAATCTCGTTTGGCCAAGTTTAAAACTCATCAGCTGAAGGTAGAATGCTTAGTCTCTGATGCAAAATTGAGTTTCGAAAATAGCATTGCCCTAAAAATTAAGGATAATCCAAAGGCCTTCTTTTCTTATGTCAGGTCAAAGCAGCAAGTTAAAGATGCAATTGTTTCTCTTAGGGCACCAAAGGCTGATAATATAGTTACTGATAGTCAGGATGTTGCAGATCTTTTGAACAACTATTTTGTGTCGGTTTTTACAAGGGAAGATATGAGTGGTATTCCACATTTTCAGGGGGAAAGTGATAGGCCTAAACTGGATACGGTCTTATTTTCGGATGAGATTGTCTTAAAGGAGCTGCTTTGTCTAAATGTTTCTAAAGCTTCTGGACCGGATGCAATCCATCCGTATTTGTTGAAGACTTTTGCACACCATTTCTGTGTTCCACTCTCATTGGGTTTTAGTAAATTTATGAATGAAGGTTATGTTCCTAAGGACTGGAGGTGTGTGCTAATATTACCCCAATTTCCAAGAAGGGTGATAAGTCTTAGCCCTTTAACTATAGGCCCGTTAGTCTCACTAGTGTTGTTTTTAAGGTCATGGAGTCTATTGTTAAAAAGTCTGTCACTTCAGCAGTCAGTCTTTGATCAGAGAGTCTCAGCATGGTCTTTGCCAAAAAAGGTGTTGTCTCACTAATATCCTTGAGTTTATGGAAGATGTAACAAGCTTACTAAATAGGCGGAAGTCTGTAGATGTTGCGTTCCTGGATTTCCAGAAGGCTTTTGATAAAGTTCCCCACCATTGTCTTTTACTTAGGCTGAAGAGCATGGGTGTCAATGGGAATTTACTGTCTTGGATCGAGAATTGGCCTGGTAATAGGAAACAGAGGGTGGTAATTAAAGGCTGTGCTTCTTCTTGGCAGGACGTTACTACTGGGGTTCCACAAGGGTCTGTATTGGGTCCCTTGTTGTTTGTTGCCTATATAAATGACATCGACGGAGATATTTTGTGTATTGCTAAGAAGTTTGCTGATGACACCAAATTGTATTCTGAGGTCTCTTCCAAAAGCGATTCTGAGAAGTTTCAAACGGATTTGGATAAGGTTTTTTTCCTGGTCTCAGGGGTGGCAAATGCTTTTTAATATTGATAAATGCAAGGTAATGGTGTAGAGGTACAGGAGGTCTCTGTTGAAAGAGACCTAGGTATCTACATTGACTCATCTCTGCAACCTTCTAAACATTGTCTTGAAGCTGCTAAAAGAGGTAATAGGGTTTTAGGTATGATCAAGAGGAACTTCAGTTTTTTGAAAGAGGACATCGTAGTTAGGCTTTATAATCAGTTGGTTAGGCTTCATCTGGAGTATGCTGTGCAGGCTTGGAACCCATATAAGGAAGTACTTGAAAAGGTCCAGAAGAGGGCTACTAGGATGATTAGTTCCTTAAAGAGTGTTCCTTATTATAGGCGGTTACAACTGTCGAATCTCACCACACTGGAGCTTAGGAGGTTACGCGGGGACTTGATCCAGGTTTTCAAGATTGTGTTTGGTGTCGATAATTTATCCTTTACCGACTTTTTCATGTTTGCTAATAGTAGTTGTACCAGAGGTCATTGTCTTAAACTCCAAAAGTCACATAGTAGGATTAATATTCGGCATAACTTTTTTTCTAATAGGGTTGTGAATGAGTGAAATGGTTTCCCTGAGAAAGTTGTACTTGCAAATAGTGTCAATGGGTTTAAGAATGCTTTGGACAAGCACTTTAAGCATTGTAATCGGGTCTGAGTGTTTGTGTCTTCAGTTTTTATTCTCTCTCTATAGGGTCCTTGATGGGGACTTAAGTGTCCCTCCTGATCCCTTTTTCTACTAAACTACTAAACTAAACTAAGATGATATATCAAACCGTCGAGGATAAAGACACCCCCTGTGAAGGTGAAAATGTTCAGATATTTATGTTAAAGCACTGTATCTCACAAATATTGAACGGAACAATACATTCACACAAAAACGACCTAAAGCTGGTGTGAGAATCTTCGTTATCCTCTGTAGAGTGGGTACTAAACGCATCATACTATTTAAATGCTTTTAATATGTGTATGTGCAGCTGTAGTTATGTCAAGTCATCTACACTTAATCGTAGTGCATCATCTACACAATTAGTTGAATGACAATTGAGGTACGTACCACCCATACATCATTAAAACAATGTGCATTGATTGTGCTGTGTCTTAATATTTTATGCTCCCGATTTGAAGGACTACAAACATAATTGGTTAACCCGGAATTCGAATACCACAATGAACTAGAAGTTGCGGTTAAGATATATCGATCGCAACTACCATGTCCTTGATGATCGGTGTGTTAGCATAAACCTTGCATTTCAGTATGCAATATCAAATTCATTAAGTCGTTTAAAAAGATGGTACCGTTCGTGACTATGAACGTACTGAGCCCTTGAGACCGCCGCCATAATGTTCTTCTTTGATATGTGCACATTAAAATGAAAATAACTGTTACAAGAGCACTCTGCCGCCAATGATCCGGTTTAAAGGGAGACTCGAACGTAACACAAGAAAATCAACAGACTTAGTGATACTTTGCCCATTGTAGATATGTTGTAAGTGCTTTGGTTTCAAAGTGAGAGTTTTGGATATATCATGTTTGTAGGGTATTAACTGTTCCGGCTGTATTACCCCAAAATGAGCTTTGACCTTCAGCAAAAACAATAAGACAATTATGTTCCACCGACGGCGTTTGCTACAGGCGGGTTTTAGTAGGACCGCACCGGACATATCAAAACCTTCGTTCGTATGACAAGTGCACTGGTCAGAGGGAGCTAGAGGAACTCAGCAACGTGGAATCAAGCTCGTACCAGGCCTCTACAAATACGGTCGCCAACTCGCCATTAGCGTTGGCGAATTTAAGCGTTGGCAAATAGGAAATGCACTTCGCTCGACAGTTTGGCGAGTGACTCGTGGGCTAGTCAAACCTCGATATTAGCAAGGCTATCCTTACAAGCAGATAATCCAGCTCGAAATGCACGATTAACTGTCATTTATGTAAAACATTTTTGACGACAAACCATGGAACTGTCGAGTTGGTAAGGCTTCACTATGTCATACACTAACAACGGTAGCATAATATGTATGTATTTATGTATGTATGTATTTTAGGTCCCCATGCAAGCAGGAACTCGCGAAGAAGCCTCATTGGCTTATCAAAAAAGCCGCAAGTTGACCGAAGTCAGTCTCTTAGATATTTAACGTCCATGATTATGAATTGTCAATTGTCAACAACTCTGTAACTGGACGACTTACATTAATCTTGGAGTGACTCGAACTGGAGAACTTGTAATTGGAAGGCACCGGCATTAACTACTGAGCTAACACTCCTATTAGGTTCGTTAACACAAACATGTGAAGAGAAAGTGTTCATGTCAGAATACCAAACACTTAAGGTGGCCAAACATCTCCTAAATTATTACTTGAGGTATTTGTTCTGCATGTTATCGATCATTATTTGCAAAATATACCACTATTGCAGGAATTTGAGAAAAATTTGCTGTTATCGCTGCCATGACTTTTTTGCAATGATTTTCTCTCAACACCAAGTGCAAGTGGAAGATATATGCTCTGTCAGCTTGTCAGCTTAGATTTTAATCCTTTTTAGGTTTTGGTCCTACATTACTTGTTTTGTTTTTATTGATGCCTACTGCGGCCGATGAAATGATATAGACTTGTGCATCATGATGATAGTGTTAACTATGTACTTGATAACAGTATGGTCCATCTTATAGGTACATTAGAATAGGTTTCCAAAAACCTACTTACTTTCAAATTCCACAGCAACATTTATCTTACCAAGGGCAATCCACATGGTAAGTTTGTACCTCAACAAATTTTCATTTTATGATTCATTACTTTAACAAGATTTTCAGATTTTCTGATTTTGAACTCTGATGACCTCAAATGATCTTTGACATGAGTCTAAAATAAACAGAATATTTTACACGATATGGGCCATCTATACATGCTGAGCATGAAATTCCTCCGAGTCACCCTTCCTAATATATCTTGTTTACAAGCAGTTTACAAGGTTTCAACAGTTTGACCTCTGGTGACCTCAAATAACATTTGACCTACATATAAAACATTTGGATTTTTGGTCAATTGGGTTACCCACATTTTACTTATGAGTTCAATCTAAGTTTCAATTATTGAGATATAGAGTTTGCATGAAATTGCCACACACAAGCACACACGCGCCATCACCGTCGCATAGATTTCTTTGGCGTTCGGCAAGGAATACAAACATGTGATATTTTGCGTATTGCTACTAAAAAATCTGATAAAATATCTTTAAAATATTGCACGAATTATACCGATAAGATGTGGAACCATAGGCTATATAACATGACGTGAACTGAACGACTGTGAGAGCATTGCTTTGCGACATTCGAGTCCCCAAAACATCACGTGGTGATATGGATAACACAGTACTGGTCGTAGGATATATTTTATGTCCAGTAATAAGGTGACATAAAATAATCAGTAAAACTTGTTTACATAACACTTGCTCAGAAATATCGTCCAAATATTACAAGGTCGTTAAAAACCATCTCCGATGTCCGTCTTCCATATCTACACCTAACTGAGGTATGACCAGGTTCGGGTTAACAGTACGCAGATAAGATTTGTTTGATAGGTCAATATGAAATTGTTGTGAAAGACCATACCAGCACATAGGTCGTGATAATACTAAATTCGTGAATCTGTTTTGATAGTCACTCTGAAACGATTTGTTTAGTATATTATGTAAATGCCAAAAAAAAAGTTACCTTGAATCCAGGCTAAAACAAGTGGGAAAATTGATGAAGCGATCCCCATTTTGAAATTCAATCTGATCACAGTGATAGTTGTCTGAATAAAGAAGGAAGAAATATCATCACCATTATAATCGTCTACGTGTTTATAGCCCTCGTGTTTAACATCATCTCTATCGCATTCGTTCTCGTTATCACCATTATCAACGTCATCACCAAAACTATTACCATCACTCAATGTTACCGTCATCAAAACAACGGACGATTGAATTAACCAGTGAAACCTCTTGAATAGTTTGCATTGTAAAGACAATAACAAAAAACACTCTAGGAGACGCAAATTTTGTCACTCCTGAACATCATCCTAAACCAGCAGTCATTGTTTCATTGCGTGGAAGAAGGAACGGAACGAGGTTCATGCTAATACAGTTATACTGATACTACAAGTCAGGGAAAACCAATAATACATACGAAGGTAGTTCAATTATTTTCTTCCGTACACGTTGCTTTGTCAAATGCTTTGTCAAATGCTAACCATAAAGCAATGGGGTAGCAATATTAAACCTCGTTAAAAATGAAATGGGAAAATTGTACTATCGATGTTAAATGGAAGTTTTAAATTTAAGGTGTTGTTAGCTTACTAATTGTAAATAATTATTGTATTACGTAACAAACATTGTATAACCTTTCATTGATTGATTACTGTCATCCTTATCTTAGCCCTAACACTAGTAGATATATTCTCGATATTAAAATATGACACATAAAATATGAATTATATACACACACATATATATATATATATATATATATACGTGTGTGTGTATATATGTGTGTGAATTAATATACAAGCGATGTCTCAAAATAAGTGCTGACATGTCGTCATCTTACTGTCACCATGTTTTACTTACCAATAACACACCGAGTCCACTTGATTAATGCGTTAAATATCTGCCTTATAGCAACGCCTAGTCCACCATCTGAATACATATAATGTATGGTGTACGTATGTTGCCTTAGTTAGCATACGTCATCTTGTATCGGGTACAATACTCGCCCAACTCAATCGGAAACAGAAATTGAAAGTATGTTGTCTCGTGTTCCGTCCGTGCTTGGGCGTTACTTCTTGACGTAGGAATGAAATGAGATATTTTTTCATGAAGGTTGATAAAATAAACATATTTGTCTATTTCATTATTTAAAACAAATGTTACGTTCGGTAACAAAACTACACGCAATGTTTACAATGAAAACCCTTGGATGGTTCTCAGACCTGAGTCATATGAGGTTATCCGTCATATTTCAGTATGAGCGTAAAACGATACCAATACCATTCAATTGAATATATTCGATGTTATCGTTTTGCCAAACGAAATAAATGAAATACTTCAGTCGAACAATGACAAGAAAATCATAGACAGAAATAAATCAGTATATCAAACGCTGGGGATGTTAGTAATTAAAATGGTAAGTGAAAGATCACGTTTCCGTTGTGTTTTACGGTTATAATATTACCCTGTTAATAAGCTGATTTCACTTTTACATCGTTATATGAGCATTGTATCCTATAAACGCTTCCGTCGTGTACATAGTGATTGCAATACAATGAACGTCATGACACGATCAAGGTCAATATTATTTGCTCTTCTTAGCCTGTCGTTTATTTTCTGCGGTAAGTAAATTCGGTGCATTAAAATCTGATAGAAAATAAATGATAGTATAACATTATCCAAAATGTAATTGCCATATACGTTTCGTTTTGCAGACGACCAAGAACAAAAAAATTGCATTTGTGACGAACTAGATTACAGTCAGTCTTTTCCGACCTCCGTCTGTAATGCCTCGTCGTGTGATCATATCTGCCTTGTTTGCCCGGTTTTTCAAGAAAATAATGTGGAATGGTTCAATGTTGAGACTTACATTGCTCACAGAGGGGTGTACTTGGGGGAACGTAGTGGAGAAAGCGTAAATAGCTGCCATGAGACGAATGCTTCGTTAAGGGTGAAACCTTGTGAAGATGAGAATGAATCCTTTATTCGATGTCAACAGGAAAAGAAAGTGTTGGCCAAATTTACACTCATATGTGAAATAGACGGTGAGTAGATTACATTGCTTATGTAAGTGACTATGACATTATCCTATTTAAGTACAAGCTGAATTAGAAAATTAACCCTCTTACAGAAAAACAAAGCTAAATGTGCCCATTTTCAAAAAGTATGTTGGCAGTAAGTTGAAGTGTACTTTTAGCTCGCTTCGTTTTTTTCTTTATTCTGCAGACAAAGTTGAGAGAGATCCGCCTGGTAAATTTATCTTCAATTAAAAAAAAATGAGATATCCGTAATGATAACATAACAACATATCTTAATAAATATGATACAATTTGTTTTGAAAGTTATATTCAAATTTTAGTGGCAATGGAAGGGAAACGTTTCTGTTACTTTTCTTTCTCTGCAGACAACGATAACAATCAGAGAGATCCACATGGTAAAATAATTTTCAATAACAAAACAAATTCAGTTCCCTTTGATAATAATACACAATGTATTTTATTAGGTATGTGTTCACCGTAAACTGGAAGCGACACTCATTTGTTTTTGACATTTTTGTCCTTTTTTGCAGACAAAGATAATAATCAGGAAGGTCCACATGGTAAATTCATTTTTAATAAAAATCTAATTAAGATTCTTTTTAATAACAATACACAGTGCATTTTAATAAGTATGTGTTCATCGTGTACTGGAAAGGACACTCAGTTTTTAGTGGAAATGGTAAATAACATAAATTTCTAAGAAAGTGCTTAAAGCAAGCACATATCCTGAGTCTGACTATTCAATAAATGAAAATTCAATAAATGAAAACCAAGTAATTTTATAGAACGATCGTTTCTCTTTCACCTTAGTGACAGATGCAGTGACTGTAACAATGGGTAAATAGGGTTGTTCTTTTCGTTCAATTTTTTCACTAACCATGGATATGACGAAAGCAGAAATCAAAATGATATATATCTAATATCAATTTCGGATTATTTGAATACATGTTGAGAACACCAAGTGCCCTAATGTTTATGATGAATTCGCTTCTAAATCAAGAAGTATCATATGATATAGTATCTAATTCACTGATGTTTTTTAAAATATTCCATTTTACTCTTCTATTTCCTATATATAGATAATCATCCCAATTTGACATTAACAATGTATACCATCACCGTTGGAGTAACACTTTCTATAGCTGTAGGCTGTGGTCTCACGTTCGCGTTACTTTACTCCCTGCGAAAACGTAAGTTTGACCCAAACCCAAAGCGTAAACCCACTCAACCGATTTCTGCGATTGTATCGAATATGAAATGAAACTCGGTTGTTATCCACGGTTACATTGTACGCAGGTTACTGGATTCTTTCCCGCCCTTTAGAGCAGGGTTTCCCTAACTCCCCCCCCCCCCACCCCCACGAACCCCCTTTTCGAGACACGATCTGAGTCATTCTTATACTATAATACGCATAACAGTGCTTCGTAGAAGATTAAGTCCATAGTGTAATATTGTAATGCCAAAAAGAAAACGTCTGTTTCATAATTCAGGTATTTATCACATGTACGGTACGGTACAGTATTATGGCAACATATGCGTATGGAACGCGAAAAGAGTTTTTCGATAGGTACGACATTTGTACTTTACTAAATTATATGATATATCAGAGTTTAGTTCAACAAAGAGTACAATAGTTTTGACTTTCAGAAACGTCTCCCGTTGGGATGGACCAACGGCACCCCCTGGGGGTTCATGCACCCCAGTTAATCAACCCCTGCTCTAGAGCAAATCAGAGTATATAAAGTCATCACTACCATATCACATAATGGTGATATGGTTCAATCAATAGATCACACAACTTGTAAACCTAGAATTCCAGCTCGAAATCCACCATACTGACGTTTTTCTTGACCCTTTGAAACTGTTTAAGATATTCCTGTCAGTATTATATCGTTATTTACAAAACATAAAAATAAATATTTACAGTTCTCAGCGAAATTTAATTTAAAATCTTCTGTTATAATATAATATTAGTATTTGATAATACAATTGATAATTAAACTAGTATATGAAACTATCAACAGTTTTTGGAAGCATTATAAAAGACATCCGATTCGGACCTAGGACTAATACTTGGACAAGTTTTGCATGTGGTCAAGAGTTTCATTCATTTTAAAGGAATAAAGAGGGGATTGTGTTTTGCCAATGGGATTGCTGCTTCAAGTATTTGCATTACCAATAGCTCGTTAAACCCATCATCACAAAGTTTGGCTAGAATTACCGTTTCCTCCCACATCGATTTGCACAGGTTAATTTCTGTTTTTATCATTTATCTTGTTTGCATATGATATCAATTGATTAATCAATGTTGTGTCAACAACCACTTATATCACTTATAGGAGGCCAGTCCACAACAAGCAAAGGGTAAGCCATATTGAACTTTATTTAGGTTCTGAATATATAAATATATATATTATTAGAGAAAACCAGAGAAATATGATATAACTCATTAATTTCAATGTTATTTCAAGGTGAATATCGACTTTTTTACCCACACGATATTAGAATCTTTTGAATCATAACTTTCCAAATTGTTTCCTCATATTTCATGGGTTCGGGTAATTTGCGTCTGAACAATTGTGTTACATTGGAATTAACATTGTTGAATACTCTTGTGAGGTCTAACACAAATTACGAAACATGGTAACTTCAATCTAACTGTAAACTGATGAATATATTCTTGTACAATGTTCCTTAAATATGTGTTTCTATAAAGTATGCAGCAAAGAGCTCAATTCATTTAGGGTCCAAGCAAAGTGATGTTTGTAATTCCTGTAGCGATGGTTTTTACTTTTAACTACGCAATATCACTATGTAGTGTAGTGAGCTAGCTACCCATGTGTCTTTGATGCAACAAGACAAGTTACTTGATGTCCATTTGTATGTTTTATCAACATTCAGATTGACACCCAGCATTGAAATGGAAGATAACGTGTGTTACGTAGGAATGGTCGATGAAACTACTACAACAATGAGTTTGGAATACATTGTACAGACAAATTTAACAGGTGACGTCCGTTGCTACGTTGTTTTAACAAGATTCTTAATAGAAGTTTATTGTGCTGAATGCTGTAAAACCCTTAACATTTGGCATTTCATAAAATAGTAAATTAAACTGTAAATGGAAGTTTCACTACTTGCACGAGTGGTTTTTTAGTAGTACGAGTTGGCAATGATGATATGTTGGCCTCTGTTTGTTTTTGTCTACATCCAGATTCAAATCGTCATATTCTAAAGCCAATCCTGAACAAAAAAGTGCTCCCTGGCCTACCTTTTGAATACTGGAACGCTCAAATGTCGATTGATGGCTCGATCAAAATGGATTGTTTTGCAAAGAAGCTATCAGGTATGAAGCATCTCTTAAGAAATAATGACAATTCATTATTTTTAAATTGCTCAATTTGTGGATTCGTGTAACCCAACTTGACTAATTTGATTTCGAATCCGGACATGTAAACATTTATTGTCGATACATTTTTTTAATTAAAGGATACTTAAGTTTTACAAAGGCGAATTGTTGACAATGTGTCGTTATTAATTTATTTCAGACGAGGCAACAATTGACGACTATACGACTCTCAAACTCCTTTCCGAGAGCTTGTCATCGTTTCAAATGGGCGAGGGATTTGTGAAACTTTTACACATATCGACACAGACAAGTAATTATCTACTTATATATCCATTTTATTACTAAATTGGGTTTAATGTCCATAACCATGTTTCTCAGTGCATAGGTGTATTATGAATAATATTTTTAATGCTTTGCCTACACTTAACATTCACAATAAAATATTGAAATTGTTTCTCTAGTTCCGTTTGGTTTCTTCTATGAGACGATGAGATGTGGAACTCTTCAAGACCATGTGATGAATCATTTCCGGAAGAAATCTCGTATTAATAAAACTATCAAGAGACAGCTATCTTATATTTACCGACCCGTTTTGAAGGAATTACTCATCTTCGCAGTAAACATTGCCCAAGCAATGCATTTTCTCGCTTCTCAAGAGGTACTTTACTATACTTCAGTGATTGACATTTTTTATAGCGTGTATTTTAACACGCCAAAAGTGTGTAATGTTTGTTTATTCATTCGTGTTAGGCATGGTCGAGTCTGATTGATCCATGATCGTCAGCTGGCGATACATTAACATATGAATAATACACCGAAAAAAGAATATAAGTTGCATAACAAGATCACATCTGTTTGTTATAACCCGGTCCATCTAGATACATAATCTGATTAAAACGAAGCAGATTAACTTGCGTTAATACTCCAACGAAATGAAGTAAAAAGTCTAACGTCGGTAATTTTATCAGAAGGTATTGGAGGCGTCGAAAAAGAACTATAAAACTAACCTTTACCCAAAAGAGGCAATGTTCAAATGTCCTGTATCCTCTAACAGATACGCCTTTTACTCTTCTCCTACAACGTGGTTACCTTTCGAGACCATAGTTGGTTATTTTTATTTTAAAGTTTATATTCAAGGGTAACATTCTGAGATGAAATATATGTTTATTCAATGTTTTGTATGAATGAATAGGGTTAACCAATCGTTGATTGCAGTTCATTCAAGGGGTATAAACTACGGTCTCATTCAAAGCTTGAGTTATACCAGGCCCAGTTAATGAGAATGTGGGATGTCGAATGCAGCCTCAGATGATTCCTGTTTATTAAGAAGAACATAATTGCAAATGTAATGATGTGTCCTTTTGTAATTCCGTTTAAAATTATCTCATATATGACAATATTTGACAATCTAAATATTGTTATAAGAATATAATACAATGATCCTTTCAATTTCATCTTTACGTGGCTAAGACGTTTTCTGATTTTTTAATACTCCTTCCATAACATAAAACCAAATTTACATTTCTCTCGTAGTTTTGTCATCCAGCACTCTCTTTGAGGAAGGTACTTATGACGCCTCAAGGCTCCTGCAAATTATACGATATTTATCCAAATAACCTATGTATGGAGAGAATCAAACATTTGATGAAAAAGGTAAGGCTATGACATTAAAGTGCAAGTTAATTCAAAATACTTGTTATTCATACTTATCACCACTCTTTAGCTATATATTCATTTCTTTAAATAATCTCTTATTTTGTCTACTATTTAGAGCTTGCTCACACAAAGGAAAATGAAATTAATAATTCAGTAGGTATTACGGTATACGCAGGAAATTTCACGTTTTGGGGATTTGCAAAGCATCCCTATTTTCCAATATTTTAGTTTCATAATATTATTATTATTGATCCATTGTGTATACAGACAAATCCTCCTACGGCATGGATGGCAACAGAGATATTTCTTCTTGACAAGTATTTTCTCAAGAGTGACTCTTGGAACTTTTCCGTTTTCTTGTGGGAGCTTCTGTCGATAGGTAATATTTCATACACTGAATTACTATAGGACCAACCAATTTAAGACTGTCAAATTTCAAATTTTGGGAGAGAAACGTATTTGTTTTCATATATTTTCATCTGAGAACACTGATTCATCATTCATTTGTTATTCTTATATGTTTTTCTTGCAAGGTAAAATACCGTTTGCTGGTATCTCCCAAGAAGATATCAAAGCAAAGGTTCTTGACGAGTTCACGTTATCGAGGCCGTACGTTTGTCCAAAAGATATGTAAGGAAGACGAATATTTTTTACTAATTTCATTTACAGAGTGTTAAATTGTCACTTGCATGCAGAATTCAATATACACAATAATGTTAACTGAAAATAACCGAAATGGATAAGGAATACAAATATCCTTCTTGTGAATAGTTAAACATACCTTATAAATATAACGGGACAAATAACTATAGTTCTAAGTTCACGACTTGTTACTAGAGTTACAATTTGTTGGTTCTTAACTGTAATTCCCTTAATATCTTAAAGTAGTTCTGTGACTCCACTTAAATGTTTTTTTTGTGAAACTAAGAAGACTAGAAAAGACATGTACATGACATATTTATTTCCTATAACTCAGCATACTGAACGCAGTGAAGTACGTTTGTACAACAAAGATGTATTTGTTCACTTCCTGATGAAAAAGTGCTCAAAACATAGAAGTAGAACAAATACATAATAATGTACCTATACGGTGTCTTATTGCATGATGTTACTCGATTTCCACGCATGTGAAAGTATGTCTGAAACTCAATTAACAACGTGCTGCAAGTTACCATATAGGTACTGTATACTAGATCCGGCTTTAGGAATCACAAATGATTTATCTTGTTTGACCTCAAGAGTAAGGCAAAATATGTCACCAAAAACAGAACTAGTATTGCTCGATACAGGTGACAAACGCCTATAGTGGAATTACAAGCTTCTTTACCGGTTTCGAACCTCTGGAAATACAATAAGCGTCCCTAGCCTAGTGGTTAGGGTGTCCGCGTACAGAGCGGGAGGCCCGAGTTCGAATCCCGGTGGAGGCTGGAAATTTTTTCACTGTTCTTGATTTTCCAACTCATTACGATTTTAATTTATATATATATATATATATATATATATATTTATATATATATATATATTTATATATATATATATATATATAATAAATTGCTCATTTTGTGAAGTTTGTAACAAATAACAATCATCATTACGTTTGCTGTATTAAATTGTTAGGTATAAGTTCAATCGTGTACTAGCTTTCACTTCTCAACTTTCATCAGGTTTCGAGTTATGGTGTCTTGCTGGCAAAAGAACCACACCATGCGACCTTCATGCATTGATATATTGAAAGCTATTCGATGTGAATATGAAAAGTTTCATGAGGTTAGTAAACCATATATAAGCAATAAATCTTAGAATCCCTTTGAAAAAACATACTTATTTCAATTGAATAAATCTTGTAGATTTAAAAATAATAAAAAATCGAATTTAACTTAAATTGTTATATATATGTTTTCTTTCAGAAATATCAAGACTGTGATTACTCAGAAATCCCGGAGTGATTCTATGTCGATAGTTTAATCAGTGAATGGTGTTTATATATCGACGAGTCTTGACTTCCTCGTTTGAAGTTTCAAATTATCGTAAAATCTGATTCGGTAAAAAAAAAACAGGGATTGAAATATTTACCATTCATAGCTACCTTCCGGGATAATCCGAGAAACCAGCAAAGCATACAAATAACGCGAGGCCTATTTTATTCTAGTAACGTGAAAAACAATATCTTGGTCAATACATGTTTGCACAAACATACCAACACTTTAAGGTAGTTTGTAAAACGCTACTTGCTTTGTACTGTTACTATGAGGGTCATATTTATATATATATATATATATATATATATATATATATATATATATCAGTCAATCGATGGAAGGTATCTGTACTACGTCATTTAATTTTTCGGTTTGTTAACTGTATCAATCATAGTATTGTATGTAGGTATGTATTTTAGCCTCATTGGCTTATCAAAGCCGCAAGCTGACCGAAGTCAGTCTCTCAGATTCATATTTAACGTCCATGATTGTGAATTGTCAATTGTTCACAACTCTGTAACTGGACGACATACATTAATATTGGAGTGACTCGAATAGTATCATTATATGAAGGTCATATGTGCAACAACCGACCTGCATCTGTGAAAGTGTTTATACAATAAGATTTGTTTCTAAGTATTACTAAATTATGTCAGAATTAATGTGTATATTCGGAAGAAAGTCCCTTTTTGTAATGCAATAGAGAAGTAAGAGAATATCTTCACTCATAGATTTAATACAGAGCAACCCCTTAAGTAACTTAAAAGCATCTAGTTTAAAGTATCACTAGGAGAGTATATATTTCTTAGATTTTGTAAATAAGTGAGGATAATTTTGGAAATGGTTACGACTGGTCTACTTGTTAAATAATTGTAAGTTGCTTACGTCGTTATTTGTCGTGCCAGTCATACGTTGATGATTGTCTAATAAGTATGATTAAATGGTAAACTGAAAGTGAAACAAGCATAAATAAAAGTTCAATTGAAATGAGTACTCAAGTGACAATCATTGATAAGCCTATTGGAGCAGACACAACGTTAAACCTGAATTCTATAGAGTACGGTTTTACTCTTTCTAGGTATTGAACTTCCAAAATAGAGAAGAGGAATGTCAACAAAGTAAAAGTATTAGTTAAAGAGAGCAAAAGTTATCTCACAAATCCTAGTGAATAATTTCCTGTTGTAAGATTCGAATGATCCTTATTTTGCAACGCCGAGTTACTTTGCTCTTTAGTGGAAATGAACTTCCAAACCCTTGTTATCTTTATATACTTTATTCAAGAAATCGACCTTTTTTCCGGGCAGATTCCGGCAGAAACTATTTGACTACCGCAAAATAGAACGCTTATTGAAATAGGCTATACATTAATTAATGTATATAGCCTACTGTCGACTTAGCCTAACCAACTTGTTCAAATCGTTCCTGACTGAACAACAGGAAACCTTTAATACCCTTTACCAAACATCATCGATATACTTGAGCAGCATGGGAAAATCATCGGTTCCTTTTTAACTTAACTGTAACTAGTATGTTTTATTAATAAAGATATCCCCAGTAGCATAGGCTAGACAACTTTTCCATTTCCCTAGCTAACAATTGAAAATTACATCCAATACTTAGTTGCCGTTATTAAACATAAAACCAAATCGAAGATGAAGAATGGGCTATATCGTTCTATCATGATTTAGTAAAACATCGTCAGATCACCATTGCAGTATTTCCTTCTAACACAAGTGTACAAGTTTAGTAACATAATTGTGTGTACTGTCTGTATATTCATTTGAAGTGTACTGGCTGTGTGTACATCGTATGTGTACTTGCTGTGTTTACACTCCATTACAAAGCATCCTTAGAGGCCAGTTAGTTGCACCAATGACTTTCTACAATAAGAGACCATCCGTGGTTGCACTATTGCTTCACACTTTGTTTACACTTGATTCCACACAATAGATGCAAGCATATCTAGCTGAAGATTCCATTTTCCAAACTGCACTAGACTGGTTTAAACTTAATCCCTTATTGGCTATGTATCAAAACTCACATGCTATTGCTAATATGGTCACGTGGCTGTTACGTATGATAGGAGTATAACGCTTATTGTGTTACCTTGAACGGAGAAACGTTAGAGATTGATCAAACAAGCTCTCTCTCTCCGTCTCTCTCAAGAACTCAAGCATTATATGTCTCTTCATATATGTTTCTACCTATTTCTTTTTACCACATATTGTTAATGAGTGTATGATATCATCTGAATATATCAGAACTCACGGCAGCATGCTTCTGCAGTAGAATCATTAAGGGTCCCTTTTTCGTTCTTATGCGAGTTTAGTGTTATCTTATCGATAGAAAAATAACAATACCAATACTACTGACAGCAACACACTTAGCTTCAAAGGCTCACTAGTTAGTTGTTTCTCAATGTCTTACACATGTAATAGTCGCGTTAAGTAGCATAGTCGGACTTATATTGGTCGATAGCAAAATAAAAGATAGGCAGGTTGACGTAAAGCAAGGTGAGTTCTGAACTATAAAAGCTGTCACAATATAATCTACTATACTAAGCGAGTACATTGATAAGTGACAATTCAGCAGGCTTAATATTAACCGGTACTGTTAACAGAGCGTCTATAGTCAAATTTAGGTATAGAATACAGAAAAAAAGCTCGTAATAGAAGTTGTCTGTGGGCTAGTTTAAGGGTCTTCGCAGCATTATAATATATATACTGACCATTGGAGAAAAAGATTAGAAAATCACCCAGTTACATAATTAGTATATACATTATGTATAACGGACATTATGCTAGTATTTAACCACGGGCTTCCCTAGTATTATCCTCAGCTCACATTACTAACGGTAGTATACACACTCTGTTACTAATATGCTAATACGTATTCCGTTATATCTTTACTGCGGGCATAGATAACGTCATTGTTCAAATACCAATTGCATGTGAAACAAATAAGCTCGATATAGAGACTATACGTTAACCTTGCAAGAGACATTGTCGTTAAATAAGGCATTACAATTAACGCTAGGATATGAAAAAAACCTAGCGTTTAACTTTCAACATCGTATGATTTATATATCTTTAGACGGTGCATACTGTAGCCTAACCTTTCAGTGCAATACATAGCTATCAACCTAACGTTAGGATATGAAGTTGCTTAATTGAGTAGCTTGTTGTAAATTAATGTGTAAAGATTGTACTGAGCTTAGCAGAGGATCGATATGTGCATAAAACATAGTATCTGTAGAAACATGAAACTAACCCCTTCACTCAAATAACGGCTTTATATGCGTCAGTTGGATCGCATAATCGTGATGTATGTACTGCGTTTTCAAATGCACTGATGATGAATAAGTTATTATTTTCCCTAAACTACTTTACAGGTTAGCTACTGCTGCGCAGTCCTAGTATATCTGCACGAGGCTTCAGTCTAGTACTCTTAGTGACTAGTCTTACGGAAATTGACTTTGCGAATTTTTGGACAATACTGTAGTGTACAGCATTGTTAAGAACGCAGGATTTTGCATATGGAAACCAATATTTTAGCAAGGGACTAAATATCTTCCAATTGCTTCCGTCCGGCAAACATTTCGAAGGAAACAAACCCCAAGTGCACTCACTCGCAGCTAGGCCTATGAAAAACAAGAAGATACTTCTTTCTTTTCAAAAACCACAACTTCTTCCAAAAGGAACCAAAATTCCAATCCTTTGTACAGATGATTGAATTTTTTGGCAAACAAATCATAACAATCAATTGCAAATACAGAGTTAACCACATTTCCATTACAGAGATGATGCTAAAAATAGTCATTGGTGGTTTCCAAATTTCCTGCCTCGATTGTCTGATGGCCCTTACCGGCATTCTTGAATATATAAAACTCTACGAATACATAGGGTGTTGTTTAAAATAATACAACTACTTGTAAATATGGTAACTAGTCTACAGCAAACTTTCCGCCTCAGAATTTGACAATAATTGTGTTGTTCTATACAATTTAGTTACAGCTTTCATCAATTCATTTATTTGTGCACATTATAAACATATCACTATAGGCATCCGTTGCACAAGTATTTTGCGTTCCTTTAGAGGTATTTTAAAGTGCATGATTTCATGGAAAACTGTAGGAACATTATTTAACGTTTTAACTTTAAAAATACTAGTTACAATAATGTGTGTAGAGTTATAGACATTTTATGATGTATGACACTGTCCATGATTAATCACGTTGGGGCGCGGGAATTCTCTGGAAGTGAAAAATGTTTTCTGTAATCGTTTCCGATCATTCCTGGAAACGGATGGTAAGCTCAGTTTATACAGCACATACATTGCAGCAACATAGAAGAATATGCGGGTATGCTCACATGCACATTTTAGTATAGTACTGCACAGCATACGGTACACTTTGTACACCAGCTAGCTCATCATACGTGCGTGCAGCCGCCACATTATGTTGTGTACAACTTATACCATACTTTACGTAACCATTATTGCATGTGTATTTATAAGAATCCACATTATGTTTTACTTATAACATAACAAAACGTGCTAACTACAGGTTAGCGATGCGAATGGGTGGGCATATAGCTAAAGTGTAGGACTTCCCCCTCATTACGGCACGTACCAAAATGTGCTTTAGTTTTTACGTTGTTACTATTATGAATTGGGGCGATACCAACACTATCACTATCATTTTTTTTTGGGGGGGGGGGCAGATTTTGATTTACAGAATAGGGATTCTTAGAGTTTGTTCTAAGTGTTGAACTTTTACGGCAAATGCTAGTCGTCTGTCGAACAACCTAAGCAATGTTTAAGGTAGTCCGACGTGATTTTTGGTTGTCTTTGGACAACGGACGACTGTTTAATTTGATTCCTGATGTGTTTCTTAACTATGCTTGCTATTCTATACAGACCTTTTAGTTGCCTCCGTTCATTTATTGCTGGACCCAGTGGCGGAGAAACAGGGGGGGTTAAAAACTTTTTGAAGAAGGGGGGTTGGCCCACACAATCAACCCCCCCCCCTAGTTTTTGCCAGTAATGTTCTGTTATAGCCTATGTTATGTGCTCCAAATGGCATAATAAATCAAATTATTAAATTTGAAATTGTTAAAGTCATTTCAACCTTTTACCTGGTAGGCTACATCAACAATTAACGACCGAAAACCGAGTTAGAATTGACCCACACATTATTTCTAGCCAGTTTCCCCCACCTTGCGCATTGGAACTTGTAGCTCATAGCGCTAACTTCACCCCACAACAGACACACACAAAATAACGTTTTGTTGCTGTTGAATAGCTTTGGATCTGTATACACTTGCCAACTTCAACGAGGTGAAGGAAGGAAAGGAAAAAGAAAGAGAAAAGGAGAAAAGGATGGAGTAGAAAATACGGCAAGAAAACGGGAAGAGAAAGAGGAACAGTGACAAAATTATTCGAATTTGTAAAGCAAACAGCAGATATCACATCATATCAGTGAGCATGAAAATGGCGTTCCACGATAAACAGCCTCCAAACCATGGACGCAGATCCTGGTGAGGACAGCGGGACGCGTCCCCACCAACTTTTTCAGTAGTGGGGACATGATATACCGTGTCCCCACCAATTTGTCCTGACCAATAGCTGCATTTCAAGTTCCCCTGTATTGAACTTTGGCGCAGTTTGATCCAGCATTGTGCAAATGACATGCAGCAGTTCTCATTTTATTGTATTTTATCCACAGTTGTTAAATATAGGACGGAAATTGCATTTGCGGCAGTCTATATTTGTTTTCTGGGAGAGGACCCCAGACCCATCGTATATACAAAAGTCTACTTGGATTATTTGTCCCCAGATTTTCTTTCTGCAGACGCCCATGTATTTCTCCAAACTAAATTTCTAAGCCATGAGATCTAAAACTTAAGGAGGTTTAGGAGCATCATTAGGTCTGGGAAGTGTTATTTCCGGCGATCTGGGAGGTATATTTGCCCCCAAAAATCGTACGCTACGCGCGAACCCGTGGTCGCGCTCCGCTTAGATAGTGTCATAGAACAGACACGAGTCCCCACCATTATCCAAGACTGATCTGCGCCCATGCTCAAAACTGTCGATGTGTGTAGTGTTCGGTTTCGGAAATATCTGGTATATTTTTATTTCCTTCAACGAAATTTTTAGTAGCCGTCTGAATTTTCGAAAATTCCCTAACCAACATTCTTCATCATACTTCATCATACTCGTGCAATTTTGACCTGTCTGTTAAAGGAGGTTTTTCTATATCGGTTGTCCATAGATGATATTTTGTGCAACATTATGGGTATGTTTTGAAGTGAATTTATTCACGAGAATTGTGAATTTTCAAATTCTGAAAAGTGGGGCTGACGGATACTGTGGGCCGCGATGAAGAATTACCTACAAAAGCAATGATCCACAGGATATGTGATGAAGTCGAACATGATGTGTGACTGGTGACAATCTTCAAAAAGGTTATAGATGAGAAAAAAGTATTTGGAAAAAACTTGGTTCTCAGGCAAAAATGTACATATGGTTGGTCAGTTTCAAGACCCGAGAAGTGCCATTTCCGGTGATCTGGGGGTACCAAAACCAGAAATTTGCTTGTACGCTGCGCGCCAACCAATGGTGGCGCTCCGCTTAGAAAGTAATACGCGCCCCCCGGGTTAGAAAATCCTGCATACGCCCCTGGTTAAATGCAGCTTTTCAAGGCCTGGGCAGTGCCATTTACTGCAATCTGGGAGGCAATATTTGCCACAAAATTCTTGTGCACTTCTCGCCAACTTATGGTGGCGCTCCACTTAGATAGTGAGCCAGCAGTTATGACTTTTTATTTAATCAATGGCCTGCAACCCCCCCCCCCCCCCCACTTCTGACAAGAAATCTCCGCCACTGGCTGGACCACACCTTGCCTCTTACGTTACCAAAGTAAAGATGTAAGTCAAGTCAAACTCCACATTGAGAGGTGTTCCAATGTTTTCTTTGTGTTTTTTCAACGGTATATTTAAGCCACAGAGATAACACAAGCATCCGCCTTCATTAAGCTTTTGGATTAATAATGTTTTCCTTCTTCTTGTTTTAATTTGGATATAATGTTTTGCAATCGTTTATTTCTTCTATAAATATGTGTGAATATGATGTTCTGTTGATTCGGTTAGCGATATAATTTCAATATGCAGAAACAGCCAACTTACAACAATACCATCTACCCATACATGTTGGATACATAAATTAAACAACGTTAGGCCTACATTACAGCAACATAGCGAACTACAGCTTTACCGTACCTACAAACTACACATAGTGTATCACAAAAGAATTAAGTTAAACAAGGGGTCTGCTTTGTATTTGATAGAAAAATGTTCCGCTAAAAATCATTCCCTTTGGTAGCAATTTGTACAAACAAAGGCTAATAAATCTGTTTAGGTCGTAGTGTACTTTCTGCCACACTACAAAGCCACATACGAATTGCAAGTACTTCAGCAATAGCTGCTTGAAAACTATCTCCCTAGATTTTGTCACAGATACAAAGATAATACGATTTCAGTACGACTATAGACTGCAATATATAGGGATTTACATTAATAGTTGGAAGTTATTACAAATAAATATATGAATAAATAAATATATATATATAAATATATATTCATATATATATAAAATCTGATATTGAACAAAGCATTAGACAACACTACGATCTACCACGCTATGATCATAATAAACACACTTTGGTCAGAAATATCATTGAAGTAAGAAGGGATTTAGAACGCTGTAGCTATTTCTAGATTTCTTTTTCAGAATTGAGAATTGATATTCGTTTGTTTGTTGAATAAAGGGACATTATACCTCGCAAATGTCTACTTCAAATTTGGGATGCATCAGTCGATATATATGCACTAAAGTCATTACCCTTAGGTAATTCTGGAGCCCAATCCTTGACAAGGTTTGAATCAACCAAGTGGGGACAAAACTTAACAAATCGTTAACCCTTCATTAAGTAACTAAATGCATCAAATCAATTTCCTACAGTTTCACGTATGGTGTACACATATGACAAATCCAACCATCAGCTCATCGAAACAACTTTTGGAATTGCAAGTAATTGTCAGCAAAATGCTTAGCAATTGATGAATGGACATAAGCACCTTTAGAAAGCTCCCCCCCCCCCCGCTGCGTGATAGTTATATTTCAGAAGGCATAGTTTGTGTTAAGGAGGTCAATAGTGTGTTACATTGATATCCTTCATAACTTGAAAGATTCGTAAAGCTATGATAACATGTTCGAATATGTTGATATGCATCAGTAAAGGTCAATGTCAGAATTATTTCAGAGCGAATGAGGAAGTTGGTGATTGATTCATCGCAAATTGAGACTATTATTATTATTACACGAGATTTATATAGCGCCTTATTCAATTAAAAAAAATTGCTCTAAAGCGCTTTACAGCAAAAGATAAAAAAAATAAAATAAAACAAAATTAAATTAAATTAAAAAAAAATTAAAAAAATAAAAATTAAATAAAAAAAAAAATTAAAAAAAAAAAAAAAAAGACTACAGTTAAACGTACTTATACTGTTGTCACTTACACACTAAGTCGTATTGTAACACTCAAATGTTTCACTTTCTCTTCCGATGTTATCTCATTTATGTTTGTACAGGGATATTTCAGGGTGTATATTTACAGGGATGATCTGGCTACAACTGAATGATCAGTGCTTTGTTTATTTCATTTTCAATAGCATTTTTCTGGTACATTCAAACATTTAAATAACCAATATAAGCAGACTTGCAGTATTTTAGCACGTTTATTTCATAATCTTATATTATATGAGCGTATGTTCACCAACCTACTTCTAGGACTATACGCAACCGAATAATATGCAGTTTGAAAATGATAATTGGCTTGTTTGCCAACATTTGTTAAATCAAATGAACCGATTTAACCATCAAGCAACGTCCATGACTGTTATACATGCGAGGGAGGGTGAGGAGGGGAGAGTTTCTACGGCTTCTTTCATGGTGCCATTAAATATTCGTACTACGCACCTATACCTGTCGTGAATAAATTTAACTTGTTCATTACTCTAGGCAAAGAACAACGAAATTTATGACTGGAACGAGATATGAGGCTGTGACCTTTGGATGACATATCCAGGGCTCTACAAACTGAGCTACGCAGCGCTTTGTTCACGGAGATCCCTATATACACGTATGCTTTGTCAGCAGACACTGTATTTCCTGTATACTTATAACCCGTGATCACGCCCAGTTTCCTTCGATACACACTAGAAAGCAACCTGCAAGTAATTTCAAGATAACCTTGTCATTTTTATGGGTTTAAAAAAAACAATTTCAATGTTTCTGCTATCACATGCCTACGCAAATTCTATCCAGTGAATGGATAAAATATTTCTATATCTAACAAGGGATATTGTATGTACTTTGACAACATATGGTATTATCAACCGTTTAATATAATGTTGTTGAAACACGAAAACACCATGACAGTTACTGATCTTGAACAAACGATGCAAATCATGTAATATTTTAATATACCTTTTTACGTAGCTGTGCTTTCTAGACTTGTATAACATAAAGTATAAAGGTCCCAGTATGCCAGTTACCTCAGGGTACATCTTGTATTATTGGACTTTGAAATATAATTCACCACACAAAGAGTACTTATATCAATGTTCTTATTTTCACAGAGAGGAAACACCGATAAATAGTTTAATTTCTAGTCAGATAAGGTTGTAGCTGCAACGTCAATGTAAAACATTGGATTAGTTAATGAACAAACTCGACATCGGTACTGGGTCCCAACTTGATAGAGAAGGTTTCTAATGTTTAACAACAGTCTTTCTGTTAAATCTTTGAGGAGGCTTATCTTCTGTCCCCCACTCCTTCTTTCACTCTTCCTCCCACATCTCTCTTCCCCTCCTTTTTTCCACACCTTTCTGTCTTTGTCCCTCTCCAGTTTATCTCCTACCTCTCCTATTTCCCTGTTGCTTTCTTCTAACCATCTATTGTCTACTTATAATCCCCTTTTATCTATCTCATTGTGTTCACCGTGCTCATTAACCTGTCTGTTTTCTGTGCGTGTTTTTGTCCCTTCTGTTACTGTACTTGTCATTTAGCCTCTGAAGAAGATCCTGCTAGGATCGAAACGTCAGGCTTACTTACTTTTACACAAATCTTTCAACTGTTGAATGTTCAGTTAAAAGAAAACATGGAATCATAAATCGTGCTTTGACCAGACATGTTTGTGTTTGTCACAAGTCAATGACGTTTCGGAGATGAATTCAGAGCATATCAATAGGAAGAATGTTGACACAGTGTTAAAGCAGTGAGGCCTTCAAAAAAGTGAGGACGCTTTGCGTTGTACGGCAAAAAGGCAGATCATGTCTGCGTCTTCATACATACATTGTTTAGTTGATCTTGAAATTAAATTTGAGAATAGTTAGTATCCTGAACCAATTTGAGCCCCCCCCCCCCGCCCCCTGTCTCTACTGACTCGAGAAAGTGGAATGCAACTAAGTTGAACTTGCTATATCCGGAAAGTGTCATTCCCGGTATCAGATAGGCACATGGCAAACATTTTACTTGCTTGTATTATTGTAGTGCTCCACTCAGGTAGAGTCATAGTTGTATCTGGAAGATGCCGTGAAAAAGCAACACCCCCCTCCTTCCCAAACGCACCTACTTTTGTGTATTTACTTGCATTTTAGTCTGGGCATGTAGTTAATGTTACAAATTGGGTAGTAGTTTATGTAGGATAACAGATCCAACCTTATGAAATGAGAGTGGGAAAGGTTTGATGCATGTCAACATCTAGTCAAAGTCATCAAAGGATGAGATGTTAGCACGAGGAAAGGCGTAAGTGTGTTTTTTTTTTTTTTTTTTTTTTGCCTACCAAGCTTTATCTGAGCATGGTAAGTAAATATCATTGAGCCCCAAATTATAGTTGTGTAAATTTAGGTAAATAGCCTAAAACGTTATTGTCCAGAACATACCTGGCTAGGCTAGAGTAGGCATTGCTCTACCTTAAAAACTCAGTATACTGCCTAGGCCTATATTGCTCATGGAATTTTGCCACGTTTGCAGTGTTGGGAATATGTTACAAATAGAGGATGTTTTTGAATATTTGCACTATTCTAGAAATGTTAGTAGACTGAAATATTCTAGGCTTAATTTATTACCTAGGTTAACCTTAGATAGACCAAGGGCAAGGTTACGTACATGGTCCTAGTCCTAAGTAAGCCAAAGCCTATTTTCCTAGTAGTGAATTGTGATAAGCCCAGGACATCATACACATCTTCCGATGTTATTATGGCATGTGGACATAATGATGTGGTGTGTTGCATTGGGCTTTAGCTATATCGCATCCGAAAGGACAACCGTAGTCGGTCTAGGGGCCTAGGCTAACTATAACCAGGGTCCACTAAATAACAGCTGAGGAGACGACACTAGTAAAGTAATTGGATACCTTTATTATTGATGCTACTACCGCGTCCTAAGAATAACTTGTGAAAGTTCAGTTCACTGCCACATTTTGTTTATTTTCGAAACCAAATACGGCATACGATATCACCATTTTGAGTGATGTATGAAGACTTTATCACTTAAGTTATGTCGGAGACGTAATGTTTGTAAAACGCGCCGGTACTTCCTTACCGTATAAGAAAAGCACTGTGACTACTTGTATTATAGCATTATTGTAATGATGCATGCCTGAGTACATTTCCTTTCCATGTGCTTACTTTCCAGGTGCTCACTACTCTTATGTGATAGGGAAAAAGCATGGATCAATGAAACAAGAACAAAAAAAGTCCCATGTTGACACCAAATGGGATATAGAAGTGCTTAAAGCACTTTCGATTTCTAATCTTAAGAAGAAGTTTGCTAAAAAACCGTTGTTGTTTATTGTCTCTTGTACTCAAGTTAAGAGTTTCTGTTTCAGCTAACCTGCTACGCCTGCCATCCCACCACACACTACAATGACGTAATCGGCAGGAGAAAAGCTGCTACCACTGTACCAGATGTCAATCAGTTATATCAGCTCAGAGGAAGTGTTTAATGTTGTCTGAGATCGTTAGGAAGTTGGCTAGTACTGACCAAAGATCAGGCGGTGACCATGTACAATATGTTATGGAAGGCGAGTTGTTAACTTTTTGATAAGACTAAGATTAGTACCATTTTTTACCACAAGACCTTGTTCATAGGGTGATCACACAGTTCCATTGTACACCAAACTTGCCCACATTTGGGGGCAAGGAAGACAGTTTATAAAATTTGTGAGAATTATTGGTGGAAGAATGAGTGCGAAGTAGAAGAGGTTTGCATTTGCCAATTCTCCAAATCAGTATACGACAAACCGGGTGTACATGCTGTCCACCAGTAATACTTATCCGTGGGAGATTGTGGCGATGGATTTACTGAGGCCATTTCCAGAGTGCAAAGAAAGAAATGTGTATATATTGGTGTTGACAGATCACTTTTCAAAATTGTCCAGGTTATATTTATTGAGGAGAGCATCTGGTGCAGTTTTGGATTCTGTTCTTAGACAGATGTTTTGCACATTGGGAGCGTGTCAAAATTTGGTCTCAGATAATAGACCACATAGGGTGTCAAGGGATGTTGCTGCATTATGCATTTTATGGGTTGTCAAGAGAGTGTTTACAGTTCCCTATCACCCACAGACGAATTGGGTAGAGAGAGTTAATCGTACATTGGTGTCCATGTTGTATTGTTTTGTCGGAACTGATCATATGCATTGATATACACACGTGATGGAATGGCGTTAGCTTCTGGGACCAGTGGAGTGTCTGGATCAATGACTCACTAGTGGAATTAGTGACAGGACAGGCATATGCAAAACTGAAATTAAAAACAAGGACTAAGCATTGTAGGGAGAACAAAATGATGTATGTCAAGAAAAGGTCACATGTGGCCACCAAAGTAGGGATATGGTGTTACTGAAAGCACATCCCATTTCTAATCTAACGAAGTTTATTGCAAACTTGCCCCTAAATGGCAATGGACTTATAGAGTTACTTCTTTACTTACTCTCAATTAATTTGTAATCATCAATGAAAAGGATACTGAAACGAAAGTAGTCCATGCTGAACAGCTTAGATTGTGCCTCCTCCCCACCACTCCCACTGTTTAAGGCTGGCGGATGTAAATGTCGCTGATTCTGTGACTGCTTTATATATTATATTATTGTAATGATGCATGCTTGACTGTATTCCCTTTCTGGGTGCTCACAACTATTATGTGATAGGGACATAGCGTGCAGCCTCACGAGAGTGACTGTAAATATATTCAGTTTCACACAGACCTCCTTCCTGTTAAGTTGTTTATTTTTCTCTTGTTTTCAAGTTAAGAGTTTCAGTTTCAGCTAACCTGCCACACCCAACATCCCACTCTACAATATAACGACGTAATCGGCAAGAGAAAAAATGCTACCAGATGTCAACCAGTTTATAGCAGCTCAGGGGAAAAATGTATAGTTGTCTGAGATATTTAGGAAGTTGGCCAGTACTGACCCAGGTGGTGACCATCTACAATATGTTATGGAAGGCGAGTTGTTAAACTGTTGATACGAATAAGGTTTGGATCACTAATGTCCAACAAGACCTTGTTCATAGGGTGATTACTCACTTCCATTGTGCGCCAAACTTGCCCACATCTGAAAGCAAGGAAGACAGTTTATATATGAGAATTATTGGTGGAAGAATGAGTGCAAAGTAGAAGCTTTCACTAAGAGGTTATGGATTTGCCAGTTCTTCAAATCAGTCTACCACAAACCGGGTGTACATGACATGTTGTCCACCAGTAGTACTTTCCATGGGAGATTGTGGCGATGGATTTACTGAGGCCATTTCCAGAGAGCAAAGAAGGAACTTTGTATTGGTGTTGACAGATCACTTTTCAAAGTTGTCCAGGTTATATTTATTGAGGAGAGCATCTGGTGCAGTTTTGGATTCTGTTCTTAGACAGATGTTTTGCACATTGGGAGCGTGTCAAAATTTGGTCTCAGATAATAGACCACATATGGTGTCAAGGGATGTTGCTGCATTATGCATTTTATGGGTTGCCAGGAGAGTGTTTACAGTTCCCTATCACCCACGGACGAATTGGGTGGAGAGAGTGAATCGTTCATTGGTTTCAATGTTTTATTGATTTGTCGGAACTGATCATATGCATTGAAATACACACGTGATGGAATTCATGTTGGCGCTAAATTCTTATAAACATGATGCCACATGATATTCTCCCTCTGAATTGTTTCTAGGGCGTAAGCTTCTGGGACCGGGGAGTGTCAAAAATATAACAAGTGGAATTAGTGACAGGACAGGCATATGCAAAACTGCAATTAAAAACAGGGACTAAGTAGGGAATATGGTGTTGCTAAAAGCACATCCCATTTCTAATCTTAAGAACATGCTCCTAAATGGCGAAGGCCGAGTTACTTCCTTACTTACTCCCATTAATTTTGAAATCAGGGGAGATGTAGATGTCACTGATATTGTGACTTCTGTGTAACGAAGTAACAATACTCTGTAATCTCTGTAACGATGCATGCCTGAGTACATTCCCATTACATGTGTTTACTACTAATATATGATAAGGACATAGCATGTAGCATCATGAGAGTGAATGTAAATGTTAAGCACAGACCTCCTTCCTGTTAAGTTGTTTATTTTCTCTTGTATTCAAGTTAAGGGTTTCAGCTATAGCTAACCTGCCCGACCAACCTGCACCTCCATTCTATAGGATCAGTGGCATCAGTATATATCGCATGTCATCATTCTTCCTGCATGAATCTCTATGATTCAGAGTCAAATCTTCCCAAATAAAAGTTACTCTAAATTAATGAACATCTCTATTACATCATTACAGGTCAGCATTCGAGTTGAAGGACCACTTAACGGCTTGACACTGTTAGAACTATAAATAAGTTGTAGGATTGGTGTTCAGTTTGATCGGTCTGTTTCGTTGAAGAAGACTTCTTAGCAATAACGGTACATGGTCACTACAAAATCTATGTCGGCAAACATTCGAAGGATCTTTTAACCTAAAGTGATTCTTTTTTTACTAGATATTACTTGAGCTACGATTAAAATGATCAAATTGCGACACAGTCGCAAGTTATGAACGCTTAAAACAATGTAAACAAATTTCCATTCCAGGCCGCCTTAACATGAAGATACGTCAACTGCACCAACTATATATATAAAGTATGCGACGTTCATATTATATTTCGTAACCCTGGGTCAATGTAAAGAGAATTTACATATTACACATAGGCCATGTAATTTAGACAGACCTAGCTGTGAACATATGTGAACTGTGAACAAAATGTATACGTCAAAAGTGTACCGTATAGGACTACCTGCGCTGAGTTGAAACCTTTAGGCAGAAGGTATTAAATATTAAACTTGAGCCACAAACCAGGAAAAATAAGCAAACATGGTTGACAATTTGCAAAATAAAGAATCAGCAACTGGTTGTAGTTAACACATGATATTATAAAAAGCAAAGGAAATGCTGAAAAAAAACTTTCTCCCTTCAAAATGAGAACAAATTGGTGGCTATGTTGCCAATGTTGAATCAGACTGGCTAATTGACCACCATGTTACGTGCTGGTTTATTTATATGAAGGATTTGTCTACTTTCCTTAGAAAGGTAAACAACAACATATTTATCATCAAACCATGCTTTACATCAAGTAAATTGTCCAAATCATATCACTGGAAGGTATTATTTGGCCATGTACAAATTAAACATATGCGTTTAACAATTAAGTTCACTTTATTACTGAAACGATCGAAAGTAACATTAGTTGGTGCTACCGTAAAAGTAGTGCAAAATATCCATCCACAAGATATTTAAAAGACATGTTTATAAATGAACGTTGTCGGTGATTTGCGGTCATATTCAGTTATTAAAAGTTGAGAAATATGATAGTTAAGAAAGACGCATGACTTTTCTTTATAAACAAAGTTATCGGAGCAACCGTAGTATGTGCACGAGTTACTCAAAGCTCATGCGTAATTATAGACACGTCATCGGCGTGACCTCCTATAACGATATGCAGCTTTGAATGTGACCTCATGTGATCACGCGGACTGTTCTCGCCCAGAAACAAAAATGTCGGTTAACCAACCAGAGTAGTCTATGTGTAGTATGCAGACTTACACAGACACAGACTATGAAGCCAGAAGTGTTAGCTCCAGGAGTGTTAGCTCGGTGGTTAACGCCGGTGCTTTTCAATCATAAGGTCTCCGGTTCGAGTCACTCCAAGATTAATGTATGTCGTCCAGTTACCGAGTTGTTGATAATTGACAATTCATAATCATGGACGTGAAATATGAATGTAAAAGACTGACTTCGGTCAGCTTGCGGCTTTGATAAGCCAATGCCTTCGTGAGTTCCTGCTTGCAGGAGGATCTAATATACATATATACATACAAGCCAGTATACCCTAAATAATAGACAAATACCGTTCAGAATATTCAATCAATAAAGTAAAATCAAACATATCATAACGTCGACATGTTCTACATACATATGGCCTCACCTTATTGTACACAACAGTGTTTGGTATTCTTCTTATCTTTGGCTGATTAAACCGAGTAGAAACTGGATTCCGAGTAACCGTAACTTACGGTTGTAATTGTAGGTACTAATGTTCAATCCTGTGTAATCATAGAGCCACACGATCGTTATATATAACATTGGGTAATTCCAGCCACGGCATTGGGAATTCCAAACTCAATAGAAGTACATACATGTCAGTTGTTATACCTATAAACAGGTATACTCTTGCATTTGTATGCTGAACAAAGGAATGAATACAGCGGTCCGTACGGAAAATTTGCTAATACAGCAATCGTCACAATCATCACAAAGGTGAATATGTACAATACATGCAAATATAGCTCTTTTGTTAGAAATGAACGAAATTGGCTATGAAACATTTTATTTTGTATTCCAAAGAGGCCATAGCCACGTATATTTCGGATGCCAGTGTTTTCTGGATGGAGGAGTTTTCTCATTTGTCAGACAGTGGCACTAGCGAGAGAGGAGTGGGCTAATTAACAGTCAAAAGGCTTCTCCCTGCTTGCCCCCACCACCCAAATGACATTGGTGGGTTAAACATAAAATGAGTGGTCGAGGGCGAAACTTGCCTCAGTACTCGAACTCTTTAACCCCCTCAACCCCCCCCCCCCCCGATGAAGAGATCGATACAGTGGCGTAGGAAGGTACTTTTGAGTGGGGGGGGGGCTGAAGACTGATGGCCTGCCTGGGGAGGGGTCTAAGGGGAGGGGTATCCCCCTCCCCTTTGGAATTTTTTTGCATTTCCAGGTGGCCTCAGATGCAATTTGGTGCAATATAGCACACTTCAACACCCACTCGATTTTGTAAAGAATTTTGCATTTTCACCTGGCCTTAGATGCAATTTGGCGCTTCAAATGAGATTTTTTTCTCATTTGGAAACGAAAAAGGGGTTTTCTGACTTGCGGGGCGGGGGGGGGGCGGAACGATAATTCCGCCCCCCATATTTTTCACTGGGGGCTGGCGCCCCCCAGCCCCCCGGTTCCTACGCCCTTGGATCGATAACAATGGAATAGTTATTAGATTCGCTTCGAGATTCGAACCAATAGCCTACTACCCATATTATTGACTATAGGGAATATATCTCTACTATGTGAAACTACAATATACAATATGGAGGAAAATTGTCTGACTTGTTCCGTTTATAGCAATTACAATGTAACCAGAAAATATTCTATTCGACCTCTTTCGGGTAAGGAGGCTTTCATTGGTTGTTATTCAGTTATTCTCATGGCTATAATTTCATTGTTTTGCTTCAGGCCGGAGTTTTAAGTCACCCGGTTTTGATATCATTGTGCCCAGTTCAATCGTTTTGACTGCCGGGGAGATAGCCACTTTAAGTTATACCTTGTTTTCATTCCGCAGGATAATCTGTCCTATATTTGTGCAATACTCACCCCCCCCCCCCCCGCATGAATAATACGTAGAATTATGTGCGGTTTTCGGTATTTTGAAAATGTTTAAGTGTAATGCTTCCATAGTAACTCTAGAACCTTCGTCGATTGCATTAGGGAACTTTTGAAATATCACGATAGAGGAATTAAGTCAATTAATACAAATTGCCTTCCTGAGCTTCCATTAGAGTCTATGCAAAAATTGAAGTTCGCATACGCTGCATATTGCTAGAATTTTCTCATTTTCAGAGGCGTAGAAATGGGTGGTTCTTTGAAGTATTACCCCAGATGCACAGGGTGCCCCAGTAGTTGGCAACGATAGTGTAAAGCAGTGGATCAGTCAAGTAAAATCGCCATACAGAACCTTGAGGATTTTAATTGATGACTTTGTACCTAGAGCAGTTTATATGCAGTTAAGCGTGAATGGCCCCACCTCTCAATTTTGAACCTGGGCCCCTAAAACCCTAACTTCACCACTGTGTCTTGTGTCACGTTTCTCGATAACAAATAACAATATGAATGACGGAAACTTGTATTGGCACTTGTCAAAAAAAAATAACGGAACATGCCGCGAGGGATAAAACCGTTAGTCAGGATGAAAGGTCACGTGACGTCATCTTGAGCTTGATCTGCATGGACTTGTAATGCATTCCATTTCCCATCACTAGTGTCAAGCTCTAAAACGTTTCCGTCGCTTTCTTTTCTCTCAACTGTAGAAAACAGATAAAAACAAAACATTTCTTTTATAGAATAATTAGGCGGTCTTTATAATTGCTGCATTTTCAATGGTCCAGTTTGCAGATAAAGAATGTGTTATCATTTACATTGTATTGCACTAAAGGAGTTCAGAATTGAAGATATGTATCACGTATACGTTAAGTTTATGTAAAGACCATTTGTTTGGTTCTGATTATACAATTGAAGAAGAAAAGTTAACTTACTCTTGGTATTTTTCTCCTGAACAAGAGATTTCAACTCTTCAAGGATTCCAATAGCATCTGGAAGCTGACATTGAACAAACCTTTAAAGACAATGATATAATTACACAGTGTATATAATATGTAATGAGGATGCTAATTTGTTTTAAACATTCCTAACAAAATCAAATTTCAATAATAATAAATTTAATGGCATGGTATTGTGTAAACTGATCCCGTTCTCGAAACTATCGGAAAAGAAAACCCACACCCAGAATGACTTTTTCATTTCATGAAATGTTAAAAGCCTATTTTGACAGTAACCGGTATGTGGGAAACTGTCAGTGGCGGAGCTAGGTGTATTGGTCAGAGGGGGCGAGAATGATCTGTATGCTCCCGTATGGGCGCTTTCGACTTTATCTAAGCGGAGCGCCACCACAGGTTGGCGCGGAGCGTACAGACATTTTTTGAGTAAAGATACTCCCTAGATCGCCGGAAATGACCCTTCCCGGGCCGCGAATTTTTTTTTCCCAAACAGGTTTTCAATTGTGTATAAATAGTAGCTCATGATTGGTCGGAAAAGTTACGTCATAACAATAAAACCCTTCACTTTGAGGTTATCAAAATGTCTGCATCCATTCGTTGCAACGAAGATATACCCGTTCAAAATTACCCGCAGCTTTTCGTAAATATATGTAGATGTGTTTGGAATTGGTTTAGACATAATGAGCACACTAGTATTGTATGATCTACTTTGATCGAAGATTTCTGTGAAGGCATTTATCGATAACATCGCACAGTGAAAGTTTCGTACAGGGGTACATAACACATGCGATATAGGCCTATATGTATTATAACTGTGTACACAGTGCAGTGACGGAAATACATCATACTGTAGCATGGTGGGCTCATAATTGACGCACTTAAGGATTTGATCAACGATTTCTATCAAGGAAAAATCAAAATCACTCAACTGTATGTGTTTTTCATATGTGTGGTTCCTCAGAAATGTAATGATCTCAATATATTTATTGTTCTGTGCATATGCAACGTACAATTGAGCAGAACTTGACCACAAAATGTCTGCCGTGTCAAGTTCTTTCATACCCCTAAATTGACACATTCGTCGATAAGCTAACTGTAGTGAAGGCTTTAGTATACATCCATTGACTTTAGATGCTGTTTGCTATACTTTGAGCCTCTAAGCTTATACAGATCAGGTCCCAGAGAGTAGTGTTGTCCATGATATTGAGGAAATGTTGGTTATTTTTAGGGTGCAAGATTTCCAAATGCCCAAAAACTGAACGTACAAAACCGGGGGGAAGGGTGTTAAAAGCTAAAAAATTCCAGTGTAGTGTAGTGTAGAGTAGTGTTGTCCATGATATTGAGGAAATGTTGGTTATTTTTAGGGTGCAAGATTTCCAAATGCCCAAAAACTGAACGTACAAAACCGGGGGGAAGGGTGTTAAAAGCTAAAAAATTCCACAATTTGGTCATCAAATAGCTGAAATGGATTCAAACTCATGAAATATGTAATTCTGCTTGACTGCAAAATGTTTAGGCAGTGGCCTGCTCTATCGTTGCTAGTAATAATTGAAGGTGCGTCAATTACGGGGGTGCGTCAATTATGAAGCCTTGACTATACACTAAACTGTTTTGCGTATATTCATTCAAGACTGAACTCGCGTCGTGAAGTTGATTTTGGTGTAGGCCTACCCATTCCACGAAACGAATTCCGATTTCAATAGAACGGCTGACGAATCTTGGATGGCGTAAACACGAAACCGATAGAATGTAGCGTATGTATCATAAGTAAGGTCAACATGTTATCCAAGCATTAAAAGTAAAAAGTTAGGGCGTTTGCAGGGAAACCGCGTAACAAGACTTTATTAAGTGTCAGTGTGTAACTCAGTGTATGTCTTCGAACTATCAAGCGTTTGATGCTGACGTCACGAGCAATCTGATTGGCTGAAAACTCCGTAATTGAGAACCTGTTTGGGAAAAAAAAATTCTCTCCCGGGCCTTGCTAATTTGCAGATAAACGAAGAATAAATAGGTGTCGTCGCCAACAAAATGTGACAAATGTCAATAGGTAGATGAGAGCGCAATAAAACAGTCAATAATCGCAAATAAGTAAAAAGTGGTAAATAGCTGAAAAGGGCGCCAGCAGTCCATTTGAGTCCGTCACGGGGGGGGGGGGCATCCGCTCCCCTGACTGTATGGACGCTCCGCCACTGGAAACTGTATTCTGACTGACCTGCTCATCAACTACACCCTTCCTCATCCCCTTATCACCTCACATTCGACAACTCCGAGCACTTCTTCGAAGTAGTTGGTTCTTTGAAAACAAGTGATCTTCAGAATTCGAACCAACTTTCCACTCATGAGCTGCTTATTTAACGATCGGGATAAGTACGATATAGAGACATACTAATACGTACGGAATACTTACAGCACGGTTAGGAAACAATGCACTTCCTTAGACGCCCAGGAGACGATGGATAACAAATCCTCTTCAGAAAGATGCCGTTTGGCTATAACTAGCCTATCAAGTGATGGCAAACTGCAGCTTGTCAAATATACCAAAGAGCAATCTTCATCGACAACAACGGTCCCATTCGTTAACTGAAGCGAAAAGGAAATTATTCATTGATATGTTAAATACTATGTATACTAAAATTATAGATTTAAGATTACCATATTTCCTTAGACCAAGTTATACTTTTTTAATGTATATGTTTCCATGGTTGTATGTTATCATTAATTTTAGTTTAGATATTAACCTTTTAGTTCCTATATAATGATAAACATATTAAGTATACTTGCTAATACTATGATTAATCTGTATATCCATGCAGCAATTGTAAATTGAATATATTCTATGAGACAGGACAAACTAAAATATAAATTACAAAGGCTAACATAACCGAAGCTTATATTGTGTGATGTTGAATGTCTCGGGCAGAAGAGATTCACTTTCGGTGCATCACTGGCAAGTGATTAAAGGAGTGTATCACTCTTACTGATAAATCTGCAACAAATTAGCTTTGTTGCATATGGATTATATCCTTGATCACTAATAGAAGAGTATAATTATTGATGTAAACATACTGTAATAAATTTTTGGTTTACCTGTCTCTCCCCACGGTTGTTTAAGTATGCGGTTAGCGCAATCTGATGATATCTGGACTTGAAATCATTTAATTTGAAGCTTAACGTTGTGTCGTTTACTTTGATTGGTCCATCTAGTGACGACATGTCGTGTACCTCGTACAAGTAAACAATGGCGGTAGTCCACATTTTTCTCATCTTGAGTTCTTCAAAAACATTATCAATCAATATATCCGTTGCACTGATAAAGTTGACAAATATCTCAAGCTCGTCGTCCGTATACTGTTGAAGAACTTCGCGAACGTTTTCTCTTTCTGACAGAAATTTGCTAACACAGTAGCCCATAATGAAGCGATGGCGATATTTAATCAGATACGATAACGTATTTCGATTACTTTCTGATCCGGTTTGCTCTCCAGACAGACATTCTTTTCGTACTTGTAATATACCAATTTGTACTGCTACCTGTAGATCTACTTTGCCAATGGAATCCTCCCACTTATCGACTTCTTGATTTTCACAAAGTAGTCTATTTTCGCAGGCAAATTTACCTAATTTTGAAATGATATTCCATATGGAATCGACAGAATTGCTGTCTACCTTAAAAAGATACCTCTGTATAAGTGCATCAATACAAAGTTGTGTTAAGTGTGTAACTTTTTGAATGTCTTCTGCATGACCAGCCACGTCCATCAAATTTGCCATCTTCGTGTGAACAATGGCCGTAAGCCAAAATGGCGTTTTACAGAACTCTTCAAGAATTTCATGATTTCTTAGAAAGCGTTTAACATTGTTTATGTGTTCATTGTTTGTTGTACTCGATATTGCGACATGATTTACTCTCTTATCAGATTCGTCGTCTTTCGTTTGTGGGTATGTTTGGCGACTACTTTGTGTTAGGTCTATCTTTGTCTCGTCGGAATCCTCATTAACCAGAGGTTGATTCTCCATTACTTCTGAAGTTATTTCTTGTCTTGCATCTGAGAAGTTCAATGGTTTACGACGGTCAAAATAATCAAATGTCTTCTCAATGTATTGGGTAGTATTGTGTTCACTGAAACCTCTTAGTTTGATTTTAAAATATGGTGGAGGAAATAATGTTTCATCAATATAATCTCCATCAATAGCTGCTAACAAATTTACATTAACTAACTCCGTCACAAAATTTCTATTCAGTAAATCATAAGTTGTTAAACGTTCATGTCTTTGATCAAGATCACTTGAGTGTCCTGTGACATCAGCATGATTAGCTGATGTATAAGTTCTAATATCAAACAAAAACATACATGGTTCCTTTCGAATAATCTTATGTATTTCCTCTTTTGATAATCGGTTTTCTTCCGACATCATATTGTGGATTAAATCTTCTATGGGAACTCCCATTTCTACATCTGTCAGCTCCAAGTAGAACACAAGAAGCGTTTTATTGATTTCCTTCCTCCATTGATCCACAAACTTGTAAATTAACGTTGATTTTCCATAACCTGTCTCACCAGTAAGCAATACACGTGGCTTAAGACTTAATACTGCTTGTGTGAAACATTTATCACTTGATACAGTAAATTCTTTGCCATCTTCGGAAGTGACCAAACATTGACAGTCTGTGTGAAGTTTTTCGGCATCGACATCTTCGTTGCATGGAAATAATTTCAGTACACTGTATTTCTTGTAAGAATCCTCCAGGAAGTTGACAAACCCTTGAAGTTTCAAGTCTTGCTCTATAACATAAATCAAAACAAAATAGACAATCAATCAAAGTTATGATTCGTTATAAAACAGAAAATGTATTCAACATGGTACTCACTGTTTAAAGGTCTCTTTTCCTTAATCGTAACGTTTGTTGTTGCTTCTCCAAGTAGACGCCCCTGGAAAAAAAGAATAACGCAATGGTGATAAGGTAGTGAAGGTTTTCCTAACGCTCATCTCATGATTTTTCAGGTATCAGTTGAATTGATATTAACGTGTTAGCTTCATAATTGGGACAATGAAAAATAAATAATCGAAAAAAATCCACTCTCTACATCAGGTCTGACAGCAAGTCAATAAAAGGATTAAGTTTTAATTTTTGGTTGCCCAGCAATGTCAACATACTAGTATCACCCACATGCACAATTGAATGGCTTGAAAAGTTACTGCCCATATCTTACAGGTTTTTATACTGAATTAACTCAAAGAAAAAATGACTATTTATACAATCTTTTTGGCATTTTCGTCATTAAAAAGCATAAAACAGAATCTAATCAAATAACTGTTTTAACACAATTCATAGTACAACTAATAGAGTAAGCATATGCCGTATCATTGTTATTATAAAATTGACACAAGCTTAACAGTTATGATATGTAATAAATCTTACTATTTCATCTTCCTCCTGGGTCACGGTTTCTGTAAAAGGGGAACATAATATGTTTAGAGACTAGTATCGATTGACATCATATTCAAATAATATTCTTGTTTCAATAGTATATATTTTAATTGATACACTCAAATAGAACAAGTATGCCATTAAACGTTTGAAAGTTTCACATTATGATGGGAACAACAACTTGAATGAAAGAAGGCCTGGATGTATCTTCGTACACTAATCTAAACTTAACCCAATATATGTTCAGTTAGTGGTATATCCAACTACATAGTTCTCTCTTCCGACAAAAAGTGTAAAAAAGGAATTTGGATTTTACTTCTCTGTTTTGTAGTCTCACATTTTTCTCAGAAGTATAATAAACTTTTCACTTGGTCATAGGCCTACTGTTGTTACATCACTTTTTACATTCCTGAACTTGAAATGTTTGAAGCAAGTGAAATACATAAGTATTAATAACCTGTACTCACATACTTAAATATAACCAATTCTCGAGTATCGCCAGTTGTCGTGATTCGTTTTTATGGTATATCGTACAGTAGTCTACATCCATGGTGATAAGCAGAATAATTTGTCAAACTCACCCAAGTAACATCTGCGGTATATATGGTAACGAGCACAAGCAATGTAGATAATAACAGCTGTCACAGCTATCACGAGAATCACAACGATAATGATCACAGGAATTTTCCATCTTGAAGATTCGTCGATTTCCTGACTGTTACCACTTACGGTGAAGGGTTCTGCACAAAAAAAATCGAATAAACAATAATTACGAGCCCTTGTTTTAATCATCCAATTTCTTTAGGATATCTGTATAATGTGATATTGCTTATTAACAGTGGTTACATTAAAATAGCTTTCGAAATAATCCTTAGTTTTTTCATTCCAGTTTCTATATAAGGTGTCTCAAATATGTAGTAACCACCTACAGGAACGACTGAAGGATAACATTTATTTTATGAAGGTGATTGCCATCAAGCTTTGATTATAAGTCAGTAATCCAGTACGCTAATCCGCCACTATAATTGAAAATCATGACCAACCTATATATTATCTTTCTCAATTATTAATTATAAGTGTGAGCACTCACCTGACACTGCTGCCAATGAAATACCCAAAAGATATGCACACACGATGAGTGTCTTCAGCTTACTGTAATCACTGAACAGCATTTTGTCTATGAAATTAAAATTAAATATCAAAAAAATGTGTTAGCAAATTGCTTATAAGAGCCTGTGTAAGAGAATGTGTAAGAGTAAGTGGGCCGGACGTAGGATCTTCTTCAGAGGCTGAATATTAATTAATTAAAAATAAAAGACCTGGTTGACAAAGGTTGACTGGTAAGCCCATGGAGGGACCGTCAAAAGAACTTGTCCAACTGTTGGTTTATTTATGGTCATCGCATTTAGCGTGATGTGCGATAATCATTTTACCTTATGTTGTGACTGATTAATTGTCAATACGGTTTCGACGGTTTTATTTCTCTTCAATAGGATAAACACCTTAAATCAATTAATCTCATTAAGTATCTCGATGTTGGATATATGTTGGTAATAGCTATATCCCCAGTCACAGCGTAATCCCCGTGTTTAACATTACTTGGCGTGACTTTGTATAAGGTACCTTCATTTTTAATGGTGAATTCGGAATTCTTTAAAATAACAGTTTTATACAACATATCGTGAGGTCGAGCTCGGAAATGTTACCAAATGAGAATGAATGTGTCTAACGTTACCACATAGACCACATTTGGTGTTTTACCTTTAACAAATAATGATTCAAATTTAGTCTTGTAATTAACATTGGTACAACGCCGTGAGTATGAATGGCAAAATTTAAACAGGGTTAAAGACCTGCTTTATTGGCTCCAATTATAGCACGCTTTCATAGCTAGGAAAGTTTTGTGAATTGGTTAAAAGAGGACATTTTACGACCAAGCCAGGTCGATTATATAATCTCTAGAAACGTTTCCATGATAGCGTGCTATAGTTTGGGTCTATCAAGCAGACCTTTCAGTCACATATTTGTTAAGGGTTCTACAGTAATGATTTTCTACCTTAGTTTCCTTTTCCCATACTTATGAGTTTTATGAGTAAGTATGTCAACTTAGTATGGACTTTCCAAAGGAACTCAGCAATAAACACGAAAAAAGGCAGCTAGTAAAATAAGATACTAAAACCGACTGCTCAGTTTCAAGTGCCATGCAGTTTTCTGACATTTTCGAGGGCCTGATCTTAAAATATTTTCACAGCTAAAGTAAAACAGTAAAACCTATTCTATTATGAAATATACAGTTATAACAGCGGCAAGAGCCATTAGAAAAGAAGTTATTGTGTTAGAAAAGAATAAACATTTACCTTTACCTGTAGCGCACGCTGTGTTTCAAGTTTCAAAGGATGATATACTGTAGCGAATACCGCAGAAGTCTGAATAAGTGTTAGCTAAGTGTTAACTTCTGACTGTGGATTCAACCACGGTTGACTACATCTAAAAGGTCCTTAGACTAACGAAGGTCAAAGTCCATACAAACGTAACAGACGCTGCGTGCCTGATATATCAAAGAGCCATTGTTAAGTAAATCGAGACCCATGTGCGTTTACTTAGTATTGCATGCTATTTAGCATGACCCCAGCAATGTAGGCCATGATATATTTAAATATCATTGTATACTTTATATATAAATACCATTGTATACTTTTGATAATAATCAAAAGTAAACAAAGATATTTTATGATGGAGAATAGAAGCATTGTTTCATATGCTGAGCTAATAATTCCAGACCAAATTATTGTAAAGCCTATAAACCTTTGAAACAGCCATTACAATACAGAACGCAATGCAACGTTAGAGGTGCGTAGTACAGTAATAGCGTTCTGTTCCTGCATGTTCAGGCACAACACTTGGGTTGTGAGTAAACTAAATACATGAAATAATTTCTAGGCATCTCACGACTATAAAACAAAAGAGCAAAACGTAGCCACATATCGTGGTTCTGGGGGTGATGGTGAAATTAATTACAGCTGAACAAGAATTCAAATGTCCGGAAATAATTACCATCATAAAAGAACCAAGCACTTCATAGCAGTATTTATTTTTAAAATTTATTAAAGCTATGTCTAGTGGACTGGAATGGGTTGGGTGGGGGAGGTTGACATTACTGCGACGTGTCTCCAGTTATATATATATATATATATATATATAATAAAATATATTATACAACCTTCAAATTTCAACTTTCACCAGAATCTGTATATACTCGAACCAACATAAGACTGTTTTTTTTTTCATCCACTGACAGGCTCGGCAATCATCAATGAACATTGTTTTAGATAATATGAAAACAAAAGTATTCGGTGAAACCAACTGAGGTTAAAAAATGTGTTGATGAATCTTGTCGTAATTATAAACAATAATACTCAGTTCAAAGCCTTCGCTGAAAGGTATATATTTAGCAGGCGAGTTCTACCATTAGTTTTGAAAGTGAACTTCGATGGGTGTAAGGTAGAAAATATACAGATAGATGAACAAAAAACAGTTCTTGCAATACTTGGAAGAACTTTTCGGTTGTTCATGATGTTATCTTTTGGGCGGACAACCGCACACCAGAGAGTATAGTCATGTAGGTAAGGTACCCACCAAGTGAGGGCGCTTGTGAGCGCCGTGGCAGGCTCAGAATAAGTTGGCTACGCATGTAGCCATTGAAACTGTATGAAAATGAACAGGAAATGTTGAAAATGTACAGAGACTGTTTATTACAGTAATTACCAGTAATGCCAATATTGTAGTGCGCAAGCGCAATACAATAACTACGAACTTTATTGCACATATATGCCTCCGTAGTAGGATCGATCATGTAGGTTGGATATTATTTATTGGGACCCATTGAATGTACTTTCGGTTTTCATAGCTACGATAAAGAGACATCCCCAAAACAACTTTCCTATAAGATTGGAAATATAGCAAATATGTCAATAACTTCTATAGGAGGGTCGCATGCAGGTTGAATCGCACTATCCTAATGCAGATCACACGTTTCCTATATTGACTGTATTAACACGAAGGGATGCATGCATACATGTCAGCCTAAAATATTAAGCGCAAAATGGTCAATTGGTCGTATTGTTAGTCTATAATGTATGTATGTATGTATGTATATGTGATCTTCCCGCAAGCAGGAACTCGCGAAAGAAGCCATGGAGGCTTGTAGACTCGCAACCTGACCGAAGCCAATCTCTCGGCACACATCCATTTAACGTCCATGTCAGGAAGTTGTTATTGAACAACACCCTTGCCAGACGACACACATTGCTGTCGGCGGGGAATCGAACCGGGGATCTCATGACTGGGAGACGCCGGCGTTAACCACTAGGCTATACACTCCGCCTATAATCGTTTCGCGATAAACAGAACTTCATGCAGTAGCTTAAATTGTACATGGTATTCTGGTATTCAGTATGTACACAGATTACATCATAACTGATGGTAAAACATGTTTATTGTATTTTTCAACCTAAGGTTAAGTTCACAGGTTGTATTTATAGATAGGAAGTGAAAGTTATGGAATAGGCTATTCCTAAAACTAAAGTAAACTAACAATGCATGTGTTACGGAAGTGCACATGTAACTACTCAGCGATTTAAAAAATTCATAAATTGCTTGTTTGCGAAAGATTGCTAACTGTCAACAACTCTTCTCATAATTTCGAAAATGAAACCAAATTATTGGCTTCCAAAGAGAATCGTGTTTCTCGTCTATATGATACTGACTGACGCCATAAATGGACTTTCGTGGTGAATTTTGCTTTCGATTTAAGAACAATAGGAAGTGAAAGAAGGAAGTTTGTTTTATGTTAATACATTGATTAGTTTATGAAGCAATATCACTTTCTCAAATATCCTTTGAATAATATCCAAAAATGCAGTTGCATTGAATATGTACTATGAAACTAAGCAGTAGTATCCGAGACAACTTAAAATATCGAATAAGCTACTCACATGTGCTGATTATCACTCCACCCCCCCTGCTACCCCACTCATATCTCACACGTTTTGAGGGATTGCATAGATCCCTGTTTTGTCCAATACTTGCCTGGGAGCGGGAGCCTTTTATGGCAAACAGTCAAGCTCAGGTCAATAGACAATCATTCTCGGAAGGTTAAATCATTTTTAAGAAAAAGTCGCCCAGGAAAGAACCTAGGCACGAAAACCAAACTACCGAACGACTGATCCGCTCTCAAACCCAGTCCGGCCTTGCATCGGGACTGTTACTGTGTGTTCATCGTCAGGTGTGCATCACCATACCCCTCGAAAGGGAACAGATACTACACGTGATCTTAGCCAAAAGGCCGAGAAGCGGAAGTTAAAATATAGGGAGCGCGAAGCTATCAACGTTTCGTTACTGGCGCTGTCGCATATCCACACTGCCCGTGACATTGTCTAAATCTAATGTATGTAAAGATTGGCTAACCTATTATAATCAAACAAACACTTTTTATAGTTGATTATTGGTTTAGCTTCCTATAGTTTGTCTGCTATAAGGGTGCATGACTTTTGCATATTATACAAGGCTCGATCATTGTAAGGTATCTGCTGAAATATATTGTACATCAACATTCTACAGAAATAAAAAGGAGAAAGGTTGATGAAGTTAAGCAGTTAAAGCAGATCAATGAGATTACCAGATAATCGGATGACCAGACGATAGCATTAACTTGAAATGCCCAACCTCCACAATCTATGTGATCCTGCAAATTCATGCACCGTCAACGTTTTGATCTTATGGCATTTTACGTTTGAAAGTAATAAATACGACCTTAACCTGCATATGGAAACAATATTTCCATTGGTATAATAGGTTTTTTTTCTGCTTGGACTTGGTCTAAAAGTAGGCTACATTTTCCATATATATGTCCATTTACCTCTGACTTTCAAAACTCATTGTGTTTTATCCAACAATAAATGCTAAGTGCATGAAGTCCACCAGGCGGGTGTTACTAAAACGAATGACAGTTGCGTTACACATAACGAATAACAATATGTTGTACACACTAAAAAATTGCGTTGACTAAAACGAATGGCAGTAATGACAGCACAGACATTTGCTTCAACCGGATATCACAGTTCGTGGGTATCTAGATCTAGTAAAGTACGGACAAGATAAAAACGCACCTTATAGTAAGCGAAATTGTAAGTCTGATTTTAAAAAGTAAATTTAACGTCATTTTCCGATATTAATTGTTGGAAACTAACAATACTATAATATTGAAACGGCTTCAGTTATCTTTCTATATAAATCTACATAGGTAAAAAGCATTGCACTCAAGCGCATTCGCACACACAAAAAAATCCCTGTGGTTTATATCCGTAAATTAAACCAAAACCATGCAATCACGTAACATGCGATTTCCCTCAAATCATTTTAGCGCAGAAAACCAATAACCGTATTTACTCCACTCCGTTAATCATTCTATCTCTTCTCAACACTGTCCTTCGTTGTCATTCGTGGTCATTCGCTGTCATTCGTACAAAGTCAATTGTCATTCGGTCATTCGCTGTCATTCGAATAAGTTTGTCCCCATCAGGCTATTAGATGTGGATTTCCCAACAGACAATTACCACAATCAATTTGTCCAAGTTCTACCTCTGACTTCTATGGATCATGTAATCTTTGATGTTTTGCGTTACTTAATATCAAAGTTAATTTAAGCAATGACAAACTGATATCATATATGATGGTTTGATCCTTTAGCCATTTCCGTGTTAAAATACAATAGCGTAAACCAGGTCATTTGGCTTAAACAATCTTAGATCATTTTCCGTCTGAGTGTCTGACCTTTGACCTTTTGATGTCATCACTCACAAAGGCACACAAATGCCCATGTACAGATAACCCCTGGCACGTTGGAAGAAGAGAGTTTAAAACACAACTGTTGACATGCAAGTAAATAACTGAAAACTTACTAAGACAAAAAAAAAAAAAATAGATTGGAAAAGAACAAACAAGTCCATGGCGATAAAACCGTATTCTAATTAGAACCTATATATGGGTTAAAAGTGAACAGTGATCTGTGGTTTGTGGGATAGCCTTAAATTTCTTTAGTCTTTTACATTTTGGACAAATTTTGGGCCTCCATATACCGTACGTATACCTTGTGTGACGTTTAAATTAGTTAACACGAAAAAAAAAAGATCTACTTTTTACATTTGCCATTGGTATGGGTTGTATGTTGTGTTTAGGAAGCTGAGATTAACTGCCTGAACCCCTTAGCTTTACGGTCTCCGAGGAGTTAGTGACACAATTTGGGAGCATCCAATTTCATTAGGCCTATTAACATCACCCCCCCCCCAAAAAAAAAAAACTGGTAGGACCCAAGATATCCTCTAGTTTCGAGGAGTAATTGGTCACCATCAGATTCAACTAATGCACCAACATTTCAGTTTAGTACCACAAGGAGTTTGAGGTACCTCAACAGGCAAGGGCGTAGGAACCGGGGGGGGGGGCTGGGGGGCTTCCCCCGTGAAATATATGGAGGGGCGGAAGTATTATTCCGCCCCCCCCCCCCCCGCTTCGCAAGTCAGAAAACCCCTTTTTCATTTCCAAATGAGTAAAATATCTTTTGGAGCACCAAATTGCATCTTAGGTCAGGTGAAAATGCAAAATTATATACAAAATGGAGTGGGTTGGTTGAAGTGTGCTATATTGCACCAAATTGCATCTGAGGTCACCTGGAAATGCAAAAAAAAAAAAAAATGCTTAGACCCCTCCCCTCCCCGGGCCGGCCATCAGTCTTAAATCAACCCCCCTCCCTCCCCCCCCCCCCCGCTCAAAAGTACCTTCCTACGCCACTGTCAACAGGCTTAACACGTGTTCCTTTTAATCGGTCAAAAATATTTTTCCCCTGGACAATCCTTTTAAGTCTCATGGTTGCACGAATTATCAATGGAGTAATATATTTCATTCCTAATACATCACACGAAGGGATGAGATCTCTAAACGTTATACACTTAGCAGATAAGGAATAGGGTTAGTGAGTTACCGCGGATGAGTTCCACGAGTCTGTCCTAAATGGCGTTCAACATGGGCATGAAGGCTCACTTACCGCACTTCGAACTGCTTTTCATGCATAGTACGACTGACAGTGATACGTAATGCTCTATGTGAAATGCATCCGTAGTCCGTACAGTGTAGTCAACTTAGGGCAACTGGGTGTACAGTACTGCACTGTGTGACCTATGTTAGTACAGTATGTATAACGAAACTTTACCAGTAGACTTAGACATTCGTCAATTCCAGTGAAGACTGAAGACCTGCGATCCTTCCTCACCGATCTTGCAAAAACGATAGACATATGAGTTGTTACGTTTTGATGTGTAAGTGTTTCTGTGTGAACTAACGTTGTCCTACGAAATTCTGTTCATGGAATATTCTGGAAGTGTTACAGTAACAGTAGGCCTATAAGCTAGGCTCATAAGTTAAACTCCTTTTAAAAATAAAAGCATTTATAAGCTTTAGATGCTAGTATGAACATGTAACTTGTAAGCATGATGTAGCCAGGCCAGAGAACAGTTGGAACCTGCTATTACTTATTAATGTTATTATGGTACTAATTTAGAATCCGTACCATTCCTAACCCTAATTCCTAACCCTATTCCCCATACTTGTCCAAGATCCCACAAACTCAGTGCCGCATTTTCCACTGAATTATTTTTGAGTGCCGCGTGCAAACATTAGTGAGTGATGACGTCACACAACTCTACTTATGACATAACCGAGCCCACGATGTGGTACCCTTTTTTACTACTTTGTGAGTTGTGACTCTCACCTTGCATCAATCAGTGATCATAGAAAAGAGGGAGGGGGGCGGGGCGTGTGCCGTGTTCGCCCCTCCTGGATCCACACCTGGGCCAAGAGTCCCAAAGACAAAAAGTAAAACATATATCATGAAAACGTGTCTATAGGTGCACTGTACAGGACTACCAGGGGGAGGGGGGAAGTTGTGAACAACTAACGGAAGGTAATAACTGACAACAGATTTGCTACATGTTTCGGTCATCGTGTCAAACCATCTGTAATGCAAGCGCGCCACCAATTCACAGTTTTCCTATACATGCATACACGTACAGTCCAACACTGCACTGTAGGCTATTGACGAGGTGACTGCATACACTTATTACAATGACAGTGCATATGAACCTACATGGTATTCTAGCTAGTCGTACGCGGACGTCGGACATCAAAGCGCCAGTCAGCCGAAGCAGCGAGCAGCCAACTTTGAATCCCAGGACTGGCAGGAGTGATGAAGTAAACTTTTCTTTGACAAACCAGATCTCAGTGTTGCAAACGGCACCTTTCGTTTTTTTTCAGGTACCGTCAGAATATTTTTAGGTGCCGCATGCGGCTCTCGGTGCAGCGTTTGGACATGGCTGCTATTCCCTACTCCCTAACCCTACTTCCTAACCCTAATTTCGAGCCCCTAGTAAGCTTTCCCATTTATATGGTGCGGATTCTTAAGTTAGGCCATTATTATTTGCTTAGACCCCAAATCAAACTTTACTTAAACATGCAAAATTGTCTCATTAGTACAGTATTACCCCATCCTCACATTTGTTGCATTAATTGTGCAACACAGGATCCTGTCAAGGCTGCATCCAGGATGCAGCCTTGACAGGGACACAAAGTCCTGTATGTACACAATTATTTAAAGAATACAAATCTCAACACACTCACAAAAATGTAAAATAACAAATATCAGAGCACACAAGTCAGGATTTTAACCCTAAAAGAACCAAAATCTCCTCCAATCCTAGAGGTGATTGTTTACAATAAGTTTTAGCAATCAGCTTACAACTGGTTGCAATGTTTTCAGTATAAAGCTGAAATAATTTCTAATCCTACAGTACAATTTACTTACCATGGGCTACGGTAGCCGTAGAACTTGTTGTTACAGTGCTGTGGCTCAAGGTCTGTTTTCTTCAGGCAGTATCACTTGGATAGTAACTTAGAAGACACCCACATACTCTAGTGATATTAACTGCTAAAAACTAATATTGAAATTAAACATTAACTGCCATCTGCAGACCAGCTTTCTCAATTTCAGTGTCCTTCTACTGTCATTCACCCTGCAGAGAAACGTCACACACTATTCACTGGAAGGAGAGCAGACTTCAAGTATATATACTGTAGGAAACACAAAGGAAGATGGCAACCTCAAATCCGTTCGCTCATTTGGTGAAGAAGCAAGCAGCATCAGACGAACCCTCTTCAAAACAGGAGAAAGATGTACTCGAGGATGAAGGAGCCACCATTCCAGTTCATTTGCCAGAGAAAGTGGGTCAGCACGAACCACTAGAGGGTGATACTCAGATAACAGACCAAGCTAGAATTGTTCAAACTATAGATAGAACCATACAGAAAGTATTCCTTGTGACTGTAGATTCAGGTACTTTAAAGTGTCTTTCTATATTACTAATTTCTTCATTTTCTTGTTTCTACATGTTGTTCATTCAGAGAACATATAATGCCTGCCTTACAGAATCGTGTTTCAAGACTAATTCTCAAAGTACTGAATGATGGTGATTTTAAAGAGAAAGTTGAAAATATGCAATTATTATTACAGTAGACAATATTTGATCAATTAACAAAACAGTTTTGCTTTCAGACTTGTAAGGTGTGGACACAAATGAGGTTCTTCGTTTCTTCAATAACACTAAAGGTATAGCCAAAATATCTATAGTCAAAAGGTCTATAGCCACAATATCTTCAGTCAAAAGATCTATAAAATATAGTCTACTTTAAATCTCTAGTAGACTTTATAAATCAATAAGTAACATTTTCAAAGTTTTTGATAGTGTTACTTTTAAAAGGGGATATGAAGCATGTTACTTAAGCATATATGTTAGCATGTTTTAGTGTAATTCTGGACTACAGTATCTGGCCCTTGACTTTCAACACAGAATTTACCTACATTGCTGTAATATGTGTTTAAGTGCATCTCTACATACGTGTATGTTCTGACTAGATACAGTAATTGATATCATTTTCTTTTATACCTATACACTTTGACTGTACTACAAATCATGGTTTTGTTTAGATGGAATGACCTTTGACCGGGGTATGCCTACATGCTGTGTGTACCTGGTTGATATGGCTGCTATGTTAAAGGAGAAACATGGAGACAACTGGTGCTGGTTTGACTGGGAACTTGTCGAGTCGGTGAGAAAACAGAATGTGTAATATCCTTTGGACTAATATAGTTTACTAAATGTATTTACCTCCTAACAACTTCCAAAAAACTCCCTAACAACTCCTTAGTAACTACCTAACAAAGGTGTTGTACATGTTACTTGCCACAGCACAAACATTGCCTTAACTACTAGGTAGAACCCTCTCTTTGTAAGCAGGTAACTTGGACAGATTTGTACCATCACACTTTTATAAATTTAACCTCTCATATTGATATATGCAACACCAATGTTGACCTAGAAAATGTGTAGGAAAGTAATTTGGATGTTTACACAGCACATGTTCACTTCATATGTTTAATATAAATCAGAGTGTGAATAACTTTAATAGTGAGAATAATGTAAGGGTTGGACATACTGTACCTGTATATTGTTTCTAGCTTTATTCATGTATATTCATATGATCCAATGTCAGAGGCTTGATAAAATACTTTTAACAGCGAGGATATTGTGGGACATACGCTACCTGTATGGTAGACTATAATTCAGTTTTATATTCTGTTTCCAGCTTTGTTCACTGAATATTCATATGCTCTTAGGTCAGAGGCTTGATACAATACGTTTACTAGCAAGAATAGTATGGGACATACTGTACCTGTATGATAGACTATAATTCAGTTTTATATTCTGTTTCCAGCTTTGTTCACTGAATATTCATATGCTCTTAGGTCAGAGGCTTGATACAATACGTTTACTAGCGAGAATAGTATGGGACATACTGTACCTGTATGATAGACTATAATTCAGTTTTATATTCTGTTTCCAGCTTTGTTCACTGAATATTCATATGCTCCAATGTCAGAGGTCTGATATATTACTTTCATGGATACTGTTGTAATCATTATTTTATTTAATCTTCTTTCTTTGCATCGAGACAGGCCTTATTTGAGCGTTTACTTCTGGAGGATCCATCATTCCATGTGATATCTATGAACAACTCAGATACACCACCAGGAGGGCAAAGTCCAGCTGGCCAGAAACAGGTCTTAAAATATCTGCTGGAGAGCTATAACAGATGTAGGCAATTAATAGGTCAATCACAGGTAAGCAGGAATATCCTGAGTATACCAGACAGAGGGCTACTATATCTTTTGTAATGGTACAATGTGTGATGGTACAATGTGTGATGGTACAATGTGTGATGGTACAATGTGTGATGGTACAATGTGTAATGGTACAATGTGTGATGGTACAATGTGTGATGGTACAATGTGTAATGTTACAATGTGTGATGGTACAATGTGCAATGGTACGATGTGTGATGGTACGATGTGTAATGGTACGATGTGTAATGGTACGATGTGTAATGGTACAATGTGTAATGGTACAATGTGTGATGGTACAATGTGTAATGGTACAATGCGTAATGGTACAATGTGTTATGGTACAATGTGTTATGGTACAATGTGTAATGTTACAAGGTGCCTTTAATCAGTAGAACTTGCAAATCACATTATGTATTATTTTATATATCATTAGATTGAATTAGGGATTTGCTGGAGTGATATGCCGTTCATTTATAGTTTTAGTCGAGTTTGAGTTTATTTCCACTGTGCAAATCAACTATAGTACAGCCATAGTTATACAGGCTGTCTCTCATCTATTGTTTCTTTTCTCCAGGAGGAGGATGAGGAGGAGGTAACTTACTTGAAGAAGTGTGAATGCATCATCATCTCAAACACGGTTACCTGTCTCATCACTCCAGAGGTTTATCAACAACAGATTCATCAACAAGCACTCGATATACTCATCAAGAGCTCCACAGCAATGGGTGATTATGATGCAATTATAAACACATACATAGATTGTATAAGTTTAGTAATGTTATTGGTGATTATCATGCAATTATAAACACATAAATACATTGTAAAAGTTTAATAATGTACTGGTGATTATCATGCAATTATAAACACATACATAGATTGTATAAGTTTAATTATTTTACTGGTGATTATCATGCAATTATAAACACATACATAGATTGTATAAGTTTAATTATTTTACTGGTGATTATCATGCAATTATAAACACATACATAGATTGTATAAGTTAAGTAATGTTATTGGTGATTATCATGCAATTATAAACAAATAAATAGATTGTATAAGTTTAGTAATGTTATTGGTGATTATCATGCAATTATAAACACATAAATACATTGTAAAAGTTTAATGATGTTTTTGCATGTGGATAACTTATAAAAGGCTTGGTTATTAATGAATAAACCAACCATGCTTAACAGAATCAAAAACTGATGGCTTGTTGGAAAATGAAACTTGTGCAACAAGATTTCAAGGAAGTAAATCTGGGATATCAAAACTATTTGATGGAAAGTGACTTTCAAAGAGTTTGTGAGTTGATGGAGATTAGCAAACACATCTAGGATAATAACAAAAACTTAAGAAAAATTAAGAAACTCATTTCAGTAACTTTTGAGTTCTTTTTGATACTGTTTGAAACTAAAAGTGAAGTGAACAGTAAGTAATTTTTTGTTTTGTCTTTTTTTATTTTAATACCATTAAAAAAGCTATTTCACATCAATGTTATTGGTTGACTGGATGGTTGATGCATTGACTGCTTCCCTCCTGCAATAATGTTCATGATTGTGTAGAACTTTTCTGGGAAAATAAACTTTAGCAAACTTAACTTCTCTTCAATTCTCAGGGCATAATACATTATTGTCCAAATATGCTTCAATTATCCCATATTAACCACAAAATATGTTCCCATCCCCGCTTTAATAATTTTAGGATACCATGCTACACTTGATACACATAAATATCACCAAAGGATTAATAAATTTGTCATTTCTTAATTCTTGCTGGAAATTTTGGAGTTTGAATATCACAGAAAATGTCACCAGGCATTCTCCATTGAACTAACAATCTATTTAATGTCCCTTCATCTTTTCATGGAAAGTGTTCATTCCAAAACCGAAATCATTTTTTGTCTATTTCAGAGTTTAACCAAGTTGCAGAATTTTTCCAGAAAGTCGCTGAGACATTAAACCTGGATGAGGACTTATCGGTATCGGACGCTTTCATGCCGATCTTAGACTTGCTGAAGTTTAAGATGAATCCAGCCAAAGCATCTTTGAGTGATCCAATGAATTATGCTTACTGCGATATTCTGCAGATGTATGCAAGCAATCCAGCCCTTGCTGAGGTAAGTTCAGTCTCTTTTGTTTTGTGATTTGATTTTAATCAAAACTAAAAAACCTTGAGCACTTGGTTTGCAAGCTTCTCATCAACAGTCAAGATGTAAGGACTGCTCAATGATTTTTCAAGTAGTGGCAGCGTCCACCCTGTTTTCTTGCAAAGTTCCCTTTTTCAAAGAGAGAAAATGAAAGTAAGATGACATCAAATCATGATTTAGAAGAACCTAGTGCAAAATCTGTGATCAATATAAAAGAAACTGTACAATGAAGTCAGTTCACTTGTTTTTGTGTAGTTCCAATTCTAGGCATGATCCTATTCCAAGATTTTATTTCCATTGCAGGTTCTGTTACAATTTGAGCAGCCGCATAATCCTCATTCGGCCAAGAGCTACGAGCTGTCACTCTTTGGATATGTTTTATCCCTCTCCTGCATTCCTTCTCTTGAGAAGACGGAGAACTTCTTCGAGAAACCGTCGACTAAAGGTCCATCAGAACGACAGACGACCATGGAGTACCTTTGGAAGGTAAAATAAGGTTACTTTATTGCATGAACACTAACCCTGTCTTACACCCTTCAACTAATCTTTGGAATGACAATATTAGACAAGCATTTGTGTTAGGCTAGTTAGTAATAGCAATATGTTAATTTGACTGTATATTTGACAAGTATATGATGAGATGTCCACACCTGACACCAAGGTTACTGATATATGATGAAATGTCCTCACTAACACCAATGTTACAGATATATATGAGATGTCCACACTAACACTGAGGTTAAAGATATAATGAGATGTCCACACTAACACCAAGATTACAGATATATGATTAGATATCCACACTAACACCAATGTTACATATATATAAAGAGATGTCCACACTAACACCAAGGTTACTGATATATGATGAAATGTCCTCACTAACACCAATGTTACAGATATATATGAGATGTCCACACTAACACTGAGGTTAAAGATATAATGAGATGTCCACACTAACACCAATATTACAGATATATGATTAGATATCCACACTAACACCAATGTTACATATATATAAAGAGATGTCCACACTAACACCAAGGTTACTGATATATGATGAAATGTCCTCACTAACACCAATGTTACAGATATATATGAGATGTCCACACTAACACTGAGGTTAAAGATATAATGAGATGTCCACACTAACACCAAGATTACAGATATATGATTAGATATCCACACTAACACCAATGTTACATATATATAAAGAGATGTCCACACTAACACCAAGGTTACTGATATATGATGAAATGTCCTCACTAACACCAATGTTACAGATATATATGAGATGTCCACACTAACACTGAGGTTAAAGATATAATGAGATGTCCACACTAACACCAATATTACAGATATATGATTAGATATCCACACTAACACCAATGTTACATATATATAAAGAGATGTCCACATTAACACCAAGGTTACAGCTATATGATGAGATATTCACACTAAAACCAATATTACAGATATATAATGAGATGTCCACACTAACACCAAGGTTACAGATATGTGATGAGATGTCCACACTAACACCAAGGTTACAGATATATAATGAGGTGTCCACACTAACACAAATGTTACAGACATTGCTTAAGATCATGGAACCTTGGGACAACTATTTAACAGACTCCCCCTTTTTACACTCTTCCTTTCTCCTTGATAAAATGAAAATGTGAGTATTTTTTTCTAGTCCCATTCAGTTTCCCTGGTCCCCTTATTTAATTGACCCTCCTGTAACTTTCCTTTCCTTTGTCAGGTCTGCAAGTGATAACAATGTGTTTCTTTCTTTTCTAATAGCTTCTCTCTGAGTGGAACAAGAGGATGCACCAGATATTTAAATCAATCTTCAAATCCTCGACAGAGAACCGTAACAGGCTTCTATATTGGATTGGCAGCTGTTTGAATGCAAACAAATGTAAGACTTTGAATTTAGGAGACAAACAACTCATATATCTTTGCGACAAGTCCATCTGTTATTCTACATTTCAAAGTTAACCAGGAAGTCTAGCCAGACATATTTCTTTTTGAATCTCTTTACCCAAGAATCGCAAAAAGTGAAAGTACATTGACTGGAAAAGAAAAGAAGAAGAAAAATCACATGAACTTGAAAGCAAAACTTCAGGAAAACTCCAAAATTGATATGTCATTAAGATTGTATTTCTCAAGCTTTAATGATAAGTACTTTCTCTGAGAGTGAAAGTCAAATGAAAGTTGATGAGCTTATGATGTAAATTACTTTCTATTTGGTTTGCTGGAAAGTGATTTATAGTTTTCAGTTGGAAGTTGTCCATCTTGAGTATGACCTGACATTAATTAGGACATCCAATTGAATGCTCAATTGTAGGACGTTCTTCTGACTTCTCATGAGACCTAGCAGCTTCAACAGCTTTGGTGTCTTTCAAGTCATGAAAGGTCTAAGTAATTTGTGATGGAGTTAAAAAACAGATCCTGGGATAAAAAAATCAGGCCTGCCCTTACAGTTTCAAGAATTGTGGAAAGAGAGAAACACAGTAATTTACCACAATGACTGTATCTAAGAACACCATACTGTATGTAGAGAAATTCTGTAGAGAGTATATATATATAGAGCATCTTTATGAGAAATTATATATATAGTATCCATGTATAGAGTATATATAGAGAGAAATTATATAGAGTATACATGTATAGAGTATATAGAGAGAAATTATATAGAGTTTATACATGTATAGAGTATATAGAGAGAAATTATATAGAGTTTATACATGTATAGAGTATATATATAGAGTATAATTATATATAGACTATACATGTGTAGACTTTATTTATCTAAAGTTTATGTACAGAAAGTATATATAGCATACATGTGTACAGAGTATGTTTATAGTATATTAAGAGAAATTATGTACAGAGTATGTAAAGAATATATATGTATAGTATTTAAAGAAAAATTATATATACTATAAAGAGAGAGTATATGTAGATAAATTTCCCAAGGAAGGATTAGTTTGGATGATTAGTTAGGTGTTTTTTGTATAATTCTTCCTAGGAGTAGATCAAATTAAGGACTTAGCAAAAACAACTGTCAAAGCTGAAGTTGGAAAACAGTTCCCTGTGTGAAAAAACCTTCCCAGATTCATGGTGTCTTTCACCCAAGACTTTGTTTTACTCTCACTTAAAGCTCATGCTGTCATTCACTGAGATTATGTTTTTTTTTGTACTCTTCCTAACAGCTCGTGTTAAACTTTGGTCCAGGCAGTCCTTTGACTTCCGTGTGAAATATTGTAGCAATGAATTCTTCCTCAACTTAGCGGCAGTTCTTCTCCGTTTATGTGAGCCCTTCTGTAAGCCGGGGAGTGATGCAATAGTATCTGTTAATCTGTCGTATTGTGAAGTACCTGTTAATGATGCAACTCCAGAGAAGGGTATGGCTTCAGTCGGTGTTCATACAAGAGGTATGTCCAATCAATCCTCAGTTACACCAAGGATCCCATGATACATCAATACATCATCTTCATTCGCAAAGAGAGAATGAACTCCTCACATTCTTTTGTAATAGTGGCTGAAAAAATACCTAAACGTGTGTCATTTTTGCAGTAACACATATGCTAACTTGTAAGATTAGTTTTGTCTCCATGATATTAGTTTTGTCTTCATAAGATTAGTTTGTTCTCCATAAGATTAGTTTGGTCTCAATAAAATTAGTTTGGTCTCAATAAGATTAGTTTTGTCTCCATGATGTTAGTTTTGTCTCCATGAGAATAGTTTAATCTCCATGAGACTAGTTTTGTCTGCATAAGATCAATTTTGTCTCCATAAGATTAGTTTTGTCTCCATAAGGTCTGTTTTGTCTCCATATGAAGATGAGTTTTGTGAGATTGAAAGGTTAGTATTACACCTGTACAAAATTGAAGATCGGAGACCATTTTGTAGTATATTTTGTAGTATATTTGCATTAGGTACAGATAACCTTTCCTGGAAACTGACTTATAAAGCAGTGAATAGTTTTCAGTACTGATTGCTAAAACCACCAGGTGCTTTGTGTGTAATATTATATGCTACAGAACCCACAATATATTATATGTTACAGAACCTACAATATCATATGATATGTTACAGAACCAACAATATCATATTATATGTTAGAGAACCCATAATATTATATTATATGTTACAGAACCTACAATATCATCTAATATGTTACAGAACCTACAATATCATATTATATGTTACAGAACCTACAATATCATATTATGTTTTACAGAACCTACAATATATCATATTATGTTACAGAACCCACAATATAATATTACATGTTAAAGAACCTAAGATATCATATTAGATATGTTACAGAACCCACAATATGATATTATAGGTTACAGAATCTTATCATATTATGTTACAGAACCCACACTATGATATTATATATATGGAACCTACAATATCATCTAATATGTTACAGAATCCACACTACATGGCTAGTATTTTCTGAGCATGCAGACACCCTACTGCAAATTCTCTAACTCTCTTTATTCCTTCTTTTCTAGGTTTGGCAGAAGTAACAAAACTTATCAAAAGAGAGGGAGAGACCCCACTTGAGAGGCCAAGACAACCTTTCAAGTTTGTGACGGATATTTATTTTCTGACACAGCAGTGCATGAACCTAGGCTTCCATGTATTACTGGAAGACTTCTACACTCTCAACCGACAACTTCATCAACTGCAGGAAGCTTATCGTGATGCGACTGCCACAGGTGGGGGCGCCACAGGCAATCCTCTGATCACTAGACTTCATGAAGAAATGGAAAAAGGTGAGTGGTGAAGTAAAGACACAACCCTCAGTCTCCGAAAAGAATTGCAATTTCAGCGGCTTAAAAAGCAAGGTCAATTTTCTCAAAAAAAGAGCAAAAATATCTGCAATTTATACTTTAGATGTATCACTTTATTAATTTGATAATAGAAACATAATATTTCCTGTGATTCAAGCAAAGAACCATATCCGTGTGACAAATGAAGGAATCTAGTTGGACAGAAGTTGCAAAGTTGTATTAATGTTTTAAAGTATTTGAAGTAGCAATGGTTCTTATATACATGATAGTAACCTTTTCTTTAATGTGAATACTTCATACTATCAATCATACAATCATTAATAACTGTATTCTACTATTATATGATTCAGTATTCAGTATTCCATATCTTATATGACTGCCATATTTATTATTAACTGACTCTCTGAAATTAAAAAGATAATGATACCCATATGTCAAAATCTTTTTACAGAATTATTAAAACTAATAATAATCACAATGAATTTTTTTCTTTTAGCTATGTCTCAATTCTTGGCATATCGTTCAGCTCTGCTAGAGAGCACTTTCGTTGAGAATGGACTCTACTACCACATAGCTTCAACACGCCTATTATGCCATTCCATCTCTTCTGAGGGAGATAATTCCAAGCTTCGACAACCAACACTACCTCTCCCAGAGAAAGCACCAGATATACTGACAGCAATCCCAGAACTCATAGCTGAAAATGCCATCGACTTTTTGATGTTTCTACGGCGATTCAATGAGCAGAAGCTGGAGGACGCTGGCGATGCTCTCGCCAATGTTATGACATTTGTGATTTTATTCATGGGAAACAAGAAATTTATGAATAATCCTCACCTCAGAGCTAAACTTGCAGAGGTCCTTGAGGGATTATTACCGATAAGAGAAGATGGGAATAGAGCTTCAATTGCCATGTAAGTATTGAAATAATTTAATGTTTGTTGAAAACAAGGGAATGTTGTAGAGAAAAGGGTTCTTCATATACAACCTGAAAACTTGAAGGAACTAAGAAATTTCTTCATTGTTTTCAAATATTTATTTAGTTTGATAGAGGAGTCATCTTTTCAGTTTTCCCTGCTACTAGTACTGCTATAAGTAAGAAGTCTGTTTTATGGATCCCCACCATGCCCTACAGACTGCATGGGATCAAACGTTTACAGTGTTTTACGGATCAGCACCATGTCCCACAGACTGCATGGGATCAAACATTAACAGTGTTTTAAGGATCAGAACCATGTCCCACAGACTGCATGGGATCAAACATTAACAGTGTTTTACAGATCAGAACCATGTCCCACAGACTGCATGGGATCAAACATTAACAGTGTTTTATGGATCAGCACCATGTCCCACAGACTGCATGGGATCAAACATTAATAGCATGCCAGCCTCCTAACCAGCACATTTAAGCTTTTATTTCTCTTACATTCGGTTGGTTTAATCTTTCAGATTCCATCGTGAAAGAATGTTCAAGGAACATACCTTAGACGTTCAGTTATCCCATGCTGTGCTCAGTATCTTTGTGGACATTGAATTCACTGGAGATGAACATCAGTTTGAACAGAAATTCAACTATCGAAGACCAATGTACAAAATCATCAAGTACTTATGGGGACTAGAAAAACACAAAAACTGCTTCAAGGTATCAATTAAGTTCTTATTTTTAATTTTGTTTGCATTATTTGTTGTATTGGTTTCTTCTATTTTTATTAATTTTGTTGATGTTTGTTCAATCCTGCCCTAGTCTTCTTTGTGTGGTTCCTGTAGACAACTTGTTATCTGGCTGCAAAACTGCTCCCCGTACAGCTGACTAACCATAATCCTGCTCATATTTATCACAGATTTGTAAAGAGAAATATACCTGGCTTCAAAAAAGGTTGTTTATGGAAGTAAGAGAACCTCTCATTTTAATCCTAGCAATATCAGTTATCCTTTGAAGAATCCCCTGTTAGGATCAGAATGTCAGGCCATCTAAAGTTTACATAACTATGAAAGTTCTTCGTCCAGGACTGAACAGCAGGAAAGCTTGTCCTGGACTGAAAGAGGCAGATGTTGTTCTTCTCTTGGTGTTTGAATGTTTCAGCACTCCATTAAATCAAAATTTATTGTCCATGTCTTACTCATCACTTTCTTTCTCAGATTCTTGCAAAGGAAGCACTCCTATCGATTGAGGACCACCCTGCACCCCTCTTCCTGCAATTCATCAATCTCTTAGTTAACGATGCAATCTTTATGCTTGATGAAGCAATGACTGTAAGTGATCAGCTACGTTTAAACCACTCATTGGAAACTAAAGACAAAGTTCGATATTGTAAATAAAAGTGATTCCTGAACATTTTTGATACTCTTAGTCAGCCATTTCTCCTGATAATTCTCCTCTCATGTTAACTTCATGACTCCCCTTCAGATTCTCATAATGCTTGTAAGCTCACCAACATGTTGTAAAATATACTATAAAGCTTAAGTTGGTGGGGTAAGAGGAGGAATGGGGGGGGGGGAGGTGAGGGGTTGCATTATATGGACAATCTAACATTGATTACAGATCTCACTATTAGAGACAGAAAAATGTTACTGAAAGTAGATGTTTGATTTCTAATTAGTAGTCAAGTTTGGAGTAGTCTAAGTATGCTGCCTCATTCTTCCATTTCCTATTTGCAAATTCATAGCACTTGAAGAGTATACGAGAGTATGAACTTCAGAAGGAAAGTGGAGAATTCCAAAGTCTTCCTCAGCAAGAACAACAGCAGAGAGAACGACAAGTTAGGACATCCACTGCCGTAGCTAGGTTCTTTAATGTCATGTCTCGTGAATCTGTGGCCTGTCTGGCATTCATCACTGAAGGTAAACTTGATCAATTGCCAAACAACATCAGAAAAATCAAGATAATATTGAGCATACATCTACCACCAAGCCATTTGTTACCCCTGACCATACCGTCACCCCATTTTGTGGCTTGCAGTATTGTAGTTCTGTTAATATATAGAATATTGATTAACATGAAGTCATGAATCAATAGAAGTACTGTAAATCAAGTTTCTTCTGTCAGTAGTAACTATCTGGAGTTAAATTATAACCTATGATCTTTTCTGTTTGCTTTTCATATAATCTTTAAATATCATTGTTTTCCTTTTCTTTCATTTGTCAGAAATTAAAGATATTTTCACTCATCCAGTCATGGTGGAAAGGATTGCTGCAATGTTTAATGACTTCCTATTGAAGCTGGTTAGTAGTCTTTACTTCAAAACTTGTTGCTTGTGATTTGTGTGTCCAAGTTGTAATTTAGTGACCGATTTAATCGATATTTTAAAAAGATTACTAACATAATCTAAACTATTTATATTGTATTAACAAAGTTTCATATCATCCATCCTTTCCCCCATGTACTTACGGGGTGCTTTGGATGAAGAAAGTTTCAACTGACAAAGATTACAAGGTCTTTTATAGCTGACTGTGAATGGTATTAAAGCTCTCATCAATGACTCGCAGTATAACATGTGGTTCTAAATTTGTTAAACTAGTAAGATCCTTCAGTAGGCTCCAAGAATGAGCGTATCCTATACCGAGCTATTCAAAACATGCTTGCTACGTTCCGATCAAATAGCTACAAATCATGCAAGTGTCATACTTGTGAAAAAAGTGTTTTATTTGCAGAAACATCCAAACTTGGTTAAACTTGTGTAAGTAGTTTCAACTTTGTGAAGTATCTCAACTCCATGCTTGTAGCAGGGGAATATTAGAATCCAAGGTATTAATGACTTAAAATTATAGTCCTTTATTTATTGAAGAAAGAAGAAACAAAGAATTAAATTAATATTCTTAACCTTTTACTTGGGTGTCTGGGTGAATTATTTGAACTGAACTAATATTGGTAGAATAGTCTCTATTCAAACCCGCTAAATTGTACCCTGCTCTTGTAGGTGCCCATTGGTGGCAAATGTTCCAGTGAGGATAGGTGATATAAAGTTTTCAACAATTATGTGTACAACCATTAGCATATTTTATGAGCAAAGAATTATTTATTTTTTTAAAGATAAAATGGTATGAAAAGTTTGAAACCAGTCGATCTGCTTAAAGCTAAATTTCATTATCCGCAACCAAGGTCAAAGTTTGTTTTACTTATCGCAGGTTGGCAAGAAAAGTGCAGAATTGAAGGTGAGAGACTTTAGTAAACTGGAGTTTAACCCCGGCCAGCTAGTCCAAGATATTTGCCAGGTTTACATCAATCTTGGAGACAAAGATGAGTTCTGCAGGGCCGTATCGCAAGACGGAAGGTCGTACGACGCTAATCTCTTTGCCAAAGCTGAGGATGTGCTGCGGAAGATTGTCACTTCCATTGAAATAATGGAGGAACTGAAGAAATTCAGTGACCGAGTCAAGGTTTGTTATATCTGTAATCATAGTAAGATTGTTACTTCCATTGATGGAGGAACTGGAGAAATTCAGTGACCGAGTCAAGGTTTGTTATATCTGTAATCATAGTAAGATTGTTACTTCCATTGAAATAATGGAGGAACTGGAGAAATTCAGTGACCGAGTCAAGGTTTGTTATATCTATAATCAGAGTAAGATTGTTACTTCCATTGAAATAATGGAGGAACTGGAGAAATTCAGTGACCGAGTCAAGGTTTGTTATATCTGTAATCATAGTAAGATTGTTACTTCCATTGATGGAGGAACTGGAGAAATTCAGTGACCAAGTCAAGGTTTGTTATATCTGTAATCAGAGTAAGATTGTTACTTCCATTGAAATAATGGAGGAACTGGAGAAATACAGTGACCGAGTCAAGGTTTGTTATATCCGTAATCATAGTAAGATTGTCACTTCCATTGAAATAATGGAGGAACTGAAGAAATTCAGTGACCGAGTCAAGGTTTGTTATATCTGTAATCATAGTAAGATTGTTACTTCCATTGAAATAATGGAGGAACTGGAGAAATTCAGTGACCGAGTCAAGGTTTGTTATATCTGTATTCATAGTAAGATTGTTACTTCCATTGAAATAATGGAGGAACTGGAGAAATTCATTGACCGAGTCAAGGTTTGTTATATCTGTAATCATAGTAAGATTGGTTCTTCCATTGAAATAATGGAGGAACTGGAGAAATTCAGTGACCGAGTCAAGGTTTGTTATATCTGTAATCAGAGTAAGATTGTTACTTCCATTGATGGAGGAACTGGAGAAATTCAGTGACCGAGTCAAGGTTTGTTATATCTGTAATCATAATAAGATTGTTACTTCCATTGAAAAATGGAGGAACTGGAGAAATTCAGTGACCGAGTCAAGGTTTGTTATATCTGTAATCATAGTAAGATTATTACTTCCATTGAAATAATGGAGGAACTGGAGAAATTCAGTGACCGAGTCAAGGTTTGTTATATCTGTAATCATAGTAAGATTGTTACTTCCATTGAAATAATGGAGGAACTGGAGAAATTCAGTGACCGAGTCAATGTTTGTTATATTTGTAATCAGAGTAAGATTGTTACTTCCATTGATGGAGGAACTGGAGAAATTCAGTGACCGAGTCAAGGTTTGTTATATCTGTAATCAGAGTAAGATTGTTACTTCCATTGATGGAGGAACTGGAGAAATTCAGTGACTGAGTCAAGGTTTGTTATATCTGTAATCATAGTAAGATTGTTACTTCCATTGAAATAATGGAGGAACTGGAGAAATTCAGTGACCGAGTCAATGTTTGTTATATCTGTAATCAGAGTAAGATTGTTACTTCCATTGATGGAGGAACTGGAGAAATTTAGTGACCGAGTCAAGGTTTGTTATATCTGTAATCAGAGTAAGATTGTTACTTCCATTGATGGAGGAACTGGAGAAATTCAGTGACCGAGTCAAGGTTTGTTATATCTGTAATCAGAGTAAGATTGTTACTTCCATTGATGGAGGAACTGGAGAAATTCAGTGACCGAGTCAAGGTTTGTTATATCTGTAATCATAGTAAGATTGTTACTTCCATTGAAATAATGGAGGAACTGGAGAAATTCAGTGACCGAGTCAAGGTTTGTTATATCTGTAATCATAGTAAGATTGTTACTTCCATTGAAATAATGGAGGAACCGGAGAAATTCAGTGACCAAGTCACTGTTTGTTATATCTGTAATCAGAGTAAGATTGTTACTTCCATTGATGAAGGAACTGGAGAAATTCAGTGACCGAGTCAAGGTTTGTTATATCTGTAATCATAGTAAGATTGTTACTTCCATTGAAATAATGGAGGAACTGGAGAAATTCAGTGACTAAGTCAAGGTTTGTTATATCTGTAATCATAGTAAGATTGTTACTTCCATTGAAATAATGGAGGAATTGGAGAAATTCAGTGACCGAGTCAAGGTTTGTTATATCTGTAATCATAGTAAGATTGTTACTTCCATTGAAATAATGGAGGAACTGGAGAAATTCAGTGACCAAGTCAAGGTTTGTTATATCTGTAATCATAGTAAGATTGTTACTTCCATTGAAATAATGGAGGAATTGGAGAAATTCAGTGACCGAGTCAAGGTTTGTTATATCTGTAATCATAGTAAGATTGTTACTTCCATTGATGAAGGAACTGGAGAAATTCAGTGACCGAGTCAAGGTTTGTTATATCTGTAATCATAGTAAGATTGTTACTTCCATTGAAATAATGGAGGAACTGGAGAAATTCAGTGACTAAGTCAAGGTTTGTTATATCTGTAATCATAGTAAGATTGTTACTTCCATTGAAATAATGGAGGAATTGGAGAAATTCAGTGACCGAGTCAAGGTTTGTTATATCTGTAATCATAGTAAGATTGTTACTTCCATTGAAATAATGGAGGAACTGGAGAAATTCAGTGACCAAGTCAAGGTTTGTTATATCTGTAATCAGAGTAAGATTGTTACTTCCATTGAAATAATGGAGGAATTGGAGAAATTCAGTGACCGAGTCAAGGTTTGTTATATCTGTAATCATAGTAAGATTGTTACTTCCATTGAAATAATGGAGGAACTGGAGAAATTCAGTGACCAAGTCAAGGTTTGTTATATCTGTAATCATAGTAAGATTGTTACTTCCATTGAAATAATGGAGGAACTGAAGAAATTCAGTGACCGAGTCAATGTTTGTTATATCTGTAATCAGAGTAAGATTGTTACTTCCATTGATGGAGGAACTGGAGAAATTCAGTGACCGATTGTTATATCTGTCATCATAGTAAGATTGTTACTTCCATTGAAATAATGGAGGAATTGGAAAAATTCAGTGACCGAGTCAAGGTTTGTTATATCTGTAATCATAGTAAGATTGTTACTTCCATTGAAATAATGGAGGAATTGGAGAAATTCAGTGACCGAGTCAATGTTTGTTATATTTGTAATCAGAGTAAGATTGTTACTTCCATTGATGGAGGAACTGGAGAAATTCAGTGACCGAGTCAAGGTTTGTTATATCTGTAATCAGAGTAAGATTGTTACTTCCATTGATGGAGGAACTGGAGAAATTCAGTGACTGAGTCAAGGTTTGTTATATCTGTAATCATAGTAAGATTGTTACTTCCATTGAAATAATGGAGGAACTGGAGAAATTCAGTGACCGAGTCAATGTTTGTTATATCTGTAATCATAGTAAGATTGTTACTTCCATTGAAATAATGGAGGAATTGGAGAAATTCAGTGACCGAGTCAAGGTTTTGTTATAATTGTAATCAGAGTAAGATTTAACTGTTACCTATTCCAGGACAATTGACCCAGTGGCCTACCTTTGTTTGGTTGAAAGATGATCCTACAGTCTTCTCTATCAGTGAGCGATAAGAATATTTGTGAGGAACGATTGTTGCACAATCTGAGAAACCATTGGTCTAGTTTTAGACATGTCGTCATTTGAAGTCATGTGATAGAAGGGCCCTTTTGTCAGTGAGTGCTGTGTTGACTTTTTGCTACCAGGAGGTGAAAGCTATCATTATTTGATTATTTCCTCCCACATTTCTGCATGGAATGAAAACAGTTTTGTCACTGTGAGTAATTCCAGTACTATATCTGGTCTTAGAACTCAAGAGATATATTGATTCCTTGAAATTCCATCAATGCATTGGACCCTTGTGCACTTCCTCTCTTATAAGAAACTTTCAGGTAGGACCAGTTTACTCCATCTGTTCCAGGTCAAACTTCTGGTAACACCAGTGATGTTGAGATTGATTGACATGCACAACTGTTATCCTCCAGTGTCTGTATCCTCTAATATGTAGCAGCTAGCTGTCTTATAATGTCTTGTCATTCTACATATTACAGGAGTTTGTTGTACCAATTTACCTCCTCACCCCCCCCCCCCCCTTCCCTCTCTCCATGTCTTCCAGGTCAAACTTCTGGTAACACCAGTGATATTGAGAGTGATTTACATGCACAACTACATTCCTCCTTTGTCTGTAACTTCTAATATGTAGCAGCTAGCTGTCTTATGTCTTGTCATTCTACATATAACAGGAGTTTGCACAAGAGCAGGTGAGGGAAGAGGAAGCATTTGCAGACGCACCTGAGGAGTTTATGGATCCAGTCACGTGTACAATTATGAATGACCCGGTGACCCTGCCATCTTCTAAAGTTAACGTAGACAGATCCGTTATATCAAGACATTTGTTGAGGTAAGCACCTTCATCAGTTATTGGAAGGAAATTCAGAAATTGAGGTAACTTGAAAAATCACACTGATAGTAGTAGTGACATAATCAAAGCATGAAGATTATGTTTATATAAAAATTGGTAGATAAATATCTAAAAAATGTCATTTGAGACCGAACAGATGTTAGGATACTTTTAATTGTGAAAATTTGCAATCAAAAAGGTTTGTACAGGTGGAAGAAGAGTCGGTGTTATATTTTGATTAGATTTTATCATGTTTCAAAGCATATCACCTGTGTTTCAGTGATAGGTTAAGTTCTAATTTAAGTTCAGCTAAACTAGCATAATTCTAATGCTATTTACCAGCTATTCCTCTCTACCCAACAGTGACCACACGGATCCTTTCAACCGTTCTCCTCTTACAATGGATCAGGTGATACCAAATACAGAGCTGAAAAAGAAAATAGTAGACTGGAAGAGAGAACAAAGGAAAAAATGACCTGGGTCAGGAGGGACACAATGTGACCTGGGTCACAGGGTGTATACAATGTGACCTGGGTCAGGAGGTATACAATGTGACCTGGGTCACAGGGTGTATACAATGTGACCTGGGTCAGGAGGTACACAATGTGACCTGGGTCACAGGGGGTATACAATGTGACCTGGGTCAGGAGGTATACAATGTGACCTGGGTCACAGGGTGTATACAATGTGACCTGGGTCAGGAGGTATACAATGTGACCTGGGTCACAGGGTGTATACAATGTGACCTGGGTCAGGAGGTACACAACCTGACCAAGGTCACAGGAGGTATACAACCTGAATGCATCAGGAGGTACACAATGTGACCTGGGTCACAGCAGGTACACAATGTGACCTGTGTCAGGAAGTACACAATGTGACCTGGATCACAGGAAGTACACAATGTGACCTGGGTCACAGGAGGTATACAACCTAACCTAGGTCACAAGGTATACAACATGACCTGTGTCAGGGGGTACACAATGTGACCTGGGTCACTGGAGGTATACAACCTGACCTAGGTCACAAGGTACACAACATGACCTGTGTCACGGGGTACACAATGTGACCTGGGTCACAGGAAGTATACAACTCTTCCAGTATCCTGTTACTGTGATCTGCCTGTACTTGTGCCTGTTGCTTCATGATGGCTTTTCTGTGTGTTAATTAAGCAAATGCTGTGGAAGTGCTAGAGAAGGAATGGTTAGCTGTGAAACTGTTTTATGATATCACCAGAGATGAAGACTGTTGTTCAATGCCCCATTCCATCCTCCACTTGCAGTAATTTAAATCCAAAAGCTTTTATTTAAGCAATGAAATGGCTTTTGCAGCAGTGTTCCCATAAACATTATGTTCTTATGTTTAACTGGCATTTTAATATGTTTGGATTTAATAATTCTAACCTCTGGGGTGAGAAAACCAGAATTGGGGGATCCTACCAGGTGTGAGACCGATCGTGATAGTATTCAGCAAGGATTAAGAAAACATCTCTAACAATGTAAGTGAAGTTTTCTTTAGGTTGTTTTAAATTGAGTTTCCACTGGAATTATTGTCCCGCCACATTGACTCTTGTCTAAATTTGTGGAAGTCCTTGAGGGGAAAACTGGCCAATTCAATCAAACTTTCTTGTAGGACAATATACCACCAATTACTACATATTTACCTATGTATATTAATAGACATGTTGATATGTTTAGACCTCCACAGTGTTAAAGAGGTACATTTCATGTGACTTTCTGTTATCTTTAAAGATTTTGTGATTGCAATATCATCATGAGTTTATGCTTATTTATAGAAATTTTATCCGGATTTTAATTTTTTTTAATAACAGTTCCTTTCACATAAAGTTGGGACATCTTTTATCCTTCACAGTTGTTTTGCTTTATCAAGTATTATGTTCCTGTTTACTTTTCAGTTAGTTCTTCTCACACATTTAAAGTTAGCTAAGTATTATGGGTGTCATGTAGCCATAGGTACTGGGAAACATTTCTTCAATATACATAGATGTTTTAATCTTTGTCATTAAGCCATATTCAAGTTTTGGTCAGTGATATTATAGCTGGTATCTAATGAATGAAAGCAATGTTGATTAAACAATTATGTAACACCTGCCTAGTATTCCTAGTCTACTGAAAGTAATTCTCGCTGGTCGTTGTTGTGATAAACGTACAGACCAAGTATCAAGTGAGGCAAGGGATGATAGTGTTCATGAAGAAATGCTAAAAATTGTGTTTTCTTTTTGTCTGTTTTTAAATTTCATTTGAATGAGATGAGAGATGTGTGAAGAAAGTACAAACTACAAAGTCATCAAAAAATAAACTTGAAAATAAAACAATTAAGATATTGATGATGAGGTCATGCATTGCTATAAAAATTGATTAATATTCTATATTAATTGTTGTGATGATACATTTGTCTACTTAGGATTAGAGTGCCGTTACTTGAAAAAAAAATATTATGCAGGTATTAATTGGGTATTCAGAAATGTAAATGAAACAAAGCCATGATAAATTTGAGTAGCTCTAGTGACAATAAGTTGGATGTTTTTTTAATGCTGGTATTATCAATCTATTGTTCCACTAAGCTCATTGTGGTGTTATTGTAGTTCTGTATTGTATCTAAGAGATGAAATAGAATTTAGGTAAACTACCAGAAGACAATTGAGTGAAAAATTATAAAGATTTATTATTAAATTATTTAACAAGCCAGCAAAGAATGGAATTCCAATTAGTGATCTGAGGATTACCAGCAAAGAAAGGTATTCCAATTAGTGATCTCAGGAATAACTAGCAAAGAATGGTATTCCAATAAGTGATCCCAGGATAAACATCTAAGAATAGTATTCCAATGAGTGATCCCAAGATTACCAGCAAAGAATGGGATTCCAATAAGTGATCTCAGGATTACCAGCAAAGAATGGGAATCTAATAAGTGATCTCAGGATTACCAGCAAAGAATGGGACTCCAGTAAGTGATTTAAGGATTACTAGCAAAGAATGGGATTCCATGACGTGATCTCAGGAGTCAGGATTACTAGCAAATAATGGGATTCCAATAAGTGATCTCAGGATTACCAGCAAAGAATGGGATTCTAGTAAGTGATTTAAGGATTACTAGCAAAGAATGGGATTCCAATGAGTGACATCAGGATCACCAGCAAAGAATGGGATTTCAATGAGTGATCTCAGGATTACTAGCAAACAATGCGATTCCAATTAGTGATCTCAGGATTACTAGTAATGTGCTCTACTATCTCAGCTCTCCAGCCCTTACATTATGGCAAGCCTTCTAAAGCATAATAGCTATATCTCTTTGCTAGTGCCAGTCAGAAGCCAATCTTGAAATCACTGGTTTGAATCCATTAACAGATAGTTTTCTTTACCCTTTTCCAAAATAGAATTTATTAAGAGTGTATATCATCTGGGTGTGATTTTCCATCTCTTTAATGACAGATTAGCTGAAAGAACATCCCGTTGCTAGAGAATTATAATTATCCACCATATCACTACTCTGTTAAGATGTAATAGTGTCTCATAATCTTACAGCATGAACCAGCAAGGTGTATATAAATTGTATACCGATCTGATACTATCATGTTTGACAATCTTCTTATTGGTTTATCTTTCTTATTTAGCTTCAATTCTTGACGTTAAGTTTCTTTTGTTTTTAATATTTGTGTGCAGTATCATGCCATTCAGTACTATATTAAGCTGCTAAATACTAATACATGTATTGTAATTAGTTAATTGGAATATATAAGGTAGTCAGAATGTATACACAATTAAATATAATTATATTAATTAGATTTGTGTTTTATTACTTGAAATAAATAAATTCTCATGAATGGAATCGTCATTGCCAACAGAAAAATATGGTAAAAGAAATGTCCTTATTCACTCTTGGGATGACTCTGATGGATTATTCATTTTATCAATGCTCTTTGTGCAAGGGTTTGGAAGAGGACAATGAAAGACTGAAACAGTTCGGTCAGTCTGTGGGCCATCTCGGTTTGAAACAGTTCGGTCAGTCTGTGGGCCATCTCGGTTTGAAACAGTTCGGTCAGTCTGTGGGCCATCTCGGTTTGAAACAGTTCGGTCAGTCTGTGGGCCATCTCGGTTTGAAACAGTTCGGTCAGTCTGTGGGCCATCTCGGTTTGAAACAGTTCGGTCAGTCTGTGGGCCATCTCGGTTTGAAACAGTTCGGTCAGTCTGTGGGCCATCTCCAGTTTGATACAGTTCAGTCAGTCTGTGGGCCATCTCCGTTTGAAACAGTTGAGTCAGTCTGTGGGCCATCTCGGTTTGATACAGTTTGGTCAGTCTGTGGGCCATCTCCATTTAAGTCTCCCCTGTCCCTCGCCCAAGGGTGTAAACACAAAACAAACATGTGTAATTATTGTAGAAGCCAAGTAAAGCAATTTTTTAAAGGTGCAAAAAAATACACAAACATCCTGGTGTCATTTCATGCATACTTTAATTTTCAGCTCCATAAAATATAACATAGGAGTTATGCCATTACAAATCTGCAGATTAATGAACACACAGCACATGTATAGATAAAGAGTGGTGGAATGAAGTACATATCATATATTCAAGGTGAGATCATTCAATGGAAGGTTGACTATAAAAGAATTCCAACAAAAATTCCTTAGCAATTCAGAAAGAACAAAAGGCACAATTTTACAGGAGATATCCATTAACACATCAAATGTAAATAAGTTGATAAAAAGATAGGATTTGTGAAAACTATCAACTTTTTCAGCTTCCGAGGATTGGTTATATGAGAATTTAACATATAGTTTATTTCTTGCTTTCAATCAAACTATGTATTAATATTTGACATGAAAACCTGCATTTGTCAAATTTCTATTGATACTGTACTAGAGAGTTAACCAAATATATCAATCGGAAACAAACATTGTGATATGGATTTTGTGGTAAGCCTCATCGAATTACAGAAAGTAAAACAAACTGGTGGTCACTTAGTCTATGATTAAAATGGAAATGTACCAAATTTGTTAAGTTTGTATATAAATGTTAGTGTGTTGTCTTTGGAATGTGAAACATGATGAAATAGCCTTATATTTTTTATTATTAATAAATAACTTGTTTGGTTTAGATTTCATTTAAAATCATAACAAACTCTGAATACTCAGACTCACGCTGAATGCTAAAACAGACTTGTGGTATGATGAATAACAGGTTACCCATTTTTTTCTATGGTAAACAACCATTACAAATATTTATCTTTGAATAAACGTTATTTCATACATAATATCAATAACATTAATGTTTTGAAGCACAGAAAATATGACAAAGTGTAGAAAATTATTTAAAAAGTGAACGTTTCAAGTACATCAAGGAGATTATGTGACAATTATGTGATTTCTCAAGGTTTAGCAACATGAACAGAACATTCTTAGGATTACACAATATTCAAGATGATTCAGTGAAAGGCACTATGAAAGCATTCTAATGAAATAAACTAAAGGTCATAAAATAAACAATGTTTTAAGAGAAAATGGTAGAAAAAGTTAGATACTCCAGAACAATCAAGGTGATTTAATGTGAATGTTGAACAATGCCTCAGGGATATTATTGAGTATACAAATATGATTACTAAATAGTAATGGAGTATGAAGTATTATGATATTCTACATATAAATATTCTGTTTATAGATTACAATAATTTCCACAATAATGTGATTTCAGTTCCATGAAGGCAATCCACTCATCAAACTCAATCATGTTTTACCACATTCAAATTTATAATTAAATATCCAACTGATTTTTACCTCAATTATCAGCATGATTGTTAGGTCTCAGCACAGATTGATATAACACTAATCATGTTATATGGCGAGACTCCAGTATTCTCACTGAATACTCTACACAACTGCACATTATTAAATGACTGATTGTGTTATGTCCCTGTGTATACTCAGACACAGTGCACTGTGTCAACTAGTTAAAGATTTATTCCCTAAATAATTGAGCTCTATCTTTTACTTAAAACAGAAGTGAAACTAACAAATCTACAAAGGCTGCTTCATTAAACTAACATGGACACATTTCTTTGGTACTTTATAAGTTGAATGGAAGAGCTATAATTGAAATAAATTGTTATCAATAAGTTCTAACAGGCATATCAACAAATACAAATATATAACTACTAGCATATATTTACAAAGCTGAAGGTAACCTTTCAACCATTCAGTAAGTATAACACAGAAATTACTTCAAGTAAAAAACCTGTTACTAAAATATAAATATTCCTATTTCTGAAAAAAAAAAAACTTTTATATTCAAATCCAAACTTTTAGCACGAGCAGGCAGTCAAAGCACATTCACACCCTAGCTTATATACAAGCAAAACCCTACACAGCAGTGCTTAGTTTATTAAAAGGAATAAACTGTGTTATGCCTCTAGATACAGTATATTAACTACAGTTCTTTATTTTCACCAATTAAACAGATATTGCCTTCTAGTACATCTGTATTGGCCACATACCTTAATAGCTGCAAAGTACCTGAATGGACTGCCATACAGGTTTGATCTTCAAAGTAATTCACAGTCAAACCAGACAAGTCAAGAACTAGGAAACTTGTTTTCAGTGATGCAAAATGCATTACGACAAAAAGGTAGCATTCTGACAGAAGGTGACATCTATCTGTTATAAGCATACCTTTTGAACAAAACACATGATTCAGGGCTGGATTTGAAGTTTAACAAGCCCATCCACTTCCTTTTGCAACTTAACCTCCATCACCCCCCCTCTTTCCCCCATCCTCTTCAATTAGTGTTTTATCTAATGGAATCAATTGAATTGCTGTTACATGTGCTTTCACTTAGTGCAGGATAACGTGTCCTGAGCTAACAGCCAAAACTATTCTGAGCATTTTAACAAACTTGCTGCCCAAATGTTCCACACTTGACCTGAAGTTTGTAGGCCTTTATGGCTATTTTCTTATCTCTCAATTTGTTTGCTTAAATGTTGGCTATAGATGCACACTACTCCACTTCATTTTTAACCTGTTCGTTGGATATGGTTGTAAAGTAAAAAGGAAAGCTATGGGTAAATGAGCTAAGGCATAGATATGTCCAATAGTGTTCTCACTAGTACAACACAGCACTCTCACCATGTTTAGCTCTTGATGGGCCCGCCACATCCTCCTCTGGATAAGGAATCTCATCCAAAGATGACTTGCGTCTCCTGGAGAACCTTCCTGGTAAGTTAAACATGTCCGTGACGGATATCTTATGTCTGTATCCGATATCAAAGTCCCTGTCTCTCTCTTTCTGTTCCTGTTTCTCTTGTCTCTTCTTCTTCTGCCTGGCTTTCTTATTTACTTTCTCCTGTTTGGTGTTGTCTTTAACCACCACAACATCTCCAGCCAGTATGATGCTGGTGTCAGCATTAGGGTAAATGGGAAAATCCCCATCCAATGTTGAATCCTTAGTACTGTCTGGGTCAGTCAAATCTAAGGTGGTGTTTGGTGTTTCATCGTCTGTTGGGAACATTAAAACACTCCTTAAGACAGATTGGGTGGAGCAGAAGTTATTACTTCCTTGCTATAGCTTCATTACTCCCTTTGTAGGTCTCTAAGACAGATTGGGTGGAGCAAAGATTATTACTTTCTTGTCATAGCTTCATTACTCTCTTAGCTTGTAGGTCACATTCCAGAGTATAAGTTTTTTTTTTATCCTTCCTAGTTTGTTGTTTTGTTTATGTAATAAAAAAAGTAATTTTCCAGATGCTTCACCTGCAAAGTATTTTACCAGTCATTAAAGAGTCAACAAATCTTGTATCAGAATTTCTAGCATATTTGTGTGAAATATTGATGATCCTTGATTCCAATCTACCATTGAAAGGACACACCTGAAGGCATACTTCATACAGAATCTATTATATCAAATGCCAGGTGTAAAAAGAAATGTTTCAAGAAGCAAAAAGAAACACTTCATTTGATGGTATATGTTGACTGGCAAAATTCTCTGTCCTGACGAATATTATTTTGTGTATTCTAAAGTAGTTATACAAAGAAAGAAATCAAAAGCTATAATTTATATTGCACAAAAACAGTAACTTCATGAAAGAAGGAATTAAGTACATTCTTATTACCTTGTTGATGATCACTGATTATATCTTTGCGTCTTACTGGACGAGGAGGGTCACTGTCTTCTCCTAAAACTGCTTTCTTAACTAAGACTACATCTGGATTCATTGGACTAGTAAACAAGACAACAAGAACATGGAAATGATATCATGTAAGTTGATAAATATTAATTTTTACTTTCACATAATGGATGCTTACTCAGAGAAAACAGAGAAGACCAGTAGAGTAAAAACAAATACACGATTTTATAAACCAATTTTGAAACCAGTTGAAAATCTGTTAAAAGCAACCTACTTTGCATATAATGTCAGGGCAGAAATTTATTATTGTTATTTATCATAATACTAATGAAGATGGATTTAAAGCACTTTGGAAGAAAGATGGAACTTGTAGTCTACATGGCACATTCCTTTATGTGAAACCAAAGGTAAGTGAATTATGCTTAATAAACATTAATTTTAACAATCCCCAAACAAATTGCTGTACATTAAAGTAACACTCACAATGCTACAAACTATCATATCTTGGAATAATTTCAAAATGATACTTTCAAAAGGACAAATTCAAAACCATAAACAAATTTGAAATGAACTTACTCTTTATAGATTAGATCATCATTCCGTTTCTTCTTTTTCTTCTTCTTTTTCTCAGATTTGATTCCTTCTGACATAAGATGGCTGCCAGCTCTTGCTTCAGTGACTTCTGTCTTGGCCAAGTCATAAGCAGAGTCGTTTGACATCAAAGTATCTCCTGGGTCGTAATTCTCATTCACTATGGCCACCTCATAGGTACCTTTCTTCTCAGACCCGCTATCATCCACAGTGGAATTAAGAGAAATGGTTTCCCCATATGAAAATCTGCTTTGGTTAATTGCCATGCAAATTGTATGCATGATTCATGCATAGTCATATGATTGTTTAATATTTATGTTTTAAGTGGGAATGATGTAAGTGGTGATTTGTGGATGGTAGTAAGAAGAGTTAGTCAGGTTATCGTGAATGCATGAGAAAGATATTTAATAGCAGTTTTAATAGAAAAGGGGCAAAGTGGTATTAAGAGAATTATTATTTATATTAGCAAAGTTAAAAATGAAAGGAGACATGCATTTTATGTCAGAAAGCAAAGAAAGAGATCAATGGAGATGAAGAGATTTGGCCACGTAATTAAATTAATTTATAATTAAAAAAGAAACAAAACATAATCAGACAAAATAAACAAAACAACGAACAATTTCATGGAAGGTATTAATTGTGGGTGAACAGATATTCATTGTGAGTACAAAGTAGGTATAATGAAATAAACGGTGAAAAACAGGATTGGGATATCATGAATATTTATGAGAACAGAGCAAGACATGACAATGTGCAATGGAATAAATATATATAACATTTATTTAGACATTGTGATTAAAATAAAGCAAGATAATTGTGCAGTTCAAAGTGTATGAGTGAATAAAATAAATGTGTAAATAAGAGAGAATAATGAGAGGTCAAGATATTAGTTCATGCATATGCATGAGACAAGGAAATATGTTAATTTGATACAGCATGCAGAAGCAATGCAATAGGAGTCAGAGAAAGAGAAAGACAGAAATTACCATCAGTTGAAATTATCCAAAGGTTTAAAGAAGAGAGATTATCAGCTTTAAGATAAAATGTCTGGAGAGTCAAAAAGAGGTATTTCAAGAAATGAAGAGAGAAACAGAAAGAAGTTAGAAACAGCAGATTGTGAAAGTGACCTTCAAGTAAGATATGCCTATCATATACTGTCCAGAAGAAAAGCAACACTATTGCTTACAACTGATTTTATGTGCTTCATTCTATCATCAACCCACGGCAAGATATATGAAACACATGCATGAATTCCATACAAGGAACAGACCAATACAGATTTATAATGATTAGGCTTTCACTTAACTTGCTAGTTATCTAGTTCACTGGCTAACTGCTTAATCCCACATAGATATTACTGTGACACAGAGATTACTGTGACAAGTACACTGGTATACAAGTATACTGTACACAAGTATACTGTATTACTGGTATAAAAGCATACTGTATACCGGTATACAAGTATACTGTACACAAGTATACTGTATTACTGGTATACAAGTATATTGTATACCGGTATACAAGTATACTGTACACAAGTATACTGTATTACTGGTATAAAAACATACTGTATACCGGTATACAAGTATACTGTACACAAGTATACTGTATTACTGGTATACAAGTATATTGTATACCGGTATACAAGTATACTGTACACAAGTATACTGTATTACTGGTATAAAAACATACTGTATACCGGTATACAAGTATACTGTACACAAGTATACTGTATTACTGGTATAAAAGCATACTGTATACCGGTATACAAGTATACTGTACACAAGTATACTGTATTACTGGTATAAAAGCATACTGTATACCGGTATACAAGTATACTGTACACAAGTATACTGTATTGCTGGTATACAAGTATATTGTATACCGGTATACAAGTATACTGTACACAAGTATACTGTATTACTGGTATAAAAACATACTGTATACCGGTATACAAGTATACTGTACACAGGTATACTGTATTACTGGTATAAAAGCATACTGTATACCGGTATACAAGTATACTGTACACAAGTATACTGTATTACTGGTATAAAAGCATACTGTATACCGGTATACAAGTATACTGTACACAAGTATACTGTATTGCTGGTATACAAGTATAATGTATACCGGTATATAAGTATACTGTACACAAGTATACTGTATTACTGGTATACAAGTATATTGTATACCGGTATACAAGTGTACTGTACACAAGTATACTGTATTACTGGTATACAAGTATACTGTACACAAGTATACTGTATTACTGGTATACAAGTATATTGTATACCGGTATATAAGTATACTGTACACAAGTATACTGTATTACTGGTATACAAGTATATTGTATACCGGTATACAAGTGTACTGTACACAAGTATACTGTATTACTGGTATACAAGTATACTGTACACAAGTATACTGTATTACTGGTATACAAGTATATTGTATACCGGTATACAAGTATACTGTACACAAGTATACTGTATTACTGGTATAAAAACATACTGTATACCGGTATACAAGTATACTGTACACAAGTATACTGTATTACTGGTATACAAGTATATTGTATACCGGTATACAAGTATACTGTACACAAGTATACTGTATTACTGGTATAAAAACATACTGTATACCGGTATACAAGTATACTGTACTCAAGTATACTGTATTACTGGTATAAAAGCATACTGTATACCGGTATACAAGTATAATGTACACAAGTATACTGTATTACTGGTATACAAGTATATTGTATACCGGTATATAAGTATACTGTACACAAGTATACTGTATTACTGGTATACAAGTATATTGTATACCGGTATACAAGTATACTGTACACAAGTATACTGTATTACTGGTATACAAGTATATTGTATATCGGTATACAAGTATACTGTACACAAGTATACTGTATTACTGGTATACAAGTATATTGTATACCGGTATACAAGTGTACTGTACACAAGTATACTGTATTACTGGTATACAAGTATACTGTACACAAGTATACTGTATTACTGGTATAAAAACATACTGTATACCGGTATACAAGTGTACTGTACACAAGTATACTGTATTACTGGTATACAAGTATACTGTACACAAGTATACCGTACACAAGTATACTGTATTACTGGTATACAAGCATACTAAATACCGGTATACAAGTATACTGTACACAAGTATACTGTATTACTGGTATAAAAACATACTGTATACCGGTATACAAGTGTACTGTACACAAGTATACTGTATTACTGGTATACAAGTATACTGTACACAAGTATACTGTACACAAGTATACTGTATTACTGGTATACAAGCATACTGTATACCGGTATACAAGTATACTGTACACAAGTATACTGTATTACTGGTATACAAGCATACTGTATTACTGGTATACAAGTATACTGTACACAAGTATACTGTATTACTGGTATACAAGTATATTGTATACCGGTATACAAGTGTACTGTACACAAGTATACTGTATTACTGGTATACAAGTATACTGTACACAAGTATACTGTATTACTGGTATACAAGTATATTGTATACCGGTATACAAGTGTACTGTACACAAGTATACTGTATTACTGGTATACAAGTATATTGTATACCGGTATACAAGTGTACTGTACACAAGTATACTGTATTACTGGTATACAAGTATACTGTACACAAGTATACTGTACACAAGTATACTGTATTACTGGTATACAAGCATACTGTATACCGGTATACAAGTATACTGTACACAAGTATACTGTATTACTGGTATACAAGCATACTGTATTACTGGTATACAAGTATACTGTACACAAGTATACTGTATTACTGGTATACAAGTATATTGTATATCGGTATACAAGTGTACTGTACACAAGTATACTGTATTACTGGTATACAAGTATACTGTACACAAGTATACTGTATTACTGGTATACAAGTATATTGTATACCGGTATACAAGTATACTGTACACAAGTATACTGTATTACTGGTATAAAAACATACTGTATACCGGTATACAAGTATACTGTACACAAGTATACTGTATTACTGGTATACAAGTATATTGTATACCGGTATACAAGTATACTGTACACAAGTATACTGTATTACTGGTATAAAAACATACTGTATACCGGTATACAAGTATACTGTACACAAGTATACTGTATTACTGGTATACAAGTATATTGTATACCGGTATACAAGTGTACTGTACACAAGTATACTGTATTACTGGTATACAAGTATACTGTACACAAGTATACTGTATTACTGGTATACAAGTATATTGTATACCGGTATACAAGTATACTGTACACAAGTATACTGTATTACTGGTATACAAGTATATTGTATACCGGTGTGACAGTTTTTCCCCCCTGAAAATATTCCCCCCCGGGGGGAATATTTCCTAGGAAATTTTCCCCCCGGGTGGAGATTTCCTAGGAAATATTCCCCCCCGGGTGGGCATTATTCCTAGGAAATATTTCCCCCAACCTGGAAAAATTCCCCCGCACCTTCATGTAATTCTAGTTAATTATATTTTTGTACACCTATCAAGGATATCTCATCATGGAACTATAATAAGGAGATTTTAACATTTTTTGGGCATGAACTTGGAATATATCATTCCTGCAATAAGGATATTCAGAGGAAATGTCTTGGGTTAGGGTTAGGCCATGAATGCAGTGCCATGAATGGAATGGGACTAGCTCTGATGCTCTGATGTAGTCAAGTATATAATCATTGTAAATTGAAACTATTACATTGTGCTGGTATGATGGTTCCACAGGAGGATTCAATGTTTATTGGGAAGGGGTTGACTTATTGATTACTGATTATGAGCTGTGGTGAAGCTCAATGGGATTATCTTAATTCATGGCTTATGAGGGTGAACATCAAAAGGGATTGCTGCACTGAAGCCAATTATACATACTGTTACACAGATAGTCCTGATTGATATGGTGTGGGAATGTTGGGTATATAGAGTGGACCCAAATTCCTCGATATGAAATTGGATATTGGGAGTTGGCTACTGATTTTCTCAACTGGCTAAATTACACCAATCCTTGCAACTAACTGTCCGCTGGCCACTAAAAAAAATGTTGCGAATGCGTGAAGGATATATTCCTAGCGTTTAATTGCCATGAACAAGCGATCGACCATCTCATCATACACTGAATTTGAGATATCGCCTATTGGAATATAGGAATATTATGAAATTCATTGCAAGCTAAAGACTTGCAGGTGCTGGCAGGAAAATTGATCATGCTTATGGTGGGGGGGGGGGGGTAAATTTTCATGGTGGGGGGAATTTATCCTAGGAAAAATTCCCCTGGGGGGAAAATTTTGGGGGGGGGGGAATTTCCTGTTACACCGGTATACAAGTATACTTTATACACGCATACACATACAAGCATACTGCATAATTGCATACTAGTATGCTGTACACTGGTATACAAGTATACTGAACACAAGTATACTGTATTTCTGGTATACAAGCATACTGGACACTAAAGAGACAGATTTTGTTCTTTCCCTTCCTCATCGGGTGAGAATGGAACATTACACTGGTAAATACATTGCACAAATATTTAATATAAGTTGAAACAGTGTTAAATTGTCATCAGAGCAGTCTGTTAATGAAGATGTACTGACTAACCGTCTGTTGATCCATAAGGAATCTGGATCAAATCCTGGACTTGGAGTAAACTGATCCTTGGGCTGTTTCCACCTCCGGAAGAGCACCAGGAAGAGTAACACCAACACCACTAATAGAAGTCCACCAAACACAACACCAATGATAACACCAACTGACAGGGATCTCCTCTGAGGTTGGATGGAAGCATCTATAGAGACTGGGGTGGGGGGGATATAAGCAGTGGTTATTAGAAGGAGGGGCATGAAGGGGTGAGGTGGGATGTCTTTAGTAATATGCTAAGAATTTATACAACTTTTGTTTAGGAATATTTTCTCTGGGAAAATGTTGGTTGCATCAAGTACAGAATGGTAAAGAGGATAAAACTTTATTTTGCTGGGATGTTTAATGTTCCAGGTTCCCAAATGAATATTCAGGGCTGTATGAAGAATTTCTACTCTATTCTGGTGTAAACAAGATCTCCTCTAATCATGTGTAAAGTTTAAACTTTACACATTACTAAACCTACTCAGTAATTACCTTTCTCAGTATTGACAGTCACCACCGAGGTGTAAGGAGCGATACCACTCTCTGTTTCATATGACATTTTCACTTCATATTCGTTGGCTGGATTCAACGATCTAATCAGATACTGATCAGCCGGGTTGTAGACAAAGATTTCTACAAAGTCTCCTCCAGCTGTGCTATCTCTAAAGCTGAGAATGTATCGGAGGAAATCTGGTGGAGATATAGCCTGCAAAGAAAAGCAAACACACCAAGAAAACTTCAGATTGGTTAGTCTTAAGGTGCAAATTCTACAGATGTTATATAATGTGTTACATGACTAGTAGAAATAAACTGTTTGTTCAGAGAGAGTAATATATTAATTTGTATAATATATAGCTCTGTGTAATTTATGTCAATTGTTCAGTTTATAATATTAAGAGACATATAATTGTTGCTTCTACTTCACATACATGCAGTAACAGACAGATATTTATAGTTTTCACTTCCCAATAGACTTCACTCAAATTATTACAACAACCTTCTGTGTGAATTCTAGAAAAGAGTTGTTATTGGTCCAAAATGGTGCAACAAGCTGGTAATTATTCTCAAACATTGGCATCAACAGCAACCTTAGACCCAATTCATATATGCAAAGTAGGTTAGACTGATATGCTCAATGTTCATGTTGAAACTTTGTTTAAGTTGTACAGATCCCTGGAGATGATGTAATAAACTTAAACAAAGGCTCATTTCAAATGGAGCTGATCTTGATATTAGTTACTAATACAGACAATACCAGCACTAACAGTTTTCTTTCAAAGTCATACTTAATTGAGATAGTTATCTTTAATATGTTGACACTTACCCTCCACATGACTAGAATGCTATCACTGCCTGCTGGTAGAACTTGAACATCTTGTAAAACAACTACTGGAACTAATAAGAAAACATTGTAACAAAGAACAGAGAAAGGGAAGAGGTAAAAACCTGAGAGAGAAGCATGCCATGCTACAGTGATAGGTCATACAATGGTTTGCTCAAACAGACTGCATCTATGGAGGGCCATTTATGCCTAATAATAGGAACTAACATAGACATAAATTCCCCTTGATCTGGTATGGGTGGCCCCATATACATCTATGGAGGGCCATTTGTACCTAATCATTAGGACTGACATATATATCAATTCCCCTTGATCTGGTATGGGTGGCCCACATATGCATCTTTGGCGGGCCATTTGTTCAAAAAAAAATCAAAACCAATGAAAGAACAGTACAAAAAACATTTCCATCCATATTTTTCCATCTAAACTTGTTCCCAGTTTTCTTTTTCCATATTTTTGATACTTCTTCTATTGTCTTGATAATCTACTGCAGCAGGATATCCATTCTCAAGTTAAAGGACTGACAAAACTCTTCATAACAGGCTTAATTAGTTTAAATTTGGCTTCTAAACCAATTATATGTACTAAATGTTGTCTAAAATCAGGATTAACTTACCAGGGTAGCCAGTCTTCACTTCAGTAATGGTATCTGTGCTCTCTAACTTCAACTTGGTATTCACCACCCTCAAGGCTATCCTATACAGGACTGAAGGTTGAAGATCAGCTAACAACTCAGCCATATCATCGTTGTACGCCTTAGACAGGGTCACATGATCAGCAAAACTGTCATTTATTCGTCCATATTGAATCTCATAGACTATGTTTACTGCAGCAGGAAAATCCAGAAATGGACACCACAACAAAATAAGAAAACAATTACCACATACGTCTTATGACCAATATAGTTCTCTTTTACAAAATATGTGAAACTATTTTATTCCTATATATTTATAACTAATCCTGTAGTGAGTGACAATGACTTTACAAGTGTATGACCTTAATACTACCACACAGACAATTGAAACTACGCAAAAAGATTGGACTTGCATCCTTCCCCCCCCCCCCCCCACACGCCAAAACCACCCAAAAAAGTCAATAAAAATAACAAAAGAAGAAAACAAACTGCTTGTTTCTCCTGAATTTAGACCTGACTTAGAATGACCTTGACCTTTTACTCAGGTTGATATATAAGCATTCAGGTGGAATATATTAACTAGATGCTATGTACAATAAGTACATCTGGTTGTTGATTTAACATGTTTGTAAATACCTGTCTTGTTGCTAGTACATTAACTGTCTCACCTGCATTCCCATTGACATTCTGTGGTTCTGCCCAAGATATCAAGATGCTGTTTCCAATTACTCTCGTCTCCAAGTTTTCCACAGCATCTGGAACTGTGTGTTAAGATTGTGAGAAGGACATTTAATAACAACTCTCAACGCACTTAATCTTACGTTTGAATATGTTTCTGACATTGAAATAAACGTATATATCCTGATTGATGTTCCTTACTGCAAACCCCAATTGGATTCCTCACTGAGTTAAACACAATTGCTTCAAATGTTTATTATAATGCAACTAGCTGTTGTAGTAACAATTAAGCATTGGGTAATAGAGATACTATTAGCACAGTGGAGTGTTCGATCTTTACTTTTCATACCAGGGTTATGCAAATGACGCCCAAGAGAAGAGTTTTCTTCAGGTCTTCTTTGTATACATTTTTTTAAATGAATAATTAGATTTTTAAAGCGCAGACAGATTTCCCAAGAACGGTGCTCTAGGCGCAATAACGGTGCTGAAGGCGCAGTATCGGTGCTCAAGTAGTAAAACACCATCTACCTAATCAATATTCATGGCTATTACAGGATTTCATCCTGCCCACCGACACAAAAACTTACCATCTTCTGCAGTAAATATAACCGGTGAGAAGTCACTAAACTGACTGACACCTAGTCCGTTTCTAGCTGACACCCTGAATTGGTATCCTGTGTATGGGGCAATAACTTACCATCTTCTGCAGTAAATATAACCGGTGAGAAGTCACTAAACTGACTGACACCTAGTCCGTTTCTAGCTGACACCCTGAATTGGTATCCTGTGTATGGGGCAATAACTTACCATCTTCTGCAGTAAATATAACTGGTGAGAAGTCACTAAACTGACTGACACCTAGTCCGTTTCTAGCTGACACCCTGAATTGGTATCCTGTGTATGGGGCAATAACTTACCATCTTCTGCAGTAAATACAACCGGTGAGAAGTCACTAAACTGACTGACACCTAGTCCGTTTCTAGCTGACACCCTGAATTGGTATTCTGTGTATAGGGCAATAACTTACCATCTTCTGCAGTAAATATAACCGGTGAGAAGTCACTAAACTGACTGACACCTAGTCCGTTTCTAGCTGACACCCTGAATTGGTATTCTGCAGTAAATATACTGGTGAGAAGTCACTAAACTGACTGACACCTAGTCCGTTTCTAGCTGACACCCTGAATTGGTATCCTGAGTATGGGGCAATAACCATCTTCTGCAGTAAATATAACTGGTGAGAAGTCACTAAACTGACTGACACCTAGTCCGTTTCTAGCTGACACCCTGAATTGGTATCCTGTGTATGGGGCAATAACTTACCATCTTCTGCAGTAAATATAACCGGTGAGAAGTCACTAAACTGACTGACACCTAGTCCATTTCTAGCTGACACCCTGAATTGGTATTCTGTGTATAGGGCAATAACTTACCATCTTCTGCAGTAAATATAACCGGTGAGAAGTCACTAAACTGACTGACACCTAGTCCGTTTCTAGCTGACACCCTGAATTGGTATTCTGCAGTAAATATACTGGTGAGAAGTCACTAAACTGACTGACACCTAGTCCGTTTCTAGCTGACACCCTGAATTGGTATCCTGAGTATGGGGCAATAACCATCTTCTGCAGTAAATATAACTGGTGAGAAGTCACTAAACTGACTGACACCTAGTCCGTTTCTAGCTGACACCCTGAATTGGTATCCTATATATGGGGCAATAACTTACCATCTTCTGCAGTAAATAAAGCCGGTGAGAAGTCACTAAACTGACTGACACCTAGTCCGTTTCTAGCTGACACCCTGAATTGGTATTCTGCAGTAAATATACTGGTGAGAAGTCACTAAACTGACTGACACCTAGTCCGTTTCTAGCTGACACCCTGAATTGGTATCCTGAGTATGGGGCAATAACCATCTTCTGCAGTAAATATAACTGGTGAGAAGTCACTAAACTGACTGACACCTAGTCCGTTTCTAGCTGACACCCTGAATTGGTATTCTGCAGTAAATATACTGGTGAGAAGTCACTAAACTGACTGACACCTAGTCCGTTTCTAGCTGACACCCTGAATTGGTATCCTGTGTATGGGGCAATAACTTACCATCTTCTGCAGTAAATATAACTGGTGAGAAGTCACTAAACTGACTGACACCTAGTCCGTTTCTAGCCGACACCCTGAATTGGTATCCTGTGTATGGGGCCAGGTCCTGAATGGTTCTTGACGTCTTTTCTGTGGTACCGGCTGTCAATGTGGTGCCATTACCAGCAAACTGGATGTACTCAATTAAATATGATGAGACCGTGAGGTTACTTGTGGATTCTGGAGCTAACCAGAAGATATCGATGGTCTTGGAGGTTAAACTGTTTACTTCAGGTGTGAAAGGAGAGCCAGGTGCTGTTAGTCAAAGTCAAAAGGTAAGAACAAATTACCTGAAAAATTGTACAAAATGCAAATATATGACACAGATACTTTAAAACGACAAAAGAAGAAAAGCTCAAGAACATTCTACCATCACCTCTACAATACTCAGACTTCCTGATTGTCAATGAGGCACCAGCAAACAGTATTAAACAAGTTACACACACTACAGCTATGGAGTAGACAAAACAACATATTATTCAGTAATTAAACAGTTTAATAAGTTAATTGGTAGAAAAGTAATATTGCATTACAACCTGCACTGGTTTAAAGCTGCTGTTTATTTTCTAGTTCTTTTGTTTCATCTTTTCAAACATAATTATCAAATTTAAAATTTGTCTAAGTACTGTCCATGGTTTAAAGCATGCAGGATTGAACCAAAAAAGAAACACTGACCTTGTAGAAAAGCAGACACAGAGCCATATTTATTCTGAAGGAAACATCGGTACCGCCCTCTCTCAGCTACATCCAAGCCTCTCACAACCAACCCACCATCTCTTTGAACAGAATGGTTTGGGACATTGTTGGCTGCAACATCATTGGCATACCAAACAATCAGTGGTGAGGGTGCTCCTTTGCTTAAACATCTCAGAGTTACGGTGCTGGTTGCAGGGACGGCCGATACCTCAACAATAACAGGGATTCCTAAAAGAAAAAAAAAGAATTGAACATTCAATTCTCTGTTGCAGGGACAGCTGAAACCTCAACAATAACAGGAATTCCTAAAAGACAAAAAAGAATTGAACATTCAATTCTCTGTTGCAGGGACAGCTGATACCTCAATAATACATGTAACTCGCTCCTCTAAGGTCTTCCAGACAATGACATCTCCAAGCTGCAACGGGATTAAAACACTCCTGCTCGTCTCATCTCTGGTGTCCCTCGTGCTCTTAATATATCACCTATTTGAAAATATTTACAATGGCTTCCTGTGAAGATGAGCATCTCTTTCAAGATTCTTCTGATGACCTTTAAAGCTTTACACGAACACTCTCCAGTCCATCTGTTGGGACCTATACACCCTTAGGCACCGACCAGTTTGTTAGGTCATCCAGCTGATCTTTTCTCACCGGTGTCCCACAGGATATTTCCTTAAAGTCATTTGGTCAACATTCTTTTTCTTACACCTCTGCATCTCTCTGGAATGCCCTCCAGGATGACATTCGACTAAACAACAACTTGAACTCCTTTAAATATGTTAAAGACTCACTTATTTGTAAATACTTTTGTTAGATTTTTCTTTCTTTAGCTCTAAGAGGCTTTTGCATTGTGCGCTTTATAAATTCCTAATATTATTATTATTATTAACATTAACAGAATTCCTAAAAAAAAAAATTCTGAGCTCAGTCTCAAGAAATAACTGATCTGGTATGAAGTAAGAAAATGCTATGAAAAATGTACATGGTTCTACACCAACAATATGATGTAAATGTAACTTGCATGACCTAATCACATCCCAAAATAGGTACAAGCTATTCATTATCCTCCTCTGAGTACGAAAATTCAATTTGCCATCTTAAATCATAATTCTTACCTTCAATTGTGACTGTTAAGAAGCTTTCAACGCTGCCTAGGATGTTTTCAGCTTTGCATCTGAAGTCTCCATCATGTAGCGCCACCTCAGGTGTGTAGATGACGAAGTAACTGCTAACCCCTACAACGTCCAGGTAATACTTGTCATCCATGGGCTCTACCAGCTCCCCTGAAGGGAAGTACCAGGATACAGACGGGAATGGCTCACCATCCGTGTCACATTTCAATATGGCTCTCAAAGATAATCCTTCCCCAGTGATTTGCCAGGTTGAAGTTGTTATGGATGGAGGATCTGAAAAGAAATAAAACTTTAAACTTCCACGGAGAATGTCACAATATCACACAACTGCCTGCCAGTATTATGGGATCTACTTCAACTTAATTCAAGATATCATTAAAGGAGTTTATTAATACCTGATTTCATATTTGACTTAAAGAATCAACAAATAATTCAACATATCATGATTAAACCCTGTGGTCTCAAGCAGACTTATCTTCTACCACATGATATGAGCCGTTCATTATGGGCAGATGCCTGTTAACCATATCTGTATTGAGCATATCAGAATCATATCTTGTGCAAATTCAACATGATTGTTTTTGCAATGACTGTCAAGTCCTGTTGCAGTTACTGATTACAAGTTCCCTTATTAAATACCGACAAATGTTATTCTTTATTATTTAAAGTCAAATATTCTTTGTCCCCCACTGTTTATCTCCCACCTCTCCTCTTCCTCTGTTGGTTTCTTTCTTTCTTCTCTCCATCCCTTGTCTACTAATCCCCTTACATCTATTTCATTGTGTTCACCATGCTCATTAACCTGTCTGTATTCTGTGCGTGTTTTTGTCCATTCTGTTACTGTTACTTGTCATTTAGCCTTTGAAGAAGATCCTGCTAGGATCAAAACGTCAGGCCAACTTACTTTTACACAGAATCATATCTTGTGCAAACTCTAAATTCAACATGATTGTTGTTGCAGTTACTGATTACAAGTTCCCTTACTGAATACTGATAAAGATTATTCTAAGATACTTACAGTTAACTGTTAAATACACAGTCATCTCTACGGATCCGATGCTGTTAACTGCCTCACATATAAACCATCCTTCATCATCTCTTGATACCACTGAGAATGATAAGTCTCCTTCATCAGTAACAGTTGACTGGAATCCTCTCACAATTGGGACATTCTCTCCTAACCCTATCTCTTCACCTCGTACTCCTGAACCGTCACTCAGGTACCAACTAATAGCCGGAGTCTCTCTTGCTGCAGCTCTACAAGGCAGAACAGCAGGCTGGCTCTGATTGGCTGTGATATTGTCATTTGGTGAGGTGAATTCTGGGATATCTGAAGTAAATATGTGAAATGGGACAAAAGATGTAAAAGAATAAGTAATAAGTTCAGGACAGTGTTATTTGATGTTTTTCTTCTTTTGTTAACGGACTCCACAAAATGCCACTGCTTCCTTTCACAATCATCTTACATCAAGCTTTCTTCAACAACCTCTGCTACCTTCCAACACTATCACCGCTATCCTATAACACAACCTTGGCTTCGCCCTTTCCTTGTCTCTCGTTAATACCTTCGCTCCTCACCTCACAATAGCCACAGCCAAACTGCACTAAACCCTTTTTCTACCTTATTCTCCTCATCTCTAGCTCTATCCTTTAATCCTATTAACAAGTCTTTACATGTCTAAGTAATCCCAGTATTTTAATCACCTTAAGCTATCCCTAGGACATAAGCAGCTTTCTTCTCCTTACTTGCAGACTTCATAACACCAGGGTAACAATGATTCTATACAAGAGCTAAAAGGACTTTATTTCAGACAAAAGAATATGATATATATATTTCTATATATTAATGTCAAAGTCAGAGGGCCTGACAGTTTCCATCCTAGCAGGATCTTCTTCGGAGTAACTGAAACTAAAATAAATTAACAAACAGACAGAGATGGTCGGACAGTCAAATTTGACAAAAGAGTTTATAAGTAGAGCAACTATAGCTGTACAATAAAGGAGTGTTGAGATGAAAGGGCAGAGCCTGCTAGGATTGAAACTCCAGGCCCAGAAACTTTTACATATTTACCTACACAGTCTTTTTGCAGTAGATGAGCAGTTTGCTCATAGTTGTATTTTCTCTCCACTATAACTATGCCTAAGAATTGAAGGTTAGGAGTCTAATTGAGTCACTACAGCCAACAGCAGAACTGCCCTGACTGGATCCTGCAAACAGACTCAACTAAACCATCACAAACTAAGTTTTTGTTAGTCATTATAACTGACCCCTGCACACTGAACCATGCATTGATGAGTACACAAAATGACTGTTTTTTTCAGTTTAATGGCTGGTGCTCAATTTCATGTACAATTATTTTCCATTCATTGGTTTCATTTTTTAAACTGTCAGTCATACTTCAACAGCCTGACGATAACTGCTGCCAACTACACTGTACATGACAAGTTTGCCCAACGTAATCCAATGTGCTTAAGAATTGGTAGGTCATTATTCTCAATACCGATGATTCTCTCCTTAAGAGCTCAGGGCTGAGTAGAGTCTGGTTGCATGTAGTGTGCAGTGTGAGGTCATCTTAAGATATAAGCTGTATCAGTACATTGCTTCACTGTAATATCATATTATGGAATCTAACAGGTTGCCAAACTCTGCAGCCAACCATACAGAACACTTCAATTTTGCAAAGCTTTCACAGGCATCCATTCCCTGTTATTAATGTGGAGAGAGAGCATGGTGGCCAATTGGCTAAGGCGTCAGACTTGTGATCCAAGGATTGCTGGTTCGATCCCTGCCTAGTTCATTACGTTGTGTCCTTGAACAAGATGCTTTATCTCACTTGCCTCTCTCCACCCAGGGGTTAAATGGGTACCTATGAGGTAACTTGTCATTGGGCGTAGTATATAACTGCAGCCCACTGGAGGGATTGTCCCTGGGCTAGGTTATCATTGACCAGGGGTAATACAACGTCTGTAAAGCGCTTTGAGACCTATCGCTGGTAAAAAGCTCTTTATGAAAAGCAAATATTATATAATTATAACTTAGTCGAATAGTTTCTTAAATTGTCAGAGCATTTCAATATGCTTAAGCTTCTATATCCGTTATCACCTGTGAGATAAGTCAATGGTGTCCTAGGTTTCAGAGAATGTCAATTTGATTAACTTTAGGCACCCATTTCTGCTTCCAAGATTGATAAACTATCTGCATTTTCCTTGACTTGACTTATGGTGAGTTACATAACACATTAACAGGTATTGTCATTTTTATCACTGCTTATGCTGCAAATTAATTAATAGATATATGCAGGTCAGAGCAAACACATTTGGACAAAAGTAATAAAACACTGTAACTGAATGTAACCTCTGACAGCACTGATAACAATCTCTACAGAATATTAACTAGCTTACCAGTTGCCATGACAACAGCAGTCCCCTGAGCATTGCCTGCATCATTTCTTGCCATACACTGGTAACTACCAGCATTCTCTCTTCTGAAGTTTCTTATCTCAAGGCTAAAGTTGGTCAAGATTTTCACATTATCAGCTAAAACAAATAAAAGATTATGAGGAACAGATTATAAATAACACAACTTCAGTTGATAATATGGAAATGAAATTCAAAGCTACAAAAGTACTCTAACAATATCCTCCTCTGGAAAATTGCACAGTTACTTCAATCTTGACCATGAATTACATTTCAAGTTGATATTACAAGGTCAGTCTGACAGAAGGGTGATATTGGTCCTTATAAAGGTAGGGATGGCAATGCGAAGAAAATCAACATCCAAATCCCAATCATTGATATTATTTATGTTGTAAGATATTAGAAGTATTAGTAGTATATAGAATCATCAGTTTTTTGTAGAAGCAAATACACTATATAAAATTGCATCAGCAATACTTTTTCAATTTCAAATGTATTTCTCATATGGTTTGTACAAGATAAATGCAATATAACATTCAAATAGGCAGGTTAACATATGAAGGACACTAGAAAAACAGCAAGGCTGTTATCTCAGCTAGTGACCAAGTATTCAGCAGATTTGAAACCTAAAAACCTCCATTTTAATGTCACCACTGTATTCCAGCAATTGAAGGGAGGATCACTTTGAAATGGGTTTTTGGTACGGCAATAGTTACCAAGGAGATAATTAAGAACAGTGATGATTATCATAAAGGGGATGCTACTGTACTTGCATATACCCCTCAGCAGAGTAACCAAGGAATATTTACAAGAAAAATGTCATTAGTAAGGTTAATTAAAGTTACTGAGTTCAAATTATTCTGCATATCAGCTGGTTTATTTTAAACTATCTTTCTCTATCAAATGAATTTATGGAGCATGAAGAAGATATTTATAATCTTAAGTTTTACAATCATTTTGCTAAGTAAGTACAAGACATCTGTGATTGTGTATATCTCAGTGAGTCCATTACAGTGTAACATAGTGTAACAAATATTACTAAAGGGCATACAAACGGAAATGTAAGTAATATATTAAACTGCCAAGTAGCTACTACATTGGACAATGGCTGATACCTTTAGTCTCATTGGGGTTCCACATGAGACTGATTGCACCCGCCCTTCATTGGATTAATTTACCATGTTTAATAATTCTTATTGCAAATCATTCCTTCATAGAAATATTTCATTCATCACTGCTTTCAGTCAGATGTCTGCTGCATTTGTTCATTGAGAGTATTAATTAAATAAAATTATATTTACTTAGGACAAGTTCCTTGTCATCTTTCTCCCATTCCAGTGTTGGGGTCGGATCTCCTGAGGCTGAACAGTGCAGGACAACATTTGACCCCAGGTCAAGGGTCACCTCCACAGGGAAGACCTCCACCTCTGGGGGAACTGGTTAATGAACAAAGAAGATTACAGAATACAATACAAAGAAAACAATACCTCAACTGCTCTATTACTAAGGATGTTACATGCTTCAGTCCCCAACTTTCTTTTCTCAAGGTGCTAAATGAATTCTAAACATTGCTTCCTGTAACAGAAAATCAATTTTGTGAAACAAATGTGTCCTTAGGGAAAAGACTGTAGCAGGTTGTACAAGAGTGGCATCTCACCAGCTGATGTGGTATTAATAACGCAAGCCCCTCCCTCTTTGCATTTAAAAGATAGTTTAATTTCTTCATGATCGAATTTATCTTAACACATATATCCATGTTTTCACTGACAGGAGTGAAAAATAAATGTCTTTGGCACAAAACACTAATAAGTGAAGACAAAGTCAATATTTCAGTAATTCACTGTTTACAGTGAAGATATAATTCATTGCTTGCAGGGAATCTGTCAAATGTCTCACTACTTAGTCTACAGCAGCAACCAAACAAACTATATAAATATAAAAGTTAAGGGCATTATAACCCAACAGTCTCCTAAGAACAAACACTATCACCATTAATTGATGTGCAAACTCATCTCACCAGCTGATGTGGTATTAATAACGCAAGCCCCTCCCTCTTTGCATTTAAAAGATAGTTTAATTTCTTCATGATCGAATTTATCTTAACACATATATCCATGTTTTCACTGACAGGAGTGAAAAATAAATGTCTTTGGCACAAAACACTAATAAGTGAAGACAAAGTCAATATTTCAGTAATTCACTGTTTACAGTGAAGATATAATTCATTGCTTGCAGGGAATCTGTCAAATGTCTCACTACTTAGTCTACAGCAGCAACCAAACAAACTATATAAATATAAAAGTTAAGGGCATTATAACCCAACAGTCTCCTAAGAACAAACACTATCACCATTAATTGAAGTGCAAACTATAAGTATAAACAATGTCACATTTAACAGCAGAAAAGCACTTAATGATTTAATATCAATCTGAGGCTTCATGATTCATAGATTCAGTATCAAGTGAACTGTTTACCTTGGACTGTAACATAGGATGAAGCTGCCTCACTGCTCCCCACATCATTTTCTGCTTGGCAAGAATATCTCCCTTCCTGGGGTTTTTCAATATTATTAATTCTTAGATTTCCATTACCAAAGACTTCATACTTGAGATTGGTAAAGAGTTGTTCAGACTGATACATCCACTTTACTTCTATGACTGGAGGAGTGGCGCTGGCTCTGCAGGTTAGCATTACGGTGTCTCCCTCGACCGCTGTCATATCTTGAGGGGCTATGGTTATCACCGGGCGAGCTAATAAAGAGCAAAATGTTGCAAGGTCGTATTACCACCTATATCCTGATTACTTCTTGTATGAGCCTGCAGTTCATATAGCAGTCATAATGATAATCATGTTCTATTTCAAAGCAACAGGTATTTTACAGATAACTGGATGCTGTGATTGAGAGAACTTCATCAATACAACAAGGTCTAGCTAAAGCTACCTGTTCACAAGGAGTCAAAGTCAACAATTTGTGAAACATGTAGTTCAATGATGATATCAACCTGTCACTCGATTGGTGCATACATGCCTTAAATATAAATATAATGAGGTCTAGCTAAAGCTACCTATTCACAAGGAGTCAAAGTCAACAATTTGTGAAACATGTAGTTCAATGATGATATCAACCTCTCAGTTGATTGGTGCATACATGCCTTAAATATAAATATAAATATAATGAGGTATGGCCAAAGCTACCTATTCACAAGGAGTCAAAGTCAATACTATATTTGTGAAACATGTAGATCACTGATGATATCAACCTGTCACTCGATTGGTGCATACATGCCTTAAATATAAATATAATGAGGTCTAGCCAAAGCTACCTTTTCACAGGGAGTCAAAGTCAATAGTATATTTTTGAAACTTGTAAATCACTGATGATATCAACCTCTCAGTTGATTGGTGCATACATGCCTTAATGAGCTTATCAATTCCTATAGCCTGTTGTAGGGCAATGATATCTAACAAGTGATCAGAAATCATTCTCCTTAAACCCCATAGTTTTCACAAGCATCCCAACTGTTCTTAACAAACCAAAGTTCATGAAGAGATTATCAAGAGCTCTAACAATAAAAATTCAGTTTTATATTGTGTCATTAATTTATTTTGTACCATGTTATTTATATTGTTTTGTTTATTTACTTCACAAGGTCAAATATTTATGACAGTCTTAACAAAGTTACTTTGTTTTCACTTACCATGTACAGTGGTGACATCAGAGTGTATACTGCCAGAATGCTCCCTCCTTACACTAGATATTTTTAGACTCCCATTACCAGCCACTTCTATCATTGAAGAAGGATTGTTTTCACTTACCATGTACAGTAATGGTGACATCAGAGTGTATACTGCCAATGGCATTCCTTGCAGAGCAGGTATACCTTCCAGAATGTTCCCATCTTACACTATATATTGTTAGACTCCCATTACCAGCCACTTCTATCATCGAAGATGGATTGTTTTAACTTACCATGTGCAGTAATGGTGACATCAGAGTGTACACTGCCAATGGCATTCCTTGCAGAGCAGGTATACCCAGAATGTTCCTGTCTTACATTAGATATTGTTAGACTCCCATTACCAGCCACTTCTATCAAATGTTGAAGATGGATTGTTTTTACTTACCATGTACAGTGGTGACATCAGAGTGTATACTGCCAATGGCATTCCTTGCAGAGCAGGTATACCTTCCAGCATGTTCCCGGCTTACACTATTTGTTAGACTCCCATTACCAGCCACTTCTATCAAATGTTGGAGATGGATTGTTTTCACTTACCATGTACAGTAATGGTGACATCAGAGTGTATACTGCCAATGGCATTCCTTGCAGAGCAGGTGTACCTTCCAGCATGTTCCCGGCTTACACTAGATATTGTTAGACTCCCATTACCAGCCACTTCTATCATTGAAGATGGATTGCTTGGAGTCTGCAGGGTACCTACATGTGATAAAAGTTGCCAATCAGTTATGTAACTGTGTTCGTATCATAGAATGAATGATCACCATAAGCAGCCTTGTTAAAGTGTGTCCGACTTTCCATACTTCTGTCAGTCACTCTGAATCAGGTCAATGCAAGTGTCAACAGTTTAACCATTCAACTATTCCATTAATTGTATTTTTGATAATTAAAATATCACAACACACATTCATCAGGGTTAATTATGACAAATTTTGGGCTTAAAATCAACCTGTGAGGTGATTCTAAAGCAACATAATGTCCCCCTGGTATGATACAAAGGCCTCAAGTTAAACTTTATGTGTCAATAAAAATGACAGAAAAAATATTGAAATTTATCATAAAAGCATGTTCAAAACTGGTGCAGTTACGGATAATCACTTCAGGCAGATTATGTCACAAACAGTAGCACACATAATTTCAGTAGTCTACTTTTAGACTGGTGTTAACTTCTATCTGGTATGCCCTGCAGACTATGACTGGCTATAGTCATGTACAACACTGTAATGCTTACCTAGTGAGGATATAGGTGTAGTCCATGAGATCTCTGGTTCAGGAACACCACCAGCCGTGCAGTCTAACATTGCAAATTCATCCTCTCTTACGGTTATTGCCACAGGCTCGGATAAGAAATATGGCCCCTCTGTAAATTCCAAAACGAATTTTTTATTCTTATGAAGTCAGAAAAAAACAATGTTGATGCCACTATGATGGATTAAAGAAGATAAAAAGTATGAAGCACAATTTGAATTTCTAGCATAAAATAGAAAAGTTCCTACATGACTATGCCAAACTGATATCAGTAATCAAAAAGAGGAATCACTCAAGCTTTGAGATTATCATCAAGTAAAACAACACTACAAGGAAAGGTTCTCTCCATCAAACTCCTATCCTACATATCTTAATAAACATCATTCTTAAAAGTATCCCCATCACAAAAATACTCTCTTCAGAGGCAGTCTTGAGAGTCCTCAAACTTGATTTGTTTTAATAGCCACAACCTCAATGTAAAACATTACAATGTTAACATGACAGACAATTCTGTAGGTATGGTTATGACTAATGAAAGAGACCTTGTACTGTTAACTGCACACTGGTAGAACTGGTGGACAGTCCGTTACTAGCCGTACACATGAAGAGACCAGAATCTGAAACCTCAACATTGCTGATTCTAAGCCATCCTGGGGCTGGCTCATCTGTCCTTAGGCTCACAATCGACAAATCACCATTCTCCTAAAAAAAAAAATCATAAAAATTAACATTATTGTAAATTATTGGAAATAGTATAAAAATCCTGGAAGTGCACCGAAATGTCATTACTAACCTATACATATGAAGAGCTAAAGTTTGATTTAATGTGAGAGAGGTTACAGACACTACTTGTCTTTTGTACAGAGGAGCCCAAATAATGGTACTACACCCGAGAGTTACTGAAATTAGCTTTGGCACTTTGTTGACCATAAAAGTTGGGTCTCTAAGGTGATTGTGGTAGGCCCAGAGGGGTCCACGAGATGAATCTGGGAAGTTTATATACACACCAGGTAGACAACCAAGGGTCGTCTAAGCCTTGTATTGAATAACGACAACCATAACACAAGTATATTGAGTTCAATTGAGATGCAAATTTTAACCATTTAGATTAAAAAGCTTAACATTATAAAACAAGTGAATGGACATTGTAAACTGATGAGAAAATCATATATTAACAAAGAAAGAGCAGATAAATATTTGGCTAAACATCACTACTGCCGACTTAACTCTTTAAGCTTCCTTAGTGTACAGTGAACCTGCCAGAACTAAATATGATTAATCTTAGCGAAACAATAATCTCCATCTCTCAATATCTCCAAAATTGTACATTTTAGTGCAATCAATTCTTCAATTCCCCCAAGCGTTAGAACAAGTTCGGAGTGTAAAATAAGATCTATTTAAGATGATAGTTCTTTATAATGGCTTTAACCTGGTGGATCCATCATGGTAAGTGAATATACCTCACCTTTGTCCATGTCAAAGTGGGCTCTGGGGTACCAGTGGCTTCACAAGCAAATGTGACACGACCTCCCACCACGACAGTCTGATCTACAGGGGTCCTGGTGAAGGCGACCGGTACAAAGGAGTCAGTGACAGTCAGTAATGCAGAGGCCTTGTTCTCACCATACTCATTGAAGGCCTTGCATGTATAGTAACCTCCATCGGAAAGTCGAACGTCTGTGATGCGTAGCGAATTTGTCGATACGAGTACTCTCTGGGAATTCTAGCAAACAGAAAAATTATTAAAATTAGAACCAGTATGTATATGTTACCATGGATATTATCGATAGCTGACAAGGTAAAATAAGCTATGAATAAAATGTTTCTATATCAGTTCAAATTAAAAGCATTTAATGGCATCTTACAAAATATTTCAGCTAATTCCCTACAAGCAGCTGTTTGCTTTGATCAGTGCTGTTACCAAGATCTAGATCTCGCAAATTGCTCAACATGATAAGATTGTTGAACTTTCATCTAAGTACTGTAAGAGACGTGTAAACAGTTACTAAACATGTAAGTTAACGACCAAAGTTACAGTAGTAATGGTTTGGTTTGATTGTCAATATTACTGATTCACTAAGATACTCTGCATATTAATATTAATCATACTTTATATTAATGACACTGGATCTTAGTTGTCATGTTAATGAACCAAATTTGTTTTATGGGAGTATAGCATTAAAGTAGCACAATGTTATCAAATTCAACTGAAGAACCTAAGTACCCTAAAGTGGACAAAATGCTACTTGCACAACACCGAATCACAATACAACACACCACACAGGTTCACCCGACCTTAGCACACCACACGCTGCATCCCACTCTATCATAAACACTACACCAGACTATAAACATCACCCCATCTTATCACACCACACCATACTATACCACATGACATGTTCCACCTAACTCTATCATACAACACCACACCAGACCACACCACACCTCACCACTTCAAACTACACCATAGTACAGTAAACTACATACTCAATCCACTCCATACAACACCACACCAGACCACACCACACCTCACCACTTCAAACTACACCATAGTACAGTAAACTACATACTCAATCCACTCCATACAACACCACACCAGACCACACCACACCACATCAAACTACACCATAGTGCAGTACACTACATACTCAATCCACTCCATACAACACCACACCAGACCACACCACACCTCACCACATCAAACTACACCATAGTACAGTAAACTACATACTCAATCCACTCCATACAACATCACACCAGTCCACACCTCACCATGTCAAACTACACCATACTACACCACTACCTACTTCATCCCACTCCATCATACACCACACCACACTTCACCCCACCTTATCATACTACACCATACTGCACCACACTACATGCTGCATCCCACTCCATCATACACCACACCAGACACCTCACCTCAACATATCAAACTACACCACACTACATCACATTACCTACCTCATCCATCTACATCATACAACACCACACCAGACCACACCACACATCACCATATCAAACTACACCACACTACATCAAACTACGTACCTCAGCCATCTACATCATACAACACCACACCAGACCACACCTGACCTCACCATATCAAACTAAACCACACTAAATCCTTTACCCATCTCATCCATCTACATCATGCAACATCACACCAGACCACACCTAAACCTCACCATATCAAACTACACCACAATAAATATTTCATCTATCTACATCATACAACACCACACCACACCTAAACCTCACCATATCAAACTACACCACAATAAATATTTCATCTATCTACATCATGCAACACCACACCAGACCACACTTAAACCTCACCATATGGTAACATACTACAAACTACACTATATAGCATACTACACCACACCTCACTCCACCATACCACACTGTACTGTGGGAGAGGGAGATGGGTGAAAGTTAGATGATATAAGGGAGTACATATCTTGGGTATTAACACCATTTATCATCTTCAAGGTTACACAAAGACTTACAGAGATGGTCTCCTCATTTTCATTCTGCCATACGATGGTAGCTGCCGGTGAACCACTAGTGGTGCACTGAAAGGTTACACTGGAACCAACCAGGGCAACTTGAGGAGATGGAGAGGTCATGAACCCTGGACGACCTGGATTGTCACAAGATAAAATACCAGAGACATGTTGGGCACAATTGCAATTGTGATATCACTCAATCTGCTGTGTCAAATTGAATCTCTTTGAAACTAACTACATCAGGATGCAGTTTGCACGAAACTATGCAGACATATTATGAAAACAAAATTGAAAAACATTACTTGTTGTCACCAGTGCATTATTATTAAATGAAACAAATTGAACAGGTGTAGCAGACTCAATAACAAATTGATTAAATACTATGCAATGGCTAAATTCAGTGATTAGAGTATAAAATTTAAAGACTCACCAATTAAAGTAAGAGTGGCTGAATCACTAAGCCTCATTTCACCAGCTAGTAATGGATTGCTAGCAGTGCAAGTGTATTGCCCACTGTGTCTGTGTTCTACAACAGCCACATTCAATGTGCTCTGGGTTTCCATGTCAACAACATTTGTTGCTATGGTTACACCACTTCCTTGATATGGAGACCCATCCATTAACCAGGTAATAGTGGCTTGAGGGTTACTCTCAATGGCACATAACAAAGACATTGGACTTCCTAAATTAATACTCATGGACTGAGGATTAATAGAAAATGATGCTGCCAGTTCTGGAGAAATAACAAAGTAAAAAGAAAATAAACAAATATTGAAAGCGGTTAAGATACATAGCACAATGAGTTTGGTTGAGATAAAGCATGTTGAGTTTGGTTCCAAAGAGATATAGATGACATGAATTTGACAGAAATTGTGCAGTCTTGCATCCAATGATGATCATTTGAGTCAACAAATCCACTGTCTCTGATTTCCTGGCTATGAGTCTTATCTGTCTAAGAAGATTATCTTTCTTTGGAACTGTAGCATGCTATTTGAGCACTCTGCAAAGAAGCCAACTCTGAAGTCATTCAAGCTTAATAAACAGTGGTCTTGCCTGGCCATGCAGTTTGTGTACACAACAGTGATAAGCATCCACCCCTACAGCTGGAGGTGCGAACTCCAGTATCAACTTTCTGCTGAAAACCTGATCTGTGGCCCATATATCGGGAAATTCAAATGTGCTCAGTTCTGTTAGGGGCACTTTCATAGCATGAGCGAGCTGAGTTCGGTTGAGATATATATAGCACAACAATTTTCCAATATTTATGGAAATCAACACTTTTAGTTAGGATTTCAGCCACTCGTTAATATGTTGTCATTGCGTGAACACTTAAAGTGGACACACAATTACTAGATTCATATTAGCATATTAAACAGCTAGTTGCTGTGGAATTTCTTTGCCTTCCATAATCCAGCAATATGTAAAATATGTGGTTAAATCTTTAGTTCCAGGAACAACAAAAATTGAGGGTGCTCTCCAATCTCAGGTTTGCACTTGACACCCAATTTCCAGTTTATTTTACAAATCAATATTCTGAACAATATCATTGCAGGAAGACATCAAATTATGATGTATGTCATCTTTTCAATGTTTGCATGTAAAATAACCATTATTTGTATACTCCTTATACTAATATTTTTTTTTCAAACAGACATTTTGTTCCAAATTGGAATATATGATATGCTTAAAGATAAATAGAAAGTTCTCTTAAAAATCTGATCATTTTTGCCCTATTTGGCACAAGACTTGAATTTAGCAAATTCAAAGGAATGCTCAACCAAAACGAAGTTGGGAAAAACCATAGTTTATTTTAAAATATTACTGCAAACTACATAGTCTGTTCTTAGATAGACATACCTGCAATACTTAACGTAGAACTTTCACTGTATGCAATCTCGCCACCACCCTGCGCCCTGCAATGGTACGACCCACTGTCAACTCTCCTGACCTCCCGGATGTGGAATGTTCCATTCTGAAATAATTCTGTGTTTGAGTTGATGATGATTGGCTGATCACCCTTAAACCAAGAGTAGGAAAGAGCTGTGTTGCTACCCACGAGCCGAGCTGTACAATGCCACCATATGGATTCAGATAGTCTTGCTATCATAGATGAAGGTTCTTGGGTGAACTGAATGAGCCCTACCACAGCTGGTGAAGCAATGTCAAAGGTTATAAACAAAGTACAAGTAAAATATACAATATTATCTAAATACTAAATAGCCACCAATAGCTATACATACTATCTGTCCGGGAGTAACTTTAAAATCTTCTCTTGTACACAGCAACATCCAAGACAAAATGCTACACTACAAGAAAGAAGAAGGTTTAAACCATTGAAATGAATCATAAGCTTACAAGTTCAATTGTTCACTGATCAGTGTTCATTATGAGAGTCAAAAGAACATTAAAAATAAATAAGAGAGAACTTAAAGTAGTATATATGTAAATATATGATACTGGAGAGATTTTATGTCCCTTTTTTCATATTGCTGAAATTTCCATCCATCATACTCCTTTGCTTGTATTTCCCTTTTCAATGGTTGTGTCAATATACCATCAGATATCATTGATAGTTATTCAACCATACATTGGATGGATGCGAAATTATGAGGGTTTTACTGCAAGTATTGGGCTAATTTTGGACACCAAAATGTGACATTATGAAAATGGCTGTAATTGAGATGCACTTTTCTTAGTTTTTCCCATGTTATTATGCCTTGACTTTGCATTTTCTATTCAAGTGAAAGCAGAGCTTCAATTACACTTGCAAATCTCAGTCACCCATGCTCATGAACTGCTGGAGAATAAAGATCTTCATCTTTGTTAACGTACATATTTTTGGTGTCCTCCTGCATAACATACGTTAACTGGTGGCAACTTTTCATGATTATAACCTAATCACACACTGCACAGTACAGTAGTGTACTAGGGATTGCAAGTCCCAGAAACTCACTACTCATGCTGAGAATAGGTCTAATGGCATCTCAGAGGACAAATTCATTCAAAAATACATGTGAAAAAGACTTGTTATTGGTTGTTAAACTGTACAAATTGTTCGGTGTCCTCAACATAACGTACGTTAAATGGGCATTATTTCACTATCAGCTGATAGTTTTGAATATCAAAACATTTGTAACTGATCAACACCCCACATACATTGATAGTAAACAGTTCTTTTACTGCTAGCAGTTCAATTTCTCTGTATTAGTCACAATTTGTGTGTGGTGTCCTCATTTCTAGCCTGCATAACGTACGTTTACTGTGAAAATCTATTTTAGGCTCATGGCAGGAATTCTCACAGAATATTCAACTCACTTAATATTTCACCATGTTTTAATTAGAATTAAACTATTTCCATCATCCAATGAGTCTAAAACATGGTTTTAGGACATCAAAGCATACTCTGTTAATGTATGTTATGGTGTCTCATTTTTTGGTGTCTTTATAACATACATTAACAATATGCACTTTGAATGTAAATTATTGAGAAGACTGAGAACTTCCATGCTAGGAAACACTTCATTTCCAAGTAGTTCTAAGGTACTCTATCTAACTAGTTGATGAAATTTGTCATTGAGCCAGTGGCTTACTTCTATAACTCCACATTCCTGTTGTGTTGTTAACGTATGTTATGGTGTCCTAAATGATCAGCCTCATTAACTTACAATGGAATGTGATAAGTACTTCAATTTTTTTTGTGTGTCATAAGATATCATTTGACATTGCTCATATATCCCCTTCACTTTAATGGAGAAGGGGCTATGTTTATAGACAACTGTAGGACACCGAGTAACATACGTTAACATCATCACTTGTCTTTTTTATTTGCCTCAAATCCACCTTTCTTGATACTGTATTATCTTTTAACATTACTAATTGTGTTCGACATTCACTGGAGAACCAGAAACAGCACTCAAATAGATACCTTTGTGTAATTCATTTTTGAACATGCATGTCACACTTTAGTAACCCAGTATCATATAATGACATATAGATGGTATCGAAATTTGCTAATTTAATGTAGACTGTCTAGTTACAGACCTGTACAAACTAAACAGCAGCTTACACTATATAGATCGGCTTTGTTTCCCCAAATCTAAGATGAATTTGCTGTGTACACGTTACCTATATTTATTTCCAAACCATCTTAGGCATTTGATTGCGTGCTACATACTTAGTGTTGCTTGTAATATCCTCGGACAACACCTTGCTGCAATTCACTACATGAAATGGCGAACACTTTTTTCATTATCACTGATGTATGCTAAGAGTGTTAAGTTACTGTTGTATGTATGTTGTCCGCATTGGACACCCACTTTAAAAGTATTTGCTTCAACTGGGTGTAACTACAACTTAAGTGGTATCTACTCACTGTAAGTTTGCAAAGAAACTTTCAAGCGTCCTAGAAACAAACTACGAAATACTATCTTCTTCACCATGATCTAAACACGCCATGGGAATATCCTAAACTGTATATATACTCCTTTCACCTGCAAGCGCAAAGCCACAAGATTGAAAATATTTACAATCTATATCATCAGCAATGGTGACCACAATGTGATAAAATGACTTCCATCTAACAGCAATAAAGTTATATTATAATCAGATTTTTGCAGTTCTAACTGCAAAAAATGTATGTATATATATACAGTATATATATATTACAAACTACAATTAGAATGACTCTATATTAATGTAAAAATCTTAGGCTTTGGTGAAGTTGCAAGACCTCTTAAATAAACTACTGTGTAATTATTAACATACCTGGTAGTAAAAGGAAGGAAAGTGAAAATCTGAAAAACATGATGTTCATGTTTTCACACACATCACCAGAGATCTCTTAAAGATGTCCTCCGTTTTGAGTTTGTTAGTCATCTACTTCTTGAGATTCTGTACAGATGTAAGCAAAAGTGACACAGAAATTAGTGGCTCTGTATTAAAATTTCTAACTGTGAGGTAGACCTATATGGTTGTTTACTGTTTCTCTTGAAATAACTGATTACCAGCCTGTTGAATTTGAAATGCTAATAACATTGATAGTGCATGCAACTTGACAGAGCTCTTCTTACTTCTAGTCATGGTACACATGTTTGTCCGACCTAGCCCATGTATGCCATTACATTGGTCAGTTCATGGTTTGTTTTCCTACCTTTAAAGGGTGTGAAGACTTGTGCAAAAAGAAACGTCTAATGCCGGTAATCTGACCTAGTTTCGAATGAGGTGTAACAGAAGTGTTAGACACCACCATCGATCCCAGAAAATACACACACAGCTTGCTACGTCGGTAATTAGACACTATAGTGTACAGTCAGTACACACAGCTGCGGTCAATACCCACAGCACAGTGTACAAACGATACAGCGATGGACATCTCAGGTCCAGCTAAAGATAACAAGGTATCACGTTTCACATGCTGTCTGCATTTTGTAGCGACAAGAGAAAAACTTCACTTGCAAGCAACGGAAAGTTAACTTTTTAAAGATGGCGGCACGCTGTTTGGGGCGAGTCTTCAATGCCTTTAAGTAAAAATTTGCATATATGCTCCCAACATAATTGATCCTTTGCAATGCTGGATCCTTTAGATAGATCTAACATAAAGTGATCATGATACTTTTTCCAGGAAATACAGGGGCATTATACTGATGCAGAACCATCCCATAAGGCCATGTTGACATGAATGTATCATACTGTGTATACTTACACAGGGTCTCTCTTTGTTTTCCATTTTCACCTTGAACTTCCATTTTGAACTACTTAGAAAAACGTAACTATGCCTGAGAATTCAATACTTGACATCTATTTTCATTTTATTTTATTTATTTTTGGGTCGATGAGGGGGGGATGGGACAACTATACCCTGTCTACCCCAGATCCCCCATAGGCCTTACAGGGGTGTTGGCTTCAATGACCACACAGCAACAACCCTTCCTTTATATTTTACACTTGGCACTCCCATAAAGATTATCTGACCCACCTAATTTAAGAAAAGGCAGGAGAATTTCGAATTTTCTTAAACTTTACTGTATTACTTATTAGAATTGTAATCTTGCATTTTGAGTTACTTGTATCGACCTTAGTATATGCACCATTTGAGATTAACAACATTTTTTTTCTTCTGAGAATGGATACAGATACTCACCAACATAGAGGTTGTCTACGATGACCCAAGAGCAGTCTCCTCCTTTTTAAAATCCTTCACTAGTCTCTGGCCCTTGCACAAAATTCCAGGTTGGCCAAGCACTAACAAGTAACATTCAAGAGAACTAAATTACAGTTCATACACATCGCAGCCCTATCGATAGGTCTATGAGTGTGCGATGAAAATGTTTGTTTAACATTTAGGACTCGTTCACATTTATCGCCGCGATATAAACCACAGTATGAACCAATCTTATTGACTTGAAGTTGTCCAACGTACTTTGTGATACAGTGTATCATGTTACAACTGTTACTTCAGGTCTAGCCTAACGTTAAGCCTACAGCAGGCCTAGTTGAAACTTCTGACGGAGACGGCGTCTCAATCCCTAGGTAACAGGAGTTCAACCTATATACAGTACACTGCACGCACTACAGCCTTACATTTACAAGTTACACTACAGGTAGTTCATCTGCTCAAGCTAATAACACATCCAATATTAAATAATCTGTACCTATCATACCATTCGTTATAGCTGTAAATCAATTCAAATTTTAAACATTCAATCGATGAAGTATCTTTTCGTACCTTAAAATGTCAGAAAAAAATCAGTAACATCTGCAGTTCGACTTTCTCCTTCTGCTGCGTTATAGAACGCCGATTTCTACATTGGTAGCATTCGTCCATGATTGATTAACATGGAAATTGAATTTCATTACTGAGCGTGAAACATGTTACAATTCACGAAGTCGACGAACTCGCTAGCTTGTTATATTTTAAAACTTGGCAGCTTCCGATAAACATGGAATATTATTTTCAGAGTTGTAAGATCCTTAAAAATCGGATTGATTTTTGAATCGGTCTCAGATACACTAGACATCTCAGATTCGACTTTACCCCTTCGATATATTTAGGAAGTCATACATCGTTACGTATATCTTACTTTTGTATACGAATATGTCGTATTATAAATCATGTATGTACGCAACCCAGTAATGTCCAACAGAGCCTTTTTTTTTCTTCAAAGTAGACTTTTCGAATTCCCTCCCAGTTTTATAGATACTTTAACTTGATATGAAATACTCTACATAAACAAATGAAACATTGTATGCAGATGATACGAGTGACGATTGACGATGATATAATTCACTACTACACCCTTTCTGGATGACCTTATATATTTGGGATGTGTCGCTGAAAATTCAGTTAACTTCAACTTGGTGGGACTTTCCAGGACTACCAATTTATCACATGGTACACGCGTTCGACAAAGCCAATCTTCCAGTCTAAATATCCATTATCTTCAGATTTTATCATGGCTAGTTTAGATGATCGTGACGACCGTACCATCTTCGTCGGTAACTTAGACCGAAGTTGCACAGAAGTGATATTATATGAGCTTTTCGTACAGGTGCGTGTGCTTGTGATGTGTATCGTCCAACAATGGGTCTATGCACTGATCTACACTTAGTGTAGATCAGTGGGTCTATGCTATGTTGGGCTAAGTCATAGTGTTGGATAGGGCTTTACCTAGTTCCACGAAATATATTCTGCCCATACACACCTGAACTAGGCAACCGGTGGATATTGCTACCATTGGGCACAAGTTAACCGCAGTTGCAATGATAGAAACGGACACAAATGTGATACTAGATAGTAAAAATTTGGTCGTAATTTATGTCTTTTTTTTTATCTTATATGATTAATAATGGCACCATGTTTGTTTTGAACAACACTTCCTGTAGAAAGACTATATAATAACATTGTAAAATCAATGCATCCAATATTATTTTATCAGATTGGTCTGTCACATTTCAAAAGGGCTCTAGATCTCGTTGAGTTTGGGAACATGGCTAAGCTGATTCCTTTATAATAGGAATATAATGTGAATTTTACTTTTTTACCCATTATAGGTTCAGTATGGTTACAACCACACAAAAATTTGGTAAAGATTGTTAGTATATACTACTAGTATTAGGCCTATAATACAAAATGATGTTATATTATAGCATTATAAGTGCATAGCAATAGCATTTGGTTTCTAACTAAATACAGTAAGTGAATCTGAAGATCACATGTATGAGTTTTCTCATTTAAAGTAAATTTGAAATAATTGCTACAGTATATATTATGTTTATTTAAAATATTGCATTTTCTTTGCCCTTCCTATTTGTTGTCTAGGCTGGTCCTCTGATTGGAGTGAAGATCCCTAAAGAGAGAGAAAGTGGTGAAGCTAGAGGTTTTGCATTTGTTGAGTTTAAACACGATGTGTCAGTACCATATGCTTTGCACTTATTAAACGGCACATCACTTTATGGGAGGCAACTGAATTTGAAATATCGTAAAGGAAGCAAACATGAACAAAACCCAAACCAGGGGCCTCCACCTCAAGTATTTCCCAAAGGTTTTCCTAATCCCTTAACCGTTAGTGAACCACCAAATGTTCAAAGAACACTCCTTCCACTACCAATGCCAACTTATCAGTTTGACCCTTCATTATATCAAGGACAAGCAATGGAAATGCAAAAGGATCGATTCAGAGGAAGTCCTGTGCCAGATGGTTATTGTTCTCCTGTAAGTCAGGCCTCACCGCAAAGTTTCTCAGGATCATATGGACAACAATCATATGAAGATGTTAGGCCCTCCTCAAGAGGCCAATTCAGGGGTACGCCGCCAGGGTCCCGAGATCAGAGTCCGAGATGGGCCGGTAACGGCAGAGGGGAAAGACCTAGATCAGAAGATAGAAGGCAAGGCCATAGGAACACAGAGTTTGCAAGAAACGAATCGTATCCACATCACAGTCGACAGGAACGACATCATCATCATCATCATTCAAGAGAAGATGAGAGACACCACCAAAGGAGTCGAACAGTAGATGACCACCAGAGAGGATTGAATGGTGGACATCATTTCAGGGATAGATCAGTAGAGGACTTTAATAGAAGGAACACTGGCTTTAGGTCAAATGATGGTTATCGGCATCAGTATCATAGATGAGAAAGATTCAGGTTAGATCAGGAAAGATTTGTGAACAATCAATCAGGTACTTTTAGCTTTCACTTGTTTATTAGCCTTTGGAATAAACTGTGTACAACATGGTCTGCTCAAGCCTTCAGCTGCCCTCACCTCCATACTCCTCCTCTTCCAGGACAAAAAACAAGGAGTTGTCTCACCGTTAGACTTTGTGATGCAGCACACTGACTGCCAATCTCAACAGAAATTGATATAATGTTATATATATACAGAGAAAGACATTGATATAGTGTTAGTGCAAACAATAATCAACATAGTATCCAAGTCTGTAGACCGTTTTGATGGGTATGTATGGCAGGCCATTTTAGTTGGAAATTTTTCGAAGAGAGCACTTATTAATGTTGTATAGAGCTCTGCATTGCCAATATTAGCAAATAAGGAAAGTGCCATCTACTGTATGAACTATCACTGTGTTTTAATACAGAGACTCACATGTATACTCTAAAGATTTTTTTTAGATTTTACAGCATAAAATTAACAAAAGTCTATTGTTTTAACCATTCTGTCCTCCTTTTCCTTCACTGTAGCATATCGTTTTTTGATTATTACTGTTTTTACAATAAAAAGTTACATTTTCCATTGAAAACATTTGAAATACATGTCATATTTTACAACACTAAGTTGGGTACATAAATTATTACTTATTAATGGTTGGATATATACAGTAGTTATAGTTGCATTACAGAAACAACTGGTTTAAGGGAAACAAAAGCTAAACAATTCATGTTTTTAGACGATACTACTGTAACTTGAAGAGTGTTTGACTAATGATCAAATGCCTAAAAAGGTGCACAAACATTTGATTTTACTAACAAACCAAGAAATACTGTAGCTACACACACTATGATGTAATACTACTAGTAATGTATTAGACTTCAATTGGCACCTCCAATAATTAATATCCATCAAGAAACAGTGGATAGAATTAAAATAACTCAATTCTGTTAGACTAATATTATCCATCGGAGATTCCTTACTTTATAAATAAGGGAACTAAATTCTACAGTTCCGGGAAAGCAAACACGTTTAACTTACATAATGATTTTACTAACAGAAGGGTGAATATCAGAAAATGCATTGAATTTCCAGCCGACCACAGACAAATTTTGAGAGTAATTTTTGGGCGATGTCTATTTACAGTAACTGCTTCGACTTAATCATTCTAACTACTGTGAGGTTGTATGACTGGTATAAACGTATAGTATCAGTCTGTGTTTGGGAGACCACTTTTATAAAGTTTCCAAAGCATGTGTTGCTCTGCAGATTGCAAATTCAACTTCCATTTTAAACCCCTATATGCAAACGCGACGCAAAACCTATCCAGTTTGGGATGTTTCCTCATTCTAGAATGTGCCATCAACTTATATTTCAGTGCTGGGGCCAAGTGGATAAAGGCGGTGGAACTTGAGAGCAATCTACGGTTTGTATGTACCACTATTTTAGTGACATCCCCAAAATATCTCATCCCCATAATCCTGTATGTGGAACCCCCTCCTATCCCCCTCCTACCCCCCTCACACTTGCATTGATAATATCCCAGTACGAAAAGATTTAAATTTATCATGAAAGCCTTGGGTTGGTTACCAGCAAATCATCTACTCCATCTTTGTTAAAAAGTCATTGCGTACTAGCAACATAATAAGTATTACCTGGTGACACGTTGGATTATCTTAAAATCTGGGAAGTTTGGCGAGTGCCTTGTCATATCAGGAAGGGAGGAGGTGGGAGCTCGAAATCCAGTAACCAATGCCATGTTCAGTATCCTTGTACGCGGGAAGCATTGAAGGGATGGGGTGGGGTATACACAGAGAAGGTGGGAGATCGAATTCCATGGATGCCATGTTTATCCTTGTACGCGGGAAGCATCGAAGGGATGGGGTGGGGTATACACGGAGGTGGGAGATCGAAGCCCATTAACCAATGCCATGTTCAGTATCCTTGTACACCGGAAGCATCAAAAGGGTGGGGTGGGGTATACACGGAGGAGGTGGGAGATCGAAGCCCATTAACCAATGCCATGTTCATTATCCTTGTATTCGGGAAGCATCGAAGGGATGGGGTGGGGTATACACGGAGGAGGTGGGAGATCGAAGCCCATTAACCAATGACATGTTCAGTATCCTTGTACGCGGGAAGCATCGAAGGGATGGGGTGGGGTATACACGGAGGAGGTGGGAGATCGAAGTCCATTAACCAATGCAATGTTTAGTATCCTTGTATGCAAGAAGCATCAAAGGGATGGGGTGGGGTATACACGGAGGAGGTGGGAGATCGAAATTCATTAACCAATGCCTTGTTCAGTATCCTTGTAGCGGGAAGCATCGAAGGGATGTGGTGGGGTATACAGGGAGGAGGTGGGAGATCGAAATCCATTAACCAATGCCATGTTCAGTATCCTTGGACGCGGGAAGCATCGAAGGGATGGGGTGGGGTATACACGGGGTAGGTGGGAGATCGAAGCCCATTAACCAATGCCATGTTCAGTATCCTTGTACGCGGGAAGCATGGAAAGGATGGGGTGGGGTATACACGGAGGAGGTGGGAGATCGAAGCCCATTAACCAATGCCATGTTCAGTATCCTTGTACGCGGGAAGCATCGAAAGGATTGGGTGGGGTATACACGGAGGAGGTGGGAAATCGAAGCCCATTAACCAATGACATGTTCAGTATCCTTGTATGCGGGAAGCATTGAAAGGATGGGGTGGGGTATACACGGAGGAGGTGGGAGATCGAAATCCATTAACCAATGCCATGTTCATAATCCTTGTACGCTGGAAGCCTCGAAGGGATGGGGTGGGGTATACACGGGGGAGGTTCGGAGCTCGAGATCGAAGTCCATTAACCAATGTCATGTTCATTATCCTTGTACGCCGGAAGCATCGAAGGGATGGGGTGGGGTATACACGGAGGAGGTGGAGATCGAAGTCCAGTAACCAATGCCATGTTCATTATCCTTGTATGCAAGAAGCCTCGAAGGGATGGGTTGGGGTGTACACGGAGGAGGTAGGAGATCGAAGCCCATTAACCAATGCCATGTTCATTATCCTTGTATGTGGGAGCATCTGCCGATGGCCGTGTTGAGGCGGTTCTGTGTTTGGTGTAGATGTCATACGAGTTATTTCAAGGGAGCAGGCTTCGTGTTTGTTTCTTTTACCAACAACATAATGCGTGTCTGCATATGTTATCGAGTCAGACCAAAACATACAACAACGTAACTGCTAATGAGATCTGTGAATAATGTCAAATTCTAGATATCGTGCAACACCTAACAGCTATGCGATTTTCCGATATATGATAATGCATTAGTCTGCAATGTACAGTACGTGATCGCATATTAAAGGCATTGAAGCCTCGCCCCAAACTGCGTGCCGCCCTGCAGTGAAAAAATGTTGACTTTCTGTTGCTTGCAAGTGAAGTTTCTTCTACTTTTTAAGGAAAAGGCGCCCAGGAAAGAACGGTGAAAGAACCTGGGCACGAAAACCAAACTAATGAACGACTGATCCGCTCTCAACCCCAGTCCCCTAGCTTGCATCGGGACTGTGACTGTGTGATTATCGTCGGGTATGCATCACCATTCGCCTCGAAAGAGAACAGATACTACACATGAACTTAGCCAAAAGGCCGAGAAGCGATCTTCTTGTCGCTACAAAATGCAGACAGCAATGAAACGTTATACCTTCTTATCTTTCGTTCACACCCCTAACATATGTTTATTCAAGCCCTGCCTCCCGCAGTGAACAATCACCTGACCTTACATTGGTTTTTACACTGCGAGACGGTCGCTAATTATTGTTGTGGAAGAACATGTTCACACATGACATGCAATTTCGTAACAATAAAATGAATACAGATTTTGCGGTTTCACGCCCCTCTTTGGAGAAATGTCCAAGACGTTTGTAAGTTAACGGACAGATCCTCTGCCATGTAAAATAAAGTGGGCAAGCACATTCGTGGTAGGCAGAAACGGACACTGATGTACAGTTTGCACGCGAGAAAAAGAGTATAACAAACGACTTGGCCAAGACTACATCAGACTAACCATTCAGAAAATTGCTGTTGACATTGTGTGGATACGACAATATGCTGGTTGTTAATTCGAATATCATAATTCCATTTTTCCAATAAGAGAAAGTGCATGTAATTAATCAATGCATAACGGAACATAGCGCTCACGGCACTCCGAGAGGGTCCTTAACTGTGTAGCGCAAGAGCCATTTTGTGTGTGTTTTGACCTGTATCTTCATGTGTATTTAGTCAATCATTTAGGACCATCCATATTTTGAAAGCTTACACTTTTAGCTTTCTGGTGGTGTATGCCTAATCCATATATATTTTGGTAACCTTACGCCAATTTTTAATTAAAAAAGTGATTTCACTTGAAAACCCTAGTTTTTCCGCACTGTGGGTGCTATTTGGCACCGTAACTTTTGTATGCGAAGTTCTATAATCCCAGTTCAAACGGTGAATTAAACTATGAATATTCATCACGTATTCTACCGATTCTTAACTAAATTGCCAAATTGCAAACTAAAAAGAAATCAGGGATATTCCTTCTGTTTCCCTTTGTTCTCAATCGACATGACGTCACAATACTGTACTCAGCACACGTTGGTGAATGTGCAGTCAAGAAGTGTTGTTGTTGTCTTGGTTTATTGTGATATCCTGAGTTATTGTTAGATTAAACTCAAAATACTTCTCAGTAACTTTAAAAAAGACTTTATCTATTGAATTAATTGTAATTTCGGTTGAAAATAATACCTCCAAAGTGACATTTTCTGTATCCTTTGGAACCTGTTTCTGACCACGCGAAGCAACGGTGGAACTAAGTTGGAACGTACCAAAAAGGTTGTGGGGTATGTAGTTGTTCTAAAGCCTATAGTTCTATACTGTTTAGCACGCAATATAGCCTTACAGTGTAAGGTCTATACTAGCTGCGTATAAGACACTATTACTGATACTGTAGCATATAGACTAATTCAAGTTCAAGTCGTAGTGGGGGTTCGGCCTATTATTACATTGGTATTAACCCCCTAATATATAATGAAACAGTCCTTAACTCTGTCCACCGTCACGTGATTGTCCACAGAGCAACGGGGGAAGGTAAGTCAGCAGATAACCCTCCTAGCTGTGCTTGCTGTACAGGCAATTCTTACCGTGAGCGTTTTGGTCTAAAACTTCCCGTTATGCATTCAGTTTGAAGAGACGTATCATTTTACAACACACTAACGTTGTATACAAGTTTAGATGGAAGTCTTTCAGTTGACGAAGATGACGAACTACTGCAAAAATGTCTTGATTAAATTACAGGGTATAATAATCGTGTTACTGGGAGCTTTGATGTACTCTGCGTTTGATATCTTAGCATTTAAAGAGGCAGAAAGTTCGCACCCATTTATGATATTGCTTTGGATTGGTAGCACTGGTTTGATTATTACAACAACTCTACTGTGGATATTGAGACCATGTATGACATATTCACGTCATATCGTCATCATTTTAATTTTTAACGCGGCTACTTCAGCTCTGGGAAGCACAGCATTCATCATAGCTGATAAGCTCATCGGACCTTCGGACGTTGCCGCAATAGCGTACCTTTTACCTATTTTCTCGATTTTATTTGGATGCATATTTCTACGTGAGAGTGTCACATTTGTTCAGATAACTTGGTGTTGTTTGTCTATTATAGGTGTCACATTTATAACCCAACCAGAATTTTTGTTTCAATCTAAGTCCGATAGTAGTCTACATAATCCCTTAGGCTTTGTACTGGCGATGGCGAACGCCATGTTAATGGCAGCAACCATCGTCGCATCTCGAAAACTTGGTGAATGCATCCATCCACTATTGTCTTTACTTTGCATGATGTTAGGCATATTGGTAATATCAGTCATTGCGTGCTCGATTGGTGATTACTGGACATTGCCGGATTCTCCTATCAATGCTTTACGTCTTTTTGCTACCGTCATAACATTCATCATTGGATTTTTTCTTATGTTCCTTGGACTTTGCTTTGAAAGTGTGAAAATCGTTTCAATTCTTCTAACGTCAGAAGTTATTTTTGCTCGATTTGGTGGCATTTTATTAGTAGGGGTTCCCTGGAATTGGTATGCACTCTTCGGTTCAATTTTCATTGTTGTGTCCTGCTTTGGTATTGCTTTGTCTGTGGGTGTTGAGGGGGAGATGGAAGAGAACGAGGAGGATAGACAGATAGAGCAATACGTAGAAACTGGAGCAAAGTCATCCACTGAAAGTGAACATCTCATTTCAAGAAAAAATATAAATTGAAAATTGCCGTGGAAAACGAGAAGATTGAAAGACTGAGAAAACTTAAATATCACCAAATTGAATACTTCATATCTTATCCATTCAAAATGCCGTAAACATGAGGTTTTGACTTAAAGATGCAGACAGTTTCCAACATTTCGCGGAGCCACTGGTAAATCCCTCTTGAAAGGGATTGGCACGAAGAAGATATCTCTGATGCCATAACGTTTATCTTTGTTTCATTGTATTGATTTCACAATCATCTCAGTCGCGCCATCCTAATGTAAGCGTTGTTTCATTTGTACGTTATATACTCTTGCAGGGGTCGATGAACACTGTTCGAGCAGCACGGAAAGTAGCTCGTTCAGGTTGGGAAAAGCATTGATGGAAAGGCCATCCTCGCCCACCATGGTTAACACCCACCAGTTCATTGATTATATTTATATTCAAATTATCAGTAAACACGTCACCGTGATCAGCATGAACGCAGTGTACGTCTGATAAGAGCTTATTGATTCTGTTATAATTATTGTAAATAGACCCGTGCCTGCTTTATTAAATTGTCAGCTCTCTCTATAGGATATTGATAATGATATTGCTTTTAGTGATCATCATATTTGTTGTTATTGTTTCTCTATTAATACTATACCCGGCAAGTACAGGCTATATATTGCTATTGCTATATATAAAACATCAATTTTGAAACTTTTGCAAACGGTATCATGCGTGAATCTTATATTTTGAATACTGTGGCTATTTTTTCTTTCCATTTTCTTTCGGGAAATCATGATATGTATGTCAAAGAACAGAAGTTTAAAGCATTGTGTGGTTCAGAGGGGTTATTGTACAATTAATATGGTATAACCAAGTGAGATACCATTATAAATTATGTTTTGGATGGTTTCAGGTGGGATATTGTACAGTTTATTTGGTACAACCAAGTCAAAATCCGTTATTTATGATGTTTTGTGTGGTTTCTGGTTAGTAATTGTACAGTTTGTTTGGTATAACCGAAGTCAGATTCGGCCCTTTATTAATTATGTTTTGTATGTTTGCAGGTGGGAAATTGTACTGTTTATTTGGTATAACCAATTGAGATTCCATTTTTAATTGTTTAATATGGTTTTCAGGTGGGATATTGTTCAGTTTATTTGATATAAACAAGTGAGATTCCATTATTAATTATGTTTTTGTGTACTCAGGTTAGTTATTGTACAGTTTATTAGGTACAACCTAAAAATCCGCCGACTGAACCACGCCCCGCCAACTGACGAAAAGAGGTGGAAGTGCCACCCACCATACTACTCTCCATCAACCCTCCTTCACACCATCCACTTTCTACAACAGCGATGTGATACGTATAAATAAAGCACAATAGTCAGGTGGCTTAGCAAATTTAACGTTACCGGCCGGACAAAAGTACCAAATTTGGCATGGAGTTTGTTCTCGACCTTTCTATCAATTTTACCCGTGGAACCCACTTAATCGGTTCCGATTTTTCAAGATGGCGGCCAAAATCCAAGATGGCCGCCAGAAAAAAAGGGAAATGTCATATATCTGGCTGTAAAAATCAGAAATGAAATAATGAAGGGTCAATTCAGGTGTTTCCGGGGTCACTGAAACAGATGATGGTCATGACACGTTGCTTGGGTCACCCATTTCTAAGATGGCGGCCAATATAACAGAAAATACACTTGTTGTCACTGTCAAAGGTCAGTGAAATTGTAGACTTGACTTTGAAGATTTTGATTCTTTCTGATTAGTATTGAAAATTCATCCTCCAGACTGATTTTTAGTCGTTGCAGTGTGAAAATTAGACAGATTTACTATTACGTAATGTTTTTGTGACGTCGAGGGGGAAGCAAAGGATAATGCAAAATTTACATTTTCAAAATTGCCCATTCAGAATTGCGAATCTGATTTAAATGAAAAGTTACGGAATTTAGAAGAATATATAGATGCAAGCATTCATTGACTTTGAAGAAAACATTAACCTGAACATGTCACCTATGGAGGAACGAAAATCGGCAATTACTGTGTAAACTCAGTAGCGACATTCATTTTGTTCCCCTCTTGACGTCAACGGACCCGGATATTTAATTTAGGTAACACAAAAACGAAATGAGTTTGATACTCAAAGTTCAATATTTGGGGTTATGAAATACACTCATTTCATCTATATAAGTTTCAAATCAATCCGCTGCATTTAAAGTGACCTTCAAAAATGTAAGTTTATACTTCCACTGACCTATAAGTACATACTGGAAGTATTCAGGAATTCTGTCTACAATGTTTCAATACGATTTTTCTTACCAGACAGTTCACAGTCGATGTACACCATTTGGATGACATGTGCAGCGACAAAGAGATGTGCAAGGCAGATTTGCCTTGCTGCATTTGCGCGTGTGCTTTTTACGTGAAAAGAAAACGGACACTGATTAAAGGTCAACAGAACCAAAAACAATCCCAGTCTGTAAAACAACCACCAAAAACCCAACTGAAACCCACAAACAGAAATCTCTCACTTACCCACATATGTAAATAACATAGCGTTTAAAGGACACGGACCCAAAGGCCAACAGAACCAAAACAATAAATCACTACAAACCCCACAAACTACAAGTACAAGCCCCCAAAAGCCAACTCCAAACCACAAACAGAAAAACTTCCCACCAACCCATATTATGTAACGACCACACAAACCCCCCACACCTAGCTCACTCAAAATTTCATCCGGGTAACGTCATCCCAATAGTAGACGATAGGCTTGCGCCAGCGTCTACGAAAGGCAGTGTCGGGAAGCCGTGCATGGTTCGCCTCCATGCGCAACCTAATGTCACTTTGCACGAGGAGACGACAGCCTCGGCCCTCCAGACATCCCCACCGAAAATAGGCGGCATCTGCTGTTCCAGATGTGTCTCCTGATGATAGCGGCAAACAACAACAGCAGATCCCTAACCCATTTTGGGCACACAGTGGGCAACAAACCATACATAACAAAATCACTACTATTGGCCCACTGTGTGCAACCAATAACACCAATATCGAAGGCGTGAAACCATCATTCCCACACCAACCGGACAAAGGGACACTCCAGCAAAAGGTGTTGCATAATCTTGATGGCTTTACAGCCCACATGGGGACAAATCCCATCACCTAATCGCCACCTAACTAGGCGAAAATGGTTAGTGATGAGGTCCCCATGTGCAATCCTCAACGCCAAGTCCCGGAGACGGCTATCTAGTGACTAACAACACACAGACCGCCACACATCTGGAGAGATGGCGGTTTGGCAAGCCGACGGGCACACAGGAGCGGCATTGAACATAACACAGAGGGGCCGTTCAGCAGAACATCTGGCCCACCCTCCTCTTTGATTCTACGAAGTGAGTCACCAATCTGAGGATACACCCTCGAAGGGCGTGTTGCCTTTGGCCGGTTATTGGAAAAGGATCCGGGCCAGTGGTGGCGATAAAGAAACCCACCCCAGTACCTAACAAAAAAAGGCAAAGGGAATCGAAGGATTTCAAAACGCAACGAAAACATTTTTCAAAAGGAGAAAGCGCAGTTTAGATGGTAGGTGGACCAAACCAAGCCCACCGCTCAAGGGGAATGTGACCTTTGATAAAGGCTTGAAGGAGGCGAGGTCCGACACAATACAAGTGACGTCATCAGCACAGTGCACGCTTGTAACTCTAGCCCCACCCAGTACATTGAAGGGTCGAAAACCCAAGCGTCTGTCCAGCGAGGTACTTAGCGTTTCCCTAAAGAGAACATACAACAACGGGGAGAGGGGACAACCCTGACGGGATGGACTCTCCTTCGAACCTGGAAGGGACCAGAAATTAATCCATTAACAGTGACCATGCTTGTGACGTCCTTATATAGTAACGAGACCCAACGAACAAACACTGAGTTCAATCTGAAGGACTCTACTGTAGGTTCTGAACAGAAAGTCACGACCAACCAAGTCAAAGGCCTTCTCCTGGTCCAAGGAGACTAGTGCACATGGCAAATCACGAACTTTAACAAACTCGATCAAGTCTCTCATTATCCAGAGGTTATGTTGAATACACTTGCCTTGCGCAGCACAAGTCTGGAGAGGACCTACAATATCCGGCATCACATCCGCTAAGCGATTTCCTAATGCTTTGGCCAGGATTTTGTAGCCCACATTTAACAGCGTTATTGGACGCCTATAAGGGTCCAAATGGTCTCCCGACTTTGGGGGGGGGGGGAGAACAATTTATTCAACCCGCTGTGTTTGGCTCATGTTATTTAACTGGAAAGAGGTAGCGAACACGTCTCTTAAGTCCCCACCGAGAAACTCCCAGGCGGTCTAAGAGAACTCAGCAGGGTGGCCATCGGGACCTAGGGACTTTCCCTTCTTCATCGCTGCTACCGCTATCCAGAGCTCACCAACGGAGAGATTCGAACCCAAGCTATCGTTTTTTACTCTGAGGTCTTCCTGGAGATCCTCGCTAACAGCAGCCCTGGAGTACAGGTTTGAAAAGAACGACCTAAATACCTCGGATGACTAGTGACCTGACTTAGAGTGTTTGGTCGCACAATTGATGTGTGTTTATGAAGAGTGCACAATCGACAATCGTACAAAATCTCCCAATGAGTCGGTATTCACATCTGGTCGTTTTTCCCTCAAGTTACCCTATTATATTGTTGACTCAATGTAATCAGTCTTACATGACACTCGTAACTCCCATAAAATAACTGGTTTTGCGACAGTGTCTATCCACGGTCGATCACACCTCAAAGTTCCCCAATAAGTCCTAAGTGGCTTCCTGAGCCAAATTGACACAATTAAAATACCAGCCATAACATGTAGCCAGGGTGCTAGCCCGGTTTCATTTACACGTTTGAGGACGGAAGGTTTGATGGTCCCGATCAGTAAAGGGCACAGGGGGTCTGGGGAATGAATCTATATGAAATTTCCTTTTTTTCCAGGCGGCCATCTTTTATTCTGGCCGCCATCTTGGAAGTGGGCTACCCAAGCAACATTCCATGATCATCATATGTTTCAGTGACCCCGGTAACACCTTAATTGACCCCTCATTGTTCATCTCCGATTTTTACAGCCAGTTATATGACATTTCCTTTTTTTCTGGCGGCCATCTTGGATTTTGGCTCCATCTTGGAAATCGGAGCCGATCAAGAGGGTTCCACGGATAAAATCAATAGATAGGTCGAAAAGAAACTCTATGCCAAATTTGGTACTTTTTTTCCGGCCGGTAACGTTAATCCTAAAAATTGTTGCTAAGCCACCTGAATTCAATGGGCCCATTGTTCAATAATGTAAAGCCTCAATGTCTTAAGACAGCACATTTGATAACATTGGAAACACAAACTACGCCTTGGTTATATCATTTTTATTTATGGTTAATTAATGAAGTGGGTCTTATAGACTGCCATAATGCTATGGCGGATACACCTTAAAAAATAATTCGATATGCTATGTTAAGGTTACTTTACTTCTTAAAATAACAATGAATGAGATGATTACGGCTATATATGGTCAGTAATTAAATTTTATAAACCTTATGTATATTTTACTTCATTCTTCGTTATTCTTACAGCCCCGCCCCCTCCCAACAAACAGCTTCGAATTCGACACAGGTAAGAGCTAACGTCAACTCAAAAGTACGTGACATGCACGGATTTAGGTTACGACTTAATTATGCATGCATAATGTTTTAACGATATTCCGCTTATAAGCAGTCATGCAATAAAAACTGATAATTATGGATAATGCATGCAGTAATTATATCAGTTTAGTGAACCACCTTCTCATCAATTTCGTTTTCATGGAAACCATAGCAAGTTAGCTGTGGATCAAAAATAGAAAATAAAAGTCGATTCAGAGTAGATGAAACTCATTTGGCTAAAGGTTTCAACAGTTGACACAATAAACATACATATGCAATACTTCATTGTACATGAAATATTACATTGAATGTGCATGACACAATATGTTAAAGGATACACAAAACCCAGCTATCATCAATGGTCTATGTGAACGGAAAAATGATAAATTAAATATTACATGGACTGTGCATGACACAATATGTTAAAGGATACTAAAAAATCAAGCTCTCAATGGTCTATGTGAACGGAAGAATTGTAAATGAAATATTACAATGACTGTGCATGACACAATATGTTAAAGGATACAAAAAACGAGCTATCACCAATAGTCTGTGTGAACGGAAGAATTGTAAATGAAATATTACATTGACTCTGCATGACACAATATGTTAAAGGATACAAAAAAAAAGCTATCATCAATGTTCTATCATTGTTATTTTCAATTCAAGCAACAAACCCTCACTTTTACTACATATGTCCCTAGCAATTTGTTGCACATGTGTAACCGTGTTGTATATTTCATACCATCTTGATAAGATTTTTAGTTATCTCAAAACTGCTAATACACCATTGCTACTGTGCTTAACGCAAACCGTGGGTCAATTATCATACTATTTTTTCAGTTGTTTTTAAAGACTTTTTAACTTTGGTCAACATGGCACTGTGCAAAAGCATCAACGGGATTGACTATGGGTTGTAGTTTTTTTAAACCGGCAAACGGTGCGGTTAGCTGTCAATTAACAGTTAAGGGCCCTCTAGGCGGAAAATGCGTTTTACCTTCCCCAAGAAAACAGACTTCGTGCTTTCGTGTCAGAAGGTATTACGTCATGAACCAAGCCAAACGTTTTTAATTAAAGTATAATTAATCTGTACTTTGACTTTGTCGAAAGAGGAATAATATTTGGTTATTTCATAAATCAAATGAAAACATAATCTTGACAAGTTGAATACAAACTTGCTTTATTCTTTTGAAAGAAAATATTCAAAAATGGAAAAAATTTAAACAGAAAACGTTTAAATTTCTATATTGAATTAAATGTATGGGTAAAATCTAAGTATGAATATTACAAAATTAAAGCAATAGAATGATTGTGAACTGACATATTTTTTACTGCAAGAGGTATCAAAAGGGTATGAAAATCTTTATATTTCTTCTTTATTCGAAATAATCTATTGATACAACAACACCTATTATACAACAAACATGGCTCCCCTAGTTTTCTGACGACAGAACACAATCAGAAAGAATATTAGTGATTTTTGACTTACTTGCATTTCCAGTAATCCCAGCAACATGCGTCTGATCCGGTACGCGATTTACAGCCACGCTCACAACTGCACTGGCTCGATTCACCACAAGGGATGGAGCCACCACATTGAGCTGTGTGAAGGACATTATAATAATACACATGATAGTGATGCGTGAGGTGATGAACAACTCCCCCCACGTCGGATGTTCCACCAGCAATAAAATATTAACAATTTAGGCGTCAAATGGTGTATTCTGATATGTTTACAATATTAATTAGATGTTTAAGTCTTTGCTCAATGTCGTGCTAATAAATACTCTGTAAAGTTATTGGGAAAGTGAATGGCTCGTACCTGCTCCCAACTCATTTCGCGCTGCCCCTTATCCACGGATTCCCGTTTAAGCCAGGAGGAGCGGTCTTATTCTTCTGACCGAATGCATTTTATCCACGGACTAAGCGTATTTCTTACCCCGACTGACAATGGACACGGTGGAATGTCTCCCTAGCTGTCACCAACCAACCCCATCCACCTACTCCCTTTTGCGAAGAGATAGGGCGATTCAATAAATACAGAGGGAGAGGCATAAACTCGACATAATTAGCAGCAAGCAAATATATGTATGTTGACGAATGCCAGCTGCCAAAGCAACCTCGAATGTAAAGCTTTTGAAAAGTATCCTGATGACGAAATGGGGAACAAAATGTACAAATGGCTAATATATAGAAACTCTTTTATTCTAACGAGTTAGCAACAAAGCTGGGGTTACACTTGGTATTCAAAATACAAGATGTGTGTGGGTTTGGGGGTGGAGGGTTGGGACGGAAGGGCTTGATCAAATAGGATATAATTTAATAGTGGAAGCATTTATGTGTATTCTCATTTCCATACACCCTCTACAAACATATTCTAAACTGTGTCAGATTAATTCAAGACGGGTAGTCGGATATACAAGTTGAACACTGCATTTGCTAACAATCGGGTATAGTTGCCGTTTAATTGTGAATGAATACATACCGTCTGCAACTGAACACATCAAGGCCAGGATTAGGCCGATGGTTAAAATGAGCTATAGGGAAAGAAAGGAGGCAGATTTAACTTTCTAACATTAACGACCATGTATAGAGATGAACTAGTAATAAGTGTGTTTTCCAAAGGTCACCCGCACACATGGATATCAGATTGATCACATTATCTTAAATTCGAAACTTTTTTCAGGGCGGGGGGGGGGGGCAAAGTTGACATAGCTCAATCCCTAAACAACACATGTTTCTTTGATTAGTGTCTTTACATCTTCTTGTTCTTCAAAACAAAATGTAAGGTTAGACGCAAATATCGAAAATATTTGATGATCTTTTATGATTCGTACAAAGTTGAGAAAAAAATGAAACAAGAAGAAATTGGCAATTTCATGTTTACCATGCGCGAATTAGGTTGGAACTTTGCGACCTATTAATTTTTACCCTCTTTCCATTGTCAAATCTTATAATAATCACTAATCACTAAATAAGTGCAATTCATTTAATGAAAGCCTACTGTACACACAGGGGTACATGACTATCGCTCAATTCATTATACATAGTGCCGACCCTCACATCGGTAAACTGATAAAACGCACTTTTGTAGGCTTAAATATAGCTAACGTCACTTTGTAATGAGGTCAAATATCTGGGAATGCGCTGTTTTGCTTGAAGTCATTTAAAGGTTTAGCTTATTATACACCCAGGAATATGAAAAACCGCATTGACTAGGATGAAAATTTCCCATTTTTTGTTTGTTTACATGATTTCAAAGATACCCGCACAGAGTAATATTCTACGTGCATGCTTGTTAATAATTAAAGCAATACTTGGGATAATAATGTGTCAGTGACAGGCCGAAAGTTTACCAAGCTAAATGAATCATAGCGTGGTTAGTCAAACTATAGTTTCAGTTTAACCCTTTTAATAATGACAGCGATTTATAACGCTCGCAAATCCACCGGAAGGGAGCTCAAGGCCCGTGAGAGAAAGAGAAAAAAAGGAGAGCAAAAAATAAAGAAACTTATGTATGGCATATGGACAATTGGTAGAGAATATTTGGAGAAGACATTGTAACAATATATATATTCTTTATATTAAGTGTCTCGATACCCTCATTCACCATGGTGATCTATTTGTAAATATCTCGTGCCTAGTGCGCATGACCACGACTCTTCATTCTTCCTGCTAACGTCTAATTCTTTAATTTATACTCTATATTATAGTGTTTGTATTACTAGTTTACGATGTTAGATACATTGCATTGAGGACATAATTGAAGGAATGAAAAGGGGTATCATAAATCTGATAATTATATGGATACATTAATTCGATTTTATAGGAGGGTGGGGGAGGTGTGGATAATTTAAAACTAATGGTAGGATCAAATATTGATATATCACGATTTATATTTGATATGGAGGAATTAAATCAAATGCACAGTTTCTTTTATCAATATAATAGATACATTTTGTTTGTTTATATTTCAATTGACTAAATTTGATTAAGAATAGCAATGAATAAGTGAGAGAATACAATATGTTTACTTCAACCCAAGAATCATAAATCGGATAAATATATGAATACGTTAATTCGAATTTATAGGAGGGTGGGTATAATTTCCCATCAATGGTAGGATCAAATATTGATAAATCACAATTTATATTTGATATGGAGAAATTAACTCGTATATGCTATATGGTATCCTTTATCAATATAATAAACATAACTTGTTTGTTTATATTTTAATTGTCTGTACTGGATTTAGAATATAAATGAATGATCGAGAGAATACAATACAATATGTTTACTTCAATCCAAGAATCATCAATCGGATAATTATATGAATACGTTAATTCGATTTTATAGGAGGGTATAATTTCAAATAATAGGTAGGATCAAATATTGATAAATCACAATTTATATTTGATATGGAGAAATTAACTCCAATATATCAATATAATATACATAACTTGTTTGTGTATATTTTAATTGTCTATATTGGATTTAGAATATAAATGAATGAGTGAGAGAAACAATACAATATGTTAACTTCACTCCAATTTTTATTAAAATAAAGATTGGTGTAATCTGAATGTATCTAATTCATTCAACTCCCAACACCGAAGTCCTGTGGGTTAATTTTTATTTTAGTAAAAGTCTACATGAAATGATTTCGTGTGTACATAAACAGCTGCTGTAAACTGAATTTTGCAACCGTGTTGTCAGTTATGAAATCAAATTGACTTCTATTTACTCATTCCACCAGCATTTGTTTGTAGCCTCACTTTATTGCCTTGTTTTGGTTTTATTACAGTAACATCTGTATTGGTGAACACATGACTGAATTTTCAAGTCTTTCGATTCAGGTAAACTAAAAAATAACTTACCATAATAGTCCCGTTGTTCATCTCGTCAATGAGTTACTGTTATTGGTAAAGTAGAAGTTATGACTTCGTGCTTATTCGAATCTTGTCTGATTTGGGTGTGGCAAATTGGAGTATTTATAAGTCTCAGAACATGCAAATTAGTCTAGTTGGCAATGCTTATGTAGACGGGGAATGGCGCCAAGAGGAATTTAATTTATGCTAATGAGAAAGTGTTTGGAACTACATCTGTCCTTGACGACATTTATAGCATATACGCTATGATGATTTACTGAAGCAAATTTAACCAGCATATTTACTTCTGCTACCCTTAATAACTATAGGAATACATCCAGGGATAATTTCGTGTGCCCTGGCTCTACGGTGTTTTACTCAACCATAAATTAAATGGCAAGTTCGAATATGATGATACTTGGTAGAACAGACTAACAAACATGTAAAAAATGTTAAAAAGTACAGTAACTTTAAGGCACGTGAGTCTGTAAATTACAAATGTCTAGTGTTAACAGTCCAAGGAAATAGATATCTACCTGGCAATATGTTCATAACTAAGAGTAGCTGCAAGGAATGTATTCATAACTAAGATTATTACTCCAGCTGCCGATGATCTGCTATCAGTGACGATAAAGCATGGTGGGGTTTAGCAGGGTCCTGGTTTTCAAACCATTTACTTTGTTCCTCTCTCCACCTCTCTCTTTCTTACCTAACCAACATTCAACTCAAATATCAACAAAACAAGTAAAAAAGCCATAATATCAGCAGCTAGATTCCTATTTTCTGTTTGTGTAATTACAGCTTAGTGTTTGTTGCAGTTGTTGCAATCCTGTGACACTGTGACTATGCATCATGTGACACCATGTAGACCTGTTAAAAGACAAACCTAGTAACATGTAATTTATTGTATAAACAAACCTCGCACCCGAATCATATTTTTAGGCAAACGGTTAACAAATGAAGCATAATTCTATTATTAGACCAGCTTCATGTATGTTAGAACGTTCTCTGTACAGCATTAAATTGGCAATTATGATTAATAATAACTAAATGATTGTCTAACGTGTTTAGACGCCGTCTTGCTGGATCTTGTTCATTGATCTTATCAGATAAAAAAGAGGCCCATCGTAATTTCATTAAGTCTTACTATGACTTGTCAACACGTCGTATATATATATATATATATATATATATATATATATATATATATATATATATATATATATATATATATATATATATATAACAGCATACTGTGCCAACAACGGTTGTACAAATATAGAACTTACGAAGCATTCCGGGGTAGCCATTTATATATCCACTGGTAGGGTGTTTTCTCTGAAGTATATGAGGCATTGTCTGTAATAAACTTTGTTTGACTATGTTTTATTTTTACAATTTGAAATAAAAACTCTTGACTTTGGGAGGGGGACTGGGGGGGATGCTCAGTACATAGCAAAATTAATTTAAAAAAACGTTGTGTGTAATCTGCAGAGTTTCCTCTACACAATTAAATGTGGGTTACCGTTGTGCAGTTACCACAGTTACCGTGAACCGAGCTATGTAAACATGACGCTTGGTGCGCCATAACTATGAAACGATTAACTATGAACTTACAGGGGTATTGAAATTGTGACAATATTTATTCACACTACACCCAGAATTATAATTGTTCAGGTTAAGTCATGTGTAGTACAGCACGGGGCCCGTTCATCGCTGTGTGCATGCGTTAGTGTATAGCCTTCTACGTTCAACTTATTATTATAGCGTTAAAGACCGTTACAAGCTAGAAGTAAGTAAGAAGGAAATGCTCCGTTCTTTAACTACGAACTATCATAGCTGCAGTTAGACTCTCTTGACCCTGCAAAGATACAAGGCGAATATCATAAGAATCGGAAGTCATCTTAAGTTATTCAACCTCTGGCAAGTATAATGCTATTTGTTTTTTTTAAAGTTGGTTTAAAAGTGTTCTGAATGTTATTATATAATTTTTGCTCTCTTTTAGATTCAAATTCTTTTGTTACTTTTTGTTCACATATCGAACATTAAATAAATACAGTAATAAGGTTACAGAATAACATACACTCAGTGTATACCCAAGGCATTTTCGTCTCACGATTTCCAGGCCTATTTAACGAATCATAATCTCACCCACTCATTCTAATAAAGAGGTGAGCATATTTCTGGCACTCATACAGTTAAGAAGCTCTCTGTCTTTTTAGCTCGAGACTCCACTCGAGCTGCAAATGTGGTGATCAGCTGCAATTGTGACAGAAACATTCATTATTACTTTCTTTTTCTCTCTCAGCAGTAATTAAAATAAATCAACCGAAATGGCAGAAAGCATACGAACATCCTGTACGCGTTGCCTGAAGAAATATCCAAGATACCTTCTTTCAATGCAAACGTCGTGTGATCATTTGCTTTGTAGTAAGTGTTCTACAGAAATACTTCACATTAGTTTCAGTTGCCCTAAATGCCGCCCACTAATTACATTACCAGGGCCTGCAACGGATGGAACCCATCAACCCCTTTGCTTAGATCACAACAGCAATGCAGAATTTTATTGCTATTCGTGTCAGGCATTCGTTTGTTCAAAGTGCCTTCTAAAGACTCACAAGATACCAGATCATGAGGTAGCAGTGTTAGATGATGATACTACAAGAAAGGTCAAAGCAAACCTTTTAGAAACATTAAATCAATTCCAAAGAGAAATCGCAGACATTGCTCAAAGTATTGCACATGCAAAACGTGTTTGCAAAGAAGACAAGGAAAGGCTTGCGGAAACTATATCAACAAATCAGAAGCAAGCAGCTGCTATCATTCAGTGTTTAAATGAAAATCTCTTAGATGAGCTTCAAAGAAAGTTTCAAGAGACATCAGATATATTCACGCTAATTGATCGTCAGTGTAAAAAGGCTGAAGAGGAAACTTCCAATACACTCGAAAGTATCAAGGCTGACAAAAGTGCAGATCTGGCACAAATCAAATGTAAATTTGAGGATATTAAAGCCAAATGTCACCAATTAAAACAGGTGAAGATTCCGAGTAATCTGAATTTGAAATTTGAAGATGAACTGCAGGCAATAGCTTTTGGCAACCTTGTACCATCCAGAGCAGATAACGAAGATTCTTCAGGCTATACCCGATTGATGACTCCATTACCAAAATGGATCTTGAAAGATACAACCGACATAAAGGGTTGTGAACTTGACTTCGCTAACATGATTTGTATCAATGAAGACTGGATTGTCCATCTAAGTAATCTTTACGGTTCACTATGCATCTCAGTCAAGCACTTCAGTATTAAACAAGCATCTGAATTTCGACAACCTTTCATACTACCAATGCCAAGTTACAACTGGACTGTCGCTCGAACGGCCGGACATGATCGTAGTATACTAATCGCATCCTGCCGTACAGTCACACTCATAAGTTTCCGTAGAGAAGATATGGAAGTTAAACACACTCTCGAAGTTTCGATTGATGTCGAAGCCATCTCATGGGACGAATACGGTATTGATTGCTACCTGCTAGCAAAGAATCTGCGAGATATTCACTGGTTATCGAGAAATGGGGAATTGAAGTTCCTTTGTACATTAGGCACTGCTCTGGACTCACCCGGTAGCATGCAAGTCTACAACCAAACGACGCTGGCGTTTCTAGACATATCTTCTCGAGAGGTTTATAGTCGTGACTTCATCACTAATGTTAAAGGAACCAAAACCCTATTAAAACAACCTCTTCCCAGAGAATGGAAACTGAAGACAGATACTTTTGTTCCTCGAGCTGTAGTTTGCATGCCAAGTCCAGGCTATCATCTCGTTCTCTTCCATGGCGGAGATTGCGTGGCTGTAGGCCAATATGATGAGAACTTTAGGTTTTTGGGCTGGATAGTTACTGTGAAATCTCCATCTGAAGAAGATTTCATGGATATTGCGGTACAAGGAGACAAAATATTTCTTCTCTTTGAAACTAAGCTACTGGTATACGGAAAGCAGCAAAGTACAAGGAAGTAAATGCCTGTTATAATGAGTATGTTGACATTATAAAACATGTTTTTAGTTGAAAACTTTATGACCAGGTATACTCAACGAGGAAAGCCAGGTCCTGTAGAACAACGAAGCGAACCTTTCAAGTATATGGAAACAAAGAGTTGGTATCTAGAGTGGCCAACAAGATGAATAATTAAGCATTTGGAGAACTTTGTATAGTTAGAAAGGTTAAATATTTAGAACAGTTATCAATGATATACCTATAAAGGTTTCTAGTAGGAATGACGTCACGATGCCCTGATTTCAGACGAAGGGTTTTAAACTTTTCATATGTTGTTTTCATCAAGGTTCATCAAGAGACCAGCCAATCCTCACGTGACATTATTTCTCAAGGAAATTGTTTTTAGACAGTTTAATATGTCGAGAAATGTCATCATGCATGATACAGCCCAATGAAAGACGTATATTGTGGACCGGAATACCCTATGGTTAGGGTTAACGCCTAGAGTAAACCCTAACCCGAGAAATACTGCATCACTTGTAATATTATGCAATACCGTACTTCTTGAGGCAATGGAGCTTGCCACATTATAACTTGTCTTGAGAGATGAAAATAAAAAACTTGAAAATGAACTTCAGGTCTTGGTGACGTGTCTTACGCAAACCGCTGACGTTACAGTCAAACCTTCGTGACCTGTTTTTTTCCCTTCCTTATATATTTTGACTGTAACCAATATTAAAAGCGAGTGAATAGTGTGTTAAGTGTTCAATTATATATATATATATATATATATATATATATATATATATATATATATATATATATATATATATATTAACAACAAGCGTTATGCAGCTGAGGAGGAACTTACAGAACTTCGTGGTTCTGCACTGTCACCACACATTTGGTTCCTTGCTGGGACTATGTAAATATTGACTGTATATCATGTTATGCATTATTTTTAGTTTTGCCAACCTTTATGCTTAACATCTCCTTGTGCGAAAATGGTTACTGAATGGTACCGTGTTTTGATAAAAACTATTAGCATATATATATATATATATATATATATATATATATATATATATATATATATATATATATATATATATATATATATATGTATATATATATATATATATATATATATATTTATATAAATACACATGTATATATTTGTATAAATACACATGCATTTTCCTGATCCCTGGTTAAATATCGTAGTTTACCAGCAGTGTAACAACCATAACTGGTCTATACCAAGTTAATACAAGATCTAAGGTCGTTGCAGTCTAACTTTACATGTTGAAAGAATGCAGAACCGAGAGTTACTTAGCAATGTTAATAGTACACAGCCTTAGTTTACAGAATGGTTTCTGTAATATTTTGCATACGACGATAATAACTGTCGTATCATATGGTGATAGTCACGAAGTAGCTTTATGTTTTTACGATACAGACACAAGTCATCTGCTTATCGGAAATCCATTAATGACATAATCCTTTCATTATTTTATTCTGATTTATAGGTAATGAAGAATCATGTAAGGTGCATTCTGAAATGATATGATTCCCACAATATATGTTAACAGGAATATATTTGCCTGCCATTTGCTGTTGCGGCTGATCCTATGCACAATACAATTAAATATACCCTTACACAATACGAGAAGTCGCAAGCTATGTATACGTTTCAAAATATATATCAATGTAAATTTATTTATGGTTCTTTTGTTTGAAATGAAATTAAAACTAGTTTTTCCCTCTGCTGGACATATCGTGCAAGTTCTTGAATGGAATAGTTGTTCTTGAAATAGTTTTACGATCTATTGTCAATATGATATTTCTCGATAAACGGGAACACAATGCCTAACGATGGCTGTCTTTGTTCTTCAAGAAATTGAATTCTCTCGTACACATACAATTGTGTTTTGCCCTTGAAATCTGTTCGATTCTATTCAAAGCCATTTGTAATAGTTCCATTCATTATCCTTAACTTTATTCGTAGATTCAATAAAGGGCAAGAGAGGTACATCTTTACATTACATGTGTCGTTTCATCTCTTGTTTGGTTTTTCAACAAAGTGTTGCTTTATTGAATGATTTATTGCCATCAACCTAGCAACACGTAGAACAAGTCATGTACGACGTTTATAACGTACTATTTAAATACATAAATTTTTATTTCTGATTAATAGAAACATTTATGAAGTTGAAAAATACTTCATCGAAAGTATCTTAATTAATGACTGAGTTTTGAAGACTTTCCAAATATATCTGCAATGTAATGTTTGCGAAACTGACGTGGAAAGGGGATTTGTAGCAAGTACAATACAAACAAACAACGAACAATGAAAGAGTAAGATTCGTGACGGTTTCTTTAACCTTCAATCTATTTTGTCCCAATGAATAACAAAATGGTGACTCTTTGTCTTGCTTTAACGAATGTTTACATACCTAATGTACACTAAAACTCAATATGTATGCTGTTTACTCTGTGTCGTTGCCACAGGTCAAACAGTTCATTATGTCGTGTGTTGGCTAGAATTCAAATGCTAGCGTAACGATGGTAGTATGTTAAAATGTGTAGACACATTCACAAAAAAGTGAGTAACGCTATGTTTCTGTCTGAGAAATGTTGTTCACATTTATTTTCTTTGGTGAACGATGTGGCTGCAAGTTACTATGATTTTTTTTTTTATAATACTCAACAATTCTTTGCTCATAGTTTCATGTGTAAAAGGACAGTATACTGACAAGCCACACTCACACACACACACACATATATATATATATATATATATATATATATATATATATATATATATATATATGGTTTGATGTGGTTTATCAGTATACTGTCCTTGAAACATAAAACTAACATTGTAGCTGTAGAAAGTCTTTCTTCCCTACACAATGAATGTTTCTATGGTTGTGCGCCTAACAATAAAGGAAACCATCCGATAATGAAAATGAAAATGGTCAGGAATGGTCACAAGATGTCATATCAGCCAATCAGACGTAAGAATGAAAATGAAAGATGAAGGGTTTGCAAACTTGTGGTTGTTGTCTAGTACAATACGCGTTCATAAAGAGTCATATCATACCTGGACGTCCATCATGAAGCACAACTTCTTATTCCAAAATTTCTTTCTCTCTTACCTTTTGATAATGGTTTCTTTGACAAGCCTACTGCGTGTAACGGGTAAGTTAATTTATTTATGATATGGCTGCACGTTTCCTTTGTCTTTCTTTTCAATTTTAGATTTAGAGCTAAATGCCGTTTGAAACAAACACAGAAGGACAACAAACAGCTTTAGAAAACCCGTTTGCTTCCGAGCCTTTCCTGAAATATAAAACTTGAAGAGAACCTCTGCGACATATTTCTTTCCTTTATTATATTATATTATATTATAGTATTGTATTATAGAGTTCATAAAGTTTTTCTATAAACTGTTCTTTTTATTGTAGCGAAGTGTCAACATTTCATAATAGATCATATCAATTAAACTTATATTTGGTTTCATAATTGCAAGTACAAATTATGAAAATCACGATCATTTCTTTCAATAAACCTAGACTTGATGTATCGTATGTATATCTGTTTTGGAATACTGATAGATTGAAGTTTGACGTAGAACTTTACAAAGTCTTAAATAATGACTAGACATACTGAGCCCATACTGCTTACGTTGAGGTTTTATTTCACATGGTTGTATAGATGATATGTTCTGAGTGTTTGTCAAAAAGAAATGTCAATTTTAGACGTCAAAGATATACTCATCCGATAGATTAGGTTTATATTTATTCCAAAGCGAAAGATTTTGCTAATAGCTACTTTTCATTTCTGTATAGATGTAGTCGAAAAGTTTAGAACTCCCATCATCTCCAGGATTCATACTTGTTGCTCTCACGGTAGACCTGCCACTCTATTTAGCTTGAAGCATGACTTTAGACAGGTGATGAAATGAGAAATTAGAAGGATAATTATTTCCATTATTTCTTGGATGCTATTCGAGCACTCTTTTCCACTGTCTTCGTTTTTAAATTCGTCTTTCCCCCATTTCCACTGATTTCAACAGAGATTTCAGTAACTACTGTTAATCTTTAAAAAAAGAAATACTACAGTAAAAATTAGATCGTGCTGATAAATATGATATAAATCGGTAGCATGTGCTATAAGGATTACAGTAAGAACTGAGAATATCTATAATACCAACAACTGCATCAAGCTGGATTTGTTGGGATTGCACGTGTCCTCATTTTTTACTGTAACCATAATAGCACATTCTACTGATTTAAGCGCAATCAAGCCAGTTTTTACTCTGGTGCAAATATTTAAAATTTACAGTAGTAACCGTGTTCTCTGTCTGTATCGGGTGTCGTTTCTTTCTTTTTCACTCCAGCAGTATCGGGAGATCTTAGTGCCTCTCTTGGCGCTACCATCCAGATGCGTTGCACTTGGCGTGATACTCAAAAACCATTGATGATAATTTGGCGGCACAATGGTACAGTCATATTAAGTCAATCCATTTCTCGCCTACAAGAAGAGACAGACAGATATCTAGCGACACTGCACGAGAACTCGTCCGTTGCCTCTCTTTACATTCATGGTGTAAAGTCTGAGGATAAAGGAGGGTATTCTTGTCATCCCGTAAATTCAGAGTCGGAAAAAGATATCTGCAATGTTCTGGTGATAGGTACGTTGTATGATACCTGTATATTATAACTTCTATAGCTGATCTCAATAGTAGATAAGCGTATATAAAGCGCTTGAATGGAACTCATGTTGTTAAAAATTTTAAATTTCAGATGTATGCATATTGATATTTTATGGCTGCAGTTAGGATTTCCGGGTAACGGAATAGTTACAATATTAGTTCATTGTAATATCGATTTTCGTCCACAGAATATCCCCGCGGGAATCCTGATTTTAGCGATACAGACGACCTTGCTACACAGGATGAGTTTGAACCAAAAAGTACATCTAGCACACATGTACTTATCAATCAAACGGAGGACTGCGCTGTAGTTGCAAACGTCAATGTATCATTTTTCACCAAATCGTCAGACTTTCCAGGTTAGTATGAATTATCATATATAATAAAAATACTCGAGTTGTAAAGCTTCGTGGAATTAAGTGATGGCGTTTCAGGGGGACTTCATTTCATATTTTTTTTTCAATCTTAAAGAACATATTCAAGTTTTACACACAGTCAAAAGCATTCTATCCTATATAAGGAACACCAATGTGAAAGTCATTTCGAATATAGCACTTCAAACAGTTAATATTATTTATATACTGAAGTACACACTTGTGAACGAAATATTTAGTTTATACAGAATGATACTTAACTTGAGCTATCTGAAGCATCGATTAACTGAAACTGAGAAGTAAGAAACTGTCAAGTGTTTACATTTTGTGTATGACGTTAGCTTTGTAGACGATAAATTCATTAGTTCATTCAACGAGTGGTATTCGACGAGTTTATACTTTTTAAAGCATTTGAATGAAAGAATTGCAATAGCTCCTGGAGCACATTTTCATTTCTGGTACTGTTATTATTGCAGTGAAAACGACGCAAGTAACTCCGAAAATGGTCACAGGTAGTCTCGGTTCACATGGATCAACTTCCACACTAAGCCCTAACTCAACCAGTGTACATTGGATCTTTATCGTGATCATTCTGTGCATTCTCGCAATCGTGGTTGTTGCTATGATTATAGCAGTCGCACGAAAAATACGTAAGTTTCCAGACAATCTTTAGGGACGGAAAACTGATCGTATCTCCTTATATCTCTTGAATAAGAGGTTATAATCTCAAGATTTGCAACGTGAACCGCGAAATAACAGCAAATTAGATTTGTTAACACTCCCAAACAAAGCATTGGGCGACAATGCGAACTCCATTGACACCAAGGTTTTACTTCATCTTCAGTGATATAGTTATGCAAGTCCTCATTTACGTAATGATAATTAATATTCCATGGTGATTTAAGGACTTTCATATAAAGAAGTGTATTAAACCATTTTAAGCTTATCATAACATTTCCCATAAATATTCCTGAGTGTTATTGTGTATTATTTAATGTTTCGTCTCAGAGATATGGGTTCCTTCACAATGACCTAATATAAGGCTTTTACATATATGCATGTTCATTGCATGAAAGGTTTAGAAAAAAAATGTAGAAACACTCAATTTATTGGTCTGGTGTCATTTAACATCACAAATTTCATTTTCAGTCCTATGTGGATTAAAGTTACTTAAAAGATTAAGCCATATAAAGTAATGCTATGTGAGCTTTATCAAATCTCGATAATATTATAACAGGAAAGTACAATACAGAGAAAACAATACACATATGCTGTAAAATATCACATGATCCAACTAGTTTGTGTTCATATCCTCAACACAAATGTTTTGATATCCATATGGTGCCATAGTAGTTGGGTAGTATTGGGAAATTAGCTATTAAAAAATAACTTAGTAACAATTTCAATCTATCATTTCATCTTAACAGTAGTTTGAGATTATAAGATGTTTAAAAAGAATGGTCTCTTTCATGATGATAGGTAGGAATTAAGGGTTGATTTTTTGCTATTTGTTCTGTGCAATTATTGTTTATTACCAAACCGGAAAATTGTCCTGACTTAATGACTCATCATTTCATTTTATTTATTTCAACTGAGCAAATTCGGCATGTTATACAATGAACGAGATATCCCGCATAGTGTGCAAATTTCTACAAACGTCCTTGCTGTATACTCTTCAAACTTACTTACGTTCTTACAATTATTTGGGAAATGTTTACTTGATATAGTAATAAACATATATCAGAAAATGATGGTCAAAAGTAACAAGAGATGTTTATCTTTATTTGTGTTATCGTAGTTATCCATCCCAAATTAGCATAATCATCATGTAAACGCCCATGTCGCAAGACTGACTGCTTCCCACCATAAACATTGGTCATACGTCAGCCAATCAAAGCAAAGTGAGTTATACTAATTCTGTAGAAAAAACAACGCGGAAATATCATCAGATTATTTTCAATGGTAAATTATTCACAAATTAGACCCTTTTAAGTTATATTTGAAAACAGGTGTATAGAATTAAGAAGTAATATAATAGAATGTCCTAGGATTACCGCCTTACATAATTTATGTTACACTACTTTCAGACTGAAATCACAGCACACATCTATGGTTATGCGAAATGAAGTTATAAATGATGGGGAGAGTGGAAAATGAACACATCAGTTTCGTGAAAGAAAGAAATATGAAATTGTCCTTTTTAAGACATGTGAAACTGAAAACAATTGAGCAGAAGAGAAATCCTTAGTTTAAATTGCTTTCGTAGACCTGCTGACGTTGTTAAGCATTACAATAAGTAATAACTTTATCTTTCACTTTTCCTTTGACAGGCTCTCCTGCGCAGTCACAGTCCTCAAATTTAATCACAATGTCGTAAGAATAAACAGTTTTCATTCCATTCATGTCCAGTTTTCAATAAGTTAAATCACACAATGGTATGAATAGACGGGACAAAATAGAAATTATTAATAACTTACAAAGGCAAATCACAAAAGGAAGGAAAAAGTTATCACATTTGTAATGCACACTCTTCTCTGTTGGTACTTGATGCCTCTAACTTGTCGGGACAATATCAAAACTGTTGTTGGTGCGTTTCATGGAAATGCGTAAAAGGACACACATATCGTGGCATGAACCTTTTTGAACAGGCTATAGATGGATAAAAAATACATGAATAAGGTTTTGGTTGAAAGTTCGTTGAATGTGACTCCCATCTACGAATCCTATGTACGTGTGTTTGTGAGTGTTGGTTGGGGCCTTTCCCGAAAAACGAAACAAAGCTAGAGAATAAATGGCGTATTCTAATGCAGATTAGACTATAATACAGGACTAAAAAACATCTAAACTCACGCTTTGCTAAAAAATAGTTTTGGATTCTGCAATAAAATCTTTCGGGCTTTTGCGCACGGAACTAAAAACATCAGCAAATTGCATCTTCGCGTTCGACTAAAACGCTGGTGGAACTCATTGCAATTTATATAACAAAAACAAGTTTCTTTGGAAATCAAACAAATACAAACGCTTCATTATGGCACCCTTAGGAATACATGGCTCTGCTGATCATTTAGCCAAATGCACAAACAAATACCTATTTTCTTTTGTAATTTTGAAGAAACCGTTCGTTGCCCTCTGTCCCGGTCAAACTCATTCGTTCATCAACTTCGCGTTACTCTGGTGACCAAGGTAATGGCATTTTAAGAAGTTTAAGAAGTTTTGTATAACTTGATTCCCTTTTACTGAGAACCATATCAGAACAAACTACATTTTGTTATGTTACTATGTGCAGTACCGTAACGTAAAGCAGTTCTCTCAAAATACTTCAACTATGATTAAAATCCTTTATCAATATCCAAGTTGAGAATCATCATCAGTTTTTTAAGCATTGTTAAACTAGATTAGTCGCACTGATCTTGATAATTATGTCATGGTCATTTATGATACTTTAAATAAAGAGATAGAGGAGATACCTAATGTGCTTCAACGACTTATATAAACACACAGTTAAGAAAGCTTTGAAAATCCTCATTAGTTCAAGCAATAATTTTTACTTACTTAATTGGTTTCTTCACAAGCATATGTGAGGTTCTTAAATTCATATAGAGTTGTTTGTACCTTGCAGGTATTTACAATGCTATCCGAGAAAATGTCAAAAAGAATCACAAGACAACTATATTGGAGATAGCGCTTGAAGACATAACCTTCGATGTGCAAATCGGGAAAGGAGAAAAAGTTCAGTCTTGGCGAGGAACCTTCACTCACCCTAAGAATGGAGTAGTCACTGCAATGATCTCGTCAGCAAGTGGTAGCCTATATATTTCATATATTTTGTGTGTTTTGTGTTTATTCTGCTAGACTAACCTATCGAATACTGTATATCATAGTTTCCAATGTCCGACATACAATGACATTTTAACATACAACCATACCAAAGGTGAGTTATTTCATTATATTTCAACTGCCACATATTGCTTAACATAGGTCGCGTAACTGACTATGCAATCAAAGAGAAACACTGTTGAAAAGATGATCAATTAGTTCACTTTACAGTAAGAAAACACAATCTAGAACTTTAGCGATATTTAAAACCTATTGACATAAACATTTATATGGTTAATATAATTCTTATTTGTTAGTTACAACACCAATCTCACATTGGTATATGTTTAATTTCCAATGGAATGGATATGCCGTCGTCTTCAGTTTTTTGATGAGTTACATTACATTGCCTACATTACAATGTGTTACATTGAGTTACATTACCCTGCATACAGATTCGTCTAGTTTGATAGGGCACAAATGATGCAAAATGTTGCAAAAATATTGCAAAACTTAAATGCCACCACGCATAGTATTTCTATCATAAATTGGTAAATTTTGAATAACTTTTATATGCTCCTTTGAACTAAATAAACCTTCTAGGACAGAGGGAGGTTGCCCTAAGCAACAATCTATGTTTATCCAATCTCAATATTCCAGATACTAACGAGCTTCGTCTTTACACCGAGTGGTTCCGTTACGTCAGCAATATCGTTACGATACCTGCAGAGAGCGACAACATTGTGTTGATATACGGATTGTGCCTGGATATAGGTACGTCTAGAAGGAACGTTTTGATTGGTTTAACGTGGTAAAAGCTGTTTTATGTATTCATAATAAATCATTTTATACATTTACATTTGTTACGATGAGGTGTGATGAGAAAAGTACTTTACAATACATTTTCATTTCGCGTTTGGATTGGTGTAACAAATAAAACATTTATATTATCAAAGAGGAAGTAAAACCACGGGAACAAGTCAGCATAGCAGGAGAGTACATGAAGCTGTTGTTGGTTTGTGTCAACATACACTCGTTTAGAAAATTGATTGAAGACGAGACACTTCAGTAAAAGCATGAGACCGAATCGGGGGGGGAGGGGGTGGGTGGGTGAGGAGGGGGCTAACAACTCATTGTAACCTCGGAACAGAGTAAGAATAAAGTCTGTTAATCACTCATATTCAGTACTTCCATTATACCTTTACACCCTTAATTATCTCATCATAAGTTTGCTCCATCCATTAAAAAGAGTTATAAGTTGTCGATACATGGTGATACGATTGTATGAACTAATTACGTCACATGGTACGACCAATATGAAACAACAATTCAAATTTTTCTTCTCCTTCTCTTTACCTTGAAAAGACAACATTTTTCTGGTCAAAGAATACTTGAGCTGTGGATCCCTGGCTGATCATCTTAATGCTGATCGCTCAATGAACATGAAATATACCGACTTGATGAAGGAGTCTAGGAGGTCAAAGTTCATTTCATTTACGATGGATATCATTCGTGGCATGAACTTTCTTAATTCTAACGGGGTGCGTTTTTTGTTGTGTGTTTTTTTTTTGTCGTTGAAGTATACAAACATAAATCTGGAATCAGTGTTGTAGGACTACAGCTAAATTGAACAATGGTATGAATAATCTGTCACTTATTCACACTTATATGGCGATAACACAGGACGGTACTAATTACAAATATATTAAATATATTACACTGTTGTTATTTCTCTTTTTTCAACACTGTTGTTCTATTGCGTTTATGTTGAGCTCATTTGGTTTACCATTGATGCATGTTAAGTGGTTGATGTGCTTCCTCTCAGTGATGTAAACATTACCATAGCACATCACATCAATAAATTATTTTAAGAATTGGACACATGAAAAGTGCTGACCAGTACTCTATTTTACAATCGTAAACATCTGCTGCTATTTTAAGGTTTGTTTAACTTACCTTTCCTTCACCAACGTTTGAATCACCTTGCCATCATGCCTCTTATCATACTTTTTTTTTTTCAGTGGGCTCATCCGGGGCTGTGTTCTTCAAAAATATTATTAAGTGCCGACCAGACGTGCAAGCTTTACGATTTTTGTACATTTGATGATGTGAAAACAAAAGTTTCGGCAATAATTGAAAAGGTTTGTACGTTTGAAGTTCTTTACTTTATAAACTATAATGTTCAACAATTAAAAAAAAAACTAAAAGCTAAAAACGTAACACCGTAAGTTGTTTATTTGCCGAGAGAGTTGTAGACAAATCGCGCTGGTGTTGTGTTTGCAGTTTCTGACCCATTCAGGTATAGGTTTCGCATTTCACCGATACTGATTATTTATCATGATTACCAGTAAATGTTAACGCTAAAGGAAGATCTATATTGAGTAATAATTCTGATAAGCAATATTTAATAACCTTTCATATGAAATCAATTCTTATAACAGAGAGTGACAAAACTTGAGTGGATTGTGCCGCCGGAGACCTTGTGTTACAGAGAATACAACTACTATAGTGATGTATGGACAGTTGGTACAGTCATTTGGGAGATATTCTCAATGGGTGAATATTTTGAGTTACATTAGAATAATAATAGTTCATTATATTAACAACTTGAATCAAAGTATAGATCATTCGTTTATAGACTACACGTTAATGTTCGTTTAGTTCCTTTAGTTCACTGACGGGGATCTTCCATCTAAGGGAGGCCTACATTAGCGAATGTCGTTATTTAAAATTTGTTCAACGGTGTATCAGGATCTTACATACACAAACTTGATTCTTAACATATAAACATAACCTTTTTGTTACAAATCATAACACAGGAATCCCGCCTGATGAGGTACAGCCTACTCTTTTAAACGCTTCTGCTGAGAAAGTCCCTTCCCGGATGTCATTTATGGGGAATACAAAAGATTTGCCACCAAAGCCTGCGCAGTGCCCGTATGTAGTGTGAGTATGACAGAATCGTTTTCGGGAAAGTGTTAACACTTTCACGACACTGAACAAGTTAACATGTGAAAGTTGAATTTGTCAAAAGGTGTTGAAAGGGTGGAGGATGGGTGGGGAATAGGGAAACTTGTATATTAGGACATACAATCCGTAGGATAGATGACTTATTGAGAAATCATAGGTTTTCGGACATCTTTTAAGTTGATCTTTACTGTTAAGATTGATTTAATTTGATTTTCAAACAGATATAAGGCGATCACCCTTTGTTGGTCACGCGATCCTTTGACTCGTCCTTCCTTTCGAGATTTGACGGAATATCTGGAGAGCGCTCTATCAGTTCACAACCTAACCACACGTGTTGAAAAGGTAAGGGTTAGTTTACAAGCAAATAGCATACATGTGTAGTCGAGCAATGATCTTTATCAAAACAGACAAACTAAAGAGACTGAATTCTTACTTATTCAAGTTTTTAATCATGTGAAGAACAGAATTAAATTCTGATTTTCTTTCCTCATAATATAAAATTACATGTGTACAAGGATAATTTAAATGAACGTTAACTATCTCAACTTGGTGCAACAACTATTAACTGTGACAATACTAACGTTTTATCAAGACATAGGAAATAACAACAGGCTCAACAAATGTTAATTCCATTATTGTAGATATTGTCACGTAATCATGTCCTGATTTTCCAACATTGTTATGTGGATATTACCAGTCATATGTGATACGATTCATCTTTCTTCAGAATGGAGGGTAAACCGTCCATGCATAGAGATATTCATGGAAAAAAAGTCGACTTTCTTTCGTGATTACAACATACTAACAATTTGGATGAATCTAGAATAACAGAAGCATTTATTCATTTGTTATATTTTCATCGGGCCGAAGTCAATGCTATCAATCTTGATACTTGTAACATAATATCACTTCTTATTAATATATTGGCCTACATTGATTTGATTTATCTCTTTTAACCCGGTTTAAATAATTTTCCACAGAAAACAGAAGAAAAATACCTATCTCCAGACGATCCGGTGTTAATTGACTGTTTGAGGAAAACCGATACAAAGTCTTCTGACGACTGTGCCTTCACAACCATGACAACTGTTTAAAGTACACTGCGAAACGCAAAAGACTACTGTTTAACAAAACTGTAATACTTTTCTGATCAATTAGTTTACTAAATATGTAATTTACAATGACTGACCACCATCTGAGTAACATGTGCGTGTTTGATGTCTACTAATGGAGCCATCAGTAATTATTGAAATACATGTAGATACATGCATTTCGATGCAGAGGATTGTGTACGCTTTGAAAGTGATGTAAGTTATGATATAGCGCTGTCTTTACCAATATATGAACGCCCCAAGGATACAACATCGCAAGTGTGAGCACCGATACTCGAAGAACGTTTTACTACTTGCACAGAGTTCATGATTTGATGGTCTTAACCGTTACTTTTAATCCATTGTGAAGTCTTTAAATTGAAGTCAGACAAAAGTGGTAATTTTATTTGGAATAATTACTTTTTCTTAGCTTATACATAAAAATATCATATTATTTACGTTTGCTTTATCTACTTCTTCTCTTATCTCAAAATGCACATGATATCGTCTTAATAATTAAGATTTTGATTTTTTATTCACTTGAAGCAGTCAACAGGCGTTTAGTAATATGCAGAACACACTTTTAAGTATTGTTAATCTTTGCCATCTCTTTAAAGAGATAACAAAAAATTGAAAATTTGTGTAAAAAGACTAAGTATTCTCACCCTTGAGCTGAAAATCTCCTAATATCAGAAGCTTGAATACAATAGGGGATTCATTGATTTCATGAAAATGTTTTACATAAAAAGTATTTCTTTAATGGCAAAAATTTATTTCATTCTATGAATAACTGAATTATGACATCATTCACTCTGCGGTTGCCGAAAACATTTACAAAATTGCAGCAAATTTGAAAAATCATACCAACGTCATACAAAATGCTTAGAGGATGGGAATTGGTGATAAGTAGACAGCAAATGTAAACAGCTATCCTTGAAATTTGATCAAGAGCTTCAAACTTGCTCGTGCATTTATTTCTATGATATAAAAGATTTAAAAATTAAGCGAAACTTCGCTTTCTTGATGATCACAGTTTAAACTTTAACGAAATTAATTCTAGAATTTAAAATATTACAAACGAGTACCTGGTTATCAATATATGATGAAACACTGATAAGTATGTCGTTCAAATTGATTGCCGCACGCAATAGTTGAGTTCATCCATACAGGAGTCGTATCGAATTTGTATAACAAGCGAGGCTTGAGTCAACCGTTTAGTTACCCAAAAGAAGACATTCTTCAGCCCATTACTTTGCGCGTTAATCTTTGTGGTACACTGTTGACGAGATTAAACATGTAAGTGTCTTCGTCTATCTATTTCTACAACAGAGGAAGTTTTCGTCAACACATTAGTGTGTGAGTTAATCTATCGAATTACACAAAAAAACCTAGTATGTCAACCTGTTAGTGTGTGCATTAACCTTTTTGTGTTACGATGAAATACATCAACCCCGTCAGCAACCTGTTTGCGTCAATCTGGTTGTGTACCACTGAATGCAGTTTTCAACCCATTAGTTTGTTCATCCATCCACTTCTACAACAGACGAGGCTATCATAAACCAATTAATGTGTGGATTAACCAGCGTTTTGTTACACTGATGAAAAACATAAACCCATAAAGTGTGTGCGTAAATTCATTTGCACTACAGACAACTTTTGCGCAAACCTTTCTGTGAAACAATATAAACATTTTGCTTAAACAACAGAAAGGGCTTTCATCAACCCATTAGAATGTGCTTCAACCCATTTGTGTTACACTATAAAAAAAAGTATGTAAACCCATTAGTATGTGAGTCCATCTGTTAGTCTTGTAAGCGAACTTGCGCAGTATTTAACCTTTGATATTCGTAACGATATTTGAATTGTGTTAGGCATGTAATAATGTTGCATTTTTTCCCGGGAAGTCCGCGTTATCCTCGTTAGTTGTTCACTATGACGTAAGCAATCGCGCACCTAGCCTTTGCTCGAAGGGTTGAGCTTTCCGGTCTCCGGAAGTCTGGTGACCGTAACTAAAAGCCGGAATTCTTTGAAGTAATATATTCTCCCGCGCGTAAAGTTAGGCCAATGTTCAAGCCAGTACAAAAGAAGCTGATGGTAACGTACAACTGTGTTACATTCCTTGACAAAATTTCATACAAGTTGAGATACAAGTCTACGTACGGTACGTTATCTTATCCTTTCTATCAACCAATTGGTATGTTTTTAAGACCACTGCGTGCATGTCCAACTGTCCGTAATTGGTATCGTAATTGCTCAGAATATTATTTAATACTTTAACCGAACTTGCGTATTATTTTAACTTTTGAAAGCTATTCTTTACGCTATATTAATTGTTTAAGATTGTAATAATGTTGCAATTCTTTGCCGGGAAATCCCCGTTATCCTCCGTAGTTGTTTACTATCGTGCACCTGGCCTTCTGGTCTCCGGAAGACTGGTGACCGCAACTCAGAGGCGGTATTCTTTGAAGTAGTACATTCTCGTGCGTAAACTTAAGCCAGTGTTCAGGCTAGTAAAAAGGGAGCCGATGGGAACGTGCAGCGTGACACGCTTTGACAAAAACTCATACACACGAGATAAACAAGAATTACTATTAACCAAGTTGGTATGTTTCTTATACCACCGCAAGGTGTCTAACTGTTCGTAGATATTGCAAGTGCTCAGAATATTATTTAATACATTATTGAGTTGTATGAATTGTTAGCAAATTGCGCTATTGAACTAGGGATCTCTAGTTTACTCCCAGTTATTTAGGAGTAACGTACGTTATTGACCGATTGTTATCGTTTACGTCATTTAGTAGCGCTCTGAATTGCGTGACACTGTATATACTTTAGTAAGGATCAGTGTTCTGCTGCGGATGTATAACATTCAGTTAGTCCGTAATCAGGTGCGTATCCAGGGGGGGGCGTTGGGGGCGCGCGCCCCCCGGGTAAGAAAAAGAGGAGAGAAAAAAAAGAGAAGAAAAAAGGAAAAAAGAAGGGAAAAAAGAGGAGGAGGAGAGGAAGGAAGGGAAAAGAAAAAGAAGAAAGAGAGAAAAAGGAGAAAAGGAGGGAGTAAAAGAAAAACGCGAAGACACCGGGAAGAGAAAGAGGAACAGTGACATCATTACAGCGCTGAAGGGTAGCCAGTGACGGATCAATGATTTCGTAAAAGTGTGACTCACCCTACCCCTTACACCGACAACTCCATTTTTTGACGTTTCCATTTTCCCATCTCACTAATGATCTATATATATACTATATATGGTCTATCATAACGCGTGTGTAGAATTGTGCTATGAAACCAACTGTGGCTGGTCTCGAACTCGACCGTGTCGTCGGGGAACATGACGCATTTTGGGATGGGGGCGACCGCCCGCCCCCCCCCCCATTCAGCATTTTTTTAAATGATATCGCTAAGTAGTTTCAAAATAGAAAGTGCTTAGAGGCAACTTACAAGGCCTGGGAAGTGTCATTTCCAGCGATCTGGGAGACATTTTCGGCCAAAATTTGCTTGTATCGCTTCGCGCTAACAAATGGTCCTGGCGGGTAGTGCCATTTCCAGCGATCTGGGAGGCATTTTCGGCCAAAATTTTCTTGTACGCTTCGCGCCAACCTATGGTGGCGCTACGCTTAGATAATTTGCCTACAGGCTTCGCCCCTCCCTTGGCAAATTCCTCGCTACGCGCCTGTTCGAGTTTGTAACGCAAACAGCAGATATCACATCATATCAGTGAGCATGAAAATGGCGTTCCAGGATGAAAAGCCTCAAAACTGTCCGACTTGCCTGAAAAAATAACTTAATATTTTCGCGCGCGTTCAACGTGTTCATGTCAATATCATATAAGCAAGCATCGGTTTTTACATCGCATGCCATCATGTACCGTACGGTCCGTTAAAATTGTGCAGTATACTGCGGGATGCTAATGTAAACAACGACAGGTCTCATGTAAATGTATAAAAAGCACGGAGGTCCAATTATGTCAAAACTCTCTTTTACATTAGTAATGGCGAATTAGGGGCTGCACCCCCGCCGCGCAGTGGCGGAGCGTCAGGGGGGGGCGGATGCCCCCCTGACGGACTCAAATGGACTGTTGGCGCCTTTTTCAGCTCTTTACCACTTTTTACTTATTCTAGATTATTGACTTTTTATTGCGCTCTCATCTACTTATTGACATTTGTCACATTTTATTGGTGTAATTTGGCGATGACAACTTATTCTTCGTTTATCTGTAAATTAGCCAGGCCCGGAAAGGGTCATTTCCGGCGATCTAGGGAGTATCTTCACTCAAAAATTTTCTGTACGCTACGCGCCAACCGGTGGTGGCGCTCCGCTTAGATAGTGTCTAAAGCGCCCCTACAGACCATTCTCGCCACTCCTGACCAACACCCCTAGCTCCGCCACTGCCGCCGCGCCTCCTACGCCTATGTGTGTAGCGTTCGGTTTCGGAAATATCTGCTATTTTTTTCATTTCCCTCAACCAAGTTTTATAATAGCCGTTATAAGAGGTTTTAATATTTGTACACCAATAAATTAACCGTGTCTGAATTTTCGAACATTTCTGACCAACATTCTGCATCACACTTCCCTCTACTCGTGCAATTTTGACCGGTCTGTTAGGGGTTGAAGGAAGTTTTTCTATATTGGTTGTCCATAGATGAAATTTAACATTGAACATTATGGGTATGTTTTGAAGTGAGTTTATTCTCGAGAAATGTGAATTTTCAAATTCTGAACAAATATGGGGCTTAAAACCTTGAAAAGTGGGTCTGACGGGTATTGTGGGCCGCGACGTAGAATCACCTACAAAAGCAAAGACCCACAGGAGATGCGATCAGGTCGAACATGATGTGTGCCGGGTTGACAATCTTCAAAAAGGTTATGGATGGAAAAAACTAAAAGGAAATACTTGGTTCTCAGGCAAAAAGTGTACATCTGGTTGGTCATTTCAAGCCCGAGAAGTGCCGTTTCCGGTGATCTGGGGGGGGGGGGGGGGTTTCAAAACAAGAAATTTTCTTGTACGCTGCGCGCCAACCGATGGTGGCGCTCCGCTTAGATAGGTATTCGCGCCCCCCGGGTTGGAAAATCCTGGATACGCGCCTGGTAATTCGCAACTTAGTGAAGCCTAGGTCAGCTACCACATAGATAAACTACTACCATTTAATCCATTTATTGTTTCCTAGTCTATTAAAATCCGCTAACGTTGACATCGTAAAGATAACTCTGTTGCCTTAGATCTGATTTCATATTTCTACGCTGAGTGTAGCGCCGCGTTGGGGGCTGCGTTTTACGTTGTGTGTAGAGTTCCACGCTGGACGCTGTGTTTAGCGCGGCGCGTTGTACGCCGTACATTGGAAGCACAATATTTCATGACCCTTGTATTTTAAATGAGGTGTGACTAAACGGTACCACTGTGCCACGAGAACTTGAATATATTTTCCATTGCCATATTTTATCGCGACTCTCTTTCGCCAACACCAGCTATAAAGATTGCCGCGACTGATAGGGAAGTACAGTTACAGTATAACATTCAAGAATGAAGAACAATTATTATGTGCAAAATTCTTTTTGTTCAAAAGAAAAGGCTTGCGTTAACCTGAAGAAAATTATCGAGTCATTTATGTGTGCGTCCATCTACTTTTAAAGCATACGAGGATTGCATAAACTCATTAATGTGAGGGTCCACCCATTAGTGTGAGCGTTAGCCATTTTCTGTTAAGATGATGAAGTACGTACGTCAACCAATTAGCATGTGCGTCAACCTTTTTGTGTATCACTGAAAGGAATTTTCCACCCATTAATGTGTGTTTGTCCATCTACTTGTACAACAGACGAGGCTGTTGCAAACCCCAAAACGCACTGGTTTGGGTATTTACAAACGAGGATACTTACCTGTCTCCTACAACACTAACGCACATTTCCTAGTCTACTTACACACCACTGGTATATATTTTAGCACTGCGCCCCGGTGACCTCTCCCTCAGGTCACCATGCACTCTCTCAGCCTTCCGGATTTACCCAATACTGATGCGGCCAAGATACCGCAGCGGGGAGGTATGAGTCGGATTGGAGACCCAAACTGAGAGGGAGTGTTAAAATCCACGTCGAAGTGCCCGTAGCCTGCCCGAGGGATGAACAGTAATGTAAATCGAATTGAAAACAACGAGGAACAAGGCACTACCCTGGTGAAGGTTTGGTTGAGAGCGTAGATGGCGTGGTTCTTTCGGTGTTCGAACTGAATGGATATGTCCTGGTGGATATGTCCGGATGAGTATGTCCGGGCGGATGTGTCCGGATAAAGTGTCCGGTATATCCCGGCCTATCCGGCTGTGAGGATAAATACTATTGCCAATCTATGGGAGGATAAGATAAGTGGATCATACCCACAATCTAACAGTATCCATTGAACAGTATATTGACTTGTTGCTGGCGTTGTGTGGGGCTCGCGAGTCCTGTACGTCAGGTGGGAGGCGGGTGGGACAGGTAAGTATCGTCGTTCGTAAATACCCAAACCAGTTTTTGTGGTACTAACTTCACTCCTGTCTTACCTGTATTCTACAACACTAACACAGAGTGGCACTGGTGGGAGGCCTAACGGGCTTGACCTGCCCGTAGGAAAGCCAAACACTGCGCGAATGTAGACTTTTAAGCCGGTTTGGTGAGACTGTACTCAGAATTCCAAGGGCAGAAGGTCCCACGTCGCCGCACAAAGCGATCGAGACTTCGTTCCTCTGTCTGTTGACGAATGCCACTATCGTCGTAATGTCGTGGTGACGGCATGGCCCGTAGGTGATACTCGAAGTAGTGGATGGCTCTGGATAGTACCTCCATCTCTAGCGCGTTGATATGGACAACCTCGCCCGCGACTCTTACGAAGACCCGCATTGAGGTCGAGAGGCCGGAGTGTAGCGACACGAACTTGTAGTTCCTTCCTTTGTAGGAGTATGCTAGGAATCGTTGTAACGCGACTTGGACGTACGCGTCTTGTGAGGTCGACGGATGATGCCCACATGCCCTTCGTGAGGTTCGAGATGATTATCGCGAGAGTCTCCATGTGAAACCGAGTCGGAAGAAGCCCTTATTCAACGGATTTAGGTTGAGTATTGATCGCCATGACCCGTCCTTTTTTTTTGGGGGGGGGGGGGGGGGAACGGAGGAAGGACAAACGGAAGAGTAGTCTCTCCCCTTCCGTCGCCTCCACTATAGCCCTCTTTGTCAGTGACGCATGGAGCGCGTATCTCTGGCACAGGTCGGTGGGTACTGGGTGTCCTTTCCGCCTCCCCCCACCGGAGAAATCCGAAAGAACTCGATGGGGTATCCTCTCGAGATCACCCGGGTCTATCTCTTTCCATACGTTCTGGAATAACTGGAGCCTCTCCCTACCGCCGGGTACGCTGTAACCGAGGAAGGGTAGGCACCCCTCGGGCCTGGGGCCTGAAAGACAACCTTGGTGGCTGGTAGTTCTGACGTGGTCGTGATCTTTCGTTTCGCGAGAGTCGGCCGTACCGATGTCCACGTGGGAGGGTCTTGGCGACCTGTCGGATCTTCAACCCCTGTAAATCTTGGCGGTGATACCGCTGTTTCGTTTCCAGCAAGCGGGCCGTTGCGCCCTACCCCTCGGTGTTTTCGCTTGTTCTGGGCGTCGGTAAGGGCGCGATTGCCTATCGGCCTTGCGAGCGTCCGGGCGGGAGAAACCAGATTTTTGCTAGCGTGTTGCGTCGGTCCAGTTCCTGTCGGACTGTATCGCTTAACTGGTCATTGAATAGGTCCTCTCCCAGAATGGGGAGGGGTGCCAGTCTCTCTTTTGCTTTCCCCGCTGGCCAGCCTACTGCCGCCAGCAAGTGCTTCGGCGGGATTCCATCGACCGGATTGCGATTCTCGCAAACTGGTGATAGACAAGTCAGGCTAACGGGCCAAGAAGCCACAGTATTTGTGCGACCTCGTGGTATCTGGTCCGGGTCTTCTGGCAGCTGTTGGTGGTGTCGCACGAGGACTTCCGCTGCTAGAGGTAAGGTCGACGCAAACTTCATTCCCCACTCGGGATGATTGATCAAGCTCAAATAGTGTGTTATCCAAGCGCTTACGATGTGGATCTTCAAAGATAACACTTGTCAAGCCGTGTTCCGCCTGGAGACAGTCCGTCGCGTCCCTAGGGATCAGTGGAGGGCGGAAAAGACTCTTCCAAGTATCCTCGGGCATTCGGAGTGCCCTGTCCTGCTTTTCAGGGAGAGCCGTTCACCTCCGTTGTTTCTGAATCACCTCCACCCGTTCAAACAGAGTGGGTCCACAGGGATGAAGGTGGAATCGTCCTCTGGCGTTTCGTTTGTCGATCGCAGTTTGGAAGATGACATTGGGGATTAGGTCCCCGCTGGGGAGTCCTTGCGATAGAACCGATGTGAGCTGTGAGAGCAGCAACGCACAATCGGAAGAGAGAGGTCCCGTAGGCGGAGGCGGTGCCTCCGTTAACATACGGCGTTTGTGTTCCGCCGAAGATTCATCGGGGATCGGTGAAGGACAGCGCACCGGCGAGCGGCTACGTGCCCCGGTTCCTTTAGAACTGACGCAGACCTGCGTGTCTGTTCCTGAGCAGACCCAAGATTCCGCTCATAAGAGGCAGAGGGAACTTTAGAGGCTTCAGCAGTGGGAACGGCCCTACTCTTTGAAACCTAACTGGTTTTCGGTGCCTTCCCTTTGGCTCTGTTATAGGTCTTGGACTTGACCTTAGCCTTAGGGTTCGAACTATTCCCCGTTCTCGGGGCTGTCTCCGGGTCGGTTGTCCGCGGAGTTCGCGGCGTGTAATCTGCAGGTTTGGTTTGGACCGTGGACTGCGGAGCAAGCTGGGTGGAAGGTGGTCCAGTTGAAGCTTTAACAGTTGACGTTTTGCTTCCAGCTAGGCTTCCGTTTCCTTCAAATTAGCCTGTGTGAAAGTGACACAGGTGGAACACGGTTCCCGTCGAGTGCAAGATCTACACTGCGGGCAAAGTGCGTGCTCGTCCCAAGCGCGCCCGAGCGAAAGAGCAAGCAGGTCGCACACTTAATCGTAACTTTCCCGTCCTAAGACATCCTGATTCCTAAAGGAGGAGGATAAGTCGGGAGAAGAAAAACAACACTGAAAAACCGCGAAAAACACGCGGCTCTAAAAGAATAAGGCCTACACAGTTCTTGAGTGAACAAAACTAGTAGAAGCTTGTTGTGGCCTAATCTCTACAGGAGGAGCTCCCGGGGGGCCAAAAAGCCCATAAAAACTTCCAATAGAGCCCCAAGAATTATACGAACACGGGAGAGTGAGACCTAAATAAGTATTAATCTGAATTTTTTATAGAACAAAACAAGGTCTTCACGGTACAACACGTAAGTGAAATGTGCTGCGACTCGCACAAATGATACACGTGTGAGGTACCGTAATACAAAAACGAGGCGATATCCTAATGTCAAGAAGAAGCAGAAAACTGCTTCAAACAAAAGGATACTTAGCAGAAACTTGATGAATCCTGTTGCAAACTCTGACGGGTTAACGCACATCCTCGTCGTAACATAGAAAGATTGACGCACACACTAATGGGTTGACACGTTTGTTCTTTTGTGTAGGTCAAATGGGTTGACCCGTTAATAGGTTGAAATATACATCGTCTATTGTAAAAATAACTAGACGCGCGCACTTATGTGGTTACGTTCTTCATCAGTGTAATACAAAATAGTAAACGGTCTCACTAATGGGTTGACGCTAGCCTATTCTGTTGTACAAGTAGAAGGACTCTAACATTTTGGTTGGTAAACTTCTTCAGTCATACTCAAAAAGGTTTACGCAAGCCTAAAATGATGGGGTGACGTACTTTTTTCTTAGTGTTACACAAATGGGCTGATCCACACACTATATGACGCAAGATTCATCTGTTGTTAAAGAATACCTCACTTCTATTAACAAACAGATGAAAGGCTTTCGTCAACCCTTTAGTGTGTGGTTCAGTTCATTCGCGTTACACGAAAGAATAAGTACGTCACTCCTTTAGAGTTTGCGTTCATCCATTACCATCATATTGTAGAACTTCGAACCATTCATGTGCGTCAATATATTTTATCAGCATCTGAGGGTTACGTCAACCTTGTGTATCACCTTGTGTAAGATTGTCGACCCATTATGGCGCATTAACACGACACGATTTTCCTCAATATTTGTCGTGCACGATAGTCGTGCGCGACAAAATCGTGGCATGTGAATAGACCTGTCGTAGAAACTGAATCGTGAGCAACTTGGCGCGCAATGTAGAGCGTATTACAAGACGCCCGGAATCGCAGCGTGTAAATGAATTGTCTTGAGTCGAGAACGATTTATCACTCACAATTAGAAAGTTATTCCATTTGAACAACTTGTCATTTGCACGACAAGACAGTCGTTTGTGATAAATATGTGTGCCATATAGACCTAGGCTAGGCTATACTCATATACATTATGTGCTACACATAAACATTTGTAGGATTAATAGAATCACTTCATTTACCATCCACGCGCAATTTTGTTATTAATTTTTTGGGGGATATTCAAGTATATAATTTAATTTTGTTATTCTGTTACCTTGGTCACAAGTAGTCTTCATAGTAGTTAAGAAAGCTCTTAACTCCCTTCAGCCTATCGTTTTTTATCGCACATTGTTTCACGTCCTTAGTTGCTAATTCAGCTATTTTGTTGTCACTGGTCGCTATGGGGTACCTGGTTAAACGCACAAGAATACGACTGTAGGTGCATGTGAGGGGTAGCAGACGTTGGTATTAATATTAGTGGGGGATGTGTTACCAAGGACGCCAGTGATATACTGGTCGAAGCTCGCGAACACTTTGGGAAGTTGTGTTGGGATTGCACAGAATGGATGAACAAGGTTCACCGGCATTTTACTATTGGACTCGCCGATGCACAGCCGACATGACAATCCAGCCGTATTGGCTGACTTTGACAGTCTTGATTTCATAGCATTAACGTTATTAATTCATTGGCAGCAACTTACTGTAATCACATCGCATCAAATCACGTCGTGTGCTTTGTGGCTATATGTCTTCTTATCATTCACCATTCCACATATTTCTAATCAAGAACTTGTAAATCTTTGTTTGACACTCAGCTTACCATTTTCAGGTAACCATGCCAAATTGGCCGCTTTCTTGTGTCTTTATATCGGCAGTAAAGTCTAAAATAATAAGGAGGAAATGAAAGAAAACGACAACATGTAAATACAGATGAACCAGGCTTGCTACCGTAAGCATGCCGTCAATCTTGAAAACAGGTAGGTGTAATAATGATGTCTTGTTTATTGTTCGTCTCAATGCAATTATATATCTGACAATTCCAACAAGCCAGTTCAAATTATTAAACTTAAAACTGTCACTCAAATGGAAACATTTTGGCCGTTTGTTGCATTAAACATTGCGCAATACGACATTGATATAAAGACAACACATTTGTTTAAATGTGATTAAGATGACAGACAGTAGGCCAATGTGTTATGCATACTTCCATCGCTCTCACATCAATACAATTTGTACACACTCAAGCACTCGTGGCTATTCCGAATTATTTTCGTTTAGCGTTCAAAGTAAACTACAACAAGCGAGTTTATCGCAGGAATATGTTGACCACCATGCTAGTACAACACTATGAATAAACTATAGGTAGATGCAGTAGGAGATCACAGCAAGCTTGCGCATGTCTAATCAGCACGTCTCTTGGAACTAAATCACAGAGGTAACTCGTTAATTTTTACCGTTAATATGAGAAAATACTTACCTATACCCAAATTCCCACCAACCCCTTTCTCATTATGTCATCTATGCGGGGGAGGAGAAGGGACAGAATAAGGTTCAAGGTGGCGAGACACAACCTTCGATATGCAGTGGGTCATATGATAAGGACTTGAGTGCATTGCTACAAAAAGTTTCTCGAAAAAACTTCGACCACTTAAATAGATGCTCTGTGCATTAAATACCACAACTTCCAATGCTGTACTTAAGTTTTAATGAATAACAGACTGAGAACTTTTATTAAAATTTTCTGAAACTTTAAAGGATATGACACATTTTGAACGTATTTTGATCTACTTGATCTCTATCTCAAAATTATAGTGATGGGAAGACGAGGTGCACGTGAACTCCTGCTCCACGGTTCATCCGCTCTGTGTCAATACCATTCCGAATTAACATGCTTTTTATCTCGATAAAATTGCATATGAAATTGATCATGATAGGGTAATACTCACCACCACATACGTAATGTACAACGTACGTTATGGTAGATCAAACATCAACGTATTCTTTATGAACCCTGCTGATGTAATTCCTTTGTGTGAATGGGTCTCAGTGGGTTGATTATCTTATTATATTAGAATTCCTTCATTTATTTTAAGTTTTTAAATTTGACAATTATATATCATAGGATAATTATTGCCAGTGTAAGAAAAATATGAAAGCATAATTCATTCTGTGTTGGTGGCATGATATATTATAAGAGAAAAACAATCTCTAATTAGAGGCCATGGTGAAATAAGTTTCGAATCAGAAAACTCCCTCTCATTAAGAGTGTTTTTTGAAATTAAAGTCGACAAAGCTCACCTTGATACTTTGTAGACAAATTCCTTGTAACGATAGTCATTGTCACGAATTCTTTGTAGGGAGCAGTCGACAAGGGTGCAAAGAAGGAAAGAGAGAGTATATGAGTTTTCAAGTGAAATATAATCATAGCAACAAAAACAAAACTAATTAAAATAGAATCATCTTTGTTTATATATTCTCTCGGCCTTATTAGGTGTCTTCCTTGAGCGTCGGCTTTCGGCCTTAGTATTAACGTTCTCTTTCTTTCTCGTTCAGCATGTATTTTTCATCCCCTTGCCTCTTTTGTCATGGTTTTCGATACGTTCGGTTTAAGCCCGAGAAAGAAATAGGAAAGAGCACGTGGCTATGCGGCACTTATGTACTGCTCGTGCCGAATTCCGATGCTCTGTTAACATTAATACATCATTATGTAATGCTTAAGGGTTCACAAAACCATGGCTAAATAATCAGCATCCAATTAACTCAACAAGCCAAGCAATCAATACAACACTTTAGAGGGTTTTCTTAGATCGTGTTGTGACAGTTATAAACGAGTTATTGTCATTGTCGCCAGCGCATTTTTTTTTGCGTATATCGTAACATCAAAATTTAACTTAAAAGTACTTGCACAACCATTCTTCAAAATGTACACACAGTGGCCGCATAAAGAGTAGTTTATTTATGTAAAATCAGCGAATCAATTCATTTAATTTCTAGACAAACGATTGCATAGGCTATAAGGTCAATTTAATTGTAAAAAGATGTTAGATAATAATGAAAATGAACAACTGGCTTGTGGTATTCATTACCTTCCTTCACACTCACAGTTAGTTGTAAGGGTGACCGCATTTCATATTAATAGTATCAACTGGTTTGAAACATCTTCTGACGGGGTTGAATTTAGAAACAAGCAACATGGTCATCTTCTACACATTCAATTTCCAACGAAATACAGGTGAACAAGCTCAAGTTTCCTTCAATATACATCTATTTCTATGCCAGGTGATAATCTTTCCGTTCCTATCTCCAAATGTTGTAATATCAGTTTCTCTGGAACATAGAAAATACATGTTAATACATTACTTTACGCATATTACAAGACTTTATATCATATATAACTATTGTAGTCGGAGGAATGTATCGTTGACTCCCTTTTAGCTGAGTAACAATTTGTCGAAGAGGAAACAAAAACTCACTTTTAATATGATTAAGATCACGGACACTTGTTCTTAACTTAAAAAACAAACGTCTCAGTTTACGTCAACTCTCAAAATATTCATCGTACTTGCTTCGTGAGTTGGACTAAAATTGGTCATAATTTCCCCTTGAATTTCATGCGCAGTGTAGTCATCAATTATCAAAGAAATGGACGTATTGTTTAGTATCAATTTAAACAACAAACAGAGACAACATTGTTATACTCATAAGCCACGTTATCGGTATTTATATTCCGTAGTTGTCAATTTTTTTGATGCTAGAAAGTAAAAAGAAAGAGAACGAAATGAAAAGAAACATGTCTTTAAAACTGAAATTAATCAATATTCATATATATATATATATATATATATATATATATATATATATATATATATATATATTCAATATTTCATACCGCACTTAGCGTTACTTTATTTGATCAATCGAGCAATATAAACCATACGTCACGTTACATTATTTAATCAAAAAGAAGAGAATATAAAACAACAGAAAAACGACACATTTCTTTGGAACCAAGTGGATTGCGTTTGTCCAACAAGATAACATACATGCCTTCATATGCCCCCCCCCCCCAACCCCTCGCCTATTTACTCACACGCACACTATAGTCGGTTGCGGTTTAACAAAACTGAAACATACTCCTTTTACGTGCAAATTTCTTCTAATATTTAACAACATGTTCAACCTTGGCAGGACTTAGCCCCTTGGACACACAGTAGATTTGAAATTGCATTCGTATATGAAAATTGGTAATTTTACAATGTACTTATGTGGTTTAGTTACGATAGCAACAAGGGAGCTGTCTCATAGCACTGTAGTTTCCGGTTGTAGAATACCTTGTACAGAAATAAAAAAAGCCCTCTTTCTAACTTTTGGGCTTTAAAATTGCTACTAGAGGACAATAAATACCTCAAAACCAACAAATTCCAGGAACCCTGAAAAAGACTTTAAAATAATTTCAATGAAAGGTTCTCGTGAGGTGCACTTCATACAGGTGTGCTTCCAAAATGCCCCCCCCCCCCCATCATGTTTGTTTGCCAATACTCCTTATTGGCACCCATCTTTCCCCCTCACTTTGGACATTTTGGTGCCACCATTGATTGCGCGATAGCAAAAGCATTGTCTGTGTTGATCTCGCATAAAACCAACTTAACCAGCCCCGTCAAAACTAGAATGAGAAGGTAATTTACGGTATATTGAAGCAGGAGCAATGTTAACCTTATAGAATATGACAACAAATATGCGATTGACTTCCAATTTATATCGGTTGTCGTGTGTACTTCTCATGATGCACTATATGAAGACATTTCGGAGAGTTTTTTCTTGTTTAATGGCCCTAGTATTCCGTACGCACGCTGCCACTTTCATAGACACATATATGCACGTTTGAAAACAACGTACATACTTAAGAACAAATTAATCGGGCAACACCGACGTCATGCTATGGTTGCTGAATTGTGCGCTCTTTCTATAATCCAAGAAATTTCCGTTCAGGACATTTTTTTACGAAACAAATAAACCACCGTGATGACTTGAACATTCTTACAGATTACTGTTACGAGATACTGAGGTTCTGTCGAAACTCCTGACACAGTGCCAGTCACAAATCACCCCCCTTCCCCAACACCCCCGTCGCTTGGGAACTTTTGGTGCCGCCATTAATTGCGCGATATCGTGAGATCCCGTTTAGAACCAACTCAACCAGCCCCGTCAAAAATAGAACGAGAAGGTAGTATACGGAATCGAAGCGGGTGTAATAGTTACCCTTTAGAAGATGGATGGCAAAAAATATATGCGATTGACTTCAATTTAAGAAAGTAAATACATCGGTTGTAATTTGTAATTTGTAAAGACATTTCGGCGAGTTTTTTCTCGTTTAGTGTAGCCTAGTATCCCGTACTCACGCTGCTACGTTCATCGACACATATATGCACGTTTGAAAACAACATACATATTTAAAAATGCATTAATCGGGCAACACCGACGTCATGCTATGGCTGCTGAATTGTGCGCTCTTTCGCTATAGGCTTATTACACAATATAAGATTTTCTATTCAGGCCGTTTTTTACGAAATAAATAAATCACCGTAATGACTTGAAGGTACTTACATATTACTGTTACGAGATACTGAGGTTCTTGCAAAACTCCTGATTTAAAACATTTATATTCACCGTCGTCGGTACTATCCACGTCTGTTATCGTAAAAATCGTGGTATTTTCGACTGCAGTGACGTTTATGGGCTTTGATCTTTTGTTATATTTTGCTGCTCCCTCAATCCCAAAAATAACCTCATTGTTCTTATGTAACTTTATGAAGACAAAGCCATCTTTCTTTAAAGTAAATATGAGATCAATATTACTGCCTTCCTCAATGACCAGTTTGTTCGCCGCTGCCACTGCAAAAACACAAAAACAAAAATATTAATGATATGAACGCGAAAAAAAGAGTTTTGAAAATCTTTAGTTATGCTTCCTCGTCACAAATCGATAGACATTGAGAACCCACTCTGGACCACTAACAGTTGGAGTGGTTACGTTAAGGAATGTTTAAAAGTAGCTATCCTGGTTGCACTATTTGATTACATTTAGTCCGCTGCATAATTGTATAAATATTCTGATATTAAAGAGATATTCTAGTTGCAGACAATGCTACCTTTGGTCCATAATTATAACAATATCCTAAACACAAAGAGAACTCCATCTCAAATATTGTCCATAACTTAACATATAATTGATGAAATCAATTATATGTTAAGTAGCCCTAGCCCTTTGATGTTTCCCTGCAAAGTGACTTGTGTTATGATACCAGCGAAAACCGTTAAAAGGCTCTATATTCTTAATTTTATATTTTGGTTAATTCTATGATTCATTTGGAAGACTTCCATATTTAAAACTTGATCAAAATCTAACTTTTTTTTAGAAATATTGTTTCCCATCTTCATAGATGCAGAAATATGCAAGCAATGTCTTTTAATAAACACATATAGTGAGAATAAATGCCTGTTAAATTAACTAATGTTACGCAAACTTACCACAACAGGGTGTTATCAAGAAGAGCTCAAACAACAGCAACACTCCGACGAAGGCCAATAGTAACTGACTTTGATTCTTACCTGTCTGAGCCGACGCCATTAAACAATTGAATCGAACCATGTTAACAATGTTAATCGATCGTCTATATAGACTAAAGAGATGATCATGTTAAAGAATTACAAAACCTACAGCTTGAAAACAAAAATGATAATGAAACTAAGCTGCTTACGAAACAAACATTAGATTAACTATTACTGTTAAGTTGTTGATGAAGTAAAAGTTATTTGGTGTAGGTTACATCACTTTCACTGTTAAGAAAACACACAGTACAGGTTTAGATATACAAAGGGGAAAAAAAGGTGACAGAACACACTATCGTATGCACACAAACATATATATATATATATATATATATATATATATATATATTTATATATGTATATACACATATATATATATATATATATATATATATATATATATATATATATATATCGGATTGACACGTCTGTATATTCTAAACCCACTGACCGTCACACATATCTCCACTTTCATAGTTCACTCATCTCATATTAAAGAGTCAATTGTCTTTCAGCAAAATGCTTTGCTACAAACGCATCTGTTCTGATCCCCTACAGTTTCGTAGTCAATCAACCACCCAAATACGTCACTTCCTTGATTTTATTTATCCCTACAAATTATTGAAGAGAACCCTGAATAAGGTCTGTAGAATTCCCAGGGAGAATCTGCTTCAATGTCAGCATAGAGAAGTGAAAGAGCACCGTGTTCCATTTGTCGTTTCACACAGTAATCAGGTCGTTCCATTCATTAGGCTGGTAAAAATTAATGGAAGACGTTGAACTTGGGAGACGATATGGGTGACATTTTATCAACCCCCCCCCCCTGTAGTTGCTAGAAGACAACCTCCCTTCCTATGTAACATCCTTGTTAGGAGTCGTTTACCCTCCAACGACGCTCCCCAACCCAAGGGGAACATTAAATGTGGTAAATCCCGGTGTAAGGTTTGTCATCACATGATCACTGACCCTGACATTCAGCTCTCTCCTTCAGGGGTGTGTTTACATCCAGGTCCTTACAATTGTGACACTCCCTTTGTGATATATCTTATCACTTGTGTTCTCTGTCCTGATATACAATACATTGGCCAAACCCCCACTCCCTTTCGTTTACGCCTTAATAATCACAAAAACACATTCAGACTCAATAAAACCAGTTTTCCAGTGACTGAACATTTTAATCTTCCACAACACAATATCTACTGTCTTTAGTTTGCCACAACCCTGGGTAATTTGTCTGACCATAATAAAAGAAACTTGAAGGAAGTCGAATTGATCCTTAAAGTACGTTCACACTCTCATGGTCTCAATAGCGATATGGCTTTTCTTTCCGGGTTCAAGCACTTTTAGCAGTCTGGGGCTTACGGTAGACTAACGTGATTTCAATCACTCTTATTGCGCCTGACGAAGGACCAGGGTGTCGAAAAATGTGTGTAGCGTGTAGTTATTTCTATTCTATTCAAAATATTATGTTGGATTTATATATATATATATATATATATATATATATATATATATATATATATATATATATATATATATATATATATATATATATATATATATATATATATATATGATAGATGGCATTAATTCCAGGTGAAGGGTGCTCAATAAACCTGGGTACAGAGCTGGATAGATATAAATAATGTACACTCGTACAAAGTTTGCGCAATTACTCGAGTTTCATGCTTCTTCGCAATCGTCAGATAGCTAATGATCAGGTTGTCTGTCTGTAGCGTGGTGCTGTTATTTTTCCGCTTTTTTTCTGTGTCGACACTTTGAATAAAGCTCAGTTCTTTTGTTCAGCAGATTTTGGTTTCTCAGCCGAAGTATTTCCACCTTCTCCTCAATGCAGAGATTACATTGATCCGATGTACGCATTTGTGTATTAGATTCTCGGATTATTTTCCACGTGATGCTAAAATCTTTTCTTTGCTTTTTGAGCTCCCAAACGTATTTTGATAGTTCTGTTTCCTTCGCGTGTCTTTCGTGGTTGAGTGATTTTTTTGTGATTGTTGTACCTTAGTTTGAACGGCCCCCTGATAATCCAACGTAAGTCTTTTGTTCGCCCCCACGATGTTACGTCCGCTCTGTATATTACTGCCTCGGTCAGACATTTACCTTCGAGGGGGCAGGCCTGCTTGTCCTTGCAGTTGCATTTTCTTTCACTTGCGTCTGGTTTTTCGTTGCTGATAATCTTGCTGTTGCGTGATTTGATGATTGATTTTATGTTCTTGGTGCAGCTCTAGCTTATCTTAAGCGTATTTTTATTGAAGATTTTCCGGAGTTTGTGTGTTGGGGGGAAATGCTTCTGTATAAGTCTTAGAAAAGTTGCTCCTATGTTTGTTCTCACTGCTTTGCTGAAGGGGGGGGGGGGGTTGAACCATATGATATTTCTTCCACGGTTTGGGTTTTTTCCGTGTTGTTTCGGTCGGTGTGAAATTGATGGGTTCTGAATAGCCGCTTCTTTTCAGGGCATCGCTGTAGAGTGGGGCGGCTTGGTCGAACGTATCTTTGTCTGATGATAGTGATGAGATGCGTTTGCTGATGGAAGTGGGTATCTGTTTGGTGATTGAGGGCGGGTGGTTGGATTGCGCATTGATATATGTCGGCTCGTTGTTAGGCTTTCTGTATGGCTTGTACTTTCCGGTGTTGAGGTTTAGATTGACATGCAGGTAATTTACCGCTTTGAGGTTTGTTTCCACTGTTATTCGTAGGCCAAAATTTCCGAAGATTTCTGTAAGCTGCTTCCTTACACGGTCTGCTTGTCTGCCGGAAAGACTTCGTAGCACAGCTAGGCCGTCGTCGCGGTAGAGACCGACATTTTCGATGTGTAGTTTGCTTTGCAGGGTTCATAGTATGTACAGGCCAATAAGCGCGCATATTTCGGCCCCGTCATAGGAACCCATTGTGCTATCAAAGGCGTTGTTGGTGTCCTTTTTCAGCCATGGTCTTCCCGTGTTGTCATAGAGCAGCGATTTTCTGGCGTGTTTGATTTCTTCAAGCTTTGTCTCAGTTATCTTTGTAAACTGCTTAGCCCACGTGAGGGCTTCGTTTAGCAAAGTCTCGGAGATCGACGGGTAGAAGTCTATGATGTCAAAGGCTATGAAGGTTAGTTCGTGCTTGTTGGGTAGGTCCTTGAACCACTTAAGTACAGAGGTTGTATTGCGCCATTGGTTGACTTATGTGGCTTGCCTCAAGACCTGATTGATCCTGTCCATCATGTGTTTGCTTACTTTCCCCATTTCAGTTTTTGAGGGGTTGATGAGTCGGCATTTGGGGTTATTCTCGAAATTTTCCTTGTGATCTTTCAAAGTGACAAAAGCAGGAGGTTTCTTTGTTTCGTTTTTCCTCCCACTGATTTTTAATTTCCTGGCGATAGTTTTGTAATTTGATATCAAACCAGTTTGTCTCTTTCGATTTCTAAGTCTGATGACGGGTTATAGACCATAAATAATATAGCTGCAACGCAGACTTTTCAGGCAGAGCACTTCAAGGTGCGCCTTGAACGAGTGCAGTATTTGAGGTGTGTATGCTTCAGATTACCAGCGTTTGAGCGAAATCTTAAACGTCAATACACAACCTAAAATTCGTAGACCTAGAGGAATATCGAACTATCGCGCGTTACCTTCGATTGACTCCTCCATTGACTACAGCCACAGGACTGCAAAATGGTCGGCGCCACTGAAAATGTCTCATGCCTAAGATAACATCTGAAATGTTTACTTCAGTAGTTCACAACAAGCCACTCATTTGCTATGATCCCATATTTAAGTTGTGCCCCTTGCAATGCGCTCTCTGCGTAGATAGTAGAGCGCCGAAAGGGCAATGCATTATGTTGTTTACTTCTGTCTATTATCATGTTGTTGTCTGTTTTGATGTTGTTGTCTCCTTCAACGTTGTTGTCTCCTACAATGTTGTGGTCTTCTTCCATGCTCTTGTCTCCCCTTGATGTTGTCTCCTTTAACGTTGTTGCCTCTTTTGTTATTGATGTGTCCTTTGATGTTGTCTCCTTTTATGCTGACGGCGCTATTCAATTTTACGACGTCAAAATACGTAAACAAATGTAAAGAATTTAGTGCTTTCAGAGCTAGCCAAAATGTCCGGGAGAGACCGACTAGGCCATCTTGAAGGGCTAGGTTATACGAACAAAATGATAGCAGAAATGTTATGAAATGAATCAGCCTCAGTCTAACCCGCTAACCCTTTGGGATGTACTGACAGTTGATATCGTGAAAAAAGAATTTGTTCAGACCATGCTAGAATCACTGTTCCACTTTCCAGCACCATCCTTCCTGTACACCACAGTTCTCGCCTACCTGTAACAGCGTTCCTTTCATCTCACATTGGACACTCCAGTTAGTCCCTTTAAGAAATCGTTGCCGATGATAAAATCAGTTTGAATAGCGAAACACATGCGTAGAAAGAGTCAGTGCCCATACACGGGTGTAGTGAGTTCTTATCTGACTTACTCGTTTCGCTTTTAAGTTGCTCAAATTCTGTTAAGATCTCGTTTTAAAACAGAGCAAGGGCGGCGGAACGGGGGGGGGGGGCACAGGAGGCACGTGCCCCCCACTTTTCCTCAGGTTAAAAATGTGCCCTTTTTCTACATAATGATTTAATGATTAATAAAAAAAGAGTTAACAAAGCGAAACCCACGTCGAATGAAATATTTCGGGAATTTTAAATGTTTACTACCACAGACGTAGGAGCCCAATTTGGGGAGGGGGGGGGGGGCTGTAACGACTTGCCCGAAAAATATTACCAAAATTTTTCGCGCGCTACGCGCGCGTTCAACATGTTAACGTGCATATCATATAGGCATGCGTTGGTTATTACATGGCATGCCAATAACAAACAATCATTTCCCGTGTTATAACCCTTCCAAATTGGTTATAATTATTTGGAAAGTCGTTACAATAATGATAGTAATAGGGACTTGGACTTTATAATGATTTCACCTCATTTTATCTTTTTTCTTGTTTCCCAAATTTGCACATTAGATATTTCAGTGCTAATATGCATTGTTTCCTTGAAGGGGGGGGGGGGGGGGGAGGCGTTGATGGAGTGATGTGTATACGCAAGTAAGATAATACAATAAGTGTTATAAAGGGTACTAAATATCAGGCTGCATCAGTCCAATCGAATTTCTGCTAAGTGCCCTTCGACGTTGGTGCCCCCCCCCCCCCCCCAGATTGAAAGTGCTTCCGCCGCCCTTGGAACAGAGGTAATGAACATCCTTAACAGGCAGCTGGTTTGAACACCTTGTTGATGGTTACTCTCCGTTTATTGCATAGTGTGCATGTTCGTCCCCAACCACCGCCTTTCCCTCTCTCCCATCTTTTCTTACTATTTAAACGGCAAATACAAAATGGATACCAAACATGCAGAAAAGACATTTTAGGCATTCATAAACAAAAGGTAAGCAGAATGATTGCACGACAAGGGCTACAATTTACACTATTAGTGTAGCCCTTGGTTCCTTTTACCACACCATTTTAACCTCTAAAATTAACTTTAACACCAGTAACTCTAAGATTGATAGGTGAAGTTTACTTTGCAATCAAATCTGAAAGGACACATAGTCAAGAGCTATATCACACATTTCTAGTGATGGGGTTTTGAACTTATAACAAATTGGATAGTGGTTAAAGAATAAGCTTAGGGTTAGTAAACATATTGAAATCATTTTGACATACCGAAACAGAACTCACATGAAGATGAAATAAAAATGGTTTAATTTCTATCATGAATGCTAAACCTGCATATGTACAGCCAAACACATTGATGTACAGATATAAGTCACTGACACATTTGTGTATTTCATTAACACAGTGGTTCAGCTGGTATTCTTTTTAATGAGCTGATGACAGAGATGTTGTCAGTTATGGTGGATATTTTCTGTTACTGAACCTGCTTTCTTCCCTGGGTCCCAGCTGTAACTGCCTGCATCCATTCAACTTTAGCCTACGCAATCATAGCTCTCCAGATTCGATGCTTCATTCAAATTTAAGCAAAAATTTGCCTTACTCCATATGTCCCACATTATCAGACTTTTTCCACTTCTTGCATGCAAATGATATTGTCCCTCAGGCAAAGTAAATTTTTCAGGTTGTCTTAAGATTATTAAAAATGTCACTCTATTTCAATATATGTAGCGTGTGTATGTGAACTTTTCGGAAGCATAATATCTGATACAGTTAATCATTTTCAACATCCAACAAAGGTTGAGAGTTGGCTAAAAGCTTCACAGAGACTTGGCGGAAAGAGCTTTTTTAAAACAGTTGCACCTAGTTCTTACACTAACATTAATATAGGATAGTTATTTCGTAATATAACAAACTATCTGTAATGTTTGTGTGAAGTTGAAAACGATGTGGAAATTCTACGTTAAAATCATGAAATATTGCTGATTGCATCATAAAATTGTATTTACCGAGCTACAATACTATAGACCCTATGCCTAGGTAAGAAAGTGAGACAGCAACTTGTTTTAGAACCAGACTACAGTGTAGGCGATACGATTGGCTGTAGGATAAGATTGGCTGTAGGTTACTGTATGTTACTAGGCCTAGGTATAATGTCGCTCACCGACATCACATCGTCAACAGCATATTATTCCAGCTAGTAATAAGGACTTCAATAATTGTAAAGTTAGGCTTTGTTACTAACATAGCCTGGTTTCTCCTGAAATGTGGCTATATACAGGCGCGTATCCAGGGGGGGGGGGCGTTGAGGGCGCGCCACCCGGGTAAGTAAAAGGGGAGAGGAAAAAAAGGGAAGAAAAAAGGGAAAAAAAAGAGGAGGGAGAGGAAGGAAGGGAAAAGAAAAAATGAATGAGTGAAAGAAAGTGAAGAGAAAGAGGCACAGTGACATCAATACAGCGCTGATCACTATTATATACACATGGACGGGTAGCCAGTGACGGATCGAGGATTTCTGAAGGGGCTTGCAATTCACCCTACCCCTTACACCGACAACTTCATTTTTGAAGTGTGCATTTTCCTCTCTCATTAATGTATCTATCTATATATATATATATATATATATATATATATATATATATATACATATATACATATATATATATATATATATATATATATATATATATATATATATATATATATATATATATATATGTATGTATACTATATATGGCCTATCATAACGCGTGTGTGTGTATGGACGCCTTAGACAACCAACTGTGGCTGGTCTCGAACTCGACCGAGTCGTCGGGGAACATGACGCATTTCGGGAAGGGGGCGAAAGCCCCCCCCCCACCCCGAGCATTTTTTTTTATGATATCGCTAATAATTTGAAAATAGAAAATGCTTGGATGCAACTTAAAAGACGTGGGAAGTGTCATTTCCAGCAATCTGGGAGGCATTTTCGGCCAAAATTTTCTTGTTCGCCTCGCGCCAACTCAAGGTGGCGCTACGCTTAGATAGTTTGCCTACAGGCTTCGCCCTTCCCTTGGCAAATTATTCGCTAAGCGCCTGTTCGAATTTGTAAAGCAAATAACAGATGTCACATCATTAGTGTGCATGAAAATGGCGGTTCCATGATGAACAGCCTCAAAACTGTCGACGTGTGTCGCCATAGGAACCCAATTTGATTTGGGCAGATTTAACGACTTGCCCGAAAAATATAACCTAAATTTTTCGCGCGCTAAGCGCGCGTTCAACATGTTAATGTCAATATCATATTGGATCGGTAATTATATCGCCTACCATCGTGTGCCGTGCGGTCCGTGGAAATTGCGCAGTATACCACGGGATGCTAATGTAAATATCGAAATGTCTTATGTAGATGGAGAAAAGCATTGAGGTCGAATTATGTCAAAACTCTCCTTAAATGGGCTGAAACCTTGAAAAGTGGGGCTGACGGGTATTGTGGGCCGCGACGTAGAATCACCTACAAAAGCAATGATCAACAGGACATGCCATGAGGTCAAACATGATGTGTGACTGGTGAAAATCTTACAAAGGTTATGGATGGAAAAAAAGCTATTGGGAAATACTTGGTTCTCGGGCAAAAGTGTTCATCTGGTTGGTCATTTTCAAGCCCGAGAAGTGCCATTTCCGGTGATCTGGGGGTGTAAAAACCAGAAATTTTCTTGTACGCTGCGCGCCAACTGATGGTGGCGCTCCGCTTAGATAGTCATTCGCGCCCCGGGTTAGAAAATCCTGGATACGCCCCTGATATACCAACTCATCCTACTTTATGTATTTGGCACATACCAATAAGAGCGTTCGTATAATATTACTTTCGTGCCGTTAAGGGTCTATACCTCACAAGTCACAGTGTTGGACTACATAACAACGTATAGGCATGTTTTTCATAACGTTATTAGTCCTACTGCTTATCCTTTCGATCTTCATTCAGCTCTTCCCAATTTCATCTCCAAAGTCTCTCTTCTGTGCTTGTCACTTGGAAAGCAAATACTTCAGAAAACATGTTCAGTCCCGTCTCTGCACCCCATGCAACGTGTCACGGCATATTCGCTATGTTTGCAACATTTCTTCAAATTATCAGCAGTTCTCCCTAGTAGTAGCCGACACAAAGCAAATGCGGTTTGCTTAATTACTATAGTCCAGTTAGCCTACATTCGAAAGGAATTAAAATGGTGACCAGTGAGCGCTGAAATCTCTCGAACAATCAGAAATCGTTACGCAGTTGGCCAAACTATAATACGGCTCTGGAACTCAGCAGCGCCGTATATAGAGGGCCATGGAAAGAGAGAGAACAGTTGCGACAAATCAGTTCCCAGCCATCTTGTATCTAATTGGAGATTTCGTGTTTTGCATACAAGTGGTAGTTCACTACACTACGCTGGTAAATATACTATTAGCCTACTATAGTCAGTATCTTAACTCTGAAACTGATGAGAAACCGTCATGATGGGTGGCCGAGTATTCGAATGACAGTAAATTGGATACTGGGTAGAATACCGTTCGTTGTGAATCAGTGGCGTGAGGGAAATGGGAGGGGGATGCCCACCTCCGATCGTCAGGCGGTAGAATATGGTTCAATCGGGGATGTTTGCACTACTAGGAGTGGCCCTTCTCCTTTCTCCTTCACATAGTGTTTGTTAGCAAAAACTTGCTTTTTGGCCTATTTGAAATATTGTCAAATCATCACTTCAATTGATGTTCAAGATTATTATTGAAGATATATGTATGAGGGGATATTTATGTTCCACAGATTAAAAAACACAAACATGCAAGAAGCTTCTTATGCATAAATAAATATAATTGACTGAAGATTCCATGGTCGTTACACCTTTATTTTCATTCAGCTGCAATTGAAAGTGAAGACAAAGGTATAAGATACAAACAAGTATGCGTGTTGTAAATTGCAAAATTCCCGAAACTAAGTGATAAAGTGTAGAAGATAACAACAACAAACCGTTCACTCTGGTGACTCTGTTACTGATAATGAGATGTTTCCATTTGTTTTACTTCTGACATTTTCCACATCAGTTTTATCTGATATAAAGTTGTCATTCTGTCTTCATGACAATACAAAAATGAGATGTTTTTTTTTCACTTTTCATCATTCAGTTATATACTGGTTTAGAAATCTACATGGAACATATCAATTGAATGTTTGGCACTGTGCATATTAAGATTTCAAGCAACTTATCCATACATAATCTATTAATGATATATTAGAAGCCATGCTCACACGTAACATACATTTGACTTACAAATGCTATTCTGTCTTTAAGCTATTACTGAATTAAAGTGACAGTTCTTACGGGCATGTTGTAATATACCAAACTTAATAAGGACTTGGTTAAACTGAAACTGTCTTTGGTTTAAGTTTGCTATCATTTGGTGGGGTCAATACATCTTTAAGTTAAGAATTGGAGAACTGAAGATGTATTGCACATATTTTATTTAGTTTTGTGTGGCAAGATTGATATCTAACACTGGTAGGTATTTTGTTTACTATTAGAAATACATCTCACATTTATATACCTCTTAAATAAATTTAGGAAACAAGGAAAAGTGGTAACTATGAAAACAAATTGGCAATATGCAGAAGAAAAAGTTAAATAAAATAAGATAAAATAAGATAAATAATACAAAAACATGAAGGAGGAACAAACCCAACCATAGCGCATTATAAAGTGATGACACAAAAGTAGTTATTGCACAAAATTAAATACAGAAAAGTAATAATGTTTATCAAAGCTAGTGAACGTGAAACAAATGTGAACAGAAAGACAATGTCAATGAGGGAAACAAAGGCAAGGTAATAAGCACTAGATTGCACATCTTCAGTTAAGAAATGATAACTGATTATAAAAAAAAATTAGATTCTTTTGAAAAGAATGAAGTGAAGCGCCCGATCGTACATGAAGAGCTCATATGGGTTGCAATAACTTCCTTTTTGACCTGACATCAACACAAAAATGTTTTTATAATATATACCAGTACCACCACTGTCACGGCTTTCTGCAGGGACATGTGGGTTCAGAGATTTCCTTACAAACACTGGGGTGCTTACAATACCACACACACAACACACACAATCAACAAATTACAATAACACGCTGTTAAAGTTAATGAACAATTATTGGACGTCTTATTGCACTAATTTTATGATCCAACTACTTAACAACAAAATAAATGAATTATCTTATAATTAAATATTGGATATAATTTTGCACGTTACGTTATATTGCATCCTCTATTATATTGCCCCTCTTGTTTCAGTTTACAATCCTCTGCAACGTTAAACCATAATGTTCATACTATCGGTATGAATATAATATAATAATGTTCTATTTAAGTTTGAAAACTCAAAGAATGTAAATACATCGCATATGGTTACACCTGGGTCCACCAGTTACATGGGGCCATGTTCAGGTCTGTTCCTGGTAGGTCTTCGGGCCAAGATTACTTCCAATTAATAGCAATGCATCACTCCGATTGTAATTGCTTCAGGTGTAATACATTAATATGTTAATATCTTTACTCAATGCATTCCACTACTCCGTTAAAATGTTTCATTCACGTCTGTAGGACGGTCATGTAACTACACTTCTAGTAGTATTTCAATATCGGCATAATATCTCAATAACATATAAGTTTTAAATTAAAGAATGAAATCTTACCATACAAGATGGCGAACGGCGTCCAGAACACAGGCGTTGGTTTGCTTTCAAGAAAGATGCGTCATCCAAGTTCCAATTACATATAATATACAGGTTTACCAAAGTTGCAGTATAATTTTAAAAGTTCCTACTGCTTCCCCTATGACAGACGCCATGTGCTCTTATCTATAGCTTTGGAAGGTAGTCAAACTAATAGTAACATATAATATAATATTATATATATAATATTTCGCACTAGGCGTTATACCCTGCCCGTACCTAATAACACCTTCTACGTACAATTTTGATACCAGTTCTGGATCTCAAACCCGAATGCTATTGCACAATTCACTTATATACCTAGCACCACAGGTGTATAAACAATACCCTACCAAGTTGGACTTTATTTTACTTGTATAACTCACTAGCTGACTCATCCTAACTTGTGACGTTTAGAAGTTCTGGGCATCTTACTTCATTGGCAATGTGCTAATAGGGACTATACCTGTAAAATTTACTAACCCAAATGACCTACTAACCATTGGATAGATATATGCTCATTTAGCCTATGAACTAACGAAATATAAGGAAAACAAAATGGACCATTAAGGTTGTGGCTATTTCTAAATATTAAATGTTTCCTGTAACAACCACATCTGATTGAAGGTCAGACATAATCAAACTGATCATTAGATGTAATAATCTCGACCAGTGCAAGACATGCATTTATGTCTTTGAGTGGCTTCTAGTCATACAAAGTCTGAAAGCCCTGGTGTCTCTATCATAGAGTTTAATCAAGTTTTTTCATTTATGAAAGGTATGTACTTAACCTTTACTAGGGAAAAATGGATCACAGCTGGATGATTCATGGATAAGCAGACCTCTGATTTAAGTAAATGGATCAAGCCCCTCTCCACATGATTGTCTTCAAATTTGCGGCTGTAAAGTTTAAGCAGTATGCCAGGTTGCAACAGCCATGGTACACGGACGTAACCTAACTGAACTGATTGCTCATGCACTCATCAGTGCACATTTTTTCAGTCTCAGGTCGTAGGTTACTTCCTCTCCAGTATAATCACTGGACTACTACTCTTCATTTGATTGCTCTTGCAACATCAGCAATCAATTCTCCGGCTTTAGGTCATAGGTCATTTCCACTGCTTTGAATAAGTACTTTTCCTCCACCTTTGAAACATTACCAACTCTCACCATCTTTAAAACCTGTTGAAAGATTGAGAATGGGAATCAATGTAAAAAACCTTTCACAAAACTTTGAAAAGCTGTTCAAGTTTAACTCAGATATTCAAAACATGTATTTCAAATCATTTGAATTTGAATTTGACCACCACTGAAACATCTCAATGCCTATTTACAAACATGGTGCCACTATCTGGAATAACTAAGATAATCTCATATAAAAAAGTAAGGTCAAATAAAGCGTAATCTTTTTTTGTGGCCCTGCTTCCCTTTTGCTTTGCAATTGGTCGGAAAATACTGTTTCAAAAGTGATTTGTACATTATCTGAGCGTATCACCTGATAAATAGACGTAAAGACTACGTATAGATAAATACGAATAGACTAATTAACAAGGCAAAGTTCAAAATGCTAGAAACATAGAATATTTGGACTGCCATGAACACTATGAGAAAATAGAAGGTACTACTGTACTTTCCTTCTTTAAACAAAAAGGTTTGGATCAGCATGTTAGTCTTTAACTATACCTAATACTTCACTGTCGTTCAAATGCAAAGTGAAATCGAATTTACTGAACAGCTGTTATCACTAGACTAGTTTCTTTGTTTGTTTCATCCCTTTGTCTGTTTATGACTTCCTTTTGGTTTTATTCATTCTTCTTTCTTACTAACTATTCATAAGCTTTATTAAGTGTGACGGCTCATTGAAGAAGTCTTGCTTGTTGGAGCGTTGTTTGAACCCTTTACATACAGTAATTTACCTACAAATGCTTTTTGCAGTAGATGAGCAGTTTGCTAACATTTTTGGTTTTGATGATTAATCGTGACCTTTGTAGCCATGCAGGCTGATGTGCTCTTGTGCTGATTGGGTGAGTGTGTGTATAACGCCTTGCTTGTAGATAAGCAAGCTTAAAGGTAAACCAATATCATAACTGGTGTGTAGAGGTACCACATTGTGTAGAAGAAGCCAATCGTTTATATAGGTCATTGGAGATCACCAGAGGTTAGACTGTGAAAGCCTTGTCAACACGATATCTCAAGAAGAACTACAAGGTACCAGAGTTACAGATCTGATGTACTTTTACGATTTTCATTCTCAGTAATTCTCCACTTGCTTGACAAGACACAGATATCTTGAATAAAGAATATGTACATTCCTTAACAGTTCTACATCTGAAATAAAGAATATTTCTAACTACTTCACTTACTATGCTTTCAAGTCATCATATATTTTCTGCAGCAAACAGGCCAAAACAACTGTAATAATCAGAAGCACAACAAGCAGTGTGCAAACTACAATGGACGCAGCAGGTGGCAGACCTGTTTGACTATCTGTACAAAAACAATTAACAATTGAATGGTTAAGTAGCAGCAGTTCACAATATTATATCAGGAGTGTTGCAGGCGCTGTGTAGAGAATTGGCCTTTCATGTGAGTATACTGCAGATCTTAAGTCTAGAATTTATTATCACAGCAAGTACAGTAGTCCTGGATACAAAGGTTCACTTGTTAAAGGTAACAATTGTTACATCATGGAAGCTACAAAATGTGAAATATGCAAGCTGGGTACAATATTATTGTGCATCAAGGAGAATTTGTTTATCTTAAGTTGAATCCAATATATAGCACATTCAATCGACTTAAGATGAGCAGCTCTACAGAATGCAAAGATGGATTGAGACCTTGGCCTACAGAGATATTCTGGTGACATACAATACTTAATGAGAAAGATATTCCACATGGTAGTTGAAAACTAAATCTCAATATATTGTTACTAACTTAATTCATGGTTAATTAAATGTAACATTAACCCTACACCTGGCTTAAACTGTTCCTCCAAAGCTTCACCTGGCCTATCCATAAACTGTGGTACCGTTGGCCTATCCATAAACTGTGGTACGTTTGGAATATACATAAACTGTGGTACCTTTGGAATATTCATCAACTGTGGTTCTTTGGAATATTGCTTAGCTGTCCATTGTTCTCTGTGTTTCAAATTTTATCAAAATGCAAAGCTTTTACATAGAAATAGTTTACAGTATTTATGTTGGATCATCATGATTACATCATTAATTCTCAAAGGATGACTTTTCCTCTTGTCTTACTGAAACTTTGTTGATATTGCATTCGACATTGTCAGAATATTTCGCATAGGTCTGTTTCAACATTTCAAGTTTCTTTGCAATCTAGCTCCTTTTAATATGCTAATAAAAACTACCTATCTAACAGAATGAACAAGTGTGAAAGGGAAGAAATATCAAGAAAGCAGCAGAAGCAAAACTTACCATGTTTTGTAACATTCATCTGTAAGTTGATCATCTCTCCTTCAGAATCAGTACATGAACAGGTAACATACTTGTATTCTTGATATACTAGCACACCAGACAGTGGTGTACAGGATACACTAAGGACACCATCTTCCACATCCTTGCAGCATGGTGTGCTGTATGCATGAATTACACCTTTAGGTTCTTCGATGGCAATTGATGAGTATGTCTGACCCTCAAAGAATGGTCTGTTGTTTATTCCTACAACAATAAGAAAGGACAACATTTTGAATACTTTGCTACAAAGCACACCTGTATCAGTTACAATGCATCAGGAAAATTTCTCTTCAGTTTCAACAGTGCTCAGTACTCCATTTTGGCCAGTGGTAGGTTGAGAGAGATGCTTGTTTGCCATGTTCTTAGAGACCTTGTCAACATCAGGAAAAAACATTACTATCAAACAAAGTTAAATGATCAACTGAACTCAAATGATCAATGAATCTCTCAGCATGACAATTATGTCCTGCCCCATACCGCCCCCACCCCAACAACACCACTTCCCTGAAAGACTTGTTTTGTGTGCCTCTTTTATAGTCTGATTGAATTGCCGATGGTGTATTGTAAAGCAAGAGAAGGGGTTGGTTGTCCACCCTAGAGAGGAAGTACTGATCTTGACACTCCATTTAAATACTTCCAGTAACTATCTGTATTTTCTTATCCTTATCCTTATCCTTATTGTTTCTTGTCCTTGTCTTAATTTGTTTTGTTTTTAATTCAACCTTTTCCACTGGTCACAACCACGTCTTTTCCCAAATCTTATTTGCATGTGTAGAATATTCTGAGTTTAATTTTGAGTGAATTTATTTCTTTGAGGCCTATTTTCATTAGGAGTACTGGTAATAATATCTTTACATGAACAGCTTAAAATAGCTGCTAACAAAATGGCAAATGAGAAAGAAATTCAACTTGCTATCATTTCAATCATGTCTACAATTTCTTTGTTCGAGTTTTTAGTAAACAGATGGCGGTGTATATTTTCTATATATAGAAAGTGAGAAAATTGAAAAGCCAGAAAGTCAGTTGGCTTAGTTTTGCTTTGCCAAATGTTCAACGAGAAAATAAACAGTTAACACCTCAAACAAGATTCTTATGTGTTGTCCATTACTGACTTCAAGTGATCAAGCCAGATTGTTGGACAATTGTAGATGTACTGTACCTACCGAGTTAGATGTTCATCATCCAGGCTTTACTTGTTTCTATCATATCTACAAAGGTTTTAAGAATTCAGAATCAGTTCATGTACAGGTACTTATATTGTACAGGGACCTATGTAAAGTGACCTATATTAACCTAGAATAAATTTCTAAAAGATATACCCTATTCAGTTATGAGGTGCATGCTTGCAAATGTTTACACACTATAACCTCTTTTGATCTTTAACTTTCAGTTGAGAATAGGGTTCTTGTAATCACCAACTTGGATCTATATTACAAGTATGAAGTTAATTTTTTTTATAGTTCTTGCATTAACAAAGTTTTCACACAATTATCTCTGTTGACCTCAAAACACATTTAACCATCACAAGAAATGGTTCTTGTACTCAATATATTGGATCAACATACCAAGTACAGAGTTAATCCACCATAAATTTTTTGAATTATTGTGTTTACAAGCAGGTGTCACATACACACACAAACACGTACCCACACCATCTCATAGAATCCTATCACCTCCGACGATTGAATAATGAAGAAACATCAAGATAGCAACAGAAACAAAACTCACCATGTTTTGTTACATTCATCTGAAAGTTGCTCATCTCTCCTTCAGAATCAGTACATGAACAGGTAACATACTTGTATTCTTGATATACTAACACACCAGACAGTGGCGTACAGGATACACTGAGGACACCATCTTCCACATCCTTGCAGCTTGGTGTGATGTATGCATAAATTACACCTGTAGGTTCTTCAAAGGCAATTGATGAGTATGTCTGACCCTCAAAGAATGGTCTGTTGTTTATTCCTACAACAATAAGAAAGGACAACATTTTGAATACTTTGCTACAAAGCACTCCTGTATCAGTTACGATGAATCAGGAAAATTTCTCTTCAGTTTTTAACAGTGCTCAGTACTCTATTTTGGCCAGTGGTAGATTGAGAGAGATGCTTGTGTGCCACCTTCTTGTCAACATCAGGAAAAAAACTACCATCAAACAAAGTTAAATGATCAACTGAACTACAGTACCCTTGAATGTCAAATGATCAATGAATCTCCTAGCGTGACAATCCCTCCCCCCCCCCCCACCACTTTGCTGAAATGGCCTGTTTGAACTGCTTATGGTTCATATTGCAAGAATTCAGACCTAAATCAACTTAAAGTGAACTTAAAAGGAGATAAATCTTTTAAGTTATAGAGTCCATGCTAACAAATATTCTAACAACTGGTCGTCTGCCGGACAATCTCCACAGCTGATGTTGGTTGTTTTGGGTGACAGGACCACCACTAAAATTTCGCCCGACAAATCATCCCCATTGCTGACCAACTATATACATAACAGGTGCTGTTGTTAAGAGTAAATCAACAAAGAGACAGTCCCAGCAACACTGGTCAACATAAACTGAGGTGTGAGCTGATAAAAAAGGGTGTTCATGTCACTAATTCACCAGCCTTGAGAAAACACCAACTGAATGACTTACCTGATGAAACTGTTAGCAGATGGTCTGAGTAATATTTATATCCAGTTTCGTCACCTAGCTGGCAGCGGTAGGTATTGCCACCATCCTCCATGGTAAGGTTCCTCAATGCAATGCTTCCATTAGGATAAAGAGTACAGTCATTGAGCTCTATATTGCAAAGTATGGTTCCATCAACATTAAATGCCAACTGAGCATCTTGGCCATTTGTTAATACATCCCATTTCAAGTTTCTTCCCCCTTCTGTGGTTTTGACTCCACAATCCAACGTCACACTCCCTCCTTCCTTTACAGATACTATTTGGACCCCATATGCAGTAATCACATTGCCTGATGATGTACAAAACAAAAACAAAAGTAGAAAAGATGCACAGATCCAGATCATAAAATTGTGATGATTAAGTGATTTCTTTCATACTTATCAAAGGAGAGATCTTTTGAAACATATTTTCAAATTTAAATTCAGATTAAATGTTTAAAGCACCTTTAATACTGTTTCTTGAAAGCTCTTCTTTTGTTTCCAGTGAAAGTGCACGAGTTGAACCTTGAACTATATAATCACAACGAATGTCTGCAATGCATTTCTTTCACCTGATATGTTAATAGCATCCTTGTAAGCGCCTAAACACGATGCAAGAAATTTCTCACCATCGTTTTTTATTTTATATTCATTAATCTGCAAGGGGCATGGATTTTGCAAATTAGGAACTATATGACAGTGCTCACCCTCTGTTGAAACACTGGACAGCATTTTACCAGTAAAGGGTAGATTATGGGTCTAAATTGAGTGTATTGACTAATTTCTATTACAATGTTTCTCTGAATGCAGAGGAAACTAATGTAGAGGGACAAAACTCCCAATTCAACTTAAGCAATCTGTGAAATTCTTATATTGGATATTACAAGACTATTCTATTATTAAAACCAATGGGAAGAATGCACAAGTACTTAGTTACAGATGGGATACTTGCACAAGAGGGACTCAGTACTTAGATATAGGTGGACCTAGAAAGAATGTGAGTCTGTGAGACCAACATACATGTTATGTTTTGAAGTAGACTCACATACATGTATTAAACCTGTTCTACTAGAATTTAATGGTTTGAATATTATATAGGTTGGAAAAGCAATATGAAACGGGAAGTGTTCTTTTTAGTAAAACAAATAGTGAAACAACACTCACCGATAGCCAAACAGAGTAGTGTGTATCCTGTACCAATTTGTGATTGCAACCTCCTCCACCTACGAGTTATGAGGAAATGCAAGCAAGGGTAAGAACCATACATAGAAACAGAAACAGGAAAGATATATGCAAATGTTTGAACCTCATCCAAGCTTTCCTTTCGAGTTACCATGTTAAGTGTGGTTTCATCATATGGATTAATCTGTTGACCTCACATAACTTTACTTCACATGAGAAACTATTAGTTAGTTAGTGAGTTAAACTCCCTTTTACTTACCAAGGTGAAACCAAATATAGTATCGTTGCATATCTAATGCATACATCTTCCTGTTCACTAGGAACTTCTCAACCCAAGTCTATTGAATCAAAGCTGGATTGCCTCATAAAGTGGGTGAAAATCCAAACCTAAATGAGCAATTGCTGTGGTCATCAGATTTGCATTCAGCCAATAACACCAATATATAGTTTACAATTATGGGCTGGCATGACCCCAAAACGTGGCTGAGGTCATGAGCTAAGCCTTCAGCCACTCAAATCAATAGTTTACAATTATGGGCTGGCACGACCCTGAAACGTGGCTGAGGTCATGAGCTAAGCCTTCAGCCACTCAAATCAATATAGCTCACAATTATGGGCTGGCATGACCCCCAAACGTGGCTGAGGTCATCAGCTAAGTCTTCAGCCACTCAAATCAATATAGTTTGTCTGACTGTGAATTGCAGTACATGCATACCTTAAAGCAGGCAACTGCCTAAGTTCCGCATTGAAACCACCTAATGCCCTCCCGTGATAACCACACAGCTATTTTCTACTTTCAACTTTGACCCTTAATGATGTCATTTAACTTAAAGGGGAAGCTCACGATAAAAACCAGACAATTGTTTAGGGCGATTCCATGGTAACTTGCATTACACTTTTTGCTGTTTTTTTTATAATCCAAGTGCTGTGGCTTGAATATGGGTTAGTGTAACTCCTCAATTTTCTGTGGTGTTATATCCAACATTCATAGCTACAATATGAAATTATCAAGAATTATATTTATGTTCGCCTTAATGTATGGTGCGCTTCCAAATATCGGTAACTCGCATTACGGGAAAAGGACACCTGAAAAATTGACACCGGTACAAAATGGCACCGTGCTCTAACAAAGAATGATTTCTTCAATTGCATACATGTACAAGATATCTACCCTACTGATGTTTATATATCAGCAGTAGAAAATATGAAACAACTTCAGATGTGGTATGGAGGGGGAAAAAGTCAGTCATCCATTTTGCTCTTTATTCATCAAATTCTTTGAAAGAGATATGCTCCAAAGCCATTTTTGAAACACTTGGAAACTCTTAGAAACTGTAAAACTCTTTCCAAAACTTTTAACAACATTTTAACAACAATTTGCAAAACATCTTGACAATTATATCAATAATAATAATCGAAGCTGATTGAACCAAAAAATCAACTAAAGAATTGTTGACTAACAAGATTGCATTGTACACTATTGAATTATCAATCCATATTTCCAATCAAGCTAATCCAAAATTGTTGACTAACAAGATTGCAATGTACACTCTTGAATTATCAATCCAAATTTCCAATCAAGCTAATCCAAGCAAACTGGTAGCGCTCCTCTTCCATTTTAATGTCTCAAAACATCTACTGAAAGTTAAACAGGTTCACAGCTTATAGTGAATTACAAGAAAAGTTTCTTTGGCATGTTAAATAGTGATTGGTCCTTTGAAAATTTGTATTTAGGGTTCTTAGGAAAAGCATGAAACTAATAAAACAATCCTTGTTCCTAATTATATCAGTATAATAACATCATCGACAATAACACAATAGATGTTTCATTATGCGGTATGAGGGCATGGTGGTAGGCCATTCTAGATAACCTTGAATGGATGGTGTTTTGTATCAAATTAGAATTTTGATGCAAACTTGAATTGGCCACGACTATTAGCAATCAAAGGCGTTCCCAACTTCTTTATCATCTGGCTTCGTCGATAGAAAGTTGCTATCCCTGGGGTTCGGCCATTTCCAGTTATCGATCCTTCCCGTGAAATGTCCGGTGGCCTGCCTTATTTTGTGTAATTTTGGGATTTGAAATGCTTTGGAGTAAAGGTTGATTTTCACGTTGTACAGGTAGTGATAAGACACTCATATTGGGGAGAGGGGTTTGCACATCATGATATTTGGGGAACACACATTTGAATTGGTAAACCACACCAATCTATTCCAACTGACCAAGCCTCCACAATCCTGCCCCCTCCCCCCCCCCTAGAGGCCCCAATCCTCCCCTATGCAAACTACCCGTCCGCCCCATCGCCTCTACCCACTACAGTAATTCTGAAGTGCCCACACCCTTGGCAGCATCAGTTTTCATATCAAGACTAATTTCCATCAAGATGTTGGGAACATTATAATGGTCATGTTTTACAATATTTGCCCATCCTTGAACATACCAGATTACTATGTGATAGGCTACAGACTAATATAGCCTAAGCTCTCACAATTTGTCCTAAATATTGTATTAAGCAATTAATATCCCATGAAAATGCTAATGTTAAAATGGAGAAAGAATATGCTAACTTTACTCATTTGATGATGTCACAGTTCAATGCAACTTGGAAGGTCCATGATTCCACAAAGGTCAGGTGATAAAATCATTAATGTCTGTTGAAACTGTCCTAAGGGTCACATGTGATGTAATGGAGGTTGCAGTGCATTCTGGGTACAGGAAGTGTACCTACTGTGCACACCTTACATAAGTATATAGTGCACTGTATTGTTTTGTTGATCAGTAGTACTGCAAGTTAGATTGGAAGAATATATGGTAACTCCCATTACAGCGGTAACTCGCAGTACTGGTAACTCGCATTACAGTTTTCAATGGCTCTTTATATCTATATACTAGGTACATTTCTAATTCTTTCAACTATTGTTATACTCTTTACTTTGACTAGAAGCATAATATGGGATGGCAGGAAATGATCTGCTCCGGTGAAAAAAAAAGTTAAAAACTTGGTCTCTCGGTAACTCGCATTAGGCTCTCAAATCAGCTCTGTGTCGTTACAGCCATATATGCCTACAAACCAAAAATGTTTGGGGAAATTGTGATCAATATTTTAATATATCACTAATGGCACTACCAATACAGTACATATATAACAAATTTATTTAGGGTGCTTTCAAATACGGAAATCTGAGACTTTGAAATATCCATACTATTTCCTCAAATATTCCCTCAAAAATCAACATTAGTAAGGTATTCACATTTTTTGATAGGAGAACATGGTAAAGTTGGAAAAAAAAGTACATAACCCAGACCCTAAATAAATCTAATTTTCTTTTGGATGGAAGGGAATTTCTATGGCCGTGGCTATTCTTACGACCAGGAGTAACAATTATTTATAAACTATTCTTACGACATCGGCGAATGCATGCGCAGTAAAGTAAATAAAGCAAATGCGCATGCAGTAGGGGTAACCCTAACCCTGACCGGAAATTATTGTTACTCCTGGTCGTAAAAATAGCCACGTTAAAGCAACTGCGCATGAGTAACCGGAAATTACTGTTACTCCTAGTCGTAAAAATAGCCACTTTGAATTTCTCTCATACCGTTAATATACATGTATTAACATCATCACCTTTTCTGAGTTTACGTTGGATTAGGCCTCTATAATATAATGCCAGTGACATACAATTTTGAGCAAACTTGTGCTATACTTTGCTGACAAACAAAATAGTATTGTATCATTAGGCAGACCTAAGCTAGGGCTCCATAGGACAAACATCATACTATATCCTCCTGTATAGTAGAAAACAAATAGCTACAGCAGGTATAGGATAATAGGAAACAATTACAAGCAGTTACACCTGGTTACACCAAGTTCCAGTGCGGTTACTTAAATGGCTAGTACTACTACTACTACTACTACTGTAGTCGGCTAGCCTATGCCTACACTGTAGACTAGCGGTGTTCGTGTCTGGCCGGCAAACGTATGTTTAAAAATGTTTGAATGTTTCTTTGTTACATGTATTACGCTGGATCACTTCGGACTAATCATTTGTATTTTATGTTCGTTATTTTGCTTACATGACGTTGAGGTACCTGATCGGGAAGACGATTTGTTCCCCCCCCCCCCCAAACATCCTACTAGATCTAGTGAGCCGCACATTCAGCCGTACATTCGAATCGTAATATAACGTAATTAAACCAGATTGGAGTTAGCATGCACGTTCAGCACCGCTGCTGCTGAACGTGTCATCAGGGAATGCAGCTTTGAACTTCTCTCTACCTCAGGGTAGATAATGAATGACATGTAAATTGGTTGCGCCCACCCAAATAAACTTCTGAGAATCTTAATTGGTGTATCTTTCTACAAAGATGTAAAGACTCTATAAATAGGACTATGTTGTATGTATTTATTGTATTTATTTCAGCCACGTTTATGTACAATTATGATTAGTTCCCACCTAAGGGTAGCAGCTCAGTAGGCGATTGAGTGTGGAACTTTTTATAGTTTCGATTTTCGATCGAAGTTAAGAATTACATATCGATCAATTATGACTCTAATAGACCTGTTTATATTTTGTAGATGATGTTAAGTACCCTATGTATTGATTTATAGACAATTAGGATGTTTCTCGGGGTGGAGACATTAATTAAATTAAATATCCGACATTTATCAAACTAGAGTAAGTTAGGATATAGCAGGAGGTTGCTGCCTTTTGATGGTGGTGCTGAAGCCCAGCCTCCTTGCAAAAACCATACGAGACATTAATACAACATTTTTGATATATTAATTGAATTATATATCCGATATTGAATCCAATTAGAGTAAGTCAGGATATAGCATATGTTTGATGCCCTTTGCATGGTGGTGGTGAAGCCCAGCCTCCTTGCATAGAGATTGTGGTCATCGGTCAGGTGTGTATTGCAGCTGACCTACGAAAGGGATTATAATGGTTCATACGATCTTAGGTAGATAATCCGAGAAGCGTTGCTGTATCTCCGCCGAAATGCCATGATCTGTACGTTTTAAGAAAAGTCACCCAGGAAATAACTTGCGCACGAAAACCTAACTATACCGAACGACTGATCCGCTCTCAACCCCAGTCTCCTTGCATCTTGACTGTGACTGTATGATCATCATTAGGGATGCACCGGATATCCGGTCCGGCCGGACTATCTGGCCGGATAGTGAGCAATTATCCGGTTCCGGTTCCGGTTCCGGCCGGATATTTTTCAAAATCCGGCCGTTTCTTTTTCAAAATCTGGCTGGATCTTCTTTAAAATCTGGCCTGAATTATTCCTTAAAAAGGTGTTGGTATTAACTTAAATCAATGTAAACTATTTCCAAAAATTAATAAAAACATTCAAAGTAAGGAAAAATTACTTTTAACATGTTTAATTTAATTTTCTCAATGGTCTGACCCACTGTTTCTAAAGATCAACCAAAATAATACTCCTTGTTTCTTACTTCTACTTCTTATTAATGATTTTCTTTTGTGTAATGAAAAAAATCCGGTTCCGGCCGGATTTTATCCGGCCGGATTTCATGTACTATCCGGCAAAATCCGGTTCCGGCCGGATCCAAATATTTGGATCGGTGCATCCCTAACCATCATCGTCAGGTGTGTACGTATCACCATGAGATACTACACATGATTTTAGCCAAAAGGCCGAGAAGCGATGATATGTAGTTGCTCAGCCAAGAAAGAAGCATTCAGCTATTGTAAGTGAAAGTTCAGTTAGCACAGTAGTTGGAAATGCTGGTATTGGGGCTGAGGCAGGCTCGCATTAAGCTTACAAAAGAAATCGGGCCGTGTGGAAAATTGTTTGAGTTATAGTGAAGTTCACTCGGGCCTGTTGCTATGGACGTTAAGGCCTGGCGCCCGCTATACGACCTCGAGCTTGCTATGGCGGTCGCTTGCGATGCTCTTGCGAGTTCTTACGATCCATCTAAAGTCGCCAAGTGTGCGAGGATCGGTCGCAAGGTGGTTGCAGGTGATCGCTGTCCGCAGACAAGATCGCATTTGGTCGCAAAGTTTTAAACGTGGTCAAAACTTTCGCGACTTCCCCCGCAAGGTGGTCGCAAGACCGATCGCCAAGTGTGCGATAGTTGGTCTTGTGAGGTCTCTGTCGCTAACACCCCCAGAAACTCTCCCAGAAACGACGATTTCCTAACATTTTCCTTACATCTTTTATATAATATTTTCCACAAATTTTGTAAAAATGTTTTTAAAACGTTTAGAGCAAGGCATCGAAAAAGCTTAAAAATTGAAAATATGTAGCAATTTCAATTCAACTACCTGCAGGGGAAAGCCTTTCATTTGATCATCGATGTTCTCACAACTTTTATTAAAATAACACTACAACGTTTTAAAGAATCTTGTATAATACAGAATGACAACATTTTGAAACCATCGTCAAATGTCTTCTTAAAACTACAAACATTTTGATGATGTTATTAACATATTTTCAGCAAAACAGTATGCTTGATGTTTAAAAATATTATTAAATGTTTTAACAAAAAATGACATATCATTTGAAGAAAGTACTTAATAAAGAGTAACCTGTTTATTGGGGAGTTTTGTTTGTAACTTCATCACATAACCAGTACCCTATTTATCATCCTATCAGGCAAATGAAGCCCATGAGGAAGTACGGTAATAACGTGTTTACAATATCACTATAACGTATATGTTACGACTAAAAACGCTTCAGTGATGTTACTAAAATGTTTTTGACAACACGTTTACATTTGATGTTATTAACGTGTAATTACAATATTGTTACACAAAGAAGGTACTTGTTTTGGAAACAATTACCAATTTTAGGTATAGCATTATGTATAGTCATACAGAGGAACTTAAGCCAAAATAAGATTTTATATATTAACTGTGTTATCAGTACCACAGTTGTTATCTTAAACCGCAAATGGTGCTCAAACGAAAGTATAAAAACGTTTATACAAATATTTTTACAACACATGCTTACTATCAGAAGTCCGGCTTACAAAAATCAGTTCTACATAGTTGTCTATTGTAATATTGTGACAAGCCCGCTCCTCCGACATGTAATATTATATCGGGAATCGCGAGAGATAGGCACTGGGGTTACCTTGATGCCGTATTTTATGCTTCTTCAGGAGACGTCTCGAACGGAAGATAGAAGAAAACAATGAGTTCACAGAAAAACAATTTGACGAGATAGGATTTGATTAGTGCTTCGGTATCATTTCTTCTCTGTCGATTCTCTTCTCTAATTAAATAAAAATACAATGATTTGACTCCGTCAATTACTTACTCAAAGGAGTGACGAAGTCACGAAGTTTCGAAACCCATGCCGCCTTTCATACATTACTTCTATAAAATCCCACTGCGCACAATCAGAAGGCAGCCAATAACCTGACCATCCTGTATTAGCTAACGATATAAATATCAGTCTAGAAAGCACTGATCTGCCCTGATTGGTTGGGAGTTTTGAAGTCCATCCCTTTTCTATGGAAACTTCCATTGCACGTGAGAAGAAGCTTCTCGAATGTTCTACAGACACAATGGAATCTATTTTGGGAAAAGGCCCTGTGACATGATTCAATAAGATAGTTAAAACTTGTCGTGGGAAAACTGAATCCATGACCTAAATAAATATATAAGGGGCCTGTAAGGTGTCTCGATGGAGTGTTTCGGTAACATCAAAGAGGCAGTATTACTATTTCATAACACTATGTCAACGGCTACGCGGAATACATCAAGCAACCGTGAAAAGAAAGTTTCAAAATTGACAACGTCATCAGTCCTTTTGATAATTGGAAGTATTGAATCCAAATCAAAAGGCAGTTTGTAGCAGTCTTGAAAAAAAAAATAAGGTACGTTTGATTGTGAACTGCCGTATTGAGTGTAGCAGCCTGTAATTAATAATGTATATCCTAGCGGTAGGAACGAAAATGAAGCCTTCATGTAGTGTAAGCTTAGGCTGAATTTATAAATGCCCGTACTAACTTGTTAGGCTAACGCTTGGCATGTTGACTAGCGTAGGCCCTAGCACAGGCCTAGACGAATATCATATTATCAGTCACAGGTTTGGCCTGAATGCGAATGTGTTGTGAAACAACCTTCGGGTGTGATTGTTGATAGCCTAGGCCTGTATTCTGAATCTGAGTTAAAATCGAAGTTTAGCCCAGGCTTTGGACTAGTGTGTAGCCTAGCTATAGTATCGACCTGGGCAGCACACCGCTGTAAATGATAAACGATCACCTAGGCCTATGACAATGTTCGGGACAACAACAAAAACATTCACGGTTGCGTACGGTTGCATGTGGCAGTAGCCTAATGCCTTAAATTAAACTATAGGCCTTTCCTGTATTTTTTGACCATCTGTTTTAAAGCTATGCTAAACATCTGTGGTTCTACAGTAGGTAGCTACTGTATGCGACAATATTTTTGTTTCTGAAATGTAAACTCATCAATTTTGGTACTTTTTTTCAGTGCAAAATAGCTCCTAAACTTGTGGAGGTACATATGTTTATGTGGAATGTGTGTTATGTAATTAGTCAGTTCCCAGCAGTGCGAAAAGTGCTTTCTTTTATTGTTGTAGAATATGCACGGGGTTTCTTGACGTCACTCCTCATTACTATTTAATTAGGTACAACTTATCATTTTTGAAGATCAATTTCTCAGTCATTATCTAATTTTTATGTCTGGTAATAGTTGAATTTGATGAAGGAAAGGTGTTTAAACCAATTGTTATTGACAAAAGACACACAAAGGGATAGGGAATTTTGGCCGTATTTTCCGAACGTAAATTATCCATTGTTTAGAAAAAATGTTTTTGGGGCATGAATATCATCATTTCCAATTTTAAAAACTTGTATATTTGCTGTAAAAAAATCCTTTACCACAAATTCAAATCAATTTCTCTTCAAATCATTCTGTAAACGAAGTCAAGCCCACGGCAAATATATACGCACATGAATACAGGTTACGGATACAGGTTGGTACGTATTGCGCGAAATGCTATAACTAAGCGTGATAAAACTAATGGAATTGAATTGCTTGTATCATGGAACTTCTTGCTTATATCGAGTGATAAGAGGAACTTTTCATGGCCGTAAAATGACTTTCCTTAGCTGTATGGATAGGGGCATAATGACGCCCGGAGATCATGAAATACTCATTGCCAATACATCGATTTGGTACATACACACATAACAATAAATTCAATCAAAGTCATATCGTAACAATCGCTACTGTTAGTACTACTTGCTGAAATAAGACACTCAACACTGGTTTGCATTTATCACCAGCAATACTTTTATTTAGAGACTCTCATGAAGATGGACCCATGCTGGTGCTCTTCCAAGTACAAGCCCTGTCACCGAATGCAAAGACTACAAGCCCTGCCAGTGCCCTTTAAAGTTCACCTTCCTGAAATTGTACATGGGGTTACCAGTATTCAGCCAATGGAGCTCTGATGGTATCGAGACAGGGGCCTTTGTACTGGGTATATTTTCAAACATAACTAGTTTTGTGGAAAATGCAGGTTATACAACAGGCAATTAAAAATGACAGCTGAGATGTCATTTTGGCTTAAAAAATGGCCAGGCACAACTCTATAGTTCACCCACTGAAAGGACAGTGGTTGCCACTCTGACACCACGATGAGGTCAGCTTTGAGGGATTTTTGGTCACAGCACTTTTTTTTTTTTTTTAAATGACAACACCTTTTTATTGGTCTCTTTATTTCTCGTTCATACTACATAACACTTCGAGACGTAAAGCTGTTAGGAAATATTAACAAGACAACAAGCATAGCTATTAACCTATATGGAAAGACCTCAGGTAAAGCAGTAGGACAGATTGTTTTAATGAAAGGCAAGTCCAGGAATGGCAAGAAAGTTTGGTCGAACAGTTAAAAAGTACACAAATACAGTATTTTTATGCAGTATTTTTATGCTGGCATTATTTCTAGACACTCGTTTTCCTTGATTTCCGACGTTCATGGCATATGCACGTAGAATTTAATGGTTAACTTAAATCAGTTGACTAGTGCCGTATGTTTATGCTGGCTTTATTTCTAGACACTCGTTTTACTTGATTTCCGACGTTCATGGCATATGCACGCAGAATTTAATGGTTAACTTAAATCAGTTGACTAGTGCCGTATGTTTATGCTGGCTTTATTTCTAGACACTCGTTTTACTTGATTTCCGACGTTCATGGCATATGCACGCAGAATTTAATGGTTAACTTAAATCAGTTGACTAGTGCCGTATGTTTATGCTGGCTTTATTTCTAGACACTCGTTTTACTTGATTTCCGACGTTCATGGCATATGCACGCAGAATTTAATGGTTAACTTAAATCAGTTGACTAGTGCCGTATGTTTATGCTGGCTTTATTTCTAGACACTCGTTTTACTTGATTTCCGACGTTCATGGCATATGCACGCAGAATTTAATGGTCAACTTAAATCAGTTGATAAGTGCAGTGTTTTTATGCTGCCAGTATGTCTAGACACTCGTTGTACTTGATTTCGACATTCACGGTATATTCACGCAACATGTAATGGTCAGGAACGTAGCCAGGGGGTTGGAGCAGGGGAGCGACTGCTCCCCCTTTCAGTGACAACAAATGTTTTTTTTTAGCATGGTATTTTTTTAGTGCTCTTTTGATCTTGAATACTCGTCAGCTCCTTTAACTCGATTATAATCGTAGTAACATTCAGGGATACTGATTCCGCTACCTACCTAGTTTGGCAGATGCAATTAGCTTAATTTAGCCTATAGCCTATTACAAGCCTACAGTTGGTCACTGCGTAATAAAATACATATCGCCTACCTAACCGTACTCGAGTGGAGTGTCCCGAACCGTATGCAGGATGATGTCGACAACGTTCGTTCTCATCCTTTCTATGATTGGTCCTAAGTTGTTGCACGAACAGCATGTTATGAAGCTAAGTTAGCAATCGTACGTGATACTCGCTTCCTATAAATAATGATTACACTGCTAACACATTGCGATAACGATATTTGTTTTTTAGCCACTGCACATCTGGCTGTCTTACAACATATGAAAGTTTATATTGTCCATCAGTTAAGCTCGTCAAATGTATTAAAGTCCAGACATTGGACAATAAACAAGAATCATCCTACTGGAAAAAAATTGTAAAGAGCACTTTTGTCTTTCTGATATTCTAAGTAAAAAACATGTAAAAGAATTCAAACAGGAAACAAAATCTGCTGATAATATGATATCATATGATCATGATGAAACTGGCAAAACAATGCAGCAGATCGCATCTAAGGACCTTCATTTGTTCAAAAATATCTCAAAGGGAGGGGGACACCCCTCCCCTTAAACCCTCCCCCACATCAACCGCAAAATACGCCCCTCTCCACCTTTCAAATTCCTGGCTGCGTCGCTGTTTATGGTTCACTTAAATCAGTTGACTATTGCCGTAATTTTATGCTGGCATTATTTCTAGACACTCGTTTTACTTGATTTCACGATACTACCCGGTTCCTAATCTATTACCCGAATCCTACGCAAAGTGTGATTTTTTTGGGGTGGGGGGGGAGGGGGGCAAACCGATGGATGTTAGGCGATCAAAGTTTTAGGCGATCAAAGATAACAGCAATAATGAAAGTATGCCATTGATATCTTATAACTGCCTCACAATTTCAACAAATAAACAGACGGTTAGGCTAGATTTTCCTATTGACTTAGTGTGGAGTTAGGCTGCCATGTGGAAGAAATTGAAAGAATTCTCACAATTATTATTCATTCATTCGTTTATTTCATAGAAGGAAAGACTGTCAAGGAATTTTACGAGATGTTACTTATGGATTATAGACGGGATAACTAAAAAATAATAATAGCAAGTGGCTTTTAACTAAACGTTTACTCCAAATGCGATCAAATTGCGCGAATCGCTCAATTTCGTGGCTAATGCGAACCATGGACCTGCATAATAGATCTAGTAGTAGTAAAAACTGTTTAAGAGCTAAATTGGATATTTTTATGTTCTGATCCAATAGAGGTGGAGAACAAACATAAGCAGTGGCGGCAGTGCGTTTATAGTAGTGATGTTAATTACATGAAGTTATAAACAAGTTAATGAAAGAAACAAAAGCAAATAGAAATTATTGAGGAAGGTTGTATACCTTATCTTACACCTATTTGAACATGAACGCATTGTCAGTGGAGAATATAATTCATTTACTTTAGCATCCAATGTGTAATTTCTTGATAATGGAAATACACGAGGGAAAACAAATTTGTCCGGGTACCCGGATACCCGACGGGTAACGGCTCTCGGGTACCCGGTTCCCAATTTTTGGACCCGTGTAAACACTAAATACATAGCCTTAAACATCATCATACACACTTTATTTGTATACCGTACAGCAGGGTGCATCGTATGCCGTTCATGCCTGCATATATGGTAACTAATATACGCGCAAATTTCTCGCTTCGCAATTTGACAATCATTTTGTTATTTTATATTAATTAAAGGTTCCATCATTAAATGTTTTTTGTACACATTAAAGGCAAATCACTACACGCTTCCCTCACGCACAAGCCAGCGTATTGTCCGGGTCATAATATATATAAGTATTATATATATAATATAAGTATTGCTTGTACCTGTAGAGGTACTATAAAGTGCAGGTTTTCATAGAGGACAGCAGCCCAGACGCAAGTTTTACTGAGCCGACGCAAGCATTTTCAAGATATTGCGTCCCGTGGACGCAAGTTTTAAAGTCCCAGTAACAATACTGCTTATACCATATAGCAACTTTTAGCATTGTTATTGGTACACAATACAATTTCAAGCTTGCATATAAGTCAAAATACTTAATAAATACACTGAGGTTTGCAGGGATATCAAAGGTGAATTGTACTACCAGGTTGGTGTGATATAACAATCTACCTGAATTATCCCCCTATGAATGAATAGTATCGTAGGAATGTAACATTGACAAGTCGTCATAGGTCTCGTACTTGGTATATATTGTACCATGTTAATTGGAGGAACACCCTATTGATGTTGGTGGAGGTTAAAGATCATCTAGGGTCAACAGAGATCATATGCATTTTTGCATTGTGGATATTGGAGTTGAAAGGTAATATAGAGTTCCAAAGGTGTGAAGGACTAAAACATGGTATTGCAAGAAATGCTTACATTTTGACAAATTTCCAAAAACAAATACAAAAAAATTGACAGATTTCATGCATGGGGTTTTGAACGCTCCATATTAAGTAGACTCATTTTGTCTTTGGCATAGGTCGAAGGTCACATATGATCAGGAGAATGTGTTTCCACTTTCTCTGTTTCAGTTGCACGAAAAGTGCTTAAGTACTATGTCATATTATAAAGAAAGCCTTACAAATATGGCATGTAATGATTGAAGGCAAAAGCAAATCCACATTTCACTGTGTGTTACTCTATGATCAAGCATGTTTTGTTTTTCTTGGTTCCAAACAGAGACAGACTGCTTTGGCACAGAAGAGGAACGGAACTTCCTTGGAAGAATATTATGGTGGATCTTTTGAGTGATGATTATGTTATATATATATATATATATATATATATATATATATATATATATATATATATATATATATATATATATATATATATATATATATATATATATATATATATAATATATATATATATATATATATATATATATATATATATATATATATATATATATATATATATATATATATATATATATACATATATAATTGAAATCGTAATGAGTTGTATAATCCAGAACGGTGAATAAACTTCCAGTCTCCACCTGGATTCGAACCCGGGACTCCCGCTGTATATGCGGATTACCCTAACCACTGATTATATGTATAGACGTTCGAAACTGGTAAGGAAGGTCGTCATTCCAGTGTAGTCGATTCGATGTTTCGACTTTGGGTTTATTTGTTTATACATATATATGTATATATATATATATAGGTTGCCAACTCCTATTAAAGTCTATATCAATTAGTTCTCTTTCAGGAAAAGTGCCAACAACAATAAAGCAATTTGAGAACATCTTTTTTGATATGCTATCAATCATGTTTTTTTTCTTTTATTGTGGCTTGCACGTTGAAGATCAGGAATGGAAGTACATGTAGTGCAAACATTGAGTGAATTAAGCCAAATTTAGAACCATTCAATTTAGGACTCCCAGGAACAGCTTGAGAAAATTGTCTACTACTGAGTGAAGATGTTTGTTTACAAGTTACGAAACCTTCAGGCTCTGATAGCAACAAATCTTCATTATTATGATGCAAACATTGAAAATGCAATGAATGGCCCAATCTGTTAGCTATCCAGTGGTGGGTAGTGTTTAGCTAGTGAGAACTTCTATTTAGACTTAGAGACCACATTACTCTTGTGATTTAGTGTGCAAGCCAATAGGGCTTTTATGGGCATATTCCATCTTCAGAGCATCGAAAGTATAACCAATCTGAAGCTATGTCAGGATTCATGCCCGGATTCATCCCAGGATTCAAACTCATCACAGGATTCATCACAAGATTCATCCTTAGATTCAGATTTATCACCAGATTTATCCCCGGATTCAGACTAATCACAAGATTTATTACAGGATTCATTTTAATCACGTGATTCATGTGTAACGAGTGCAATCGTATGCAAAGTGAGACCGGTGTGGAAGCATTAAGTTTATTGCACCCTTTCATTCGAAAATCAGTATTTCCACATCCTTCTCCATAGTCACACTCGCATTTATCTAAAAATTAAGATCTATCCCCAGACTCATCCCCACACAGCTTTATCACCTGTAACGTATTGCACTTAACTGCACTTTACAACCATCACATTCGTCAGTTATAGAGTTAGTTAGACCCCGTTGACCCACAGCTTGGTAATATGCCTACATATGGTATATAATGATGGAAACAATTATGTGTGAACGTACTGAGTCAATACAGAAATCATTTGATTTATTCAGTATACAGACCCAGCAAACACAAACATGATCTTAAAATATCAGGAAAATACTTGAACAAATGTTATGATAACGTTATAAATAAGGTTATTAAAACGGTAAATGTTGAATCGCTAGAAAAGCCGGATAACATTTTCACAACGTTTTATATAACAGAATTTTGATGTCAGCACAACGTTCTTAAGATGTTGCAGAAAATGTTGTAAAGGCTTTGTAATAACTTTTAAAACAAATTAAGATAACATTATAAAATAACGTTATAAAAAAAAACATTAAATGTTGAGTCGGTAGAATAGCAGGATAACGTTTTCAAAACGTTTTACATAACGTTATTTCGATGTATGTGTTTGTATGTATTTTAGATCCTCCTGCAAAGCAGGAACTCGCGAAGAAGCCTCATTGGCTTATCAAAGCCGCAAGCTGACAGAAGTCAGTCTTAAAAAAAATAAGTGGTTTCTGCTGTTACGGTGAGTGGAGCAATATATCTATAACTTCAGAATTGCAATTTAAGTTATTGAGAGGAAAGTCGTTATACAGGACAATGTGGACATGTTTATGTGGACGGTCCCAATAATCCCCCTATATACATATCTTTATATACAGTAGGAAATTTAAAAAAAAAAACGATTGTATATGCAAGGTACATAATATGCGTACAGTTTAATACTAGACGAAAATCCAGACCAAAAGTGTAAACAAGAGGGCAATCCGCGGAGTTGCATATCTCATTGTCAGCACACTGAATACAGACACAGATTACATGCAATACCCATGCAATTTAACCAATGTCACAAAAGCATATATGATATAAGCCTTTCGAACCTCTATAATGTACTAACTGTTCGTCATAACAGTGTATATGTATGGTACGCCAAATGATACGCTAAAATTCAACACACTACACAATGGCAACAATATTAAGTACAAGTTCCTTATTTTTCACTCATATTTTATACAAATTATTATGTTAGCTTATGATAAATCCATCCATCAGTTTTCAACAAAAGGTGTTAAATATCTCTTTTATTGTTTGTTTTGCTCTTGCTCCACATTCGGTCCCAGTAACTAATTAGTCTGATATTGGGTTTGCCACTGTTCTATTTGAACGCAAGAAAACTACTTTTGAATTGGTCAAAGAGCATTACAACGATTCCCAACAATCCCACATGAGGCAAGAGAAAAGATGGCCAGGCTGACTTACGACATGTGAAGGCCAGGTGAGAGAACATCGTCTCCACTATCCAATTGACGTCCATATTGTCCAAGACCAGGATGCAATGTTGCCGTCGTTGGGGATGACCCCTTCGCAGACTGCTTCCAGCAAAAGTTACAAGAGGAAGTATCCCGTAGCGAGATTTTAGCCAATTCAGGGTTTAGGACTACTGAAAGACGCCCGAGAGTTAACAGACCAGCCAGAGGAGAGAGACCATACGGGACAACGACCGCTCCTCCATCCGTCCGGCCCTAGGGGTGCCCACCTCGCCATGGCAAAACAGGGGGTAGGGGGAGACTATCAAACTTTCCCAGAAATGGGAGTAGGCCTACATAGGCGGGGACAAGTGGGTGTAAGACACAATTGCAAAGGGGTACAAGATAGAATTCACCTTCAGCCCGCCTTTCGGCGGCGTATGAAGACCCACGGATCCCGTCAAACTTTCATCTCTTGAGGGGGAGAATTTGGCTCTGCTAGTCAAGCAAGCAATTTTAGAGGCACCGGTACAGGCGGGACCCCTCTTCCGGTCCTCATTCTTTTTAACCAACAAATGGAATGGTACCTGGTGTCCTATTTTAACCTAAAACCCCTCAATTCAAATTATGTCAGGCCAAAACATGTCCGTATGGAAACTCTAAAGCTTATCATACCACTTCTCAGAAAAGTTATGTGGGAGGCGACCGTAGACCTCTAGAACGGTTATCTACACATCCTCATGTACGATGACCATCGTCGGTTCCTGACGTTCAACTACGAAGGCCAGGACTTCCAATTCCGAGCACTACCTTTTAGACTGTCCACTACTGTGCATGATCGGCAAGGTCTTGAGGAAGATTCGCGTCTCCAGGGGCAGGTTCATCGTGGTCGCCACATTCAGGACTCTCAGACTCTGGTTCGGGGAGATACTCCAACTACTCATGGACGTCTCAAGGATCCTACCAGATACGCCCCACCTGCTTTATCAGAGATGGAGCACACTCATACACCCAGACATCAAGGGGCCGAATTAGTTGCTGGAGGTTGTCCGGACTAGACTCAGACATAGATGCTTTTCGGAGGCAGCTACCGCAGTGGTGGCCGACGCTAGGCGAAGAACAATCGATGCGACTTACGATTCCCGCCTGCGCAAACTCAGCGAATGGTACCGACCGAGACAGGTTTTGTCGACTGAGGTACCTTTAGCGCAGAAAGCTGAGATTCTCCACTCCCTTTTCCAAGACAGCAGGCAGGTCTCGACTATCAAAAACAACAGGTCGGCATTCGCTGCTATCCATAAGAGATTCTCGGACGGTTCCACGCCAGAAAACAACAAATATATTGCCCAGCTCATTTGCTGGATAGCCAACAGACGCCCAAGAATTCGAAGACTGGCCACGTCCTCACGAGACTACCATATGAACCGATGGCGACGTCGTCTTTTGCTGCATCAAACAAGGAAACGCTGCTCCTCGTCGCTTTGGCGTCTGCCAGGAGGAGGAGCTGCCTTCACGCTCTCTCAACCGAATCCGACCATATCAGGTTCGAGACCCAAGGGGTGAGGATGTTCCCTTTTCCGTCCTTCCTGGCGAAGAATCAAGAACTCAATTTCCTGCTGGGGGGCATCTTCATCCCACAGATTAACAACCTCTCGTCAGTCCTTGAAGACAAGCAGTGGTGTAGTGTCAGGGCACTGAAGTGGTACCTCTACAAAACAGAGGCGCTGCGGGGGTCAACGACGTAGTTATTCATCTTGCCTCGTACACCTTACTCAGCGTCTTGGAACACCTTGTCTCAATGGCTGGTGGAAACTATCCGTCCCTTCACGACTGGGCCGGGGAGGGCGAGTGCCCACAACATCGGATACTTTACAGGCCGAGTCGGCATTTGGTAGCGCGGTGTTGCGAGGCCCGTAGGTACATGGTCCCACCATCGAGTCGTGCCACTCGTTGCTAAGGTTGTAAAGAGACGCTTGAGAAGCGCCCTTCCCAATTAGGGGGCGCTACAGACTCTTTGTTAGATACCTGGTGTGTACGTCGATGAGGCCGTCGGAGCTTGCGGGTGCTTTCAAGCCAACTCTCGACCCTGCCGGACCTGGGAGCCGGTAATGGAGGGTGCACAGTGTTAAAGGGTTATCATGGACATTATAGGCACGGTATAACGGTGATGAGACATGTAAGCTCGTCACTAGTAATTATCTTAAGCTTATAAGTTTTGGATTCTTCACTAAATTAAATATCAATCCTAAGATCTGTCTTGACTCATCCTTCAGCGAACTCTTGCAAGATTTATAATAGCTATCACATGTACCACAAATTAGCTGGGTTAGTTGCATGCACTTTTATGCTTTGAAGATGGAACCGTTTTGTGCGTGGAAAGAAGTTACACACTTCTTTAACGAAGAGAAAGAAAAATAAAGCCCAACTTTACTGTCACATTTAGTTAGTTTAAATTGTGGGACCGAGTTACTTAGTGTAACGTTGACGACTCTAAGAACATATTTATAACCTACCCTTAATAAAACATGTCTTAGGGCAAATCCAGGGTTTTAAACAGATGGTGTGTGATTCTGAGGTCATTGAAGCGAACTTAAGTTAGGGGCCTTTGGGGAACTTCCCCCTTTGAAGAAAATGTGTTCGGAAAGAGGGCCTTACATGCAAAATGGTGCTATCATTTGCATCATTTAAACTGCATTTGCAAATATGACTTAGCTTATGTGTGTTATAAGATGTTAGCCATTGGCAAAGAAAAGTTAGGGGAAGGAGGGGAGGGAAGGAGGCCCGTTTTCTCATGATCATAGTGACTAAGATTCGGAATTTATTAACGATATAAAAAAATTTACAAATAAATAAGAGGTAGGTAAACTAACCCATGTATCTCATTTCTCAGTGACTCAAATAGAGATGTTGTGTTTTTGTTTTATCAAAAACCGACAATCCAGACGCCATTCGAAGCACGGGACTTTCATCAGAAGTGTATATAACCGAATCAAAGTTAACTACTTGGGAGAAATCTCGTTCTATTCCTTTTATGGCTAACGAGGAAAACCCTCATAGGAGATTACGCTGTGCTATAATAACAAGTAGCATATCGCTTGTCGTATCGATTTAGGTGTTTAGTTTTCTTTACCTTCTATTAATTATATTGACAAGTCGGGGTCATATTCTGTACACTTCTCTGATAAAACTGTGGAAAAACAACGGTTCTTTGTAAACATAAATGCATTATTGCTTGACAGCGACGTAGCCAGGAATTTGAAAGGGGAGCACATTATGCGATTGATATAGTGTGGGTTTCTAAGGGGAGGGGGTGTCTCCTCCTCTTTGAGATATTTTTGAACAATTGAAGGTCCTTAGATGCGATCTGGTGCAATGTTTTGCCAGTTTCATCATGATCATATGATATCATATGATCAGCAGATTTTGTTCCCCGTTTGAACTCTTTTACATATTATATCAGAAAGCAAACATAGTGCTCTTTTAATGTTTTTGATTCTTGTTTATTGTCCAATATATGGACTTAAATACATTTGACGAACTTAACTGATGGATAATATAAACTTTCATATTTTGTAAGACAGCCAGATGTGCAGTGGCCTAAACACAAATATCGTTATCGCAGTGTACTAGCAGTGTAATAATTATTTATAGGAAGTGCGTATCAAGTACGATTGCTAGCTTAGCTTCATAACATTCTGTTCGTGCAACAACTTAGGACGAATCATAGAAAGGATGAGAACGAACGTTGTCGACGTCGTTGTGTAAACGGTCTGTAACACCCCATCGAGTGCGGTTAGGTAGGCAATATGTATTTTATTACGTCCAACTGTAGGCTTGTAATAAGCTAAAGTCTAAATTTAGCTCATTGCATCTGCCAAACTAAGTAAGTAGCTGAATCAGTAGGCCTGAATGTTACTACGATTATAATCTAATTAACTGAGCTGACGAGTATTCAAGTACAAAAGAGCACTGAAAAAGTACCATGCTAAAAAAAAACAGTTTTTAACATTTTTTTCGATACTGAAAGGGGGAGACGTTGCTCCCCTGCCCCCCCCCCCCCACCCTGGCTACGTCCCTGTTGATTGAGACTAAAAGAGGTTGATAAATTTCTAATTGTTTCTATTAGCATTGACTTGGTTACGTTGTAAACTTCTTTAAACGTTTCCAGGACATCAAAGGAAAAAGGGGTTACATTCTTACACTATATATATTTCACATGAGCAGGTGAAAGGGACATTAACAGGTGAGGCGGATCCGGGAAAGAAGGAGTAGAACCCCCAAACTGATGGGACACTTTCTTACAAAAAAAATACCGTAGAAAACACACAAATGCAATGAGACATTCAGCAGTTTACATATTGGAATTTTTCTATGGTATGACTTACCAGGCTAAAAAGTAAGAAGAAAGAATTATGGTGAGAAGATTTATTAGAAAAATTGTGATTTGGCACAATGCGACATTCAGCAGTTTACATATTATGTAGAACGTTTTCGTCATCAGTGGAAAGTGCAACGAATCTGCCAAGTGAACCTTCCCGCATCACGTGTCTTTTTCTTTTCAAGGCCTAGATGTCAATTTGTAATTCTAGCTTTCATTCCAATGAACAGTTGAATTAATACCAGCAAATTTCTCTGTTGTTATTTGCGTTTGCGTCACTTAGTAGGCCTACTTCTGCTTCAAGAAACCTTGCTTCGTCAAAACTAGAGGATGATTACTTCAATTTGTTGCGTGGTAGCTTGTGATTGGTGGCAATGGGAATTCAAAGAGTTCTTATTGGTGGTTCTATTCCTTAAAAGCAGCTGTTTGAAATGATTTCTCTACCAGAAACTTCCAGTGCGAAGACTTCCAGATCAGAGGTAAGTTGGAGGTAAAATCTTATCCGTTGGTGCAAGAGTTTCAAAGGCTGCCGCAGTACCGTGATCAGTCAATGTCTTTCATCTCTAATTCAATTTAAAGAAAGTTTACTTCTACATAAATTGTAGAGACTTCTACTACCCATTGGGTTTTGGCATTCTTTGCATGATCCTTGGCATCTTTTAAGTGTAACATTTAAATTATGCTGAAACGTGTTCCATATTGAGGGCAGATTGTATCGTAACTCGTGATGCTTAGTAGCGGCATAAGTCACTGAAATTTGATTTTCTTGCAATTTACATTTACATCGCATATACATCATACTCTATACGTGTTCTCATCATATCATATACAATGTGGTCTCATTTGCGCCTGCAGTATCGTATATAATCACATAAAGGAACGTAAACTCATAAAAAGTAAGCTGAAAAAAAAATCGGTAAATGTCATGATTGTGAACAGTCATTTTGTCTCAAGTTGAAACTTGTTCACGAAAAGAAACGTATTATGTCCCGTTACGCCTTAATATGTTGTTTCTTTAGTGTTATTTACCTGCTCCAAGCTTTGTCCGCTGACAAGTATATGTACCGTTTTGATCTATTAACGTGAACTAAAGTACAGGCCTTCGTCCATACGTTTGACATGTAACGTTTTCATGAAGTAAGGATATACATTATCATGAAATTGAACTTGTTTTGTATTATTAACGTTCATCATATGTCAATTATATCGGATCGAAGGCGTTGAACATCCTTCTTCAAAATATTCTAAAGTGCTTAATTAATTTCCGTCTCTTTGTAAAGTAAACGGTTATTTATGCTGATATATGAAAAGTTTGTCAAATTTAGTATTTCTTAAATATTGTTATGTCAAGATATGCGGTAATGTCGTCACCAGTGTTTCCGCTAAGCCGTTTTGACGCGATCTGACGCAATTGCTTGCCGATTTGACGCACTGGCGTTCAGAGAGAGAGAGGAAAAAGAAGGCTTCATTTTCTTCTGAATTTTATACAGTTTGAATAAAAAAAAGGTTTCAAAGGGCACGGTGTTCAGAACTTCATCTTGAAGCGAAGAAAATATTACTGTAAATTGTTTCCAATTGATCGTCAGAAATGTTAAATTAGCGATGGTTAATTTTACCGTAGCTGTGTTTTTAATACAGTCACGCAGATTATTCTCGCTTGCTGTAAAGCTTAAACATATTACGTAACGTGCACCGATGCATTGCCTTCACTACGATGGTTTGCACTACCAGTGTAATAAATATATATCTGTATAGCCTATACGTTACATTACACTGCAAAGTGGCTCACTATTTGAGCCAGATTTTATGAAAATTATTATTTATTATTTTATTATTTAGCAATCATCGTTTACATCAAAATCAGGGTTCCATGCCTCAATTTAAAATCAGACATTGGATTGGCTGATGTTTAGTACTACTACTGTCGGCAAAATGTAACATTGTGAAAAGTCACGAAAACATTGACCGATTGTGTTTTTGGTTCAATAAAAGAATTTGGCGGGAATTTGTGCCTGTCTTGTTTTCATATGAAACTTATACTTCACTGAAAAGAAACGATTGTAAATTCCTCTTCAAGTTTGACAAGACAAACTATTAATTTTGGTGATGTGCGGGCTGAAAAGCCTCCACGATTTACAAACAACATATCATTTTATGAATAAACGTTATCAACTTTTTTGACGACTGTGTACATCGTCACACTACCTTTTATCAATCGTCGCCTATGTAATCTTTCTAAATCTTTCTCGCGGCATATGATGGACAAATTAATCTGTGAATATATGACTATCACTTTACTACGCGAAAGGCCCGATATTCTATTATATAAAAGAGAAGGCCGTTTGCATTTGGTTTTACGCAAACAGCCATATATCATATATGGAGAAACAGTTAAAACACAACACAACATTGCCATTACGCCACGGCAAGGTAGGAATTAAGATTTGGCTTTGGGGGCTATTTTGTAAAATGAAAAGTTAAAAACGCCCCTCTTAATGTACTTACGAGGGCTTTGTTATTGTTTAGGGGGACTCTTTTCCAAAGATCAATATGCTGTTTGCGGAAAAAGTTGTTAGCATTCAATATGATAAAGTGAGCATATTACCTTCTTCCTAGTGCTGCGATCGTAAAGCAAATTCATTAACATTTCTATGCGTTTGCGATCGGTTAGCAAATAACGTCAAGCCACCGAATTATTGGTACTTATTGGGATAGAGCAGTGGCGGCGGAACCGGGGGGGGGGGGGGGGCTTGGGGGGCTCAGCCCCCCCCCCCCCCAATAAAAAAGCTGAGGGGGCAAATGCATGATAAGCCCCCCCCCCCAATATTTACCAAGGCTCCGAAACGTGCATCTGCCCATTTTTCAATGCATACTTGTCGATCTGTCCGATGCACACGTATACTATACAAGTGTAATAATTTTAGTAAATGCTGGGGGACCCTCGGCCCGTCCCCTGGCTATAGACCACATTGTCACCCCAACCGCTTCTTCACGCCCCGTGAAAAGTGGAAGCAGTGAGTGTGAGTACCGGTAAGCTCAACACAACTTCGTCTTAGGCCAATGACTTGCCTCATTTCAGCCAGTTCTCCAACATCTCCTTACTCAGTGGCGAAGCGTCCATACAGTCAGGGGCGGATGCCCCCCCGCCCCCTGATGGACTCAAATAGACTGCTGGTGCCCTTTTCAGCTTTTCACTACTTTTAACTTATTCGCGATTATTGACTATTTGATTGCGCTCTCATCTATCTATTGACATTTGTCATATTCTGTTGGTGTAATTTTCCGACAAAATGGCGACGACACCTATTTATTCTCCGTTTATCTGCAAATTAGCAAGGCCCGGAGAGGGTCATTTCCTGCAATCTAGGGAGTATCTTTACTCAAAGAATTTCTGTACGCTCCGCGCCAACCTGTGGTGGCGCTCCGCTTAGATAGTGTCGAAAGTGCCCCTACAGACCATTCTTGCCCCCCCGACCAATACCCCTAGCTCCGCCACTGCCCTTACTACACTCAAAAAACGTCTTTGCGAGAACACTACGAGTAATAGCTACTCTCTTAAAACACCATCGGATATACAAATAACAATGTTTTTACAGACTTTTACGTGTAATCTGAGAAATTGCAGGCTTGAGACCCATATTTTAGGGCTAGGTATTCGAAGCATAAAACACTCGGGAAGTGCCGTTTCCGGCCATCTGGGGGTTTGAAAAAACCCAAAATTTTCTTGTACGCTCCGCGCCAACCGATGGTGGCGCTCCGCTCAGATAGTCTAGTCTCCACACATTAGCCCCCCCCCCAATAACTTTTCCGTTCCGCCGCGCCTGGGATAGAGTTATTAAAGAAAGTAAAAATACCTTTTGGAAAGGTGTTTGTTCAGCCTGGAAAGATTTCACCGTTTCGCTCAAGCCCCAAAATATTCATGATGTTTTAAGTTCCAGTATTTGGCACAACGAAAATATTAAGGTGGGTAATACATGCATTTTGTATAAAGATTGGCAAAGACATGGTATATTATATGTTAACGATCTGGTAAACTCTAAGGGTGAGTTCTTATCTGCTGATGAGATTTATACAAAATATGATGTGAGAATAAATTTTCTTCACGTGCATGGTATAAAAAAAGCAATAGAGAAATCCTTTTCTGGTCTATTAGGCCATATAAATATTTCTCTTGCACTCCCATTTCAAGGCTTTCATATTAAAACTGTTTTCATGGATCCTAAAGGGTGTAAAAGGTTTTATAATATTTTATTAACAACAGGTCCAATATAAATGTATTCACAAATGGAACATGCTCTTGTCCCCAATTTTGTCTGAAGTAGATTGGTATAAGGTGTGCACATACAATTGGAAATGTACTTCTGAGGTAAAGCTCCGTTGGTTCCAATTTCGTCTGCTTAACAGAATTTTAGGGACAAATAATTGGCAAAACCATTGATCCATTGTGCACTTTTTGTAGGGTAGCAGATGAGAGTTTAATTCATTTATTCTGGGAATGCAGCTTCACTCAGAAAGTATGGAGGGATTTTCAAATCTGGGTTCAAATTAAATTGAACATTAATATTGTAGTTAGTAAAGAGCTTGTTTTGTTTGGAAATTATTTGTACAAAGACTATGTGCTAAATGTTATTATGAATTGTACATTGTTTGGACTCTTGTTGGAATGATAATAAAAAAAGGAGAAAAAAAATGAACATTTCTATGCGTTTGCGATCGGCTAGCAAATAACGTCAAGCCACCGAATTTATGACGAAAAACCAATAACCCATCAACTGAAGAATAAAACACAGGATTACTTCCGCTGAAGGTGCCCTTCCCTTATATCATTTTTTTCTTGTGTGGATAAAAACACTCACCAGCAAATATTCAATCCATCGCCACAGCAAAGGGGGAAGGTAAAACACAGCATTTCCTCTTTAATATATAGCACATACCTTCCAAAAAACCGCCGATTTCCAGAAAATTAAAAGTTTGAAACAAAGCTACGATTTTTTTTTTTTTTGGGGGGGGGCAAACCGATGGTTAGGCTACACTTCCTATAGACTTAGCATGGTTGTTAGGCTAGCGTGTGGTCGAAAGTTGCAGTATTTCACGCATATTTTATTTCTAGCAAACTGCGTCAAAATTTCAGCGAATAAAAAGATGTTAAGGCTAGACTTTCCCGTTGACCACGTGTGGTGTTCGAATGCCATGCGAGCGACGATAGCAGCAAGGAAAGTATGTAAAAAAGCTACGCATTTTATTTTTGCAAACCGATGGTTAGGCTACAATTCCCATTGAATAAGTGTGGTTGTTAGGCTAACATGTGGTCGAAGATTGTAGTTATTCATGGATAATAATTTTTTTTTACGACACATTGTAGCGAATTAACAGATGGCTAGGTAAGATTTCCATGTTAAGTTAGTGTGAATTTAGGCTACCATGTGGTCGGAGATATGTGGGGATTTTAGGTTATTGTCGCTAGTACTGAAATTGCCTAGTGAAGGCCGTAATTTGCCAGTAACTGTGCAGAGTTTCCGGGGATTGTGCGCGACCCTCCGGCGCTGCTTCAAATTTTATGAGGGATTGTGAGAACTGTTTAAGCGATTCGCGCTGCTACTGCAAACCCTAGCTAAAGCAAAATCATGACACAATTAATTTTACACAGACACACGAGGGTGATTTTCTTATATTTTTCTTTCCTTTCTCGTCCTGGCAATTGTGCTTAGGAGGGCATTTTTAGCACTTGCGAGGGCGAATCGCCTGTCGCCCCGCTTATTTCTGACTCTGCGCCACGGTCAGAAGGGAAGCACCCTACCACACAGTTGGCCTATACATATTGAAAGTCTGGAAAGCTATTATCTGCGGGAGTAGAGTTCATAAACAGTATCAGTAGTCACGTAGACGGTGACCATGTATAACCTTGTAAAAGTCATGGATTAGTACTTTGTAGAAAGTAAAGAGTGACGGTGTTTAGGACCCCCAGCAGAGTTATTATTATTTGAGGTATGTTTAAACTTGTTGGAAATGGGCAGAGGTAACAATAAATATAGGCCAGTAAACAGTAGCAGGTCACAGTGTGTAATAAGTAATGGGAATTACTCATTGATTGAACACACCAAAAAAATTTAACGCTGGCTAAATCATTAGGTCTAGTCTATCTACTACCACATTCATCTAAAATCAGCCTTAATAGGAAGTTGGACGGTGTTGCTCGTGTGGGTGTGTGCGGATGCGTGCGTGCTTTGGAGGTTACAGTCCAGTTCCTGGTCAATCAGGAAGCTCGGGAACTTAATATATAATAATGCATTGTTCTTTTCACAATTGTCTTAGGAAAACAATCATTCCTCCAAAAAGTGAGGCTTTCGCTTGGATGTCTCCCGATGATACGCGATGCCTTACTTTGTGATTTTTTATTCGTGTGTATTTGATTGGAAGCGCCTAGTGATTTTCATTTGATTTGTGGTTTAATATTGTTTGCCTTTGTTCTTATTTCTAGAAAAAAAAACGACACGTAAAAACGATAAAATGGCTACAAATGTGTTTCTCATCCTATTAATCGTAGCACTGTGTGCTCTACTCTCAGGTAAGATGGCCAAAACAATTACATTCCTAACTTCCAGTTGTATATTCTCGTTTACATGTAGAATGTTAAAGGGACATGTCATATTCAAGGCAAGATAAATTAAATAAAATTGAAAAGGTTGCTGTTGAGATATTCACCTTAGAAGTATGCGAGATCTTTGGAATGTCCCTTAAAAACTGCATTAATGACGACGTCGGCAGCTCAGTGAAGACATAAATGTTTCTGTTAATCCATTGATTAGATTAAATTAAATAAAAAGTTTTCTTTAACTTCACATAATGCAATAGAGCAAGTTTGGATGACAATATGCACCTTTTTTATTTGAAATTTTGAACTACATTGTAAACATATCATATTAGACCAAGTCTTATGTGGTCCCGTGGTTGCATTTTGTGTTGCATCGGAGGATTTGTAGGTCTTGAGTGTAGACTATGTAGTCATTATCATTGTTTAAGCTCAGAAGTTGAAAGGGTTAAACAAAGAAGGATTTACGAAAACAAATGTGTCTAATGTCATTATTTATCTCATTTATCAATATGATTAGAATATTGTACAATATTATACACGATTAATCTTACATTTTTAATGTTAAACGCACATAGAAAAGTACTGATATTTATCTGCCTATCATATCGTAGTGAAAAGAATCTAAAAAAAAATGATTAACACCCTATAGGTGGTGCAAATGTTGTTCGCTGTTATCGCAAGGTGGAGTTTTACGGATGACGGAAACGCAAAGTGTTTACATATTTGTGTTAGTGAGAAAACAGAGTACGTAGTTTTTATGGGGTGGTTGGGGAGGGGATGGGTCTCGTGGCCTAATGTGGAACATCATTCATATTTGTTCAGCCATTTAACAAAATGCTTAATTGAAAGTATTACTACCTTTTTTTATATATTACTTCCGTGATACATATTGTCATGGGACATATTTCATTAGTTTAAGCCAATGGACATGGTATTTCGGAAGGACTGTCGATGCCTGACTTTAAGCCCGTCTCTGCATGGGAACTACCATATTTCAATCATATTTTCTAGCTCTTCATAAGTTGTAAAAAAGCGTTCACGTAGGGCCTTACTATTTATTGTACATTAAAAATTCCGAAATATTCACACATTGGTTTCTATGAAGTGAGACGAAAGTTTAAAGGGTATTTGGAGTTACTTGGAGATTGCATTCAAGAAATATCTGTCATAACAAGAACTGTATAATACTTATTGTAAACCCTAAAGGTGGATTTTCTCTTTCATGTTCCTTACGAAACACGTTTTGTGAAATTATCTGTCAAATGTTTTGTAACTTGTCTTTAAACAATATATTCTCTAAAATACTCGACCCGATTTCGGAAGAAGATCTAGTTCGACAAAAAAATTGCAAGATAATTAAATTTAATTCAATTTCTTCATGACCCGACTAATTTAAAGACTCAACTTCTAACAACTCAATTAAAAGTGTTGTCCTATGTACTCCCAACTCCATCCAGACCCTCTCAACCAAATAAAATAAAGTAAAATGTTGGAATTATTATGATATTGTTACATGATATTCTTGTATGTAAACTGTAATTTCCTTTTGTGATTCCTGTATATTATTAATTGTAATTTAACCTTTAGAAGCCGCTTTATGGTGCGCTTTAGAGGATGGAGGGGCCATACCGGAAGGTGACGCTGTTATTATTAGAGGTTCGGTCCGTACGTGTACCCTCAGCGGAATGTATTGGTAAGTATCGATTAAACATATGGAAGATTCCAATTGATATTTAAGCAGTATTTAATATTTGTAAACAACATGAAAACTTCACTCAACAAATATCCTCCACCTTCCAACATCCCCAACCCCCGTCTTCCCCTTGTTAATAAAAGCAAGCATATTTTGCTTAACAGGTTACTACATGCGTTTTTAATGAATAATACAAGGGAAGTTCTTATTAGGTAAGTTCCATGTGTATATAATGTATAGGCTTATATGATTGATTTCATGTCTATTTCTTATCATCTGATAGCACCGGTAATCGAGTTCGATATTTAACTGTTACAATTGTCTGTTTTTCTTCTCTCTTGCAGAATGGTGATCTCTTCATACCTCCAGCTACCTGAAAGTGAACGAAAAATCATACAGACCATGCATGCAGGGAACAATGTTCCCGTAATTTAAAATCCAACGGTTAATGGTAGTGGAAAGTGCGTATTGTATCACACTATTTGATTTGCCGACCCAGATCATGTTTATGATTGGATTCGAATAAAAAGCTGATAAAACTATCTACTTACAGTGTGTTTTCAATGATCTATACACGTGCCATTCAGATGTAATCATATATACGGAATGCTTATGTCTGACAGCTAGTACCCCGCCTTTATGATTGCACGTGGCCTTACATTAGCTGACCAACAAGTAATGTCATTGCCCTGATAGATTCTGCTGACAAGTTTCCAAACAACTTGCCCAAAACAACTTGCCCATAAATAGATACGGGGATTGCTCGTGCTTGACATATCTTGGGGTGCATGATCATATATAGATATTTGTCGACTTTGTGTAATGCTATTGGTAATGTGTTTCGTAAAAAAAGAACTTTTTTGGTCGTCTTTAAATTGATTTTAATAACAGCAAAATACTAAATTAGGTAACTTCATTAATAATTAATAATCACTTATTATATGGTACTATCGTCATTAGAAGACTTCACAGCGTTGGGGTAATGAAATTCATCGACACGGACGAAGTTTTTTTTCAAATATGACGTACCGGCTGATAGTGGAACCCTTTGATTTGAGTAAAATTGCAGCTCTGATTAAGAACTGGGCGATCAGTACACCTACTCTGTTGGTAGCTGGAGTTCGAAAGTATAATCTTGCAGTGTGCTATTCACAGGCGCGTCATTAGTTGAATAAATAATAAATACTAAGCATTAATGTATACTGACAAAAGTGAAAAAAAAATAAACCAATTGAAAGTGAAAGTTATTGTAAAGGCAAACTATGACTGTACTTGTATGCTCCCTAAGAATGGAATGATGGATTACATACTCAACGAGATTTAACAATGGTGAATGAGATCATATGTTAATATCGAATTCATATATCTTCAAGTATCGGCGTACTGCATGGTAAGTATATATATATAGCCTATATATATATATAGCCTATATATATATATATAGCCTATATATATATATATAGCCTATATATATATAGCCTATATATATATATAGCCTATATATATATATAGCCTATATATATATATATATAGCCTATATATATATATATATATATATACTTACCATGCAGTACGCCGATACTTGAAGATATATGAATTCGATATTAACATACGATCTCATTAACCATTGTTAAATCTCGTTATATATATATATATATATATATATATATATATATATATATATATATATATATATATATATATATATATATATATATATACTATATACTATATATGGCCTATCATAACGCGTGTGTGTGTATGGACGCCTTAGACAACCAACTGTGGCTGGTCTCGAACTCGACCGAGTCGTCGGGGAACATGACGCATTTCGGGAAGGGGGCGAAAGCTCCCCCCCCCCACCCGAGCATTTTTTTTATGATATCGCTAATAATTTGAAAATAGAAAATGCTTAGATGCAACTTAAAAGACGTGGGAAGTGTCATTTCCAGCAATCTGGGAGGCATTTTCGGCCAAAATTTTCTTGTACGCCTCGCGCCAACTCAAGGTGGCGCTACGCTTAGATAGTTTGCTTACAGGCTTCGCCCTTCCCTTGGCAAATTATTCGCTAAGCGCCTGTTCGAATTTGTAAAGCAAATAGCAGATGTCCGTCATTAGTGTGCATGAAAATGGCGGTTCCATGATGAACAGCCTCAAAACTGTCGATGTGTGTAGCCATAGGAACCCAATCTGATTTGGGCGGCTGTAACGACTTGCCCGAAAAATCTAACCTGAATTTTTCGCGCGCTCTGCGCGCGTTCAACATATTAATGTCAATATCATATAGCATCGGTAATTATATTGCCTACCATCGTGTACCGTACGGTCCGTGGAAATTGCGCAGTATACCACGGGATGCTAATGTAAATATCTAAATGTCTTATGTAGATGGAGAAACGCATTGAGGTCGAATTATGTCAAAACTCTCCTTTAATGGGCTGAAACCTTGAAAAGTGGGGCTGACGGGTATTGTGTGCCGCGACGTAGAATCACCTACAAAAGCAATGATCAACAGGACATGCCATGAGGTCAAACATGATGTGTGACTGGTGAAAATCGTACAAAGGTTATGAATGGAAAAAAAAAAACTATTGGGAAATACTTGGTTCTCGGGCAAAAGTGTTCATCTGGTTGGTCATTTTCAAGCCCGAGAAGTGCCATTTCCGGTGATCTGGGGGTGTAAAAACCAGAAATTTTCTTGTACGCTGCGCGCCAACTGATGGTAGCGCTCCGCTTAGATAGTCAGTCGCACCCCCCCCCCCCCCGGTTAGAAAATCCTGGATACGCCCCTGATATACCAGCTCATCCTACTTTATGTATTTGGAACATACCATTATGAGCGTTCGTATAATATTACTCTCGTGCCGTTAAGGGTCTATACCTCACAAGTCACAGTGTTGGACTACATAACAACGTATAGGCATGTTTTTCATAACGTTATTAGGCCTATTGCTTATCCTTTCGATCTTCATTCAGCTCTTCCCAATTTCATCTCCAAAATCTCCCTTCTGTGCATGTCATTTGGAAAGCAAATCCTTCAGAAAACATGTTCAGTCCTGTCTCTGCACCCCATGCAACGTGTCACGGCATATTCGCTATGTTTGCATTAACATTTCTTCAAATTATCAGCAGTTCTCCCTAGTAGTAGCCGACACAAAGCAAATGCGGTTTGCTTAATTGCTATAGTCCAGTTAGCCTACATTCGAAAGGAATTAAAATGGTGACCAGTGAGCGCTTAAACCTCTCGAACAATCAGAAATCGTTACGCAGTTGGCCAAACTATGTTTATATACGGCTCTGGAACTCAGCAGCGCCGTATATAGAGGGGCCATGGAAGAGAGAGAACAGTTGCGACAAATCAGTTCCCCGCCATCTTGTATCTAATTGGAGATTTCGTGTTTTGCATACAAGTGGTAGTTCACTACACTACGCTGGTAAATATACTATTAGCCTACTATAGTCAGTATCTTAACTCTGAAACTGATGAGAAACCGTCATGATGGGTGGCCGAGTATTCGAATGACAGTAAATTGGATACTGGGTAGAATACCGTTCGTTGTGAATCAGTGGCGTGAGGGAAATGGGAGGGGGATGTCCACCTCCGATCGTCAGTCGGTAGAATATGGTTAAATCGGGGATGTTTGCACTACTAGGAGTGGTCCTTCACCTTCTCCCTCACATAGTGTTTGTTAGCAAAAACTTGCTTTTTGGCCTATTTGAAATATTGTCAAATCAGCACTACAATTGATGTTCAAGATTCTTAATGAAGATATGTATGAGGGGGTATTTATTTTCCATAGATTAACAAACACAAACATGCAAGAAGCTTCTTATGCATAAATAAATATAATTGACTGAAGATTCCAGGGTCGTTACAGCTTTATTTTCATTCAGCTGCAATTGAAAGTGAAGACATAAGGTATAAGATACAAACAAGTATGCGTGTTGTAAATTGCAAAATTCCCGAAACTAAGAGATAAAGGTGTAGAAGATAACAACAACAAACCGTTCACTCTGGTGACTCTGTTACTGATAATGAGATGTTTCCATTTGTTTTACATCTGACATTTTCCACATCAGTTTTATCTGATTTAAAGTTGTCATTCTGTGTTCATGATAACACAAAAATGAGATGTTTTTTTTTCATTTTTCATCATTCAGTTATATACTGGTTTAGAAATCTACATGGAACAAATAAATTGAATGTTTGGCACTGTGCATATTAAGATTTCAAGCAACTTATCCATACATAATCTATTAATGATATATTAGAAGCCATGCTCACACGTAACATACATTTGACTAAAAAATGCTATTGTGTCTTTAAGCTATTACTGAATTAAAGTGACAGTTCTTAAGGGCATGTTGTAATATACCAAACTTAATAAGGACTTGGTTAAACTGAAACTGTGTTTGGTTTAAGTTTGCTATCATTTGGTGGGGTCAATACATCTTTAAGTTAAGAATTGGAGAACTGAAGATGTATTGCACATATTTTATCTAGTTTTGTGTGGCAAGATTGATATCTAACACTGGTGGGTTTTTTGTTTACTGTTAGAAATACATCTCACATTTATATATCTCTTAGGTAAGTTAAGTAAACAAGGAAAAGTGGTAACTATGAAAACAAATTGGCAATATGCAGAAGAAAAAGTTGTAACAGCACGCACATTCATGCAATAAATAAAATAAGATAAATAATAAAAAAAACACGGAGGAGGAACAAACCCAACCATAGCACATTATAAAGTGATCTGACTAAGTAGTTATTGCACAAAATTAAATACGGAAAAGTAATAATGTTTATCAAAGCTAGTGACCGTGAAACAAATGTGAACAGAAAGACAATGTCAAACAAAGGCAAGGTAGTAAGCATTGGATTGCACATCTACAGTTTATAAATTATAACTTATTAAAAAAACCCAAAAAAACAATAGATTCTTTTGAAAAGAATAAAGTGAAGCGCTCGATCGTACATCCGGTGAAAGGTTGTGCCAAATATTAGAGCAATCATCATCGAGAGGTAAGTTGACGTGTACACCAAAATATTTCTTTTGTGCTAGGATTGGGTGCATCGAATAATATGAAGAACACGCCGATAAGAAGATATCTTTGAATTGTTGTTGCCAGTAGGGTCTTGACATACTTTCAAAACAACATATATTGATGCGAAACTGATTTTTTAATACCTTGAGTAATCCAGCCTTATCACTAAACTTCTTCCAGGACTTTCTTTTAAGAGGAAAATATAAATTATGATACAATTGTAAACTTTCATCATGAAGTAAGTCAGGAGGTAATTTGACAAAATTATTAAAACTAGAGTCGCGTATTCTAGTTTGTAGATTAAAATTAGGTATACATCTAAAATATGAGAACACACTAATGTAATCATTAACGGTAGAACAGATCTCAATCTTAAGTAAATCAATGTTAAAACCACCATCTAAAGATACTAAACGGCATGACAGGAGATAAACCCAGGCTTCTTTAATCTTTTAATGAGCACCCACAAAGTGCTTAATGCTTCCCTTACGGTGGCGGTAACAAGCTGCAACACAAAATGATATGTCATTGTGAGTCAGCTCAAGCCAGACATCTTCTACCTGGCATTTCACACATGAACAACTCATATGGGTTGCAATAACTTCCTTTTTGACCCGACATCAACAAAAAAATGTTTTAATAATAAACACCAGTACCAACACTGTCACGGCTTTCTGCAGGGACATGTGGATTCAGAGATTTCCTTACAAACACTGGGGTGTTTACCAGGGCTGTAAAAAATGTTTTTTTCCCTGCAAGGAAGGTATAATTTCCCTCGAACCATATGGCTGCTGAGCAGCCATTGCGCCGCTTAAGCGGCGCAGGGGGGGACGTGAGGGGGGATGTGCCCCCCTCACAAGGTACAGATTTTTGAAAAATGAGGATGCAATTGGCGCCATTTGGTGCACCTTTTTGGCGATTTAAAACAACTTGCAATCGTTGAGACCAGTGCTAATTTGAACTTAATAAATATAATTTTTAAAACAAACTGGTTTAGTGTGTCAGTTTCTTGAGTTCTTACCTTGACAAAACTCAAAGTAGTCAAGTAGTATATGTAATGTAAACAAACATCGTAAAGTTACATGAGATGCAAGTGAGCCACTGATCTCTACACATCAGTGGAGCTGGAGCGAGCACGTGTATTTTAGCAATGGAGTGCGCGATGGATCCCATCAGTTTTTATGTAGAGTGTGCCGCATGGCTTGGAGCAGAGAGATAAATTGGATATGGTTCACGATAAAAATAGAACAAATGAAATAAAAATCCTTCAAAGATGACGCCCAGTAAACCTTTATTAGTATATTGTGTTGGATCGATCAAACTGAGCAGACTTTACACTTCTTCAAATATTTCTGATAAAGACTAAATAAACGAAGCCATTTTGTATTTTTGTTGACGTGTGGGCCTACCCGACTACCCCTATCAATTTATCAAAGCGCACGAGAAAAAAACCACTCCTCACTTCACTCTCATTCACGTACAAATAATATCGAAACTTTTTAAAATGACAATCACATGTTGACAATCAGTGCATCACACTACCTACGAAAAGTTCTGCGTGCGCGCAATCTTTGTCACAATATAACGAGTAACGATGTGTCCCAAACCACTCACAAGGGCAATGTCAATGTCACACTGACACCCACGGCACAGCGCGGGAAGGTTGCTGTAAAAAATTAGCCTGGCGGGAAATGTTTTGAACAACAATATTGCCATTCCACATTTTAAAAAATTTATATTGTACGTTAGAAAGTAAACGTTTTCTGTCGTATGGATTTGACTTCAGCTCAGTGTTCCCTCTAAGGTGCGGGATTCCCTTCAACTGACTCAGTAATCCCGCAAAGAAAAAATTTGTCTGCTGGAAATCCCCGCATTGTTTTTTTGCGTAAGTTGCATTCTCGATTAGTTTATACTCAATACACAACGTATATACTTGACTGTATGGAGATAAAAACTCTGAAAATCAGTAGAGAAATTACCAATTGTGTGCGAAAGGTAAGTTGGTACACCTTTCAAATTTTACGAAAGATCGAGCAAAACACTTTCGAAAAATTCACGCGAAACTGGCATATCGTCTTAAATGCAACTAATGTCATGTAAACAAGGCTCTAGTACACCCATTTATGAATAAACCGTAAGACCACATCTGGTGTTAAGCGGGGGAAAAAGAAAGTATTTTCTAGAATTTCCAAAAAGACGGAAAAAATAATATCCTACCATAGTTAAGTGCATATCAAATAGCCTAACCACCTTGTCGGTTACGGATCTCACGTAACTACAAAAACACAACTGTATTTTGCGAAGTTGACGTTTTCTACAAGAACATGGAAACAATATTTAGCATTTAGTTAATCATGCCAAGTGGCCTAAAACATAAGTTATTACAAGGTTCACTTTCATAATAAAGATGGCAATGGCTATAGGGGCCTTGATATCGTGATATGCGTGTATGTACGTATGGGCTGTGCCTCGTGTACTACATAAAACGTTCCTTGGAAACGTGCCAAAAAAAGAAAGAAAAAAGGTTAACCAACAGGTGTTTGACAGGGGAAGCGCTCACAGTTGTTTGGCAATGTACAGTACCTGGGAAAATTCCCAGGTACTGCGCGAACACCGACGGGAAATCGGCAGTGTGTTCGCGGTAAATTAAACAAGGTTTTCCAACATTGGCTTGAGAGATTCAGCGGGCTTGCGGCGGCGATGCCATTAAGTGTATTAAATAATTATGGTGCTATTTTGGGTTATTTCAAGTGAGAAATAAAGACACCCAGACACTAAAGTTAGTGTTTCTGCTTTTTTATTTATCATTTTTTAAATTTTATTTCCTCTTTGGCTCTTTCTCTAACCCTTTTATTTTTTTATTTTTTTTTTTGCTGCGTGTGAGATTTCCCGCGAGTTTTCAAGATTTCCCGGCAATGAGCTTCCCGTTTTGCCCTCTTTTTACAGGCCTGGGTGTTAATAATACCACAATCAATAAATTACAATAACATGCTGTTAAAGTTAATGAACAATTATTGGACGTCTTATTGCACTAATTTTATGATCGAACAACTTAACAACAAAATAAATGAATTATCTTGAAAACTCCAAGAATGTATATACATCGCATATGGTAACTCCGGGTCCACCAGTTACATGGGGCCATGTTCAGGTCTGTTCCTGGTACTGTAGGTCTTCGGGCAAGATTACTTCCAATTAATAGCAATGCATCACTCCGATTGTAATTGCTTCAGGTGTAATACATTAATATGTTAATGTCTTTACTCAATGCATTCCACTACTGAACTGAAGATGTATTGCACATAGTTTATCTAGTTTTGTGTGGCAAGATTGATATCTAACACTGGTAGGTTTTTTGTTTACTATTAGAAATACATCTCACATTTATATATCTCTTAGGTAAGTTAAGTAAACAAGGAAAAGTGGTAACTATGAAAACAAATTGGCAATATGCAGAAGAAAAAGTTGTAACAGCACGCACATTCATGCAATAAATAAATAAGATAAATAATACAAAAACATGAAGGAGGAACAAACCCAACCATAGAACATTATAAAGTGATCTGACTAAAGTAGTTTTTGCACAAAATTAAATACAGAAAAGAAATCATGTTTATCAAAGCTAGTGACTGTGAAACAAATGTGAACAGAAAGACAATGTCAAACAAAGGCAAGATAGTAAGCACTGGATTGCACATCTACAGTTAAGAAATTATAACTTATTAAAAAAAAACAATAGATTCTTTTGAAAGAATGAAGTGAAGCGCTCGATCATACATCCGGTGAAAGGTTGTGCCAAATATTAAAGCAATCATCATCGAGAGGTTATTTGACGTGTACACCAAAATATTTCTAGAGTGCAAGCATTGGGTGCATCGAATAATACGAAGAACACACCGATAAGAAGATATCTTTGATTGTTGTTGCCAGTAGGGTTCTTGACATACTTTCAAAACAACATATATTGATGCGAAACTGATTTTTTAATACCTTGGGTAATCCAGGCTTATCACTAAACTTCTTCCAGGACTTTCTTTTAAGAGGAAAATATAAATTATGATACAATTGTACACTTTCATCATGAAGAAAGTCAGGAGGTAATTTGACAAAATTATTCAAACTAGAGTCGCTTATTCTAGTTTGTAGATTAATATTAGGTATGAAGGTATGACATGAGAACACACTAATGTAGAACAGATCTCAATCTTAAGTAAATCAATGTTAAAACCACCACCTAAAGATACTAAAGGGCATGAAAGAAGATAAATCCCGGCTCCTTTAATCTTTTAATGAGCACCCACAAAGTGCTTAATGCTTCCCTTACGGTGGCGGTAACAAGCTGCGAAACAAAATGATATGTCATTGTGAGTCAGCTCAAGCCAGACATCTTCTACCTGGCATTTCACACATGAACAATTCATATGGGTTGCAATAACTTCCTTTTTGACCTGATATCAACAAAAAAATGTTTTTATAATAAATACCAGTACCACCACTGTCACAGCTATCTGCAGGGACATGTGGGTTCAGAGATTTCCTTTCAAACACTGGGGTGTTTACACTACCACAATCAATAAATTACAATAACATGCTGTTAAAGTTAATGAACAATTATTGGACGTCTTATTGCACTAATTTTATGATGGAACAACTTAACAACAAAATAAATGAATTATCTTGAAAACTCAAAGAATGTAAATACATCGCATAGGCTAACTCCGGGTCCACCAGTTACATGGGCCCAAGATTACTTCCAATTAATAGCAATGCATCACTACGGTTGTAATTGCTTCAGGTGTAATACATTAATATGTTAATGTCTTAACTCAATGCATTCCACTACTCCGTTTAATATGTTTCATTCACGTCGGTAAGACGGTCATGTAACTACACTTCTAGTAGTATTTCAATATCAGCATATAAGTTTTAAATTAAAGAACAAAATCTTACCATACAAGATGGCTAACGGCGTCCAGGACACAGGCATTGGTTTGCTTTCCAAGAAAGATGCGTCATCCAAGTTTTAAATACATGTAGTATATGGTTTACCAAAGTTGCAGTATAATTTAAAAGTTCCTACTGCTTCCCCTATGACAGACGCCATGTGCTCTTATCTATAGCTTTGGAAGGTAGTCAAACTAATAGTAACAATATTTCGCACTAGGCGTTATACCCTGCCCGTACCTGATAACACGTTCTGCGTACTATTTTGATACCAGTTCTGGATCTCAAACCCGAATGCTGTTACACAATTCACTTATATACCTAGCACCACAGGTGTATAAACAATACCCTACCAAGTTGGACTTTATTTTACTTCTATTGTATAACTCACTAGCTGACTCATCCTAACTTGTGACGTTTAGAAGTTCTGGGCATCTTACTTCATTGGCAATGTGCCAATAGGGACTAAACCTGTAAAATTTACTAACCAAAATGACCTACTTACCTTCAGCTAGATATATGCTAATTTAGCCTATGAACTAACAAAATATAAGGAAAACAAAATGGACCATTAAAGTTGCGGCTATTTCTAAATATTAAATGTTTCCTGTGACAACCACATATGATTGAAGGTCAGAAATAATCAAACTGATAATCAGGTGTAATAATCTCGACCAGTGCAAGACATGCATTTCTGTCTTTGAGTGGCTTCTAGTCATACAAAGTATGAAAGCCCTGGTGTCTCTATCATAGACTTTCATCAATTCAAATGAACACAATTTATGAAAAGTATGTACCACCTTTACTAGGGAAAAATGGATTACAGCTGGATGATTCATGGACAAGCAGACTTCTGATTTAAGTAAATGGATCAAGCCCCTCTCCACACAATGATTGTCTTCAAATTTGCGGCTGTAAAGTTAAAGCAGTATGCCAGGTTGCAACAGCCATGATACACGGACATTACCAAACTGAACTGATTGCTCATGCACTCATCAGCCCACATTTTTCAGTCTCGGGTCGTAGGTTACTTCCTCTCCAGTATAATCACTGGACTACTACTCTTCATTTGATTGCTCTTGCAACATCAGCAATCAATTCTCCGGCTTTAGGTCATAGGTCATTTCCACTGCTTTGAATAAGTACTTTTCCTCCACCTTTAAAAGATTACCAACTCTCACCATCTTTAAAACCTGTTGAAAGATTGAGAGAGGGAATCAATGTAAAAGACCTTTCACACAACTTTGAAAAGCTTTTCAAGTTTAACTCAGATATTCAAAACATGTATTTCAAATCATATTCATTTGAATGTGACCACCACTGAAACATCTCAATGCCTATTTACCAACATTGGTGCCACTATCTGGAATAACTAAGACAACCTCATATAGAGAGGTAAGTTCAAATAAAGCCTAATCTTTTTTGTGACCCTGCTTCCCTTTGCTTTGCTTTGGTCGGAAAATACTGTTTCAAGAGTGATTTGTACATTATTTGAGCGAATCACCTGATAAATAACCCATACGTATAGTCTACTCAACTAGGCAAAGTTCAAAATGCTAAAAACATATATAGAATAATTGGACTGCCATGTACACTATGAGAAAATAGAAGGTACTACTTTCCTTCTTTAAAAAAAAAAGGTTTGGATGAGCATCTTTTTCTTTTACAGAGCTACCTAATACTTCACTGTCGTTCAAATGCAAAGTGAAATCGAATTTACTGAACAACTGTTATCACTAGACTAGTTTCTTTGTTTGTTTCATTCTTCTTTCTCTCTAACTATTCATAAGCTCCATTAAGTGTGACGGCTCATTGAAGAAGTCTTGCTTGTTGGAGCATTGTTTGAACCCTTTACATACAGTAATTTACCTACAAATGCTTTTTGCAGTAGATGAGCAGTTTGCTAACATTTTTGGTTTTGATGATTAATCGTGACCTATGTAGCCATGCAGGCTGATGTGCTCTTGTGCTGATTGGGTGAGTGTGTGTATGATGCCTTGCTTGTAGATAAGCAAGCTTAAAGGTAAACCAATCTCATAATTGGTGTGTAGAGTTACCACATTGTGTAGAAGAAGCCTATCGTTTATATAGGTCATTGGGGATCACCGGGGGTCAAACTGTGAAAGCCTTGTAAACACGATATCTCAAGAAGAACTACAAGGTACCAGAGTTACAGATCTGATGTACTTTTACGATTTTCATTCTCAGTAATTCTCCACTTGCTTGACATGACACAGATATCATGAATGAAGAATATGTACATTCCTTAACAGTTCTACAACTGAAATAAAGAAAAATTCTAATTACGAACTACTTCACTTACAATGCTTTCTAGTCATCATTTTTTTTCTGCAGCAAACAGGCCAAAACAACTGTAATAATCAGAAGCACAACAAGCAGTGTGCAAACTACAATGGATGCAGCAGGTGGCAGACCTGTTTGACTATCTGTACAAAAACAATGAACAATTGAATGGTTAAGTAGCAGCAGTTCACAATATTATATCAGGAGTGTTGCAGGCTCTGTGTATAGAATTGGCCTTTCATGTGAGTATACTGCAGATCTTAAGTCTAGAATTTATTATCACAGCAAGTACAGTACTGTAGTCCTGGATACAAAGGTTCACTTGTTAAAGGTAACAATTGTTACATCATGGAAGCTACAAAATGTGAAATATGCAAGCTGGGTACAATATCATTGTGCATCAAGGAGAATTTGTATCTTAAGTTATCCAATATATATATATATAGCACATTCAATCAACTAAGATGAGCAGCTTTATAGAATGCAAAGATGGATTGAGACTTTGGCTTACAGAGATATTATGGTGACATACAATACTTAATGAGAAAGATATTCCACATGGTAGTTGAAAACTAAATCTCAATATCTTGCTCCTAACTTAATTCATGGTTAATTAAATGTAACCTTAAACCTTAACCTGGCTTTAACTGTTCCTCCAAAGCTTCACCTGGCCTATCCATAAACTGTGGTACCGTTGGCCTATCCATAAACTGTGGTACGTTTGGAATATACATAAATTGTGGTACCTTTGGAATATTCATAAACTGCGGTTCATTGGAATATTGCTTAGCTGTCCATTGTTCTCTGTGTCTCAAATTTTATCAAAATGCAAAGCTTTTACATACAAATATTTTACAGTATTTATGTTGAATCATCATGATTACATTATTAATTCTCAAAGGATGACTTTTCCTCTTACTGAAACTTTGTTGATATTGCATTTGACATTGTCAGAATATTTCGCATAGGTCTGTTTCAACATTTCAAGTTTCTTTGCAAACTAGCTCCTTTTAATATGTTAATAAAAACTACCTATCTAACAGAATGAACAAGTGTGAAGAGTGAAGAAATGTCCAGAACGAAACATGAGCATAACTCACCATGTTTTGTTACATTCATCTGTAAGTTGCACATCTCTCCTTCAGAATCAGTACATGAACAGGTAACATACTTGTATTCTTGATATACTAACACACCAGACAGTGGTGTACATGATACACTGAGGACACCATCTTCCACGTCCTTGCAGCTTGGTGTGCTGTATGCATAAATTACACCTGTAGGTTCTTCAATGGCAATTGATGAGTGTGTCTGACCCTCAAAGAATGGTCTGTTGTTTATACCTAAAACAACAAGAAAGGATAAGATTTTGAGTACTTTGCTACAAAGCACTCCTGTATCAGTTTCAACGAATCAAGAAAAATTTCTCTTCAGTTTTCAACAGTGCTCAGTACTCCATTTTGGCCAGTGGTAGGTTGAGAGAGATGCTTGTTTGCCATGTTCTAAGAGACCTTGTCAACATCAGGGAAAATTTTTTTATATCAAACAAAGTTAAATGATCAACTGAACTCAAATGATCAATGAATCTCTCAGCTTGACAATTAGGTCCTGCCCCATACCCCCCCCCCAACAACACCACTTCCCTGAAAGACTTGTTTTGTGTGCCTCTTTTATGGTCTGATTGAATTGCTGATGGTGTACAGTATTGTAAAGCAAGAGAAGGGGTTGGTTGTCCACCCTAGAGAGGAAGTACTGATCTTGACACTCCATTTAAGTACTTCCAGTAACTATCTGTATTTTCTTATCCTTATCCTTATTGTTTCTTGGCCTTGTCTTAAATTTGTTTTGTTTTTAATTCTACCTTTGTCTTAAATTTGTTTTGTTTTTAATTCTACCTTTTCCACTGGTCACAACCACGTCTGTTCCCAAATCTTATTTGCATGTGTAGAATATTCTGAGTTTAATTTTGAGAGAATTTATTTCTTTGAGGCCTATTTTCATTAGGAGTACTGGTAATAATATCTTTACATGAACAGCTTAAAATAGCTGCTAACAAAATGGCAAATGAGAAAGAAATTCAACTTGCTATCATTTCAATCATGTCTACAATTTCTTTGTTTGAGTTTATAGTAAACAGAGGGCGGTGTATATTTTCTATATATAGAAAGTGAGAAAATTGAAAATCCAGAAAGTCAGTTGGCTTAGGTTGCTTTGCCAAATGTTCAACGAGAAAATAAACAGTCAACACCTCAAACAAGATTCTTATGTGTTGTCCATTACTGACTTCAATTGATCAAGCAAGATTGTTGGACAATTGCGGATGTACCTACCGAGTTAGATGTTCATCATCCAGGCTTTACTTGTGTTTATCATATCTACAGTACAAGGTTTTCAGAATTCAGAATCAGTACATGTACAGGTACAGTTCCTATATTGTACAGGGACCCATGTACAGGGATCTATATTAACCTAGAATAAATTTCTAAAAGATATACCCTATTCAGTTATGAGGTGCATGCTTGCAAATGTATAAACACTTTGACCTCTTTTGATCTTTAACTTTCACAGTTGAGAATAGGGTTCTTGTAACCACCAATTTGGATCTATATTACAAGTCTGAAGTTAAAAAAGATTTAATTTTATAGTTCTTGCATTAACAAAGTTTTCACACAATTATCTCTGTTGACCTCAAATCACATTTAACCATCACAAAAAGAAAATAGTTCTTGTTCTCAATAACACGGACCAACATACCAAGTACAAAGTTAATCCACCATGAACTTTTTCAATGACTGTGTTTACAAGCAGGTGTCACATATACACACACAAACATACACCATCACCATCTCATAGAATCCTATCATCTCCGACGATTGAATAATGAAGAAATATCAAGAAAGCAACAGAAGCAAAACTCACCATGTTTTGTAACATTCATCTGTAAGTTGCTTATCTCTCCTTCAGAATCAGTACATGAACAGGTAACATACTTGTATTCTTGATATACTAACACACCAGACAGTGGCGTACAGGATACACTAAGGACACCATCTTCCACATCCTTGCAGCTTGGTGTGCTGTATGCATAAATTACACCTGTAGGTTCTGCAAAGGCAATTGATGAGTGTGTCTGACCCTCAAAGAATGGTCTGTTGTTTATTCCTACAATAAGAAGGACAAGATTTGAATACTTTGCTACAAAGCACTCCTGTATCAGTTACAATGAATCAGGACAATTTTTCTTCAGTTTTCAACAGTGCTTGTCGAGAACAAACTTAAAGACTATATCTATAACCATGAACAATCTACATATCTCAACTATCTATATCTATAACCATGAACAATCTATATATCACAACTTTCTATTTCTATAATATACCTCTTTAACTATACTTTATAAATATTATTGCTATGGAGATGGAATTCTTGGGCGTGAGCCAGTGAAAGTCCGAAAGTTGGTGCTTACAGTATGTAGGTCAGGCAGGATGAAGGAGAGATAAGGGGAGATGGGGGTCAAGAGGGGTTAGAGATGTGTGTGTTTCTACAGTGTATGCTATATGTACAGACTACTTATGATATTGTGTGAGAGGAAGGGAGTTCACTGTTCACTTTGACTTTGACATGGAATATTGGCCTTGTGTTGTTGTTCTGGCTGTTGGGAAAATGAAGGGTGTGGCTGAGTGAAGTGACTGCAAACTGATGAAGACCTGAGAGATTGAGTGAAGGAGTTTGGGACTGGAGTAGTGAAGGAATAAAAGTCACAGAACATTATAAATATTCTCTATTCTTATCTTTGGAATTCCACGCTTCCGCATGAAACTTTGCAGCTTTGTCGGGACTAAACTAACATCGATCCTCTACTCGACAGTGCTCAGTACTCCATTTTCGCCAGTGGAAGGTTGAGAGAGATGCTTGTTTGCCATGTTCTTAGAGACCTTGTCAACATCAGGAAAAAAACTACCATCAAACAAAGTTAAATGATCAACTGAACTACAGTACCCTTGAATGTCAAATGATCAATGAATTTCCTAGAGTGACAATTCCTGACCCCCCCCCCCCACCACGCTGAAATGGCCCATTTGAACTGCAACTTCTAACAACTGGTCGTCTGCCTGACAATCTCCACAGCTGATGTTGGTCATCTCGGGTGACAGGACCACCACTAAAATTTTGCCCTGACAAATCATCCCCATTGCTGACCAACTATATACATTACAGGTGCTGTTGTTAAGAGTAAATCAACAAAGAGACAGTCCCAGCAACACTGGTAAACATAAACTGAGGTGTGAGCTTATAAAGAAGGGTGTTCATGTCACCAATTCACCAGTGTTGAGAAAACACCAACTGAATGACTTACCTGATGAAACTGTTAGCAGATGGTCTGAGTAATATTTATATCCAGTTTCGTCACCCAGCTGGCAGCGGTAGGTATTGCCACCATCCTCCACGGTAAGGTTCCTCAATACAATGCTTCCATTAGGATAAAGAGTACAGTCATTGAGTTCTATATTGCAAAGTATAGTTCCATCAACATTAAATGCCAACTGAGCATCTTGGCCATTTGTTAATACATCCCATTTCAAGTTTCTTCCCACTTCTGTGGTTTTGACTCCACAATCCAACGTCACACTCCCTCCTTCCTTTACAGATACTATTTGGACCCCATATGCAGTAATCACATTGCCTGATGATATAGAAAACAAAAACAAAAGTAGAAAAGATACACAGATCCAGATCATAAAATTGTGATGATTTATTGATTTCTTTCATACTTATCAAAGGAGAGATCTTTTGAAACATATTTTCAAATTTAATTCAGATTAAATGTTTAAAGCACCTTTAATACTGTTTCTTGAAAACTCTTCTTTTGTTTCCAGTAAAAGTGCACGAGTTGAACCTTGAACTATTTAATCACAACGAATGTCTGCAATGCATTTCTTTCGCCTGATATGTTAATAGCATCCTTGTAAGCGCCTAAACACGATGCAAGAAATTTCTCACCATCGTTTTTTATTGTATATTCATTAATCTGCAAGGGGCATGGATTTTGCAAATTAGGAACTATATGACAGTGCTCACCCTCTGTTGAAACACTGGACAGCATTTTACCAGTAAAGGGTAGATTATGGGTCTAAATTGAGTGTATTGACTAATTTCTATTACAATGTTTCTCTGAATGCAGAGGAAACTAATGTAGAGGGACAAAACTCCCAATTCAACTTAAGCAATCTGTGAAATTCTTATATTGGATATTACAAGACTATTTTATTATTAAAACCAATGGGAAGAATGCACAAGTACTTACTTACAGATGGGATACTTGCACAAGAGGGACTCAGTACTAAGATATAGGTAGAACTAGAAAGGATGTGAGTCTGTGAGACCAACATACATGTTATGTTTTGAAGTAGACTCACATACATGTATTAAACCTGTTCTACTAGAATTTAATGGTTTGAATATTATATAGGTTGGAAAAGCAATATGAAACGGGAAGTGTTCTTTTTAGTAAAACAAATAGTGAAACAACACTCACCGATAACCAAACAGAGTAGTGTGTATCCTGTATCAATTTGTGATTGCAACCTCCTCCACCTACGAGTTATGAGGAAAAGCAAGCAAGGGTAAGAACCATACATAGAAACAGAAACAGGAAAGATATATGCAGATGTTTGAACCTCATCCAAGCTTTCCTTTCGAGTTACCATGTTAAGTGTGGTTTCATCATATGGATTAATCTGTTGACCTCACATAACTTTACTTTACATGAGAAACTATTAGTTAGTTAGTGAGTTAAACTCCCTTTTACTTACCAAGGTGAAACCAAATATAGTATCGTTGCATATCTAATGCATACATCTTCCTGTTCACTGGGAACTTCTCAACCCAAGTCTATTGAATCAAATCTGGATTGCCTCATAAAGTGGGTGAAAACCCAAACCTAAATGAGCAATTGCTGTGGTCATCAGATTTGCATTCAGCCAATAACATCAATATATAGTTTACAATTATGGGCTGGCATGACCCCAAAACGTGGCTGAGGTCATGAGCTAAGCCTTCAGCCACTCAAATCAATAGTTTACAATTATGGGCTGGCACGACCCTGAAACGTGGCTGAGGTCATGAGCTAAGCCTTCAGCCACTCAAATAAATATAGCTCACAATTATGGGCTGGCATGACCCCCAAACGTGGCTGAGCTCATCAGCTAAGTCTTCAGCCACTCAAATCAATATAGTTTGTCTGACTGTAAATTGCAGTACATGCATACCTTAAAGCAGGCAACTGCCTAAGTTCCGCATTGAAACCACCTAATGCCCTCCCGTGATAACCACACAGCTATTTTCTACTTTCAACTTTGACCCTTAATGATGTCATTTAACTTAAAGGGGAAGCTCACGATAAAAACCAGACAATTGTTTAGGGCGATTCCATGGTAACTTGCATTACACTTTTTGCTGGTTTTTTTTTATAATCCAAGTGCTGTGGCTTGAATATGGGTTAGTGTAACTCCTCAATTTTCTGTGGTGTTATATCCAACATTCATAGCTACAATATGAAATTATCAAGAATTATAATTATGTTCACCTTAATGTATGGTGCGCTTCCAAATATCGGTAACTCGCATTACGGGAAAAGGACACCTGAAAAATTGACACCGGTACAAAATGGCACCGTGCTCTAACAAAGAATGATTTCTTCAATTGCATACATGTACAAGATATCTACTCTACTGATGTTTATATATCAGCAGTAGAAAATATGAAACAACTTCAGATGTGGTATGGAGGGGGAAAAAGTCAGTCATCGATTTTGCTCTTTATTCATCAAATTCTTTGAAAGAGATATGCTCCAAAGCCATTTTTGAAACACTTGGAAACTCTTAGAAACTGTAAAACTCTTTCCAAAACTGTTAACAACATTTTAACAACAATTTGCAAAACATCTTGACAATTATATCAATAATAATAATCGAAGCTGATTGAACCAAAAAATCAACTAAAGAATTGTTGACTAACAAGATTGCATTGTACACTATTGAATTATCAATCCATATTTCCAATCAAGCTAATCCAAAATTGTTGACTAACAAGATTGCAATGTACACTCTTGAATTATCAATCCAAATTTCCAATCAAGCTAATCCAAGCAAACTGGTAGCGCTCCTCTTCCATTTTAATGTCTCAAAACATCTACTGAAAGTTAAACAGGTTCACAGCTTATAGTGAATTACAAGAAAAGTTTCTTTGGCATGTTAAATAGTGATTGGTCCTTTGAAAATTTGTATTTAGGGTTCTTAGGAAAAGCATGAAACTAATAAAACAATCCTTGTTCCTAATTATATCAGTTTATATCAAATTAGAATTTTGATGCAAACTTGAATTGGCCACGACTATTAGCAATCAAAGGCGTTCCCAACTTCTTTATCATCTGGCTTCGTCGATAGAAAGTTGCTATCCCTGGGGTTCGGCCATTTCCAGTTATCGATCCTTCCCGTGAAATGTCCGGTGGCCTGCCTTATTTTGTGTAATTTTGGGATTTGAAATGCTTTGGAGTAAAGGTTGATTTTCACATTGTACAGGTAGTGATAAGACACTCATATTGGGGAGAGGGGTTTGCACATCATGATATTTGGGGAACACACATTTGAATTGGTAAACCACACCAATCTATTCCAACTGACCAAGCCTCCACAATTCTGCCCCCTCCCCCCCCCCCTAGAGGCCCCAGTCCTCCCCTATGCAAACTACCCGTCCGCCCCATCGCCTCTACCCACTACAGTAATTCTGAAGTGCCCACACCCTTGGCAGCATCAGTTTTCATATCAAGACTAATTTCCATCAAGATGTTGGGAACATTATAATGGTCATGTTTTACAATATTTGCCCATCCTTGAACATACCAGATTACTATGTGATAGGCTACAGACTAATATAGCCTAAGCTCTCACAATTTGTCCTAAATATTGTATTAAGCAATTAATATCCCATGAAAATGGTAATGTTAAAATGGAGAAAGAATATGCTAACTTTACTCATTTGATGATGTCACAGTTCAATGCAACTTGGAAGGTCCATGATTCCACAAAGGTCAGGTGATAAAATCATTAATGTCTGTTGAAACTGTCCTAAGGGTCACAAGTGATGTAATGGAGGTTGCAGTGCATTCTGGGTACAGGAAGTGTACCTACTGTGCACACCTTACATAAGTATATAGTGCACTGTATTGTTTTGTTGATCAGTAGTACTGCAAGTTAGATTGGAAGAATATATGGTAACTCCCATTACAGCGGTAACTCGCAGTACTGGTAACTCGCATTACAGTTTTCAATGGCTCTTTATATCTATATACTAGGTACATTTCTAATTCTTTCAACTATTTTTATACTCTTTACTTTGACTAGAAGCATAATATGGGATGGCAGGAAATTATCTGCTCCGGTGAAAAAAAAGTTAAAAACTTGGTCTCTCGGTAACTCGCATTAGGCTCTCAAATCAGCTCTGTGTCGTTACAGCCATATATGCCTACAAACCAAAAATGTTTGGGGGAATTGTGATCAATATTTTAATATATCACTAATGGCACTACCAATACAGTACATATATAACAAATTTATTTAGGGTGCTTTCAAATACGGAAATCTGAGACTTTGAAGTATCCATACTATTTCCTCAAATATTCCCTCAAAAATCAACATTAGTAAGGTATTCACAGTTTTTGATAGAAGAACATGGTAAAGTTGGAAAAAAAAGTACATAACCCAGACCCTAAATAAATCTAATTTTCTTTTGGATGGAAGGGAATTTCTCTGGCCGTGGCTATTCTTACGACCAGGAGTAACAATTATTTATAAACTATTCTTACGACATCGGCGAATGCATGCGCAGTAAAGTAAATAAAGCAAATGCGCATGCAGTAGGGGTAACCCTAACCCTGACCGGAAATTATTGTTACTCCTGGTCGTAAAAATAGCCACGTTAAAGCAACTGCGCATGAGTAACCGGAAATTACTGTTACTCCTAGTCGTAAAAATAGCCACTTTGAATTTCTCTCATACCGTTAATATACATGTATTAACATCATCACCTTTTCTAAGTTTACGTTGGATTAGGCCTCTATAATATAATGCCAGTGACATACAATTTTGAGCAAACTTGTGCTATACTTTGCTGACAAACAAAATAGTATTGATCATTAGGCAGACCTAAGCTAGGGCTCCATAGGACAAACATCATACTATATCCTCCTGTATAGTAGAAAACAAATAGCTACAGCAGGTATAGGATAATAGGAAACAGTTACAAGCAGTTACACCTGGTTACACCAAGTTCCAGTGCGGTTACTTAAATGGCTACTACTACTACTACTACTACTACTACTACTACTACTACTACTACTACTACTACTACTACTACTACTACTACTACTACTGTAGTCGGCTAGCCTATGCCTACACTGTAGACTAGCGATGTTCGTGTCTGGCCGGCAAACGTATGTTTAAAAATGTTTGAATGTTTCTTTGTTACATGTATTACGCTGGATCACTTCGGACTAATCATTTGTATTTTATGTTCGTTATTTTGCTTACATGACGTTGAGGTACCTGATCGGGAAGACGATTTGTTCCCCCCCCCCCCCAAACATCCTACTAGATCTAGTGAGCCGCACATTCAGCCGTACATTCGAATCGTAATATAACGTAATTAAACCAGATTGGAGTTAGCATGCACGTTCAGCACCGCTGCTGCTGAACGTGTCATCAGGGAATGCAGCTTTGAACTTCTCTCTACCTCAGGGTAGATAATGAATGACATGTAAATTGGTTGCGCCCACCCAAATAAACTTCTGAGAATCTTATTTGGTGTATCTTTCTACAAAGATGTAAAGACTCTATAAATAGGACTATGTTGTATGTATTTATTGTATTTATTTCAGCCACGTTTATGGACAATTATGATTAGTTCCCACCTAAGGGTAGCAGCTCAGTAGTTGAGTGTGGAACTTTTTATAGTTTCGATTTTCGATCGAAGTTAAGAATTACATATCGATCAATTATGACTCTAATAGACCTGTTTATATTTTGTAGATGATGTTAAGTACCCTATGTATTGATTTATAGACAATTAGGATGTTTCTCGGGGTGGAGACATTAATTAAATTAAATATCCGACATTTATCAAACTAGAGTAAGTTAGGATATAGCAGGAGGTTGCTGCCTTTTGATGGTGGTGCTGAAGCCCAGCCTCCTTGCAAAAACCATACGAGACATTAATACAACATTTTTGATATATTAATTGAATTAAATATCCGATATTGAATCCAATTAGAGTAAGTCAGGATATAGCATATGTTTGATGCCCTTTGCATGGTGGTGGTGAAGCCCAGCCTCCTTGCATAGAGATTGTGGCCATCGGTCAGGTGTGTATTGCAGCTGACCTACGAAAGGGATTATAATGGTTCATACGATCTTAGGTAGATAATCCGAGAAGCGTTGCTGTATCTCCGCCGAAATGCCATGATTTGTACGTTTTAAGAAAAGTCACCCAGGAAATAACTTACGCACGAAAACCTAACTATACCGAACGACTGATCCGCTCTCAACCCCAGTCTCCTTGCATCTTGACTGTGACTGTATGATCATCATTAGGGATGCACCGGATATCCGGTCCGGCAGGACTATCTGGCCGGATAGTGAGCAATTATCCGGTTCCGGTTCCGGCCGGATATTTTTCAAAATCCGGCCGTTTCTTTTTTCAAAATCTGGCTGGATCTTCTTTAAAATCTGGCCTGAATTATTCCTTAAAAAGGTGTTGGTATTAACTTAAATCAATGTAAACTATTTCCAAAAATTAATAAAAACATTCAAAGTAAGGAAAAATTAGTTTTAACATGTTTAATTTAATTTTCTCAATGGTCTGACCCACTGTTTCTAAAGATCAACCAAAATAATACTCCTTGTTTCATACTTCTACTTCTTATTAATGATTTTCTTTTGTGTAATGAAAAAAATCCGGTTCCGGCCGGATTTTATCCGGCCGGATTTTATCCGGCCGGATTTTATCCGGCCGGATTTCATGTACTATCCGGCAAAATCCGGTTCCGGCCGGATCCAAATATTTGGATCGGTGCATCCCTAACCATCATCGTCAGGTGTGTACGTATCACCATGAGATACTACACATGATTTTAGCCAAAAGGCCGAGAAGCGATGATATGTAGTTGCTCAGCCAAGAAAGAAGCATTCAGCTATTGTAAGTGAAAGTTCAGTTAGCACAGTAGTTGGAAATGCTGGTATTGGGACTGAGGCAGGCTCGCATTAAGCTTACAAAAGAAATCGGGCCGTGTGGAAAATTGTTTGAGTTATAGTGAAGTTCACTCGGGCCTGTTGCTATGGACGTTAAGGCCTGGCGCCCGCTATGCGACCTCGAGCTTGCTATGGCGGTCGCTTGCGATGCTCTTGCGAGTTCTTGCGATCCATCTAAAGTCGCCAAGTGTGCGAGGATCGGTCGCAAGGTGGTTGCAGGTGATCGCTGTCCGCAGACAAGATCGCATTTGGTCGCAAAGTTTTAAACGTGGTCAAAACTTTCGTGACTTCCCCCGCAAGGTGGTCGCAAGACCGATCGCCAAGTGTGCGATAGTTGGTCTTGTGAGGTCTCTGTCGCTAACACCCCCAGAAACTCTCCCAGAAACGACGATTTCCTAACATTTTCCTTACATCTTTTATATAATATTTTCCACAAATTTTGTAAAAATGTTTTTAAAACGTTTAGGCATCGAAAAAGCTTAAAAATTGAAAATATGTAGCAATTTCAATTCAACTACCTGCAGGGGAAAGCCTTTCATTTGATCATCGATGTTCTCAAAACTTTTATTAAAATAACACTACAACGTTTTAAAGAATCTTGTATAATACAGAATGATAACATTTTGAAACCATCGTCAAATGTCTTCTTAAAACTACAAACATTTTGATGATGTTATTAACATATTTTCAGCAAAACAGTATGCTTGATGTTTAAAAATATTATTAAATGTTTTAACAAAAAATGACATATCATTTGAAGAAAGTACTTAATAAAGAGTAACCTGTTTATTGGGGAGTTTTGTTTGTAACTTCATCACATAACCAGTACCCTATTTATCATCCTATCAGGCAAATGAAGCCCATGAGGAAGTACGGTAATAACGTGTTTACAATATCACTATAACGTATATGTTATGACTAAAAACGCTTCAGTGATGTTACTAAAATGTTTTTGACAACACGTTTACATTTGATGTTATTAACGTGTAATTACAATATTGTTACACAAAGAAGGTACTTGTTTTGGAAACAATTACCAATTTTAGGTATAGCATTATGTATAGTCATACAGAGGAACTTAAGCCAAAATAAGATGTTATATATTAACTGTGTTATCAGTACCACAGTTGTTATCTTAAACCGCAAATGGTGCTCAAACGAAAGTATAAAAACGTTTATACAAATATTTTTACAACACATGCTTACTATCAGAAGTCCGGCTTACAAAAATCAGTTCTACATAGTTGTCTATTGTAATATTGTGACAAGCCCGCTCCTCCGACATGTAATATTATATCGGGACTCGCGAGAGATAGGCACTGGGGTTACCTTGATGCCGTTTTTATGCTTCTTCAGGAGACGTCTCGAACGGAAGATAGAAGAAAACAATGAGTTCACAGAAAAACAATTTGACGAGATAGGATTTGATTAGTGCTTCGGTATCATTTCTTCTCTGTCGATTCTCTTCTCTAATTAAATAAAAATACAATGATTTGACTCCGTCAATTACTTACTCAAAGGAGTGACGAAGTCACGAAGTTTCGAAACCCATGCCGCCTTTCATACATTACTTCTATAAAATCCCACTGCGCACAATCAGAAGGCAGCCAATAACCTGACCATCCTGTATTAGCTAACGATATAAATATCAGTCTAGAAAGCACTGATCTGCCCTGATTGGTTGGGAGTTTTGAAGTCCACCCCTTTTCTATGGAAACTTCCATTGCACGTGAGAAGAAGCTTCTCGAATGTTCTACAGACACAACGGAATCTATTTTGGGAAAAGGCCCTGTGACATGATTCAATAAGATAGTTAAAACTTGTCGTGGGAAAACTGAATCCATGACCTAAATAAATATATAAGGGGCCTGTAAGGTGTCTCGATGGAGTGTTTCGGTAACATCAAAGAGGCAGTATTACTATTTCATAACACTATGTCAACGGCTACGCGGAATACATCAAGCAACCGTGAAAAGAAAGTTTCAACATTGACAACGTCATCAGTCCTTTTGATAATTGGAAGTATTGAATCCAAATCAAAAGGCAGTTTGTAGCAGTCTTGAAAAAAAAAAATAAGGTACGTTTGATTGTGAACTGCCGTATTGAGTGTAGCAGCCTGTAAATAATGTATATCCTAGCGGTAGGAACGAAAATGAAGCCTTCATGTAGTGTAAGCTTAGGCTGAATTTATAAATGCCCGTACTAACTTGTTAGGCTAACGCTTGGCATGTTGACTAGTGTAGGCCCTAGCACAGGCCTAGACGAATATCATATTATCAGTCACAGGTTTGGCCTGAATGCGAATGTGTTGTGAAACAACCTTCGGGTGTGATTGTTGATAGCCTAGGCCTGTATTCTGAATCTGAGTTAAAATCGAAGTTTAGCCCAGGCTTTGGACTAGCGTGTAGCCTAGCTATAGTATCGGCCTGGGCAGCACACCGCTGTAAATGATAAACGATCACCTAGGCCTATGACAATGTTCGGGACAACAACAAAAACATTCACGGTTGCGTACGGTTGCATGTGGCAGTAGCCTAATGCCTTAAATTAAACTATAGGCCTTTCCTGTATTTTTGGACCATCTGTTTTAAAGCTATGCTAAACATCTGTGGTTCTACAGTAGGTAGCTACTGTATGCGACAATATTTTTGTTTCTGAAATGTAAACTCATCAATTTTGGTACTTTTTTTCAGTGCAAAATAGCTCCTAAACTTGTAGAGGTACATATGTTTATGTGGAATGTGTGTTATGTAATTAGTCAGTTCCCAGCAGTGCGAAAAGTGCTTTCTTTTATTGTTGTAGAATATGCACGGGGTTTCTTGACGTCACTCCTCATTACTATTTAATTAGGTACAACTTATCATTTTTGAAGATCAATTTCTCAGTCATTATCTAATTTTTATGTCTGGTAATAGTTGAATTTGATGAAGGAAAGGTGTTTAAACCAATTGTTATTGACAAAAGACACACAACGGGATAGGGAATTTTGGCCGTATTTTCCGAACGTAAATTATCCATTGTTTAGAAAAAATGTTTTTGGGGCATGAATATCATCATTTCCAATTTTAAAAACTTGTATATTTGCTGTAAAAAAATCCTTTACCACAAATTCAAATCAATTTCTCTTCAAATCATTCTGTAAACGAAGTCAAGCCCACGGCAAATATATACGCACATGAATACAGGTTACGGATGCAGGTTGGTACGTATTGCGCGAAATGCTATAACTAAGCGTGATAAAACTAATGGAATTGAATTGCTTGTATCATGGAACTTCTTGCTTATATCGAGTGATAAGAGGAACTTTTCATGGCCGTAAAATGACTTTCCTTAGCTGTATGGATAGGGGCATAATGACGCCCGGAGATCATGAAATACTCATTGCCAATACATCGATTTGGTACATACACACATAACAATAAATGCAAGCAATGTCATATCGTAACAATCGCTACTGTTAGTACTACTTGCTGAAATAAGACACTCAACACTGGTTTGCATTTATCACCAGCAATACTTTTATTTAGAGACTCTCATGAAGATGGACCCATGCTGGTGCTCTTCCAAGTACAAGCCCTGTCACCGACTGCAAAGACTACAAGTCCTGCCAGTGCCCTTTTAAGTTCACCTTCCTGAAATTGTACATGGGGTTACTAGTATTCAGCCAATGGAGCTCTGATGGTATCGAGACAGGGGCCTTTGTACTGGGTATATTTTCAAACATAACTAGTTTTGTGGAAAATGCAGGTTATACAACAGGCAATTAAAAATGACAGCTGAGATGTCATTTTGGCTTTAAAAATGGCCAGGGACAACTCTATAGTTCACCCACTGAAAGGACAGTGGTTGCCACTCTGACACCACGATGAGGTCAGCTTTGAGGGATTTTTGGTCACAGCACTTTTTTTTTTTTAAATGACAACACCTTTTTATTGGTCTCTTTATTTCTCGTTCATACTACATAACACTTTGAGACGTAAAGCTGTTAGGAAATATTAACAAGACAACAAGCATAGCTATTAACCTATATGGAAAGACCTCAGGTAAAGCAGTAGGACAGATTGTTTTAATGAAAGGCAAGTCCAGGAATGGCAAGAAAGTTTGGTCGAACAGTTAAAAAGTACACAAATACAGTATTTTTATGCAGTATTTTTATGCTGGCATTATTTCTAGACACTCGTTTTCCTTGATTTCCGACGTTCATGGCATATGCACGTAGAATTTAATGGTTAACTTAAATCAGTTGACTAGTGCCGTATGTTTATGCTGGCTTTATTTCTAGACACTCGTTTTACTTGATTTCCGACGTTCATGGCATATGCACGTAGAATTTAATGGTTAACTTAAATCAGTTGACTAGTGCCGTATGTTTATGCTGGCTTTATTTCTAGACACTCGTTTTACTTGATTTCCGACGTTCATGGCATATGCACGCAGAATTTAATGGTTAACTTAAATCAGTTGACTAGTGCCGTATGTTTATGCTGGCTTTATTTCTAGACACTCGTTTTACTTGATTTCCGACGTTCATGGCATATGCACGCAGAATTTAATGGTCAACTTAAATCAGTTGATAAGTGCAGTGTTTTTATGCTGCCAGTATGTCTAGACACTCGTTGTACTTGATTTCGACATTCACGGTATATTCACGCAACATGTAATGGTCAGGAACGTAGCCAGGGGGTTGGAGCAGGGGAGCGACTGCTCCCCCTTTCAGTGACAACAAATGTTTTTTTTTAGCATGGTATTTTTTTAGTGCTCTTTTGATCTTGAATACTCGTCAGCTCCTTTAACTCGATTATAATCGTAGTAACATTCAGGGATACTGATTCCGCTACCTACCTAGTTTGGCAGATGCAATTAGCTTAATTTAGCCTATAGCCTATTACAAGCCTACAGTTGGTCACTGCGTAATAAAATACATATCGCCTACCTAACCGTACTCGAGTGGAGTGTCCCGAACCGTATGCAGGATGATGTCGACAACGTTCGTTCTCATCCTTTCTATGATTGGTCCTAAGTTGTTGCACGAACAGCATGTTATGAAGCTAAGTTAGCAATCGTACGTGATACTCGCTTCCTATAAATAATGATTACACTGCTAACACATTGCGATAACGATATTTGTTTTTTAGCCACTGCACATCTGGCTGTCTTACAACATATGAAAGTTTATATTGTCCATCAGTTAAGCTCGTCAAATGTATTAAAGTCCAGACATTGGACAATAAACAAGAATCATCCTACTGGAAAAAAATTGTAAAGAGCACTTTTGTCTTTCTGATATTCTAAGTAAAAAACATGTAAAAGAATTCAAACAGGAAACAAAATCTGCTGATAATATGATATCATATGATCATGATGAAACTGGCAAAACAATGCAGCAGATCGCATCTAAGGACCTTCATTTGTTCAAAAATATCTCAAAGGGAGGGGGACACCCCTCCCCTTAAACCCTCCCCCACATCAACCGCAAAATACGCCCCTCTCCACCTTTCAAATTCCTGGCTGCGTCGCTGTTTATGGTTCACTTAAATCAGTTGACTATTGCCGTAATTTTATGCTGGCATTATTTCTAGACACTCGTTTTACTTGATTTCACGATACTACCCGGTTCCTAATCTATTACCCGAGTCCTACGCAAAGTGTGATTTTTTTTTTTGGGGGGGGGGCAAACCGATGGATAATAGGCGATCAAAGTTTTAGGCGATCAAAGATAACAGCAATAATGAAAGTATGCCATTGATATCTTATAACTGCCTCACAATTTCAACAAATAAACAGACGGTTAGGCTAGATTTTCCTATTGACTTAGTGTGGAGTTAGGCTACCATGTGGAAGAAATTGAAAGAATTCTCACAATTATTATTCATTCATTCGTTTATTTCATAGAAGGAAAGACTGTCAAGGAATTTTACGAGATGTTACTTATGGATTATAGACGGGATAACTAAAAAATAATAATAGCAAGTGGCTTTTAACTAAACGTTTACTCCAAATGCGATCAAATTGCACGAATCGCGCAATTTCGTGGCTAATGCGAACCATGGACCTGCATAATAGATCTAGTAGTAGTAAAAACTGTTTAAGAGCTAAATTGGATATTTTTATGTTCTGATCCAATAGAGGTGGAGAACAAACATAAGTAGTGGCGGCAGTGCGATTATAGTAGTGATGTTAATTACATGAAGTTATAAACAAGTTAATGAAAGAAACAAAAGCAAATAGAAATTATTGAGGAAGGTTGTATACCTTATCTTACACCTATTTGAACATGAACGCATTGTCAGTGGAGAATATAATTCATTTATTTTAGCATCCAATGTGTAATTTCTTGATAATGGAAATACACGAGGGTAAACAAATTTGTCAGGGTACCCGGATACCCGACGGGTAACGGCTCTCGGGTACCCGGTTCCCGATTTTTGGACTTGTGTAAACACTAAATACATAGCCTTAAACATCATCATACACACTTTATTTGTATACCGTACAGCAGGGTGCATCGTATGCCGTTCATGCCTGCATATATGGTAACTAATATACGCGCAAATTTCTCGCTTCCCAATTTGACAATCATTTTGTTATTTTATATTAATTAAAGGTTCCATCATTAAATGTTTTTTGTACACATTAAAGGCAAATAACAACACGCTTCCCTCACGCACAAGCCAGCGTATTGTCCGGGTCATAATATATATAAGTATTATATATATGATATAAGTATTGCATGTACCTGTAGAGGTACTATAAAGTGCAGGTTTTCATGGAGGACAGCAGCCCAGACGCAAGTTTTACTGAGCCGACGCAAGCATTTTCAAGATATTGCGTCCCGTGGACGCAAGTTTTAAAGTCCCAGTAACAATACTGCTTATACCATATAGCAACTTTTCGCATTGTTATTGGTACACAATACAATTTCAAGCTTGCATATAAGTCAAAATACTTAATAAATACACTGAGGTTTGCAGGGATGTCAAAGGTGAATTGTACTACCAGGTTGGTGTGATATAACAATCTACCTGAATTATCCCCCTATGAATGAATAGTATCGTAGAAAGGTTAACATTGACAAGTCGTCATAGGTCTCGTACTTGGTATATATTGTACCATGTTAATTGGAGGAACACCCTATTGATGTTGGTGGAGGTTAAAGATCATCTAGGGTCAACAGAGATCATATGCATTTTTGCATTGTGGATATTGGAGTTAAAAGGTAATATAGAGTTCCAAAGGTGTGAAGGACTAAAACATGGTATTGCAAGAAATGCTTACATTTTGACAAATTTCCAAAAACAAATACAAAAACATTGACAGATTTCATGCATGGGGTTTTGAACGCTCCATATTAAGTAGACTCATGTTGTCTTTGGCATAGGTCGAAGGTCATATATGATCAGGAGAATGTGTTTCCACTTTCTCTGTTTCAGTTGCACGAAAAGTGCTTAAGTACTATGTCATATTATAAAGAAAGCCTTACAAATATGGCATGTAATGATTGAAGGCAAAAGCAAATCCACATTTCACTGTGTGTTACTCTATGATCAAGCATGTTTTGTTTTTCTTGGTTCCAAACAGAGACAGACTGCTTTGGCACAGAAGAGGAACGGAACTTCCTTGGAAGAATATTATGGTGGATCTTTTGAGTGATGATTATGTTATATATATATATATATATATATATATATATATATATATATATATATATATGTATATATATATATATATATATATATATATATATATATATATATACATATATAATTGAAATCGTAATGAGTTGTATAATCCGGAACGGTGAATAAACTTCCAGTCTCCACCTGAATTCTGACCCGGGACTCCCGCTGTATCTGCGGATTACCCTAATCACTGATTATATGTAAAGACGTTCGAAACTGGTAAGGAAGGTCGTCATTCCAGTGTAGTCGATTCGATGTTTCGACTTTGGGTTTATTTGTTTATACATATATATGTATATATATATATAGGTTGCCAACTCCTATTAAATTCTATATCAATTAGTTCTCTTTCAGGAAAAGTGCCAACAACAATAAAGCAATTTGAGAACATCTTTTTTGATATGCTATCAATCATGTTTTTTTTCTTTTATTGTGGCTTGCATGTTGAAGATCATGAATGGAAGTACATGTAGTGCAAACATTGAGTGAATTTAGCCAAATTTAGAACCATTCAATTTAGGTCTCCCAGGAACAGCATGAGAAAATTGTCTACTAGTGAGTGAAGATGTTTGTTTACAAGTTACGAAACCTTCAGGCTCTGATAGCAACAAATCTTCATTATTATGATGCAAACATTGAAAATGCAATGAATGGCCCAACCTGTTAGCTATCCAGTGGTGGGTAGTGTTTAGCTAGTGAGAACTTCTATTTAGACTTAGAAACCACATTACTCTTGTGATTTAGTGTGCAAGCCAATAGGGCTTTAATGGGCATATTCCATCTTCAGAGCATCGAAAGTATAACCAATCTGAAGCTATGTCAGGATTCATGCCCGGATTCATCCCAGGATTCAAACTCATCACAGGATTTATCACAAGATTCATCCTTAGATTCAGATTTATCACCAGATTTATCCCCGGATTCAGACTAATCACAAGATGTATTACAGGATTCATTTTAATCACGTGATTCATGTGTAACGAGTGCAATCGTATGCAAAGTGAGACCGGTGTGGAAGCATTAAGTTTATTGCACCCTTTCATTCGAAAATCAGTATTTCCACATCCTTCTCCATAGTCACACTCGCATTTATCTAAAAATTAAGATCTATCCCCAGACTCATCCCCACACAGCTTTATCACCTGTAACGTATTACACTTAACTGCACTTTACAACCATCACATTCGTCAGTTATAGAGTTAGCTAGACCCCGTTGACCCACAGCTTGGTAATATGCCTACATATGGTATATAATGATGGAAACAATTATGTGTGAACGTACTGAGTCAATACAGAAATCATTTGATTTATTCAGTATACAGACCCAGCAAACACAAACATGATCTTAAAATATCAGGAAAATACTTGAACAAATGTTATGATAACGTTATAAATAAGGTTATTAAAACGGTAAATGTTGAATCGCTAGAAAAGCCGGATAACATTTTCACAACGTTTTATATAACGGTATTTTGATGTCAGCACAATGTTCTTAAGATGTTGCAGAAAATGTTGTAAAGGCTTTATAATAACTTTTAAAACAAATTAAGATAACATTACAAAATAACGTTATAAAAAAACATTAAATGTTGAGTCGCTAGAATAGCAGGATAACGTTTTCAAAACGTTTTACATAACGTTATTTCGATGTATGTATTTTAGATCCTCCTGCAAGCAGGAACTCGCGAAGAAGCCTCATTGGCTTATCAAAGCCGCAAGCTGACAGAAGTCAGTCTTAAAAAAAATAAGTGGTTTCTGCTGTTACGGTGAGTGGAGCAATATATCTATAACTTCAGAATTGCAATTTAAGTTATTGAGAGGAAAGTCGTTATACAGGACAATGTGGACATGTTTATGTGGACGGTCCCAATAATCCCCCTATATACATAACTTTATATACAGTAAGAAATTAAAAAAAAAACGATTGTATATGCAAGGTACATAATATGCGTACAGTTTAATACTAAACGAAAATCCAGACCAAAAGTGTAAACAAGAGGGCAATCCGCGGAGTTGCATATCTCATTGCCAGCACACTGAATACAGACACAGATTACATGCAATACCCATGCAATTTAACCAATGTCACAAAAGTATATATGATATAAGCCTTTCGAACCTCTATAATGTACTAACTGTTCGCCGTCACAGTGTATATGTATGGTACGCCAAATGATACGCTAAAATTCAACACACTACACAATGGCAACAATATCAAGTACAAGTACCTTATTTTTCACTCATATTTTATACAAATTATTATGTTAGCTTATGATAAATCCATCCATCAGTTTTCAACAAAAGGTGTTAAATATCTCTTTTATTGTTTGTTTTGCTCTTGCTCCACATTAAGTCCCAGTAACTAATTAGTCTGATATTGGGTTTGCCACTGTTCTATTTGAACGCAAGAAAACTACTTTTGAATTGGGCAAAGAGCATTACAACGATTCCCAACGATCCCACATGAGGCAAGAGAAAAGATGGCTGACTTAGGACATGTGAAGGCCAGGTCAGAGAACATCGTCTCCACTATCCAATTGACGTCCATATTGTCCAAGACCAGGATGCAATGCTGCCGTCGTTGGGGATGACCCCTTCGCAGACTGCTTCCAGCAAAAGTTACAAGAGGAAGTATCCCGTAGCGAGACTTTAGCCAATTCAGGGTTTAGGACTACTGAAAGACGCCCGAGAGTTAACAGACCAGCCAGAGGAGAGAGACCATACGGGACAACGACCGCTCCTCCATCCGTCCGGCCCTAGGGGTGCCCACCTCGCTATGGCAAAACAGGGGGTGGGGGAGACTATCAAACTTTCCCAGAAATGGGAGTAGGCCTACATAGGCGGGGACAAGTGGGTGTAAGACACAATTGCAAAGGGGTACAAGATATAATTCACCTTCAGCCCGCCTTTCGGCGGCGTATGAAGACCCACGGATCCCGTCAAACTTTCATCTCTTGAGGGGGAGAATTTGGCTCTGCTAGTCAAGCAAGCAATTTTAGAGGCACCGGTACAGGCGGGACCCCTCTTCCGGTCCTCATTCTTTTTAACCAACAAATGGAATGGTACCTGGTGTCCTATTTAAACCTAAAACCCCTCAATTCAAATTATGTCAGGCCAAAACATGTCCGTATGGAAACTCTAAAGCTTATCATACCACTTCTCAGAAAAGTTATGTGGGAGGCGACCGTAGACCTCTAGAACGTTTACCTACACATCCTCATGTACGATGACCATCGTCGGTTCCTGACGTTCAACTACGAAGGCCAGGACTTCCAATTCCGAGCACTACCTTTTAGACTGTCCACTACTGTGCATGATCGGCAAGGTCTTGAGGAAGATTCGCGTCTCCAGGGGCAGGTTCATCGTGGTCGCCACATTCAGGACTCTCAGACTCTGGTTCGGGGAGATACTCCAACTACTCATGGACGTCTCAAGGATCCTACCAGATACGCCCCACCTGCTTTATCAGAGATGGAGCACACTCATACACCCAGACATCAAGGGGCCGAATTAGTTGCTGGAGGTTGTCCGGACTAGACTCAGACATAGATGCTTTTCGGAGGCAGCTACCGCAGTGGTGGCCGACGCTAGGCGAAGAACAATCGATGCGACTTACGATTCCCGCCTGCGCAAACTCAGCGAAGGGTACCGACCGAGACAGGTTTTGTCGACTGAGGTACCTTTAGCGCAGAAAGCTGAAATTCTCCACTCCCTTTTCAAAGACGGCAGGCAGGTCTCGACTATCAAAAACAACAGGTCGGCATTCGCTGCTATCCATAAGAGATTCTCGGACGGTTCCACGCCAGAAAACAACAAAAATATATTGCCCAGCTCATTTGCTGGATAGCCAACAGACGCCCAAGAATTCGAAGACTGGTCCCGTCCTTACGAGACTACCATATGAACCGATGGCGACGTCGTCTTTTGCTGCATCAAACAAGGAAACGCTGCTCCTCGTCGCTTTGGCGTCTGCCAGGAGGAGGAGCTGCCTTCACGCTCTCTCAACCGAATCCGACCATATCAGGTTCGAGACCCAAGGGGTTAGGATGTTCCCTTATCCGTCCTTCCTGGTGAAGAATCAAGAACTCAATTTCCTGCTGGGGGGCATCTTCATTCCACAGATTAAGAACCTCTCGTCAGTCCTTGAAGACAAGCAGTGGTGTCCTGTCAGGGCACTGAAGTGGTACCTCTACAAAACAGAGGCGCTGCGGGGGTCAACGACGTAGTTATTCATCTTGCCTCGTACACCTTACTCAGCGTCTTGGAACACCTTGTCTCAATGGCTGGTGGAAACTATCCGTCCCTTCACGACTGGGCCGGGGAGGGCGAGTGCCCACAACATCGGATACTTTACAGGCCGAGTCGGCATTTGGTAGCGCGGTGTTGCGAGGCCCGTAGGTACATGGTCCCACCATCGAGTCGTGCCACTCGTTGCTAAGGTTGTAAGGAGACGCTTGAGAAGCGCCCTTCCCCACTAGGGGGCGCTACAGACTCTTTGTTAGACACCTGGGGTGTACGTCGATGAGGCCGTCGGAGCTGGCGGGTGCTTTCAAGCCAACTCTCGACCCTGCCGGACCTGGGAGCCGGTAATGGAGGGTGCACAGTGTTAAAAGGTTATCATTGACATTATAGACACGGTATAACGGTGATGAGACATGTAAGCTCGTCACTAGTAATTATCTTAAGCTTATAAGTTTTGGATTCTTCACTAAATTAAATATCAATCTTAAGATCTGTCTTGACTCATCCTTCAGCGAACTCTTGCAAGATTTATAATAGCTATCACATGTACCACAAATTAGCTGGGTTAGTTGCATGCACTTTTATGCTATGAAGATGGAACCGTTTTGTGCGTGGAAAGAAGTTACACACTTCTTTAACGAAGAGAAAGAAAAATAAAGCCCAACTTTACTGTCACATTTAGTTAGTTTGAATTGTGGGACCGAGTTACTTGGTGTAACGTTGACGACTCTAAGAACATATTTATAACCTACCCTTAATAAAACATGTCTTAGGGCAAATCCAGGGTTTTAAACAGATGGTGTGTGATTCTGAGGTCATTGAAGCGAACTTAAGTTAGGGGCCTTTGGGGAACTTCCCCCTTTGAAAAAAATGTGTTCGGAAAGAGGGCCTTACATGCTAAATGGTGCTATCATTTGCATCATTTCAACTGCATTTGTAAATATGACTTAGCTTATGTGTGTTATAAGATGTTAGCCATTGGCAAAGAAAAGTTAGGGGAAGGAGGGGAGGGAAGGAGGCCCGTTTTCTCATGATCATAGTGGCTAAGATTCGGAATTTATTAACGATATAAAAAAATTTACAAACAAATAAGAGGTAGGTAAACTAACCCATGTATCTCATTTCTCAGTGACTCAAATAGAGATGTTGTGTTTTTTTTTATCAAAAACCGACAATCCAGATGCCATTCGAAGCACGGGACTTTCATCAGAAGTGTATATAACCGAATCAAAGTTAACTACTTTGGAGAAATCTCGTTCTATTCCTTTTATGGCTAACGAGGAAAACCCTCATAGGAGATTACGCTGTGCTATAATAACAAGTAGCATATCGCTTGTCGTATCGATTTAGGTGTTTAGTTTTCTTTACCTTCTATTAATTATATTGACAAGTCGGGGTCATATTCTGTACACTTCTCTGATAAAATTGTGGAAAAACAACGGTTCTTTGTAAACATAAATGCATTATTGCTTGACAGCGACGTAGCCAGGAATTTGAAAGGGGGAACACATTATGCGATTGATATAGTGTGGGTTTCTAAGGGGAGGGGGTGTCTCCTCCTCTTTGAGATATTTTTGAACAATTGAAGGTCCTTAGATGCGATCTGGTGCAATGTTTTGCCAGTTTCATCATGATCATATGATATCATACGATCAGCAGATTTTGTTCCCCGTTTGAACTCTTTTACATATTATATCAGAAAGCAAACATAGTGCTCTTTTAAAGTTTTTGACTCTTGTTTATTGTCCAATATATGGACTTAAATACATTTGACGAACTTAACTGATGGATAATATAAACTTTCATATTTTGTAAGACAGCCAGATGTGCAGTGGCCTAAACACAAATATCGTTATCGCAGTGTACTAGCAGTGTAATAATTATTTATAGGAAGTGCGTATCAAGTACGATTGCTAGCTTAGCTTCATAACATACTGTTCTTTCAACAACTTAGGACGAATCATAGAAAGGATGAGAACGAACGTTGTCGACGTCGTTGTGTAAACGGTCTGTAACACCCCATCGAGTGCGTTTAGGTAGGCAATATGTATTTTATTACGTCCAACTGTAGGCTTGTAATAAGCTAAAGTCTAAATTTAGCTTATTGCATCTGCCAAACTAAGTAAGTAGCTGAATCAGTAGGCCTGAATGTTACTACGATTATAATCTAATTAACTGAGCTGACGAGTATTCAAGTTCAAAAGAGCACTGAAAAAGTACCACGCTAAAAAAAAACAGTTTTTAACATTTTTTTCCCCCCTGGCTACGTCCCTGTTGATTGAGACTAAAAGAGGTTGATAAATTTCTAATTGTTTCTATTAGCATTGACTTGGTTACGTTTTAAACTTCTTTAAACGTTTCCAGGACATCAAAGAAAAAAGGGGTTACATTCTTACACTATATATATTTCACATGAGCAGGTGAAAGGGACATTAACAGGTGCGGCGGATCCGGTAAAGAAGGAGTAGAACCCCAAACTGATGGGACACTTTCTTACTCACAAAATACCATAGAAAACACACAAATGCAATGAGACATTCAGCAGTTTACATATTGGAATTTTTCTATGGTATGACTTACCAGGCTAGGAAGTAAGAAGAAAGAATTATGGTGAGAAGATTTATTAGAAAAATTGTGATTTGGCACAATGCGACATTCAGCAGTTTACATATTATGTAGAACGTTTTCGTCATCAGCGGAAAGTGCAACGAATCTGCCAAGTGAACCTTTCCGCATCACGTGTCCTTTTCTTTTCAAGGCCTAGATGTCAATTTGTAATTCTAGCTTTCATTCCAATGAACAGTTGAATTAATACCAGCAAATTTCTCTGTTGTTATTTGCGTTTGCGTCACTTAGTAGGCCTACTTCTGCTTCAAGAAACCTTGCTTCGTCAAAACTAGAGGATGATTACTTCAATTTGTTGCGTGGTAGCTTGTGATTGGTGGCAATAGGAATTCAAAGAGTTCTTATTGGTGGTTCTATTCCTTAAAAGCAGCTGTTTGAAATGATTTCTCTACCAGAAACTTCCAGTGCGAAGACTTCCAGATCAGAGGTAAGTTGGAGGTAAAATCTTATCCGTTGGTGCAAGAGTTTCAAAGGCTGCCGCAGTACCGTGATCAGTCAATGTCTTTCATCTTAATTCAATTTAAAGAAAGTTTACTTCTACATAAATTGTAGAGACTTCTACTACCCATTGGATTTTGGCATTCTTTGCATGATCCTTGGCATCTTTTAAGTGTAACATTTAAATTATGCTGAAACGTGTTCCATATTGAGGGCAGATTGTATCGTAACTCGTGATGCTTAGTAGCGGCATAAGTCACTGAAATTTGATTTTCTTGCAATTTACATTTACATCGCATATACATCATACTCTATACGTGTTCTCATCATATCATATACAATGTGGTCTCATTTGCGCCTGCAGTATCGTATATAATCACATAAAGGAACGTAAACTCATAAAAAGTAAGCTGAAAAAAAAATCGGTAAATGTCATGATTGTGAACAGTCATTTTGTCTCAAGTTGAAACTTGTTCACGAAAAGAAACGTATTATGTCCCGTTACGCCTTAATATGTTGTTTCTTTAGTGTTATTTACCTGCTCCAAGCTTTGTCCGCTGACAAGCATATGTACCGTTTTGATCTATTAACGTGAACTAAAGTACAGGCCTTCGTCCATGCGTTTGACATGTAACGTTTTCATGAAGTAAGGATATACATTATGATGAAATTGAACTTGTTTTGTATTATTAACGTTCATCATATGTCAATTATATCGGATCGAAGGCGTTGAACATCCTTCTTCAAAATATTCTAAAGTGCTTAATTAATTTCCGTCTCTTTGTAAAGTAAACGGTTATTTATGCTGATATATAAAAAGTTTGTCAAATTTAGTATTTCTTAAATATTGTTATGTCAAGATATGCGGTAATGTCGTCACCAGTGTTTCCGCTAAGCCGTTATGACGCGATCTGACGCAATTGCTTGCCGATTTGACGCACTGGCGTTCAGAGAGAGAGAGGAAAAAGAAGGCTTCATTTTCTTCTGAATTTTATACAGTTTGAATAAAAAAAAGGTTTCAAAGGGCACGGTGTTCAGAACTTCATCTTGAAGCGAAGAAAATATTACTGTAAATTGTTTCCAATTGATCGTCAGAAATGTTAAATTAGCGATGGTTAATTTTACCGTAGCTGTGTTTTTAATACAGTCACGCAGATTATTCTCGCTTGCTGTAAAGCTTAAACATATTACGTAACGTGCACCGATGCATTGCCTTCACTACGATGGTTTGCACTGCCAGTGTAAGAAATATATATCTGTATAGCCTATACGTTACATTACATTGCAAAGTGGCTCACTATTTGAGCCAGATTTTATGAAAATTATTATTTATTATTTTATTATTTAGCAATCATCGTTTACATCAAAATCAGGGTTCCATGCCTCAATTAAAAATCAGACATTGGATTGGCTGATGTTTAGTACTACTACTGTCGGCAAAATGTAACATTGTGAAAAGTCACGAAAACATTGACCGATTGTGTTTTTGGTTCAATAAAAGAATTTGGCGGGAATTTGTGCCTGTCTTGTTTTCATATGAAACTTATACTTCACTGAAAAGAAACGATTGTAAATTCCTCTTCAAGTTTGACAAGACAAACTATTAATTTTGGTGATGTGCGGGCTGAAAAGCCTCCACGATTTACAAACAACATATCATTTTATGAATAAACGTTATCAACTTTTTTGACGACTGTGTACATCGTCACACTACCTTTTATCAATCGTCGCCTATGTAATCTTTCTAAATCTTTCTCGCGGCATATGATGGACAAATTAATCTGTGAATATATGACTATCACTTTACTACGCGAAAGGCCCGATATTCTATTATATAAAAGAGAAGGCCGTTTGCATTTGGTTTTACGCAAACAGCCATATATCATATATGGAGAAACAGTTAAAACACAACACAACATTGCCATTACGCCACGGCAAGGTAGGAATTAAGATTTGGCTTTGGGGGCTATTTTGTAAAATGAAAAGTTAAAAACGCCCCTCTTAATGTACTTACGAGGGCCTTGTTATTGTTTAGGGGGACTCTTTTCCAAAGATCAATATGCTGTTTGCGGAAAAAGTTGTTAGCATTCAATATGATAAAGTGAGCATATTACCTTCTTCCTAGTGCTGCGATCGTAAAGCAAATTCATTAACATTTCTATGCGTTTGCGATCGGTTAGCAAATAACGTCAAGCCACCGAATTATTGGTACTTATTGGGATAGAGCAGTGGCGGCGGAACCGGGGGGGGGGGGCTTGGGGGGCTCAGCCCCCCCAATAAAAAAGCTGAGGGGGCAAATGCATGATAAGCCCCCCCCCCCCCAATATTTACCAAGGCTCCGAAACGTGCATCTGCCCATTTTTCAATGCATACTTGTCGATCTGTCCGATGCACACGTATACTATACAAGTGTAATAATTTTAGTAAATGCTGGGGGACCCTCGGCCCGTCCCCTGGCTATAGACCACATTGTCACCCCAACCGCTTCTTCACGCCCCGTGAAAAGTGGAAGCAGTGAGTGTGAGTACCGGTAAGCTCAACACAACTTCGTCTTAGGCCAATGACTTGCCTCATTTCAGCCAGTTCTCCAACATCTCCTTACTCAGTGGCGAAGCGTCCATACAGTCAGGGGCGGATGCCCCCCCCCCCCACCCCCTGATGGACTCAAATAGACTGCTGGTGCCCTTTTCAGCTTTTCACTACTTTTAACTTATTCGCGATTATTGACTATTTGATTGCGCTCTCATCTATCTATTGACATTTGTCATATTCTGTTGGTGTAATTTTCCGACAAAATGGCGACGACACCTATTTATTCTCCGTTTATCTGCAAATTAGCAAGGCCCGGAGAGGGTCATTTCCTGCAATCTAGGGAGTATCTTTACTCAAAGAATTTCTGTACGCTCCGCGCCAACCTGTGGTGGCGCTCCGCTTAGATAGTGTCGAAAGTGCCCCTACAGACCATTCTTGCCCCCCCCCCCGACCAATACCCCTAGCTCCGCCACTGCCCTTACTACACTCAAAAAACGTCTTTGCGAGAACACTACGAGTAATAGCTACTCTCTTAAAACACCATCGGATATACAAATAACAATGTTTTTACAGACTTTTACGTGTAATCTGAGAAATTGCAGGCTTGAGACCCATATTTTAGGGCTAGGTATTCGAAGCATAAAACACTCGGGAAGTGCCGTTTCCGGCCATCTGGGGGTTTGAAAAAACCCAAAATTTTCTTGTACGCTCCGCGCCAACCGATGGTGGCGCTCCGCTCAGATAGTCTAGTCTCCACACATTAGCCCCCCCCCCCAATAACTTTTCCGTTCCGCCGCGCCTGGGATAGAGTTATTAAAGAAAGTAAAAATACCTTTTGGAAAGGTGTTTGTTCAGCCTGGAAAGATTTCACCGTTTCGCTCAAGCCCCAAAATATTCATGATGTTTTAAGTTCCAGTATTTGGCACAACGAAAATATTAAGGTGGGTAATACATGCATTTTGTATAAAGATTGGCAAAGACATGGTATATTATATGTTAACGATCTGGTAAACTCTAAGGGTGAGTTCTTATCTGCTGATGAGATTTATACAAAATATGATGTGAGAATAAATTTTCTTCACGTGCATGGTATAAAAAAAGCAATAGAGAAATCCTTTTCTGGTCTATTAGGCCATATAAATATTTCTCTTGCACTCCCATTTCAAGGCTTTCATATTAAAACTGTTTTCATGGATCCTAAAGGGTGTAAAAGGTTTTATAATATTTTATTAACAACAGGTCCAATATAAATGTATTCACAAATGGAACATGCTCTTGTCCCCAATTTTGTCTGAAGTAGATTGGTATAAGGTGTGCACATACAATTGGAAATGTACTTCTGAGGTAAAGCTCCGTTGGTTCCAATTTCGTCTGCTTAACAGAATTTTAGGGACAAATAATTGGCAAAACCATTGATCCATTGTGCACTTTTTGTAGGGTAGCAGATGAGAGTTTAATTCATTTATTCTGGGAATGCAGCTTCACTCAGAAAGTATGGAGGGATTTTCAAATCTGGGTTCAAATTAAATTGAACATTAATATTGTAGTTAGTAAAGAGCTTGTTTTGTTTGGAAATTATTTGTACAAAGACTATGTGCTAAATGTTATTATGAATTGTACATTGTTTGGACTCTTGTTGGAATGATAATAAAAAAAGGAGAAAAAAAATGAACATTTCTATGCGTTTGCGATCGGCTAGCAAATAACGTCAAGCCACCGAATTTATGACGAAAAACCAATAACCCATCAACTGAAGAATAAAACACAGGATTACTTCCGCTGAAGGTGCCCTTCCCTTATATCATTTTTTTCTTGTGTGGATAAAAACACTCACCAGCAAATATTCAATCCATCGCCACAGCAAAGGGGGAAGGTAAAACACAGCATTTCCTCTTTAATATATAGCACATACCTTCCAAAAAACCGCCGATTTCCAGAAAATTAAAAGTTTGAAACAAAGCTACGATTTTTTTTTTGGGGGGGGGGGCAAACCGATGGTTAGGCTACACTTCCTATAGACTTAGCATGGTTGTTAGGCTAGCGTGTGGTCGAAGGTTGCAGTATTTCACGCATATTTTATTTCTAGCAAACTGCGTCAAAATTTCAGCGAATAAAAAGATGTTAAGGCTAGACTTTCCCGTTGACCACGTGTGGTGTTCGAATGCCATGCGAGCGACGATAGCAGCAAGGAAAGTATGTAAAAAAGCTACGCATTTTATTTTTGCAAACCGATGGTTAGGCTACAATTCCCATTGAATAAGTGTGGTTGTTAGGCTAACATGTGGTCGAAGATTGTAGTTATTCATGGATAATAATTTTTTTTTACGACACATTGTAGCGAATTAACAGATGGCTAGGTAAGATTTCCATGTTAAGTTAGTGTGAATTTAGGCTACCATGTGGTCGGAGATATGTGGGGATTTTAGGTTATTGTCGCTAGTACTGAAATTGCCTAGTGAAGGCCGTAATTTGCCAGTAACTGTGCAGAGTTTCCGGGGATTGTGCGCGACCCTCCGGCGCTGCTTCAAATTTTATGAGGGATTGTGAGAACTGTTTACGCGATTCGCGCTGCTACTGCAAACCCTAGCTAAAGCAAAATCATGACACAATTAATTTTACACAGACACACGAGGGTGATTTTCTTATATTTTTCTTTCCTTTCTCGTCCTGGCAATTGTGCTTAGGAGGGCATTTTTAGCACTTGCGAGGGCGAATCGCCTGTCGCCCCGCTTATTTCTGACTCTGCGCCACGGTCAGAAGGGAAGCACCCTACCACACAGTTGGCCTATACATATTGAAAGTCTGGAAAGCTATTATCTGCGGGAGTAGAGTTCATAAACAGTATCAGTAGTCACGTAGACGGTGACCATGTATAAACTTGTAAAAGTCATGGATTAGTACTTTGTAGAAAGTAAAGAGTGACGGTGTTTAGGACCCCCAGCAGAGTTATTATTATTTGAGGTATGTTTAAACTTGTTGGAAATGGGCAGAGGTAACAATAAATATAGGCCAGTAAACAGTAGCAGGTCACAGTGTGTAATAAGTAATGGGAATTACTCATTGATTGAACACACCAAAAAAATTTAACGCTGGCTAAATCATTAGGTCTAGTCTATCTACTACCACATTCATCTAAAATCAGCCTTAATAGGAAGTTGGACGGTGTTGCTCGTGTGGGTGTGTGCGGATGCGTGCGTGCTTTGGAGGTTACAGTCCAGTTCCTGGTCAATCAGGAAGCTCGGGAACTTAATATATAATAATGCATTGTTCTTTTCACAATTGTCTTAGGAAAACAATCATTCCTCCAAAAAGTGAGGCTTTCGCTTGGATGTCTCCCGATGATACGCGATGCCTTACTTTGTGATTTTTTATTCGTGTGTATTTAATTGGAAGCGCCTAGTGATTTTCATTTGATTTGTGGTTTAATATTGTTTGCCTTTGTTCTTATTTCTAGAAAAAAAAAACGACACGTAAAAACGATAAAATGGCTACAAATGTGTTTCTCATCCTATTAATCGTAGCACTGTGTGCTCTACTCTCAGGTAAGATGGCCAAAACAATTACATTCCTAACTTCCAGTTGTATATTCTCGTTTACATGTAGAATGTTAAAGGGACATGTCATATTCAAGGCAAGATAAATTAAATAAAATTGAAAAGGTTGCTGTTGAGATATTCACCTTAGAAGTATGCGAGATCTTTGGAATGTCCCTTAAAAACTGCATTAATGACGACGTCGGCAGCTCAGTGAAGACATAAATGTTTCTGTTAATCCATTGATTAGATTAAATTAAATAAAAAGTTTTCTTTAACTTCACATAATGCAATAGAGCAAGTTTGGATGACAATATGCACCTTGTTGTTTGAAATTTTGAACTACATTGTAAACATATCATATTAGACCAAGTCTTATGTGGTCCCGTGGTTGCATTTTGTGTTGCATCGGAGGATTTGTAGGTCTTGAGTGTAGACTATGTAGTCATTATCATTGTTTAAGCTCAGAAGTTGAAAGGGTTAAACAAAGAAGGATTTACGAAAACAAATGTGTCTAATGTCATTATTTATCTCATTTATCAATATGATTAGAATATTGTACAATATTATACACGATTAATCTTACATTTTTAATGTTAAACGCACATAGAAAAGTACTGATATTTATCTGCCTATCATATCGTAGTGAAAAGAATCTAAAAAAAAATGATTAACACCCTATAGGTGGTGCAAATGTTGTTCGCTGTTATCGCAAGGTGGAGTTTTACGGATGACGGAAACGCAAAGTGTTTACATATTTGTGTTAGTGAGAAAACAGAGTACGTAGTTTTTATGGGGTGGTTGGGGAGGGGATGGGTCTCGTGGCCTAATGTGGAACATCATTCATATTTGTTGAGCCATTTAACAAAATGCTTAATTGAAAGTATTACTACCTTTTTTTATATATTACTTCCGTGATACATATTGTCATGGGACATATTTCATTAGTTTAAGCCAATGGACATGGTATTTCGGAAGGACTGTCGATGCCTGACTTTAAACCCGTCTCTGCATGGGAACTACCATATTTCAATCATATTTTCTAGCTCTTCATAAGTTGTAAAAAAGCGTTCACGTAGGGCCTTACTATTTATTGTACATTAAAAATTCCGAAATATTCACACATTGGTTTCTATGAAGTGAGACGAAAGTTTAAAGGGTATTTGGAGTTACTTGGAGATTGCATTCAAGAAATATCTGTCATAACAAGAACTGTATAATACTTATTGTAAACCCTAAAGGTGGATTTTCTCTTTCATGTTCCTTACGAAACACGTTTTGTGAAATTATCTGTCAAATGTTTTGTAACTTGTCTTTAAACAATATATTCTCTAAAATACTCGACCCGATTTCGGAAGAAGATCTAGTTCGACAAAAAAATTGCAAGATAATTAAATTTAATTCAATTTCTTCATGACCCGACTAATTTAAAGACTCAACTTCTAACAACTCAATTAAAAGTGTTGTCCTATGTACTCCCAACTCCATCCAGACCCTCTCAACCAAATAAAATAAAGTAAAATGTTGGAATTATTATGATATTGTTACATGATATTCTTGTATGTAAACTGTAATTTCCTTTTGTGATTCCTGTATATTATTAATTGTAATTTAACCTTTAGAAGCCGCTTTATGGTGCGCTTTAGAGGATGGAGGGGCCATACCGGAAGGTGACGCTGTTATTATTAGAGGTTCGGTCCGTACGTGTACCCTCAGCGGAATTAATTGGTAAGTATCGATTAAACATATGGAAGATTCCAATTGATATTTAAGCAGTATTTAATATTTGTAAACAACATGAAAACTTCACTCAACAAATATCCTCCACCTTCCAACATCCCCAACCCCCGTCTTCCCCTTGTTAATAAAAGCAAGCATATTTTGCTTAACAGGTTACTACATGCGTTTTTAATGAATAATACAAGGGAAGTTCTTATTAGGTAAGTTCCATGTGTATATAATGTATAGGCTTATATGATTGATTTCATGTCTATTTCTTATCATCTGATAGCACCGGTAATCGAGTTCGATATTTAACTGTTACAATTGTCTGTTTTTCTTCTCTCTTGCAGAATGGTGATCTCTTCATACCTCCAGCTACCTGAAAGTGAACGAAAAATCATACAGACCATGCATGCAGGGAACAATGTTCCCGTAATTTAAAATCCAACGGTTAATGGTAGTGGGAAGTGCGTATTGTATCACACTATTTGATTTGCCGACCCAGATCATGTTTATGATTGGATTCGAATAAAAAGCTGATAAAACTATCTACTTACAGTGTGTTTTCAATGATCTATACACGTGCCATTCAGATGTAATCATATATACGGAATGCTTATGTCTGACAGCTAGTACCCCGCCTTTATGATTGCACGTGGCCTTACATTAGCTGACCAACAAGTAATGTCATTGCCCTGATAGATTCTGCTGACAAGTTTCCAAACAACTTGCCCAAAACAGCTTGCCCATAAATAGATACGGGGATTGCTCGTGCTTGACATATCTTGGGGTGCATGATCATATATAGATATTTGTCGACTTTGTGTAATGCTATTGGTAATGTGTTTCGTAAAAAAAGAACTTTTTTGGTCGTCTTTAAATTGATTTTAATAACAGCAAAATACTAAATTAGGTAACTTCATTAATAATTAATAATCACTTATTATATGGTACTATCGTCATTAGAAGACTTCACAGCGTTGGGGTAATGAAATTCATCGACACGGACGAAGTTTTTTTTCAAATATGACGTACCGGCTGATAGTGGAACCCTTTGATTTGAGTAAAATTGCAGCTCTGATTAAGAACTGGGCGATCAGTACACCTACTCTGTTGGTAGCTGGAGTTCGAAAGTATAATCTTGCAGTGTGCTATTCACAGGCGCGTCATTAGTTGAATAAATAATAAATACTAAGCATTAATGTATACTGACAAAAGTGAAAAAAAAAAAAACCAATTGAAAGTGAAAGTTATTGTAAAGGCAAACTATGACTGTACTTGTATGCTCCCTAAGAATGGAATGATGGATTACATACTCAACGAGATTTAACAATGGTGAATGAGATCATATGTTAATATCGAATTCATATATCTTCAAGTATCGGCGTACTGCATGGTAAGTATATATATATAGCCTATATATATATATAGCCTATATATATATATAGCCTATATATATATATATAGCCTATATATATATAGCCTATATATATATATATATATATATATAGCCTATATATATATATATAGCCTATATATAGCCTATATATATATATATAGCCTATATATATATATATATATACTTACCATGCAGTACGCCGATACTTGAAGATATATGAATTCGATATTAACATACGATCTCATTAACCATTGTTAAATCTCGTTATATATATATATATATATATATATATATATATATATATATATATATATAATATATATATATATATATACTATATACTATATATGGCCTATCATAACGCGTGTGTGTGTATGGACGCCTTAGACAACCAACTGTGGCTGGTCTCGAACTCGACCGAGTCGTCGGGGAACATGACGCATTTCGGGAAGGGGGCGAAAGCTCCCCCCCCCCCCCACCCGAGCATTTTTTTTTATGATATCGCTAATAATTTGAAAATAGAAAATGCTTAGATGCAACTTAAAAGACGTGGGAAGTGTCATTTCCAGCAATCTGGGAGGCATTTTCGGCCAAAATTTTCTTGTACGCCTCGCGCCAACTCAAGGTGGCGCTACGCTTAGATAGTTTGCTTACAGGCTTCGCCCTTCCCTTGGCAAATTATTCGCTAAGCGCCTGTTCGAATTTGTAAAGCAAATAGCAGATGTCCGTCATTAGTGTGCATGAAAATGGCGGTTCCATGATGAACAGCCTCAAAACTGTCGATGTGTGTAGCCATAGGAACCCAATCTGATTTGGGCGGCTGTAACGACTTGCCCGAAAAATCTAACCTGAATTTTTCGCGCGCTCTGCGCGCGTTCAACATATTAATGTCAATATCATATAGCATCGGTAATTATATTGCCTACCATCGTGTACCGTACGGTCCGTGGAAATTGCGCAGTATACCACGGGATGCTAATGTAAATATCTAAATGTCTTATGTAGATGGAGAAACGCATTGAGGTCGAATTATGTCAAAACTCTCCTTTAATGGGCTGAAACCTTGAAAAGTGGGGCTGACGGGTATTGTGGGCCGCGACGTAGAATCACCTACAAAAGCAATGATCAACAGGACATGCCATGAGGTCAAACATGATGTGTGACTGGTGAAAATCGTACAAAGGTTATGAATGGAAAAAAAAAACTATTGGGAAATACTTGGTTCTCGGGCAAAAGTGTTCATCTGGTTGGTCATTTTCAAGCCCGAGAAGTGCCATTTCCGGTGATCTGGGGGTGTAAAAACCAGAAATTTTCTTGTACGCTGCGCGCCAACTGATGGTAGCGCTCCGCTTAGATAGTCAGTCGCACCCCCCCCCCCCCCCCGGGTTAGAAAATCCTGGATACGCCCCTGATATACCAGCTCATCCTACTTTATGTATTTGGAACATACCATTATGAGCGTTCGTATAATATTACTGTCGTGCCGTTAAGGGTCTATACCTCACAAGTCACAGTGTTGGACTACATAACAACGTATAGGCATGTTTTTCATAACGTTATTAGGCCTATTGCTTATCCTTTCGATCTTCATTCAGCTCTTCCCAATTTCATCTCCAAAATCTCCCTTCTGTGCATGTCATTTGGAAAGCAAATCCTTCAGAAAACATGTTCAGTCCTGTCTCTGCACCCCATGCAACGTGTCACGGCATATTCGCTATGTTTGCATTAACATTTCTTCAAATTATCAGCAGTTCTCCCTAGTAGTAGCCGACACAAAGCAAATGCGGTTTGCTTAATTGCTATAGTCCAGTTAGCCTACATTCGAAAGGAATTAAAATGGTGACCAGTGAGCGCTTAAACCTCTCGAACAATCAGAAATCGTTACGCAGTTGGCCAAACTATGTTTATATACGGCTCTGGAACTCAGCAGCGCCGTATATAGAGGGGCCATGGAAGAGAGAGAACAGTTGCGACAAATCAGTTCCCCGCCATCTTGTATCTAATTGGAGATTTCGTGTTTTGCATACAAGTGGTAGTTCACTACACTACGCTGGTAAATATACTATTAGCCTACTATAGTCAGTATCTTAACTCTGAAACTGATGAGAAACCGTCATGATGGGTGGCCGAGTATTCGAATGACAGTAAATTGGATACTGGGTAGAATACCGTTCGTTGTGAATCAGTGGCGTGAGGGAAATGGGAGGGGGATGTCCACCTCCGACCGTCAGTCGGTAGAATATGGTTAAATCGGGGATGTTTGCACTACTAGGAGTGGTCCTTCACCTTCTCCCTCACATAGTGTTTGTTAGCAAAAACTTGCTTTTTGGCCTATTTGAAATATTGTCAAATCAGCACTACAATTGATGTTCAAGATTCTTAATGAAGATATGTATGAGGGGGTATTTATTTTCCATAGATTAACAAACACAAACATGCAAGAAGCTTCTTATGCATAAATAAATATAATTGACTGAAGATTCCAGGGTCGTTACAGCTTTATTTTCATTCAGCTGCAATTGAAAGTGAAGACATAAGGTATAAGATACAAACAAGTATGCGTGTTGTAAATTGCAAAATTCCCGAAACTAAGAGATAAAGGTGTAGAAGATAACAACAACAAACCGTTCACTCTGGTGACTCTGTTACTGATAATGAGATGTTTCCATTTGTTTTACATCTGACATTTTCCACATCAGTTTTATCTGATTTAAAGTTGTCATTCTGTGTTCATGATAACACAAAAATGAGATGTTTTTTTTTTTCATTTTTCATCATTCAGTTATATACTGGTTTAGAAATCTACATGGAACAAATAAATTGAATGTTTGGCACTGTGCATATTAAGATTTCAAGCAACTTATCCATACATAATCTATTAATGATATATTAGAAGCCATGCTCACACGTAACATACATTTGACTAAAAAATGCTATTGTGTCTTTAAGCTATTACTGAATTAAAGTGACAGTTCTTAAGGGCATGTTGTAATATACCAAACTTAATAAGGACTTGGTTAAACTGAAACTGTGTTTGGTTTAAGTTTGCTATCATTTGGTGGGGTCAATACATCTTTAAGTTAAGAATTGGAGAACTGAAGATGTATTGCACATATTTTATCTAGTTTTGTGTGGCAAGATTGATATCTAACACTGGTAGGTTTTTTGTTTACTATTAGAAATACATCTCACATTTATATATCTCTAAGATAAGTTAAGGAAAGAAGGAAAAGTGGTAACTATGAAAACAAATTGGCAATATGCAGAAGAAAAAGTTGTAACAGCACGCACATTCATGCAATAAATAAAATAAGATAAATAATAAAAAAAACATGAAGGAGGAACAAACCCAACCATAGAACATTATAAAGTGATCTGACTAAAGTAATTATTGCACAAAATTAAATACAGAAAAACAATAATGTTCATCAAAGCTAGTGACCGTGAAACAAATGTGAACAGAAAGACAATGTCAAACAAAGGCAAGGTAGTAGATTGCACATCTACAGTTAAGAAATGATAACTGATTTAAAAAAAAATAGATTCTTTTGAAAAGAATGAAGTGAAGAGCTCGATTGTAAATCCGGTGAAAGGTTGTGCCAAATATTAGAGCAATCATCATCGAGAGGTAATTTGGCGTGTACACCAAAATATTTCTTTAGTGCAAGGATTGGGTGCATCAAATAAAATGAAGAACACGCCGATAAGAAGATATCTTTCAATTGTTGTTGCCAGTATGGTTCTTGACATACTTTCAAAACAACATATATTGATGCGAAACTGATTTTTTAACACGTTGGGTAATCCATCCTTATCACTAAACTTCTTCCAGGACTTTCTTTTAAGAGGAAAATATAAATTATGATACAATTGTTAACTTCCATCATGAAGTAAGTCAGGAGGTAATTTGACAAAATTATTAAAACTAGAGTCGCTTATTATAGTTTGTAGATTAATAGTAGGTATAAAGGTATGACATGAGAACACACCAGTGTAATCATTAACGGTAGAACAGTTCTCAATCTTAAGTAAATCAATGTTAAAACCACCATCTAAAGATACTAAACGGCATGACAGGAGATAAACCCAGGCTTCTTTAATCTTTTAATGGGCACCCACAAAGTGCTTAATGCTTCCCTTACGGTGGCGGTTACAAGCTGCAGCACAAAATGATCTGTTATTGTGAGTCAGCTCAAACCAGACATCTTCTACCTAGCAATTCACACATGAACAACTCAAATGGGTTGCAATAGCTTCCTTTTTGACCTGACATCAACAAAAAATGTTTTTATAATATATACCAGTACCACCACTGTCACAGTTTTCTGCAGGGACATGTGGGTTAAGAGATTTCCTTACAAATACTGGGGTGTTTTTAATACCACAATTAACAAATTACAATAAAAACACGCTGTTAAGGTTAATGAACAATTATTGGACGTCTTATTGCACTAATTTTATGATCAAACTACTTAACAACAAACAAAACAAGCAAGACATGCATTTATGTCTTTGAGTGGATTCTAGTCATACAAAGTCTGAAAGCCCTGGTGTTTCTATCATAGAGTTTTATCAATTCAAATGAACACAATTTATGAAAGGTATGTTCTTAAACTTTACTAGAGACAAATGGCATACAGCTGGATGATTAATGGAAAAGCAGACTTCTGGTTAAATAAAGGGATCAAGCCTCTCCACACAATAACTGTCTTCAAATTTGCGGCTGTAAAATGCCAGGTTGCAACAGCCATGGTACACGGACGTAACCAAACTGAACTGATTGCTAATAATAATACATAATCTATTAATGATATTTTAGAAACCCTGCTCACAAGTAGCATACATTTGACTTACAAATGCTATTCTGTCTTTAAGCTATTACTGAATTAAAGTGACAGTTCTTACGGGCTTGTTGTAATATACCAAACTTAATAAGGACTTGGTTAAACTGAAATTGTCTTTGGTTTAAGTTTGCTATACTTTGGTGGGGTCAATACATCTTTAAGTCAAGAATTGGAGAATTGGAGAACTGACCCTGTGAAGATGTATTGCACATATTTTATCTAGTTTTGTGTGGCAAGATTGATATCTAACACTGGTAGGTTTTTTGTTTACTATTAGAAATACATCTCACATTTATATATCTCTTAGATAAAGTTAGGAAAGAAGGAAAAGTGGTAACTATGAAAACAAATTGGCAATATGCAGAAGAAAAAGTTAAATAAAATAAGATAAAATAAGATAAATAATAAAAAAAACATGGAGGAGGAACAAACCCAACTATAGCACATTATAAAGTGATCTGACTAAAGTAGTTATTGCACAAAATTAAATACGGAAAAGTAATCATGTTTATCAAAGCTAGTGACCGTGAAACAAATGTGAACAGAAAGACAATGTCAAACAAAGGCAAGGTAGTAGATTGCACACCTACAGTTAAGAAATGATAACTGATTATAAAAAAAATTTAGATTCTTTTGAAAAGAATGAAGTGAAGCGCTCGATCGTACATGAACAACTCATATGGGTTGCAATAACTTCCTTTTTGACCTGACATCAACAAAAAAATGTTTTTATAATAAATACCAGTACCACCACTGTCACGGCTTTCTGCAGGGACATGTGGGTTCAGAGATTTCCTACCAAACACTGGGGTGTTTACAATACCACAATCAACAAATTACAATAACACGCTGTTAAAGTTAATGAACAATTATTGGACGTCTTATTGCACTAATTTTATGATCGAACTACTTAACAAAATAAATGAATTATCTTATAATTAAATATTGGATATAATTTTGCACGTTACGTTATATTGCATCCTCTAGTATATTGCCCCTCTTGTTTCAGTTTACTATCCTCTGCAACGCTAAACCATAATGTTCATACTATCTGTATGAATATAATATAATAATGTTCTATTTAAGTTTGAAAACTCAAAGAATGTAAATACATCGCATATGGTTACACCTGGGTCCACCAGTTACATGGGGCCATGTTCAGGTCTGTTCCTGGTAGGTCTTCTGGCCAAGATTACTTCCAATTAATAGCAATGCATTACTCCGATTGTAATTGCTTCAGGTGTAATACATTAATATGTTAATGTCTTTACTCAATGCATTCCACTACTCCGTTTAATATGTTTCATTCACGTCGGTAAGACGGTCATGTAACTACACTTCTAGTAGTATTTCAATATCAGCATTATATCTCAATAACATATAAGTTTTAAATTAAAGAATGAAATCTTACCCTACAAGATGGCTAACGGCGACCAGGACACAGGTGTTGGTTTGCTTTCCAAGAAAGATGCGTCATCCAAGTTCCAATTACATATAATAAACAGGTTTACCAAAGTTGCAGTATAATTTTAAAAGTTCCTACTGCTTCCCCTATGACAGATGCCATGTGCTCTTATCTATAGCTTTGGAAGGTAGTCAAACTAATAGTAACATATAATATAATATATATAATATTTCGCACAGGCGTTATACCCTGCCCGTACCTAATAACACGTTCTACGTACAATTTTGATACCAGTTCTGGATCTCAAACCCGAATGCTATTGCACAATTCACTTATATACCTAGCACCACAGGTGTATAAACAATACCCTACCAAGTTGGACTTTATTTTACTTCTATTGTATAACTCACTAGCTGACTCATCCTAACTTTGACGTTTAGAAGTTCTGGGCATCTTACTTCATTGGCAATGTGCCAATAGGGACTATACCTGTAAAATTTACTAACCCAAATGACCTACTAACCATCAGCTAGATATATGCTCATTTAGCCTATGAACTAACGAAATATAAGGAAAACAAAATGGACCATTAAGGTTGCGGCTATTTCTATATATTAAATGTTTCCTGTGACAACCACATCTGATTGAAGGTCAGACATAATCAAACTGATAATCAGGTGTAATAATCTCGACCAGTGCAAGACATGCATTTACGTCTTTGAGTGGATTCTAGTCATACAAAGTCTGAAAGCCCTGGTGTCTCTATCATAGACTTTCATCAATTAAAATGAACACAATATATTAAAATTATGTACTTAACCTTTACTAGGGAAAAATGGATTACAGCTGGATGATTCATGGACAAGCAGACTTCTGATTTAAGTAAATGGATCAAGCCCCTCTCCACACAATGATTGTCTTCAAATTTGCGGCTGTAAAGTTAAAGCAGTATGCCAGGTTGCAACAGCCATGATACACGGACATAACCAAACTGAACTGATTGCTCATGCACTCTTCAGCCCACATTTTTCAGTCTCGGGTCGTAGGTTACTTCCTCTCCAGTATAATCACTGGACTACTACTCTTCATTTGATTGCTCTTGCAACATCAGCAATCAATTCTCCGGCTTTAGGTCATAGGTCATTTCCACTGCTTTGAATAAGTACTTTTCCTCCACCTTTAAAAGATTACCAACTCTCACCATCTTTAAAACCTGTTGAAAGATTGAGAGAGGGAATCAATGTAAAAGACCTTTCACACAACTTTGAAAAGCTTTTCAAGTTTAACTCAGATATTCAAAACATGTATTTCAAATCATATTCATTTGAATGTGACCACCACTGAAACATCTCAATGCCTATTTACCAACATTGGTGCCACTATCTGGAATAACTAAGACAACCTCATATAGAGAGGTAAGTTCAAATAAAGCCTAATCTTTTTTGTGACCCTGCTTCCCTTTGCTTTGCTTTGGTCGGAAAATACTGTTTCAAGAGTGATTTGTACATTATTTGAGCGAATCACCTGATAAATAACCCATACGTATAGTCTACTCAACTAGGCAAAGTTCAAAATGCTAAAAACATATATAGAATAATTGGACTGCCATGTACACTATGAGAAAATAGAAGGTACTACTTTCCTTCTTTAAAAAAAAAAGGTTTGGATGAGCATCTTTTTCTTTTACAGAGCTACCTAATACTTCACTGTCGTTCAAATGCAAAGTGAAATCGAATTTACTGAACAACTGTTATCACTAGACTAGTTTCTTTGTTTGTTTCATTCTTCTTTCTCTCTAACTATTCATAAGCTCCATTAAGTGTGACGGCTCATTGAAGAAGTCTTGCTTGTTGGAGCGTTGTTTGAACCCTTTACATACAGTAATTTACCTACAAATGCTTTTTGCAGTAGATGAGCAGTTTGCTAACATTTTTGGTTTTGATGATTAATCGTGACCTATGTAGCCATGCAGGCTGATGTGCTCTTGTGCTGATTGGGTGAGTGTGTGTATGATGCCTTGCTTGTAGATAAGCAAGCTTAAAGGTAAACCAATCTCATAATTGGTGTGTAGAGTTACCACATTGTGTAGAAGAAGCCTATCGTTTATATAGGTCATTGGGGATCACCGGGGGTCAAACTGTGAAAGCCTTGTAAACACGATATCTCAAGAAGAACTACAAGGTACCAGAGTTACAGATCTGATGTACTTTTACGATTTTCATTCTCAGTAATTCTCCACTTGCTTGACATGACACAGATATCATGAATGAAGAATATGTACATTCCTTAACAGTTCTACAACTGAAATAAAGAAAAATTCTAATTACGAACTACTTCACTTACAATGCTTTCTAGTCATCATTTTTTTTCTGCAGCAAACAGGCCAAAACAACTGTAATAATCAGAAGCACAACAAGCAGTGTGCAAACTACAATGGATGCAGCAGGTGGCAGACCTGTTTGACTATCTGTACAAAAACAATTAACAATTGAATGGTTAAGTAGCAGCAGTTCACAATATTATATCAGGAGTGTTGCAGGCTCTGTGTATAGAATTGGCCTTTCATGTGAGTATACTGCAGATCTTAAGTCTAGAATTTATTATCACAGCAAGTACAGTACTGTAGTCCTGGATACAAAGGTTCACTTGTTAAAGGTAACAATTGTTACATCATGGAAGCTACAAAATGTGAAATATGCAAGCTGGGTACAATATCATTGTGCATCAAGGAGAATTTGTATCTTAAGTTATCCAATATATATATATAGCACATTCAATCAACTAAGATGAGCAGCTTTATAGAATGCAAAGATGGATTGAGACTTTGGCTTACAGAGATATTATGGTGACATACAATACTTAATGAGAAAGATATTCCACATGGTAGTTGAAAACTAAATCTCAATATCTTGCTCCTAACTTAATTCATGGTTAATTAAATGTAACCTTAAACCTTAACCTGGCTTTAACTGTTCCTCCAAAGCTTCACCTGGCCTATCCATAAACTGTGGTACCGTTGGCCTATCCATAAACTGTGGTACGTTTGGAATATACATAAATTGTGGTACCTTTGGAATATTCATAAACTGCGGTTCATTGGAATATTGCTTAGCTGTCCATTGTTCTCTGTGTCTCAAATTTTATCAAAATGCAAAGCTTTTACATAGAAATATTTTACAGTATTTATGTTGAATCATCATGATTACATTATTAATTCTCAAAGGATGACTTTTCCTCTTACTGAAACTTTGTTGATATTGCATTTGACATTGTCAGAATATTTCGCATAGGTCTGTTTCAACATTTCAAGTTTCTTTGCAAACTAGCTCCTTTTAATATGTTAATAAAAACTACCTATCTAACAGAATGAACAAGTGTGAAGAGTGAAGAAATGTCCAGAACGAAACATGAGCATAACTCACCATGTTTTGTTACATTCATCTGTAAGTTGCACATCTCTCCTTCAGAATCAGTACATGAACAGGTAACATACTTGTATTCTTGATATACTAACACACCAGACAGTGGTGTACATGATACACTGAGGACACCATCTTCCACGTCCTTGCAGCTTGGTGTGCTGTATGCATAAATTACACCTGTAGGTTCTTCAATGGCAATTGATGAGTGTGTCTGACCCTCAAAGAATGGTCTGTTGTTTATACCTAAAACAACAAGAAAGGATAAGATTTTGAGTACTTTGCTACAAAGCACTCCTGTATCAGTTTCAACGAATCAAGAAAAATTTCTCTTCAGTTTTCAACAGTGCTCAGTACTCCATTTTGGCCAGTGGTAGGTTGAGAGAGATGCTTGTTTGCCATGTTCTAAGAGACCTTGTCAACATCAGGGAAAAAAATTTTATATCAAACAAAGTTAAATGATCAACTGAACTCAAATGATCAATGAATCTCTCAGCTTGACAATTAGGTCCTGCCCCATACCCCCCCCCCCCAACAACACCACTTCCCTGAAAGACTTGTTTTGTGTGCCTCTTTTATGGTCTGATTGAATTGCTGATGGTGTACAGTATTGTAAAGCAAGAGAAGGGGTTGGTTGTCCACCCTAGAGAGGAAGTACTGATCTTGACACTCCATTTAAGTACTTCCAGTAACTATCTGTATTTTCTTATCCTTATCCTTATTGTTTCTTGGCCTTGTCTTAAATTTGTTTTGTTTTTAATTCTACCTTTTCCACTGGTCACAACCACGTCTGTTCCCAAATCTTATTTGCATGTGTAGAAAATTCTGAGTTTAATTTTGAGAGAATTTATTTCTTTGAGGCCTATTTTCATTAGGAGTACTGGTAATAATATCTTTACATGAACAGCTTAAAATAGCTGCTAACAAAATGGCAAATGAGAAAGAAATTCAACTTGCTATCATTTCAATCATGTCTACAATTTCTTTGTTTGAGTTTATAGTAAACAGAGGGCGGTGTATATTTTCTATATATAGAAAGTGAGAAAATTGAAAAGCCAGAAAGTCAGTTGGCTTAGGTTGCTTTGCCAAATGTTCAACGAGAAAATAAACAGTCAACACCTCAAACAAGATTCTTATGTGTTGTCCATTACTGACTTCAATTGATCAAGCAAGATTGTTGGACAATTGCGGATGTACCTACCGAGTTAGATGTTCATCATCCAGGCTTTACTTGTGTTTATCATATCTACAGTACAAGGTTTTCAGAATTCAGAATCAGTACATGTACAGGTACAGTTCCTATATTGTACAGGGACCCATGTACAGGGATCTATATTAACCTAGAATAAATTTCTAAAAGATATACCCTATTCAGTTATGAGGTGCATGCTTGCAAATGTATAAACACTTTGACCTCTTTTGATCTTTAACTTTCACAGTTGAGAATAGGGTTCTTGTAACCACCAATTTGGATCTATATTACAAGTCTGAAGTTAAAAAAGATTTAAGTTTATAGTTCTTGCATTAACAAAGTTTTCACACAATTATCTCTGTTGACCTCAAATCACATTTAACCATCACAAAAAGAAAATAGTTCTTGTTCTCAATAACACGGACCAACATACCAAGTACAAAGTTAATCCACCATGAACTTTTTCAATGACTGTGTTTACAAGCAGGTGTCACATATACACACACAAACATACACCATCACCATCTCATAGAATCCTATCATCTCCGACGATTGAATAATGAAGAAATATCAAGAAAGCAACAGAAGCAAAACTCACCATGTTTTGTAACATTCATCTGTAAGTTGCTTATCTCTCCTTCAGAATCAGTACATGAACAGGTAACATACTTGTATTCTTGATATACTAACACACCAGACAGTGGCGTACAGGATACACTAAGGACACCATCTTCCACATCCTTGCAGCTTGGTGTGCTGTATGCATAAATTACACCTGTAGGTTCTGCAAAGGCAATTGATGAGTGTGTCTGACCCTCAAAGAATGGTCTGTTGTTTATTCCTACAATAAGAAGGACAAGATTTGAATACTTTGCTACAAAGCACTCCTGTATCAGTTACAATGAATCAGGACAATTTTTCTTCAGTTTTCAACAGTGCTTGTCGAGAACAAACTTAAAGACTATATCTATAACCATGAACAATCTACATATCTCAACTATCTATATCTATAACCATGAACAATCTATATATCACAACTTTCTATTTCTATAATATACCTCTTTAACTATACGTTATAAATATTATTGCTATGGAGATGGAATTCTTGGGCGTGAGCCAGTGAAAGTCCGAAAGTTGGTGCTTACAGTATGTAGGTCAGGCAGGATGAAGGAGAGATAAGGGGAGATGGGGGTCAAGAGGGGTTAGAGATGTGTGTGTTTCTACAGTGTATGCTATATGTACAGACTACTTATGATATTGTGTGAGAGGAAGGGAGTTCACTGTTCACTTTGACTTTGACATGGAATATTGGCCTTGTGTTGTTGTTCTGGCTGTTGGGAAAATGAAGGGTGTGGCTGAGTGAAGTGACTGCAAACTGATGAAGACCTGAGAGATTGAGTGAAGGAGTTTGGGACTGGAGTAGTGAAGGAATAAAAGTCACAGAACATTATAAATATTCTCTATTCTTATCTTTGGAATTCCACGCTTCCGCATGAAACTTTGCAGCTTTGTCGGGACTAAACTAACATCGATCCTCTACTCGACAGTGCTCAGTACTCCATTTTCGCCAGTGGAAGGTTGAGAGAGATGCTTGTTTGCCATGTTCTTAGAGACCTTGTCAACATCAGGAAAAAAACTACCATCAAACAAAGTTAAATGATCAACTGAACTACAGTACCCTTGAATGTCAAATGATCAATGAATTTCCTAGAGTGACAATTCCTGACCCCCCCCCCCCACCACGCTGAAATGGCCCATTTGAACTGCAACTTCTAACAACTGGTCGTCTGCCTGACAATCTCCACAGCTGATGTTGGTCATCTCGGGTGACAGGACCACCACTAAAATTTTGCCCTGACAAATCATCCCCATTGCTGACCAACTATATACATTACAGGTGCTGTTGTTAAGAGTAAATCAACAAAGAGACAGTCCCAGCAACACTGGTAAACATAAACTGAGGTGTGAGCTTATAAAGAAGGGTGTTCATGTCACCAATTCACCAGTGTTGAGAAAACACCAACTGAATGACTTACCTGATGAAACTGTTAGCAGATGGTCTGAGTAATATTTATATCCAGTTTCGTCACCCAGCTGGCAGCGGTAGGTATTGCCACCATCCTCCACGGTAAGGTTCCTCAATACAATGCTTCCATTAGGATAAAGAGTACAGTCATTGAGTTCTATATTGCAAAGTATAGTTCCATCAACATTAAATGCCAACTGAGCATCTTGGCCATTTGTTAATACATCCCATTTCAAGTTTCTTCCCACTTCTGTGGTTTTGACTCCACAATCCAACGTCACACTCCCTCCTTCCTTTACAGATACTATTTGGACCCCATATGCAGTAATCACATTGCCTGATGATATAGAAAACAAAAACAAAAGTAGAAAAGATGCACAGATCCAGATCATAAAATTGTGATGATTTATTGATTTCTTTCATACTTATCAAACAAGAGATCTTTTGAAACATATTTTCAAATTTTAAATTCAGATTAAATGTTTAAAGCACCTAACTGTTTCTTGAAAACTCTTTTTTTTCTCCAGTAAAAGTGCACGGGTTGAACCTTGAACTATTTAATCACAATGAATGTCTGCAATGCTTTTATCTGATATGTTAATAGCATCCTTGTAAGCGCCTAAACACGATGCAAGAACTTTCTTTGATATACATTTATCTGCAAGAGGCATAGACTTTGCAAATTATGAACTATATGACAGCACCTTCCGTATTAACGCTGGACAGCACATTTACCAGTAAAGGGTAGATTATGGGTCTAAGTTCAGTGTATTGACTAATTTCTATTACAATATTTCTCTGAAATGCAGAGGAAACTAATGTAGAGAGACAAAACTCCCAATTCAACTTAACCAATCTGTGAAATTCTTATATTGGATATTACAAGACTATTCTATTATTAAAACCAATGGGAAGAATGCACAAGTACTTAGTTACAGATGGGATACTTGCACAAGAGGGACTCAGTACCAAGTTATAGGTGGAACTAGAAAGGATGTGAGTCTTTGAGACCAACATACATGTTATGTTTTGAAGTAGACTCATATACATGTATTAAACCTGTTCTACTAGAATTTAATGGTTTGAATATTATATAGGTTGGAAAGGCAATATGAAACGGGAAGTGTTCTTTTTAGTAAATAACATAGTGAAACAACACTCACCAATAACCAAACAGAGTAGTGTGTATCCTGTACCAATTTGTGATCGCAACCTCCTCCACCTGTGAGTTATGAGAGAAAGCAAGCAAGGGTAAGAATCATAAATAGAAACAGAAACAGGAAAGATATATATGCAATTTAAATATGCACTAGCACTGCAAAATAATGTTTGAACTTCATCCAAGCTTTTCCTTCCGAGTTACCATGTTTAGTGTGATTTTGTCACATGGACAAATCTGTTGACCTCACATAACTTTACTTGAGAAACTAACTCCTTTTTACTTACCAAGGTGGAACCAAATATAGTATTGTTGCATATCTAATGCATACATCTTCCTGTTCACTAGGAACTTCTCAACCAATGTCTATTGAATCAAAGCTGGATTGCCTCATAAAGTGGGTGAAAACCAAACCTAAATGAGCAATTGCTGAGGTCATCAGATTTGCATTCAGCCACTAAAATCAATATAGTTTACAAGTATGGGCTGGCATGACCCCAAAACGTGGCTGAGACCATCAACTAAGCCTTCAGCCACTCAAATCAATAGTTTACAATTATGGGCTGGCACGACCCCGAAACGTGGCTGAGGTCATGAGCTAAGCCTTCAGCCACTCAAATCAATATAGCTCACAATTATGGGCTGGCATGACCCCGAAACGTGGCTGAGACCATCAGCTAAGCCTTCAGCCACTCAAATCAATATAGTTCGTCTGAAGTACTATGAAATGCAGTACATGCATACTGTACCTTAAAGCAGGCAACTGCCTAACTCCTGCATTGAAACCACCTAACGCCCTCCCGTGATAACCACACAGCTATTTCCTACTTTCAACTTTGACCTTTAATGATGCCATTTAATTTAAAGGGGAAGTTCACGATAAAAACCAGATAATTGTTTACGATATAAACCAGACAATTACTGTATATGTGATAGGCAATGCCTATTTCAAACTAATATAAATTACTACATGTTATCTGGGTGTAATCTGGTTTCTTAACCTATATATTGCCAGAGTATAATTTTGTCCTTTACCATATATATATATATTACAAGAACTTGCCTAGTGTGCATTTACCTGGAAATAAATATGAATCGGGAATGTAACGTATTTATTTTAGGCCTTATCACGGTCGATTAAATAAGCAAGGGCACCATCCATTATAGCCTATGTTTATATTATAAGGACTATTTATTGTAGGATAGCATGCACAAAACTAACCACGCTTCATTGTAGACTTACAGATCAGACACGTCACATAATAAATCTAGCCTAGTTAAATTCTTTTGGATGGAAGGGAATTTCTCTCATAGTCATACCATCAATATGTATTAACATCATCACCTTTTCTGAAGTTACGTTGGATAAGGCCTCTTTAATTAATGCCAGTGACATACAATTTTGAGCAAACTTGTGCTATACTTAGCTGACAAACAAAATAGTATTGATCATTAGGCAGACCTAAGCTAGGGCTCAATAGGACCTACATCATACTATATCCTCCTGTATAGTAGAAAACAAATAGCTACATCAGGTATAGGATAATAGGAAACAGTTACAAGCAGTTACACCAGGGAGCTGTAGCAGCTCCCTGGTTACACCAAGTTCCAGTGCGGTTACGTAAATGGCTAATACTACTACTACTACTACTGTAGTCGGCTAGCCTATGCCTACACTGTAGACTAGCGGTGTTCGTGTCTGGCCGGCAAACGTATGTTTAAAAATGTATCCATTAATTGTGAATGTTTCTTTGTTACATGTATTACGCTGGATCACTTCGGACTAATCATTTGTATTTTATGTTCGTTATTTTGAGTATTATATACTACCGATTGCTTGCCCACGATTATACTTACATGACGTTGAGGTACCTGATCGGGAAGACGATTTGTTCCCCCCAAACATCCAACTAGATCTAGTGAACCGCACATTCAGCCGTACATTCCAATCGTAATATAACGTAATTAAACCAGATTGAAGTTGGCATGCACGTTCAGCACCGCTGCTGCTGAACGTGTCATCAGGGATTGCAGCTTTGAACTTCTCTCTACCTCAGGGTAGATCATGAATGACACATAAATTAGTTGCGCCCACCCAAATAAGCTCCTGAGAATCTTAATTGATGTTTCTTTCTACAAAGATGTAAAGACTCTATAAATAGGACTATGCTGTATGTATTGATTGTATTTATTTCAGCCAAGTTTATGGACAATTATGATGAGTTCCCACCTAAGGGTAGCAGCTCAGTAGGCGATTGAGTGTGGAACTTTTTATAGTTTCGATTTTCGATCGAAGGAATTACATATCGATCAATTATGACTCTAATAGACCTGTTTATATTTTGTATATGATGTTAAGTACCCTATGTATTGATTTATAGACAATTAGGGTGTTTCTAGGGGTGAAGACATTAATTAAATTAAATATCAGACATTTATCAAATAAGAGTAAGTTAGGACATTGCATATGTTTGATGCCCTTTGCAGGGTGGTGGTGAAGCCCAGCCTCCTTGCATAGAGATTGTGGTTGTGGTCAACGGTCACGTGTGTATTGCAGCTGACCTACAAAAGGGAATATAATGGTTCATACGATATTAGGTAGATAATCCGAGAAGCGTTACTGTATCTCCGCCGAAATGCCATGATCTGTACGTTTTAAGAAAAGTCACTCAAGAAATAACTTGGGCACGAAAACCTAACTACCAAACGACTGATCCGCTCTCAACCCAAGTCTCCTTGCATCGTGACTGTGACTGTGTGATCATCATTAGGGATGCACCGGATATCCGGTCCTGCCAGACTATCCGGCCGGATAGTGAGCAATTATCCGGTAAATTATAACATGTTTAATTTAAATTTCTCAATGGTCTGACCCACTGTTTCTAAAGATCAACCAAAATAATACTCCTTGTTTCATACTTCTACTTCTTATTAATGATTTTCTTTTGTGTAATGAAAAAATCCGGTTCCGGCCGGATTTCATGTACTATCCGGCAAAATCCGGTTCCGGCCGGATCCAAAAATTTGGATCCGGTGCATCCCTAATCATCATCGTCAGATGTGTACGTATCACCATGAGATACTACACATGATTTTAGCGAAAAGGCCGAGAAGCGATGATATGTAGTTGCTCAGCCAAGACAGAAGCATTCAGCTATTGTAAGTGAAAGTTCAGTTAGCACAGTTGTTGGAAATGTTGGTATTGGGGTTGAGGCAGTTAAACTCGCATTAAGCTTACAAAAGAAAACGGGCCGTGTAGAAAATTGTTTGAGATATAGTGAAGTTCAGTCGGGCATGTTGCTATAGACATTAAGGCCTGGCGCCCACTATGCGACCTCGAGCTTGCGATGGCGGTCGCAGTGCTTGCGATGCTCTTGCGAGTTCTTGCGATCCATCTAAAGTCGCCAAGTGTGCGAGGATCGGTCGCAAGGTGGTTGCAGGTGATCGCTGTCCGCAGACAAGATCTCATTTGGTCGCAGAGTTTTAAACGTGTTCAAAACTTTCGCGTCTTCCGCCGCAAGGTGGTCGCAAGACCGATCGCCAAGTGTGCGATAGTTGGTCTTGTGAGGTCTCTGTCGCTAACACCCCCAGAAACTCTCCCAGAAACGACGATTTCCTAAACATCTTTTATCAAATATTTTCCTCAAATGTTGTAAAAATGTTTTGAAAACGTTTAGAGCAAGGTATCGAAAAAGCTAAAAAATTGAAAATATGTAGCAGTTTCAATTCAACTACTTGCAGGGGAAAGCCTTTCATTTGATCATCGATGTTCTCAAAACTTTTCTTAAAATAACCCTACAACGTTGTAAAAATCTTGTATGATACAGAATGATAACATTTTCAAACCATCGTCAAATGTCTTCTTAAAACTACAAACATTTTGATGATGTTATTAAAATATTTTCAGCAAAACAGTATGCTTGATGTTTAAAATATTATTAAATGTTATAACAAAATATGACATATCATTTGAAGAAAGTACTTAATAAAGAGTAGCCTAACCTGTTTATTGGGGAGTTTTGTTTGTAACTTCATCACATAACCAGTACCCCATTAATCATCCTAACAGGCAAATGAAGCCCATGAGGAAGTACGGTAATAACGTGTTTACAATATCACTATAACGTATATGTTACGACTAAAAACGCTTCAGTGATGTTACTAAAAAAAATTGACAACACGTTTACATTTGATGTTATTAACGTGTAATTACAATATTGTTACACAAAGAAGGTACATGTTTTGGAAACAATTACCAATTTTAGGTATAGCATTATGTATAGTCATACAGAGGAAGTTAAGCCAATATAAGATTTTATATATTAACTGTGATATCAGTACCACAGTTGTTATCTTAAACCGCAAATGGTGCTCAAACGAAAGTATAAAAACGTTTATACAAATATTTTGACAACACATGCTTACTATCAGAAGTCCGGCTTACAAAAATCAGTTCTACATAGTTGTCTATGTCAACGGCTACGCGGAATACATCAAGCAACCGTGAAAAGAAAGTTTCAAAATTGACAACGTCATCAGTCCTTTCGGTGATTGGAAGTATTGAATCCAAATCAAAAGGCAGTTTATAGCAGTCTTGAAAAAAAAAATAAGGTACGTTTGATTGTGAACTGCCGTATTGAGGGTAGCAGCCTGTAATTAATAATGTATATCCTAGCGGAAGGAACGAAAATGAAGCCTTCATGTAGTGTAAGCTTAGGCCGAATTTATAAATGCCCGTACTAACTTGTTAGGCTAACGCTTGGCATGTTGACTAGCGTAGGCCCTAACACAGGCTTAGACGAATATCATATTATCAGTCACGGGTTTGGCCTGAATGCGAATGTGTTGTTAAACAACCTTCGGGTGTGATTGTTGATAGCCTAGGCCTGTATTCTGAATCTGAGTTAAAATCGAAGTTTAGCCCAGGCTTTGGACTAGTGTGTAGCCTAGCTATAGTATCGACCTGGGCAGCACACCGCTGTAAATGATAAACGATCACCTAGGCCTATGACAATGTTCGGGACAAAAAAAATTCACGGTTGCATACGGTTGCATGTGGCAGTAGCCCAATGCCTTAAATTAAACTAGGCCTTTCCTGTATTTTTGGACCATCTGTTTTAAAGCTATGCTAAACATCTGTGGTTCTACCGTAGGTAGCTACTGTATGCGACAATATTTTTGTTTCTGAAATGTAAACTCATCAATTTTGGTACTTTTTTTAAGTGACAAATAGCTCCTAAACTTGTAGAGGTACATATGTTTATGTGGAACGTGTGTTATGTAATTAGTCAGTTCCCAACGGTGCGAAAAGTACTTTCTTTTATTGTTGTAGAATATGCACGGGGTTTCTTGACGTCACTCCTCATTAATATTTAATTAGGTACAACTTATCATTTTTGAAGATCAATTTCACAGTCATTATCTAATTTATATGTCTGGTAATAGTTGAATTTAATGAAGGAAAGGTGTTTAAGCCAATTGCTATTGACAAAAGACACACAAAAGGAGTGGATAGGGAATTTTGGCCGTATTTTCCGTACGTAAATTATCCATTGTTTAGAAAAAAAATGTTTTTTGGGCATGAATATCATCATTTCCAATTATAAAAACTTGTATATTTGCTGAAAAAAATCCTTTACCACAAAATAAAATCATTTTCTCTTCAAATCTTTCTGTAAACGAAGTCAAGTCCACGGCAAATATATACGCACATGAATACAGGTTACGGATAAAGGTTGGTACGTATGGAATTGAATTGCTTGTATCATGGAACTTCATGCTTATATCGAATGCTAAGGGGAACTTTTCATGGCCGTAAAATGACTTTCCTTAGCTGTATGGATAGGGGCATAAGGACGCCCGGAGATCATGAAATACTCATTGCCAATACATCGATTTGGTACATCCACACATAACAATAAATGCAAGCAATGTCATATCGTAACAATCGCTACTGTTAGTACTACTTGCTGAAATAAGACACTCAACACTGGTTTGCATTTATCACCAGCAATACTTTTATTTAGAGACTCTCATGAAGATGGACCCATGCTGGTGATCTTCCAAGTACAAGCCCTGTCACCGACTGCAAAGACTACAAGCCCTGCCAGTGCCCTTTAAAATTCACCCTCCTGAAATTGTACATGGGGTTACTAGTATTCAGCCTATGGAGCTCTGGTGGTATCGAGACAGGGGCCTTTGTACTGGGTATATTTTCAAACATAACTAGTTTTGTGGAAAAATGCAGGTTATACAACAGGCAATTAAAACTGACAGCTGAGATGTCATTTTGGCTTAAAAAATGGCCAGGCACAACTCTATAGTTCACCCACTGAAAGGACAGTGGTTGCCAATCTGACACCACGATGAGGTCAGCTTTGAGGGATTTTTGGTCACAGCACTTTCTTTTTTTAAATGACAACACCTTTTTATTGGTCTCTTTATTACTCGTTCATACTACATAACACTTGGAGACGTAAAGCTGTTAGGAAATATTAACAAGACAACAAACATAGCTATTAAACTATATGGAAAGACCTCAGGTAAAGCAGTAGGACGGATTGTTTTAATGAAAGGCAAGTCCAGGAATGGCAAGAAAGTTTGGTCGAACAGTTAAAAAGTACACAAATACAGTATTTTTATGCAGTATTTTTTTGCTGGCATTATTTATAGACACTCGTTTTAATTGATTTACGACATTCATGGCATATGCACGCAGAGTTGAATGGTTAACTTAAATCAGTTGACTAGTGCCGTATGTTTATGCTGGCTTTATTTCTAGACACTCGTTTTACTTGATTTCCGACGTTCATGGCATATGCACGCAAAATTTAATGGTTAACTTAAATCAGTTGATAAGTGCAGTGTTTTTATGCTGCCATTATGTCTAGACACTCGTTATACTTGATTTCGACATTCACGGTATATGCACGCAACATGTAATGGTCAGGAACTTAGCCAGGGGGTTTGTGTCAAAACAAAAATTGAAAACTGTTGTTTTTTTTAGCATGGTATTTTGTCAGTGCTCTTTTGATCTTGAATACTCGTCAGCTCCTTAAACTCGATTAAAATCGTAGTAACATTCAGGCATACTGATTCAGCTCAGGGACGTAGCCAGGGGGGAGCAGGGGGAGCGACCGCTCCCCCCCCCCTTTCAGTGTCGATTTTTTTTTTAAACTGTCGTTTTTTAGCGTGGTATTTTGTCAGTGCTCTTTTGATCTTGAATACTCGTCAGCTCCGTTAACTCGATTGTAACCGTAGTAACATTCATGCCTACTGATTCAACTACTTACTTAGTTTGGCAGATGCAATTAGCTAAATTTAGCTTATAGCCAATTACAAGCCTACAGTTGGCCACTGTGTAATAAAATACATATTGCCTACCTAATCGCACTCTATGGAATGTCACGAACTGTATGCACAACAACGTCGACAACGTTCGTTCAATGAGTCGTCCTAAGGTGTTGCACGAACAGCATGTTATGAAGCTAAGCTAGCAATCGTACGTGATACGCACTTCCTGTAATAAATATTACACTGCTAATACACTGCGATAACGATATTTGTTTTTAGGCCACTGCATATCTGGCAATATTACAAAATATGAAAGTTTATATTGTCCATCAGTTAAGTTCGTCAAATGTATTAAAGTCCAGACATTGGACAATAAACAAGAATCATCCTACTGGAAAAAAAATTGTAAAAGAGCACTATGTTTGTCTTTCTGATATATTATGTAAAAGAACATGTAAAAGAATTCAAACAGAAAACAAAATCTGCTGATTATGATATCATATGATCAGGGGCGTAGCCAGTATGTAGCACTGTAGGCCCGGGCCTACATTTTTTTGGCCAAGTTATATTTTTTTTAAAACACCCATAATTCAAATCGATAGGCTTCCTGGACGAGTTTAAGTCTATAGACAGGAAAAACTATTGAAATGAACGTAGCAAGAATATGGCTAAATTAGGTGACCTATTCTTCTGTCATCTAGGCTGTCATTTCTATCGCGTGCCGTTTCATTCAACACTCTACCCGCCGAAAAAAGACTAGGATCCGGTTTTGTCAGTTTTTTAACATGTAGTTAAGAACCCGTTTACGCAGATAATATTTCAGTTGAGAAAACAGTTGAGAAATTTTCATCAGATTGCAATCGTCGGATACCTCTCGCCTTCTCTTATTAGGCTAACTTAAACATTTAATAGCTACAGTTGTATCAAAGACAATTACTGGCTATAGTTATATCAAAGACATTTCAGGCCTATCTTTGTATCTATAAGTATCAGAAGTTGAAACGTAAGACTACTCTGTACATGTACCTTGCTAATTTTAAATACATTATGTAGTATTGAATTAGACATTTAATAGCTACAGTTGTATCAAAGACAATTACGGCCTATAGTTGTATCAAAGAAATTTCAGGCCTATCTTTGTATCTATAAGTATCAGAAGTTGAAACGTAAGACTACTCTGTACATGTACCTTGCTAATTTTAAATACATTATGTAGTATTGAATTACGTACTATTTTAACTCATTTGTTTTTTGGGTTTAAAAGTAATATTGAATGAGGTGTCTCAAGATAGCAAGAGGCCAGGGAACCAGAATGAACACTCGGGAAGGGCGGTTTCCGGCCATCTGGGGAGTTTGTAAATTCAAAATTTTTCTTGTGCGCTCCGCGCCAACCGATGGTGGCGCTCCGCTCAGATAGTCGTGCCTACAACTTTGAAAATCCATATCAATGGCAAAAAGTGCTCCCCCCCCCCCCTTTCAAATGCCTGGCTACGTCGCTGATTCAGCTACTTACTTAGTTTGGCAGATGCAATTAGCTTAATTTAGCCTATAGCCTATTACAAGCCTACAGTTGGCCACTGCGTAATAAAATACATATTGCCTACCTAACCGCACTCGATTGGAGTGTCACGAACCGTATGCAGAATGATGTCGACATCGTTCGTTCTCATCCTTTCTATGATTGGTCCTAAGTTGTTGCACGAACAGCATGTTATGAAGCTAAGCTAGCAATCGTACGTGATACGCGCTTCCTATAAACAATGATTACACTGCTAAAACATTGCGATAACGATATTTGTTTTTTAGCCACTGCACATCTGGCTGTCTTACAAAATATGAAAGTTCATATTGTCCATCAGTTAAGTTCGTCAAATGTATTAAGGTCCAGACATTGGACAATAAACAAGAATCATCCTACTGGAAAAAAAGTGTAAAGAGCACTATGTTTGTCTTTCTGATATAATAAGTAAAAGAGCATATAAAGTATTCAAACAGGAAACAAAATCTGCTGATAATGTGATATCATATGATAATGATGAAACTGGCAAAACATTCCACCAGATCGCATCTAAGGACCTTCAATTGTTCAAAAATATCTCAAAGGGGGGGGGGGACACCCCTCCCCTTAAACCTTCCCCCACATCAACCGCAAAATGCGCCCCCTCCACCTTTCAAATTCCTGGCTGCGTCGCTGTTAATGGTTCACTTAAATCAGTTGACTATTGCCGTAATTTTATGCTGGCATTATTTCTAGACACTCGTTTTACTTGATTTCACGATACTACCCGGTTCCTAATATATTACCCGAATCCTACGCAAAGTGTGATTTTTTTTTTTTTTTTTTTTTTGGCAAACCGATGGTTACTCGAGATTTACCCATTGACTTAGTGTGATGTTAGGCGATCAAAGTTTTAGGCGATCAAAGATAACAGCAATAATGAAAGTATGCCATTGGTATCTTATAACTGCCTCACAATTTCAACAAATAAACAGACGGTTAGGCTAGATTTTCCTATTGACTTAGTGTGGAGTTAGGCTACCATGTGAAAGAAATTGAAAGAATTCTCACAATTATTATTCATTCATTCGTTTATTTCATAGAAGGAAAGACTGTCAAGGAATTTTACGAGATGTTACTAATGGATTATAGACGGGATAACTAAAAAATAATAATAGCAAGTGGCTTTTAACCAAAAGTTTACTCCAAATGCGATCAAATTGCGCGAATCGCGCAATTTCGTGGCTAATTCGAACCATGGGCCTGCATAATAGATCTAGTAGTAGTAAAAACTGTTTAAGAGCTAAATTGGATATTTATATGGTCTGATCCAATAGAGGTGAAGAACAAACATAAGCAGTGGCGGCAGTGCGATGATAGTAGTGATGTTAATTACATGAAGTTATAAACAAGTTAATGAAAGAAACAAAAGCAAATAGAAATTATTTAGGTAGGTTGTATACCTTATCTTACACCTATTTGAACATGAACGCATTGTCAGTGGAGAATATAATTCATTTGTTGTAGCATCCAATATGTAATTTCTTGATAATGGCGATACACGAGGGTAAACAATTTTGTCCCGGTACCCGGAAACCCGACGGGTAACGGCTCTCGGGTACCCGGTTCCCGATTTTTGGACCCGTGTAAACACTAAAACACATAGCCTTAAACATCATCATACACACTTTATTTGTATACCGTACAGCAGGGTGCATCGTATGCCGTTCATGCCTGCATATATGGTAACTAATATACGCGCAAATTTCTCGCTTCGCAATTTGACAATCATTTTGTTATTTTATATTAATTAAAGGTTGCATCATTAAATGTTTTTTGTACACATTAAAGGTAAACCACTACACGCTTCCCTTACGCACAAGCCAGCGTATTGCCCGGGTCATAATATATTTAAGTATTGCGTGTACCTGTGGAGGTACTATAAAGTGCAGGTTTTCATGGAGGACAGCATCCTAGATGCAAGTTTTACTGAGCCGACGCACGCATTTCAAGATGTTGTTGCGTCCCGTGGACGCAAGTTTTTAAGTCCCAGTAACAATACTGCTTATACCATATAGCAACTTTTAGCATTGTTATTGGTACACAATACAATTTCAAGCTTGCATATAAGTCAAAATACTTAATAAATACACTGAGGTTTGCAGGGATGTCAAAGGTGAATTGTACTACCAGGTTGGTGTGATATAACAATCGACCTGAATTATAACACTTTGAATGATTAGTATCGTAGGAAGGTTAACATTGACAAGTCTTCATAGGTCTCGTACTTGGTATATATTGTACCATGTTAATTGGAGGAACACCCTGTTGATGTTGGTGGAGGTTAAAGATCATCCAGGGTCAACAGAGATCATATGCATTTTTGCATTGTGGATATTGGAGTTGAAAGGTAATATAGAGTTCCAAAAGTGTAAAGGACTAAAAATAAATTGACAGATTTCATGCATGGGGTTTTGAACGTTCCATATTAAGTAGACTCATTTTGTCTTTGGCATAGGTCGAAGGTCATATATGATCAGGAGAATGTGTTTCCACTTTCTCTGTTTCAGTTGCACGAAAGTGCTTAAGTACTAGGTCATATTATAAAGAAAGCCTTACAAATATGGTATTGTAATGATTGAAGGCAAAACCAAATATACAATCCACATTTTCACTGTGTGTACTCTATGATCAAGCATGTTTTGTTTTTCTTGGTTCCAAACAGAGACAGACTTCTTTGGCACAGAAGAGGAACGGAACTTCCTTGGAAGAATATTATGGTGGACCTTTTGAGTGATGATTATTTTCTATCACATGTGCTTTCTCTGACAATGTCGTGATTTGTGCTTTATTAAGATATATTTACAGTACAGAAAGCACTCATGTCTTATTAACTATTTTCTGATAGTGTTGGAAGCACCAGACAGTGCCCATCATTCTGAATCTCATGTTTCATTACATTCACAACTCGAATAACCCGTCTAAAGTACTCACAGAAGTTTTCGAAGTGATTTTAGATGTCATGACATATTTTATAACGTTATTATAACATTTGTCAAAACATTACTATCACGTCTTCACAACTTTTTCTGAAGCATTTTTGAAACATTGAGCTGACATCGATATAATGTTATATAAAACATTGTAGAAATGTTAACCTGCTATTCTAGCGACTCAACATATAATGTTTTAATAACATTCCTTTATAACGTTATCATGACATTTGTCAAAATGTTATAATAACATCTTAACAACATTTTCCGCAATATTTAAAAAACGTTGTGGTGACAACAAGGAGTGTTAGCTCAGTGGTTAACGCCGGTGCCTTTCAATCATAAGGTCCCCGGTTCGAGTCACTCCAAGATTAAGGTATGTCGTCCAGTTACAGAGTTGTTGACATTTGACAATTCATAATCATGGACGTAAAATATGAATGTAAGAGACTGACTTCTGTCAGCTTGTGGCTTTGATAATCCAACGAGGCTTCTTCGAGGGTTCCTGCTTGCAGAAGGATCTATAATACATACATCGAAATATATTGTACCATGTTAATTGGAGGAACACCCTATTGATGTTGGTGGAGGTTAAAGATCATCTAGGGTCAACAGAGATCATATGCATTTTTGCATCGTGGATATTGGAGTTGAAAGGTAATATAGAGTTCCAAAAGTGTGAAGGACGAAAACATGGTATTGCAAGTTTTGACAAATTTCCAAAAACAAATACAAAATAAATTGACAGATTTCATGCATGGGGTTTTGAACGTTCCATATTAAGTAGACTCATTTTGTCTTTGGCATAGGTCGAAGGTCATATATGATCAGGAGAATGTGTTTCCACTTTCTCTGTTTCAGTTGCACGAAAAGTGCTTAAGTACTATGTCATATTATAAAGAAAGCCTTACAAATATGGCATGTAATGATTGAAGGCAAAGCCAAATCTACAATCCACATTTTCACTGTGTGTTATTCTATGATCAAGCATGTTTTGTTTTTCTTGGTTCAAACAGAGACAGAGTTCTTTGGCACAGAAGAGGAACGGAACTTCCTTAGAAGAATATTAGGGTGGATCTTTTGAGTGATGATTATGTTATATATATATATATATATATATATATATATATATATATATATATACATATTTAATTGAAATCGTAATGAGTTGTAGAATCCAGAACGGTAAATAAACTTCCAGTCTCCACCTGGATTCGAACCCGGGACTCCCGCTGTATATGCGGATACCCTAACCACTGATTATATGTATAGAGGTTCGAAACTGGTAAGGAAGGTCGTAATTCCAGTGTAGTCGATTCGATGTTTCGACTTTGGGTTTATTTGTTTATACATATAAATGTATATATATATATAGGTTGCCCACTCCTATTAAAGTCTATATCAATTAGTTCTCTTTCAGGAAAAGTGCCAACAACAATAAATTTGCAATTTGAGAACATCTTTTTTGATATGCTATCAATTATGTTTTTTTCTTTTATTGTGGCTTGCATGTTGAAGATCATGAATGGAAGTACTTGTAGTGCAAACATTGAGTGAATTAAGCCAAATTTAGAACCATTCAATTTAGGTCTCCCAGGAACAGCATGAGAAAATTGTCTACTACTGAGTGAAGATGTTTGGTTACAAGTTACGAAACCTTCAGGCTCTGATAGCAACAAATCCTCATTATTATGATGCAAACATTGAAAATGCAATGAATGGCCCAACCTGTTAGCTATCCAGTGTTGGGTAGTGTTAGCTAGTGAGAACTTCTATTTAGACTTAGAGACCACATTACTCTTGTGATTTAGTGTGCAAGCCAATAGGGCTTTAATGGGCATATTCCATCTTCAGAGCATCGAAAGTATAACCAGTCTGAAGCTATGTCAGGATTCATGCCCGGATTCATCCCAGGATTCAAACTCATCACAGGATTTATCACAAGATTCATCCTTAGATTCAGATTTATCACCAGATTTATCCCCGGATTCAGACTAATCACAAGATGTATTACAGGATTCATTTTAATCACGTGATTCATGTGTAACGAGTGCAATCGTATGCAAAGTGAGACCGGTGCGGAAGCATTAAGTTTATTGCACCCTTTCATTCGAAAATCAGTATTTCCACATCCTTCTCCATAGTCTCACTCGCATTTATCTAAAAATTAAGATCTATCCCCAGACTCATCCCCAAACAGCTTTATCACCTGTAACGTATTGCACTTAACTGCACTTTACAACCATCACATTCATCAGTTATAGAGTTAGCTAGACCCCTTTGACCCACAGCTTGGTAATATGCCTACATATGGTATATAATGATGGAAACAATTATGTGTGAACGTACTGAGTCAATACAGAAATCATTTGATTTATTCAGTATACAGACCCAGCAAACACAAACATGATCTTAAAATATCAGGAAAATACTTGAACAAATGTTATGATAACGTTATAAATAGGGTTATTAAAACGGTAAATGTTGAATCGCTAGAAAAGCCGGATAACATTTTCACAACGTTTTATATAACGGTATTTTGATATCAGCACAACGTTCTTAAGATGTTGCAGAAAATGTTGTAAAGGCTTTATAATAACTTTTAAAACAAATAAAGATAACATTATAAAATAACGTTATAAAAAAACATTAAATGTTGAGTCGCTAGAATAGCAGGAAAACGTTTTCAAAACGCTTTACATAACGTTATTTCGATGTATGTATTTGTATGTATTTTAGATCCTCCTGCAAGCAGGAACTCGCGAAGAAGCCTCATTGGCTTATCAAAGCCGCAAGCTGACAGAAGTCAGTCTTAAAAAAAAAAAATAAGTGGTTTCTGCTGTTACGGTGAGTGGAGCAATATATCTATAACTTCAGAATTGCAATTTAAGTTATTGAGAGGAAAGTCGTTGTACAGGACAATGTGGACATGTTTATATGGACGGTCCCAATAATCCCCCTATATACATAACTTTATATACAGTAGGAAACTTAAAAAACGATTGTATATGCAAGGTACATAATATGCGTACAGTTTAATACTAAACGAAAATCCAGACCAAAAGTGTAAACAAGAGGGCAATCCGCGGAGTTGCATATCTCATTGCCAGCATACTGAATACAGACACAGATAACATGCAATACCCATGCAATTTAACCAATGTCACAAAAGTATATATGATATAAGCCTTTCGAACCTCTATAATGTACTAACTGTTCGCCATAACAGTGTATATGTATGGTACGCCAAATGATACGCTATAATTCAACACACTACACAATGGCAACAATATTAGGTACAAGTACCTTATTTTTCACTCATATTTTATACAAATTATTATGTTAGCTTATGATAAATCCATCCATCAGTTTTCAACAAAAGGTGTTAAATATCTCTTTTATTGTTTGTTTTGCTCTTGCTCCATATTCAGTCCCAGTAACTAATTAGTCTGATATTGGGTTTGCCACTGTTCTATTTGAACGCAATAAAACTACTTTTGAATTGGTCAAAGAGCATTAGAAGTCTGTCACAACGATTCCCAACGATCCCACATGATGCAAGAGAAAAGATGGCCGGGCTGACTTACGACATGTGAAGGCCAGGTGAGAGAACATCGTCTCCACTATCCAATTGACGTCCATATTGTCCAAGACCAGGATGCAATGCTGCCGTCGTTGGGGATGACCCCTTCGCAGACTGCTTCCATCAAAAGTTACAAGAGGAAGTATCCCGTAGCGAGACTTTAGCCAATTCAGGGTTTAGGACTACTAAAAGACGCCCGAGAGTTAACAGACCAGCCAGAGGAGAGAGACCATACGGGACAACGACCGCTCCTCCATCCGTCCGGCCCTAGGGGTGCCCACCTCGCCATGGCAAAAGATGGGGGTGGGGGGAGACTATCAAACTTTCCCAGAAATGGGAGTAGGCCTACATAGGCGGGGACAAGTGGGTGTAAGACACAATTGCAAAGGGGTACAAGATATAATTCACCTTCAGCCCGCCTTTCGGCGGCGTATGAAGACCCACGGGTCCCGTCAAACTTTCATCTCTCGAGGGGGAGAATTTGGCTCTGCTAGTCAAGCAAGCAATTTTAGAGGCACCGGTACAGGCGGGACCCCTCTTCCGGTCCTCATTCTCTTTAACCAACAAATGGAATGGTACCTCGTGTCCTATTTAAACCTAAAACCCCTCAATTCAAATTATGTCAGGCCAAAACATGTCCGTATGGAAACTCTAAAGCTTATCATACCACTGCTCAGAAAAGTTATGTGGGAGGCGACCGTAGACCTCTAGAACATTTACCTACACATCCTGACGTTCAACTACGAAGGCCAGGACTTCCAATTCCGAGCACTACCTTTTAGACTGTCCACTACTGTGCATGATCGGCAAGGTCTTGAGGAAGATTCGCGTCTCCAGGGGCAGGTTCATCGTGGTCGCCACATTCAGGCCTTTCAGACTCTGGTTCGGGGAGATACTCCTACTACTCATGGACGTCTCAAGGATCCTGCTAGACACGCCCCACCTGCTTTATCAGAGATGGAGCACACTCATACACCCAGACATCAAGGGGCCGAATTAGTTGCTGGAGGTTGTCCGGACTAGACTCAGACATAGATGCTTTTCGGAGGCAGCTACCGCAGTGGTGGCCGACGCTAGGAGAAGAACAATCGATGCGACTTACGATTCCCGCCTGCGCAAACTCAGCGAATGGTACCGACCGAGACAGGTTTTGTCGACTGAGGTACCTTAAGCGCAGAAAGCTGAGATTCTCCACTCCCTTTTCCAAGACGGCAGGCAGGTCTCGACTTTCAAAAACTACAGGTCGGCGATCTAGGACGGTTCCATGCCAGAAAACAACAAAGACATTGCCCAGCTCATTTGCGGGATAGCTAACAGGTGCCCAAGAATTCGAAGACTGTCCCCGTCCATCACGAGACTACCATATGAACCGATGGCGACGTCGTCTTTTGCTGCATCAAACAAGGAAACGCTGCTCCTCGTCGCTTTGGCGTCTGCCAGGAGGAGGAGTTGCCTTCACGCTCTCTCAACCGAATCCGACCATATCAGGTTCGAGACCCAAGGGGTGAAGATGTTCCCTTATCCGTCCTTCCTGGCGAAGAATCAAGAACTCAATTTCCTGCTGGGGGGCATCTTCATCCCACAGATTAAGAACCTCTCATCAGTCCTTGAAGACAAGCAGTGGTGTCCTGTCAGGGCACTGAAGTGGTACCTCTACAAAACAGAGGCGCTGCGGGGGGTCAACGACGCAGTTATTCATCTTGCCTCGTACACCTTTCTGCCGTTCAGGCAGCAGACTTCTTGCCTCGTACACCTTTCTGCCGTTCAGGCAGCAGACTTCGCATGCCACGGTCTAAGCATAACAGATTCAGGTTTTCTTTTGTACCCAATTCTGTTTATTTTTTCAACCTGAGGGCTGTTAGATAGGTTTCTTTTGTTTTATAATCTTGTTTATATATGTATATATGTGTATATTTTTCTCACATGTATGGATATTGTTGTTGTTGTTGATATTCTTACCTTTTCATTCAACTTCTCTGTGTTTTGTTTATACTAATATTTTACTGTATTCTGAATGTATCTTTATAACTTTAATTTTTATGTGTTTTGCTGCAGGGCGACAAATTTCCATATCTTATGGACGAAATAAATATCTATCTATCTATCTATCTATCTATCTATCTATCTATCTATCTATCTATCTATCTATCTATCTATCTATCTATCTATCTATCTATCTATCTATCTATCTATCTATCTATCTATCTATCTATCTATCTATCTATCTATCTATCTATCTATCTATCTATCTATCTATCTATCTATCTATCTATCTATCTATCTATCTATCTATCTATCTATCTATCTATCTATCTATCTATCTATCTATCTATCTATCTATCTATCTATCTATCTATCTATCTATCTATCTATCTATCTATCTATCTATCTATCTATCTATCTATCTATCTATCTATCTATCTATCTATCTATCTATCTATCTATCTATCTATCTATCTATCTATCTATCTATCTATCTATCTATCTATCTATCTATCTATCTATCTATCTATCTATCTATCTATCTATCTATCTATCTATCTATCTATCTATCTATCTATCTATCTATCTATCTATCTATCTATCTATCTATCTATCTATCTATCTATCTATCTATCTATCTATCTATCTATCTATCTATCTATCTATCTATCTATCTATCTATCTATCTATCTATCTATCTATCTATCTATCTATCTATCTATCTATCTATCTATCTATCTATCTCTCTATCTCTCTATCTCTCTATCTCTCTATCTCTCTATCTATCTATCTATCTATCTATCTATCTATCTATCTATCTATCTATCTATCTATCTATCTATCTATCTATCTATCTATCTATCTATCTATCTATCTATCTATCTATCTATCTATCTATCTATCTATCTATCTATCTATCTATCTATCTATCTATCTATCTATCTATCTATCTATCTATCTATCTATCTATCTGTCTGTCTGTCTGTCTATCTATCTATCTATCTATCTATCTATCTATCTATCTATCTATCTATCTATCTTACTCAGCGTCTTGGGAAACCTTGTCTCAATGGCTGGTGGAAACTATCCGTCCCTTCACGACTGAGCCGAGGAGGGCAAGAGCCCACAACATCAGAGGCGTGGCTGCATCAACAGCACTGTTTGCCGGCATCCCCATTGAGTACATCCTCAAGGGGGCAACCTGGAGAACGACGACAACATTCGTCGCCTGCTACTTATCGGATACTTTACAGGCCGAGGCGGCATTTGGTAGCACGGTGTTGCGAGGCCCGTAGGTACAAGGTCCCACCATCGTGTTGTGCCACTCGTTGCTAATGTTGTAAGGAGACGCTTGAGAAGCGCCCATCCTCAATAGGGGGCGCTACAGACTCTTTGCTAGACACCTGGGGTGTCCGTCGATGAGGCCGTCGGAGCTGGCGGGTGCTTTCAAGCCAACTCTCGACCCTGCCGGACCTGGGAGCCGGTAATGGAGGGTGCACAGTGTTAAAGGGTTATCATGGACATTATAGGCACGGTATAACGGTGATGACACATGTAAGCTCGTCACTAGTAATTATCTTAAGCTTATAAGTTTTGGATTCTTCACTAAATTAAATATCAATCCTAAGATCTGTCTTGACTCATCCTTCAGCGAACTCTTGCAAGATTTATAATAGCTATCACATGTACCACAAATTAGCTGGGTTAGTTGCATGCACTTTTATGCTATGAATATGGAACCGTTTTGTGCGTGGAAAGAAGTAACACACTTCTTTAATGAAGAGGAAGAAAAATAAAGCCCAACTTTACCGTCACATTTAGTTAGTTTGAATTGTGGGACCGAGTTACTTGGTGTAACGTTGACGACTCTAAGAACATATTTATAACCTACCCTTAATAAAACATGTATTAAGGCATATCCAGGGTTTTAAACAGATGGTGTGTGATTCTGAGGTCATTGAAGCGAACTTAAGTTAGGGGCCTTTGGGGAACTTCCCCCTTTGAAAAAATTGTGTTTCGGAAAGAGGGCCTTACATGCAAAATGGTGCTATCATTTGCATCATTTCAACTGCATTTGTAAATATGACTTAGCTTATGTGTGTTATAAGATGTTAGCCATTTGCAAAGAAAAGTTAGGGGAAGGAGGGGAGGGAAGGAGGCCCGTTTTCTCACAATCATAGTGGCTAAGATTCGGAATTTATTAACGATATAAAAAATTTACAAATAAATAAGAGGTAGGCAAACTGACCCATGTATCTAATTTCTCAGTGACTCAAATAGAGATGTTGTGTTTTTTTTTTTTTATCAAAAACCGACAATCCAGACGCCATCCGAAGCACGGGACTTTCATCAGAAGTGTATCATATAACTGAATCTCTTGGGAGAAATCTCGTTCTATTCCTTTCATGGCTAACGAGGAAAACCCTCATAGGAGATTACGCTGTGCTATAATAACAAGTAGCATATCGCTTGTAGTATCGATTTAGGTTTTTAGTTTCCTTAACCTTTTATTAATTATATTGACAAGTCGGGGTCATATTCTGTACACTTCTCTGATAAAATTGTGGAAAAACAACGGTTCTTTGTAAACATAAATGCATTATTGCTTGACAGCGACGTAGCCAGGAATTTGAAAGGGGGAGCACATTATGCGATTGATATAGTGTGGGTTTCTAAGGGGAGGGGGTGTCCCATCCTCTTCGAGATATTTTTGAACAATTGAAGGTCCTTAGATGCGATCTGGTGCAATGTTTTGCCAGTTTCATCATTATCATATGATATCATATTATCAGCAGATTTTGTTCCCCGTTTGAAATCTTTTACATATTATATCAGAAAGCAAACATAGTGCTCCTTTAAAGTTTTTGATTCTTGTTTATTGTCCAATATATGGACTTAAATACATTTGACGAACTTAACTGATGGGCAATATAAACTTTCATATTTTGTAAGACAGCCAGATGTGCAGTGGCCTAAACACAAATATCGTTATCGCTGTGTACCAGCAGTGTAATAATTATTTATAGGAAGTGCGTATCAAGTACGATTGTTAGCTTAGCTTCATAACATACTGTTCGTGCAACAACTTAGGACGAATCATAGAAAGGATGAGAACGAACGTTGTCGACGTCGTTGTGTAAACGGTCTGTAACACCCCATCGAGTGCAGTTAGGTAGGCAATATGTAATTTATTACGCAGTGTCCAACTGTAGGCTTGTAATAAGCTAAAGTCTAAATTTAGCTTATTGCATCTGCCAAACTAAGTAAGTAGCTGAATTAGTAGGCCTGAATGTTACTGCGATTATAATCGAATAAACTGAGCTGACGAGTATTCAAGTTCAAAAGAGCACTGAAAAAGTACCATGCTAAAAAAAAATTAAAAAAAAATTTAACATTTTTTTTTCGATACTGAGAGGGGGGAGACGTTGCTCCCATGCCCCCCCCCCTGGCTACGTCCCTGTTGCTTGAGACTAAAATAGTTTGATAAATTTCTAATTGTTTCTATTAGCATTGACTTGGTTACGTTGTAAACTTCTTTAAACGTTTCCAGGACATCAAAGGAAAAATGTGTTACATTCTTACACTATATATATTTCACATGAGCAGGTGAAAGGGACATTAACAGGTGCGGCGGATCCGGGAAAGAAGGAGTAGAACCCCCAAACTGATGGGACACTTTCTTACTCACAAAATACCGTAGAAAACACACAAATGCAATGAGACATTCAGCAGTTTACATATTGGAATTTTCTATGGTATGACTTACCAGGCTAAAAAGTAAGAAGAGAGAATTATGGTGAGATGATTTATTAGAAAAATTGTGATTTGGCACAATGCGACATTCAGCAGTTTACATATTATGTAGAACGTTTTCGTCATCAGTGGAAAGTGCAACGAATCTGCCAAGTGAACTTTCCCGCATCACGTGTCTTTTTCTTTTCAAGGCCTAGATGTCAATCTGTAATTCTAGCTTTCATTCCAATGAACAGTTGAATTAATACCAGCAAATTTGCCTGTTGTTATTTGCGTTTGCGTCACTTAGTCTACTGCTTCAAGAAACCCTGCTGTGCTCAAATACTAGAGGATGATTACTTCAATTTGTTGCGTGCTAGCTTGTGATTGGTGGCAATGGGAATTCAAAGAGTTCTTATTGGTGGTTCTATTCCTTAAAAGCAGCTGTTTGGAATGATTTCTCTACCAGAAACTTCCAGTTCGAAGACTTCCAGATCAGAGGTAAGGTGGAGGTTAAATCATATCCGTTGGTGCAAGAATTTCAAAGACTGCAGCTGTACCATGATTAGTCAATGTCTTTCATCTTAATTTAAATTTAAAGAAAGTGTACTTCTACATAAATTGTAGAGACGTCTACTACCCATTGGGTTTTGACATTCTCTGCATGATCCTTAGCATCTCTTAAGTGTAACATTTAAATTATGCTGAAACGTTGTACCATATTTAGGCAGATTGTATCATAACCCGTGATGCTTAGTAGCGGAATAAGTCACTAAAATGTTCTTGCAATTTACATTTACATCGCATATATATCATATTCTATACGTGTTCTCATCATATCAATTACAAGGAGATATCATTTGCGCCTGCAGTATCGTATATAAACACATAAAGGTACGTAAACTAAAAAAAAAGTAAGCTGAAAAATCGGTAAATGTCACGAACAGTCAGTTTTTCGCAAATTGAATACTTTTCACGAAAAGATACTTATTATGTCACGTAACGCCTTAATATGTTGTTCTTTAGTGTTATTAACCTGCTCCAAGCTTTGTCGGTTGACAAGTAGATGTCCCGTTTCGATCTATTAACGTGAACTAAAGTAGAGGAGTTATTTCCATTTGGTCCATTTATTTTGACATGTAACGTTTTCATGAAGTAAGTACATACATTTTGATGAAATTGAACTTTTTTGTATCATTAACGTATCATCATATGTCAATTATATCGGATCGGAGGCGTTGAACATCCTTCTTCAAAATATTCTTAAAGTGCTTAATTAATTTCCGTCTCTTTGTAAAGTAAACGGTTATTTATGCTGATATATCAATAGTTTGTCAAATTCATTAACTCTTAAATAGTGTTATGTCTAGATATGCGGTAATGTCGTCACTCGTCACACAAGTATATGCAAGCCATCAGGCACAGTGAGCAGTCACCAATAAGTGAAAATTTCTGAGCGACGCGGCTTAAGTTTTCTTAAGTTTCATAATGTCTATAATATTACCAAACAAGTGTTTATGACTTCACTGACATAAATGAGACTTGTACAAATATTAAATGAAGAATCACATCATGATATCACAATTTGATGGCAATTCTCGCTTTTATATGTTTCTATGCAATTAATGTATATATCTACTATCATAAACTTTGAAATAACGAGTTGATACTCCAGTTCTCCCATACATGCGTAGGATGGCATTTTTCCACACTGTATCATTCACATTTCGCTTCATTCAAATCAAACCGGTGGGCTATAATGTTTCCGTAATGGTCACATAAATGAGACCCAACAGAATGATATCTTCAAATAACGATGGCGGGTTAAACCTTCCTAGGTCTTAATTACTTTCAGTATTCAAACCTCAGTCGTAATTCAAGAATTCTGGTAGGATATAATAATGATTCTCGGATTGAAGATATTTTTAAGTAGTAAATGGCAGTATGTCTTACATGACATTATTCAAAACAGTTTTATTTGTTTTGATTCAAATCAGCCTTACCAGGAAGTTGGACGGTGTTGTTCGTGTGGGTGTGTGTGGGTGCGTGCGTGGGAGGTTACAGTCCAGTGCCTGGTCAATCAGGATGATGGGGAACTGAATATATAATAATGCATTGTTCTTTCCACAATTGTCTTAGGAAAACAATCTTTCCTCCAAAAATTGATGCTTTGGCATGGATGTCTCCCGATGATACGCGGTGTCTTACTTTGTGATTGTTTATTCGTGTTTATTTGATTGGAAGCACCTAGTGACTTCCATTTGATTTGTGGTTTACTGTTATTTGTCTTTGTTTTGTTTTCTAGAAAAGCGACACGTAAAAACGATAAAATGGCTACAAAAGTGTTTCTCATCCTATTAATCGTAGCACTGTGTGCTCTCTCAGGTAAGATGGCCACAACAATTACATACCTAACTTCCAACTGTATATTTTCGTGTACATGTAGAATGTTTAAGTAAAATGTCATATTCCAGGCAAGAATAATAAAATATAATTGAAAAAGTTGCTGTTGAGATATTCACCTTAAAACTATGCTAGATCTTTGGAATGTACCTTAAAAACTGAATTAATGACGACGTCGGCAGCTCAGTGAAGGCATAAATGTTTCTGTTAATGCACTGATTAGTTTAAATTAACTAAAACGTTTTCTCTAACTTCACATAATGCAACAGAGCAAGTTTGGATGACAATATGCACCTTGTTATTTGAAATTTTGAACTACATTGTAAACATATCATATGAGACCAAGTCTAATGTGGTCCCATTGTATTTTGTGTTGCATCGGAGGATTTAAAGGTCTTTAGGATTAGACTATGTAGTCATTTCAATTTTTTAATTGTTAAAACTGCTAAAGCTCAGATGTTGAAAGGGTTCATTATAAAAAAAAATACATATATAAAAGGATATACCCAAAACAAAATGTGAATAATGTCATCCTTTAACACATTATCAATATGATCAGAATATTGAACAATATTATAAACGATTAATCTTACATGTTTACTAGTTTTTGTTAAACGCACATAGAATAGTACTGGAATGTACCTGCCTATCATATCAGAGTCAAAAGAATCTGAAAAAAATAGATTAACACACTACAAATGTTGCAAGGTGGAGTATCACGACGCACGGAAAGGCAAATTGTTCTAATATTTTTCTTAGTGAGAAAACTCACCACAGTAAGTTGCTGATATGGGTTGGTTGGGAGGATATGGGTCTCGTGGCCTAAAAGTGGAACATCATTCATATTTTTTTCACCCATTCGTAACAAAATGTCTACATTGAAAGTATAAGTATCTGGTTTATATATTACTTCCATGATACATATTGTCATAGGACATATTTCATTAGTTTAAGCCAATGAACAGGATAGTCGGAGAGAATGTCGATGCCTGACTTTAAGCCCGTCTCTGTGAACACCATACTTTAATCGAATTATCTAGCTCTTCATAAATTATTAAGTTATATAAGTTGTAATTCCGAAATATTCGAATGGTCCGCACACAGGAGTTTTCAATGGTGTGCTCCGCTTGTCGAGAATGTAGCCAGCTTTGTTTAACCCAGTCCTTGGGGCAGGGTCGGGGTGTCTAATTTTGTATAATGAAGGGTGCTTGGACGCAACATTGGTTTTGATGTTGTTCGATTGAACATCCTCCGCAAAAAGACAAATCATTTCTTAACCAGAAAAAAAGGAGGCCTTTGAAAATGGACGGAGGGGGTTGCATAAGCATCGTGGCACACCTAGCGTAGGGGTTTATGAGAGGAAAGTTTAAAGGGTATTTGGAGTGATTTGGAGATTGCATTCAAGAAACTTCCGTCATAACAGGACGTATACTATACTTATTATAAACATTAAGGGTGGATAATCTCCTTCATGTTCCCTACGAAACACGTTTTGTTAAATTATCTGTCAAACTGATTTGTAACTTGTCTTAAACAATATATTATCTAAAAGACTTGACCAGATTTCGATTTCTCAATGACCCAACTTATCTTGAGACTCAGCTTCTAACAACTCAAATAAAAGTGTGGTCCTGTGTACTCCCGCCTCCATGCAAACCCTCTCAACCATATAAAAAAAAAACTATGTTGGAATTATCATTTTTCTGTTACATGATATTCTTGTATGTACTGTAATGTCCTTTTGTATTTCCTATATATTATTTATTGTAATTTAACCATTAGAAGCAACACAATGGTGTGAGTCGAGTAAGGGAGGAGTCATCCCCTTGGGAGACGAAGTCTCTACCGCAGGTTATACCTATCGATGTACCACCAGAGGATTGGTTTGTAAGTATCGATTAAATTCATGAAAGTATCAATTTGAGATTAATGAAATAGTAAATACTTGTAAACTAATACAACAACTTCACTCAATGAATATATTCATCCAGTTATTAATGAAAAAACATTAATTACTCATGTTTCTTCAGAAGTTATGACGTGGATTATTATTGAATAATGCAAGGGAAGTTCCTATTTAGTATGTTCCTTGTGGACTTAATGTATAGGCTTATGTGTAGATTTCATGTCTATTTCTTATCATCTTATAGCACCGGTAATCGAGTTAGATATTTAACTGTTACAATTGTCTGTTTTTTCCTTCTGTCTTACAAAATGGCGATCTCTTCATACTTCCAGCTGCCTGAAAGTGAACGAAAAAGCATACAGACCATGCATGCAGGGAACAATTTTCTCGTAATTTAAACTCCAACGGTTAATGGTAGTGGGAAGTGCGAATTGTATCACACTATTTGATTTGACGACCTCAGATCATGTTTATGATTGGATTTGAATAAAAAGCTGATAAAACTATCTACGTACAGTGTGTTTTCAATGATCTATACACGTGACATTCAGATGTAATCATAGATACGGAATGCTTATGTCTGACAGCTAGCACCACGGCTTTATGATTGCACGTGGCCTTACATTAGCTGACCAACAAATAATGTCATTGCCCGGATAGATTCTGCTGACAGGTTTCCAAACAACTTCACGGCCCGCTCCCTCCACAAACATGCCCATAGCTAAATACGGGGATTGCTCGTGCTTGACATATCTTGAGGTACATGATCATATTTGGATATTTGTCGAATTTGTGTAATGCTTTTGGTAATGTGTTCCGTAAAAAAGAACTTTTTTGGTCGTCTTTAAATTGATTTTAATAACAGCAAAATACTAAATTAGGTTACTTTATGAATAATTAATAATCAGTTATTATAAGGTACTATCGTCTTTAAAAGCCTTCACAGCGTTGGGATAATGAAATGCATCGACACGGACGAAGTTTGCTTCAAATATGACGTATCGGCTGATAGTGGAACCCTTTGATTTGAGTAAAATTGCAGCTCTGATTAAGAACTGGGCGATCAGTAAACCTATTCTGTTGGTAGCTGGAGTTCGAGAGTATTAACTTGCAGTGTGCTATTTACAGGCGCGTCATTAGTTGAATGAATAATAAATACTTAGCATTAATGAATACTGACAAAAGTGAAAAAAATAAACCAATTGAAAGTGAAAGTTATTGTAAAGGCAAACTCTGACTATACAAGTATGCTCACTAAGAATGAAATGCTGGATTAAATACTCAACGAGATTTAACAATGGTTAATGAGATCGTATGTTAATATCGAATTCATATATCTTCAAGTATCGGCGTACTGCATGGTAAGTAACAGCTAATATTCAAGAAGATAAGACCTTAAATATTAGAAAATGAGCATTATTACTCATTTATATGTATATCTCTATTTAGTAACAATGGTCAGGGGAGTTCCTCGAACTATCATACAATCGAATTGTGCTGTATTAAGGGCCCCGCCTCCCAGACATACGCATATAGCGCATACCTTGATCTAAGAGCGGTCAGCGAAATAATTCAATAATAAATTTGTTATGTTGCCAAGGTGCGTCATAGTACCAGGTCGCTTATAGAGAAAATCGTTAGTAATACTGGTCAGCCGTGCTATTCAAACCATCATACAATAAACAGTTGTTAGTAACAATGATCAGGGGAGCTGTTTGAACTATCATATAGTAGACTCGTGTTGTACCAAGGGCCCTGCCTCCTAGACGGTTGCTTATAGCGCATACCTTGATCTAAGAAAGGCCAGCCAACGTTTCAACAATAAATTCGTGATGGCGTCAATATGTAGTGACTGTGTAGTGACTGCTCTGACAGTCTAATGGGCAGTGATGTAAACATGTTCATTGTGTTTATGTCTTTTCATTCTATAATACAAAGAATGCTGTAATATCGGCTTCCTTCTGGTTCTTAACACAAAGTACAGAACAGATGTTTGAACAATGGTTTAATTGTAAAATACATAGATCCCATGAATAAGAGATGGCCACCCTGTAGACCATGAGCTGAAGAAGCTATATATATATATATATATATATATATATATATATATATATATATATATATATATAACTCTAAATTAGACCGTTGGGCGACATAGGATAAAAAGAGCACTTAGGGCAACATTGGCAATTTAATGTTATTGTTTCACACTGGACCATTGTAAAGACTCCAGTTTGAGTGCTTTTAAATATAATCCTTTTGCAAAATACAAATACCAAGGATTTTAATTAAATAATCAATTAATTGTACACAAACACACTTAGGGCGACATATAGATGTCGCCCTAAGTGCATCTCAGTGAATTTAACTGTGAAACAGCACTTTGGGCGACATCGCATCAAATAACACTTAGGGCGACACTGGCATTTTAATGTAATTTCATCACATTGAAGTCCAGTATGGGTACTATTTATAGTAATCCCTTTGAAATATATATTTAGCAAGGAATTAACTAAGTAATTAATTAATTAATTACACATATACATGTAATACAATACTATTTTGTCACACTGGACCACTGTATAGGACTCCAGTGTGGGTACTATTTATAGAAATCCATTTGCAAGACAATAAACCAAGTAGTTTAACTAATTAATTAATTAATAACACATATTCATGTTGACGTATGTGAATTTAGCTCTTTTCACAACACTTGGGCAACATATCATAAAAACAGCACTTAGGGCGACAGTGGCAATTTAATGAATATTTCATCAAACTGGACCACTGTTAGGACTCCAGTATGGGTATTATTTATATGTATCCCTTTGCACAATACATATAGCAAATAATTTAACTAATTAATTATTTAATTGCACATATACAAGTTGTCCTATGTAAATATATCTCTTTTCACAACACTTAGGGCGACATAGAATAAAAACAGCACTAAGGGCGACATTGGCAATTTAATGTTATTCCATCACACTGGACCACTGTAAGGACTCCAGTATGGGTACTATTGATAGTAACCCCTTTGTAAAATTAATATAGAAAATAATCTAATTGACTAAGTAATTAATTACACATATACAAGTTGTCCTATGTAAATTTATCTCTTTTCACAACACTTAGGGCGACATAGAATAAAAACAGCACTTAGGGCAACATTGGCAATTTAATGTTATTCCATCACACTGGACCACTGTTAGGATTCCAGTATGGGTACTATTCATAGTAATCCCTTTGTAAAATAAATATAGAAAATAATGTAATTTACTAAGTAATTAATTACACATATACAAGTTGTCCTATGTGAATTTATCTCTTTTCACAACACTTAGGGCGACATAGAATAAAAACAGCACTTAGGGCAACATTGGCAATTTAATGTTATTCCATCACACTGGACCACTGTTAGGACTCCAGTATGGGTACTATTGATAGTAACCCCATTGTAAAATAAATATAGAAAATCATCTAATTAACTAAGTAATTAATTACACATATACAAGTTGTCCTATGTAAATTTATCTCTTTTCACAACACTTAGGGCGACATAGAATAAAAACAGCACTTAGGGCGACATTGGCAATTTAATGTTATTCCATCACACTGGACCACTGTTAGGACTCCAGTATGGGTACTATTCATAGTAACCCCTTTGTAAAATAAATATAGAAAATCATCTAATTAACTAAGTAATTAATTACACATATACAAGTTGTCCTATGTGAATTTATCTCTTTTCACAACACTTAGGGCGACATAGAATAAAAACAGCATTTAGGGCAACATTGGCAATTTAATGTTATTCCATCACACTGGACCACTGTTAGGACTCCAGTATGGTTACTATTCATAGTAACCCCTTTGTAAAATAAATATAGAAAATCATCTAATTAACTAAGTAATTAATTACACATATACAAGTAGTCCTATGCGAATTTATCTCTTTTCACAACACTTAGGGCGACATAGAATAAAAACAGCATTTAGGGCAACATTGGCAATTTAATGTTATTCCATCACACTGGACCACTGTTAGGACTCCAGTATGGGTACTATTCATAGTAACCCCTTTGTAAAATAAATATAGAAAATATTGTAATTAACTAAGTAATTAATTACACATATACAAGTAGTCCTATGCGAATTTATCTCTTTTCACAACACTTAGGGCGACATAGAATAAAAACAGCACTTAGGGCGACATTGGCAATTTAATGTTATTCCATCACACTGGACCACTGTTAGGACTCCAGTATTGGTACTATTGATAGTAACCCCTTTGTAAAATAAATATAGAAAATCATCTCATTAACTAAGTAATTAATTACACATATACAAGTTGTCCTATGTAAATTTATCTCTTTTCACAACACTTAGGGCGACATAGAATAAAAACAGCACTTAGGGCGACATTGGCAATTTAATGTTATTCCATCACACTGGACCACTGTTAGGACTCCAGTATTGGTACTATTGATAGTAACCCCTTTGTAAAATAAATATAGAAAATCATCTAATTAACTAAGTAATTAATTACACATATACAAGTTGTCCTATGTAAATTTATCTTTTTTCACAACACTTAGGGCGACATAGAATAAAAACAGCACTTAGGGCAACATTGGCAATTTAATGTTATTCCATCACACTGGACCACTGTTAGGATTCCAGTATGGGTACTATTGATAGTAATCCCTTTGTAAAATAAATATAGAAAATAATGTAATTTACTAAGTAATTAATTACACATATACAAGTTGTCCTATGTGAATTTATCTCTTTTCACAACACTTAGGGCGACATAGAATAAAAACAGCACTTAGGGCAACATTGGCAATTTAATGTTATTCCATCACACTGGACCACTGTTAGGACTCCAGTATGGGTACTATTGATAGTAACCCCATTGTAAAATAAATATAGAAAATCATCTAATTAACTAAGTAATTAATTACACATATACAAGTTGTCCTATGTAAATTTATCTCTTTTCACAACACTTAGGGCGACATAGAATAAAAACAGCACTTAGGGCGACATTGGCAATTTAATGTTATTCCATCACACTGGACCACTGTTAGGACTCCAGTATGGGTACTATTGATAGTAACCCCTTTGTAAAATAAATATAGAAAATCATCTAATTAACTAAGTAATTAATTACACATATACAAGTTGTCCTATGTGAATTTATCTCTTTTCACAACACTTAGGGCGACATAGAATAAAAACAGCATTTAGGGCAACATTGGCAATTTAATGTTATTCCATCACACTGGACCACTGTTAGGACTCCAGTATGGGTACTATTCATAGTAACCCCTTTGTAAAATAAATATAGAAAATCATCTAATTAACTAAGTAATTAATTACACATATACAAGTTGTCCTATGTGAATTTATCTCTTTTCACAACACTTAGGGCGACATAGAATAAAAACAGCATTTAGGGCAACATTGGCAATTTAATGTTATTCCATCACACTGGACCACTGTTAGGACTCCAGTATGGGTACTATTCATAGTAACCCCTTTGTAAAATAAATATAGAAAATCATCTAATTAACTAAGTAATTAATTACACATATACAAGTAGTCCTATGCGAATTTATCTCTTTTCACAACACTTAGGGCGACATAGAATAAAAACAGCATTTAGGGCAACATTGGCAATTTAATGTTATTCCATCACACTGGACCACTGTTAGGACTCCAGTATGGGTACTATTCATAGTAGCCCCCTTTGTAAAATAAATATAGAAAATATTGTAATTAACTAAGTAATTAATTACACATATACAAGTAGTCCTATGCGAATTTATCTCTTTTCACAACACTTAGGGCGACATAGAATAAAAACAGCATTTAGGGCGACATTGGCAATTTAATGTTATTCCATCACACTGGACCACTGTTAGGACTCCAGTATTGGTACTATTGATAGTAACCCCTTTGTAAAATAAATATAGAAAATCATCTCATTAACTAAGTAATTAATTACACATATACAAGTTGTCCTATGTAAATTTATCTCTTTTCACAACACTTAGGGCGACATAGAATAAAAACAGCACTTAGGGCGACATTGGCAATTTAATGTTATTCCATCACACTGGACCACTGTTAGGACTCCAGTATTGGTACTATTGATAGTAACCCCTTTGTAAAATAAATATAGAAAATCATCTAATTAACTAAGTAATTAATTACACATATACAAGTTGTCCTATGTAAATTTATCTTTTTTCACAACACTTAGGGCGACATAGAATAAAAACAGCACTTAGGGCAACATTGGCAATTTAATGTTATTCCATCACACTGGACCACTGTTAGGATTCCAGTATGGGTACTATTGATAGTAATCCCTTTGTAAAATAAATATAGAAAATAATGTAATTTACTAAGTAATTAATTACACATATACAAGTTGTCCTATGTGAATTTATCTCTTTTCACAACACTTAGGGCGACATAGAATAAAAACAGCACTTAGGGCAACATTGGCAATTTAATGTTATTCCATCACACTGGACCACTGTTAGGACTCCAGTATGGGTACTATTGATAGTAACCCCATTGTAAAATAAATATAGAAAATCATCTAATTAACTAAGTAATTAATTACACATATACAAGTTGTCCTATGTAAATTTATCTCTTTTCACAACACTTAGGGCGACATAGAATAAAAACAGCACTTAGGGCGACATTGGCAATTTAATGTTATTCCATCACACTGGACCACTGTTAGGACTCCAGTATGGGTACTATTCATAGTAACCCCTTTGTAAAATAAATATAGAAAATCATCTAATTAACTAAGTAATTAATTACACATATACAAGTTGTCCTATGTGAATTTATCTCTTTTCACAACACTTAGGGCGACATAGAATAAAAACAGCATTTAGGGCAACATTGGCAATTTAATGTTATTCCATCACACTGGACCACTGTTAGGACTCCAGTATGGGTACTATTCATAGTAACCCCTTTGTAAAATAAATATAGAAAATCATCTAATTAACTAAGTACTTAATTACACATATACAAGTTGTCCTATGTGAATTTATCTTTTTTTACAACACTTAGGGCGACATAGAATAAAAACAGCACTAAGGGCGACATTGGCAATTTAATGTTATTCCATCACACTGGACCACTGTTAGGACTCCAGTATGGGTACTATTCATAGTAACCTCTTTGTAAAATAAATATAGAAAATAATTTAATTAACTAAGTAATTAATTACACATATACAAGTTGTCCTTTGTGAATTTATCTCTTTTCACAACACTTAGGGCGACATAGAATAAAAACAGCACTTAGGGCGACATTGGCAATTTAATGTTATTCCATCACACTGGACCACTGTTAGGACTCCAGTACGGGTACTAGTGATAGCAACCCCATTGTAAAATAAATATAGAAAATCATCTCATTAACTAAGTACTTAATTACACATATACAAGTTGTCCTATGTAAATTTATCTCTTTTCACAACACTTAGGGCGACATAGAATAAAAACAGCACTTAGGGCAACATTGGCAATTTAATGTTATTCCATCACACTGGACCACTGTTAGGACTCCAGTATTGGTACTATTGATAGTAACCCCTTTGTAAAATAAATATAGAAAATCATCTAATTAACTAAGTAATTAATTACACATATACAAGTTGTCCTATGTAAATTTATCTTTTTTCACAACACTTAGGGCGACATAGAATAAAAACAGCACTAAGGGCGACATTGGCAATTTAATGTTATTCCATCACACTGGACCACTGTTAGGACTCCAGTATGGGTACTATTGATAGTAATCCCTTTGTAAAATAAATAAAGAAAATATTGTAATTAACTAAGTAATTAATTACACATATACATGTAATGCAATACTATTTTGTCACACTGGACCACTGTATAGGACTCCAGTGTGGGTACTATTCATAGAAATCCCTTTGCAAGACAATAAACCAAGTAGTTTAACTAATTAATTAATTAATAACACATATTCATGTTGGCGTATGTGAATTTAGCTGTTTTCACAACACTTGGGCAACATATCATAAAAACAGCACTTAGGGCGACAGTGGCAATTTAATGTTATTCCATCACACTGGGCCACTGTTAGGACTCCAGTATGGGTACTATTGAAAGTTATCCCTTTGTAAAATAAAAATAGCAAATAATTTAATTAACTAAGTAATTAATTACACATATACGAGTTGTCCTATGTGAATTTATCTCTTTTAACAACACTTAGGGCGACATACCATAAAAACAACACTTAAAGACATTGGCAATTTAATGTTATATCATCACACTGGACCACTGTTAGGAATCCAGTATGGGTACTATTGAAAGTTATCCCTTTGTAAAATAAATATAGCAAATAATTTAATTAACTAAGTAAATAATTACACATATACGAGTTGTCCTATGTGAATTTATCTCTTTCCACAACACTTAGGGTGACATAGCATAAAAACAACACTTAGAGCGACATTGGCAATTCAATGTTATATCATCACACTGGACCACTGTAAGGACTCCAGTATGGGTACTATTGAAAGTAATCCCTTTGTAAAATCAATATAGCAAATAATTTAATTAACTAAGTAATTAATTACACATTCCATTGAATTGATGCATTTTTCACTAAAAATCAACGTAAGGTTGCAGCCATTTGAGGGAGATATTTGATATACATGACAGTTAAACTACCAAAAACAGGTTTCACCTGGCTTATAACGTGTTTCTCCTCACTGCAGCATGCATTTAACTGTCAAGTGCTGCAGGAACGAAAAATTAGCAAAATTTCCTAAAATTCAGAGTGCCCCTTTAATAGTTGGCATGATTCTAGAAATGACCAACTTTGTTTTGAGTATGAAAGTCACCTTGAGACCTTTCACCTTCTGCAAAGTTACAGGTGTCTATATGAATAGAAGTTTTTGTGTGATTTCTTGAAATAATGAGTGTGGACATGTCCCATCAGCCACAGTTTTTTAACATTTGTTTTAGTCATAAGCCAACAGAATGATTTTAGCTGCTGTTGGGGGTCCATCTATCTAGTACTACTCAAGGCTTAATCTGGCATGAGCAGAGATTCTTCAATTGTGTATAGGGTTATGTGCAAGACAACCTGAAACTGTCCCATCAGTCACAGAATTAGGCTGCATGTGTGGTGCAATGAAACAGGAGGGAACGTTTGAAAGCAGAGGGGAAATATGATGCATATAAAAAAACACAATCAGCATATCGCAAACAGTGGGCCCACAAGAAGAAGCGGGAGATGTCTTCACAAGAGAAGCGTCGAGAACGTGAACAAAAACGCAAATCAGAATACAGGTACAGTATATTTCTTCAAATTAATTTGTTAGACCATGTTATTGAAAGCAGCTTGTGTCACTGACATGATGGTGACATGATGAAGTGTTCATTGACCTGTGAAGGTTATCCTGAATCAAGATTGGTATACATGTCAGATCTTTGGATTTTACTGTCCCATTAGTCACAGTATATGGTTCAGATAGTATAGCCTATATTGGACAGTTTGCAATGCCTAAAAGTATTAGTACAAGAATAGTGTCGTTCCATTCATACCTAATTTCCTAAAAAGAAATGACATAACAACTATTATCATCTACAGCAGTGGCATGCACAGAGGTTTGTAGAGAGGGCTGGATCACTGCATACAGGCCCTTCTGTTCAAAATTTGAGGAATGCAATATTCTTGGATCACAGAACAATGAGGCCGAGTTGAAGGAACTGGTGGGTCTATCAGGGGGAAAAAGAACCTAAAGCACTGTACAACACACTCCTGGTTGGCAGTATCACCACAGGAGTACCCATCACACAAGTGATTTAGTTTTCACAGAACCACTAGGCTGTAACTTAAATGATGTAAGGTCCAATCCAATCATTAGTAAGGCCAGGTGGATCCTTTTTATGTATGCCCCTTTGCCTATTAATTTTGGCTCTTTCCTCATGGGATGTTGACCACTTTAGTATTTTGGGGGGAAAGGAGAACATGGCTCAAACAAATTGTATTGGACTTTCACTATATGATGGGCAGATTGGACCCTTTAAATCCACAGTTGAGAGTATCTCGGTACTTTTGCTGCCCAGGGTTAAGCTCAGCATATTGTCAAAAGCTCATGTGACTTAAATGACTTCATCAATGTTGTTTAATTAGTATCCTGTTCATTATCAATGTTTGCATGTTTCAAGGCTCAGCTCGATCTGTTGTTGTTAATAAATAAAATGCAAGTTTCAAATGCATACGGATTGTGTTTCATTTATCCAGATGTAATTACTTGATACACTGAAGTGGGATGACATGAGTCCCATACATGGGCAACATACCTCACCAAATATGGGCCCAAACAGCTTTCCCAGTGAGGCCCCAACAAATCACACACCCATGACTCAGTCATATGGGGCAATATGAGACAGCAAGTGTGGAAATGGAACAGGTTTTCCCATGGGCCTGTGTCTGTTCTACATATGCCAGTTGCTTCTATGGGATGCTCATATGGCAAACCAATGTGGGACCCACACCCCCATTGGCCAACTCGAGTGGGCCCTACCTGTGATGACTATGGGTGGCTAGAGCCCAGATGACCCAAGTTTAATGCTAGTTGGCACCATATGTGGATGCAAACTGAAGTTAGTGCAAAACAAAATTTGCTATAATTTTGGAGGAGATACTGTAGCGTCCCATCAGTCACAGAGCTTCTGTCCCATCAGTCACAAGGGAAATGCCACTGTGTGAAATAGTTAATGCCAATATTCTCTCAATGGTGGTGCTCTGATATAGCTACATTAAGTAGCTACCAGGAGGGGTATATACCCAACTCATTCTTTTCATTCTGAGATAGCGCTTACAAGTTAACTAAATGTACCTAAAAATGGTGGTCCGCAAATGTCCCATCAGTCACAGGGCTACTCTAAGTGCTCCCTATCTAAAAAGGTACATACTTATGTGAACAGTTCTTCAATGATGGACCACAGGACAGGGGCACATACTCAAAAACCACTGCAGTGGTAGTCCAAGATGTCTGCTTTGTTAATCATAAAATATCTTTTGATACCTTCTTAAAAATACCAGTGACCATAATAATGTGAACATTTGGTGTAAGTATATACTGAGAATAAAAAGCTTTGAAGAGGTTCAATCCAAATCATAATAACAAATGAGGAAAAAACCTGTCTTTATGTTGATGTGACAAGGGCTTACAGAACCAAAATAATGGCAAGTTCTTCTCAATGTCAAGAAATATTTAAAAACTTCTTGAATATGCAAATTCCTGTCATACCCATTAAACAATATTCAAAGAACACAATTGTTAGAGGAGATACTAGTTAGGCTTTTTGAAAATCTAAAACTTGAGCACATGCTTGAGTATAAAGTGCAAGAATGCCTTCACTCAAGATGTTTTCACTGAAAAAGATTATAAAAAGAGGGAGCACCAACCTAAAAATTACTGAGTTTATAGATACATTCATTATCTATTACTGTTGTTAAAACATTATGTTGCAAAGGTCCCTTTGTAAGAAAAGTAAACTGTGACCTTTGGGTGCATGCCCAAAGAAATTTCAATGATAAAAAATGTTGAAATTCATATCGAAAATATTTCCAGGTATGTTCTTTATAAAGTTGTATGAACTGGTCTTCTTAACCCACCCCCCCCCACCCCCATCCACAAGACAAGGTTTTTTGGTGGGGTGGAAGTAGATCACTTTTGCATATTTTAGTGGAGCTATGTTATGTTTCTCAAAGAATTGCATAAAAAGTTCATGTTTTGGTCCCTACATTCACTCAAATGTCCAATGAATTCTAAAGCGATTCTAACACCTGACGTCACACAGTCACATTCTGGAGGCAAGGGTGTCAATGGAGCATCAATATAGACCAGGAGCCCATAGGGTTTGGTTAGCTGGGAAGGTAATCAACTGCCTTGTACATCACAATGTTCACGGTGCATTCCTGTATATGAAACCAGAGGACTGGAAAACCGGCTGTGGTGGGTGTGGCTGGGAAAGCAATTTTAAAGTCACCTAAAAGCTAACCTAGATCAGCTTTCATGGTAACCACATCAAAGTAAATACAATGTGTCAGGTATGGCCCCATGAGCAACAAATGGCCATCGCCAGTAATTATTGGTGGTGGGGTAGCTTTGCCAGCCTCATGGATGACCTAGGTCAGCTCATGAAGTAACCACTTGAAACCTATTGGAAAGTGATGGTGAGGACTTCAGTTACAAGGGATGGGCATTTCCAGTAATTTTTATTGGTGGGTACCCCTGCCAGTAGACCCCCAAAATGCCCATCCCCTCATTGACCTAGGTGAGCTCATGAAGTAACCAGTTGAAAACTACTGGAAAATGATTAGCAGGACTCTATATGTGAGGGATGGGCAATTCCAGTAATTTGTATTAGTGGGGTACCCCTGCAAGTAGACCCCCAAAATGCCAATCCCCCTCATTGACCTAGGTGTGCTCAGGATGTAACCAGTTGAAACCTACTGGAAAATGATAGGTATCACTTCATATGTAAGGTTTGGGCATTTCCAGAAATTTCTATTAGTGGGATACACGTGCCAGTAGACCCCCAAAAAGCCAATCCCCTCATTGACCTAGGTCAGCTCATGAAGTATCCAGTTAAAAACTACCGAAAAATAATTAGCAGGACTCTATATGTAAGGGATGGGCAATTCCAGTAATTTATATTAGTGGGGTACCCCTGCCAGTAGACCCCCAAAAAGCCCATCCCCTCATTGACCTAGGTCGGCTCATAAGGTAACCAGTTGATACCTACTGGAAAATGATAGGTATCACTCATATGTAAGGGATGGGCATTTCCACAAATTTCTATTAGTGGGGTACCCCTGCAAGTAGACCCCCAAAATGCCAATCCTCTCATTGACCTAGGTGAGCTCATGATGTAACCAGTTGAAACCTACTGGAAACTGATAGGTATCACTTCATATGTAAGGTTTGGGCATTTCCAGAAATTTCTATTAGTGGGATACACCTGCCAGTAGACCCCCAAAAAGCCCATCCCCTCATTGACCTAGGTCAGCTCATGAAGTATCCAGTTAAAAACTACCGAAAAATAATTAGCAGGACTCTATATGTAAGGGATGGGCAATTCCAGTAATTTATATTAGTGGGGTACCCCTGCCAGTAGACCCCCAAAAAGCCCATCCCCTCATTGACCTAGGTCGGCTCATAAGGTAACCAGTTGATACCTACTGGAAAATGATAGGTATCACTCATATGTAAGGGATGGGCATTTCCAGAAATTTCTATTAGTGGGGTACCCCTGCAAGTAGACCCCAAAATGCCAATCCTCTCATTGACCTAGGTGAGCTCATGATGTAACCAGTTGAAACCTACTGGAAACTGATAGGTATCACTTCATATGTAAGGTTTGGGCATTTCCAGAAATTTCTATTAGTGGGATACACATGCCAGTAGACCCCCAAAAAGCCCATCCCCTCATTGACCTAGGTCAGCTCATGAAGTATCCAGTTAAAAACTACCGAAAAATAATTAGCAGGACTCTATATGTAAGGGATGGGCAATTCCAGTAATTTATATTAGTGGGGTACCCCTGCCAGTAGACCCCCAAAAAGCCCATCCCCTCATTGACCTAGGTCGGCTCATAAGGTTACCAGTTGATACCTACTGAAAAATGATAGGTATCACTCATATGTAAGGTTTGGGCATTTCCAGTCATTTTAATTGGTGGGTACCCCTGCCAGTAGACCCCCAAAAAGCCCATCCCCTCATTGACCTAGGTCAGCTCATGAAGTATCCAGTTAAAAACTACCGAAAAATAATTAGCAGGACTCTATATGTAAGGGATGGGCAATTCCAGTAATTTATATTAGTGGGGTACCCCTGCCAGTAGACCCCCAAAAAGCCCATCCCCTCATTGACCTAGGTCGGCTCATAAGGTAACCAGTTGATACCTACTGGAAAATGATAGGTATCACTCATATGTAAGGGATGGGCATTTCCAGAAATTTCTATTAGTGGGGTACCCCTGCAAGTAGACCCCAAAATGCCAATCCTCTCATTGACCTAGGTGAGCTCATGATGTAACCAGTTGAAACCTACTGGAAACTGATAGGTATCACTTCATAAGTAAGGTTTGGGCATTTCCAGAAATTTCTATTAGTGGGATACACATGCCAGTAGACCCCCAAAAAGCCCATCCCCTCATTGACCTAGGTCAGCTCATGAAGTATCCAGTTAAAAACTACCGAAAAATAATTAGCAGGACTCTATATGTAAGGGATGGGCAATTCCAGTAATTTATATTAGTGGGGTACCCCTGCCAGTAGACCCCCAAAAAGCCCATCCCCTCATTGACCTAGGTCGGCTCATAAGGTTACCAGTTGATACCTACTGAAAAATGATAGGTATCACTCATATGTAAGGTTTGGGCATTTCCAGTCATTTTAATTGGTGGGTACCCCTGCCAGTAGACCCCCAAAATGCCCATCCCCTCATTGACCTAGGTGAGCTCATGAAGTAACCAGTTGAAAACTACTGGAAAATAATTAGCAGGACTCTATATGTGAGGGATGGGCAATTCCAGTAATTTCTATTAGTGGGGTACCCCTGCAAGTAGACCCCCAAAATGCCAATCCCCCTCATTGACCTAGGTGTGCTCATGATGTAACCAGTTGAAACCTACTGGAAAATGATAGGTATCACTTCATATGTAAGGTTTGGGCATTTCCAGAAATTTCTATTAGTGGGATACACGTGCCAGTAGACCCCCAAAAAGCCCATCCCCTCATTGACCTAGGTCAGCTCATGAAGTATCCAGTTAAAAACTACCGAAAAATAATTAGCAGGACTCTATATGTAAGGGATGGGCAATTCCAGTAATTTATATTAGTGGGGTACCCCTGCCAGTAGACCCCCAAAAAGCCCATCCCCTCATTGACCTAGGTCGGCTCATAAGGTAACCAGTTGATAACTACTGGAAAATGATAGGTATCACTCATATGTAAGGGATGGGCATTTCCACAAATTTCTATTAGTGGGGTACCCCTGCAAGTAGACCCCCAAAATGCCAATCCCCTCATTGACCTAGGTGAGCTCAGGATGTAACCAGTTGAAACCTACTGGAAAATGATAGGTATCACTTCATATGTAAAGTTTGGGCATTTCCAGAAATTTCTATTAGTGGGATACACGTGCCAGTAGACCCCCAAAAAGCCAATCCCCTAATTGACCTAGGTCAGCTCATGAAGTATCCAGTTAAAAACTACCGAAAAATAATTAGCAGGACTCTATATGTAAGGGATGGGCAATTCCAGTAATTTATATTAGTGGGATACCCCTGCCAGTAGACCCCCAAAAAGCCCATCCCCTCATTGACCTAGGTCGGCTCATAAGGTTACCAGTTGATACCTACTGAAAAATGATAGGTATCACTCATATGTAAGGTTTGGGCATTTCCAGTCATTTTAATTGGTGGGTACCCCTGCCAGTAGACCCCCAAAATGCCCATCCCCTCATTGACCTAGGTGAGCTCATGAAGTAACCAGTTGAAAACTACTGGAAAATAATTAGCAGGACTCTATATGTGAGGGATGGGCAATTCCAGTAATTTCTATTAGTGGGGTACCCCTGCAAGTAGACCCCCAAAATGCCAATCCCCCTCATTGACCTAGGTGTGCTCATGATGTAACCAGTTGAAACCTACTGGAAAATGATAGGTATCACTTCATATGTAAGGTTTGGGCATTTCCAGAAATTTCTATTAGTGGGATACACGTGCCAGTAGACCCCCAAAAAGCCAATCCCCTCATTGACCTAGGTCAGCTCATGAAGTATCCAGTTAAAAACTACCGAAAAATAATTAGCAGGACTCTATATGTAAGGGATGGGCAATTCCAGTAATTTATATTAGTGGGGTACCCCTGCCAGTAGACCCCCAAAAAGCCCATCCCCTCATTGACCTAGGTCGGCTCATAAGGTAACCAGTTGATAACTACTGGAAAATGATAGGTATCACTCATATGTAAGGGATGGGCATTTCCACAAATTTCTATTAGTGGGGTACCCCTGCAAGTAGACCCCCAAAAAGCCAATCCCCTCATTGACCTAGGTGAGCTCAGGATGTAACCAGTTGAAACCTACTGGAAAATGATAGGTATCACTTCATATGTAAAGTTTGGGCATTTCCAGAAATTTCTATTAGTGGGATACACGTGCCAGTAGACCCCCAAAAAGCCAATCCCCTAATTGACCTAGGTCAGCTCATGAAGTATCCAGTTAAAAACTACCGAAAAATAATTAGCAGGACTCTATATGTAAGGGATGGGCAATTCCAGTAATTTATATTAGTGGGATACCCCTGCCAGTAGACCCCCAAAAAGCCCATCCCCTCATTGACCTAGGTCGGCTCATAAGGTAACCAGTTGATACCTACTGAAAAATGATAGGTATCACTCATATGTAAGGTTTGGGCATTTCTAGAAATTTCTATTAGAGGGGTACACGTGCCAGTAGACCCCCAAAAAGCCCATCCCCTCATTGATCTAGGTCTGCTCATGAAGTATCCAGTTAAAAACTACCGGAAAATAATTGGCAGGACTCTATATGTAAGGGATGGGCAATTCCAGTAATTTATATTAGTGGGGTACCCCTGCCAGTAGACCCCCAAAATGCCCATCCCCAATCATCTCCACCCAAACTTCTTTTCACCCAAAATGTTATATCTATAATTATATATATACATGCAAGGTATACTTAAAGATAGGATATAACAAAGTTTTGTTCAGCTTCAGCACTTTCGGAAATATATTTTTAAATTCATAACAGAGTCAATACAATATTCGAACGTTTGTTAGCCAATATATTCATATTTATGGTATTAAATAATAATAAAAGTCCAAAACCAACATAAACTTTGCTTACAAAGTAATGACCTTCAGTACAATACAACATTTGTGAAATCAGGGCTCTTATATCGCTTACTGAAATATTCAACTTGTCTCAATTTTGCCAACCAATAATTCTCCAATTGTGCAGCATCAGCCAATACTGCAATCCTTATCATCCACAAAAGTATGTGACTTTGTGAGCTTCGGAAGTATCATCCTGGCATTTTTTAATATTAAAGGTATAATGTCATGAAATTCAAGGCAAAATGCAGTCAAGTGTTAGTTTAGTTTCTAATTATTGGTTCATACATCAGCATCCTAAACACATGTGTTTGTTGTACCATTTATGTTGCATGATCATGTGCAGTGGAACAGATCATGATTGCACAGGAGAATACTTGTCAGCCTACAACTGGTTTACAAGCAACACTTGTTAAACGCTCATACTGGCATTACTGTTATTGAAAGAAGATGCAATATGAACCACAGAAAATCATGCATATTTTTTTCATTAGATGCAGACATTGAAGAATTTCATTGATTTCCAATGCATATTTATATACTCTCTTCACAACATGTGAAAACAATATTCTGTATGTATAATTTGTAAAGGTGTTGTAGAACTAGGTGTTTAGCATTAGCAGTATATCAGTTAGGAATGCATTATTATGGGCTCTGTTTTGGTGTCAACACAATAACAGACTAAAACCTGCTAAATGTAGCACTTTATCATCAGGTTTCTAGTGCAATTATGTGGAAATGACAACCAGCTAAAAACTTGGGTTCTAAATTAAACTGCATAACTTTACCTTTACTTACTTACCCTCAACCATGTACATGCCCCTATGCAGTATTGTGGGTAATGTCAAATTTAATACACATCAACCAGTCACTAGTCAACAACTTCACACATCAACTTCCAGTTGCAGTATTATTGTACTTTCCATAACCTCATTATTCTTTTTGAAATGAGCGCCAAATGCAATGTGGGTTCATCTACTCAACCATCTACTCACCAAGTACGAGAACAGTCTAACTGACATCAGAAGCAAATGCAAATACTATACTGTACATATGAGATTAACTACTGGCAGTTGTAACACATATTTTAAGAGAAGTCAATTATAAACTACTTTGAAAATCTATCTGCTTTAGTAGAAGATTCCAATTCGGGCTTTTGGTTCAGTGTATAGTAAAGGTTTTGAAATTATAAAAACAGAAAAAGAGCATCAATTCAGTTATAATATGCAATACATTTTTAAATTGAAGTAAAAAATTATTTAAATTCAATACAACTCATCAAATTTGTAATATAAACCTGAATGCAAATTGGTGTAAAAGGGAGTTCCAATGCCCTAATAATGAAGTTTTGTAGATAAAAGGCAATAAGGATCATTAACTTAATATGATCAAATATGAAATATGACATTGTGTTTACAATTTAGCTGTATCTGGCTTATTTCTCTCTGGTGCAAACTGTTCATAAATTATTATTTAGATGATACTGTCCCCCATAAATGGAAAAGTGCAGGATATTGACATTTTATTAATTTGGAACAAGAATTTATAATGATGTGACATGGCTTAATACTCCTTAGCCAGGTACAGTAACTCTCTTTTCTCTGCAATCACATGGTATTACAGGGCTTCAGGTTCAATTAACATACACTTAATTTGGAATACTAGTTTGTAGTATAGGTAAGTTCTTTTTCATTTGCAAAAAGGGACATCTAGTCAGGGGTAGCATGATCTATGCAGGGATTGCTTGATTTGTAATTTGAAGTTGTAACAACATTCCATTTGTATGCTATTGAAAATGTACAACCTAAGCAAATCAAATATCATTTTGTGTTACTATTCTGTTTTAATAGGAGACCTGTTCAATCATGGCTGAACCAAATTGCTTAACAGTTTTCCCAAACTATAAAGAACATGAATAACGCTTATCAATTTGAAAAAAACAAATAATGTACATGAATACAGTGGTTCAGTTTCACCCTAATTACTTTGTGTTAGTGGTTGGTAATTTTGAATTGGTGTCGATAATATGACATACTTCTCCAGTTTTCCAAAAAAAAATAGGAAGATCATCTCACTAATTTCTTCTCTCACTAATTGGTTGTTTTTCTGAGACTATAACTTTAAATCTTTGTAATATTTTACAGGATCAACACACAAGATTAAATTAATCTGCCAACATACTTAACATTCTTTTCTCTGCCAGCTTCTGGCATTTGCCAATAAACCAGTTGTATGGGACATCTTCGCCCTGTGTCTTTAGGAAGTCATTATCTTTTTTTGATCTAGGTGCAAAAAGAAACATCAGCAAAGTATTAGCGACTTCTTAATATACAAATAAAAAAAAATTGGGAAAATCACCCCCTACCCCAGCCGTCAAATTAAAAAAACTGACTGAGGCAATCCCCCATTTCTAACATCCTAGTAAAAACACTGCACAACTCATGAATAATTGATGACATAATGTCCTTTCCCATATGATCAATTGTATATCATTATTCATATGAATATTTAACAGTTAAATTCAAGTGGTTTTCCACACTATACTTAATTTTTACATATGTTATCAGAAAAGACTCGTAGATGACCTCGTTCTTTAACATCGTAGAAGAGCCACTACTTCATCGGCCATGTTAGGTAAGAAGCATTTGGTGCAGAATAGTTTAAGCAAAAACGACATTTGACCTAATATTCATGTAAAATAGCTCAATTAAGTATTATAACAGGCTAACCATTATGTTTCAATACATGCCAATAATTAATAGCAACACAAATGTCCACAAATCATCTGATCATGCACATTTCAGGGTAAAATAGGGATAATTTGACACATTTGTTTACCAGAATAATAACAACATGGGTGCTAAAATATCTGACTGAGACTCATCTGACAAATCTCTCTTGCAAGTTTCCTTCTGTAGTGAGAGCGAGAGATTAAATTTTGAAAAGGAATGGGCTTGAGAAGTTAGCCTATGTTGGCAAAGGCTCTTAGTATGTATATCCACCCCCCCCCCAAAAAAAAAAAGGTGAAACACTGACCTGTTCTGAGAATTTTGACAGATTATTAAAAATACTGTATGAACTATACAGTGATGTCACTGAACCCCACATGGAATATTGTTGCTACTGAAAACTAGCTTACTCTAACATACAGATACATGCAGTAGTCAACAGTATTGTGCCTGGCTAACCATAATTATGATAGGATGGTATACATATATAGTAGACACAGTTGTCAACAAAGTTCTTGTTATTGAACTTTTTACTGTCTAGCTTGTGACTAATATGCCTAATACACATGATTACAAATTGAAACTCATGGTTTTAGTAAGTGGAATGCTGGAATGAATGATTAAAAGTAAATGGTCCATTCCATTAATTGAGGTTCCAGTTACTGACATTGATGTGCCATTTTATGTGCCATATACAGTAGTCTTCCACATTGTTATGCTTTTAAGCTTTATGGAAGACTTCCCTCCACTTTGTACTTTTGTGGCAAACAAATAAATAAATAAATAATTAACTAATACTAAAGTCAAACATGGATCCACAATTAATGGAAGGTTTGTCAAGACTTCCTGTGATTTAAGCAGATTTTTCTACCTTGCATCGTCTTTGAGGTTCCTGTGATGTATTTTCTTCTCGTGGCTCTTTTTCCATATGGTATACTTCCTTACTGTAAGAAATAATATCATATCACATCAAATAGTAGAAGGTACTCAGTACTAGTAAATCACAGTGAAAACTTACAAAAAACACAAACTATTTTGAACTGACGTACAAGTGACCCTTGATACAATCTATACTCTCCTGCACTTCCATGAACAGGCATCTCTACACATGGAAGCACTTTCTATAACTAAAATGTCATGCTTACTATAATTGCCCAAATTCATGCAAAAGCATTCAGCTTTGATATTATGATATCACAATGCACAAGTGCTTCATCTGTCCCCACAAAGAGAGACACTGAACAGACACGGACCCATATTTAAGTGATCTTCAGCAGACCACAATTAGAGTTGGGGTGGAGTCTAGAGTAATATCTATTTGCTAGAATTGAATGTGTAGGAAAATTCCTCTTGACAAACCATCCCTGGTACTGTGTACCACAACCACTTTGGGGTTGATTGGTCAAGATGCCCAAACAAACAATAATTTTGGCATCGGTGGGTAAGAATGAAGTACAACTGGTAGTCTGGTAACCAGTGAGATTTGGCCAAATCTTTATCCTTATATCACTATGTGTAGAGAACCATATGATGGTAAACTATGTTCACAGTGTTTCAAAATAACAATTTCAGAGCACCAGATTGGGATTGAATGTCCATACAACAAACAACCACCAGTCATTGCCTATCAGTTGTTAGCAGTGGAAGACTAAAACCTAATGAGCAGCACTGCTAAAATATACTTTGCATGTGCTGAAATGATGTGTGATCTAAAAATAATTGAGTAAACATAAAAGGAATTAACATAAATACTTCTATCCCTCCTATAAATATTGTAGTATAAATTTTTGCTTTAATGCAAATGGTAGAGATTGCAGTCCATACCTTTTTGACCCTTTGAAGTGTTGCGACGGTTGCAAACAGGGATATGATCTTCATCTCCATCACTCTCCTCATTAGTTGTTACAGCTAAAATTCAAAGCAGAAGACAGAGCTGGTTTACAGCATTATATAAAACAATATACTGGCAAGATAGTCAGAATAATGCATGTTATTTGCTCATATATTTATGATCAATATCAATTTTATGTTTTCATTTCAATATTTAGCAAATATGCCCAATACAGCAGAACTTTGTCATGTGATTGTTTATCAATTGATATGCCATGTCAAGACCAGCTGTTGCACATAGGTGTAAACAGGTAAATCTTACTTTCCTTAACAATGCATTCAATTTGCTGTAACAATTGAGTGGAATATATGGTGTAATTATAATAGCACCCATAATACCTTGATTTGTCTCCACCTCTCCCCCAATTTTTTCCAACATGGGTTAGCCATATCCATGACATAACATTCTTCATTCAATTAATTTCCAAATGAATAAAGACATTCCAAATGCAATGATCATATCACAAGTTGAAATATTTTAATGAAAAGAATATTAAAAATGTGGATAATTCACATTGGAGCTTCATGGTGGAATGTTGGCTTAAGTCAAAGGTAAAGGCAATTGATTCCACTGGTCCAATTTAATGAATAATGATGGTACAATTGCTCAATACAAATTCAACAAAGCATTACAGTATGTATCATGTACACAGTAATAGATGCATGTAGACATACACATGCAAAATGCTTCAGACAAGTGACAGCCTACAGCATATAATAAATATAGACCTGAAATGCTCTCATTTTAATAATATTCTTTCATACCTGTAAAATTGTGCTTCCCGTTAAGAAATACAAAAAGAAATTTTACACTCTAAGATTTTTCTGCAAGTGCATCTTTTTGTTTTTATCAAATCTATTGTGGCCCTTGCTCACACATCTCTGGTCTGTGTAATGTTCCACTGGAACAAGTCCAAATTTTCCAAATCAATTATCAATAACTTTTTAAGTGTGTAGTGTACTTGATATGAAGCTGTTGAAAGTTTAAAATCTGTTCAGCTATTCAATGTATACTAGGTTGCTGCGTGAATATGGAAGAATCTCCTTTGTACTTAACCTATTCTCACATGTCCAAAAAAAAAGGACGGACTGCCTCCAGTTGACTATTCACACCATGCGCATGAATCTGTCTTGAATAGGTCTGTTCATTGTACAAATCAACAAAACACTCATTGCTGCAGGAATATAGCTCTCGAAAGTTATTGTACAAATCTCACAGCCCCACACTGAGACGGACCTACTGTACCACAGGTACAAGTACCATCGATAAACAGCTCTCTAAACCACCATGCAACAGCTCAAACAATTTGTTTGTTTCCTTTTGACAGATGAGATCAAAACCTATGTTCAGTTTTCCCCCTTAACACAGAATCCCACCACGCATACAGCCTCACACAGGTCTAAACAAAAAATAGAAGTTTCAGAGCACAAGTAAAGCAGGTTGGAAGTGAAAGTCCTAATAAAAAAAAAAGCAATGCTAATTGCCCATTAGGTGTTGTCGGTGGATAAAACTACATGCTTATACCTCTGATAAGTAGTAAAGTTGTAAAGTTCTGTATTTTGTCAGGGAGTGTCACTACTCAACAAGCCCCATAGGGTTTTTAGTACACTTCCTTTCACAGGTTTTGGTTCTTATCTCCTATGTTGTTATATCATACTTATGTTATATAAAACAATATAAATGAAATGGAAAAATGAAAGAAGCACTTCAAAAACATAGTTGCTCTAAAAATTACTATATGTGTGAAATAAGAATAAGCAAGTTACAAGGTGTTAGACATATTCATCTACTTCTCTCCTGTATATGTGTTCTATTAATTGTGGTTTCAATGCAAATGGCAGAGATTGCAATCCATACCTTGTTGACCCTTTGAAGTGTTGTGAAGTTTGCAAACAGGGACATGATCTTCATCTCCATGACTCTCCTCATTACTTGTTACAGCTAAAATTCAAAGCAGAAGACAGAGCTGGTATAGAGCATTATATAAAACAATATACTGACAAGATAGTCAGAATAACGCATGCTACTTGCTCAAGTTCCTTCAAGACAGTTGAGTAAATATGATGGGTGAAAACAGTAATAGAGGGTAGAGCAGCTAACTATGATAATGGAATTAGATGAAAAGCAGGACTGCATTGAAAAGCTATGAAGAAGGAGAGGGGCAAACAGTAGTTGAAACTGGTTGGAAAAGCCTTAGGGGTTGAGTTCATTATAATAAGCACTTCACTTTTATCATGCCATACTCAATGGTATCAATCCTCAAAGGTTTCAGATATGATTAAAATACAGTAAATACAAAATGGGGTCTATGGCCTCAGTTACTCTACCCCATCCTTTTTCCTCATGGTAAACCTTTTCCCTCTTCAGAGCTTCCTTGTGGGAAATTAGCTCTCCACAATATTCTACTAGGAACTCCCCTTTGATGAACTTCCTATGTGCAATACTCCATAACCTGTAACCACAAAATATGCAGTTACAGTTGGTCAAGTTAATATCATTTTCTGGCCATCATAGTACTCACAATAATATGAGAGTTGATTACAACATGTAATTGACATTTAGGCATTCACAAGTAAAAGCCCTGTCAACCTAATAATTTGGAGACATTCTTGAATCATCTATTGTACCTCCAGGTTTACGGTATAGTTTGTACCCATGCAATATGACAAAACCTACATGAATGACCCATTTTCAATTATTTTTTGTACCTGTAAGCTGATTTAAAATGATCTTGTGCAACAACACTTAAATAACTAATGACATAATGTGTTGTCCTACCTAACACTATCAACTACTAGTTTGTACCAAGTAATCTATGTAATATATCATGCTTACAAAATATTGGAAAGATAAACTATTGGAAGACCTAACGATAGGGCTCATTTACATTTCAAGACCAACATAAATTTGAGTCTGATGCTAACATAGTGCCCTTCATGCACAGTATTATCATGTTTATAAGCACACATGTAGTACATAGGCTATCTGACTGATTTTAAATTGGTGGCACCACTAATATGAGATTTTGCCATGTACTATATAAATTCTTGTTAAAGTATAGCTTCATACCAAATATTATGCAGATCATTGGCATGGGATCATGCCAAATTAAACTGAAAGTTTACATTAAGCCCCACATTCAAGGGAGCAGCTGCACAACGCACATATCTACTACCCCTGACCAACATGTATACATTTACTGCAATGCAACATGTTTTAAGCACATACTTTTACCATTCACAACACTGTTCGTCAAATACTGTGAATAATTCAAAAAGCTCAACTAACATACACACCAGTGCTGTTGTATTTGAGACAAATTTAGACTCAACAATAACGCCATCAATAAACTGGACTGAAAATAACCATTTATCAACTTTGTTAGTACAGTAGTGAAAAGCCTCTTTTAATGGCCCCAAACTTCTCTTTACACGACATCTAAGTTGCATCGGTTAGAAATATATCATAAAATTATAATGCTTTTGCAATAAACATTTCATGGTGCAAGAGCGGATTTAAAACAGCAGAACTACTTTCAAAGCACTGAAACATCCACATAGGCACTAATTTTTACTTTCTGGAAGTATAGACCCAACCATGCACGCATCGCCTGACGTTAGGCTACTTCTGGGCTCGGTCTAGCGAAAGGAGGATCACCCGGATCGAATGTTTGGCTCATCGCTTTGATAAGGCGTCATACTTAAGACAACATACTGAAGACAAAAGTTTGAACTTGGCATCAAGATGGCTTAACTTAGTTCAAGACATACCTTTAGTTGCCACCTGAGGCTTGAAGTTAGATTTGCAAAGACAATCATAGGAATATTTCCACTCCCAGAGATGACAACCCTGAGGATCAGAGACCAGACCAGAGCTGATGTTTATTTTTTTACCAGTGGTTTTTAATATTTGTGTAACTTTTTGATGTGCAATTAGCAATTTAACGGGTGAGTGAAACCATGCTGTCTCCATTTTTTTTGTACTCTCCCCAATGAGATCAAAGTATAACCGTGCCATAAAGTATTATTTTAAGCAAGTGTTGTAATAATATTGTAGGGTAAGTGTATCCTTACCCAGTAATGTTACTGAAAAATTAGGTCCCGATCGAACAACAATTGCATTTATTTTTACTAGGCCCTAGTTGCTATCGTATCACTTCCCAATCCCATACTGTGCGAATATATTCTACACTATAGGGCAGCTGGTCAAGTACCTTACTAGCTTCACTGTTTTACCTCTGTTCGCCTGTCCTGCCCCTTCAATCAATTTTCACCGCCCAGTCCCCCATTCATTAGCACTTATATTTGTACTTCCCTGTCGCCAACTCCATAGGTTTATATTTTTCTTGCTAAATTCCACAGTTCACTATTTGTATGTGCATATCGTACGCCTGTTTGAACTTGAGAGTTTAAACTACACATGCGCAAAGCCTCAAAACCTGATCCAATATTTACCCTGGGCTCTTTGCAGTGTCTGTAAACAACCAGCTCCACGAAAATTACAGTTACCCAGGGATAGGCTATATCAATAACTTTCTACGAAATATGCATTAAAAAAATCCTTTAAATTTGACAATGCAGGAAGTTCAGTAATTTACCCAGGAACCTGTTTTAAAAATTACCAAATTTATTTTATGCATGGTTCACCACAAATAAGCATATTCTGAAAATTTTAGTTGAATTGCTTCACAACTGGTCTGATTTTCATTGTGAATTGCTTCCCAATGGGTTTGAAATATTCACTAAAAAAGCCAGTTGTTGCATCTGTACCTGTACTTGAAGTTCCTCTTTTGCATCAAAAAAAGGTTGTTAGATTAGAAACTAGAAAGGGAAATTGTGAACCCCCTTTAGAGTTGTATATTCAACCTCAACCATTGACAAGTAGAGTGATTCAAATGAAAACTAGTCACATTTTTTAACAAGCAGAGTTGAGAGCTATGAAATTCACTCAGTTGCACGCACTGATCAAGGTTTTCAACTCAAAATGGGATGTTTAGATTTGCAGCTACAGCAAGGGGCGTGTCCATTCTTTATTAATTTATAATATAAGACTATCATGATATTCCACCCAGTAATGCAATATCTGCCAGAAGTATTTGTTCACAAGCAGAAGATATTTATTGTGTAATGGATTGTTCAGGAATGCCAAAACCAAATAGTGGATAAAGTCATGTGTATTATGTGTACAGAAGCAGTTTAAATGGCATAGTTTGTATATAGGTTATAATAAAGGGTTAGCCTGTCATTTTCTATGAGTTACTGTGTATGTACATTACCAAAAATGTTATTTACATGTATGCCTTTAATGCAAAAATATAGGAGTTTCATTTTGTAGCTACTGTAGGCCTTTTCTTCATAATAGTACCAACCATTGGCAAATGTGTTTCACTTTGTAGGAAAGAAATACTTTTTTTTGAGATGTGCAGATGAGTTTTTGCATCTCTCAAATGTTTCATATTGATAGGTCAGTATTTACCTTTTAAAAAACATGTGTAGATTTATTTTGGTGTGATGTACAGTAGCATAAAATTTGCAACTTGTGGATTTGGCCAACAATTTATTCAGCGATTAAAGTTAAATTTATAGTGGATATTAGTGAAATTACTAGTGATTGCTCGAAAAGATTGGAGAGTTGCAAGCAAATCTGTCAAACCAGTGGTGACATGTGAATACAAAGGGTTGACAGCACCAAAATTAATGCATGTAACTTTTGACTGCATGTTACTTAAATAGCTTACATGTGTGTGCGCACGTGTGCATGCACACATGTAAGCTATGTGTGCATGTGCATGCAAGTAAAATATTCAGTAATCATCATATCCCGAAATGGCCTACATAAACAAAACCCAGGAGTAACTTTGAAAACACCCTTTTTGTATTTTTCACTTGGGGTGCAGGTAATGATTTGTTTGTGCAGGTAATTTTTGTTTAACCTACATGCACAGGTGCATGTACAATTTTTTTTTTGTAATTGGAACACTGGTTGACAGTCACCAGTTTATTACACCTCTGTTTATAGCTCCATGATTACACATTCAAGAAAGAAAACAGCCTCAGGCCATACCAATTACAGGTCACTACATCAAACCACTATACATCTGTTGCATTCAATTCAATACCATGAATGCCATAATATATTGACCAATCCCAAGACTTCTAGTCATTAAAGTTACAGTAAATTCATCAAATCTTTGACATGGCAATATGTGCACCTACTCTAAACCATGGCAGTGAGGGAAGATCTCACCATGAAATGTATAAATGTCCCAATGCACCAACTCACATATCCATGAATGTAAACACCTGTTCCAACATGCATGACCATAAACATAATACTTTTTATAGAACAGGTTCAGCAGATGACTCTTTAGTTCTGTTTCTCGTTAGACATAAATTTGGCATCCTAATAACCACATCTTAGATAACAATTATTTTACCTCTGTGTGAAAGCATCGGTGACTAAAACAGCTATGTAAATTAGTGTACTGGTTTCATCTTAACAAGTTCTAAGTGCTGGGCAGAAGAGCAATAGAGACAGAAATTGCCCTAGGATTGATTACAGATAAAAGATAAAAGTGAATCTGTGTAAGAATGGCACTGTATACTGTGTGGCACAGTGCAGCACAGTGTAACAGGAACTGGAATAGATACTTACCAGTTGGAGTAGTTTTATGTGGTTCGAGTTAGTGTTAATATTCACTAACAGCTGTATGCCGTTCTATGCCATATACTGTGTAAGGTGGGAAGGGGAAAGGGTAACGACAATGTTCGCTCTACATTAGCAACGTAGGTTTCTGCAGGTTGATATGCACATATGCTTTTACTTTAACCTTTGATTTGGTCCATGACACTTGCCTTTCATGATTAATGTGTAGTCGATTATATGCAAAGACTTGATGGGTCAAGTACAGTATCAATGCTCACTTTACAGAGACAGCAAATGAATATACTGTTATCAGTGTTCTTTCTGACAAAGTAATCTTGAATTTCAAGGTAATGATTCTCATGTCTGCTTTGGTAGCATACTGTACCTAGTTTTGCAGATACTTTTCTAGGACTTATATTCCGAGAGCACCATTGGTATTCATGTGTAGCCTTACCTATGGAAAATGGTGACATATTTTAGTGTGTTTCACAGAACATGAGTCTTGAAAGTAGAATGCATAAATATGCTATTGTTTAAGTGTAAAATACATTTTAAAAATTTAAGGGTTGGAACAGTCCTTTTCCTTTCATTTACATCAAACCTCTCATTGACCAAAAATCTTTCACTTGTATTCTTTTTTATCATATCCTTTTTATATTCATGATGTAAGATCTTTTTATCATGAAATTTGTTTGATGTAACTTTGAAGTTTACCTACTTCAAAAGTTAAAGAGAAATTTGTTCAAAACTTTCTCAAGGCAAGAGGGATGTTATGAAGTGATATTCTACACCCCCCTCCCATGTACTTTAAGTTCTTATCAAACAAGATTATTTATTCCTTTGCACTATTGACCTTCAACTTTCCCCTTCTAGGGTAGGGTACTACAGTTCCCAAAATTATAGATATACTTTAGAAATTGTTCTGTCCATTTCCCAGATGTATACAGTACTGTAAGGAAGGTTCAGAAAAGGAAAATCAACTAAAAATTAGGATAAAGAGTTGTTTTCATTCTCACTTTGTGATATTTGGACCGGCGAAGACTAGAGAATACCCAGAGTTTTAGCAACTGCCTAAAACTGTATGATCTGATCTATTATTTACGTCAATGAGTTTCATTCAATCTGGGAGTCAAACAATATAAGAGAAAACTAATTAATGATAGCCTTTAAACTTTGTTTCTAAACAGATATGCTTGAATTACAAATAAAAGTATAAAAAAAAACATAATCAATGCATCTAATCAATGCATATACTGTACATAAACAGAATAATTTGAATTCGCGCAAGTGAACCCTGCACTACATTAGATCGAAAAAGACGTGCAATTAAACCAAACTAAACATACTAAATTTCCCGTTACTTCTACATAAAATATCAATACAAAAACAACCACTTACTTCTTTGGCAGTATACTAAAATTTCAAGCTATAATAACTTCAGACTATCAAGCTTTCCTGAGAAAAAACGGTTAATAGTTCTTACAGTAAACAAATCGACCGTGTAGGAATGTCGTAATTGTTTCCTGAGCGTGACCGGAAATTAAGTACTAAAATATGATAAATGAAAAGGTTAAATAGAACTGAAGGTAGCATACGCCCATTAAAAGCCCCATTGACTTACACACTAAATCACAAAAGTAATGTGGTCTCTAAGTCTAGATAGAAGTTTTCACTAGCTAAACGCTACCCATCACCGGATAGCTGACAAGTTGGCCTTTCATGGCACCATCAATTTTCCGTACCATGACCATGAAGATTTTTTGCTATCCGAGCCGGAAGTTTTCGTCACTTGTAAACAAACCTCTTCACTCAGTGGTAAACAAATTTCCTACGCTGCTCCCGGGAGGCCTAAAGGGGTCTAAAATTGCCTCAATTGACCCAATTTTCTCACCACATGTACTTCCATTCATGCTCTTCAACATGCAAGCCACAAAAAACTAGATTATGATTGATAACAGGTCACAAAAGGTGTTCTCCCGCTGCTTTTCGGCACTTTTCCTGAAGGAGAACAATCGAGCGGATTGATATAGACTCTAATAGGAGTATGCCACCTGAAGCGTGCAGTAGTCCCGACTGCTCGCAACATCATTCATCAGTGATAAATTTGTAAATGTTCTTTCTGTTCAACATTAGGGTATATTGAACCAGTCACTGTTGAGATGCACATCATGTGTCCGTCCAAGCTTTTACAACTTTCGGATTGTTTTTCTTGGGATTTATTATTTCTGGAAAGTTAGCGGAATCAATCAGACATATCAATTCCTTTCTTTCTAAAATGCACACTAAACATCCTTCAAAATAGCCCTCTTACTGACCAACGCGTATGACTCATCACCTTGACCGAAAATCCTGTGGCTCTGTGCGGACAAGTTGGTTGGACTATTTCATTCATCAGGGGGGGGGGTCTTAAACAGTTTTTCTATAATTAGGATTGCATTAGATAAATTAATTGGTAATTACTTGTTTCAACATTTAATGATGCATATTCTACGGTTATTTTCTTTGAAATAATATTAAGTTCGATAAAATATGACGTTTTGAAAGCGAATCTCGGCTGTGGCGTTGTAGGTGAACACTGTGCATTGTGGCTGTACCCTATTGCAGAGTACAGGATACAGTACACATATTATGTAACGGCATGCCCACCGAAGAAAGCGTAACTTGTATTTTTCTTAGAAGATATTCGATTGGATTGTACTTGGTCCGATTGAAGATAGTGACCAATGAAAATGAATTTAACATCAATTTAAAGTTATTATATATAAAGAAAAAATACTTCCCAAAACCGTTTGAACTAAATTTGTCAATGAATATTCAAGAGGAGGGTTACGCAAACAAAGTACGGCTATCAAATGGTGATTTTCTTCAGTATGTACTGTGTGTAATCAATGAGGGTTTTGAGTTCGATATTTATTAACCTTGCATCGTAAATCACCCAAGTCCGGTGGAATTTTAAACTGTATTGTTAAGAAAAGAACAGAACTTGAGAGACAACACATTTCTCTGTTTAGTGCCGTTTGAACTAAGTTTTTTTCGGTATAAACTGTTCACGTTATGGCTGTAGGAAAATGGTCTATATGGTAAAGTCATAGGCCTAAAACTGCGGCGGTCGAACTCAGTTCGCGTGCCACACAGGGAATGGCGCTAAGGAATTGATATGCCTGCAATGGTTGTTATGGGTATGATTTAATGAATTGTTTATCATCAGTATCTTGAAGTAATTTAACAAAGGACTTTATTGAACTTTTGTATTACAGAAAAAAATGATTTGTGTTGTCAATGGAACTCTTTAATCATTTTCTTTTTGGGTGGGCGCATTATAATAAATTTCCCCCGCGGGCAGCGATAATGCCATATTTTTCCAAGCTTATAGGTGGTATTTGCCACATAGGCCACTAGTTAGTATTGGTGGTATTGTTAACAGGTGATTTGAATAAGTACTTTCAGAGAAATCCCAAGATAAATGTTTTGTTGCAATAAATGACCTTTTTTTCCATACAAAATGCAGTAGGCACTAGGCCTAGGCCTTTATAATTAGGCTAGTCCAAAATCGGTAAAATAATGAATCATTGTTTATCAATGAAGCGCAACCTAGCTCAGATATATATTCATATGTGAAAAAACCTATCCATACTCCAACACAACTCTCTTCTAAGTTTCCGAATGGCCCTGATGCGAAACGTTTGGAATTGCCCTAGTACTACTAAGTACTAGGCTAATAAATACACGATAATATCAATTAGGCCTATGATAGGGCTAGTTACGTTTTAACTAAGTTAGGCCTAACGTTATGCACAGCCTATAGACCTAACCAGCTGGCGTAATTAGGAGAAAGCCATAAATAATAGCCAAGGAGAGTGTGCTTCGAAAATATAATACGGCCGCTTATGCCATTAAATGAACTACGCAAATAGTTAACTTACCGTTCTTCCCGCGCCGTGTGACTCGCACATCTGCATTTGGATGGACTGTATCTAGGCATATACTCGATAGGCTAGCTAGGCACGATCGAGGTTCGCGTACGTACGTATAGCTGTACTGCGCGAAGAGCGTAACGTAATAGAGGGCCGGCTTCTCTTCGGTGCAATAAGATACCGTGCAATACAATATTGGCAATATATCTTCATTTTCGCTATTCATTGCTTAAAAGAGGCTAATATATTTTTCCTTTGGGTAATATGTTTAAAAGGGTGATTTTATAATAAAGATATACATATCGATTTTCATTTTAAAGGCCATAATCAAAATGTTGCCGAAAGTGCTGTTTTTAACACACGCACATATAGCCAATATCAGAATGCCCATCTTCAATGCTTTCTAATTTACCTAGTTTTTAATTAATTTTTATAAATCTTAATAGAAACGAACATTTTTCAACCCCCCTTGACTTGCTTCCAACAATATTTGCAGAATGTAACTCTATCGTTCCAATTTAAAAGGCAGAACTTAGGGCGACAGTATATATGTCGCCCTAAGTCAAATGGTGCCCTAAGTGCTATTTTTTTCACATGAAGTGTTGCCTAACGGTCGGATTTATATATATATATATATATATATATATATATATATATATATATATATATATATATATATATATATATATATATATATATATATGTGTGTGTGTGTGGGTGGGTGTGTGGGTGTGTGTGTGTGTTTAGGCTGGTACTAGTGGAAGATGACTAGTAGTTATTACTCAGAGTTTCATGCGTTGAGCGATCATCAGACAACTGTCTTACTTACGCTTGGCCGGGAATAATTCCGTTGATTAACGAGTAGACACAGTGTCTTGTGTGCAACTTTAAGAATTGAACAAATTAGTGACAAGATGACTAAGCGTCATCTAACGATTGACTTTGCTAGTTTTGAGAGCTTTTTCCAAACATTTAAAAATCTATCCTCTGCTCCATTGGATGCAGGGTTATATGGAGAAACAATTTTGCGTTAACTCCATTCAACTTCGTTAATACCGCAAATTCACTTGTGGGCCATTACCGGAAATAACTTCTTCTGGCAGATCATATTATGAAAATAAATAAGAAGAATCTCAATTAACTTAGTTGATGCAATACTTGACACACATAATAAATTCTATTCATTTAAAGTCTGCATCAATTATTGCAAGAAACTGCAAAAATATATATATGAATACGTTGCCATGTTCCCTTCCATTGGTAGTAATGGTGCTACTGGTGCATGGCTGATTCCTACAAAATAAACACATTTGACATGATATTACAGTTATTTCAACGTCTTTGTCTAGTCCCGGATACAAAACGTCTTACTACTGACTTCATTCTGCACTTTCCTAAATGATCTTCATGTAATATTTGCACTCCTCGATGACGTAGAATTCTTGGAATTGATAATCTTTACACACAGCAAACAACCCTGTCCTTCTGCCAGTTTCATTCGGCATTGAAATATGGTTTCAAATTGTCATCTTCGTTTGTAGTTTGTCATCTATTTAGGATCAATACCGTGCTTTGGACATGATTGGGACCTTCCTTTACCTGCCTTGAGTAGACTGACAATTAATTCAATATATATATATATATATATATATATATATATATATACATATATATATATATATATATATATATATATATATATATATATATATATATATATATATACATATACATATATATATATATATATATATATATATATATATATATATATATATATATATATATATATATATATATATATATATATATATATATATATATATATATATGATTCTTTAATATATTAATGTATTATCCACGTACGCTCCGAATTTGACAGCGTCTGCGATTTAGTCAAGGATAGCACTTCGTTGATCGCGTAAATGCCGTTGCTCTACCGTTGATCTCTCATACGCGGAGAGCAAGACCACCAAGAAGGCTTGTGTAACTACTGTGAGCTAACCCTGGCTATGTTGAATTTTTCACAGTAGATATTAAAATGTTCTTGAACAACGCCATCTATTTCTGTTCGTGACTGTGTAATAAATTGCAACACGAGAAGACAGCGAGTTTACAAGCTCCCTGGTCGTTCTGATTATGGAACAGTTGTTTATTTCTCCTTGGCAAAAATATATGTTTTATAAATGCATTGTGCGAGGAAAAACTCATAATCCCGCAAAGAAACTTCTTCAGGTTTAAAATATTAATTGATACATTGACAGCCGTGACATTGAATCGATCGAAGCAAAGAATTGTTAGGGTGTGATACAAAGACTATTACCTCTCTCGAACTTCCAAAACATGGGTCTAGGACATGTGATGAGGTTTGGCCTGCTTGATTTTCTGTTTGTCTTTATTTTCGAAGGACCACTCCCCTGTCTAAGACACCTTTGTCTTCTTCGGTCTTAATGAGGGTAAAGGGAGGTACGTTTAAGCGCGTGTAACTATATATTAATTGTAGGCAAAAACAAAAAATTAAATCATAGGAGAAAGACTGAAAGTTCATATAATCTATTAAGGCTTGCATGTCATTTAAGTAGCCTATACTATTTACAAAATGGAAACGAGTTCCGACGCTGTGACCCGATCGTCAAGAGCATTCTTAACGTCGTCACCGAGAGTGCCTTTGTACGAAACGACAATTCTAAAGTCGAAGAAATAATGATATTAAAAATAAAACAATCACCATTGCTCAATCACTCTCCATCAAACCTTGAAATATATGATTTTTTTTTTACACAAAAAGAAAATCTGCCATTTCTGCTCTCGACACAAGGGCGATAAATTATACTCAGGTGGTAGACGATGTGACACTTATACAAATAGACACACATTCCTCATTGCATAGTTTACAACTAAATCTTGATATATTTTCCCTAACGTAATATATGTTTCACTGATTCCAGTTAACTTTGGCTGGTTAAACATTAGATCCTTCCCTGCCGTGGATAAGAGTGAATAGTATTTGATTTCATGACGGTAAAGGTTCTTCCAAAGCTTCATTTTTACATAATAATTTTATTTTTTATATATCCTGGAAATATTTGGAATGTTTGATTTGCTATCAATGTTTTCTGTATTAAGGATGTCCTCAAACTTCAACTATTTGTATAAAAAAGTATATTTCTCTGTGAATAGTAAGTTAGCTATATATATATATATATATATATATATATATATATATATATATATATATATATATATATATATATATATATATATATATATATATATATATATATATATATATATATATATATGGTGTTTATCTTATTTAACAACAATGGCGTCCTTTCGCCTTGTCTTCCTGACGATCGGTAGTCACTGTGCTTGCTGTATCTGAGGTTAAGAGCGTAAATCCGATTAAAATGGTAGAATAATTATATTGTGAAGATCCCTTCCCATGTGAGCCACTTGTAGTAAAATGAAGGGTAATAAGATGAAAAGTGTACTATATAATATTATTTTTGAAGTATTATCACGAGCTTTTTCTACAATTTACAGCACATAGATGTAATACATTTAATATGCACTATACATTATGAGTATTAAAATATTCTGCCTGTCAGTGGGGCGGGAGTAGGCTGAGTCCTTTAATTTCATTCGAGGGAGAGGGATTTACCCTCAGAGGCAAACATGGTTGCACCTGTAGTGTGATAATAATCTGTCACCGTGACATATCAATATGATCTCCTGGTTAAAGTACTGGACACGCATGAACGTTGATCTATAAAACTCTATGGAGGTGCCGTCAATGTAAAATAAAACCTGTGGGATATCATAAGGCTTACGGGATGTAGTAAGGCTTGGGGTAGCATAAAGCCTATGTGATATAGTAAAACTCGATTATTATAATCAGGTCCGGGGATATAATAAGGCCTGTGGGATATGATAGAGTGATATATCATAAAGCATGGGGGATATAATACCTGGTGGATATAATAAAGGAAGGTGTGATATAATAGAGCATGGGTGATATCATAAAGCATGGGGAATATATCAAAGCATGGGGTTTATAACAAAGCATGATGGTATAACAGAGCATGTGGAATATAACAAAGCATAAGGGATATGATAAAGCATTGAGATGTAATAAAGCATGGGGATATAATAATGCATGGGGATGTAATAAAGCATGGGGGATATAATAAAGCATGAGGGATATAATTCAAGCATGGGGATATAATAAAGCATGAGGGGTATAATAAAGCATGGGGATAAAATGAAGCATGGGGATAACATAAAGTATAGGGGATATAACAGAGCATGGCGATATGATAAAGCATGGGGATATAATAAAGCATGGGGATATAATAAAGCCTTGGGGATATAAACTCGAAACTGTGGAGAGCTTCTGATTGATGTGGAATTAACATTCGTCGAGTTGATGGCCGGTTTGTACAGTAGTAACATTCGTCGAGTTGATGGCCGGTTTGTACAGTTTCATCATATAATCAGACAGTAGTCGACATCTGAGGGGAAAAAATCATTTCACCAGGATTAAGTATAATTAATACATGATCATAATAAAAATGACACTAGAGAATATGGACATTGACTGTAATAGTATTTTTGCATTAACAAGTTCAAAGTAAGATTTATATGTAAAATAACAAATTATTCAATAAAATTACAGAAATTACATTATTAAACGTTAAGCAAGTAAGTAAGTAAGTAAGTAAGTAAGTAAGTAAGTAAGTAAGTAAGCAAGTAAGCAAGTAAGCAAGGAAGCAAGTAAGTAAGTAAGCAAGCAAGCAAGCAAGCAAGCAAGCAAGCAAGCAAGCAAGTAAGTAAGTAGGTAAAACTTGATCGATCCCAAAGGGAAATTCAGGCACTCGCTCATAAAACAATGAAAATGTTACAAAAATAGATGTGTATATTGTACAATAAGACAGTAAGAATAATGAGAAAAAGTCTATATATGAGAGTCAACGTAACAAAACCTCATTGAAAAGCTGAATTGCACGGTTTATGAAAGAATCTCTGTATCTATTGGTTTTGAGACACGGAAGTCTCAACCTGCCACTGCCTCTGGACATCTGACTACTATGAAGTAGCTCATAGAGGAGCTGGGTATGGTCCTTCCATACCGCGTCCAGTTTGGACTCGAGAAGGCTGTGGTAAACCGAGTCAATGGAAGGCAAGGGTTCCCCGACTACTCTCTCCGCTTTCTTAATGATGCTGTTAATACGATCTTTTTCATGTTTTTTTTTTACATTCCCACCCCAGCAAATCAAGCAATAACGTCAAACTCCGCTAATGGTACAGTTATAAAACATTTCAAGAATGTCAAAACGAACATCAAAATTCGACATCTTACGGAGGAAGTACAATCTAGACTTTTTAACCAATATATCAATATGATCTCCCCATGCCAAGTGATCATTCAGCACTACCCCAAGATACTTATATGACGTAACACGATCAACTACACTTCCTTTGACAACAACAGGGGGTGGAGGAATAGTATTGCGACGAAAATCAATAATCATTTCTTTGGTCTTAGCAACATTTAATTGGAGGAAGTTAAGATCACAGTAGTTCGCAAAAGACTGAATTTGACGTAAGTAAGCTTCATCTCATCACCATAACCATTGACTAAGCCAATCGTGGCAGTAAATATTACTTTTAATATATAAGTTACATTATTACTTTTCTTCTCTGCTTCATGTCTTGGAGTTCTGTTAGGATTGCAGCAAAGATAGGCCTGGAGGAAGGATCTTCATGCCAACATAACTCCATAAGTTGGTAACTATTAAACAAAGTAAAAAAAACCTTTTGTAAAAGTAGGCCTATGGTTTCTTTGGCTTTTACTTTAAGTTACAAATCATTTTATATGATTTATTTTTTCTCGAGAAAGTTCCTGATAAATTTACATAATAGTAATGATGAATATAAATATTAAATAATTTATGAATAGAGAAGAGAGTGATGATGAATATAGTTATAGTCAATATATACAAAGGATTATCTTTAATAAGTAATTGTTCAACTGAGTACGATTCTAAAAACGTAAAGTATAATTGCATCTAAGTTGTAATCATATTCTTTATGATTGTATTATTGCAACATAATTTAAAGTTACTTTTCAGAGGAACTATGAAAAGTGTTTGCCTTCTACTCACATAGCATCTGGACAGGCGATTGGTTTTTCTTTTGAAATGCTACCGATAAGTTGACCGTAACTCTTGGAACCAACATTTTCAAACATATTGGACGCGTCCAACCCTAAAGGTCGATAAAAGTATAAGACACCTCCGATAATCCAATTGTGTCCATCATATTTCACAATTATTTAACAATAATGGATTTTTTTACTTCAAATCATAACCTCCATTGATCATAGGCACAATTTATGAATTCTTTTGCAACTGGAAAATTTAAATGATAAACCAATATTTTTGGACAGTTCCATACAAACCATATGAACTTCTATATTTTAGCACAAATAATCAACAAAAGATCAAATAAACGGATTAAAATAGTTGACTTATAACCCACCATAAAAGAAAAGTTCCCAAAGGAGATTTCCAAATGCCCAGACATCTGTTCGAGTCGTATGGGACTCTCCCTTTACGATTTCAGGTGCGACTAGTTCGTGAGCAACTGAATCCTGTCGTTAGAAATGATATGTTAAATTACAAGTATTTACAATTATCATATTAAAGCGTCTTGAAGTTTAGAGAGAGCGAGAAAGTTAAGCAGGAATTGAAAGACATTGACACTTTGACGAGTTGATGGCGTTTCTGTTTCTCATACAAGATTTCTATTTACCATGTTATGATTTCGTTTTGAACGCATTTTGGACCTCTTGTAACGATATCCAACGAAAATCAACGATTGTGTGGCGATTTCCGATTTCATCAAGTCCTATTTGCGAAATGCATTGATCGCTTAATCAGTTAAAGCTAAGCGTAAAGTATTTATACTCCTACCGATTGAGAGCAGCCATATAACAAACATTCGTTTTCTCCTTTAAGCCATCCGGAGGGACACACAAATTTCCATTAATTTAACATTTATGGTCCTACACGTTAGATATAACCGGGGTATATAACAAATACTATTTTACCTTTGCGTGTATGTACCTTCCTTGTTTAACAGCTTTTGCAAATGTGTTCATGGAACCAGTTTGCTTCAAATACTATGCGCAATAATGTTTGTCATTTATTAAAACCCCTGAGATCTAAACTTGTGAAATTTAAACCAAATTATGAGTACTCATACCTGATTGTAACCGTCTTTGACACCGCAAAGTTCCACAGGAGTAAAATCATAGAGCTTACAAACTCCTTTCTTGCTGACATGAACACTTTCACATCGGAGAGATGGATGGCAAAACTAAATTTAACAGAAAATTAGTATTTTTAATTTATCGAAATCATGCACGGATTATCTTACCACATACCAAATGTATAGGTATAATTATATTCCTTTAATGTTAGGAAATAGCACAATGAATCCACTGACGTTACCTAGGTCAGTATCAATACCAAGAATAGGACAATTGTTACTTTTATGACTCCAGATGCAGAAAGACCATCTTTTTTTTTCGATAAATATACTAAATTTTGATCGCAAAATACAGACCATAGCCTAGAGTTTCACATTTTGCACAAGATTAAGTTGAAGAATTTAGCTATTTCTTTTCTTCCATCATGACCGTATCCATATCAACTAGAAAATCATCACTTTATATTTCTCAACCGCTATGGTTATACACAAATTGTGGATCATGTTTTCCTTGTAAAGACTATATGATGTTACAATAAGAAAATACAAATTACATACGCCCTGGTTTGAAAGGAATAACATCCCATTGCAGATTTGTTCCGCATATTCACGGAGTATCTCGTTATGTGCAGTTAAATCGGAAACGGATTCCCTCGTCTTTAGCAAATGTTGCTTAAGAGTTTTTCCTGTCATCTTTTCAAATAAGATGTAATTTAGCTCTAGACGGAGAGGAGAAATGTTGTAAAAACAGAAACTTCAGGAAGAATTAATGCAGAAATTAATGATGAAGTTTCATACAGTCATGCTATTTGATTAATTGTTCAAATGTTATCGGTGTACTGTCTCATCATTTGTATATATACATGGGCGTCAATCCAGGGGGGGGACGGGGGGACACGTCCCCCCACATTTTGATGGATGGGGAAAACAATATCAAATGTCCCCCCACACATTTGGAAAAAGAGTAGTGTCGTGGCTCTATTTGGTTACGGATTACACATCTTAGGATTCATATCCTCGAATATCACTCAATGTTGCTGAATGGAGAATTCCACCCAGATCTCGTGAGTTGGTACCCTGAGCTCTCCAACAATCTTAAGCTTAGTCTGCCTTTCTTTCGAGGCCATTTCCATTCGTCGTCGGTTGAAGGGTATAGACAAATATTCAAGTCGATGAATCCAGCGGTACGGGCTATGTTTGGTGAAGTCGAAGCTCTCTTGTGGTCCTCCTCGTCTCCTCCACCAGTTCGACGGAAGCCGAGAGATCTTTTAGTTTTGAGGCGTTTGAAGACAAAGCTACGGAGCACCATGACTCTACAGAGGCTGAACCATGTGATCGTGTTCCATATTCACCGCGCAAGGACGTCGTTAGAGGGGGTGTATGGGTGTCTCACCCCCAAACTTGGTAAAACTGACGCTAGTTAAAAAATTGGAGTGCGACAATCGGAATTTCCGACTATCGCACTCTAGTTTATCAAGGCCTATTCATTTATCCCTGTTATTGTGCACGGCCTATTTTTTTTTTAAATTTCGGTCAAAATTGACCTTTAACCTGTCATATTTACCACGTTTTCCTTGCCACTTTGGGAAATTGTATCTCGCGATTCTTATACTCTACCGTACAAAACTTCGTATGATTTTGAATACTACAAAAAAATGCCTAATAGAACTACCGTCATAGGCGTAGGGGCCCAATTCGATTTGTGGGGGGGGGGGGTTGTAACGACTTGCCCGAAAAATATAACCAACATTTTCGCGCGAATGTGCATATCATACAGGCATGCATCGGTTTTTACATCGCATGCAAATAGCATGCAATCATTTTCCGTCTTATTACCCTTCCGTATTGGTGAGAATTGTTGGGTAATAATATTATCAGTTTAACCACTGAAAAACACATTGCAAATTATGTTTCTTTCAGTAGGTGCCCAAAAGCTATCAGCATATTGCCCAGATGTCACTAAAATATTTGGTTGGGGTGGGGGGGGGGCAATAAGTTTGTGAAATGAGTGCCAGTGGGTACAAATGTATCGCAAAAGTGCAGTCGCGAAAGATTGGGTTTTCTGACTGACACTGACCGTATCGTTGACGAGTAGCGCGAGAGTGGGGGGTACAAAGCAGCAGTCGGAATTTTCTGGCTTCAAAACCGATTTTCAGCCACAACACCCCCCCCCCCCAATCATCAGGCCTTAGCTACGTCCCTGGGTACATGGTGGTTACATAGTACGCTCCGACCAGAATTCACCCGATAACCAGATGCAGATCCACCTAGCAACCGAGGTAACTTGCTTGAGGACTCCAACGAACAACCACTGATTTATTTTCATGCCTTCATCACTTTAGCCACCACTCACATGGGACCTATTCTAAGTCTGACGATACATGCGCATGTGTGGGGTCCTGAAAACATAATAAAAGTGGTCTTGTTATCCTTGTTTTCAAATTTCATATAAATGTATTCTCGTAGACCTAGCAACCTGGTTTAACATGCTGGCGTTTGAAGACTTTTGGCCAAATTTGCGCTAAGCTCGCTGTACGAACTCGGATCTGGGCTATGCCTTATTAGTTAGTTATTTAAATTATTAATAATGGCGTATGAGGAAATGCACCATTTTGTGGTATGACTCCCAGGACGGAAAGTCGAGAAACTCACATGCAGTCGCGGCGGATAGCTTCCTTCGCCTATATGTCCGGGAAAATGTTGGGACATCGTTCCTATAGACCAGGGGTGGGCAACCTGCGGGCCACATGCGGCCCGCCAGTGTTTTTTTTTGCGGCCCGTGAGATGTCTCAAGAAAAAGAAAAAAATCAATCTATTTGCATCATCACCAAAAAAGAGCTAGCTGCTTAGAATTTATCTGCACTAATGATGCTGTCAGGTTGGTCTATTATCACCATTAATTATCAACGGGACTGTATTGACATTATGGTTTTGTGAATACAGATTAAGTACACACACCTATTGCTTGAACGTCCTCGGAATCAAAGGTTTGAAATCAACAGCAGGTCGTTGGTTAGGTGCGGCCCTGTCAATCTTTCACTCCTAAAATCTGGCCGATCTGCGTCGTGCCCATTGGGGCCCGGGGGGCACAGGCCCCCCACCCCCAATAAAAATTGTTGTCAAAGGTGTCATAAAATTTGTCATAATTTAAAAAAAAAAGTGTTTTCGAAATCGAAAAGTAGACTAAATATTCAACTGCTCTTTGATGGTCGTTGCGGATTTTCCACACACCTCAAAGGCGACATATCGGGATTAGTAATGCCATTACCTTTGAATATGGTTTGTCCTAAGCTCGCGTTTGATACAGTCTCAATTAACCTGGAAAATAATCACTTCGTTATCGCGCATTTTACCTTATAGGTTTCGCTACTTTTGCTTTTTCTGCCCATGTTTTCAAACGGCATAGCTTTTTATTCACCCAGTCACCACTTCTCACGGGCATGGGCGGTGATCATGGATCAGCCAACACAAAAATGTTTCGATATCTTAAATTTTGGGCGCTTCTGGGAGACGAGGAATTGGTAAACTGAGGAATAAATGGCGATCACTTCCTTCGAAAATATTTCCCAAAATAAAAAATTGCCGGAAATTTTTATCAATTTTAGGGGTGTTGCTTACTGCCATAATGCACGGGAAGTGCCGTTTCCTGCAATCTGAGGGGTCTGCCAGAAGAACAATTTTCTTGTACGCTGCGCGCCAACCGATGGTGGCGCTCAGCTTAGATAGTACTTACGGCCGGATTACTCATATCGATTACGTCCCCCCCCCCCACGTTTCAAAACGGATTGACGCCCCTGTATATATATATATATATATATATATATATATATATATATATATATATATATATGTAAATAAATATACACATTGTATCAACTCACTGGAATCGCAGCACAATCCTAGTATATCTGCGATATTAGAATGTCGATCTAATGTCTTCACGATTCCAATCTCTTTCACAAAGTGACGTCTCTCCATACTCGTGGCATATTCTGTAAACAAAATTAAAATAATTTTAACTTAGTATGCTCTCTTGTTTCCTTGAGCAAGGGTGCATGAGGATCTTACCCACTGAAAAACCTGTCATCTTTGATAACGTAAATGTCTCCTGTTATCCTACCGAGTTTCCAGGGGGAGGAAAACCGCAAAAGAATTTAGTCAAAAAATATAGTAAAGCAGCGACATGGTACCCAAGAAAAACACTCATGCATTGTTAACATATAGATGCAATTCATACATAGTTTTCTCCCAATCTTTTCAGTCACACTGGCTTTTCTCTATTTTTTAAGGACTTTTTTCTCCCTGTCTATTTTTGCACCTGATGACCAAATTATTGTTGTTTTATATCTTAACCTGACAAAACTTTGACGGTAACTGCCATCGACCCTTGTTTATAGTTTAAAGTGGCGGCACAGAAGTAAAACGATCCTCTTTGTGCTTGTTTGCTGTGGATTGTTAGATCGGAGATGAACGTCTCCTGTGGTGTGACTTTCTTCAAACTGTACGTCTGAATTGTAGGACTTTCATATCCGTCAATGGAAGAACACTCGTCATCGTTCAGTCCAAAGTGTCTTGACAAACGACTTCCTACAAAAAATTGCCAATAAAAAGGTGGAAGTAAATATAATTTTGTAATTTTTCTTGAATATTTATTCCAAACTGGTTTATAATCTAGTCCAAGTTGAAGTCACCCCAGCAGCAAGCGAAGTGTGTGGACTGGAAATGATGCAGATGTTTCTTGTTAGTCAGAAAACTGAAGCAGGAAACAATCAAACTAAGACTACTTTATATATTTGTTTTTAATCTTAGTCTAAAAAAGTATGACAAATGTCTTTGTAGTATGTGACAGTTTAGTTAAAGCGTTAAAATCATTTACGTTTGACGTGACAACTATAACGATACAGACAATCTAACCATCATTTGTTTAGTATTTGTTGTTGACCAATTCTCTCAAAATATGGATAGATGGTTTGACATTAGCTATTGAAGTTGTATCACTATTATTAATTACTGTAAAAAAAGTATAAAGGCAATTCACTATTATATGCATGCTTTAAGTGACTCAGTAATGTCGTATCAATAGACATGTACAATTGTGTATGTGTATGGGTGTATATATGTATGCATTTTAGATCCTCCTGCAAGCAGGAACTCACGAAGAAGCCTCATTGGCTTATATAAGCCGCAAGCTGACCGACGTCAGTCTCTTACAATCATATTTAACGTCCATGATTATGAATTGTCATTTGTCAACAACTCTGTAACTGAGCGACATACATTTTTCTTGGGGTGACTCGAATCAGGGACTTTATGATTGTAAGGCACCGGCGTTAACCACTGAGCTAACAATCCACAAATTATTCAGTCGTGTATGTGGAAAAATATTGACCCATTGAAATATGAATCTGAAAACAATACTGTTGTGGGTAGTAGTTCATCAGAACTATCTGTATGACATGAGGGTAGGTTTGTCCATGACAAATTCCTGCAACAAGGGTATCATATTATAACAAGGAGAAGGTTGAATACCTATTTATAGCCCTCATAGTTGCCGTCAATCCACCTTTGTCTCGAGGCGATTCTGTCATTTAAACAAATATAACATTTACACATACGAGGGCGTGGTACAGAAATCAGAAAACTAACCCTTTTCTAGTGTTTCCAATCCAGCATGCAATCCATACAGTTTGCTCAATTTCTCATTTAGGGACATGGCTTTATTACCGACGTTAGACATCAAGGTGACTTCCGTAAGGTCTGTTATATCACTGTATAAAGGAAAATTATGGAACAAAAACAATGTGACCGTTTGGGAAAGTTTTATCCAATTGCAACAGTTTTTAACGAAATGCTGAGAACCACTACCACCTACGCATACTTAATATCAAACACTGATCATCGAAAACATCATACATGTTACGTTACTTTAACTCACATTTTTGTTCAATAAGATAGTTTGCATGAACCGTCATTTGTTTCATATGTCATTACTTTTATGTCAAACAGACAGTTGTCAGGGCACTTATATAGGTTATTCTTTTCAACACTTTTCACATTGTCTTATAATCAGTTTATCGGGTTTCATTTCGGAAAAAAACAGAAAAGAAATGTGTTTGTTGCATTCTTGTATGCTTAGTTGACAAATAGCTCCGGGTGTAAGTTAACGTTACCGGGAAGCGAATTTTTTTTTTCCCAAACAGGTTTGCAATTACGGAGTTTTCAGCCAATCAGATTGCTCGTGACGTCAGCATCAATAATGACCATCGCTTGGAAGTTCGAAGGCATACACTGAGTTACACACTGACACTTAATAAAGTCTTGTTACGCGGTTTCCCTGCAAACGCCATAACTTTACTTTCAATGCTTGGATAACATGTTGACCTTACTTATGATACATACTCTACATTCTATCGGGTTCGTGTTTACGTCATCCAAGATTCGTCAGCCGTTCTATTGAAATCAGAATTCTTTTCGTGGAATGGGTAGGCCTACACCAAAATCAGCTTCACGACGCGAGTAGTCTTGAATGAATATACGCAAAACAGTATAGTGTACAGTATGATATATTACCGTCACTGCACTGTGTAGCATGGTGGGCTCATAATTGACGCACTTAAAGATTTGATCAACGATGACTATCAAGGAAAAATCCAAATTACTCAACTGTATGTTTTTTTCATATGAGTAGTTCCTCAGAAATGTTATGATTTCAAAATATTTGAGATTCTGTGCTTATGCACGATACAATTGAGCAGAATTTGACCACAAAATGTTTGCCGTGTCAAGTTCTTTCATATACCCCTAAATTGACACATTCGTCGATAAGCTAACTGTAGTGTAGGCCTCAGTATACATCCATTGACTTTAGATGCTGTTTGCTATGCTCTGAGCCTCTAAGCTCAGACAGGTCAGGTCCCAGAGAGTAGTGTTATCATATTGAGGTAATGTTGGTTATTTTTAGGGTGTAAGATTTCCAAATGCCCAAAAAACATGCAAAACTAGGGGGAAGGTGTTAAAAGCTTAAAAAGTACCACAATTTGGTCAGTAAATAGCTGAAATGGATTCAAACTCATGAAATATGTAATTCTGCTTGACTGCAAAACGTTTAAGTGGCCTGCTGTATCGTTGCTAGTAATAATTAAAGGTGCGTCAATTACGGGGGTGCGTCAATTATGAAGCCTTTACTATACACAGTTTTAATACATATAGGCCTACAGCGCATGTGTTATGTACCCCTGTACGAAACTTTCACTGTGCGATGTTATCGATTAATGCCTTCACAGAAATCTTCGATCAAAGTAGATCATACTATACTAGTGTGCTCAATATGTCTTAACCAATTCCAAACACATCTACATATATTTACGAAAAGCTGCGGGTAATTTTGAACGGGTATATCTTCGTTGCAACGAATGGATGCAGACATTTTGATAACCTCGAAGTGAAGGTTTCCATTGTTATGACGTAACTTTTCCGACCAATCATGAGCGACTATTTACACACAATTGCAAACCTGTTTGGGAAAAAAAAATCGCGGACGGGAAACGCTCTTTGGTTATTGTACATAGCAAGCACTTTCAACAATTTAACAAACACAGGAGCATAATATTAACGGGGAAAAATGTACATTTTGGTTTTACAACCAACAACGCATAGGGATGGAATGGCGCACCAATTTTCCGATATGCGCCGCTACGTTCGATGCGCTGAAGGTGTTAATTTTACCCGAACCCCTCAATGCGCAATTTCATTCACGATAACAATTTAAGAGCTCATTATGTAGAAAAAGTTGACGTTTTTCCTAATTATTACCTATTAAATGAAAAAGACACTCTTAGAGTGTGCAGAAAAACATATCACCTGACATTATCTGTAATACCATCGCCGGAAAGGAAGTCATCATCTCCTGTTTTTAATAAACAAATCCATACATTTATAACATAACTTTAAAGAGTTCGTAATAGATAACATACTTGCACGCTACCACAATCAAAACTACGACTGCAAATGACATTTCTATGAACGAATGAGTTACGGAGGCTTATTAAATAATATGGTATGTATTTGAAAACATGATTCGGCTTAAACTTGAAATTTTGTTCTTAGATCAACCGAAAGTTCTTACTAGAGAATTCTGACGTGGGATGTACCCGTGTGGTGTAACCTGTGCCCATGGGTTCATATATTTCAGGAAGACTTCCTAGATGACTCTGTATTGATGGACCGGAATTAACTGCCTGAAGAGTGTGCACACCAATGCTATTAGTTGTAGTGAAAAAAAAATAGCTTTTACTTAAATGAGTCTCTTCACACATTATATATCGCTGACATTACAACGATATATCCGAGTGGACGTATAATATTACGTTTTCTCACTGATGTATAAGGTTCAGAAGGTCATTTAGTTGAGGGGGTCATTTAGTTACCCGTCATTTAATTGTGCGTTGTGGGTATCGTAGCATTATATTACACACAGATACTCATTAAAAAACCTTCCTCCATTCTAACTTTACAGCTCAAGGAAAATGAAGATACACCCAATCGAATATTTTCCTAAATTAAACGTTTTGCCAATTCCTTGAGGAAGTTTTAATTTTAAGGCATGTAGTCTCGTTCAATAAGGAAATATCTTACGTGTCTGGTGATTTGATGAAATTGCCACTGCCACGTGTACGCCCTGTGAGAAACAATGTGGGATTGTTAAAATGATAGAAATGAATGGGTTTTGTCTTACCAATGAATTTATACCGAGGTAAAGGATGCACCGCGTAACTAACTTAGAAGATCCCATGGTTATATCCAAGTGTTTTTGGATAATAAACCGATATAACTGCTGAAAGACTGTAATCTGTCAATGACTTCGGGTGAGCTTCTGAACAGTTAAAACATTGCATAGTTCGGCCCTGATTACAAGAAAATACACTTCGGTTCCTGAAAACTGTAAAATTACAAACCAGTGTCAAATCTTTCTTTTACTCCTAAATTGATTGAGAAACCCGTTTGCAGTTAGGTGATTATCTATCTCAGAATGATTTTTTTTTTTCAATCTGAATATTGTAGCGGTCAAAGCACAGAGACTGCGCTCAAGCTATGAGTGCAAAATGATGTGCTACGTTCCCTTGATAGAAGCCCATGGCATTCTTATCATGTTTGATTTATCGTCCGATTTCAATACAGTCGACCACGACATCTCGTTGAATAGGCTGGGTTCTCGGTTTGGTACAGTACTTTAAATTGTTAGAGGTACAACTTCCCCCAGTCCCATCCAATCAACTGCCCTGAAAAGCACGTACCTCGTAGAATTGTACAAACTAGTATAAAGATGACCCCGAACAAAATGGCGATTGCAACTACGATATAAAGTATAAAGGATTGTTCTTCCTCTTCTGTTGTCAAGTATTCTGCAATCAAACAAACAATAACAAAATCAATGAAAATGAATAACCATTTTCGTCAGTGGTAGTTCTATTGAAGGGACTTCTTAATACAAGATCAACTGTTGTGACAGTAGTTAGGGTAATATTATATATATATTTATGGAAAAACAGACACAGAAAGACAATCCAAACTATTGAATGCATTTTTATCACTGGAGTGTTCGGTATTCGAACCATTTCTGTTGTTGCGTAGGCCTAAATCATATGATCGTTCAACGCCCATTTTGATATTAACAATGGTTACGCCCCTGCATGTTAATGGGGTGTTTAAAACGACAACGTGATCTAGTGCAAATAAACGTTTTAAATACTAAAAGGTTAATTAGTTTGCATAAAACTACTGTAAAGTTAATGCTCTTTACTACTAATATCGATGATATATATATTTGTTAACTGTATCGCCAGAAAACAATTTGCAAACCATACTTATTGTCGAGTCTGTCATTAAATACCACACTAACACGGGGACCGAATGAAGTAAAGGTCGCAGCTAGTTTGCAATATCTACGGAAGCAGAATACTGCGACAAAAAAAAGGACTGTCGCCATTTTCGAAAGAAAATCTTAAAAATCTTTCGAAAATATTTTCATAAGTTTAAGGAGACTTTTTGTAAGTTCGGATGGGTTTTCGTTTTTTCGAAAATCGTTATGTCAATTTGAAAATCTTTTTCTAATTTCGAAAGTGTTTATGTGATTACCAAAGAAACCCTTGTTGTTATGGCAACTTACAATTTAGAACATAATAAACTTAAATATTTTACCGTACCGTTTACTTCGCAAACTTGACAGTATTGTGTGCACCTCTCTGTCGACGTACAACAATTATATCCTACAAGAAATGCATCCTGTCTTGATCCTAAATCATACGAGATTATAGTGTAATGCTCGCTTTTTATTACAGTTAGGAACTCTCGTTCTAGCTGATTTTCGTATTTGAAGAATCCTATTTCATTAACAGGAACCTCTTCACCAATCTCACATGCTAATCTTGCATTCGATCTGTTACGTTCCACACTGCAGCTGTGAACAGAGATCTCTTTGCAATCTATGGTGAAGAAAAAATAGTGAAATTTTAAGAAGAACATTATCTTTGAATGAAGGACTAAATAAGGAAAACATGAAATACTGCGTGAACAACATGTTATGTTACAACTTGAAAACAAATAAATAGAAAAGAAATGTAACCATAATTTATTCCGCAACATTAAGACAACATGGCCCAGTTACAATTGGCAGTTATTTTAGTCAGTCATTTGAAAAAACTGGATATAATAACTGGATATCTCAATCGGATTCTTTCACCATTTCGGCATTAATCTTATTCTGAAGACCGTCGCGTCATATCGCAGGTTGAATTTGGACAATAGGTGATGTTTAATAGTAACGTCCGAGGGAGGACCATATATTAGGACAGGTGGAGAAGTAAAACGGAAATGACATATTAATCCTGTCGGTGGTTCGGTAGAGGTAAGTGGCGTTACATTAATATATACATATATATATATATATATATATATATATAACTTAGCCAGTTTTGAAGATGAAATTTGTCAATATTTTTGTGTTCTTAGTGAATTCCCCAAAACTTGGTGGTGTGGGGATTTACAAGAGACGATAATAACCTGTCTCCCACTCCACATCTTCACTTTCCCATCTACCTTACTACACATTGGAACGCTTAAGCACTGCGTCCTCGCTAGATGAGCACCACCCACTTACTCCTTCCGGATCTCCCTAATGAAAGCGCCGGGTTCAACCGCCCGCACTAGGACATGGAATAGTGGACAGGCAATACATAAAAGAGTTCTGGCGATCGTCGGAAAACCTCATCAAGTAGATCGAAGGTGAAGTGTGTGAAGCATTATGTGCAAACAAAATATCTATAAATAACCGATGTCACCTATTTAAGCACAATAATAAAACCAATATAAAGGACACAACTCACCTCTACATACGGCTCTGAGACGTGTAAAAGATATATAGAACTTTTCAAGTCCTAGGGGAAGATCGAGGGAATTCCCAATACTGCACGCCCAAAAACCACCTAAGATACAAGGGTGTCTGTCAAGTATACGGCATTAAAGTTGACGGAGTCTTCCATGCTGCTGTTCTTAAGATGTTTCTCTAAAGGAATCCATGTAAACAGAGCATTGGAGGACGACTTGGAGTCCGCGTGGGGTTGAATAAGCTGTATCAACCATATTGATATATATATATATACTTAGAGGCTGGTGAATGAGGTAGGGCTGGGAGGATGAATAGCTTCGTTGATGTACGTAGTGTTTCAGTTCTCTCAATGTACCATAGTACTGTCTGGGTACCATAGTCTGTCCACCCTAATTGACGGGAAAGGCTGGATTTTGGAAAGGAAACTGTCCCCGGCTTGATGTCCAGCTTCCCATCTGTGTCAAGAATTTAGGATCGGGAATCAGAAGAACTATCTCCAGGGCGCGGCTCTGTTCCGGATCCACGGGTGCTGATGTGTTCTCTTTCCTCAGCCCTCCGGAGGTACAGATGTAAAAATATATTTGGTACCCCGCGGAAACCCCGTCCAAAATCCAAGAAACCGGATCCAAGAGTTCCAATCGACGGGCGCATTGTAATAATCCCCCTAGTAACGGGTAAACATAAAAGTAGGATCTTGGGGGCTGAGCACCGCGTGCGTCAAGTCCAGTTCTACCCAGTTTCATCGCCAGTCTGGGACTACACCAAGATTGGGTAGCACCATGTTTTCTCCAACCTGAGGATTTGGTTTCCTTATTTTGGCGATGTTGGCCTAGGACCTTTACCGAGTCTGTAAGCTGGAGGTGGAGCATTGTGGCGACAACGACTGCGACCTCTGATACGTTTGGGTCCGGTTAACGACCTTGTTGTTGTTGTTGGTCTAAGAGCTTACGGTCTTCGAGCATTCATCTTGGAGAATGTTGTCTTCGGGAGCGGATACATCAGGGAAAACTATTCCTGAACCGCAAATTGACCTGCTAAAATGTCCTTGCCCGCTATTGAAAGATGAACAAGTCTCTACCGGGCATTACCCTCCGACCATCTCATCGCTGGAAGTTGAAGCGTCTAGACTCAATCAGCTTGATGAGCATCCTAGCAAACTAGTCGTAAACGAGTCTCGGTAACGGACCCATAATCTGAGCAACGTGTGGTTCCGGGACCTGCTAATCATCGTGTGGAATTTGCTGATGTATTATAATCAGTGCCGCCGCCAGTATGAACGTTGAGGCAAATTTCATACATACTGTAGAGGACTGGTAAATTTCGTGGGACATCTGCTCTAGTGGTTTAAGTTGTTGGTCTTTGAAAGAGCCTGAACTTATCTTCTATTCTATTCTAAGTCTGTCCTTTCCTCCGGAGAAATAATGGGCACTTTGAAGATCTGTTTTCAGATCCCCCTCATGAACATTTAGGAATCTGTCTTGTTTGGCTGGGAATGCGGACCACATCTTTCTAGTTTGCAGACATTCGACTTTGTTGTAGCAGACAGCGTTCACAGGGACACACGGTGCGGAAGATTGTGTTGCCTCCTTTATCTTCCGTAGCTTGGACGTCCGTTCCGATCACTTGGGTGCCAGTGGGGAGCTCAAAGTTTAACCTCTTCGAGAATATGTCGACGGATTTAGCAATGAGGTATGAGGGTAAATCTATCCATTTAAAATCCACCTCTTCGTTATCTCTCTCCTCTGTTGCCTGTCTGAGAATCGTAATCCTCAAAGCATGGGTTCCTTCCCCACAATCCGAGGCTATCAATTCTAGGGCATGCCCGAATCCTCTACCAGTTGGTCTCTGGGTACCGATTGCAACTGTCTCTGCTCCTGCTCCGGGAATGCCTCTGGCAGGATCGGTTCCTCCGGTGCTTCCGACATTCTGGTACAAGGAGGGTTTTGCGTGGATGCTAGCTTTTTAATTAGCGGTTAAACATCGCGGGCAGTTATGAGAGCATCCACTTTCAGTTCGCTGCGGGCTGCTGAAAATGTTGTTACCGAGGTACGTAGGTATGAGCCTTGCAACGGAGCCTAACACACTTGAGCTTAAAACCTAAATGTAGGCCACACTTGCAGTTAGCGATATACGTAGAATAATCCACGGAGCAGGAGCCAAGTCACGGAGCCGGAAATAACTCTAAGCATCATCCGAACTAAGGGATTAAAATAGCCAAATACTGCTGCCCAGCAGTACCAGGCGTAGATGGCCTAACAAACGGGTACCGAAGAGAACAGGCCAAGAAAAGGTCATCAGCAAATGATGGGGGTCTTAGCAACCAAGTCACAACGGATAGCTAGGTTGTAGAAGACAACGGAACAGTGAGGGAGAGCAAAAGCATGTGCAAATACTTTGGAAACAAAAGGATACTTAAACAATGCATTCCAGTATACGGAGATCTAACTCCAGTCACGAAGATTGAAAAAAAATAAAATAAAAACGATCCAAAACGTTAAAGCAAAGTTTACTGTTGAATAATGCGTAACATTCTTCCTGAACGATTCGGAGGAGGAGTAAATGTTCACTGCACAGGGAGCAAGGGCGCAGTACTAAAACGTTCCAACGTGTAATTAAGGAGATGGGAAAGTACAGATGCGGAGTGGGACACAAGTAAGAGAGGAACGAAGTAAATTGCTTTTGATGTATTCGTAACTTTGACGTTTGGGCTTACGTTCTTATCAAGTTCAAAGTGATAAAAAAAAGTTTCAATTTTTTGTGATAATAAATAGGCAAATATTTGCCCGTCTACGGGGTAGTATGATATGAGTGTTATTTCACAAACTCCTACTTCTGCATACAACGTTAATTGGAGAAAGACTTCGATATAAGTGTACGTACGTGATATCTTAAGCAAAAGTGGATCTACTGGCCTTTGGTCTTTCCCTCCATTACAAGTAAGTAACATCCCATCAAAGTGCATTTTGGGGTGAAATAGTAGTATGCTTCGAACGAAGTAATCGCCTCGTTCATTTTCATATTCATTTTGAGTTGCATTTCGTGTTATATCTAAATGTCCAATAATCCAACGGACATGGTCAACTGCGTTCGTCTTCTTTACTACGCAGGTGATATTAACTGGAATGTCCTCGAACAATATTGTTGATCTATTAAATATTATGCCAGATTCTGCGAACAAAGAAGAAATCGAAGAGTTGAAAGAAGTGAGAAGGAGTTTAGCCCCATTTCAACCAGACATGACCATAGACTTCTTCGATGAATTTGTATATTTGTTTACGACAATTTTTTTTTGTCATCCGCTCTTGGTCATTACTCAAGACAACAAACTCACTCTGCTACGTAATGTGGCAGCTTTAAATAAGCCGTTCTATATTACAAGCCCATGCTGACACCCACGTAAATACCCTATGGCGGTTTAATCTTCTGGCCAAATTTCTAACAATTAATTTTTATCATACTTATGCAATTTCCAGACTGACTAACTTGGCAATCCAATAAAGACCTGTCATTGGCTTTGGAAGCCATTGCACAACTATACCTGTTCCGATAAGCTGTGTTCATTCGAAGAAACCACAACACCATACGGTAAGATGTATGTTATTGTTTATTATGTTGGAATACATTCAGTCGTCTTTTCAAATTCTCATAGAATAAATTCAGACACAAGTATGCATAAACCCATCTGTCGCAGTATTCATCACATATTTATAGATACTCACAAATACTGATAAATACCTTCTACAATCAAGTTTATGTCCTTCTCGTCTAAGCCAATTCTGTTTGAAGCAATGCATCTGTATCTGCAAACGTCTGCAACCTGTATATCATTGATTAATATGGAAATTGATGCCGCTGTTCCATTCAGAGGTATACCTGGTATGGCAGTTGTAACCTCCAACCAAATATCGTTACCACCGACTTGCTGCTTTGACCAATAAAGTGTGGGCAAAGGAAAACCAGATGCAGCGCAGGATAGATTTACATTATCATGTATCGCAACAAATTCCGAAGGTGTTGCATACAGAGATGTGATCGTGGCTGGATCTAATAACGTGTAGTGTACAAAACAAGTATATATTGGTTAGCTGATAATACGTACTCCAGGTCGTAAAGTTTACATGATTTTATGGATGGTTCTAGAATGGCTGTACACTTAATAACAATAAATATAACAGAAGTCATAACATGAGCCGGAGAAAAAGTGGTGAATATTGCCAACCATTTCACAACACTATCTGTTATGAATTGGAAACTGAAACTTTAGACTTAGCTATTAGTTAGATATATAAAAGAGGCAGATTTGAAGCGTTATTTATGCCGATAACCTATCAATTACCCCTATGTTTAAGATGGACCTGTATACGACATGCATTGCCTTATTTTGAATAATTATGCCCATATACTCTCTTAGCTCATTACTTGATTACAATGCTTCATTTCGGGAGCCTAACTTAAGTATTAAGCGACAGATGTAGCGCAAAGTTTCAGACTGCAACATTTGGAAAATAGGGGGAGGGACTGATCCAATAACAGTGAATAAATGAAAAATGGATATATTATCATTTCTGAAGTGAGTAAAAAACACCTTTTTCTACTTTTTGTAGCTCGACAGTTTGAGCTGCTGTATGTAATATAGGATCCAAACCAATGATACAGATACATATACAGATGAGAGCTATAGCCACCATCCAACATGAGAAAGGTAATTATTACAGGAATTTCATTTAGCGAAGTACAACATGTTTTTATTTAGATGGTTTATAGCTTACAACAGATGAATGAACATTTGTCTCGTGCATGGAAATGTCGGCTGTTAATGTGACACATGTGTACCTGGTTAGTAAAGTGGTCACCCTGGTGACACTGCTATCGATTAACTCATATCTGATGATATTCTACTCACATACGGTTAATGGTAATACATCTGACGACTTACATTTCACTTCTATGGAGTACGAAGTAAATCTATTTTCGTCATTTCCAATCTTGCACATAAGCTCCTTGGCAAAATAACTTCTAATAGGATAGAAACGAAACATTGACACGAACACTTTATGACCACCATTTTGTCGATGGGTTGAGTTGGCTGTGACGTCATAACCATCCAATTCCCAGTTGAATGTGGGAAAGGAATTAGTTGTGGCATTCAATATGCATACCATGTCAACTGGTATTCCCTCCGTTAAGCTCGCCGGTGATGTCAATGTTGGTTTACCTTTAATAATGAAAAAATATTATCATATAGAAATTACATTTAGTACTGAAAGTCCGTTTTGTTTCATTATTGGTAATATAAAGTTATTTTTACTCAAACATATTTAGGATGATCAAATAAAGTAAGCACTCTTTCACCAGGCATGATAATCAAAATTGGAAATATGTAAGAACGAGTTAACATTAGGAATGAAAAGTTTGCTGAATTTGTAATTAAATTGCTTTAGACAGTCTAAAGTTATAAATCTGTTTTGCTGTTAAAGTCTTACCTGCATGCCATTATTTAATTATCCATAATCATGTTTGGAAGTTCTAAGCACAAGTATGGCATAAATGTAATCATATCCTTCTATGAATGATATTTTTTCATTGAAATTATTCTAAAAGATATATGCGACACTTTCCCGATAAATAACTTAATATTATATTGAGTATTCATCAAAAGCAGATTTTAACATTCATTCAATTCACGAGGGCGAAATATCCAACCCTGTCGGTTTGATAAAAAAATAACAATTCTTTAATTGAGTTATAAAATGGAATTGACTTTTTAAGCTTAATGTATATTTATGACCGTAGCTACTGGCATTGATTTCTCGACATAGATGAATGAAAAAAGAAAAGTTTTCACTTTGTTCATAGCGTATCTTCCTGAACTACACTAATGGGAAACACGTCCAACCCGACCACACATGCCTAAGCAGTTGGGTCCAAGTATATTAGATATAAGTCTGAACAATTTGTACTGTATGGCCTAGTATATAATAGTATAGTAGAAGCTTACTTCTAGTCAGTGGCGGAGCGTCCATACAGTCAGGGCGGATGCCCCCCCCCCCCCTTACGGACTCAAATGGACTGCTGGTGCCCTTTTCAGATCTTTACCACTTTTTACTTATTCGCGATTATTGACTTTTTTATTGCGCTCTCATCTACCTACTGAAATTTGTCACAGTTTGTTGGTGTATTTTGGCGATGACACCTATTTATTCTTCGTTTATCTGCAAATTAGCCAGGCCCGGAAAAGGTAATTTCCGGCCATCTAGGGAGTATCTTTACTCAAAACATTTCTGTACGCTACGCGCCAACCTGTGGTGGCGCTCCGCTTAGATAGTATCGAAAGCGCCCCTGCAGACCATTCTCGCCCCTCCTGACCAATACCCCTAGCTCCGCCACTGCAAAGTTCTAGTACTAGTATCGCGACGACGACAGTTCTCAAAGTTTAATAAGTGATAGTAAGTTAATAGTTTCACATCATTCCACACTCTTTGAATAATAACAAGTTCGCTCACAAAATCGTAATTAATAATTTCATGTTGTGAGATTGAAGGAACCTTCGCATGCTATGCCCAGATTACGCTCTTTGCTCTTGGTACTTAACTTCCAAAAAAATAAAAAGAGGACTTTCAATCAAAAGTAAAACTGTTAGTCAAAGAGAGCGAAAGCTCACATATCGTAATTTAATATTTCCTGTTGTAGATTCGAAAGAACCTTAGTATGCAACGTCCAGATTATGCTCTTTGAACTGAACTTAAAAACAATGGATACCTTCGGTTACTTAATTCCCAATATCGAATTACTTAATCCGGGCAGCCGAGATTCCGGCAGAAACTGTTTGACTGTTTTAATATCCTTTACCAAACATCATCGATATGCTTGTGCAGTATTGGAAAATAATCGGTTCCTCTTTTACTTCACTGCAGCTAGTATTTTATTAACAAAAAATCATATATAGGCCACAAGTTTTAATTTACCCGCAATGAAGAATGTAGGTCAATTTCCCTAGCTACTAATTGAAAATGTCATCAAATACTTAGTTGCCGTTATTCAACATAACACCAAACATATAGATGAAGAATGGGTTATATCTTTCTCTCGTGAGTTAGTCAAATATCGTCACGTCTTAATTGCCGAAGGGAAGAGTTACCGAAGAATAAAATAAAACAGAGTACTCGTTGTTGTGTTACTCACTTTTGATACTCAAATAGAGATATACTTTTCCTTCTCTGGCAGTACAAGTGATCGTCAATCCATCAAGATTTGCTTCTGCTCTCGAAATTGACATCGTTGTTTCTTCGTAGTATTCATCAAATTCGGTATGATTAGTTCGGTAATCGATAAGATGTTTAATTGCGTCATCAAGTATCCAAGTGATAGACGGCCTGTTCCATAGGCCTCCGACAACTTTACATGATAGTGTTACGGGCTCATCTTCGACGACTGAGACAACACTGTTATTTTCATAAACCACGTTACTCACATAGTTCCTAATAGTGAATTCCTTCGTTGAAGCTATAACAAATTTAGGTTGCAAACTTGTAATAATACGTATCGAAAGAAAATAGCCATTAGGTATTCAATATAGGCTGTCTAGCTTTTCCCCGTTACAATAATATGAAGATTGCTTCGAAGACGACAAAGATTACAGCCTTAGATATGATAACCTTCAGTTATTATTGAAGAAGGTTCAGGGCAGAAAATGAGCAATGACATATATTAAAACTCAGTTAGGGGCCTACATTTTGCTTCTGAAAATGGAATATAATTTGAGCCGAATTCAGCATTTATACGTAGTCTTACGCTGTGAGTAAAACGGTACCACCGTGACAAAATTCAGAGAAATTAAAAGTCGCTCTCCACATTCCTCCATATATGAGTAACATCATTAATTAACGTGAAACTACTACCTAAAATTTCGCAAGATGAAACTTTTCTACTCACAGATTACTGTCAAGTTGTAAACTGGATCTTTAAGCTGTCCTGATAGTACACATTTGTATTGGCCGGTGTCTGAGGCATCAACGTTTATCAGAGTAAACTTCGCAAATCCCGTTAGAGGAGTGAACTCGATTGAGTTTGGCCTTGTATCCAACGTTACATCGTTATCTTCTATCTGTAGAATTTTCTCGTTGTCCTTCAGCAATCTTAAAAGGCCAAAATTGTCGTAGGTGAAGCTAAAATTGAGATGAATGTCGCTGCCTTCTTCTATAACCAAGGGAATGTTAGCTGCAGAAAGGGAAAAATAAAATATCTAGTAGACAAAGGGAAGGAATAAATATGTTATTAACACAAGTCACATGTTACATACTCTCAAAGCAGCCTTGTTGGAAGTTATTTAAACCTAACAAAAGTGCATCACACGTCTTCATTTTGTTCTTTGAACCGTATTATCCGACTCAGGTCGTCGATGAATATATTTGAAAAAAGGGTCGAATATTGTGCACGAATTTGTCCTTTTTTATCGCTTCACTTAAACTTAAAACTATCTTACGTTGTAGTATGGTAGCTAGTCAGATAACCCTTGGAGTAACATCAGTATCACTATGCAGAAAATACGTTTGAGTTGCATTAGGTTTGCTTCATATTATTATATTTTATTTGCAGATAAATGTGTTTTGCGTCTTACAGTTAATGATACTACAGTCGGCTTACCGTAAGAAGTCGTTATCAGAAAGTCAGATGGCCAAAGTAAGAACGTAATAAAAACTATCCAAATCCCACAAGGATTCTTCTTAGTAAGTACAGCCATGTCTACTGTATGAACGTATAGCTAAGTCTCTATGAACATACACAATACAGATATGAAGGCTCTATGTAATTGAAACTGTAAGAATTCACCGAAAATTAATGGGTACACAACGATAGGAAAAGAAAACGAAACTAGCTCTTTAATTACCTTAAAACCAAATCAAATATGACGCAAACATCCTTTTGTGTTAGCGAAAGTGAAAATAGTGCACTCACTGTTAAGGCTACTGCTAGTAAAAATATTTCAATAAACAGTAGACACAATTGCCAGGTAATTCAATAAGAAAAATAGATTTTAAATAGGTATATTGGCATTATTTATCCATATATTTCAACTACTTATACGGAAATTGTTGTCAAAATCTCCAATGTCACTTACTCCCGAACAAAACAGGATGTATTAAGTGGTATATTGTTTTTGTATAGGCGATTACAAGTGGCGCTGTCAATGGGATAGTGAGTGGGGCAGGGGGGGGGGGTGGGGAGTGGGGTGTTAGGGTCCTTGAAATTTACCTCAGCATGCAAAATTTCACATCTACAATTTTTTACCCAGACCCCCTACATGGGAGCCGAAATCAAACAACAACAGCCAAATAAGAATATGAATCCGCCAACAGCTTCATATGCACCCCAAATTGCAAGAGTTTCTAATAAATACTTCGTGTAAGGTTGAAAAAAGGGAAAGGTACAACCTTAGTTGTGGTCCAATTGTTCAACCATTGAAGGCAGAAATCCTTCGCAAGCCAGTGCTATCTAAAATAGTTATGATAATAAAACACACAGGAAAAGACATGCTATACTTGTGATGGCAACGTTTATTTCTGCATCGAATCATACACTTATATGCAATCAGTATGTGTACATTGATGTGTATGAAGTTGAGTTGAGTTGAGTTTGAGTTGGGTTTATTTCCACAGTACAAATATGCAACATTTTTACAAGGTGGTGGAGAAGGTACTGAGGAAGCGTAGCTTATAAGAGCAGCCTCCCTTGACAAAAAACAAGATAATGACAAAAACAAAACAAAGAAAATTCGTGACCACCTAGTAATAAGAATCATCACTAAATGGGATTTCAATTTGGACTTGAAGTAAGTTATGGATTTAGAATCTTTTAAGGTTCTGTCTAAACAATTCCATATACCGACCGCGGTGTTTATGATATATCGGTGGTTGAAAAGTAGTTCAAAGATGTTTAGAAACGTGTATTATGGGCAATAAATTTCACGGTTAAACTTATGAATCACAATTACAGGGCAAGAGTATGTTTACATAACTATACTAGGCCCATACGTAAAGATACCGACCTGGAATTTCAAGATATCGTAGATAGTTAGGACTTTTAGATTTGAAAAGGGAAATTTTCGGTGGGCACGATAATTATACAGTTCTTTACAACTCAAATGGCTTTCTTTTGGAGAACGTGTTAACGGTTTAGAATGGACAAGAGATTCACATGAGATCCAGGGTATGGGATGGCATGAAATAAGAATTTTATAAAAAAAAAACAAGAAAACAATGACATTAGGAATATTAGAACAAAAATAGTCAATATGATATATCCAAGATGGGAATCTAATTAAATACCGAAAGACTTAGTTTGTTAACCAAATTAACTTAACTGTTCTCAATAAATATGTCTATTCAAACGATTATACGTTGCATGGGACGAAATATCATGATTTTTTACCCTTACATTTAATGACATTTGTTAGCTCTAAACCTTGCGAATACAGAACTTAATTCAGCGTTAATCATACGGGAAACATCATGAACATCACTATGCTTGAATACTATATGATCAGCAAAAAGTGTAAACTAAGCAAAGTAGAAGAGTTACATAAGTCATTGAGTTAGATAAGAAAAAGAAGTGGTCCAAGTATAGAACCTTGCGGTACACCACACACTATATAGCACTGTGCTTTGAAAATGTGGAGTGTTAGCTCAGTGGTTAACACCGGTGCCTTTCAATCATAAGGTCCCCGGTTCGAGTCACTCCCAGATTAATGTATGTCGTCCAGTTACAGAGTTGTTGACAATTAACAATTCATAATCATGGACGTTAAATATGAATGTGAGAGACTGACTTCGGTCAGCTTGTGGCTTTGATAAGCCAATTAGGCTTCTTCGCGAGTTCCTGCTTGCAGGAGGATCTAATATACATATACATACAGAATGTCTTATTTAAATAGATTCTTTACCAATTATATACAAATCCACGGATTCCTTAACGACTAAGTTTATGAAGTTAAATATCATGGTTAACAGTGTCGAAAGCTTATGAGAGATCTAGAAAAAACCACCAGTAATGATATCGTTACTGTAAAGAACCCTAGCAATGTATTGCACGATTTCTGCTGCTGTCATATAGGTAGAACATGTTTTTACGAGAGGGTGAGACATTTTACATTACTTTTTCAAGAACTTTTGAGTTTGTAGGGAGAATAGAGACTGGTATGTAGTTTGAAAGCACAGAAGGGTCACCAGCTTTGAAATGGAAGTAATTCTTGATACTTTCATACGGCTTGGAACATCACCACTAGAAACGGAAATGTTACCGATATTCGCAAGGGTTAAGATAATATTAATTGGGGCAAGAGCAAAATACCGTCCATCCCGGCGGCGGAGCCTTTTCAGTTTACTGATAATCAAGGACATTTCGGGTTGGTTGTTTGGGAAAATCATAAACATGCATTTAGACATAGACTTAGCTAGAAAACTTTTAAGGTGGACATTATTCCTTCGAATGCCATTGGCTAGACTCTGTCCGATACTTGAAAAATAATAGTTAAAACAATCCGCAACACTTAAATTTTTATCAATTATTTCACCATAACGATCAATTCGGAATTGTGACATTCTTTGCAATTCAATTTGCCTGCACCTTTAATTTCATTTATGGTTTTACAGGTTTCTCTTTGGTTATTGCGATTCAATTAAGCAGATTGCTATAGTATGATATTTTAGAAACCCTAATGGTATTAGTAAGAACTTTGTTGTAGTTGACGTATTTGAGCTTATTGCGAGGAGTAGGCTACTGTTCTGACAGTATAACTTGTAAAGCTTTTTCTTAGTAGCGCAATGGATTTAATAATAACAATAGATTTAATACTAAAGGTGATCCATGGCTTACGATGGATGACTTTATCATTTCACGAAGAATATTAATTTATAAGACAATTATCTTAAATATCATTAATGACATTTGTAAATATATTACACGCATCGTTTACATACCGTTTAGAATAAAGATGCTGCCAGTTAAAGTTGTGAAGCCCGGATGTAAACCTATATAGTTACCACTTCTCTTTAGTTTATAACTTTTACACTCTGATTGATCAGGGGAGTCACACATTGAAGAACAAACTACAGGGAAATAGTCACTTACATCTGAAACAAGATGCCGGATGATATATAACCATTAAGTTCGTTATTGCAATATATATATGATCAATCATAGTAGAATAAGAGTCCGTAATCCTAGTTGGCTTGATAATTAGCGGCGTGAACGAATCAGAGTACATAAAATATACATAGCTATAGACACATTACTATTAGAATCATATTTAACGATGTCAATATTATTTCCCCAAGAAGACCGCTAGCCTTTTCACTCTGGTTGATAATATATAAATATTAGAAATGTTATTAACAAAAGTATCTAATGAAGAGTCAGGCAGTCGATGAATAACACCAACTACAACGTTTCCATTAGAATATATAAACCTTCGTCTCTTCGTGTACCAACACTGCTAGCCTGAGCAAAGGTATCATTTAACATATGTAACATGTTCAGTGGTGTGCTTTCATTAATCCAAGTTCCAGTAACAGCAATAAGTCTAATGTATCATAAATAAGATCATAATCACATTTTAACAAATTGCAGAAAATTGTACATGAACACGACAATCACAAAAACAAACAAAACATGTTCTGTCCGCCGGATGTTATTCTCTGGTGGATACATTTAGTCTAGGCTCTATACATACAGATTTCCATTTATATACAACTTACCATTCCGTAATCTTGGATGCTTATACCTTCAAGAAATGCGGAATTCATAATGAGGCGAAGTTTTGATATGTTCCTGTAGTCCTTCGGAGTCAGTTCCTCTCAGTCAATCCCCAACGAGCTAGTTAATGAGATCAGAGAGCAGTTTTCTTGTAGTCCCGCCGCAAACATCTGGTCATGACGTATGGAATTTCGCGAAACTGCTTGGGACCTACCCTTTGGTTTAAATGTTTAAATAATGCTAAAGAAGACGTCGCTAACCACCAAGACGCGGTAAGTGAATCTCTCAACATATATTATCGTACTTGAACAGTAAAAACTGATATTTTTGTCGTACTTTCTGATAAATCTCCATTAAATTTTGCGCCTTTTTACATGGTTCCAAAAACTGCCGTTAAATTTGCAGTGAACTTGACTTCGTTACAGGAAAACAATGCACATTTTTGGTAAAATTGGCTAAATTAAACTATGCCCTTTTTTATTCATACCCGATTCGCGATTGGAAATGCACTAGTCTTGTCAATAATCAATTTGTAATCTTACGTCAAAACACATCGTTATGTAATAAAAAATGTAAGGACTTTGTATTGGCTCTGCGTGTACATGTAATGATGTACATTCCTTTAGTTCGTGGGAAAATGCATATGTCAAACTATAGTGTAAACACCTATTACTTCATAGTCATTATATTACTACAGCCCTGAAATATGGGAACAGAAAAATGCTCATCTTCTTTCAACACATTATGCAAGCTTCGAAGATGATGTAGCATATAGGAAAAAATTTCCTCACGCTTACCACGGCAAAATACCACTCCTTTTCCATGGTTAACTGTGGTACAATAGCACAATTAGACTGGAGTATGTTGGTCCTATGGATGCGGTTTACCACAGTTTTACCATAGTACCACACCACAATTTTACCATGGTTTTTATCACTTTCTATTTCATCTTCACCATGGATTTATCTCAAATTGTGTACTATATGGCATTACCATAGTTTTACCCTAACTAACCACAAGTTTAACCTACAGCTGTACCAAAGTTTTACTCTAATTGTATCATGGTTTTACCTTAAGTGTACCATAATTTATCACAGTTGTATCCCAATTGCACAACAGTTTTCCCTACTTGTCTTAATTATAATCAGTACCCCACAAATTACCTTAAATTCACCGATTGGTGGATTGTATCATGATTGGGCTAGTTGAAACGTGCTACAAAGCAACGCGTACTGTTTGTCATAATGGTGTATGTATTGTAACTAAAATGTTATTTGTTATTAAAAGAATAATCCAGGTCAAAATTGTTTTGATATGTTAAGGAGGACCATAATCTAAGTATTCTGGTGAAATTTGCAATCAATTCATATTTACCATTTTTGAGATACTGACAGTTGAAGTTATCTGATATTCTACAAAAAGTGAACTTGAAGCAAACAGATGTGATGTCATAGTTGCACACTGACAAAATAGTGTTTTATTTTTCTTATTTTTTCAGTCTATTGATTTGACCTTGGATTGGATTACTAGTTTGTCTAAAAGAGAATGTAAAGTTTATAAAATACCAATACTTATGGTACGTTCACATTATGGATGCATCCAATTGTGGAGTATAAAATTAGACGTAAATTGGTGAATAGCTTCAGCAAAGCCTAATGGCCTCTGAATCTGACCTTGTCTCTTTCGTTGCGCACGCCTTGCTCGTAGTTTGTGTTTTCCATGTTCTAAAATAAGCCACAACTTAACTCCGTTATGATCATAGCCCAGTGCGCGAGGCTATTCAGCCAATCACAAGACAGCTGATTTCATCGTCCGATATTTCCGGTGTATTCTTTTAACGTTGGAAAATTCCATCTGATAGTAGCATACATGCCTGTATTGCAATATATACTTTGAACTTACGTGCGAGCAGAGAGGATGGTAGCCCAGCGAACGGATAAGATATCTGAATGTAAGTTGTGATAATTTAAGGCAAGATAAACAGTATTCTGATTTAGTGACTGGTAGGAATAAGGCTCAAGATCAACTAATTTAATTTATTAAAAATAAGAAACTTGTTGTATTAAGTTTAAGACCCAAATATTGCTATAAAACCTAGAAAGTGCTTCCAAATGATATAAAAACTGTTAAATCTTATGTTACGTTGAAGCGCAAACTTAAAGCCCACCTAATTTAAAACTACGCTGAGTATTGAATATCTCATGTTTATTTTTCTCTACTCTTAATTGTTACCTTCTTTCATTGTTATTTGTTATTTTTTGGTCGCTAGCTCGATAAACTACTATTGTTTTTCTAGTGTCCTGTTACCACTTTGTTCTTATGTATAGACGAAATAAATGAAATGAAATGAAAATGAAAATATTTGCGTGTTTGAAGTCAACCTAGGTCGTAGACTTGACAGGGGCTAGGTTTGTTAGGCTGTATGTGATTCACTGCAACGTTATACAGTAGATCACAGTTCACCCTTCTTTTGTTTCGTAATAGTATTTACGACCTAGAGAGCCTGTGTCCATTTGGCTCAAATGTTTACTAACCTAAAGGAACAATTTAGGGAAAGAATATTGAAAAGTAACGTCAACTTGCAAAAATCAATATTTTCAGTCAGTAGCACAAGGCTGTAATACTCAGATACCTTCTCACGAGTCATCTTCTCCTGAGTCATTTTTGTCACGAGAAATATTCTCACAAGTAACTGTAAAAAACGATACCTTCCCACGAGTTATTATACTCAAGAGTCATTATTCTCACGGTAAATATTCTTACGGGTAATTATGCACACGAGACTCCTTTTTGCGAGAGATCTCCTTACTAGCTATTTACTCGAGAGTGATATTAGACTGCCTTCTCACGAGAGACTTACTCGTAACTAACTTTAATCATGTATCCCCCAAGAAACTTTTCCTATATCTCCTCATGAGACACGTACTCATAATTAAATTACCCAGTCTTCACATAAGAGATCTTCCTAATTGTTTATAATAGTTTCGTCTTCTTGTGAGAACTCTTCTCGCGAGATACTTTCTCACGTACCAATTGCGTGTAAAAACTTAACTCAATTCGGTCAGTTATATGTAGATCACCAAGGATATGCTCGATCTTGCCGATGAGCTGTTGCTGTTACTCATTGTGTAAGTTTTAGTAGGCAATTCCAGACTTGCAGTGACGCGGACGGCAGCTTGAAGAATGGAGATACTGGTGTATGTCTGTGGGCTTGGTGTATAAGTCTGTAGAGAGAGAGAACCATGTTCCTTGCGAACAGTCACATCGAGAAAGTTAACCTGTTGGTGAGAGTAATCAGAGGTGAATTTGATGGTGCTGTGGAAAGAATTGATGTGATTGATGAAGGTGAGCACGCTATCCTCATCACTGGTCCATACGAAGAAGATGTCATCAATGTAGCGCCATCATATAAGACGAGAGCAGGGAGCTGCACTAAGAATGCGTTCTTTCAAGACTAGACATAAACAGGCAAGCAAAGGAAGGAGCCATCCTGGTACTCATAGCAGTCCCGTGTCTTTGAAGGTAATGCTTGTCCATGAACGTGAAGGTGATTTTGGTCTTTCAGTCAAGCAATTACTCTTTCATTCGCCATACAGATGCTTTGGAAAAACACATTACTGCCAAGGGCTATAGTGCCAGTAGGGTAGGTGTAGCCATTCAGACGGAGTCCGCTCCCTTTCCCAGATTATCTACTTTGGCAGCGAAGGACAACAAAGGACGAGACATAAAGCTCCCCTTGTTGCTACTTTCCACCCAAATCTTCCTCCTTTTCAGCAAATCACCTCTAACAACCACAACATTCTCCTCACTTCAGAAAGACTCCAACAAGCCGTCCCTGATAAACCCACCATCGTCTACAGACGACCACACAACCTACTAGACCTTCTTGTGCGTGTTGCTGTTCCACCACTAACTTCCAAACCCACACCCATTCAGCATGGTAGGCCTACTTTCAAATGTGATCGTACTTCGAGATGCATCATCTGCAGCCACCACATTGTTGAAACCAATTCCATCACAAGCCACAGCATGCAACTCACACACAAAACTAAGGGTCACATAACTTGCACAACCACTAATGCCATCTATCTGATCTCTTGTAGAGTTTGCGGAATCCAGTATGTTAGCAGGTGCGTATCCAGGGGGGGGGGGGCGTTGGGGGCGCGCGCCCCCCGGGTAAGGAAAAGAGGAGAGAAAAAAAAAGAGAAGAAAAACGGGAAAAGGAGTGGAAAAAAGAAAAGGAGGAGAGGAAGGAAGGGAAAAGAAAAAGAAAAAAGAGGGAAAAAGGAGAAAAGGAGGGAGTAGAAGATAGCCAAGACCTCGGGAAGAGAAAGATCCCTATTATATACACAGGGTAGCCAGTGACAGATCAAGGATTACGGAGGGGGTGTGCGCCTCACCCTACCCCTTACCCCGACAACTCCATTTTTGACGTCTGTTTTTCCTCTCTCACTAATGTACTTGAACTCGACCGAGTCGTCGGGGAACATAACGCATTTCGGCAAATTTTCTTTATGACATCGCTAGTAATTTCAAAATAGACAATGCTTAGATGCAACTTACAAGGCCTGGGAAGTGTCATTTCCAGCGATATGGGAGGCATTTTCGGCCAAAATTTTTCTTGTACGCTTCGCGCCAACTCATAGTTTGCCTACAGGCTTCGCCCTCCCTTGGCAATTACTCGCTACACGCCAGTTCAGATTTGTAAAGCAAAGAGCAGATATAACATCATATCAATGAGCATTGAAATGCATGTTCCACGATGTACAGCCTCAAAAACTGTCAATGTGTGTAGTCAAAGGCGTAGGAGCCAGATTGGATTTGGGGGCTGTAATGACTTGCCCGAAAAAAAAAGCCAAAGCGCGCATTCAACATGTCGATGCCAATATCATATAGGCAAGATCGGTCATTACATTATATGGCATCGTGTACCTTACGGTCCGTGAAAGTTGCACAGTATACCGCCGGATGCTAATGTAAACAACGACATGTCTTATGTAGATGGAGAAAAACCATACAGATCCATTTATGTCAAAACTCTCTTTTACAGTAGTTATGTCGGCCAAGCTTACAACTTTATTTAAATTACCAAGGAGATCATTTTAAGCTATTCATTGCTATTTATTTTTCTTTCAGTAGGTGCCCAAAAAAAAAAGGGAAAACAATTGGGGGGGGGGGCTGCAGCCCCGCCTCCTACGGGACCTACGCCTATGAGTGAAGTGTTCGGTTTCGATATACCTGATATCGGAAATATCTGCTATTTTTCTGTTCCTTCAACGAAGTTTTGTAAAAGCCAATATAAGAGGTTGCAATACTTCTACACCAATAAATTAACTGTGTCGGAATTTTCGAAAATTTCCTCACCAACATTCTTCATCATACTTTCCTCTACTCGTTCAATTTTGACCTGTCTGTTAGGGGTTCAAGGAGGTTTTTCTATATTCGTTGTCTATAGATTGAATGTTGTGCAACATTATGGGTATGTTTTGAAGTGATTTTATTCACGAGAAAAGTGAATTTTCAAATTCTCAACAATGGGCTTAAAACCTTGAAAAGTGGGGCTTTCGGATATTGTGGGCCGTAACGTAGAATAACCTACAAAGCAATGAGGTCGAACATGATGTGTGACTGGTGACAATCTTCAAAAAGGTTATGGATGGAAAAAACTTTTGGGAAATACTTGGTTCTCAGGCAAAAGTGTACATCTGGTTGCTCATTTTCAAGCCCGAGAAGTGCCATTTCCGGTGATCTGGGGGGTATCAAAACCGGAAATTTTCTTGTATGCTCCGCGCCAACCGATGGTGGCGCTCCGCTTAGATAGTAATTCGCGCCCCCCGGGTTAGAAAATCCTGGATACGCGCCTGGTTAGCGAAACCAAAACCACCCTCAAGAAGCTATTTTATGGTCACAGATCCACAGTCAACACCATGAAGACTGAGACCCCAGTTGGAGAACACTTTAACCTTCCCAACCATACCATTAACGACACGTCTCTAGAGGGCATTTAACACTTAGGTAGCCGTCCTGACCTAGTACGAATCAGCAGAGAGATGTTGTGGATGCAACGCCTTTGCACCCTACAACCTCATGGGCTCAACATTCAGGAAGGACTAACTTTTCTTGTCCTCCCTTCCTTCTCCCCTTGTCCCCCCCCCCGTCACTCCTCTTTCTCATTGCTCTCTTCCACCATTTTTTTCTCCGCACCTTTTTGTCTTTGTCCTTCTCCAGTTTATTCCCTACCCCCTTCCCTTAATCCTCTCTTTGTCCCTCCACTGTTTATCTCCTTCCTCCTCTTCCCCAGTTGGTTTCTTTCTTTCTTCTCTCCATCCCTTGTCCAGTAATCCCCTTACATTTATCTCTTTAAGTTCACCATGCTCATTACCCTATCTGTATTCTGTGCGTGTTTTTTGTCCTTTCTGTTACTGTTACTTGTCATTTAGCCTTTGAAGAAGAACCTGCTAGGATCGAAACGTCAGGCCAACTTACTTTTACACACATAGTTTAACAATAGTTGTTTTATCACTTTCTTAAAAGATGTGTCCACTCATGCACGGATATCGTTGCTCCTGAGAATTGGGCACCGTTACGTTTGCATAGGTCCTGTGTTGTAACGTTGGGGAGAGACATCGGAGCTTACCTTCACCTTCGCGAACTGTGGCGATTTTTTACCAGATCTTTTCATGACATCGTGGATGTCATTTTGCATGGAAATGTATTTTCCTGGTGCTTTGAGGCTCCTTAAAACAAATGTCGCCCTTGAAAGCACACAGGTACCCAAATATTCCCTTAATTTATGTATTCAAAGACAGCCGAGGCTAACAGTGACTTCAAACAAACAGCGCCATGTAAGATTATCGAAGTAGCAAGGTTTGAAATAAACAGAGGTAAACAGAGAACGTCCGAAATTCAGTACATATTTCAATAAAACAGTTAGCGTAGTACTAACTTATGAAATATAAAACAGGGACAAAACGAACACCTTGTGAAAAGTTTGCATTAAATGACAATGCCAACAGTTTATTTAAGTCACTTTGTGCAATTCATGAATGTTAAACAAACCATTCACGATTATTTTTGATAAACTAGAAGGACAGAGTAAAAAACATTCATCATGATCATTTACAGTATATACAATATTTCAGCTATATTTCAGCTATATACAATTGCATGGAAAAGGAGACAAAAAAGAAGCGCAATGCTTATAGAATGTTTTCCCAATTTGAATATAATAAATATGTACATATACTGGAGAGAAACTAAGTGAAAGGAAACAAACCTTCAAACCAAAATTAAATAATATAAAAAAATGAAAGAAAATTAATTTGTTGCTAATCAATGCAGTAAAAAATTGCAGTAAGAAACTAGTTTTGGCATTGATAAGTTGACATAATATTTTTTTTCTCAAGAATTCAAGGTTAAGGATGACTTAAGTAAAGTCAAACCCAATCCGTTCCAGAGTTTAATATATGATGATGGAAAAACTGTTTTTCCTTGTACTTGCATAATTTATTCATTATAATTTACATAGAAATTATACTTGAATCGTTTATTCGAAACTAAGGAAAAATAATTTGCAGAGTTGAAGGTAAAACCATGTGAACAACTTTGAACATTAAATCACCTGTGTTGAAATCTATAGTATGATGTAACTTTTAAGTTCTTAACTTAAAAAATGCTGAGAATCATGTTTCAAAAATTTAGCATGCCAAACGATACGAATAACCCTCTTATGTTTTAAGAATTAGGGGTAGTAGGGGGAAATGCCTACCTGTATGCCGATATCAGGTACTATCATGTTCACATAGTTTTTACCCAAAAGTGAACCTGAAGCAAACTAGGCAGAAGTCATAGATAAGCTTTTCTTGTTTTTTTATACAAAAAAGATTTGTAAAATTTAAAAAACTTGTAAATAGTGTATGCATCAGATGAATAATGTGCACTGGCATTATAGAACTTGATCATCTCTGTAAGGAAAGTTAGAACAAGATGGACATCCATGGAGTTGCACATATCATCTCGCCTACGACCGAATTGATCTGCATTGACCTCACTCCTTAACTACTATATAAATACTATTTTAAAATGTCATATTACTCTTTACATATCTTGTGGTTTATTGACTTTCTCAACATACTGAAAAGCATATAGCTAATACAGTTTTTTTTTTTTTTTTTTTTGGGGGGGGTATTTTACCTTTGAACTATGACATGGTCAGGCACCTACCCATTAAATTTGAACTTGATCTGAATAATGGTTTAGGGGAGTTCTCAACACACACTATTCTCTCTTTGGGTGCAAAGATAAAGTCCTGCTTGTAGGGTTTTCAAATTCAGTCAGCCTTTTACATTTCTCTACTTTTAGGAACTTAATATTGAATACAACAATAAAGCAGCATTCATTGAGACATACTTTTTCTTCCCATTTCAACAATGGTATCCAGCCTTCATCTTCATCAAAAATGGACAATGATAGCTTCTCTTCTTGCATGATCATGCTAAACATTCCACAGTTTTCATACGGGAAGGAATCTCCTTCTTTTCCTTCAGTAGTTGTTCTTATCTTTCCCTCATCGAAATCTTTTGAGGAATAAGAAGGAAGTTCACAATGATGCAGACTCAAAACTTTCAACCTGTACTATGATTATTTGTTGAGCAAGGCTCATGATGCATTTATTCCTTTTCAAGAGATACAACAGTGACATTTGACAATTCCAAATCAATGTTTAAGATTGTATAGTCTTCCTGTGAATCAAGACAATGTGCTTTTCATTGTTTACATGTGTGTGTCTATTTGTAAATGAAGAGGGCCTGATGTCTCAAATGTTCTCTTCAAGCCAAGTGTGAAGTCTGCAATTTAGTTGAATTCTCATTTTTGGTGGTATTCAGACAACTTTAAGAACTGTACTTCAAACAATTTTGAAGACATAAGATATCCATTAATAAGCAACAAGCCACAAAGAGAACATGGGGCCTGATTGGTGTACAGTGACTGCATGTTTTATATAAATACTAGTCAGTTCGATGGCTGACAGTTAACTTCATCAGTCGGGTGGTTATTCTCTTTCGTTATTTGTCAATGGGATTGCACAGTCCTAAACATTCTGCAGAAGTTAGCAGTGTTCTGAGAGCCCAAATCAAGTAATTAAAAGTGGAATCAGCCTTTCATTTGTAACCATTAAGTTTACTCAAAACTGTTTTACATCATCAAAGCAACATCAACGCACACAATGACCATTTTATATTTCCCCATCACCTGTCTAATAGCTCATAAGGAAATTGAAATATGCGCTGCAAATGCTTCTTATTTGAGCAGGTTCAAAAAGCAATGAAACATATGTAACTCACAAATTTCACATTTTGATGGTGAATTTTCCTCCCTTCTAGTTGATAGTACAAGATGTACACCTGGCTTCTTTAATTCAAATTGGAAGTAAAATGATCTTTCACCTTTAGAATCATCTAGTATGCGATATTCTGTGTACCAGAGGAAAGAAAAGATTATACTTCTAATTACGTCAATTAAGGAACAGCTCACAGTGTTGATATTCACTTTTAACACAGTGTTCTTGATGATATTATAGCTGTTATAACTTTAAACATTGAGACCTAAATAACTAACGTTGCAAGTAAATTCACCAGCACATTTCACTATCTCATACAAGGATGTTTAGTAAGCCATCCAGTATCCTTTAAAAACAAATTGAAGAATTGCAAGCCTTTTACTATTAACTGACATTCCATTTTCTAGTTAGAACTCTATTCAGTGTTTTTCATTCATAAGATTTACACCACGTTTTGTCAGAAACCGTTAAATGCAGTAGTCCCCTTAGAGTTGATCACTTTGACTTGGTCCTATATGGCAATAGCATGCAAGTTTCGAGAATGCAGAGACTGCAAGAATGCATAATGTTTATAATATAATCTGAGCACTAAGAGACAATCAAAAATCGAAATGACAGCAAATGTTTGCTTGACATTTAACACCTGCACTGTGTATTTTACGTAGAAAATTATCAAAGGATGTTTCCCATGTTATTAATAAAGATACAAAACAAACAGAAGAAAAGTTAGAAAACAAACAAAGATCATCACCTTTGCATGGTCTTTTAGGTCCATTATCAGCATGAGGCCTGAAAAAAAAATCATGAGTTATGACATTACATGCATAAGTTATAATTCAAGGTGACTATTGAACAAATGTCAAGATGGAACAATTAGTTTGCTCATAGCAGCAAATACAAAACGAATTGAACCATTCAGTAATCTCATCCTTAGTTCAATGTGGATACCTGAAATAAGTCTACATTTAAAAGTTGTAAACAAAGAAATAATCTGAAACTCTTTATCCCACTTTTCATCATTTCATTACAATGCAGTTCATTTGCTTGGTAACTCAAGTTTTGTTGAACACATTTTAGAGGGATTGACAAATTTAAATTTCAGATTTCTCTTAGACACATGACTTAACAAGTATTATTTTTAAAGAGGAAAGTATAATCCATGCAGCTTGTTGAAAACCCCATCTGAACATATTGGCCATTACTCATGCATGGTATGCTTGATATAAGTTAACTTATTTTGACTGGCTCAGTTCCCCTGTTTTTACAAGCAGTGGTTCACAGAAGGTTGTCTGTGCTGTGAACACAGCTGATGCCCTTACAGTACAAAGCTTTACTTTCCCAGATTGTTGATTTATCCTTAAAATGCTTTGCTTGCTGTCAATGTTCTCCAGATTATCATCAAAATACTATTGATATTCCTTACAATTAAATAATACAAAAGATTTCATCATTCAACAAACCACTCACATATGCTACTTTTAAGTGTACACCACAGCCCCACCACCTTCCCCAATGTGATTTTATTCTGTGAATAAGTAAGTTACAATTTATCAGAAGAAAATAAAACACATTTACAGATGCAATGCTATGATGACATTTTCACTCTGTTGTTGCCAGATGCCTAAACAAAATTCATTAAATTGGAAAAGCAAATGTATCTTGAAACACTATGAGGATGTGGTGTTGACCTAGAGATGCAGACAAAAAGCCAGAGGTTTTGCTAAGCAATCATCTTCAGAAATTCTACAATGAAATGTATCTGGGTGATAAAATATTGAAACAGAAACCCGAAATGCAAAAATTGCATTCTGGTTTTTAAAATGTAATTATCTACATCTTTTATAAATCAGATACTTGAACTCTAATGACATTAAATGACATTTGTTTACCAGACAATGCGGTTCTTCAGTTCAATATGAAGCATCCATGTACTATATTTGAGACACATTTAAATAAATTTTATTCTTGTAACTTTGTCGTTAACAAACTTTTTGCCTCTGCAGACCTCAAATGACTTTTGACCTCCACCAGAAATGATATTGAACTTGATACGGTTTATCCAGTTAATAAATGATGTTCAATAAGATTTTATTTTTGAGATCCTGTACCATGTTTTTACACCAAAATCAATCAAACTCATCGCTCATGTAAGCTTCATTAGGTAAAACAATTGTCACATTAGAGTTAATATGCCATGGTATTTATGGCAATAGTAAGCTGGGCCATCTTTTGTGTGAGTAAACAGGCGTTTGTGTACTCAAACTTGGACTATAGTCCGGGGAACTATTCAGATCTAGTACAGTAATGGTGACTCTGTAGTAGGAATGGGCCAGTATGATATAGACAGGTGTATGGGTAGATTGAGCATGCTATATAATTGCTCAATGTCCATGTGATCTTACTATCTGTGCTAATAGATGCGGAATATTTTCTGGGATATAGTTCATTTTTGAAAAGCCCATATTAGCCTGGGGCCATAATAGTGTGAATTTCACCGGATTCAGCCTATTCAACCTTAACTGACTGGTGTAAACATCTAAATGGCTACGAGAACATAAAAAAAAACTGAGAAGCGTTGGACAATGGAACGTCTTGAACTTTGAATACTTAATATCTTGTTCACAAGAAGCCATTCTTAATATATTGTTGTATAACCAACATTATCTATGTGTGAGATATTACTTAGCTATTCTTAGGCTAAATGAACCGCTGGGGTATTGAGTAAGCGTTACAGTTTGTAAAAATCTATGTAGAAACACCCAACATTTGTTAATCTCGTGCAGATGGTTTCAATGTTGCGTAGTACCTGAGGTACATGCTATTATCTGGTTAATATTTGAATCCAAGGTATTGATAATTTAGCATTATACCCATATTAATTAAAAGAAGACAAAACTTTGTGTAACTTTGAAGAATTACATTTATTGTCAAGCTTACAATATTCTTGAATGTGTTGTTGAATTTCTTGTACTGTGTCTTTATATTGGTCGGATAGCCTCTGTTGGACCACACCAAACTGTACCCTGCTCTTGTAGGTGACAACAATGACAGTAATAATAAGAAATATTCTGTTCATACTCTTGACTTTTAGATAGTAACAAGCATTTCGTATACTTCCCCATTGATATATTTGGAGGAACCTTATTCATCTCAAGCAGATCAAATGAATACAAATGAGTCACTCAAGCAGATAAATAAGCAGCCTAGTATTATGTGCATAACAAAGGTCTGTGGATGGGTGTGAGTGCATTGATGGATTACATGTATCATAATACATAGTAGGGTAAATAATAACTAAACCCAGGTTGTGATTAGAAAGTGCTCAGCCATACCAAATGACTGATGAACATAACATATGGTTCTGATTATAGCATAATGATGAATATATAGTTTTTAATATATTTATGAGTGATTATCCCAAATTTGTACTCACCTGACAGTCTTCTTATCTTTCAACAAAACAGTCATTTGAGCTGTAGAGAGAATTAAGATATTCAGAGACAATGTGTATTAAACTTGAGTAGGTTCTCAGGAGAGATATATATAGCAAAAACGTCTCACTCTACCATTCACAAGTGGTGTAGCAAATGCCAATACTGCAAAACACCTTCTCTTTGCATACAATGGTGGGGTACATGTGTCTTATTATATGATAGAAAAACAGGTTACCTACCTTCAGTGGTCTCTTTTGTATCGCCTAGTTATTTGGGGGAAAAGCAGTAAATAAATGTTCAAACAAATATGCAAAGTGTGACTTTCAGATAAGTGTATTTGACCGTTTACAATTGCAGAAACAAAACAATTATTAACAGAAACAACACCATTTGATCAGATAGTGAAATAGTTTACTTGTTGTTGTGTATGTATGTATTAAACTTAACTACTTTGTATCTCTGATTTAATGGTCAGATAAGAAACAAAACGTGTTTCATCAGCTCCTCGGTTTATTTAAGCTCAGTTGAGAGAATTTTGAGGCCAGGATTTGCTAGTTTGCTGGAGAAGCAATATTTGCATCAATTATTTTGTGCAGTCAATGGGTCATTGAGCATACAATTTATGCATATCAAAGCATTTGATTCAGATGTGTTTTCACTGATCAGGCTTAAACACCCTTCTTTTACAGAACGTAAAGTCTCATACCAATTTCAAAACCAAGCCTTCCTGCGTGAAACAATTCATGTACCTGCATGATCAAAGCAAGGACATTCTAATTTGAGAAACATATTGAAATAACAATCAATCTTGTCAGTGACCACTGTTAAACTTTCATTAATGAAACCTAAAAGCTTGTTTTAATTCATTGTGAAATATTACTGCCTACAATTCTTTCCCTAAAATCACTTACTATCACAGACAAATGGTAATTTTGAAAATTTGACAGTATAGAGAGTTGGTCTTTGCTTAAACTGAGCATGGCAGCTGTGTAAAAGTCTTTGAATGAATACAACAGCATCAATTTTCTGAAACAAATAGCTGTATATGCAATATTTGGAATTTTCCAGCACTTAATATCATCACTTCATATATGTTGTTTTTACAATGTTAAGTCACATTCTCATGAAAGCTTTCACAGCTGGGTTAAAATCATCCAAGTATTTTATACTGTGCTATCCTAACTTTATCAGCTCAACTGTTGTGTGCTTGTATCTGATATTAACAATGAAGAAATATTCACAAGTGATTCCTTGCAGACTTTTCTTATTGTCCTTACCATATCTGTATTAGGTAAGCATTATTGTGTAACTCATCTGACGTTATCAAATTCCACTCTTTGCAACTAGCCTGTACAGTAGGTAGTACCAGAACAGGTACCAGAGCAGATACCTAATGGTGACTTTATTATCCAAGACCCTTCTGCAGTAATATTCCAGAGTTTAAAAATAAACTTTTGTGAAAGTATGTTTAATAAATATTTGAATGTTTGCAAAATGTAAAAATGAGAAACATGTGTAATTTAGACAAAGAATGAAACTGGACAGTTCATAGTCTTGAATGTCTATTAACCGAACCAAATGCTACTACTCATGATCAAGCTCACCATGCATCATAACAGGCTTGACTGAAGTTGACTAAACTTGTCAGCCAAGAAAAATTACACCCAACTATTCATTTACATTGGCTCCCAAGTGGGAGATTCACAGAAGCATGATGAACATATTGAATGAGCCTCTTTACACAATGGTCAGATGAATATCTATGAATATCCACCAATACAAAGCAACTCAGAAATCAGGCAGAGGTATTAGTCTATAAATTATGACAGCACCAGTGCTTAATTAATTGCTGAGTTAGCCTGTTTGGTCTACTGCAGTTTCTGTGCCAATATTTAGTCAGAGGCATCTACCTCCAAACTATGGGATTCCTCATAGCTGCAGTTTTTAAGCTTTTTTTGGCAGGTTTGTATGTTTTGGATCATATCATGAACATTCAAAAGTAGTGAAGGACTCACTGATACAAAGTATGAGGTCCATGTAAGTTTTAGGTGTTGAGGTATCCAGCCAATGATAATCACTGTTGAATATTGTGAAAATCTCTCCTCCATTTGTGCATGATGGTCACTCATCAAAACAACAGCTGAAACACCTCTCCTCCCACCCCCATCCCCAACAACAAGAGCATGCCACTTTATTGACCCATTAGAACACTAGAAAGATTTCCACTGCTGTTAGTGTTGTTATGCATTGTTATTACTTACCAGCAGGGAGTTTAGCAAGTACTTCATTCTGGTCATTGGAATCCTACAAAAAATGGACAAACATTTGAAATATGCAAATATATGTGCAAAACCAATTTTAACAAATTCTTATCTCATCACTCCAATAGGGAGGATGAAATCCTGTAATTAGTTTCTCCTGGATTAGATACGCAAAGTTTGTGTCCAGAATTTCTAACCAGCTGTTACAATGTTCTTCAAACTTGGTAGGAAGGTGTCACTTGATGGCAACTTGTATTACAGTCAGAACAAAATATCAGAGGTTGAATGAAGTAGAAAGTGAATTTTGTGAGAAGCTCCAAGGGGAAGTTCATTTGGAATCTGCATTGGTTGAATAGGAATGTCAAGTACTATCAACATAAGTGGTTACCATACAGTGGTTACCATACCATATCACAACTGCGGTGCAATTTTATTTTGAAAAGCTCTTCCTAAACAGCTTGGCTAACATTTTTGTCTTCAAACTTGATAGGAAGGTACCCTATTAATCACTGTGTGTGATGAGTACTTGTGTCTAGCAGACCTGAATAATTTAACTCTAAGATCAGAGGTCAAATTTTCAACTAGAGCACCAATGGTGCAGAAGCTCATACCTTTTCGAGCTAAAAAATGTAGGGCCCACAAAACTTTATGGCCCACCAAATTTCAGGCCATTTTTCAGATTCCACCAATTTTAGGCCCATGAGGCCAAACATTTTAGGTTCAAAGACAAATTTATACCCCTAGCTCAAAACGGCGATAACCCCCCCCCCCCTCTGTAGCAGAATCCTGGCCACACCACTGGCTATAATTCCTATTTTCCCCCTTTAAATCCTATTTTACCCACTCTCTCAAACAATAACACTGACCTACCCTATTAAACTTTCTCCCCTCTACCTGAGCAGACAGAACTTCACAAGCACGCCTTCCCAAAATTTTGGCTGGCTGCCTACCTACATACCTCAGGCTCAAAGACTTCTAAGAATCAGCAAGTGCTGATTGGCTATAGGGCTCTCATGCTTACAGTTCAACAGTTAATAACAACTCCCATTCCTGCTATAATTCCACTAACAGCCTCTGCAGAGCTTAACCACAAATGTAAACAAATACTGCAGAGACTGGGAGACAAATTAAAGGAGCTTTGGCAAAAAGGTGAAGGCTCAGATTTTTTTAAACAATGGGGATTAATTGTAATTAATTAACTTTTGACCAAAAATTATTAGGCATCACCTTATTCATACACACTCCAACAACCATCAGTTCAACTTTGAATGTGATCCATCAAAATCTTGAGGAGATTGAGATATTTGAAAATATTACAAAGAATGACCCCCGATGACCCCCTAAATGACATTTGACCTCAATTTTCCGAACACCCCTCATAACCCTCATCCCGAGGAACGTTGTGACCAAGTTTCATTATAACTGGCCATACACTGTACGAACGGAAGCAATTTGAAAATATAGGGCCGCGGCCCGGGCCACAAAAGACCCCTAGTTGATCTTTGATCTCAAATTCATGAACACCCTGAAGGTAAAACTTCCATAGTACTATCGTGACAAACCCTCAACATTGTACCATGGAATCTGTAGGAGAAGCATTTTGCGTATTTCCACAAAATGGCCCATTACTGCCCACACGTGACCTTTGACCCTAAATTTCGGACCATCTCTAATGGCCCTATACCCAATGGTCCTTGTGTCCAAGTTTCATGAAATTCCATTAAACACTGTGCGAGTGGGAGCTGTTTTACCAATTGTTGACGGATAGAGTGATAGACGCCGCACTGTAACAATAGCTCACACCAGCATGCTGGATGAGCTAAAAATGTGAGTTTCACAAATGTTGAACACACATATTACCATGAAAAGGAAATTAAGTATTAACCAGGCACAAGCCCAAACAGCAAAACTCATTGATCAAGTTTGGAAGATGTCACAGTTTATTAAAGTCTTGTCAGAGAACTTGTACCAGTAGGATAGGAAATCCTTTGCTTTTCTCTACGTTTTTCTTCTCAATATAAGATTTTCCACAAGTCGGAAAATTACCTTCATTTACAGGATTTTTATGATGTAAGTATTTTATTACAAGCTATAACCATGTTGAATTACAGCACATGAATCAAAAGCTACTTGAGGTGACCTTGCAAAGTACTAACACTTGGTCTTACATTACTGAAGCTGGTAGTGTGACAATTGGACTGTAGTAGAGATCTAGATGCAGATGATGAACCTTTTGCTTATGTCTTTTTTTGTTAAAGGGGGTGCCCCAGCTCATATCAGTGGCATTACCAGCCTTTGCAATCTAGGGGTTGGGGCAAGGAACTATAGGACTGATTTGGGGAAGGTGTGTAAGAGGATGCTGTGTCCCTCCACTATTTTACAAGTAATATGACCTAGATGAAAAATGGTGCTATCAGTGACAATTTCAAATTATATTGAAATTTTATGGTGAGCAAGAAATGTTTACACAGTTTGACAAGCTGAGTGCCTGTTGAATTACATTGAGAATGGCCATGATTAAGTTGAATATATAATATTTGCTTTCCTGCATGGTTCCAATCAAAGGGGAAGTATGGGAGTTGAGTACTACCTACCAATAATGGGTGGCCCTCTTCATGATCACTGTCTCCATCATAGTCTGAGTTATCGGTATCAGTATTTGTTGCTCCTGTGAAACTTGTTTCTGTACAAAGGCAAAAGAAAAATTCTTATCCAAACCAACTGAGTACTGCATTTTATTGTATTTCTGATAAAGGTCTTACAGTTACACAAAACTCATTTAATTGTAAGTAACTGTTGTCTGGGCAGAGACAATTATTTCTTTAGAAAGGATCCAAACCAGTGACCTATAAGATGGAATAAGTTGGTTAAAACTGGTATTACATTCTACAGGTAACTGGTTTGTTTCATAAAGAAGGTCATTGCACTGTTCATGCCACAGCTTGTATGTGGGTATGTACTTAACAATAAAGATTGGTTGTAACAACAGCCCAATGGGCACAATGGTTGGGTTTTGCATTGAATATGTCATCCCCCCAATACTATCATCATACCAACCTAAGTTGATACAATATTACACTGTCCTTTATGAATATGCATAGTATCAACTTCACACATGGTCAGTTACCATATCAGTCACTCCAATTGTCATGTAAATGCTAAAAAAAAAATTGATTTCAAATGGTCAAAATATAAAAATATTTAGACCCACATACAGTACCAGCTATTAACCAACACAAGTATTCCAAGTTTGGATACAATATGATTCAACTTTTTGGAGTTATTATAATTTTAAGGCTTTAGCCCTTTCCCTAAAACTTGAGCCTGATAAAATATGGTGTCTAAATGGTCCAAAATATATTTGGCCCAAGTAAAGTGGATCAAAAATAAACTTGCCATGCAAAAATTGACCACAACAAAATGTGTACCCAAATGGGCTCAAACATTCTGGCCATAAGCATGTGTCCTAAAATGCATTTGAGGTGGAAGCAAGGTATCTGGCCCACCCGGCCCAAAACTGGGCCAAAAATGTTGGGTGCCCAGATGGCCTACATGTACCAGCTATTAACCAATAACTAAACACTAATTTTGGCTGCAATTCGACTTAACATTGTGGAGTTATTGCAATGTAAAGAAAATGTGGGCTCAAAAGGTTCAAAACATATTGGGCCCCACAAATTTTGGCCCAAAGAATGTGTCCCTACCTGCAATTGAGTTGGAAATAAAATTTGGGTTCACAGTGACCAAAATAGGTCCCTAATATTTTGGGACCCATATGGTCCCAAAATATTGAGGCCTACATGTACCAGCTTTTAACCAACATCTATACCAAGTTTGATTACAATCCGACTTGAGGGTGAAGAGTTATTGCAATGTAATGTAATCGACTACCATGGTCTGAGTTTTTTAATTTTATCCAAGTGCAAACACTAAAAAATACCACAGCAATACTTCTAATTTTCGTTTGACCACATATCCTTGTTAATATTCATAGGGTTAGCACCAAATAGGGCTATCCTTGTTAAAAATTATAAAAGAAGCGGTACATACCTACACGCTTTTCATCATCTTTTCGTTTCAACAGATCCTATAAACATGGAAAATAAGTATAAAATATAAAATTGTCACCAAATGATTGCAGATTATCATTTCCATGGCAACACATTTTCAATGTTACACATTTCCTGGAACCATATTTTGATTTAGAATATTTCACATTTGTTCAAACTTTTATGAATGAATTCAACATAAGCCCAATTGTTTGTCAATATCATGGATAACTCATTGAATTAAAACATTTTAGTAACATAACTCTTATCATATATCCTCTCATAGCTCAATCCTATCATGAAACATTCAATTAAGAGTTTATCTAAGGAATATTCCTATTCTATCAGATATATTATCAGGCCACATCAATGAAAACAATTTTAAAGAGAGGTGAATTTTGTTAAGAAATAAATTAGCCATGATGACAATCATAAAATCTGATTAATTTCCTGAAGCAGCAATGGGTGCTTCTTGAAAAACAAAAATAGATTACCTTCAAGCAATTACATTTAGACTTGTCTTTACTGTAAGTTAAACAATGCCAGCTACTGGAATAAACCTATCAATGAAGTGGCATTTTAAGTGAGACACAAAGCCAACCATTGCTGATCTTTGTAATAGTGCGAACTTAAACTTTCCATTTACAGCAAAGGAAACTGCTATTCCATTAGTAAGATATCTCATAGAAATCACACACATGGATGAAGCCTTCAAGTATATTGGTAACATGTCACAGATTTACAAAAGAGCAGCCTGGGATATGACTTTGAAACAAAAATATGTCCCAAATGGAGCAAAATTTGTATTAGCTATTTGTTGTTCTTCACTATGATCTCTGTCATATAGGTTACAAAGGATAATGGTTGGGTTTGTATCCACCTTAAATATGTTGAGTTTATTTAGTAAGACCTACCGCATGATATCCAGTATAGTCACTACTTGAATGTCCTTGTTTGTCTTTTTCTTCATTTGAGCGGACTAAAAAAAAAAAAAAAGCCAGTGAGTCAATGAACATTGTTTTCTGAAATTAACAAGAGCCCAAGGGCACTGTGGTTCCTTGCTTGGGGTATATGACAATACACATAATATTATCAAGCAAGATTGGGCTGAAGTAGTCCAAGTAATTGTGGTCCTACATGTTCCCATAAAGTAACCAACACTATAGCCAACACTTTTGTGATCACAAAATGTGATCGGATTTTTTATCAAAAGGCACTTTTGAGATCTAAATATGGCGTCGAAAATGTAAGAAATATAAGAGACCTACAAGCTTGTCAACAGATATGATAACAATGGTGACCTCAGATGACATGACCTTTAAGTTTCAAAATGTTCCACCACCCCATTCACAACTTGTCCCAAAATATCAACCATGTCACACCTTGGCATTGGGATTTAATTGCATTAAATGTCAAAAAATTCACTTTGAACTTGTATGTAACTTCACACACAAAGGTCACCCGGATGTCAACCAATTGACATTTTTGATCGGTGAGACCTAAATAGAGCATGACTGTAAAAATTCAAACATTTTTTCTTTGCCCATTTTCTCCCCCCATAATACTACTTTTTTAACATTAGCTGACCTTTTGTGACCTTGTATCACATGACCGGTAAGTTTGAAAATATTCCCCTATACCATTTGCAACTTGTCCAAAAAAATCAACCTTGTCACACTTTGGCACTGGGAGTTATTGCATTAAATGTGTGAAAATTAACTTTGACCTCAAACAACTTCGCACACGAAGGTCAAATGGGGGTCAACCCATTGACATTTATGATCAGAAGGTACCTTTAACATCTGAAAATAGCATCGAAACTGTAAAAATCCACAAAACATGAAAAGGTCACCAGAGGTCAAATTGAGGTCAAGGGTCACCCAGATGCGGGTCGACAATTGGATTACATAAAAGCAACTCCCAACCCTAACGGACAATTTGTTCTCAAGTTGTCGCAAAAATACTAGTTTTGTATCATTAATTGACCTTTGGTGACCTTGTATCACATGACCGTCAAGTTTGAAAATATTCCCCTATATCATTTGCAACTACTCCAAAAATATCAACCTTGTCACACCTTGGAACTGTGAGTTATTGCATTAAATGTCTGAAAATTAACTTTGACCTCATATAACTTCGCACACGAAGGTCACACAGGGGTCAACCTATTGACATTTATGATCAGAAGGTACCTTTAACATCTGAAAATAGCATCGAAACTGTAAAAATCCACAAAACATGAAAAGGTCACCAGAGGTCAAATTGAGGTCAAGGGTCACCCAGATGCGGGTTGACAATTGGATTTCATTGAAGCAACTCCCAACTCTAACGGACAATTTGTTCTCAAGTTATCGCAAAAAAAATAGTTTTTTATCATTAATTGACCTTTGGTGACCTCGGATCACATAACCGTTAAGTTTGAAAATATTCCCCTATACCATTTGCAACTACTCCAAAAATATCAACCTTGTCACACCTTGGAACTGTGAGTTATTGCATTAAATGTCTGAAAATTAACTTTGACCTCATATAACTTCGCACACGAAGGTCACACGGGGGTCAACCTATTGACATTTATGATCAGAAGTTACCTTTAACATCTGAAAATAGCATCGAAACTGTAAAATTCCACAAAACACTAAAAAGGTCACCAGAGGTCAAATTGAGGTCAAGGGTCACCCAGATGCGGGTCGACAATTGGATTACATTGAAGCAACTCCCAACCCTAACGGACAATTTGTTCTCAAGTTATCCCAATAATACTAGTTTTTTGACATTAATTGACCTTTGGTGACCTCGGATCACATGACCGTTAAGTTTGAAAATATTCCCCTATACCATTTGCAACTTGTCTCAAAATATCAACTGTGTAACACTTTGGCACTGGGAGTTATTACACTAAATGTCTGAAAATTAACTTTGACCTCATATAACTTAACATACAAAGGTCACCTTGGGTCAACTTATTGACATTTTTGATTGATGAGACGAAAATTAGAGCATCAAACTATAAAAATTCAAACATTTTTTTCTTTGCCCATTTTCTAACCCCAAAATACTTGATTTTTGACATGAATTGACCTTTGGTGACCTCGGATCACATGACCATTAAGTTTGAAAACATTTCCCTATACCATTTGCAACTTGTCCAAAAATATCAACCATTTCACACCTTGGAACTGGGAGTTGTTGCATTAAAATGTCTGAAAATTAACTTTGACCTCGTATAACTTCGCACACGAAGGTCACACGGGTGTCAACCAATTGACATTTTTGATCGGAAGGTACAGTACCGTTCACATTAAATCGGCCGTGGCATCGTGTATCGTGACAAAATATGAGGAGACTCGTGGAGTCTATCGTGATATCGTTTCCATTACGCCTATAGCAAGTACCTAACGTGATATCGTGCGTCGCATCGTGGTCGTAATATCGTGATAATGTGTGCATCATTTCACTGGCACTGTATACTATCGTGATGTTATCGTTATAGCGTGAATCACGTTGCAGAACGATCGATCGTTTCATCGTGATTTGAAAGAATTGGGGTAGGCTTCTTCCCGCAGTAGATGAAATCATCAATTCAACGCAATGTGCAATAGATTTATTGCAAATTCTGATCAAAAAGTTTGGTGTGTCACCAAAATTAAGTGTCAATCGACATACAAGTTTCATAATCGCAAAACTAGTACGATACGCCTAATGAACACACTGTAGGCCTACTCATCCAAACTCCTTCATACAAACCCCTTCTTTAAAAAAAATAGCGGTCGCAAAATATTTTCAGTTCGAACAAAACATTCGTTCTGAACTTCTTGTATGCAAGAATATCAGCCTAGGCTTTAATTGTACTAGCAAATCGTCCCAAATGTTACGATAGGGTTAATATGCATTGTAACGCTGAATATAGGCCTACAGTAGCTTTTTCACCGTCCGGGATGCATAGGGTGGCATACTTTAGTATGTTTGAACATTGTTTTCACGATCGAATTTTGCAAGATTTTCGAGAAAATTGTTTGCTTGAAGAATGTTTTTCCGCACCATATGATATGCTCAAATAAGCAGTTTCTTTTGCATAGCATCAGTAATCGATATGATCCTGATGGCAACCCGTATTGACGCGCACATTAAAAATTATACAAAATTGGTCATAACTTCTGTTAGAAGCTTTTTTTTATTTAAATGTCATAAAGTCATTTAATTGCTTTTGGCCGGACAGTTTTGTATGGTAGCAACCTTACTTTCTGAAAATACTAGACGGTCAAGTTGATCACGAACCTCGTAGAATTTTCAAACCAGTCCAGACATGTTTAGTTTCACCAAATCCTTCATACCATGCAACAAAAGTATATTTTTTGAATATTTATGTGGTAATACTTGAATTTTTCATTTTGTTCAAACATGTGTTTAAGCATCATGTAACGTAGTTAAATACACATTCCCTCAAAATGCAATGATTGGGGTAGACCCACTATATTTTATGGGTTCCGGCGTGTCTACGTTCCGACAATTGTTTTTTACTCTGAAGTTCTTTTGACCAATATTTTTGACCAATATGTTTTCGGAGTTCGGACCAAATTTTTTTAAGACCCATAATTTTTTGGACCAAAATATTTTGATGACACAAATTGTTTTTACTCTAAAATTTTTTATGACCAATTTTTTTTTCGGACAAGCACTATTTGGGTCATAAAAAACTCTGGGCCCTTTTATTTTTTGTTTCGTAAATAAAAATTGGCGCGTCCGAAAAAAATTAGTCCCCCCAAACAAATCAGGTCAGAAAAATTGTGGGTCCAAAAAAGTTGATTCCACAAAAAAAAATTGGGTCCATATAAAATTGAGTCCCCCCCCCCAAAAAAAAATTAGGCCGGAAAAAATTTGGGTCAAAAAAAAAATGAGTCCCCCAAAAAAAATCGGGTCCGAAAAAATTGAGTCCCCCCTAATAAATAGTTAGTGAGACAAAATTTGGGTCTAACAAAATTGATTCCACAAAGAAACTTTGGGTCCAAAAAAATTGAGTCCTCCCCCCAAAAAATAACTTAAGCCAGACAAAATTTGGGTAAAAAAAAATGAGTCCCCAAAAAAATTGGGTCCGAAAAAATTGAATCCCCAAAAAATTAGTCAGACAGAATTTGGGTCTAACAAAATTGAGCCCCCCCCCCAGAAAAAAATTGGGTTCAAAAAATTATAGTCCCAAAAAATTGTCGGAACTTAAAGAGACGTCGGACCATAGAGACGTCGGAACATAGGGTATGTCACCCTTCTTAATACATTGAGAAAATACTAGTCAAAAATATTTTCTGAAGAAAAACCGTACGATATATTTCACAAATATTGATGCTTAGATAAGTGCTTCCTCACAATCAACGAGCCGCCCCGAAATTCACTCCGCTTACGTAAAACTTCTATATATATATATATATATATAACACATGGAAAAAACACAAGTTTTTACACACATAATTCCCATTGACATTGTTTACGGAACATAAGTAGGTCAACGACATTCGAACTTGGCAACTTGCCCAAGTTCATTGCACCGTGGGAACGACACAACAAATTGTACATGATTGTACATTTTCCCGCCATCTGGACGCCCGAGTGTAACTTTTGATGTAATATGCAAATTATTAATGGTACTGTGCGGTTAAAACTTAACCTATTGTGACACATACAAATTTTGGGAAGTTGTTGTAGATGTTACTTTTGTATCAAATGTAAAGTACTGTATGGTACTATAATTTATAAAAGACGCTTTTCCTCAGGTGGTAGGGAAAAGGGGTATTTCGGTGAACTCGATCTCTTTGTATAGTATTTGGATACTTAAAATGACCATGTACTGTACATGCAGTTTCAATTCTATTTAGTAAGCTGTTCTTCGCATTTTTATCCTTCGTGGATCTTTATTGGAATAAATTCGAAATGTATTTTTGACGCCAGTATTTAACGGTAAGCATTTTTTAAATTGTTGACTGAGCTTCAAAATCCATTTTCTAAAAAGTCGGTTTTCATGAAGGTTTTATCATATAATAGCTAGGGTAGGAAAATATTAATTAACCACAATAAAGAAAGTTTTTCTATTATCCAAATAAAATACATGTTTCTCGTACTGAGATCTGAAAAAAAACAGGCTGACGTTTTTCTTCTTTTCATGCGCTAATACTAGTTTGGAATATGTGGCAACCTTAACAAAATAATTTTTAAGGTTAGTTAGATTTTTTGAATCCGAATAGAGACTCGGGAATCAGGAAAAGGGAGGCCCCTTGCGGGGACGATGAAGATGTTTTGTTTTTAACCGGCCCTGCTTCAAAGTTGTTGCGGTGGAATTTTTTTCCCTTTTCATTCTCTTCGAACCAACAATAAATTATATAAAAAATTAACACAAGAAAGGCTTAGTAGTATTTTATTATTCTTCAAAATGTTGCCAACTATTCAAAGTAACGTGGAACATAAAATCTACAACTAACACTACTAGTAACAGAAAAGTCGCTATCCGTACGTAACGTTACTGTTGTTAAATAAAAAGTTAAACGTGTAAAGTTGTGAGCTGACATCAAAAAGTTTTCAAGGCGGAACTCCTGTAAAAGATCGATTTTCGCACAGTAGAGTAGGAACTTCATGATACACGATATTAGCGTGAATAATAAAAACCCAAAGCCCAAACGAAGTAACGAATTGTGATGCGCTCAGCTTGAAATCACGATATAACGTGTTAGCGTGAATGTAGCAGTCATGTTTGCTATTGTGAAGGCTTGGTATCACGGAAGCAGGACACTTCGCCCAACAACCATTTCGCCCAACTGCCATTTCGCCCAACCTTACCATTTCGCCCAACCAGCCTGGTCATTTGCCCAACCAGCCTGGTCATTTCGCCCAACCAGCCTGGTCATTTCGCCCAACCAGCCTGGTCATTTCGCCCAACCAGTCTGGTCATTTCGCCCAACCTTGATTAAATATGATATTTCAAAAGGAAACGTTCGGGAATTGTTAACGTTACAGGATACGAACCGAATATTAAGTAAACTTGAGGATTGATCAGTGTGTTAGGGGTTAGGTTTGATAGTAAACGTTCGAATATTAAGGAATATTTAGGGAACTTGAAGTCTTTACTTTGTATAACTTTAGTAAGGAAATGTTCGGGAATTTTTAACGTTACAGGATACGAACCGAACATTAAGGAAACTTGAAGTCGTGGTTAAATTGATTACATATGTGATTACATATGTGGTTACATTGATAAAGTGGTTACATTGATTAAATATAGTAATTCAATATTACGGACGGGTTTTATAAATTTTTTTTTCAATTTAATAAGGAAACTTTCGGGAATTGTTAGTCAGTAGGATGGATCAGTGATTTAGAGGTTAGGTTTGATAGGTTTTTATGAAGACCGATTCCCCTGTGTTTGTATAATAATATAACTTCCATTGTATGCGTAAAGGCCTAAAGTAGTGTAATCCTCCCATATTATACCCGAAATAACTGCTCAGACTCCGATCGATATCGAGCGGACTTCACTTTTTTATTTACCTATTACGAAGTTACCTAACCCAAAATAAATCAAATTGAACTAGTGGAATAGAAAAAGTAATATTATTCTGACTGAATATTAGTAAAATAAGGTTGGGCGAAATGACCATGCTGGTTGGGCGAAATGACCATGCTGGTTGGGCGAAATGACTATGATGGTTGGGCGAAATGACCATGCTGGTTGGGCGAAATGACCAGGCTGGTTGGGCGAAATGACCAGGCTGGTTGGGCGAAATGGCAGTTGGGCGAAATGGTTGTTGGGCGAAGTGACTAGAAAGCGGTATCACGATATAGCGTGTGATCGTGGTATATCGTTATATCGTGGTAGCGTGTACAAAAAATTGACAGTAGTCAGGTTTCACGATAGAAAACGATAGAAAAAGATAAGGGCATCACGATACACGATGCCACGGCCGATTTAATGTGAACGGTACTGTACCTTTGATATCCAAATCTAGCATCAAAACCAAACATTTTCTTTTTTGCTCGTTTCCTCCCAAAATAAGCACATTTTTTCTAATGTGACCTTTGACCTTTTGACCTTGGTTTCAGATGTAGTTTAATCTCCTGATTCCAAAAAACAAAACGAAAAGTCTGTACAACCATCCTAACTCCGACCGAAAAACTTTGACCCCATATAACTTCGCACATAAAGGTCACACGGGGTCAACCTATTGACATTTATGATCAGAAGGTACCTTTGACATCTGAAAATAGCATCGAAACTGTAAAAATCCCAAAAACACGAAAAGGTCACCAGAGGTCAAATTGAGGTCAAGGGTCACCCAGATGCGGGTCGACAATTGGATTACATTGCGGCAACTCCCAACCCTAACATACATTTCGTTCTCAAGTTATCGCAAAAATACTAGTTTTTTATCATTAATTGACCTTTGTTGACCTTCGATCACATTACCGTTAAGTTTGAAAATGTTCCCCTAACCAGTTCACAACTTGTCCCAAAATATCAACCTTGTCGCACATTGGCACTGGGAGTTATTGCAGTTTTAACATTTTCGGTTTTTGGACCATAACTGACCTTTGGTGACCTTTGTGGGCACCAAAAACAATAGGGCACACCTTCTCCATATGGGGGATCTATAGTCCAAGTTTGGCCTCAATCCAACATTCCCTTATTGAGATAGAGCGTACCCAAGCAAGTGTCACAGACGCACACACACACACACATACACACACACGCCAACCTGACTGCATAGGTTCCTTTTGCTAAAGCAAGGAACCAAAAAGTGGAAACTGTAGGTGACCAATATGGCCAACTTTACATTTTGACAACTGAAATGACCTCTGACCTCAGCAAAACGAAAGATTTCTTGTACTCAGTAAGTTGGATCCACATAAACTGAAGCTCTCCATTTTGAGTTTGAGTCCTTACAAGACTTTCACATTTTGTCCTTCAACCTTCCCAACAAACATTGAGCTTCTTCTCCTTGATACAGTGCAGCCACATATTAAACGTCAAGTTCACCAATTAACCTTACAGTCTTTTAGTTATTGTGTTTTAAAGGTTTTCAGACTTTAACTTCTGGTGACCTCAAATGACCTTTCACCTCCACAGAAAACAACAGGGTTATTCTACTCAATAAGGTGCATACACATGATACACATCCAGCAAATGGAGTATATCCAACATCTAGTTTGTGAGTTGACATGTTTAAATTTTTGGACCTTTGATGACCTCAAATGACCTTCTACCTCAACAGAAAAACTAGAGTTTTTTTCTACTCAATATGGCACATCCTCATACCACATATAAAGTTTATCCGATTTACAGTTTGTAAGTTATCATGTTAACAAGGTTTTCATTCTTTGATCTCACTTGACCTGACAAGAAACTGTAGGGTTCTTCCCTCTGTAAGATGCATGCACATATTAGATATGAAGTTCCACCAATATATAGTGTTTTGAGCTTGGGGTTTACAAGGTTTTGAGCTCCAGTGTGTCCAACATAGAATACAAAACAAGTGCATGCTCACACACACACACATGAAATCACCATAGCATAGATTCCTTTTGCCTCTGGCAAGGAATCAAATACAAGATACATTTCATGCATTTATGATACAACTAACCTAAACAATTCAAAATATGGTAAAAGGTAAAATAATATAAACATTAAAGAAAGGAAGTTAAAAGGAAAAGAGAAATACTGCAATGTAGGACTCAAAATGTTGATCCAACTTAATTGAAACAGCCCAAGGTTTGTATTCCTGAGATCACTGGTTTGTTTCTTACTCTGGAAATACAATTTCTCTATCAAAACTAACATTTTAGGGATTTCATCAACGTATCCTATATAGTCTTTACTGCAATCTAAATTGGCTTAATAAGGTAACATAATGAGATCATGATGTTCACATAGTTGTAACTTTTATGTCCACTGAGAAACTTTTTAGATGCAATCGTTTTGTGTGTATTAGGCTTCATATGTTAGTGTCAAGCTGAACACAATTTTGTTTCCATTTATTTACAATATAAGCCAATAGTTCATTTGGAAGCTACTAATTGTTGGTATCTCTTGTTTTACTAGTTTCTTCAGTGTCACCTCACCCCACACCATTGTATTCTAAGACCAAGCAGAATTTGAGTATAAATCATGTAAACACTCTGGAAAACTATACAAGGTGAGGAACCATACTTACCAGCCATTTCTACATCACCGCACACTGAAGTCTGTAATAATGGACACAGATGTAAGTATTCAACATGAATTATATGCAATAACTAAACTGAAAAATATTATGTCATACTTGAATCAACGAGACAACTGTCATTATCCAACCAGAAAATCCTTAGGAGTTGTGATCCCCTGCAGTAAAATAACTCACGCAAGGTTCTGATTGATTGATCAACTAACTTTTAGATATGTCCTGGAAGAGTAAAGTCAACAACACCAGAGCAGAAATTGTTTAGTTCCCTTGACCTCTGTAGAGGTATTTGTAACATTGCCTCCTTGACACATACCAAATAAGTTAGATAGAAATATGGTAATACTTTGTTCAATTCATTATGACAACTTATGATAACTAACCCAATCCTTAAAGCTCAATGATCTTCACCAAAAATACTAGCTACCAAGGAGTTATAATGTAGCGAAATACGCAGTATGAGATTCACCACAGTTGTATATGTTGGGTTGACTTGTCTACAAAATTTGAGGCAAAACAATATCAACTAAAAGCTTTGAATACTATGCATAATTTATGTACAAAAATCAAAACATCATTTTTCAGAGAACTTTTATCAGGCAAAAGAGTAATTCAAAATCACAGACAAAGAGTACAATAACAGTATTGCATTAAACGCAGCTACACTGAAGATTTATGGCAGATATATCTTGCTTTATTAGAACATTATTACTGATGAAACAATAAAGGACATGAAAGGCACTTTCTAGTATTAATACATACTGTCTGTGGTGACTTCATGGACTTTGAATGACATATAAGTACATAGTATATCCAAACAATATTGAGTTTAACTTGCTGACCTGAACAGGATGTGTCTTTACGGGTGAGGCACTGGCTCTGTTATTTCCTGAGTCAACTTCATCTGTTTCTGGTCTCGCAACTTGTTCAGAATTAGAAAAAAATAAATAAAGGCATATGTAATGATTTGACATTTCAAATATATTCTCTAATTTATTTGGGGGAATGAAAATCAGTTTTTCAGTATCCTGTCACAACAAGTAACAAACTACCTAAAAAGAGTTCAAATGTGTAAAAGTGATGGGGCCTACTACTGTATAGTCCAAACACTGAACAGACTAAGTCAAGATGAAAGGGGCCATACTACAGTATAGTCAAAACACTGAACAGACTGAGTCAATATGAAACATATAATCAATTATTTACATACAGTACTTTATTTTTAATTGTAAATGTGTAGTAATTTTAACTCTTCTTTTTCGACACAAGCTGATGAGACATAATTAAAGTTAAATGACATGTCTCTGACATTGCAGTATATATGTAAATTTCCAATAATGACTTATGACCGCACATGATCCAGTAAACCTTTCATGGCTGCCAGTTAAGGTTGACTTTCAGCCTAGTTATTGAGACTGACCATACATGTGATTGCAAGGGAGCAAAGCTATGCAAATTAAAGTGTAACTACAAACTTTATTACTAGAAGAAGTTAGCCATCACCACAAGTTAATTTGTACATAGTTTACTCATAACTACTTATGATGAGTACACATCATGAGAATACTAGTACAAACAAAACTCCCCAAGTTACAAGTATGAGTACTACAGTCTATGCACAATTATATCTCCCATTAACATCTATCTCTGTTGTAGTCAAGTACGTTTATCCGAGTGACATCAGATTGTTCAGTTTGATACTTTTAAAGCTCTCCTTTACCAGCTTCCCTACCTTTCCATTTAAAGTACATTGCTGTCTGAGTCTTTGAGAGACAAAAACCACACATACACTGAGAATCAAATAGAGAGGCATAGTCACATAACAATTTTTCTATTATAGTAAAATACTGTTTCTATTTAGCATGTGTTACTAATCTGCTACAAAGCTTAAAACAAATACATCAGTACTTACGACTTGCTTCAGTTATTGCCTGATCTGAAGGCTATAGAAAATAAAAAAGAACACTATATAATGAACAAGTATTAGCAACTATTAAACATGAAGAATTATTTAAGATAGTCAATACTTGTTTTGGCAACTTTCCTGTTTAGCTTCATTTGAATTTAGATATGCAATATTCAGGCAAAAATGCTTACTTAGATTTAAAGCTGTAATATCATACTGAAACAAGGCCAAGCCGCTAAGGTTCCAAAAGGCAAGAAACCCAAAGAATAAAGATAACAATATATAACATTTACAGTACTGTATATGGCGCTTAATACAGCAGTTCAAAGCGCTTTACAAAGTAGGAAAGAGACAAAGGAACCAAGGGAAAAAAGAAACTACAAATTAAACAGAAACGTTTTAAGTTGTCTCTTAAAAATACAAAGGGAGGGAGTGTCATGAACGTGAAATGGGAGTTCGTTCCAAAGAGAAGGCGCAGCTACAGAAACAGCACGATTGCTATAACGAGTGTGGTTACGTGGACCCAGGAATTAAATGCAAATGTACATGATAGGAAGAATAAAACTTAACTGTAGTTGACTGATGCAAAGGGGTAACATGGTCAGTGACATATTACAAAGTAGAAAAGAGACAAAGGAAACCAAGGCAAAAAAGAGAAACTACTGTAGGAATCAAACAGAAATGTTATAAGTTGTCTATTGACAACACAGAGGGAGGGAGCGTCATGAACGTGAAATGGGAGTTTGTTCCATAGAGAAGGCGCAGCGACAGAATAGATACAATACCGATAACGAGTGTGGGTACGTGGACCAGGAGTTAATTGCAAATGCGCATAATAGGAAGAGTGAAGTGTAACTGTAGTTGACCGACGCAAAGAAGTAAGAAAGTCAGTGATATATTGAGGGGCAAGCCCTTTGATTGCTTTGTAGGTGTGAAGTACGATCTTAAACTTGATGCGCTGAGAGACAGGAAGCCAATGCAATGAACAGAGTACAGGAGTGATGTCATAAAAAATTTAGTGAGTGAGACTAGGCGCGCAGCAGCGTTCTGAATTCTCTGAAAGGGAACTTTATGAGAAACTGGCAAGTTCACATACAAACTGTTGCAGTAATCCAGATAGGAGGAAACAAAAGCCTCAACCAGTCATTCAGTTGAGCCTTGATATAGATACCTCCTGACTTTAGCAAGTTTGTAAATACCATACGCAGCTGAACGACAAGTGACCTGAATATATTTTCGCATATCAAGTTTATCGTCAAGCAAGACACCTAGATCACATGTATTTTGAGTTATGACATTTGTACCAAGAGTGAGGTCAGGTAGATTACTCGAATCTCTAAACTGGGAGGTGACGTGGATGACTTTGGTCTTTGAATCGTTAATGAGTAAACTGTTGCAAGTGAACCATTGCTTGATGTCAGCGATACAATTGGAGAGACATGGTTAGACATGTATCATGATCAAACTGTTTCATGATCATGTTAAGTTGCATATTGTCACCAAACATAACGTGTTGAACACCTCTATGGGAATCGATAAGATGACTTAAAAGACCAGTATACGAAATGAATTCAAGTGGTCCATGGACAGACCCTTGTAGAAACCCCAAGGTATTAGGAATGAAGAAGAAAGAGAACATTAACAATGATAGTTTGCTTTCAGTCTTCAAGATAGGACTCAAGCATCTTTATAGCTATTCCAGTAATACCCTAGCTATGCTGCAATCTTGCAATGACGATTTAATGGTCAATCGTGTGGAAAGCTGACGAAGAGTCAAGCAAGACGACGACAGCCTCAATACCTTTATCAATAACAATGAGCATATTGTTGTAGATTTTGATGAGAGCAGTCTCAGTAGAGGGAAAACTACGATATGCCGATTGCATCATAGATAATAGTCCACAGTCGTGTAAATAAATTAACAATTGCGCAGAAGCAATTTTCTCTAAAACCTTCCCGAGAAACATTAGATTGGCAATGGGTCTGTAATTACCTAAGTCATTATAATTTAAATTTGATTTCAGTGGTAAAACATGGGTCATTTTGAAAGGTTCTGGAAATGAACATGAAGAGAGAGAATTTTTTTGTGAGTAATGTACAGGAGAAGAATGTCCATACAAGATTTCACCAGCGAGGTAGGTATAGGGTCCAGTTTGCAGGATTTTGAAGGACACGCCATGATAGTCTTGCGTATATGACTCTCAGTGACAGGTTCGAAGGAGGTGAATTCACTTTTGCAATCAGCACCCACATCGGAAAGAACAACTAGACTTGGGTTTTCAACACTGGTGGTGACTGTGTTGACTTTGTTGTAAACGAAAGCATCGACATCGTTAGCTAATGCCTCATCGAACTCGTGGTCTGGAAGGACTGGATCAGACTTGACTGGACAGCTTTCGAACGAAACAGGAGAGGTTTATTGCTATTGCACTTAGTGATTTCTGCTGTTAGGTATTTTGATTTGCTTTACCAATTAATTGGTAATAGATACAGCATTGCTCACTATACAACTGTCTATGCACTTTTAACCCTGTTTTAATCCAAGTGCACTCAGCACGTCGTCTCATCCACTTAGATTCACTAATTTGTTCTGTGTACCGAGGAGCATTTGGTTTCAGCGAAGCAAATGAAGTCTTGACGGGGAGGTGCTTGTCTATCAGATGGAGAGAGGAGTTATATTGCACAACTGCATCAGATGGATTCGATATAGACAATAAGTTCCGAAGTGAACTTGAAATATCCCGTTTGAACTGTACTTCTTTAAGATCTCTAAACTTTCTGACAGTAACCTTCTTCTTTGTTGGGGAGGACGTTTCACAGAATATGAGGAAACCACAGCAGCGTGATCAGATGGAAGTTGTCTCAAAATGTTCACGTCAACTATCAAGTCATCACCTGCTCTGGAAATTAGGAGGTCCAGGGTGTGGCCACTCTGATGAGTCGGTTCATGAACGTGCTGCTGAAACCCAGTGGTGTACAAGGAATCAAGAAATTTACCAGCATCAATAGAGTTGTTATTGTCAACATGAATGTTGAAATCACCGATGAAATGTTGGCATCAACAACATTGATGGCTTCAAGCAGAGAACTGAATTCACATAGAAATGGAGTATAAGTGAGTTTCTTTTTCACAGAGGGTGGCGGTCGATATATTGCAATAAGTTTGAAATTGCTAGCCTCTGGAATTTTTACCATGCAGTCAAGAATCTCAAAAGATTTGAAATTCTCAAAGTGTCTGATATGCTCAACTTGAAGTTAAATAAACTTATCTTACTTCAGAAAAAAGGCACATCATCACACCCAGGCAGCCAGGACAGCTCTGACTAACAGCTACTAGTTCAGTCCTGACCACCAAGGACTAAACAATGGTGCAGTGGTGAAATGGAATGTTGAAGGATGAAGGAGAATTGTTAATAAAATAAGGTGAGCATGGAATGAAGGTTACTGGCATGCCTTAGCAAGAATGAAAGGATGGAATGCAAACAAATGGTTTAAGGAATGTCTGAATGGGTTAGTTACAATACCCAATAAAACTTACGTCATAATAAGCACATCCAACACCAAGTTACAAAACATGGATGCTATGTTCAGTGAAAGGTACTCCACTGCATTTTCGTTCATTAATTGGTATGTAACTTTATAAATGGTTGTTCCACTCAGTTTATGCTGTTTAGTTTCATAATGGATATAAGCTGTAACACAATCCATGCAATCTGAGAGTAGCCCAGAGTTACAAGAAACCATTTTCATTTTAAGGTTTCATCACTAACGTCACACTACCAGTGATTTTCAAGACTGAACTGAGCCAGGTCTTTTACTGCATCGTTAATTGTCATGTCTCTATCAGGAAATACTTAATTTCTGAGATTATTGGACTCACTATCATGAACTAGAGTATTAGATAAGTACACAAAACTGCTCAAAGAAGTGTTACAGAGGTATTACTGTAATAAAAGAGTGAGTTAAAATCTTCAAGATTAAAACACATGCTGTCATGTTCTGTATTTTGTGGCTTAAATTTGTATAGATCTCTCCTGCCCTGCCAATTTGCAAACTTATCCCATATTTCATGGTTTAAAAGTTCACTTGTTTATATAAAATAGGGATATACTGTAGGTACATCAGTAGTGGAAAAACAGGATTCCAGTGTTAGTTACAAAATATGCTTTAATTTAATTTCTTACCTGTACAGCTTTAATCTCATTTGCACCGTCGGTAACTTGTGTGTTATTAGTTGAATTTGGTACTCCACTTTCTTGAGATGAAGCTTAAAGTAAACCACAGGGTATAAATGTTATTGACATATATAGACATTTTGAATGATTAATGCCATTTATGTGAAATGCTGAATACAGGGGCTTGATATTAGACAAACCATGTTAAGCTTCTACAACATCCAGTGATATCATGTACACTTCACTTTAGCTGACCTATTTTATAGAGCATGTTACATTATGCTCACATATTCCTCAACATATTAATGTCACATACTGCATTAGCAGTACATGAATCAATAACATTACCAATAAATTATCATCTATGACAGGGTTGTCCAACCTTTTGCAGAGGAGGGTCACATGAAATATGATTATGATGAAGAAGGGGCCGCTCCATTTTTCGATTTTTTGCCCCAAGCACAAGGCAACAAAATGTGAGCACTGCCCACAGAGCGCACTGATTTATTTTCCTTCCTGATAAAACAGATGAATAAGTTCAGCTGCCCCCCCCCCCCCCTCCTCCGCTGAGAGAGTGTCACACAATCTGACCTGTTTGCAGTTTTTTGGACCCAGAAGGTTCAAATGATTGATTATATAGCTTCAAATTGTTATCAATAAATCTGCTGACAACAATTTTGCACCGTAGAGCATCTCTGGCGGGCAAGATGAAACCGTGCGGCGGGCCAGATTGTGGCCCATGGGCCGTAGGTTGGACAACCCTGATCTATAACCAAACAAGCCTTACAATTCTAAACCAAGTACTGTATAAACTGACCATCTTTTGTACAAGAATTCAACAAACTATGGATGGTAGAAAGTCCCAGGTTTAGATCCATCATCATTATTCTAGAACTTTCTGCACCTGGCCAATATTTAAATGAACATTGTATTATATATGTACAAGCAGACTTATTTCATATGTGATAGTTTCAACTTATCCCAGAGATCATATTATCTCTTTAAACTAAACATTTTTCAAGTTCATGCAAATAAGGCTTCATTTAGTAGTGGTTGCCATTTGTGTGCAGCTCTCCACTCCATCCACCCAGTTAAAGACGTAAAAGCATATAACTCGTTTCAAGACAGAACCTACTGTAATAACCTAAGTCTCCTTTTTCAGAAACACCACCAATACAAAAGTACAGAAAGCAAACACTGCATGCAACGATTATATGACAGACTTTTTACCTGTGCCTTTCTCATTCTTTTTGTAAAGTCGTGAGGTTGTGTAGTAAGTTGCAAAAACTGCAGCTACAAGTGCAACTGCAATAGCTAACACAACAGCAATTGTAATTAGGCCAATTCCTAAAGGCTGCATCTTTTCCTTCAGCATTTTAGTGCCTACAAGAAAAAAATACACAAGAAAATTAATATTATACATGTGTATACATAAACAGTAGTTTTTTTTTTAATGTAATAGTATCCATTTGGCAAAAATTATGTTTAAAATGAAGCTGAAACCTATTTTCACACAAAAAATAGAATGCTGTAACAAAAGTCAAGATCAAACAAACTTTAGAAATCGTTCAATTACAACTGTAATTTGAGTTATGTGACACTCTGACCACGCCATACATAAAGTACACATAATTGGACATCCTACAATATAGCGCCCGTAATGTTATTGAATATTCATAAGATGTTCATTTGCAAACAGTGCACTACATTGTAGAATCTGCATCTGGTTGTTAATGAGCTGTGTATTTGCACATTTATATCTACATGTAAGTTACAGCATGCCGTCTGCTCGTCCTTCTTCACCCTGTCTCTCCATCTGTCAACATGTAATCTTGGACATGTCGTCCGAGATCTGTCCTGTACAGCATGACTATGTTTCGCAATAAAATAAAACATTGCTTAAAAGAACTCATATATCTAACAAAGAAACATGACAGTGCCCAAATGGTATAAAATCATGATTGTTGAATGAGAACCCAACGTAGCAACATGGCATGAAAAACAATCATGTGAACAGCAATCATAGCACCAAAATTAGCAGCAACACCAACTTGGCATATAAAAATTAGCCACATCAAACCATTTGTATTACATGAACCACTTTTAGCATAAAAACAAACTATTATTAAGTACAGTAGCATCAGATAAAGGTTGCAGTAGTCCATCACTGTCATAATCATAATGATAATAATCATAATAAAGTGGCCACTTATAATGCGCCACATCTGTCAACTTGATACTCCTGGTGCAGCAGGTTTACAGTCCCTCTCACACAACTTTACAACTTAACCCTGGTCATTGGTAACTTGTCACACCTACACAACAAAGTGTGAACAATTCAATCAATCCTGGGGCACCATAGTGCCCTGCAATTATGTGTCCCCGGGACTTCCCATAGGGGGCACCCGATGCACACATCTATATTTACAAGTTACCTCGCAAGTCCCCATTGATACACCTGAGCAAAGAGAAGCAATGGAGATAAAGTGCCTTGCCCAAGGACACAACACAATGATCTGGCCAGGACTCAAACCTATAATCCTTAGATCACAAGTCCACTGTCTTAACCACTTGACCACAGAAACCCCACATAACTATACTTCATAGCTACCACAATCCATCACAGCAAAAACATTTGAACATTGAACAATATTGAACATTTTCTACATACTAAAAGCAGTAGCAGCATTTGTCAAATAGTATTTGTATAATCAGTGTGATACTGTACAGTCTCATTGTGCTAATTATAGCAGACTTAAAACAAGAGCATCAATGATGCAGTATCTCAATACTGGAAGTTTTAATTTTGATTCCTAATTTCAAATCTTTGCTCTGTCTCTACAATTATCAATATCAATCATGGTACAACAAATATATAACTTGCATTTTTGCTACTTTGCCACGAATAGTCTCTGCAGGTTACACTTTATCCTGCTAGTCTTGCCTTTAGCGCTTATTGCCTGTTAGTCGAAAGAACGACGTTGCAAGGTTTAGTAATGTCATAGAATATTTAAGAACTTGTTTTTCATGTGGTATCCTTCATCTTAGGTCAGTCTCTGTTGGACTTTTTGGTCATATAGTTTGATGTCAATGACAACAGCCAAATTAGAAGAGGCGAACAACTCGACCATATTCTTGATGCCTGCCTTGAGAGCTAGGCCTATTGACCTACTGTATGTTAATGTAGACTGTAGTGGTGACTACCATCAAAACTGTGTCCACTTCTAGATATCAAAACAACCCACGTTTTTCCATCTCAATTTTTCGGACATGAAGATTTCATGGATTTATGACTTGGACAAAAATAATGTAAAAGAAGATTACAAGTTTTTATATGCAAGTGATGGGTGGCCTCCTCTTCCCCTAATAGCCACCTCAGTTCCTCTCCATTTTGTTATTTTATTTTAATTCTTTGTACATTTGATGTCAAACATTACAGGTTCAAAAGAAAGCTAAACATACTTCTTATAACCTTATACATCTTAGGCCTATATCCTTATAAATAAAACATAACCTTATACAATTTTTATTGTCTTATCAAAGTTGTGATGCTATGGCCGGCTCCTCTTTTATACGTACCCATCAAACAAACTTACCCTGGTCCTTCCTAGGAAAAGCTGTCTGAACACCAGTACAATGCTAATGTGGCTATCACCGAAAGCCTAATAGGCCTATATATATATATATTTCTTTTTTTAAATTGCACTAGGCCTACAGTAAATAGCCTTCAGAAATACAAGAATGTGTATGCGTAATTATACAAAATACATGAAGGGCAATCAAACAAACTTATCATGGCCCTTGCTCTTAAAAGCTACCTGAACACCATTATAGTGTTCAACCGATTATGCATAACAGAAAATACCGATTACTGATTATTTTTTCATAATCGTACCGATTCCGATTATTTGAAAATGAGAAAATATCCCGTTTATACGAAATCGGCAATAAAGTTTGACAGAAACAATTATTGTTGTGATTTTCCCCAGTTTCCTTTTGCTTCGTTGTTATACAAGGCTCTAAGGTACCATTTTGTATGTACCAAATTACCTCTGGAGTTTCTCGGAAAGAATTTTTTTTTTTTTAATTTCCAAAATACGGAGATATGACATCCTACCTAGTCAGCACTGTGCTAAGCGAATGGCCTAACCACCTCGACGTAAATGTCACCTGTTAATGGCTTGAAATGGGCTACGAATAGTTACTCAAAATATCCATCTCAAAAAGTATCTCAGACAAACCATCCATCTGCAATCTTTACCAAAGTGTAAATTTTAATGACATATTGCCTTCATTCCGACAATATTTTGTACTTATTTTGAGTATTATACCGTTTATGAACAAATAGAAATGTTACGAACTTGAAGTTAAACATACCTATTCGTTACCTATATAACTCCATTCAGGTTCAATTAGAAAGTGTAAGCTTAGGCCAATCAAACTGAAAAGCAAATTGTACCATCGTAACTTGTTTAAAATTACTCTAAAATGTAATACCAGATTGATGTAAAGAAATAATAACAACTAGAAACTACTCCAATATAAAATATAACATTCCCTCTATAAGACATATCACTTACATTACCTTCCAAACAAATGCCGATTTCCAGCAAATTGAAAGTTGTAAACTAAGCTACGCAATTTTTTTTTTTTTTTTTTTGCAAACCGATGGTTAGGCTACATTTCTCATTGACTTAGTGTGGTTGTTAGGCTAACATGTGGTCGAAGATTGCAGTTTCCGTGGATATTTTTAGTTTTTATTTGCGACACAACTAGAGCGAATAAACAGATGTCAAGTTTAGATTTCCATGCAGTTGATTTAGTGTGAAGTAAGGCTACTATGTGGTCGGAGATTTGTGAGGATTTTAGGTTATTTTCGCTGGTACTGCAGGCCGTAATTTACCACGGGAAGTTCCCGTTGATTGTGCGCGACCCTCTCGCACTGCTTCAAATTTTGATGCGGGGTGAGAAAACTGCGCGATTCGCGATGCAACTGCAATTCCTAGCTAAAGCAAACGCATGTCACAATTAATTTTACACAGACACCTGATATAAAGAGGGCGATTTTTTTATATTTCATTTTTCTTTTTCGCACTCGTAATTGTGCTTTAGGAGGGCTTTTTAGCACTTGCGAGGGCGAATCGCCCGCTGCCCCCGCTTATTTCCTACCCTGTCCAGCACATTCCTGAATTCGCGAATTGCTATTGCTGCTATGCTTACTGTGCCAAGAAATATGCAGCCAATAACCACGAAGGAAGCAAAATCGGCAACCCTGGGGGCAGCCTAATTTGATGAAAGTATACACTGTGAAAGACGTATAGGGGGGTATAGGGGGTGCCTTTTTTTAATATTTCGTAGTAAAACAACAAACCTAATTCATCAGTTGATATTTTCAACTTCCATATGTTTTTGAATAATGATATTTTCACCTTCCATATGTTTTTGAATAATCGGTATGACATAACTGGTATTCCACGTAATTTTTACCGATACCGATTATGTACCGATTATGCAATATTCGTACCGATTCCGATTCCGATTAGGTTAATCGGTTGAACACTACACCAGTACTATCCTTAAATGGATGTTACGTAGAATTCAGCAGTACAGAATGTAGTTAGCATGCAATACACTAACACCTCGCGTACCTAACTACAGAACAGAAAATTGTTCGCGAGGGTAGCCATTTTCGTATATCTAACATGTAGCTGTTATGAGTCATAGCCAATCTGCTACAAAACAGACTTGGGGGCGGGGCTTAATCATCAAAAACGGACCTTTTTACTAAAAGTAGGGGCGGCAGCTCAGTGTTGTTTTAAGAAAGAAAAATCATTTAAACATCAAATAAAGCAAATAAAAGCCATTAAATGTCATATACAAGTAGTAAAATTCTTATTAATACCTACCTGTAAACAACAAATGGAAGTTTAAAATTTTAATAAAATATATAATACATAGGACCCTATCTTAGACGATACCACTGTTGAAAGACAGTTCTATTCTATTCTCTTTCATAAAACATAAGTTTTGGAGCGTGTGCAAAACAGGTGTGACAAAGTGTGTTTTCAGTCCAAATTGGCCCGATTTGGACATAAATCGGTGAAAAAGTCACAGAATGAGATACAATTCTGGAATAAAAAATAGTAACTTTTGTTGGTCTATATGATATATTCTTGCTCTGGAAATTCCAGAGAAAAAGAACTTTGTTTGAAGACGCTGAAAAATTTTTAAGAGAAGAGAAAGTCCCACTTACTGTTACAATATCTCTATACATGTAATGTATTGAGATAACAACCAGAAAGCCAGCAGGCATTATAGTGATTCTTTGCCTTATAAGTTTATATATTAGAAGTAGGGAAAATGTGTCCTAAAGTCAAGTACTAGACTTCAAATGACCTTAAATTAGCAGCATATTTGGGAATTAGTTAGACAATATCTGTCACTAAATGTACTTCTGAAATAAAAGCCAACACTACTTAGGGCTACTGTGATGGGTTAATGTCAAGTGTTCTGTGTCAAAGTAAATACTGAGAATTCATTTTGCACTCTGCTGGCCCCAAATGACCTTTGACTTCCACCACAAACAATAGGGTTCACTTAAATAATGACAGAAAATCCACATGCCAAATATAAGAATTGCAAAAGCTACCTTCCTTGAGATATTATGTTCACAAGATTTTTACACTTTTTCCCTGTTGACTTCAAATGACCTTTGACATTTATGACAAACACTGCAGACTGTCTACTCACCAATGGCAAGCTACACACCAAGTATGAACTTCCTGCAACTTCCACTTGTTTAGATATTGTGTGAAGAATGTTTTCAGACTTTGACCTATGCTGACCTCAAATTACCTAGCTCTGACCAATACCAACAACACTCCCAAACTAGTTCTACTAGTTCAAATATGAAATGTACTCCAGTCATCCTCCGTAAGTTTGGGCGATTACGAGCAAGTTTATCATACTGTACATACACAGGGGCGAACACACACACACTCACCATTACCATTGCATTCCTTCTGCCTTTGGCAAGGAATAACTCTCTTCTCTTTCAACAATCTCATCTGTACAGTATTTAATGCAGCGTGTGCTAGTATCTAAAGGGAAGGGGGTCAATAGCCCCTCCACAGCATTCATACTGGTGAAAAGTATGATGTTGCTCTCCCCAATAGATGTGATACAAGTATGAAGACCTTTCTACATCTAATCTACAACTAAAACCAGGTCCCCTGAAATGATTTTGATATTCTAATTGATGTGATTAGTCCTATTCAAAAAATTAGTCATTGATCGTAGAATGAGAAATAAATTCATCTCTACAATATCATACCCTAGGTAACATTATTGCTTACAAATATATTGATCATATTCACAAATCATTGGAATATTTGTATTTGTATTCTGAAAATGTACAGGGTAAGGAGAGGGATAGAAGGGCAGGTAGTGGGAGGTACTGTACAGTACATATTAACCTCTTATGTACAGCCATATACTGTACATGCTTCACTTCAGGTACGCTTGCACAAGTACATGGAAGGTTTATGATCGGTCAAATACACGACAGGCAGCGAGACTCATTGTGAAATTCATGAGTCCATTATACTAAGAATGTTTTAAGACCATTTTTGTTTCATGGGGTGAAGAGAAGATACACAAATTCAAAATACAAAGGCAAAAGTCAAGTCCGAAAGTCTCTCCAGAAGAGCTAGAAAATAGGAAACTCTGACATACTCACTTGCAATACTTATATTTAAACGGTCTGTGAGACATGCTGAGTCCGTACAACTGCACTGAATGTTCTCATAATCTCCCTCCATTAGTATACCTGGTGGTGGGTTACAGGTTGCTCTGTAGTTTCCATCCGCATTATCTTCACAGATCGGTTCAGTATATGCAAACATTACTTGCTCATCAATCTTGAAACCCTTTGCTGAGGTAGCAGTTGACAGTTTAATCAAAGGACAAGTCTCTTGAAATGTATACGGAAAAAAAAAGGAAAATAAGTCAATAAATTTCTTGAGTGTGAGAACAGCAATCATATAGATCAATTTGGCTAAAGTAAGTGTAAGATTTGTACTAGACACTTGGCATTTACTTTTTTATTAACATTTGGAATGTAGACCGATCGACAAATGCTGATAATGACACCATGAAATCTCATCAACAGTACACTTATATCAATATAGATCAATATATTCAACTAAATCTTTAAGAAATAATCTCCACCAATGTATGTTTAATGTATAACAACAAAGTAGGCTTACCAGACAGTGACTACAAATATGGTAACAAAGACTATGACAAGATCTATGCAATATTCAGGGTTCAACAACATCAAGACTTACCGACCAAAACATTCAAATGATGATCTGAATAATACTCATAATTCTCTCCATCACCTATTTTGCAACGGTACACTCTGTCAACATCCTCCGGAGTTATGTCTTGCAGTTCTAAGCTTCCATTAGAATGCAGGGTGCAACGATTTTCTTCTGAGCATCGAAGTGCTCCTTCCAAACTGTTAACAAACAGGTAAGGTTCTTTGCCAGTCAATATAGTGACCCATTGAAGAGGTCTTCCTGTAACTGTTGTCTCGAAGCCACAATCCAAAGTCACTGATCCCCCTGACTGTACAGTTATCTCCATCGTAGCCCATGTTTGAACAACTGATGATAAGAAGTTTTTAGTCAATTATAAAATGCTCTGCTTAAAAGTAGATCAAGTGTAACATCTTCATAAAATAACTTGATGCTAGGAATCACAAGCACATTGACCGAGGTTTACACCCTCATCTGTGAATGTGAATTGAAAGTTGTGTAAGGCTGTGTATGTATGTGAAGTGAAAGTCTACAAGCCATTGACTTGCATGATGTACAGTAACTGCAAGGATGTATTAATGGATCTTCATACAACAAAAGTTTGCTGGTTTAGTTAGTTGTACATCAAGGCTGTACATGAGTTAGTAAATTGACTTTGCCTTCCCCTCTCTGTTACAGGGCAGCTGTACAGGGTTTTACAGTAAGTGTTGTTGTTAAAGAACTGTATATTAGTTACTGTGAGGCAAATGAACAGTTGACAATCAGTTTATCAAGATTAGAGTGTGAGCAGTGTAAAGAACAGTGTATGTATTAACAGTGTTTATATTAGCAACTAAACCAACTACATTTTATCATGTCCTTCCAGTCTGGTTGTTGAACCCTACCAGCAAGTTTACAGACCAATATAAAGCTACATAGTGATGACTTGATGGTCATCCAGCAGCAATAACAGCAGTTGGGGATTCTATGACAAATGTTTTGATAGGGGTTCATTGACTCATGCAATGTCAATTTCTGAGGGTTCACTCACTCAGATACTGGGTGCAATGACTCAGATACTGTGCCTTTCTAAGGGTCGACTGACATAGATACTGTGCCTTTCTAAGGGTCGACAGACATCTAGATACTGTACCTTCCTGGGGCTTCACTGACTTATCTAATGTTCCTTTCTATGGGTTCAATGACTCTGATACTCAGCTTTTCTAAGGGTGCAATGACTCATCTTATGTTCCTTTCTGAGGGTTCACTGACTTAGATACTGTACCTTTCTGGGGCTTCACTGACTACTAGATGAGGGTTCAATGAATCAGATACTGTGCCTTTTTAAGGGTGCAATGACTCATCTAATGTTCCTTCCTAAGGGTTCACTGACTTAGATACTGTACCTTCCTGGGGCTTCACTGACTTATCAAATGTTCCTTTCTAAGGGTTCAATGACTCTGATAACTGTGCCTTTCTAAGGGTCGACTGACATAGATACTGTGCCTTTCTGAGGGTTCACTGACTTAGATACTGTACCTTCCTGGGGCTTCACTGACTTATCTAATGTTCCTTTCTAAGGGTTCAATGACTCTGATACTGTGCCTTTCTAAGGGTGCTATGACTCATCTAATTTTCCTTTCTGAGGGTTCACTGACTTAGATACTGTACCTTTCTGGGGCTTCACTGACTACTAGATGAGGGTTCAATGAATCAGATACTGTGCCTTTTTAAGGGTGCAATGACTCATCTAATGTTCCTTCCTAAGGGTTCACTGACTTAGATACTGTACCTTCCTGGGGCTTCACTGACTTATCTAATGTTCCTTTCTAAGGGTTCAATGACTCTGATACTGTGCCTTTCTAAGGGTGCTATGACTCATCTAATTTTCCTTTCTGAGGGTTCACTGACTTAGATACTGTACCTTTCTGGGGCTTCACTGACTACTAGATGAGGGTTCAATGAATCAGATACTGTGCCTTTTTAAGGGTGCAATGACTCATCTAATGTTCCTTCCTAAGGGTTCACTGACTTAGATACGTACCTTCCTGGGGCTTCACTGACTTATCTAATGTTCCTTTCTAAGGGTTCAATGACTCTGATACTGTGCCTTTCTAAGGGTGCTATGACTCATCTAATTTTCCTTTCTGAGGGTTCACTGACTTAGATACTGTACCTTTCTGGGGCTTCACTGACTCATATAATGTTCCTTTCTAAGGGTTCAATGACTCTGATAACTGTGCCTTTCTAAGGGTGCAATGACTCATCTAATGTTCCTTCCTAAGGGTTCACTGACTTAGATACTGTACCTTTCTGGAGCTTCACTGACTCATATAATGTTCCTTTCTGAGGGTTCAATGACTCAGATACTGTGCCTTTCTAAGGGTGCAATGACTCAGATGCTGTGCCTTTCTAAGGTTCACTGACTTACAGTAGACACTGTACCTTTCTGGGGCTTCACTGACTCATCTAATGTTCCATTCTGAGGGTTCAATGAATCAGATACTGTGCCTTTCTAAGGTTCACTGACTACTAGATGGGGGTGCAAAGTCTCAGATACTGCGCCTTTCTAAAGGTGCAATGACTTAGATAGTACTGTGCCTTTCTGGGGCTTCACTGACTCATCTAATGTTCCTTTCTGAGACTGCAGACTGTCTACTTACCAATGGCAAACTACTGTACACACCAAGTTTGAACTTCCTGCAACTCCCAATTATTGAGATATTGTGTGAACAATGTTTTCAGACTTTGATCCATGCTGACCTCAAATGACCTTTGACGAATACCAACAACACTCCCAAACTAGTTCCACTAGTTCAAATATGAAAATAAACTCCAGTTATCCTCCTGAAGTTTGGGTGTTTACGAGCAAGTGTCACATACATACACAGGGGCGCACACACCCACACTCACCATTACCATCGCATAGATTCCTTCTGCCATTGGCAAGGAATTTAATATGCAGTTTAAAGATTTGAGAACCCAACAGTTTTCAACACTCTCACTTGTACAGTATTTAATGTAGCGTGTGTTTGTAGCTAGAGGAAAGGGGGGTCAATAGCCCCTCCAAAGGGTTCATACTGGGGGAAAAGTATGATGATGTTGCTCTCCCCAACAATTGCAAGAGGATGCATTTTCATAGATGTGATACAAGTATACCTATCTACATCTAATTTGCAACTAAAACTAGGTCCCCTGAAATGATTTTGATATTCTAATTGATGTGATAAGTCCTATTCAAAATATTAATCTTTGTAGAATGAAAATTTCACCTGTACAATATCATACCAAGTAACATTATTGCTTACAGATATATTTGATCATATTTACAAATCATTGGAATATTTTTATTTGTATTCTGAAAATGTACAAGGTAAGGAGAGAGATAGAAGGGGGTAGGAGGATGAGTTATATCTTAACCTCTTATGTACAGCCATGTACAGGTACACTTGCATGTACATGGAAGGTTTATATCGGTCAGATACACTATAGGTTTGACTCATTGTGAACTTCATGGGTCCATAAATACTAAGAATGTTTCCAGACCATTTCAGTTTCATGGTGAAGAGAACATACAAAAATTCAAAATGCAAAGGCAAAAGTCAAGTCCAAAAGTCTCTCCAAAAGAGCTAGAGAATAAGAATCTATGACATACTCACTTGCAATACTTATATTTAAACGGTCTGTGAGACATGCTGAGTCAGTAGGCCTACAACTGCACTGAATGTTCTCATAATCTCCCTCCATTAGTATACCTGGTGGTGGGTAACAGGTTGCTCTGTAGTTTTCATCCGCATTATCTTCACAGGTCGGTTCAGTATATGAAAACATTACTTGCTCATCAATCTTGAAACCCTTTGCTGAGGTAGCAGTTGACAGTTTAATCAAAGGACAAGTCTCTTGAAATGTATACGAAAAAAAAAAGGAAAATAAGTCAATAAATTTCTTGAGTGTGAGAACAGCAATCATATACTGTAGATCAATTTGGCTAAAGTAAGGTGTGAGATTTGTACTAGACACTTGGCATTTACTTTTTTATTAACATTTGGAATGCAGACTGATCGACAAATGCTGATAATGACACCATGAAATCTCATCAACAGTACACTTATATCTCTATTCAACCAAATCTTTAAGAAATACTCTCGACCAATGTATCTGTTTAATGTTTAACAACAAAGTAGGCTCATCAGACAGTGACTACAAATATGGTAACAAAGATTATGGCAAGATCTATGCAATATTCAGCTGTCAAGAACATCAAGACTTACCGACCAAAACCTTCAAACGATGATCTGAATAATACTCATAATTCTCTCCATCACCTATTTGGCAACGGTACATTCTGTCAACATCCTCCAGAGATATGTCTTGCAGTTCTAAGCTTCCATTAGGATGCAGAGTGCAACGATTTTCTTCTGAGCATCGAAGTGCTCCTTCCAAACTGTAAGCCAACAGGTCAGGTTCATTGCCAGGCGATATAGTGACCCATTGAAGAGGTCTTCCTGTAACTGTTGTCTCGAAGCCACAATCCAAAGTCACTGATCCCCCTGACTGTACAGGTATCTCCATCGTAGCCCATGTTTGAACAACTGATGATAAGAAGTTTTTAGTAATAAAAATAATCATTTATTTTATACAGCGTAACATCCACAAAAGTGCTCTAAAACGCTATGTAACAGTAAAAAATATATATGACACATAATATGTAGTAAAACTGCAGAATAAAATAAAATATATATGAGTATGAAGAACAAAAAGCATGCACGTTTGAGCGTGTTGGAGTACTGCACATGAATAGAGTTGAATACACAGTTTAGATCAATCAAAATAAAACGCACTGCTTAAAAGTAAATAAAGTGAGTGTAAAATCTTCATAAAATAACTTGATGCTAGGAATTGCAAGCACATTGACGGAGGTTTACACCCTCATCCATGAATAGGAATCGAAAGTTGTGTAAGGCTGTGTTTGTATGTGAAGTGAAAGTCTACAGTATGGTACAAGCTATTTGACTTGCATGATGTACAGTGAAGTTCTGCAAGGATGTGTTAATGGATCTTCAAAGAACAAAAGCTTGCTGGTTTAGTTAGTTGTATATACATCAAGGCTGTACATTCATGAGTTAGTATTGACTTTGTCTTCCCCTCTCTAATACTGGGCAGCTGTGGGATTTAAGTGTTGTTGTTAAAGAACTGTATAGTTACAGTGAGGCAAATGAATAGTTGTGTGAACAATTAGCATATTAAGATTGGAGTGTGAGCAGTTTAAAGAACAGTGTATATTAACAGTGTTTACAAGCAAAGTTCTAAACTACTGTAACTACATTTTATCACGTCCTTCCAGTCTGGTTGTTGAACCCTACCAGCAAGTTTACAGACCCATATTTAAGCTACATAGAAATGACTTGATGGTCAACCAGCAGCAATAACAGCAGTTGGGGAATCTAGTCACAGATGTTTTGAAAGGGGTTCATTGACTCATGCACTGTCAATTTATGAGGGTTCATTCACTCAAATACTGGGTGCACTGACTCAGATACTGTGCCTTTCTAATGGTTCACTGGGCTAATGTGCCTTTCTCAGCATGTACAGTACTGACTCAGATACTGTGCCTTTCTAAGAGTTCACTGACTAAATACCATAACTTCCTGGGGCTTCGCTGACTTATATATATCTAATGTGCCTTTCTCAGGGTGTTATGACTCAGATACTGTGCCTTTCTCAGGGTGTAATGACTCAGATACTGTGCCTTTCTCAGGGTGTTATGACTCAGATACTGTGCCTTTCTCAGGGTGTAATGACTCAGATATTGTGCCTTTCTAACGGTTCACTGACTAACTAATACATACTGTGCCTTTCTCAGGGTGTAATGACTCAGATACTATGCCTTTCTAACGGTTCACTGACTAACTAATACATACTGTGCCTTTCTCAGGGTGTAATGACTCAGATACTTTGCCTTTCTAAGAGTTCACTGACTTATCAAATGTTCCTTTCTAAGGGTGCAATGACTCATCTTATGTTCCTTTCTGAGGGTTCACTGACTTAGATACTGTACCTTCCTGGGGCTTCACTGACTTATCTAATGTTCCTTTCTAAGGGTGCAATGACTCAGATACTGTGCCTTTCTAAGGGTGCAATGACTCATCTTATGTTCCTTTCTGAGGGTTCACTGACTTAGATACTGTACCTTTCTGGGGCTTCACTGACTTATCTAATGTTCCTTTCTAAGGGTTCAATGACTCTGATAACTGTGCCTTTCTAAGGGTGCAATGACTCATCTTATGTTCCTTTCTGAGGGTTCACTGACTTAGATACTGTACCTTCCTGGGGCTTCACTGACTTTCTAAGGGTGCAATGACTCAGATACTGTGCCTTTCTAAGGGTGCACTGACTCAGATACTGTGCCTTTCTAACGGTTTACTGACTAATACATACCATGCCTTTCTCAGGGTGTAATGACTCAGATAGAGTTCCTTTCTAAGGGTGCACTGACTCAGATACTGTGCCTTTCTAACGGTTCACTGATATGACGGTAAGCAAGCCTATAGCAAAATGTGTTACTCGTTACCATTTATACTACCCCAAATACTGCCATTAGGATTCACCCTTGAGCGCACCTAATTAATTCATCAGCCACCATATGATTGTAAGCACAAGTACCCTAATTGCCAGCACTACTTTTCTGTGTGGAGACAACTTATGTGGCTTGACCACTGTAATAATACACTGTGTATTTAATCCTGAATTTGTGCATAGGAGCGTTCAGAATTGCTAGCATTACCAACCCGGGTAAATATTCAATCTCCCATGTATTTTTCCGAAAACAGGGGACACAGCTGGTACAGTATTTGCTATAGGCAGGGAAGGTCGTAATGGACTCATCTAATGTCCCTTTCCGAGGGTTCACAGACTCATCTACTGTGCCTTAAGAAAGGTACACTGATTCAGATATTGTGCCTTTCATTAGGTTCACTGCCTCATATAATGTTTCCCTCTTCACTGACCCATCTACTAGGTATTACTAAGGGTTCACTGACTCAGATATACTGTGCTTTACTGAAACAAAACTTTCTTAGACATAACCAGAAAAGCCGTCTTGTTAGGTATATACACTTAATAATCTTTGTTAGCAAAACTTTGCAGTAATAGCAACCATCTTTAACACAAACTATAAACACAATTTCAACTTACCCAAACTGGAGCAGTATAATAGGCTGAGAAAAGTAACACCTTCTCTGAAATTTTTCATTTTCAGTTAGTTCCGAGAATCCATAGACTCTGAAAAATAACGTACAAAGATTGTGTTAAAGTTTGATCAAAAAGGCAAAGCAGTAATATGTTGATTACCCACAATACCATTATAGATGATGCTTTCTGTGCATGGCTATAATTGTAACATGATACTGCACATTTGTCATGCTGTGAGATGCTGTTAGCAGAATCTCAATACAACTTATGAGCTGTAAAGGCTTGCAGCATAATGAACACAATACACTTGCGAGGCAGGAAATTGTCCGGGTTTAATTGAACATTGATCACGTTTATGATCAGAAACAATGTACGTACTGTATGTGCAAGAGTGCAATTTCAATACATTCTGTCTAAGTACTGTGAATTTGCAACATTTTAAAAAGAAAGTTATTCAACACGACTCGTCTTCCATGACAATTTGTAATGTGCTATACAGTAACCACTATGTCATCACTATGATCACTATGTCATATGAGGCCATGTTAATTAAACAGCCTTACATATTCCCATTAAGATCTGTGTTGCATCTGAGGAAGTACTGTATCAACAGTACGGTCTGTTAGTTAGACTTTGTAGTCAACAAACTTTCATTTTCAAGATGAATCTCAGCATTTTAAAGGATCACTTCACAAAACCTAAATGGCTATAAAGTAAACCTGGACTGCACATGATAGTATGTTCTAGTGGTCTGCAACATTTAAAAGACAAGTCTGTGATATCCACCATGTATATTTGTAATGCATGTTAATTGTTGACTACTTTAGTGCTGAAAACTTGATGTGAGGGACTCCTGTGAGTGACCGATCAAATAAACACCACCTCAAAATACTGTACCTGTATCTAGTTTCATCTTTAATGTGTTCTCATACATTGGTTACTTGAGTGAACATGACAAAGTGTCTGCCTCTAGTCATAAATCTCTCAATCCAGCAGTGTTGGTCTATGTACAACATCTGTAAGTAATAGTTCATTACCAGAGAACTTTGGCTGTATAAGCAACCATATAATATGCTAATTAAATTATAGTAAGATGGGGTAAAAAAAAATGTTTCCTTAAAGTTAAACATAAAACTCGTTAGGTAGATGCTTAGGTAGATATTTTAGCTTTGTCAGTTGACAAGTGGGAATACCTTCCTAAATAGCCATAATAAAAATTTCAATCACAATGAGTAAAGGAGAAATTCCAGAAAAGGGGTGGTTTTTTTTTACCCCGGCTGTTAGTCATTTTTGGGGTAAAAAAAAACCCTGCTGGGGTAAAAAAAGTCCACACTGTTAAAACAAAATACTACCAAAGAAAATGTGCAAAACCACCAGAAATATTTTCAGCACACTTTAGAAAAGCTTTATTTGGGCATTTTCAATCGAGTTCTGCATGAATTAACCTACTGCCAAACGATAAACTCTGGTAAATGAACCCCACCTTCCGAGACTAAGCAAGATTCTATCAAGACTGTTTAATACCCCCTAAAACATTATTGACCATGTTTTAAGAGTTTTATTCTATATATAATTATCACATCCAGCTGTGGGGTTGGGACTTAGGGTAGAGAATAATTTAGGACTCTAAAAATAACAAGATAACCATATATACAGCAGACATATATTGTGTTAGGCTATAACACTAGGCTAACATAGCAATAACTTAGGTTAAGAACAGGCAACAGTTAGTTATAAAAATGTAAATGATTATATTGGTAGAAATTAGAGGAGCATAGATGTACTCCCTGTGTCAATCATATAGCAATTCTAACATTCTGTGATAAATATAAACGATTTTGGGAGGAAATTAGGACTGGTCTTTTTTTACCCCAAACGGACACTAAACCTTGGGGTAAAAAAAACCCACGTCATTCGAGAAAAATGTCAGATCGTGCGGGTAATTACATTACTGATTCATGTAGGTACACCTCTTGTTATCATAACCAAGAAACAAAAACCTCTATATCAGTTCTAATATTTTTTGTGGGATAAAGTTAAAGGACAGTGTTCAGAACTTAAATATTTGCTATTTTTAGAGTATGGGAAAAGTCGGCGCTAAAAGTATCGGTATGCCAATGGAAAAGAATAGAAACAATCAATAAAGTATGTCAGAATTGACTTGGGCACCATGGTTTTCACATACACCATACAAAAATGTGTTTCTATTTCTCACGACTTGTAGTTGGGGGATGGTTTTTTTTTTACCCCAACTACCCTGTGGTTTTTTTTTACCCCGTCTTACTATACAGGATACAAAGTTTACATCAACTGCCATTACTTTACAGGTGCCACATCATTGTGATAATATCATAAAGTAAACACATACATTCGACTAACTGTCCTCTGACTACATAAACCACCAAGTACTTGAAGTTTGTCAGAATAAAATTTACCTCTCTATTAACTGCATATCCTGAAAGCATTAATTCAAAGCAAATTGCCATTATCTGTTAGGTAGTTAACATTTAACCAATATTAATAACAACTGAGAGTGGGTACCTATCAATGAAGGCAATATGCCTAAGGTAAGAATACATGTCTCAGCTATTTAATCCTAGAAGTATTTCTGTACATATATACTAAATATCCCTAGTTCTCTTGTATGTTGTACATTTCTGTCTGTGCCCTCCAGGGGTGTATGTTTGATGTAAATTAAGCCCTAGAGTTAGAATAAAGTCAGAGAGGTACCTTTAGGCAGCCAGTGAGTAAACTTGAATTTTGGGCCTCTCTCTGCTTTACAAGAACTTACATCCTTTTACTAAGAAGTCACTAGATTAATAACCATTGTTTATGAGTGCAGTGCATATGGGGTAAAACTTTGGCTAGGCAATGCACATTTGCCCAGATACTTTATTTAGTTCATAAATATGGGGGCATACATTGGCCCATAATGCCATGGTCACATTATCTCGGCATCCCAACATAACACTAAGTATATAAGGTCTAGGGACTTATTGTAACATCTAGAACCATTATTGATGCACTTTTGGAAGTTTCATGATGAGACCATAGATATAGCAATTAGTGAAAGTGTTACAGTATATTTGCTATGCGACTAGGTCTGTATTGGTGTTCCATGAATATGTGCACATGTAGTCGGAGGTATAGTATGAATATAAAGCTTTACCTCTGGTTTATACGAACATTAAATACCACAGACTTGTTGCTTTCATTGCTAATCCAAAGATATTACAGAGAGTACAGGTACAACCAAACTTGAGGTGTGCTAGTAATCACAATGTCCCATTGTGCTTTTCACACATTTTTAGCTAAGAAATTGTCATCAGTTTGCCTGATAATGACAAGAATTTGCCAAGTCATATACAAATCATCACTACCAAAAGTGCTAGCTTACTCACATCTGCCAGACTGTTATTTGTTTGAGTGCAAAGTTATTAATGAACAAAATTTACTCAATTAACATGCTTGCATTAAAATCAGGTAAGTTCAATAATTTATGATCATCCAAGTGCATTCCAGTGGCATGTCTCTCTTTTTAAAGTAAAATGCATGATGCAAAAGGTCCTGGTATATGGTTGCCAGGCACCATTGTTTGCGAAGAAGCTGCCAAGCAAATTGCCAACAGTTACGTCAAACTTTTGCGAAAACTGAAAAATGTCAATGTGAATCTTGGTAACATATTTCAAAGACTAGATAGGAAGATATAGAGAAAATTCTCAACGATGAGTTATATTTGACATTTCCAATTCTTAAAAGTGTGTTATTAATGAACCCACAGTGTTGCCTGAAAGGCATTGAAGACTCGCCCCAATTGTACCGTGCTTTGAACAAGTTAACTTTCCTTTGCTTGCAAGTGAAGTTTTCTTCTTGTCGCTACAAAATACAGACAGTAATGAAACATGATACCTTGTTAGCTTTTATCAAGATCTGAGATGTCCACGCTGCTATGTACAGTACACTGTGTTGTGGGTATTGACCATAGCTGTATGTATTAACTGTACACTAGTGTCTAATTACCGACGGTAGCAAGCTGTGTGTGTATTTTCTGGGATCGATGGTGGTGTCTAACACTACATTACACCTCATTCAACTAGGACAGTTTACCGCCATGAGACGTTTCTTTGTGCCCGAGTCTTCACACCCTTTAATTTGTAATACCTAGCCTTTGGGTGTCCTACAGTATCTTTATTTAAGTTTAAACATTGACTTTGAGACAACATGTTACTCATTAAATATCAAAATACACCTGCCGTTGACTATACTTTAGCAATGTTCTAGCAACAGAGTATGTCTTACCCCAGCTACAGTCTAATCTGATATTGGATTTTCAGTGTTTCCTGTGACCTTAGGCCAAACCACAGCAAATCTAGTGAAAAAACATATAGCCTAGTTGTGCAAACATAATGTAATTAACTTAAAGCTACAAGTAATTGTGCTTTAAATATTGTGAATCAGTGAGATTTTCTGATTAAGCCTCCACATTTAAATATGATCAACTGCTCTACAATACCATACAATGTCAGAAAAAGGAGAAACATAACCCAGGAGATGGCTAGCTACTGCAATGTTAACATTATCATTGGTCAATTTTGTGACATTCTTTTGCAAATTTATCAATAAATCAACAATAATGTGGCATAATCTAATACTAATGAAAACCACAGATCCAAACTTTACATACTACAGGAACTAAAAGAAGGGAAGTCGCGAAAACATGCTGAACGTTTCGTAAATACACACTCACTAATAGCAGTGTTTACGCTAGTAAGCCAAAATGTGTTACGCAAATTTTACAGGAAACGACAGCGTAGCCAATGTATGCATTGGCCCTAGGCTAAGCCAACAGTTCGAGTTAGCCTAGCCTATAGCCTATAGGCCTATGTTCCTTCATATTCCTTGCAGAATACGTAGCGAATATATAACAAATCATTCGACTACAGCACACAGACACCCAAAATGTCGAAAGGTGATAAATAGTTCTTCCCGATACTAACCTTTGATTTCGTTTCAAGTCTCAAATCACAGCTTATATGTTGAGTTCACAACACTAACGAAATACTAACAGTAGCACTAGCAGCACGCCTGACTTACGGGGAATGAAGGGAAATCCCATGAGTCATTCAATTGTACGTCACTAACAATAACATCAGGGGTTGTAGCTTTGAACTTCTACACCTCAGGGTAGATAATGACATGTAAATCAGTTACGCCCACCAAAAATAGCTCCACCTAGCTAGCCTAAAACGATACGGAAGCTTCGTACGGACTTTCATATGAAATTCTTAATTGGTGTTTCTTTCTAAAAAAAGGTAATGACTTATGAACAGGACCATGTATTTACAAAAGAGTCTGTTGGAAACACCTTGAGCTTATTTCAGACACATTTGTGGACAATTTGGGTGTTTTTGAAGTTAAAACTCAGCTGCACCTCAGGGTAGCTCAGTAAAGCGATTGAGTGAGGACTCAACCACAAGCACATGGTCTTAACCAACTGGACATTACTTTTTAATTAAACAATTCAATAAAACACAAAAGGAAGAAACTGTTCAAATTAGAAAGACTCTGGTATCATAGCTCCTGCATGTCTAACATAGATCCATGTGTTACTGTTGTGTTTGATAAAATGCTGGAACAATAATTGGCTAATTACGGTACGTCCTAAAAATAAAAGAAAAGAAAACACACAAGCAGAAGGCATAAAGCTACTAACAAAACCAGTGCTTGATGAACACCTGTTAGCAACCTATCTATATGACTTTTCAATGTCCTAATTTCAAGAAAACAAATTGATAATATCTCCTATATTGAAACTTATAGCAGAACTCTTCAAGTATAGTGGAACAGTATTATAATCGACTACACTAAAGTGGGAATTCTGGAGAGTGAAATTGAGCCTGTGTGAGCAAAATTGTCTAGGGCTTAAATGAAGGTTAAATGAGAGCAAAACAAGACAGCTTTATGTTACTTATATCAAATTTTAGATTTTCTGAGGCAAAACCAATTTCAAACATTCTAATTCATTTAAGTTATAACACCTTTGCTTGCCCTGTTTCTGAATATGAAGTGCATACAGTGAAGTACTCATAATCTGCCAATGGAATTGAACCACTTGTAGAGATTACTTCTACATCACCAGAACAGATGTTAATGCATCACTGAGTCAACATAAAAAGGAACAAGTTAGTGAACAACACATTGTACTCATTAATAATGTGTACTTAACCCTTTTCAAATGTTTGACAACAGGCTCAATAAGACTGACATAATATGGATGTCATACAATTTTTTTCATTAATATCTTGTAACAGGTACTGCACTATCATAGATACTTACACACAGCGTCATCTATCACCTATAGCATGATATATGGTGAATAAAATCTTTAGGAGACAACAAAATGAGGGTGCACTTTGGATCATATATTACCAAGTTTGAGATTTTGTGGGATATTTTTTATTTTAATATGAAAGTGACTTCTAAATCAGTTTGAAGTTGTGATATCAGTAAATTGAAACCAAACAAGGTACATGGCATGATTACGGTAATTCAAGTCTAACTATTCATTTGATTCAATACAAAATTAATAGATATTGTTCACCAAATCAAATCATCTCTTTCTTTGGTGACAGGTACAGTATATACTACAGAAGCGAATATTCACTGGCCTCTTGGGAATGTTTGAAAGAGTTGAAACTAAGAACAATACAACATTCATGGCCTGTATCTCTGTTTATGTTCAGATCAAGTTGTGTTGCTACTACAGTTCTGAAAGCCAATTCCCTACAGGCATGAACAAAGACCAAAAACCCTCTGCTGTATTACAATATGTCTGTAAACACAGGTAAGCCTTGTTTATATGCTTTCCATCCAATTTTGGGCGGAGCTACGCTCGTTGGGGAGTGACTTGAGGTTGAGAGCTGGAGAAAGTGCTGACCCGGAGTTTGTCACAGGCACGCATGATATATCACTGAGTGCGGTGTGACGATATGGACAGCAGAGTCGTATACGTCTCAGTAAGAAACTAGAGTTCCTTTATACTAAAAATGAACTCTAAAAGCAACAATAGAAGCAACTACTGTAGTATTGGGGGCACTCTCTCTGTTAATTATTCCCCGGTTAGTATTGGAAATTTGGTGGGCTTGTTGTCCTTGAGGAGACCCTTCATAGTGATTTTTTTATATTACTCTACTCTCCAAACCTTGATATTAAATATAAATAAAAAAAAATAGTCATAGCCAAATAGGCCTATGGCAGCTAGCCGCCATTTCAGTGGCGGAGCTAGGGGTATTGATCACGGGGGGGGGGGGGGGGGAGGGGGTGGCGATAATGGTCTGTAAGGGCGCTATCGACATTATCTAAGCGGAGCGCCACCACCGGTTGGCGCGGAGTGTACATGAATTTTTTTGAGTAAAGATATTCCCTTGATCGCCAGAAGTGTCTTTTAGAGAATTTTGTCAGAAAATTACACCGACAAAATGTGACAAGTGTCAATAGGAAGATGAGACCTCAATAATCGCGAATAAGTAAAAAGTGGAAAAAAAGCTGAAAAGGGCGCCAGCAGTCCATTTGAGTCCGTCGGGGGGGGGGGGCTGACTGTTTGGCCGTTCCGCCACTGCGCCATTTGGTTCTGGCACAGCCATGTGCACATTTTGTCACTGCCAACAAACAGAAAACCAAACAGTATCAAATTGTACTCATTTTTATTCAAATCAAGGTGTCACCGAGAAAGTGAGCAAAATCCCAAAACCAAGCACTTTTTTTTGGGTATATGGAAGACGGCCTATTATGCATTTGTCCAAAACTGAGTTTTTTGTACGTGTAACATAGTATATCACTTGTACGTTTTAAGAGTATGCACCCTCTCGGAGTCGAACGCACATGTATCACAATACTTACAGTCTATACAGTCTTATTTCGTTGTTTTTTGTTATACTTTTCAAGACCGTTAGCTATCACATGGTGTCAGAAGTATAGTACGATTTGGCTGATAATACATCCGCGTAAATATTCGTTAACTTCACATAGCAGGAGAAATACAACCGACCAAGAACTGCTTCCATGCAACGCACGTGGCTTAGCATTAAAGCCTAAAGGTATCACACACAGTGCAGATATACCTACAGTAGGCCTAGCCTATATTCTAATTTCTGGAACTTATATTCGAACGTTATATGTATATATTGATTGCACAAGCAGACTCGGTACGCACACACAATACAGTAATACTTACAATTTCATTATGTGATGGAACAGGCTCAATTAAAAATGCGTAAAAGCACGTTCGAATACATGGTAGTTTAATACGATGACCTACTTTATGTCCATATGCATCTACCTAACAATCTCAGTTCTCCGTCTGCTCACTGATACTCTGTAATATGACAGTAGTAAAGAAGTTTCACCCCTGATCGACCTCGCAATCCTGCGGGGGATGATAGACTTGTTATCAAAGAAAAGACAACGTTGTTGTTTTTGTTTTGAGGATCAGTTGTCGTTGTTGAGTTTGATAAGTGAAGTATTGTTATTATAGCATTGAATAGATTAATAGAAAGCCATGGGTGAATGGAGGAAAGAACCCGAAGTCAGGGGACAAAGGAGACAAAGAGCCAGTGAGGGAGAGATTTCTATTGAATGGAATTTAAGTTCTTAAGTACTAAGGAATGAGAAGACAGATTGGTTTCGTTTATTCGGGAAGTGTTTGGTTTTGGTTTTTCAGTGGGAGATCTTCAATTAATGGGTCTTTATCAAGGTTGTTTTTATAGGTTAATGTTAAATTCTTCAAGAAGTTTCAAAATAGGACTTGTGTTGCCCGCATGAAGAACATGCCAGGTTCCGATATAAGAAGGGATTTTTAGTGCAAAGTGATAGGCTGTTGTATGGATTCTGTTTAAAACTTGTTTGTTGGAATTAGAGATGGTAAGCAGGGATGCTAATATGACATTTACCTGATGTAGGCTACTGTACATATACTGTATGTAGCTTCTGCCTACAGTATGTTACTCTTCCTATTAACCCCTTGCCCTATATAGCTCCTAGGGAGAACCAGACATCCCTAACCACCCAGTCCTTTACAAAACTGTCGCCAATCAACTTTCAATATATAATTTTCTATTAAATTCCAGCACATTAACATCATTACTTAGCTGCAACATCACATTAATGTGACCTTGTGTACATTTCAGATGAATGACACAGTTGTTGAACTTTGTAGTTTGTATGTAGGTTTGGCTTGGAGAGTACAAAAACCCAACTTCAGTTTAGCTTGTGAAGTGGCAAATTCTTCAATAATAGGAAATCAAGTTTGCTTCACAGAGTTGATACTCTTTAAAGTCACTAATTAAGTGGCCCTTACCAATTGTCCCACACTGAGCTCATGTGTTATGCTACTTTATTATTATTATTATTATTATTATTAAAACTTTTATTTAAGGAATGGTTGTATCATGGCTCATTTGCTCATAGGTAGAACATCTGTGTCTGTATTCCAGATAAATAGGAAGACTGTTCTTTCTGGATAGTGAACATTTGGAATGAAAATTCTATATTGTAAAACCTTATCAATGAATTAATTGGTTGATACCCACAAGTCGGAGTGCTACTGTAGGCCCACACATGAGAGCTGGAAATTATCTCTGATCTCTTTTGGTTCTCACTTAATTCTTTGACCAATTTTAACCCACATGCTCGATATTAGTAATTAAGATAGGTAAGTGGAATTTTGAACAAATTGTAGGGCAAGGAATTACAAGGCTAACTGGCTCTCTGATATATCTTTTCCTGTAGATCGTAATTTGGAGGATTCGTAAGGTATGGTGGTGTTCAGTCCCTTTCAGTGTTTCTTAACATGGCCTAGCTACTGTGTTAAAGATATGTTGCTACAGTGATAGCCACTGTGGTTGCCATGTTTGAATTACAAGCTTACTTTTGGTCTTCATTCAGTAGCCTGAATATCTGAAATGGCTCATTTTTTTATGAGTTCAGTCAGTTAAGATTGTATGAATTATTACAAATGTTTACCATAATTACACAGTAAATTTGTATGCACACAATTTCAAACATTTTCTTTGCTTTGACTGTGTCATTTTCCACCCCCATCCTATTAACTCCAATATGGACAAGAAACCAATTGTTGTGAGCTGCATACCATGTATGCTTTTTGAACGTTATTTGGTATTCCCAAGTGCTTGTCCTGCAGCCAAGGTTGTGCAGCCAGGTTTCACATGATAATCTTGTCAATATTTTATACATATGATATTTACATTACATTTCAGACCTACACAAAAGGTGGGATCATACCAGAATGGTATGGTTAATGCACTGGATTATTTTTGGTGAGTGAAGTACTCTTTAATGTATTGTGAACAGTATAGTTTACTTATAACTGCTACAGTAGATATCCAATATTATCGACATTACAGTAGGTCAATGAGGTACTCTTAGTAAACCATTATGTTTATTTTACTTGAAAAATAGGACGGTTTTATTTTGACAGCACTGTTTGATTTTGTATGACTGTTGGATCATTCTTTCACACTGTGGCAGTCATATTTTATTTGGTTTTGATTGTTAGTGAACAACATTGTTGTGCAATATCTGTGTGTGTGATCAATATACTGTAATCTGTTTTTTGAAAACATTAGTTCAAAGTTGTAAAGTCTTTTCATGGACTCAAGCTGTTTCATGTTGACCTGTTGCTATGCTAACATGTTACAAAGAGAGAAATGGTCAAACTGTTTTGATCTAAGACTTTGTACATGAACAATTTACAAAACAATGTACTTCTCTTGTAATGTGCAAACATTACTATTACAGTCTGTCAATATCATACAAAGCTAGCTGTCTATTGTTTCAGGCTGTAGCCTTAAAACAGCTATGTACTGTAGCTATATGGTAGAATTTTTAGAAAACATCTTGTGTATTTTAAACTAAAATACAAATTATGTATCAACATGTTAATAAGGTTATCAGTGTTGTTTTATGTTGATTTTCCCTCCATCATGCAGGGTTATTTGTTCAGGCACAGGGGTTCAGTACTACAGTTGTTAAGGAAGGGGAAGATGCAATAATAGAATGTGGGTTACAGACTACAGTGGAAGAAGGATACCTGAGATGGGAAGCTATGACAAATGATACTACTGTAGTCTTAGCAATTCATTTCAGAAATGGACATACTGACTGCAACGACAGAATCATCAATTGTACTATACACGCCAATGGTAGTATACAACTGGAGTCTGTTAGCAAGGAAGATGGTGCCAGATATTACCGTTGCCTTAGAGGAGATGATAATGGGTTTAACTATTTTTCAGATCACAGGCTCTTAGTTTTGTCAAAAGGTTTGTAGTCACTGGTTGTATGCATTCCACGATAAATACTAACAAACAGATGTCTTAATCTAGGTTGATTTGAGGTTTGACAGCAGTGTTTGATTTCAAGTGACTGTTAAGTCATTCTTGCACACTGTGGCTGTCATATTTTATGATTTTGTTATAGTTATTATGTAGCTCTCATTAAGGTCTTGCTAGTGAACGAAATTGTTGTGCAATCTCTGTGTGTGTGATCAATATAATCAGATATTTGCTGAGTAGTTCATTTTGTAACTATAGATCTGTGTGTGGACTCTAGAAATGTTACCATTGCCTAAGAGGAGATGAACATGGGTATAACTATTATTCTGACCACAAAATCCTAGTTTGGTCAAAATGTCTGTAGTCACTGGTTGTTAAAGTTGTATGCATTTTCATGATAAATACTTACAAACAGATGTCTAACTCTTGTCTTTTAGTTTTGACAGGCTCTGACCAATCTCATTATTATAGTGAAGTACATGCTAAATGATTTTATAAAGAATTTGAGGTGAATCTCATTCTATATGAGGATCTCATAATGAGAGCACCACATCCATTTTTGGTTTTGATGAAAATTGTAACCTTTGCATGTATTCTGGCGTATGTGTGTGGGTGTATGGGTGTGTGTGAGTGCCTTTGTGATGCCCAGCTTGTAAACATGATATCTCAAGAAGGGAATGTCAGACCAACTTCAAATTTGGAGTGCCACATTAAGTACAAGAAGCCTATTGTTTTTGATGGGGGTCAAAGGTCATTTGGGGTCACCTGGGGTCAAATTGTCAAAACCTTGTAACACGATATCTCAAGAAGGGAAAGGTCAGATCAACTTCATACTTAATGTGTAGAAGTACCAAATGAATTACTAAAAGCCTATTGTTTTTGGTGGAGGTCAAAGGTCGTTTTGGGTCATCAGAGGTCAAATTGTGACACCCTTGTATACATGTTCACCATCACTGTGTACATAACGTCAGATTCATGAAGAAAACTGCCCGTGTTCCATCATCGAAACCACAGTGCATTTTTGCATTCTGGTTTGTTAGTGAAACAGAGAACTATGTGTGGATGTAGTGATTTAGTTTCGTCCAACCTCCTTTAAAATTGAACATTCCGTGACGGGTTTCCGGAAGCCCCTGATTTTCAGGGGTTAGAAAGTTTCTAGGAAGCGTGGGCACAACCGAGGAGCGACGCGAGCGATTAACCTGGCCTCCCGTATATATTTTGTAGCGAACGACTTCTACAGCGATTGATTCTCGAATCTTAGTATATTTAAGGATCTTTCCACAGAACGTTTATTTTTATCTGTGGATTTTACCCGAGGACACTTTATCCAACCTTAAAGTCGACTTAACTTCGAGGAACATTTTAGCGTTACCAATTATATATAGCCTACCGTTGATTCTACCTATAGCACTTATACGTAAGTCCGCCTTACCTACTATTACTTATATCTACAGCCATCGCGCCGAGCCAGGACTTATATTTTATTATAACCTAGATGTAGCGTGAGCATCAACACTTCTAAAAGGGGCTGGCGAAAATATTCGCCACCGATTCGTGGAGTGTTTACGTGTTCATGCATATATCATTTTAGTACCTAGAAGCTATTCGGTCGCGAAAGCCTTCACGCGATACAGCATATACCATTTATTTACTGGAAGCCACTGGATCGCGGAAGCCGTATATTATTTAGCGTCATAGCGCCATCATTAGCATCTAGCCTGTAGTATCTAGCCCGTAGTATCTAGCTTTCAACCTTATACAGAGTCTGGTAACTTAAACACCAGCTGACTTAGCCTGAGGATTCCAGCGTTAGCAACAATCCAGGATATGAACGGTGAAAGGACATAGTATTTAAAGGTATATCGATCTTTTTGGTTCCTTGCTTTTTGCAAAGCAAGGAACCTATGTGTTCAACTTGGCGTGTGTGAGGGTGTGTGTGTGTATGTGACGCTTGGCTTGTGTACACGATATCTCAATAAGGAAATGATGTATCATGATGAAACTTGTTGGGTGGATAGCCCATAGTAAGAGGAAGATCCCTATTGTTTTTGGTGCCCGCAAAGTTCACCAAAGGTCAGTTAGATGCCAAAAACCAATATATTAAAAACAGCAATAACTCCCAATGACAGGGTCCGACATGGTTGATATTTTGGGAGTAGTTGTGAATGGGGTAAGGCATCGTTTCCAAACATAATTGTTATGTGATCAAAGGTCAACAAAGGTCAATTAATGATAAAAAACTAGTTTTTTTGCGATAACTTGAGAACGAAATGTCCCTTAGGGTTGGGAGTTGCTTCAATGTAATCCAGTTGTCGACCCGCACCTGGGTGACCCTTGACCTCAATTTGACCTTTGGTGACCTGTACGTGTTTTTGGGGATTTTTACAGTTTTGATGCTATTTTCAGATGTCAAAGGTACCTTCTGAACATAAATGTCAATAGGTTGACCCCGTGTGACCTTTATGTGCGAAGTTATATGGGGTCAAAGTTTTTCGGTCGGAGTTAGGATGGTTGTACAGACTTGTCGTTTTGTTTTTTGGAATCAGGAGATTAAACTACATCTGAAACCAAGGTCAAAAGGTCAAAGGTCACATTAGAAAAAATGTGCTTATTTTGGGAGGAAACGAGCAAAAAAGAAAATGTTTGGTTTTGATGCTAGATTTGGATACCAAAGGTACCTTCCGATCAAAAATGTCAATTGGTTGACACCCGTGTGACCTTCGTGTGCGAAGTTATACGAGGTCAAAGTTAATTTTTAGACATTTAATGCAGTAACTCCCAGTTCCAAGGTGTGACGTGGTTGATATTTTTGGACAAGTTGCAAATGGTATAGGGGAATATTTTCAAACTTAACGGTCATGTGATCCGAGGTCACCAAAGGTCAAATAATGTTAAAAAACTAGTATTTTGGGAGGAGAAACTGGGCAAAGAAAAAAATGTTTGAATTTGTATAGTTTGATGCTCTATTTAGGTCTCACCAATCAAAAATGTCAATAAGTTGACCCAAGGTGACCTTTGTATGTTAAGTTATATGAGGTCAAAGTTAATTTTCAGACATTTAGTGTAATAACTCCCAGTGCCAAGGTATTACACGGTTGATATTTTGGGACAAGTTGCAAATGGTATAGGGGAATATTTTCAAACTTAACGGTCATGTGATCCGAGGTCACTAAAGGTCAATTAATGATAAAAAACTAGTATTTTTGCGATAACTTGAGAACGAAATGTCCGTTAGGGTTGGGAGTTGCTTTTAAGTATTCCAATTGTCCACCCACATCTGGGTGACCCTTGACCTCAATTTGACCTCTGGTGACCTTTTTGTTTTTTGTGGATTTTTACAGTTTCGATGCTATTTTCAGATGTTAAAGTTACCTTCTGATCATAAATGTCAATTGGTTGACCCCCGTGTGACCTTTGTGTGCGAAGTTATACGAGGTCAAAGTTAATTTTCAGACATTTAATGCAATGACTCCCAGTTCCAAGGTGTGACACAGTTGATACTTTTGGAGTTCTTGCAAATGGTATAGGGTAATATTTTCAAACTTAACGGTCATGTGATCCAAGGTCACCAAAGGTCAGCTAATGATAAAAAACTAGTATTTTTGCGATAACTTGAGAATGAATTGTCAGTTAGGGTTGGGAGTTGCTTCTACATATTCCAATTGTCCACCCACATCTGGGTGACCCTTGACCTCAATTTGACCTCTGGTGGCCTTTTCGTGTTTTGGGGATTTTTACAGTTTCGATGCTATTTTCAGATGTTAAAGGTACCTTCTGATCATAAATGTCAATAGGTTGACCCCTGGATGAGCTTTGTGTGTGAAGTTATAGGAGGTCAAAGTTAATTTACAGACATTTCATGCAATAACTCCCAGTGCCAAGGTGTGACAAGGTTGATTTTTTTGGACAAGTTGCGAATGGTATAGGGGAATATTTTCAAACTTAGCGGTCATGTGATCCAAGGTCACCAAAGATCAGCTAATGTTAAAAAACTAGTATTTTAGGGGGAGAAAATGGGCAAAGAAAACATGTTTGAATTTTTACAGTTTTGATGAGCTCCGTTTAGGTATCACTGATCAAAAATGTCAATTGGTTGACATAGGGTGACCTTTGTGTGTGAAGTTATGTATACAATTTCAAAGTTAATTTTCAGACATTTAAATGCAATTAAATCCCAATGCCAAGGTGTGACACGGTTGATAATTTGGGACAAGTTGTGAATGGGGTGTTGGAACATTTTCAAACTTAAAGGTCATGTCATCTGTGGTCACCAATGTTATCATATCTGTTGACCCGCTTGTAGGTGACCTTATACTTCTTACATTTTCGACGCCATATTTAGATCTCAAAAGTGCCTTTGATCAAAAATCCGATCACATTTTGTGATCACAAAAGTGTTGGCTATAGTGTTGGTTACTTTATGCGTACATGTAGGACCACAATTACTTGGACTATTTGAGCCCAATCTTGCTTGATAATATTATGTGTATTGTCATATACCCCAAGCAAGGAACCACAGTGCCCTTGGGCTCTTGTTTTACTTTAGATTAGTTTCTCCATAAAATGAAATAAAACTGTTAGCAAACTGCTTATCCACTAGAGAGCCTGTGTAATAGAATGTGTAAAAGTAAGTTGGCCTGACGTTTCGATCCTAGAAGGATCTTCTTCAGAGGCTAAATGACAAGTTACAGTAACAGAGGGGACAAAAACACGCACAGAAGACAGACAGGTTAATGAGCACGGTGAACACAATGAGATGGATGAAAGGGGATTATAAGTAGAAAGCAACAGGAGAAGAGGAGAGGAAGGAGATAAACTGTGGAGGGACAAAGAGAGGATTAAAGGCACAGGGTAAGGAATAAACTGGAGAGGGACAAAGACAGAAAGGTGTGAAGAAAAATGGAGGGGAAGAGAGCTGTGAGAGGAAGAGTGAAAGGGGGGGGGGAAGGGAGAAAGGGGAGAAGGAGTAGGGAACAGAGGAAAGTTAGTCATGTCCTTCCTGAATGTTCAGCCCATGAGGTTGAACGGTACGAAGGCGTTGCATCCAGAGCCTCTCTCTGCTGATACGTACTAGGTCAGGACGGCTACCTAAGGATTCAATCCCCTGTAGGGACATGTCGTTAATGGTATGGTTGGGAAGGTTAAAATGTTCTCCAACTGGGGTCTCAGTCTTCATGGTGTTGACTGTGGATCTGTGACCATAGAATCGCTTCTTGAGGGTGGTTTTGGTTTCGCCAACATACTGGATGCCGCAAACTCTACAAGAGATCAGATAGATGACATTGGTGGTAGTGCAAGTGATGTGACCCTTAGTCTTGTGTGTGAGTTGCATGCTGTGGCTGGTGATGGAATTGGATTCAACAATGTGGTGGCTGCAGACGATGCATCTCGAAGTACGATCACATTTGAAGGTACCATGCTGAATGGGTGTGGGGTTAGAAGTTAGAGGTGGAACAGCAGCACATACAAGAAGGTCTCGTAGGTTGCGTGGTCGTCTGTAGGCGATGATGGGTTTTTCAGGGATGGCTCGTTGGAGTCTATCTGAAGTGAGGAGAATGTTGTGGTTGTTAGAGGTGATTTTCTGAAGGGGAGGAAGATTTGGGTGGAAAGTAACAACGAGGGGCAGCTTGTTGTCGCAATCTCGTCCCTTTTTGTCCTTCACTGCCAAAGTAGATGATCTGGAAAGGGAGCGGACTCTCTGAATGGCTTCACGCACCCTTCTGGCACTATGGCCCCTGGCAATAAGGTGTTTTTCCAAAGCATCTGTATGGCGAATGAAAGAGGAATTGTTAGAGCAAATGCGACGAAGACGAAGTGCTTGACTGTAGGCAATTCCAGACTTGCAGTGACGGGGATGGCAGCTTGAAGAATGGAGATACTGGTGTGTGTCTGTGGGCTTGGTGTATAAGTCTGTAGAGAGAGAATCGTGTTCCTTGCGAACAGTCACATCGAGAAAGTTAACCTGTTGGTGAGAGTAATCAGAGGTGAATTTGATGGTGCTGTGGAAAGAATTGATGTGATTGATGAAGGTGAGCAGGCTATCCTCATCACTGGTCCAAATGAAGAAGATGTCATCGATGTAGCGCCACCAGATAAGGGGACGACAGGGAGCCGTACTGAGCATGCGTTCTTCAAGGCTAGACATAAACAGGCATGCATAGGAAGGAGCCATCCTGGTTCCCATGGCTGTCCCGTGTCTTTGAAGGTAATGCTTGTCCATGAACGTGAAGTTGTTTTTGGTGAGAACCTGTTGCATGAGAGCTTTGATGTCAGAGATGGGTGGACAAGGGTGGACCTTCTTAGACAGGGCTGCACACGTGGCTGCGATGCCTTCAGCATGAGGGATGTTAGTGTACAGAGAAGTGACGTCGAAAGTACCGATGATGGCTGTACTGGGGATTTGGTTTTTGATATCTTCAAGTTTCCTGAGGAAATCTGGAGTGTCATGGATATAAGAATTAATCTGAGGAACAAGAGGTTTGATGAAGTGGTCCACAAACAAGGATATCTTCTCGGTGGGGGACCCATTGCCCGAGATGATAGGCCTACCAGGGTTACCAGGCTTGTGAATTTTGGGCAGGAGATAAAACCTGGCTGCCTTACAGTCTGTGGGAGAAAGGAAAGAAACAGCCTTCTTAGAGATCTGGTTCCGCTGGTACATATCAGTGATGGTCTGTTTTATCTGCTGGGAGAAAATATCTGTGGGATCAGAATCAAGAAGAGTGTAAATATCACTGTTGGAGAGATGACGCATGGCTTCCTTGATGTAATCCTGTCGATCCTGGATGACAACTGCAGAACCTTTGTCGGCTGGCTTGATGATAATGTCACTGCGAGACATCAGTGAGGAGAGTGCTGTTCGCTCATCTCTTGGAAGGTTGTCGTGTGTTCTGCGGAGAGGAGAGTTTGACTGGTTAGTCTCAGAGCTGACGACCTGTGTGTAGGCTTCTAAAACAGGGACTCTGTTTTTAGGAGGCATCCAAGAACTTTTCTTGCAGAAGGGTTCCCGTTCAGTAGGAGGATCATCTAGGAAAAACTCACGAAGGCGAATTCTGCGAAAGAAATGAGTAAGATCTTGACTCAGTTCCGCTTGGTCAAATGCTGGAGGAGTAGGACAGAAGTTGAGTCCTTTGGAGAGAAGCCTAAGGTCTGCACTGGTAAGAGTAGAAGAAGATAAGTTAACAACTGCAGTTGAGGATGGTGGTGCAGACTCAGATGGAGTCTGGGGCCTTCTAAAACGGTTGCAAGCGGTACGTTTGCGTCTTTTCTGAAGGTCAGTCATTTTCTTATTTCTTCTTTCTGTGAGTTCAATGTTCTGCTGAGACAAACACAAGTTAATTTTGTTAGTGTACTGAGTCCATTCGTCATCGGTGCAGCATGACTGTAATTCAAGCTTCAGCCTCAGGATATCATCGTTGAGGCTATCTAAGGACAATTGGCAGTGTTTGGTGAGGATGTTGATGAGACGGATGGAGGTGCTGTGTAAGACTCGGTTCCACTCTCTCTGGAGTCCTGGAGGGAGTGTCCCTAGTGCTGGTTGGTGTGTAACCTTTGTCCCTCCACAGTTTATCTCCTTCCTCTCCTCTTCTCCTGTTGCTTTCTACTTATAATCCCCTTTCATCCATCTCATTGTGTTCACCGTGCTCATTAACCTGTCTGTCTTCTGTGCGTGTTTTTGTCCCCTCTGTTACTGTAACTTGTCATTTAGCCTCTGAAGAAGATCCTGCTAGGATCGAAACGTCAGGCCAACTTACTTTTACACATAGTTTCTCCATAGAAACATCTAAATGGATAGTTCCTTTTCTTTCTTCCTTGCTGCTTTAGAGAAAACGTCTTCTCCCCCGTCAATTGAAACACCTCACAGAGAGTCAGTAATTTCCTATCACATTGGTAAGAAGGGTGTGCTACATGGCTACAATGCTCCAGTCTGTGAAGATGATGTGGATGGGAACCTCCCAGTAGTCTGCTATCCACCAGCTGGTGTGATTGTAGACAGAGAATATGAGACTATTCAGTGTAATTGTACTGACTCAGATGGGCTGATGGACAGCGTGACATTTCCTGTAACAAGTTAGTAATTTATAAACAGTTTTCATAATTTAGAGAAACTGATTTGTTGAATACTCTGGACTATTTGATGAGAAGTCCTCTTTGCTTTCAATTTCCACTCCTATTATCTCCCAAGGTGTTCCCTTTCAAATGGCATGCATCATCCACCTATTAAACTTCTGATTAAGTTTATTACACTTGCAGAGGTTGGTATCTTATAATATTATCTGCTACAAAATGTTTACTATCAGCCTGTCTGTGTGAGTGATATTTATATCTAAAGTTCACTACTTTCACCGTACACCTGACTGAATCCTGACATGAGTGCACCATTTCATTAATGTATCTAGTAGACTACACATGCCTACTATGTTGAGGTAAACCTGCTATAGTAGTACTTATTGTGGATAAGGTTTCTTAACTAATGAAGTATTACAGTACATGTTCTTGCTTATTCATAGTGTGCACAGTTTGTGTGGGAGAAACCAGCAACATGGAAGAAGTAACCAGTTTTTTGTTACCTAAATTTATACTTAATGAATATATTAAAAAGTAAGCTTAGCTCCACTATTTATCTTCTTTTGCCACAAAATGAAATACTTTTTTTCATATTCACAGTCATAACTCATTGGGTGCATCCTGGTTGGAGGAAGGCCTTCCTTAGTCTTTTGGTTATTACAATACTAATAAGTTTTGTATTAATATTGATTTGCTGTAACATGTACAAGAATCTCAAAAGGTGGAAAGCATGTAAGTGATCAATTAATTGGCACTAATTAATAATAGTTTGAGTAGGTTTGAACGTTTTAAATGTTAGTTACAGCATGATTGCAACATGCTCTCAAAGTCTGAAAACCATGTAAACACAATATCTCAAGAATTGAATGTTGGATATATCTCATATTTAATGTTTGGATGCTCTGTGTCATGTAGATGAACCCCAATGATGTTATATGAGGTCAAAGGTCTGCAAACAATTTATCTTCTAAGAAACCTAAACTGTATCTCATTTGTATTATGTGAATTCCCCATATCATGCACATGGACTCTTTTTCTGTTATCAGTCATTTGAAGGCAATTCCAACTGTTTTATCAAAACTAGGTGCTAATGTTCTCAAAACAAAATTTCAATTCCTCAAAAAAGAAAGAGAGTGCTATTAACCTATGATGAAATAATATTCCACCACATCTGACCACACTCACATTGAGTGTACCTGATTAATGTGCCATAGGAATTCTAGGAAATTACAATTTATTTTTACAATCCATAGCATCCTAATTAGCCAGTTGTTAATGTCAACAATTACTGAGGATAATGGAAGTAGTTAAGGAAGGGAAATTTGAACTTTAGGCTAAGTTATTAGTGATGTTTTTGTTTCAAAGCAACACACTTTTCTCAGGATATTTAAACTCTGTTTCAAATTAAATTGGCTACAAACTACCAAAATGTTCACAAGGAGTATTTGATGGAGAAGTATGTTGTAAATATGATCACCATCGGGAAGGAATTGGTTGGATGGGATGGGGGCAAGAAGAACTCAACATTGTTGCAACTAGAAAACCCGTCTGTCAATATTGTGACACTATGTGATCTACACTGATATCACACTCAACAATTTCCTTTTCATTGCACTGTTAATTCTAATTGGGCATACTACTAATTCTAATATCAATTATTAAGCTAGCAATAGTAACCTAATTTGACTAACAAGTTATTGCATCTTCCTTATCTATTCATCAATATTTCACACACTCACCTGATCTTTAGGAATAGAGGATTGAATGTTTATAGTCGGGGGGTTTATAGTTGGGGTAAGGCACAAACTTTGAAGCCAGTGGAACATGAAAATAACACTGATTTGATGTACTTAGAAAACCACGAAAGTATCTTAGGACCTTCCAAAGTGACAATTTATTTTTTAGTATTACTGTAACTCCCTGTGTAGTTCAATATAATATTGTTATTGTTTACATTTAGAGACTGTGGTATTAACATCCTTGCAGGATATTCTTCAGAGGCTAACTGAAACTACAACAGACTAAAAGGAGACGTTTTAAATAGACAAATGGACATACAGCTAACTTGAACTGTGAATTGATAAAATGAATAAGGCCAAAGTAGAAAGTGAAGTGAGATGAAAGGGAGAGGTGATGAGGATCAGATTAAAGTCTGAATGAAGTCTGCAGGATGAATATCTGTGTGCACTCCTTTCCTCAATAATTCAGTATTGAGTATCTGTCTATGGAATGGCTGTGCCACATTTCATTACATCGTTTATTGCAACCAAAGAGCACTTCTTAAAGCACAACATTAAGCCCACAAGACCCCACCACCATTGTACCTTTTGCCCTTGGCAAGGCATCAAAAATCAAAATCAAGTTTTGCTGTCTAACTGAAGACCAGTTTTGTTCATCAAATTCAGAATACATTGTAACCAAATATCCCTAATTAGGTCTAATCATTAATAGCCTAAGTATTACCCTCGATCACTTTGGAGATACAGTATACATATTGTTTTTTTATTTTATTTTGCTACATTTTTAAAGTTATCTTACAACCAAACTTGCTGTTTGGGCATCGAAAGTGTAAGGCCCGGTTGAACGTTGGACAACCAGAAAAATCCTTAAACTTTGCCCTGTACTTGCAGTACATTGCTATTACTAATGATATCCAAATTCATATTATGTTGCAAGCTATAGTTCAAATTACAATAGCAATAAGTTGGTTATCCTCTCCAGTACCCTGTACAAAATCTGGTGCTTCGTGAATTCAAGTGATATCTAGTTTTATCTTAGAATTTTGCCTGAATTAGATACCAGTAATGTAAGGAAGTCAGTGTAGATGGTTTGTTCTTATTTGTAGTAAAATAAATAAATAATAAATTAATAATAATTAATAAATAGTATTCTAATTTCATCAGCTGGAGGCAAAGTAATTATACTTTAGACTTGATCGGCTATTTGAATAAGTAGTAAGGAGGTTGGTGTAGCGGAACTTAATACCATTTGGAATTTTCATTCTGTAATCATGTTTTCTTTAAACACACAGCTGCGGAAGAAATGAAGAAAAGAAGTGAAACAAAAGACAAGCAGATTTCTGATCTGGTCAGTATTTAAGAAAAGCTATGATCAGAGCTACAAAATGCTCTCACTTCCCTCAAGTGGAAAATAAATTAAACCTTAAACAACATGCACTGACTATTTTCCTTCAAACAACCAAGGTAGACTTCAGATAAGCTTCCTACAGTCTGTCCAATGGGTTTTGGTTCAGTGACAATGGTAACATTAGTTATATGTTAATGTGTGTTTCTCTCATCAAGGGAAGCAGTATTTCTTTCTGAGGTATGCAGAATAATGCTCCATGTTAAGCACTAGAAGTACTTTTGTTAGTGGAGGTTGACAGGCGCGGCGGAACGGAAAAATTATTGGGGGGGGCTAATGTGTGGAGACTATCTAAGCGGAGCACCACCATCGGTTGGCGCGGAGCGTACAAGAAAATTTTGGGCTTTTTTAATCCCCCAGATGGCCGGAAACGGCACTTCCCGAGTGTTTTATGCTGCGAATACCTAGCCCTAAAATATGGGTCTCAAGCCTGCAATTTCTCAGATTGCACGTAAAAGTCTGTAAAAACGTTGTAATTTGTGTATTCGATGGTGTTTTAAGAGAGTAGCTATTACTCGTAGTGTACTCGCAAAGACAAGTGGCGGAGCTAGTGGTATTGGTCAGGGGGGGGGCAAGAATGGTCTGTAGGGGCGTTTTCGACAATATCTAAGCGGAGCGCCACCACAGGTTGGCGCGGAGCGTACAGACAAGTTTTGAGTAAAGATACTCCCTAAATTGCAGGAAATGACCCTTTCCGGGCCTTGCTAATTTGCAGATAAACGGAGAATAAATAGGTGTCGTCGCCATTTTGTCGGAAAATTACACCAACAGAATATGACAAATGTCAATAGGTATATGAGAGCGCAATAAAATAGTCAATAATCGCGAATAAGTTAAAAGTATTGAAAAGCTGAAAAGGGTGTCAGCAGTCCATTTGAGTCCGTCGGGAGGGGCATCCGCCCCCTGACTGTATATATGGACGCTCCGCCACTATGTAAGGGGATGTTGGAGAACTGGCTGAAATGAGGCAAGTCATTGGCCTAAGACAAAGTTGTGTTACGCTTTACCGGTACTCACACTCACTGCTTCCACTTTTCACGGGCGTGAAGACGCGGTTGGGGTGACAATGTGGTCTATAGCCAGGGGATGGGCCGAGGGTCCCCAGCAATTACTAAAATTATTACACCTATATAGTATACGTGTGCATCGGACAGATCGACAAGTATGCATTGAAAAATGGGCAGATGCACGTTTCGGAGCCTTGGTAAATATTGGGGGGGCTTATCATGCATTTGCCCCCTCAACTTTTTCATTGAGGGGGCTGGGCCCCCCCCCCAAGCCCCCCGGCTCCGCCGCCACTGGAGGTTGATGGGCATTAAGGTCCAGTCAGTAATGAATGTAAACAGACCTGCAAACATGGTATCTAAAGAAAGGCAACTTGAACAGGACTCATAGTGGGTATGTGGAAGCATCCCAGTGGAATTAATGTCATTGCTTGTTTTGGTAGTGGATAAAGATCATATTTAATCTAAAGTGTAAAACCTTGTTAACAGTTTTATCTACCTAATATGTGTACTGTACTAGAGGTGGCATAGAACAGCCTACTACATCTTTAGGGATACAGCATTTAATGCCACTTATTTGGTAATGGCATTATTTATTCCATTTGGTTTGTCATGCTATGTTTAACACACCATAAAAATAGCTTCTTAACTAAAATGATCATATTGTTATTTTGATTTTAGAACTCTATGAATTTAATATTCGAATTTTCTTCTTTTCCTCTATGTTTAGAAGGACAAAATTGCTGCACTTGAGGCAAAACGTACGTCATTTGTTTATAAATTTGAGATGACAGGATAGCTGATAGTGACATCAATTTAGCCTAAAAAACTGTAAAATGACTATAAAATTGAACACACCATAACACTAACAACAGCACCTAGAAACAGACATAACATGTAATGTTAACACCTGGCTCACCAAAAACATGGAAACTCGGAAGATCTATACTAAGAACTGCTGTAGATGTGACTTACCAAATACTAAAGGCATTACAGACTGTGTCTAGTGTAAAGTAACACTACTTCTAAAGTATAGACAGAAGTAACAAGTCCTACATAGACTTGAATAGCCATTAAAATGTAAAAGTCCCTTACTGGACTGTGAATTTCTGTTTATAACCAAGAAGATGCTAAGAAAAGTGGTAGAAGCATTCACAAATATAATCAAGGTGAATTGCTTCTCAAAAGTAAACAGCATATCCAGTTTTCTGTTAAGAAAAGAGCATCCTCTATAGTGTGAATAAAGTGAACCCTAAGCTCAACAAATGAATGTATTCTAAGCTGTATGGTGATATCGTTATTGATAATGTCTGAGCTTGATTCTCTTCTAAAGCAGACACAGATAATGTACTTCCAACTACAGCAATTGGTAGCTAATGCTTGCTACACTCATTTAAGATAAAGAAGAATATGCTACACTGATTTGGTTGTACATTTCTATTTCTTTCAACAGTAAATACAAGTCAAACACAATTGCAAGAAAGAGAGAGAGAAGTGAGTCATCTTAAAGAACAACTGGAACAGAAGGAGAAACAGGTATGTATTAAAACTTTATCCATTAAATTCCACAAACTTGAAGTTGTCAGTGAATTGTGATCATTGGTTGAGGGTGATTCCAATAGACATTTTATTTGAGGATTTGCCTTCTTTCAGTACAAGTAAATTGTCTTCATGCTGTAAGATTAAAGTGGTTTCTATCAATATTTAAAACATGAGTGCCCTACCAGTGCCCTGCTTGCTTGTTGAAGGTTTTAGGAGGAGGCTGATCATTTAGAGAGCATCTTGCAAGATACAAAATAACAGTACAATGTGAGCTGTGTTGGGCTTCATCTCTACAGACACATACTTGTGATGTTTTTTATCAATTTATATGAAAAGTATTGTTTACACACACTAGAAGCAGTGTTAATGAACTGTGTTGTTAATTATAAATGTCATTAAACAATTGATGGCTTCAATGAATATTTTGTTTGATGATTCTTTTACTTCACCCTTAGGAGACAGAAATGAAGAATAAACTAGAAGAGCAAAACGAGCAAAGTAAGATTTTATGAGTAACTTAGGGCATATAGACCCATTGTTGTACTAGTGTTATCAGCTATGTTACTTGCTATCTCATACATTGGTAAACTTATTATCAGGCTATTATAAGCAAAGTAGAATAGCTTTTGTACTACCATGAGTTGTATAGACTGTTTGTTCACATCACTGCTTGTTGAAAGTTCAATTCCTAATTGTAGATGTGCTTGCTCATGCCTGTTACATGTCAGATGAAATATTCTCAGTCCCATCTCCATATATCAAGTTTCTGTTTAGAAAGAGCTTCCTGTACAGTGTGAATAAAGAGAAGGCTAAGCTCAACACATGAATGTTTTCTAAGCTGTTTGGTGATATTGTTATTGATAAGTGTCTGCTTTGTTTGGGTCAGTGATAATGGCTGAATTTGATTCTCTTTTACAGCAGACACTGAGAATTTACTTCCAACTACAATTGGTAGTTATTGCCTGCTATACTCATTTAAGATAAAGAAGCAATATGCTACAGTTGGTTGTACATTTCTATTTCTTTCAACAGTAAATAACATGCAAACAGAATTGAAAGAAAGAGAGGAAGAAGTGAGTAATCTGAAAGATCAACTGGAGCAGAAGGAGAAACAGGTGTGTATTAAAACTTTAATCATTTAATTCCACAAACTTGAAGTTGCCAGTGAATTGTGATCATGGGTTGGTTACGTTTCCAGTAGTATAATTTTTTTGAGGATTTTGCCTTCTTTCAGTACAACTAATTGTCTTCATGCTTTAAGATTAAAGTGGTTGCCATCAATACTTGAAGCATGAGTGCCCCACCATATCTGCTTGCTTGATGCTGTTTTAGGAGGAGGCAAATCAAATGCATTGCGCACTTCCATGTTAACTTTCATTCGGTGAAGAACAGCTAGGTTGGCATGTTTTGTGATCTATTGTGTTCATATTTTGAGTAATACTTGAAGTATGTTTAGTAAAATTGGTAAACAAATTCAAAAAGCTGGTAAAAGGTTTTAAATTATATCTAGAAGCAACTCAAAACAGTTTGTAACTCTTTGATACACTGTAAAGAATACAAATAGAATCGATCTGAAAGTGAATAGAAATGACCAAGATGTTGAACTAGACAAGGATGACATGAATGTAAGATTCTTTTTCTGTCTTGCATTGAAAGTTAATATAAAAGCTGTAAGTGAAGAAATATTAGTTGTTTGATGTTCTGTTGTCATTTCCAAATGAGCTGATTTATTTTCTTCCTTTTGTTTGACCACACTTATAAAAATGGAAGAATCAGCCCTGCATTTAAAGGAAAAGGTGAGGCTGCCTTAATAGCATAGAAGAAATCACATGCTAAAACTGGGTGATTATGATTTGCTGAAGTGAATGACAAAAATTCTACACATGGATACGATTATTGTAAAGAGTGTACAAACGATTAATTTGTACCACAATTTTATCTATGTTTTTGTAAAAGTGACACATGCTCAGCTAGTACATTGGATCATCGAGGACTAAGTGAATTGTGATAGTTGAGTATGGCTGATATCTCCTGCAGGTTATCTAAACTTTGTTTCTCAGGGTCAATAAAAGTGCTTTGCACAAAGACATTTTGTGGCACATACTTTGCATACAAATTAATATGTTGCATGACTGATAAAAAATCGTCTATTTTAACATTGGATAAAAAAAAGGTTATGCCTAACTTAAAATGCATCTATGCTATCACCTGTCAGCATGTATCATACTAGAAGATTTCTTCTAAATAACCCACAAATACAATGGACAATGGATCACGTGAAGAACATCGTACCTGCTGCTTGCTTCCCAATTCACAAAATCGGTCAGCTAAGCAGATTTCTCGACCAGAAATCCACAGAGAGGCTCGTTCATGCCTCCGCCACTTCTCGTTTGGATTATTGCAATAGTTTATAATATGGTTTACAAACGGGCAATATTTGAAAGCTTAAGCCAGTAGAGAATTCCGCTGCCCGTCTAGTGACCCATTCCAGAAAGCATGGTCTTATTTCACCGATTCTAAGCGACCTACACAGTCTTCTGATAGAATACAGTGTCAATTACAAATAGCAATGCTGACCTTCAAATCTCTTCATGACGTGGCTCCTGCTTACATATCGGATCACATCAAAGATAAGTTCCTGGCCGGTCTCTCCGCTCATCATCTGAACTTCTTCTACGGCACCCACATCACTCGAGGACCAAGTTCTACAGAGATAGACGGTTTTCTGTCGCTGCTCCGGTTGTTTGGAACAGCTTACCTTCAGATCTCAATTTGAACAATCTTAATATTTTTAGGAAGAATTTGAAGACTTATATGTAGTCAGGTTGGTATGCGTTTGTGTCTGGACTAAAGCACCGCAATATGGAGAAGGTGTACCCTATTGTTTTTGGTGCCCTCAAAGGTCAGTTATGGTTCAAAAAACGAAAATATTAAAACTGCAACAACTCCCAGTGCCAATGTGTGACAAAGTTGATATTTTGGGACAAGTTGTGAACTGGTTAGGGGAACATTTTGAAATTTAACATTCATGTGATCCAAGGTCACCAAAGGTCAATTAATGTTAAAAAACTAGTATTTTTGCGATAACTTGAGAACGAATGGTCCGTTAGGGTTGGGAGTTGCTATAAAGTAATCCCATTGTCGACCCGCATCTGGTTAACCCTTGACCTCAATTTGACCTCTGGTGATCTTTAAGTGTTTTGGGGACTTTTACAGTTTCGATGATATTTTCAGATGTTAAAGGTACCTTCTGATCATAAATGTCAATTGGTTGACCCCTGTGTGACCTTTGTGTGCGAAGTTATACGAGGTCGAAGTTAATTTCAGACATTTAAGGCAATAACTCCCAGTGCCAAGATGTGACATGGTTGATATTTTGGGACAAGTTGCATATGGTATAGGGGTATAACTTCAAACTTAACGGTCATGTGGTCAGAGGTCACCAAAGTTCAATTAATGTTAAAAAAAATAGTATTTTGGGAGGAGAAAATGAGCAAAGAAAAGAATGTTTGAATTTTTATAGTTTTGATAATTTTTTCACGTCTCACCGATGAAAAATGTCAATGGGTTGACACCAGGTGACCTTTGTGTGTTAAGTTATATGAGGTCAAAGTTAAGTTTAAGACATTTAGTGCAATAACTCCCAGTGCCAAGTTGTGACATGGTTGATATTTTGGGACAAGTTGCAAATGGTAAAGGGGAATATTTCCAAACTTAATGGTCATGTGATCCGAGGTCACCAAAGGTCAATTAATGTTAAAAAAACTAGTATTTTGGGGGGAGAAAATGGGCAATTAAAAATGTTTGAATTTTTATAGTTTTAAAGGTTTATTTAGTCTCACCGATGAAAAATGTCAATGGGTTGACCCTATGTGACCTTTGTCTGTTAAGTTATATGACATCAAAGTTAATTTTCAGACATTTAGTACAATAACTCCCAGTGCCAAGTTGTGACATTGTTGATATTTTGTGACAAGTTGCATATGGTATAGGGGTATAATTTCAAACTTAACGGTCATGTGGTCAGAGGTCACCAAAGTTCAATTAATGTTAAAAAAAATAGTATTTTGGGAGGAGAAAATGAGCAAAGAAAAGAATGTTTGAATTTTTATAGTTTTGATAATTTTTTCACGTCTCAACGATCAAAAATGTTAATGGGTTGACCCAAGGTGACCTATGTGTGTGAAGTTATATGAGGTCAAAGTTAATTTTCAAATATTTAGTACAATAACTCCCAGTGCCAAGGTGTGAAACGGTTGATATTTTGATACAAGTTGCAAATGGTATAGGGGTATATTGTCAAATTTTATGGTAATGTGATATGAGGTCACCAAAGGTCAATTAATGATAAAGAACTAGTTTTTTGGGGGAGAAAATGAGCAAAGAAAAAAAAGTTTGAATTTTTATAGTTTTGATGCTTTATTCACGTCTCACCAATCAAAAATGTCCATGGGTTAATCCCAGGTGACCTTTGTGTGTGAAGTTATATGAGGTCAAAGTTAATTTTCAGACATTAAGTGCAATAACTCTCGGTGCCAAAGTATGACACGGTTGATGTTTTGGGACAAGTTGCAAATGGTACAGGGGAATATTTTCAAACTTAATGGTCATGTGATCCGAGGTCACCAAAGGTCAATTAACGTAAAAATAGTATTTTGGGGGGAGAAAATGGGCAATTAAAAAATGTTTGAATTTTTATAGGTTTGATGCTCTAGTTATGCCTAACTGATCATAAATTTCAACGTGGGGTTAACCCCTGGGTGACGGTGTGAAGTTATGTTTGTCTAACAAGTTCAAAGTTAATTTTTTAGACATATAATGCAATGAACTCCCAATGCCAAGTTGTGACATGGTTGATATTTTGGGACAAGTTGCAAGTGGTATAGGGGTATATTTTCAAACTTAACGGTCAGGTGATCCGAGGTCACCAAAGTTCAATTAATGTTAAAAAACTAGTATTTTGGGGGAGAAAATGAGCAAAGAAAAAAATGTTTGAATTTTTATAGTTTTGATAATTTTTTCACGTCTCACCGATGAAAAATGTCAATGGGTTGACACCAGGTGACCTTTGTGTGTTAAGTTATATGAGGTCAAAGTTAAGTTTAAGACATTTAGTGCAATAACTCCCAGTGCCAAGTTGTGACATGGTTGATATTTTGGGACAAGTTGCAAATGGTAAAGGGGAATATTTCCAAACTTAATGGTCATGTGATCCGAGGTCACCAAAGGTCAATTAATGTTAAAAAAACTAGTATTTTGGGGGGAGAAAATGGGCAATTAAAAATGTTTGAATTTTTATAGTTTTAAAGGTTTATTTAGTCTCACCGATGAAAAATGTCAATGGGTTGACCCTATGTGACCTTTGTCTGTTAAGTTATATGACATCAAAGTTAATTTTCAGACATTTAGTACAATAACTCCCAGTGCCAAGTTGTGACATGGTTGATATTTTGTGACAAGTTGCATATGGTATAGGGGTATAATTTAAAACTTAACGGTCATGTGGTCCGAGGTCACCAAAGGTCAATTAATGTTAAAAAAAATAGTATTTTGGGGGGGAGAAAATGGGCAATTAAAAAATGTTTGAATTTTTATAGGTTTGATGCTCTAGTTATGCCTAACTGATCATAAATTTCAACGGGTTAACCCCTGGGTGACGGTGTGAAGTTATGTTTGTAAATTTATCACAGTTTTACCATGGTATTACCGCGGTAAAAGTAGGGTAAAAGTGTGGTACATTTACTACGGTAAATTTACCACAGTTTTACCATTATATTACCGCGGTAAAAGTAGGTAAAAGTGTGGTACATTTACTACAGTAAATTTACCATAGTTTTACCATGATATTACTGTAGTAAAAGTAGGGTAAGTTTATATGGTACATAATTAAACTACATATATGTGAAATTCCTACAATTGTGCCATGATTAACCACAGTAAAAATAGGGTAAAACTATTCGGTGCAATTATTCTATGGTAAATTTACCATAACTGTACCATGATTTTACCACAGTAGAACATATATGGGTAACACTATGAAAAATGATGGTACATTTACAGCATTTTTTCCATGATTTTGTCCCATATTTTTGCAATACTGATATGAAAAACCTTTTGTTCTACTAATATCTTAATGTTGGCAATGAAAATTACCTGTGGATATGAGTTGAATAAAGAAGAGAGACCAACTGCTATTCTTATATGTTCAAGTATGCATCTCTTTTCCTAAAAAAAAAACAAGCAGAGGATAGATACATAGAGAATTCCTTCATGGAATCCCTGATATATTTGAGTGGAGACAACAATTAATTCTTTTTTCATTATTAGGGAGAAACTAAAGCCTTTAAAATGAAAAAAGAACTGTTTGTATCTATAAACAGATACATAGACTTGTCAAGTCATTTAATGGACCTGACAGAGAATACCCAAATCTGAGGACACTGATTGGTCATTTTTTTTGTGCCACAGTGTTGAGGCACAGAAGCTATGCCTTATGTGTGCTAGTTTATATAGTTCTTTTTGTATCTATAGTTCTTTTTGTATCTATAAACAGAAAGAGCGGTGAGGTGGAAGAGCGGTAAGGTGGCAGAACGGGAGAGTGCACGTCTGCAGTACCTGAGGTCCCTGGTTCAAACCTCGGTGTCGACACTGACACCAATTTTCACCCCGCTCCTTTCTCGTGGTAGGAAAGTGGCTACACGTGGGAAGCGGTACTCACGTCCTTCGGAGGAGACGTTAAATTGCGGTCCCGGGAGCAGGACTACACACCCCTGCCTCGTTACTTCAGGGCACTATTCGAAAAAGAGAAGGCGATATTCGCCGGTGTCTTTCCACGCACAAAAAAAACAAACTTGGAACCTCAATAATTTCCGAATGGGAATGAGGACTAACCTTGACTCAACAACCGAACATTCCATATGAATTAAAGAGATCAATTTAGAAAACTCGTCAGAAAAATACAATTAAATATGGTCCAGATGTTAGCTTGAATGGGTTACAGAACATCTATAAAGATCACTAGTGGGTTCCACGACGTTGTTTTTTATTCAAACGGGTAGGCTTTCCCCCGAGCATCCCGTCACTTCCCCGCCACGAATTGTAGTTTTGTTCCAGTTGAATACAGTTCCTTCACCTTAGCCGATCGGGCTTCTTTCTCCTCTAGATCTAGCCTCGTAAGATCGTCTACAATAAGAAAAGTGTTGATCCTTCAGGTGAGTTCTCCACGAGTTCATTATAATCTTATCCTGAAAAGACAGGCATCTCGCTAATATATGAGGCGGTTTATCCCCGACACACCGTCCATCCCGATGGCAATCTCAATACGTATCTTGTGGCCATTTTGGAAACTATTGTAAAATAGTCGAACAATTCTCGTTTACAATTCTTTTGATTCCTACGACTCTAGTTGTTCCTTCTACAATGCCGCTCAAGTGTATTAAAAAGGGCGTAGGAACCGGGGAGGTGGGGGGCGCCAGCCCCCCAGTGAAAATGTGGAAGGGTGGAAGTATCATCCCGGCCCCGCTTCGCAAGTCAGAAAACCCCTTTTTCATTTCCAAATGAGAAAAAAAAAATCTCATTTGGAGCACCAAATTGCATCTAAGGCCAGGTGAAAATACAAAATTAAGTTTACAAAATGGAGTGGGTGTTGAAGTGTGCTATATTGTACCAAATTGCATCTGAGTCCACCTGGAAATGCAAAAAATTCCAAAGGGGAGGGGGACACCCCCTCCCCTTAGACCCCTCCCCCAGGCCGGCCATCAGTCTTCAGCCCCCCCCCCGCACTCAAAAGTACCTTCCTACGCCACTGTGTATTGATACATTCAGCATTTTCGTTGATGGTGACGTTGGCCTTCTCTAAAGCTTTAGAAATTCCTGAAAGGCGATTTGAATAATCTTCGTCTCTTTTCTCTAACTCCTCCACTCGTTCAGATAAAGGGTTCGATAGCTATTTCAGGTTGCTTCCCAACACACCAATGTTTTTTTTTTCTCGAAATCGTCACGTAATGACAACTAAAATGTTTCAAATGCCTCTTTCCAGCTGGGCGTCGTCTCTGATTCAGAGCTCGAACCACGTTGTCTACTGCGTTGACTTAGCATGGTAGGCTTTTTACTAGCCATGTCGCTTATTGTAGGCCTAGTTGTAGTTACCTTTGGCTTATTTTTGCTTCCTTTTGGGCCTACCTCTCACCATAACGGCACAACTTCACGAAGAATAAGTTAGAATATAGTTGATATTCTTGGTTGGTGGTAATAAAGCACTTGCTCAATGCGGAAGAACTGTAGAATAAGCGTTAAAATTGAGAACCCCTTACAGAACGTTCTTGACAGTTAAAATGCAATCCTCCTTCAAACGTTTTTAAGGGAATAACGAAGGCAGATCAATGACACTTATATTTTTTAACTTAAAACTCTCTAGTATTCGATTTTAGGTTTCGATCATAATCGTAACCTTTGCATTCATGATAGCTATGTGTGATTGTATTTGTGTGTGAGCGTGTGTGTGTGTGAGTGTATTTGTGACGCCCAGCTTGTAAACATGATATCTTAAGAAAGGAAATTCAGACCAATTTCATATTTGGTGTCTAAAAGTGCCACATTAATTACAAGAATCATTGATTTAAAAAGCCTATTGTTTTTTTGTGAAGGTCAAATGTCCTTTGGGGTCACCAGAGGTCAAATTGTGAAAAAAATTGTAAACACGATATATAAGGAAGGTAAGCGTGGGCAGAACTCGTATTAAAATGTATATGAACCACACTCTGTACAAGAAACCCTATAGTTTTTGATGGAGCTCAAAAGTCATTTTGAGTCACCAGTATTCAAATTGTGAAAACTTTGTAAACACGATATCTCAAGTGGAGAAGCTAATGCAGACCTCATATTAGGTATGTAGAAGTACCACATCGATTACAAGACGTCCATTGTTTTGTGTGGAGGTTAAATGTAATTTGTGGTCATTAGGGGTCAATGTGTGAAAACCATGTATGTACGATATCTCAGGAAGGGAAGATAAGGCGTATCGCATTTTTAATATCCGCAATCCTCTACACAGTGAATAAAAATGCATAGATAGTGTATCTGACGCCATTTGCACATGAGCCTCACACCAACTATTAAACCATGTTTCTAAGTTTGTATTTACTAAAGAACAGAAAATCGAAGGAACTATTACTTACCAAAGAAATCTTACAGAATCTGGTACCAGACACTGCCACCAATTAAATTTTCTGACCGACGCTCTGGACACAACTTACCGAAAGGGACATAAACTTGTTGCCTAGAAAATGAAAAAAAACTTGAACATTTAACAACACAGGCCACGCTAATTCATCATATGCACAGCACAGTCCGCCCACATATTACCCTGTGTTCCAAAGTCATTAACTCGCCGGGCTCACAACGTCATTATTGATAACGACATAAAGTGTTCGGATAATGTTCTTTCCAAATGAAAACAAGACGTTTAACACAATGGGGTATCTTTCTGTCCCTCCTGTAAACTAGATCCAGTTGGTCTACGCTCCGATTGAAATAAATTTCGACAATTATACAGACACCAACCGCAAGGACACGCACCTAATACTACATGGTTCCAACAAAAAGTATATTCGGACACCAGTAGAAGGACGCAACAAATTCCAATATTGCTTTGCATTCAAAGCTAAAACACATCTGGACAAATTCATTTTAGAAACTACCAACCGTCCACCTAACTCTAACATCAACGTTGCTCAATTTAGGGCCAGTAGGAAGCTACGTAGTGCCCTGCTATCGTTATAGGACACGCGGATGAAGGAGGTGCCACCACCAATCTTAACACTTGACTACATTTCTGAAGCATCTGAGGCACATCTAATCGACTCTAATTTCTACGAGATATTACCGGAAGCCCCTTCCAGACTCTTCCACCCCAACATTGACGAGTTGTGCCAAACAACAACGGAACACGTAGCGACCAAGATTTTATATCTCACATTTAAGCACCTATCGTTAGGAACATTCTACACTTTACCCAAAGTACACAAACTTCTCAAATTGATAGCCCGATGAGAAAATCAGCCGAAAATACATTCGTAAACTTACCAGGAAACTTAAGCTAGTCCTCACAAACCGAATTATGTCATTAATTGGAACTCTTGCAGAACATCTTTTAGGATACATCGAATCCATACTTAACCTTCTACTTGACAATATTCCTTCTTATATATATAAGGCACTAAAAACATTTGTTGAGATTCCTTAATAACATGCAGGTGTTACCGATTAATTCCTTACTTGTAACTATGGACTTATCCTCTTTATATACTAGTATCCCTCATGATGAGGGAATTATCGCTTGTTAACAGTTTCTTCGTGAGTATACCACTAAGAACCAATAGTTTTATGATTGTTTATTATACTCTTTGATGCGGAGAATGACATATCAAAGGTTGGACAATGATGAAGCACGGGAAAGTTTGAAAAAATTATGTTAAAAACAAATGGCCGCCGCCAGCAAAAATTGTATAAATAATAAACGAAATAATCAAGTAACGTCTGTTTTAAGTTTCAAATTTGATATATTTCTTATTATATTTTTATCAATTGTTTTCATCGTTTTTCCCATCATGATTAATGCTGTAACACAGTTAAGTTTTTTTATTTCTTGATATCATCAATGACGTCATTCATATCGATGAAATACTTATGTGAACATATATAATATTTACCTCAATGGCTTTTCAAATGCCTTGTTCATCTCCCACTTCTTCCTCTAGGTCATTTATCATGTTTCATAGTTGCCATCTTGGCAGTGCACACATGTAGTGGTGCGTTCAAGCCAGTTATGTAGTGTATTACATCCTCCGGAGCAGTTGCAGTGAATCACCAGAAGAAGTTACTCTGGTGTAAGGCTTTTGTCAGTCATAACTGGCACAAGGTTATATCCTTCTCTAACTCCCATCCCACTCAGAAGGCTCCATTTCATCACTGTAACCCATCCTGCGGTAGTGAAAGTTACAAACTGAGGCAGCTAGTGGCAGTGTCCAGGAGTTACACAAGTCGTTCTGATCTGCTTTAAATAATGCCCACATTGCTAGACGTCAGTGGTCTAAAACTGAATTGGTAAATAGAATACTTTACAACAGTCTATTTTAAGCGATTACAAAGTGATCTTCTATTAAGAACATTGTGATTAACTCCTTTTGTGAGAATACAAGAATATAGACTGATCGTCCATGGATCTCATTTAATTATCATCGGAAAATGTCTAGTGTTGCTGTAACTTTCTCAAAGTCAGCCTTATTTTTTTCACATTCAGGAGGTGGACATGTCTTTATACTGCTCAATGGTTCAATAAATATTCAATGTCAGTTTCTGCATGGCAATTTTTTTAAGATGATGTGACAGTGTCAGACATATTCCATTTTGCTATCTGGTGTTGTGACATCCCACTTCCTCGTGTTATGCCCCTTTGGCTGTTAAGTGAGCCGTTTGTGTCTGTAGAACCATGTCAGACCAGTAACTATTGTTGCGCATTACATGGAAACCAGACAGTAATTTCTGATGGACTTCAGGGTAGCCATCCTGCAATGAGTGCATCTTGGCCAGATGCCTCGAATATTGGTAAGCAAATGAGATGGCAGCAAAGTGCATCTTCCATGACCCCATAAGATCATTCCCAATGAATGTCCGAGAAATGTCCACCATTTGTTTGGTAATTGACTCTCATCTTGCTTGTTTTGAAAGTCTCAGACAGTTCCTCTTGTTCAAGAGTTATAGCTTCTTCAAATTTTCTTCGAAAGCAATCTGATTTCAAGGATGACTCTAAGTCACTTTTGACAATTGCCATCAGCGTACATAGTCTTTCAAGCTCATGCAATTGGTCTTGAAACTCAGGATCAACCTCCTTGACTTTAGCAACAATCTGACGTGTAAGACACCAATCCACCATCAGGAATCAAAGAAACGCTAGTTGCACTACCTCTCCTTTCATCATATGTACCACGGCATGTTCACTGTAAACTCTCTCAACGATATCCTTAAGTCCACCTCCATTTATTAAAGTTCCAATGGCATCCAATAAATTCATGAAGGTATGGAAGCTCCCAAGCAATTACACCACTTTCGCGATTTGGCTTTCATCTAGAGCAGCATTCACTATTTCTGAATCTTCATAATGTTATATTATAGAAAGTATTTGAAATTGCCTACGTGACAAATCAATATTTGAGAAATTAGGTCGGGTTGCCGTGTCAGAATGTTATAATACACGATTGTTCTGGTATATTCCTTATGATGACACGCTGGTCTCGGGTTAACGTCGGTTTACGTGAAATCGCGTGTAAGCTGTGCACACATCTTCGTGGATTCTCTGGAATGCTCGCGAGATAAGCAAAGGACTTCCGGGAAGGAAGAAACTTGGTCGAATTGTTACTCAGGTGTATCGAGAAAGATCTGGATGATTCTTGACATGGCGAATCGTATAAAAACCCGCCCAGATCGGAACGTTTCTTAGTTTCTGTACGAATACAAGCGACGACACATATTATACCATTCTACTATATATCGTCAGTGCTCAACTGCCAGTAGTTTCTGAGGGATTGAGATATCGATACCAAGATTGATTCTACACTTCCATTCAGAAGTTTGAAGAGGACTTTGCTGTGAAACTACAGTTTTCGATTCGTTATTTCGGAGAAGGTGAAGAATTTCTGTCTCCGTTGAGGAAGTTCGTTACGCCAGGAGTTGGTGGCTATAAAGCTGATTTTGGACTGACTCTGGTAATGTTTAGTCGGCGAGAAGTTCGACTTGTGCTTCACTCGATTGTGGCTGGAAGTCCGTCTTCTATTTTGGAGCATCGCCGGAAAGAAGGTGACTGCTGTTTCTGGGATCGCGAGAAACTTCGTCGAGGACCAGTCAATTTCGCGGTACAACGGACCGAGAATCGTCGTCATCACGGTCGTGGCCGCTGAGGATATCGCCGTTGGAAGAGACCAGCGTGTTTTAAAGTGTATCCTATCGTGTTAAGTTTGTGAGTAATTTTCTATATGTTTGTGATTACCACTTGTTGTCGTTGGTTCAAACTCCATTGTTCAATATAGTTTTCGTTCTCATTCAAATTCTCTAGACTCGTCAATTTGTCTGTGTTCCTCTCAAAAACGAACCCAGGCTTGTGTCTCGTTAAAAATTAATTATCGAGACCTCTCGCATTCCAACGTAACAATAAAAAAAGAAATGGTCGATCAAAGTTTATGATTGGTGGCATTTTGTGCTTTGAGGCAAGTTTGCAAAGTTAATATAGGCTGGACAATGTACTGGATTTATGGTTTCACTGGAGTCATGTTAATCATGGGGGGAAACAATACTGAGGATATCCCCGGATGATCACATTCTCTGTACAGTAAATATATCCTGCCATGCCAACTAGGTACACTCGGTGGAAACGAAATGACATTTCCCATGAAATATCAACCGTGGGAATGATGTAGGCTGAGAAATTTGACGTTGCAATTGACATGCTTGCAAAGCGTTAGTATATTACATCAGTGTAGCAACTTTCTAGTTAGATATTGTTTGTCTCGGAAGGTTGCGACTAGCCTGCTTCTGTGGTGGGATGGCTGTTTTCATCCCTATCCCATGAGAGATACTCTTTCCATCCAAGGTTATTATGTTATGGTCCATATTGTCTCCAGCAACCTGTACAGGGAGTGCATTTGCGAGTCTAATCTGTAAATGCTCAATTACAGCTCTTGGACGCCCTACTGGAATAACTGCTTGCCAAATTCCTGCAACCTTTCTGTACGTATCCTTCCCAACAGACCGATCTGCAACAAGAATCGCAAGCGTGTAGGGATGTAATCCAATGATGCCGGAATTTTAATTCTGCTGGACTTGAATATGCACCCCCTAGTAATGGAACTTTTTAATGAAGCTTTATGTAGCTTTCGGTAAGGTTTGCTGCTGTTTGTAGAATAGCTCTTTTTTTGTGCTTCTTTGTCATCTTCTCGAGGTGCATTGTAATAATCACGAAGCATCTTACACGTGTTTTTCATAAAGGTCACATTGTTTTTTCACTCCCTTGCCCTCAGCCACAAATATAGAGTCCCCATATCGTTTTTGAAGCCTCTCCTTCAGGTACTGATTTCCATATGTCACAGATTATTGCCTGTTTCATATAAGTATTATCTCATTTTCGTGACAAGGACTGAAATTGTAATCTGCTCTTTATAGTTGTCCTCCATGTATATGCAAACCTATTGGAATGCTCCCTCCTAATCAATGTTTTTTGGTCTCCCAGTTTTTTTTTTTTTTGTCGTTTGACAGAATTGATTGACCTGAAATCTTTCGGAATTTCTCGCATTGTGCGAAAGTTAACATTGCATGAACATCGCCTCCAAAACACTCGATGCGACCTTGAACAGCAGTGGCCCATTCAACACGTTTTTTACAGTATCTTTCATGCTTCAGGCGATATCCTTTTGTTTATGTGGTTAACCGTACATATTTTGTGAAGCTGGTTCGGACATGGACTCTGATTTCGACATCCCTTTCTATGCTGGCACGGTTGATACCATCAGCTGCTTTCTTCTGGTATCAAAAGCTTGTGTTGCATACCACCTACCCCTCACAAATTACTCTTGTTACCGGAGGTTGACTTTCTGAGGATTTTTAACAATATCTTTATTTTCTATGGAATACGCATAATGGGCAGCAATTTTTGGTGCCAATAATAAAGAAATGGCAATTCACTGTCTCGATTTTACTCATTGCTTTGTCCGCAGTCAAGGTTGAGGTGGGGCAGTCAGAACGAAGTGTCTTGCCCATGAAGCCTTGGCACACACTACACATGTCTTAAGAGGAGAATTCATGTCGTGATGGAAATCGTTTTCCTTTTGAAGGAACCATGGAAATGAAAAATATTCAACTGCTATTAATTGTTCATGCAAAATTATAAATATAGCCCAATATCTAGTTTGGGTACTTACAGAAAATTACTTATTGTATACCTAAATCTCACCTGTCTTTTCACAAATCGGAAAATTTCAAATATGACACATATTAAAGTTGCTTCAACCCTGGTGGTCTGATAACTAATTGATATCACTTCTCAGCATTCACAACATTCTCTTCTGGCTTCAACGTTTTCATATCAACCTAACTGGGACTGGTTAAAGTTTATCACATATTTCCAAAAATCCCAATCACATAATTCAGCAAGCCCTATATTATTCATAATAGATTTTACTATTTATCAAACTGTTATTAAGTTTTCTTTGATCATATAAATTACTGACATGAAAGCATCAGATTTTCTTTCGAAGTTTCTAAACACCAAATACCTTGTCTAAATGTTCTGGTCAAGTTGTATAGCAATTCCTTAACCACTTCGGTCTATTATATCGATATTCATATATATTTACACTAATATTTTTCACCCATATAGTCTCATGAATTATATTGTTTACAGCCAATGCCTTAGACTCAAACGCATTTGCCCCGACCCACGTGATTATGAACACCAGGTATTCAATTTAACTGGCAATTTCTTGAACGTCGGATACCCCATTCATTTAATTAAACAGGACATTATCTATGGCTGACAATTGAACCGTGAGGGCTTCTTTAAATTCAAGTCCTAACACACGCATCCCATTTGTAATTTATTACAATGCCTTCATCAAATCCTTTATGAAACAGGAATTTATTCTATTCCAAAACGATCAGTCGGTAGGAGAATCGTTTAGGTACCCCAATGCTAGCTTTTCGTCAACCCTAGAACTTAGATTTCTACTTTCTTTCTCCAGACTCTTTTACCCAGTTTCCATCTCCGCAGGTAATTTCCGTTGCAGAAAACCTTGAGTTTTGGGGAGTGTGGAGTCGCAATTACATCCTGGTCTACTCTGGCACAGAGTGGTAGCACCTGCCAAGGTCCCCTATATGGGTTAAATAGGCACTCTTCTTTGTTAGCTGCCTTGTGCAGCAAAGGAGAGCAAAATCTTACTGCCTTGTAGGTCTCGCCTCTTTAGGAAAAGGCTGGTGGATGGAAAACCCTGAAGTCAAACCGTCGTCTGCAGAGTGGCGCCCCTTCGACTATAGCCCTATATTTCTCTTATGGTATATTACATAATGGAGATTCTCGCAACAGCGGAAACGGATCTGACAGCGTTACCAGGGTCGCGCTCGGAATGAGATTTGTAGAGGTGTCTTCGTTCGTCATCAAGGTCGCGCACGGAATGAGATTTGTAGAGGTGTCTTCGTTCGGCATCAAGAGAAATCCTCTGCTACGAGTGATAATATGTTAGGCCCATGTGCCAGAATGGGAACCTTGAGCAGGCAAGAAGGGAAGCTGGTCGCCCGAGCATAGATGTGCTGGGGATTGCTAAAGACACGTTGGACTAACAATGGTAAACTGGTTACTTCGGAGGGATAAGAAGTGTATTACTCAGGTTGACAGAAGCACCAAGCTGGTGTGGGTTCCATTGTTATACATGGATCTCTCCTGGCGGGCAGTATAAAGACATATCATTGTTTGAAGATGAGATAGATCTCAGGCACAGGACTCCAAAGCGTTAGTGAGTGCGGTCTGTGACTTTGATCACCAGATGGTCTAGGCACAGCTTAAAGAAAAGGCATGGTGTGCAAAACGCCAACAAAAGAGTCAAGTGAAAAGAGATTTGAAGAGGAAGAAGACGCAAAAACAAAGTTTGAAAGTCTACTAAAGGAAAAGATAAAAGAAGATAAATCATAGCCAACTTTTAAATAGGCTATAGTAGAAGCAATCAGTGAACTTGCCCAGTGAGACGAGAAGTCAAGAAACATGATTGAAGATAATTGCTGGAAACTCATTGAGGAGAAGAGAGATATAAGGAGAGACATTCCTAACATCTCTGAACACCGTGTTGCTGCAAGAAAAGTGAAAAGACACCAAGTAAAGCAAAAAGGAAGTGGTATAGGGAAGGGTTACATTACCCGGAGGAAGAACAGCAGAGAGGAGACCCAAAATATATACAAGACTATTGATAAAGTAATGAAGAAGCAAACAACACAGCCTGGAATTGGCATAACAAGATGTTGATGAAAGGATGCTTTACATTTCTGAAGATATCTCCAGAAGATGGAAAGACCCTAGCAAAGAGCTTTTCGGTGGAGTCGCTAAAGCCCAATTTGAAATGGACAAAGGACAAGAAGAGCCAAAGGTGCTTGAAAGTGAGATAGAAGCTGCAATTAACAAATTGAAGATTGGCAAAGCAGTAGGAATATATGAGATACCAGCTAAAGCTCTGAAAGCAGAGGAATGACAATTGTGAAAGTAATGAAGAATATCATTGACTTAACCTGGAGTACGGTCATTTGGTCAGAGGAGTAGGTGATGTCAGAATTAATACCTCTACCTAAATGTACAGGGGCCTAGGATTGTACAAAATACAAAACAAGAAGCCTGATGAGCCATGCATCCAAGTTATTGCTGGAGATCATCCGTCAAAGATTACAGTACTCTCTGGGACCTCAAATTGCACAGGATCAATTCGGCTTCACACCTTACAAAACAACAACTGATGCAATCTTAGCTGTGAGAAACATCACCCAAAAAGTAGCATAAAATAAGATGATGAAGAACTGTGGCTGTTGTTTGTTGATCATTCCAAAGCATTTGATAATGTATACCATGATGCTCTGTGGAAGACTCTTGTGGATTGTGAAGTTCAACAGCACCTACTCTGGATGGTCAAGAAGCTGTATGCAAGTGTCAGTGGATTGAGACAGGGCTGTCTAGTCTCGCCACTTCTTTTCAACGCAATTGGGGGAGAGGATCGTGAGAAACGTAGAGCAGAAACTCACAGAGTGTCGTTGTAAGATCATAGGAGGACGAGCGGTGTGGAGGATCCAATATGCCGATGGCACCACTCTGATTGCTAATAGCAAGACGGAAATAAAGAACACTGTAGAACACCTAATTCGAGAAAGATTAAAGATACGTCTTCGTATTTACAACTCAAACACATCCACCATGACTCTGCATGGCAAGGTAAATGAAAAGATCCAGGATGATGAGCTTGAAAATCCGAGGAAATTTAAGTTTTCTGAGATCGTACATAACTGATGAAGGAAACAGCATTGCAGACATCAAGGTCAAAATAGGACAGCCCAACAGCATAGTTTCAAATTTATCTGATGTATGGAAGTCAAAGGACATGAGCTTGAAGTTGCGAGTGTTGTTCTGTACCGCTGTGAAAGCTGGACTTTGGGAAATACAGAAGAGGAGGCAATTGACGTTTTTGAGCTGTGGCTTTGGAGAAAGGTACTAAGATTCAGCTGGAGAGATAGACGTACAAACGAATGGATTAAAAGGAGAGTTGGTATCACTGTAGAGAAGGAATGCTGGAAGAAGTAGGGAAGAGAAATTAAAGAAAGTATGATCACTCGAAGAGAAGAGGCACTAGTTTAGTTTTGACAACGATTCGAGATGAGGTGAAACAAAGGTTGGCTTGACAACATCAAAAAGTGGAGGGGGGGGGGGGGGGGTTTGGTAGAAGCGAGTAAGGCAGCGTTTGAGAGAAATGTCTACGGCCCTTAAAACAGGGCTAGGGAAAAATGAACTGAATCCTCAAAAAATATATTTGTCATAATTTGCAGGATTCCCAGTTTCTGAACATTTCAATCTTCATAGACATTCTCTCAAACACCTTATATTGATTTCTACTTAATTCGAACTTCAGATCCGTAAGTGAACGTTAACGAAAATAACTCTATCGGATCTTACCCATTAAGCCTCGATGTTATCTCCGTGTACCCTGAAGGAGGCACGGAACACAGCAGCAGCTACTCAGCAGTAAGGAAGAGCAAATTCTCTATGGGAGGCCAAGTAGGTTAAGAACACATAGGCAATACACACATTAAATGCAAGAAATTAAAATTCCCCACAATAGCTTCAGCATACTGGTGAGGATCCTACGAGGAACTTTCCTTAGTTATACAGCACAATGTAAATAAAATAAATAACTAAATAAAATCTTTTTTACCATTTCAAGGAGGAAAGCTTGACACCACGACCACCATTACTTAGTGTCCCACCTGTGGATAATTTGATTTCCTCAGCCTGGCACTTAAAAGATATAAATAACTTTAATTTAATGAAAACACCCTCTACTGACACCGGACCACTACAAAACGTCTCTACGGAGACCTACCAAGTTGGAAATTCAGAAGTAATTCCGTCATCTATAGAGAAAGCTCAAGAGGGTCATAGCCGAGTGTCTAGATTAAAAGCTACCCACCAAGCCTAGTTTATTGTTGCACCTCTCCCTACTATGCCACTTCCCCAGTTGCAGAAACCAGAAAAAGTTCAGTTCAGTTTTACAATGAACAGGCTAATCGTCATATTACAGAACGGATAACTGGTTAATTATTTGGAGAATTGACCCGGTACAGAAGACCGATGTGGGGCTTACCCCATTCCACTTCCACCCCTACTTCGTTAAAAACTATACATTTGCATATTTGGTAACAAATTAACTTGTAATATGTGTTTCGTTAAGTTAAAGATTGAAGTCATTAACACCCTAAGAAATCATTGGAAAAACTAAACCACTGCTTTACGTAGATGGGAGTTAATCCTACGAATTGCTTATTTAAACGTTTATAAATCTCTCGAAAAGATCATTTGTTCGTTTTCCGTTCTCCGTTGAAGTCAGATAAAACAGTTTTCTGATAACGGCCGAAGTTGACGATGAAATTGAGGGCTTAACAAAAGAACAAAAAAACAAGTTCACCTCAAATAACAGGCGCATGAAATTACCCCTCAATTTCAGATTTTCATTTTCGTTTCTATATGTAGCGGTTGTTTTTGTGCATTTGTACAAACGATCAAGTACGTTATTATAGTTTCCTTGATTCCCAAGGTTGCTTTCAGTTTGTTATTTTAGCCTACAGTGTATAACGAAACAGATTCAATACTGTTAACGTATTATACTGTTTGTGGCGAACGTTTGCAATGGCTGCTATGCACACTGCAGAAGTACCACCCAAATTGCTTTTCTTCACCATGTTTGCATTCATAACAGTGAATGTAATGTTTCTGATAAATCCTTGTTCTGGTAAGTAATTTAAATTCCAGTAAAGTTTTGAAATAATGGGAAATTAAGGTTCTTGCTTAAAATGTTTCTTAGTTTGTAAATTCAGTGGCTTTGTTACAAAACCGTCTTTTAAATGGAAGTTAAATTCTATATTAACAGGGTAGTGGCAGTACCACATTCCTGTCTGCAGCAACTCTAGAAACGAATGAACCTAACTATACTGCAGCAAGAAGTGAAGCGACAAGCATTATAAGTCAGATCGCATGAATAAGGCATGGGGGGGGGGTCGGAAGTTCGGTGGGAATGAATTCGTTGCGTATCATTATCGCTAGTTTTACTGTATCGATAAACGATTCGTTTTAATGCTATTTTCTTTGCAGCAAATGTTGAAATATCTATTCCTGAAGGCAGTGTCATTCATCTGAACTTTAGTTTCAGCTATACTGGCTTTGGACTTATAGAATTGAGGCACAATGGCAACATTGTTTTTGTCAGACTTTCTGACATTACAGAGATTAATTCCAGAACACCTCCTTTGTTTTTTGATACATCCGACGGAATAACGAGCTTTACTATTACAGACTTTGTATCTCCGGACAGTGGCCAATACATCTGTTTGTTAAATAAAGAACAACAGGAACCTGTGTACGACCTATCATTAATTTGTAAGTAGCAATCTTATCATTTTGTTATTAAGATAAAAAAAAATGTACGAAGGTAGTTACCAGTTACTAAACTACTTGATCTTATGTCCAAGTTTTAGATAGTAAACGGAACAGTCAAATATTCATATTCACATATTTTTGTTGATAAATGCTGCTCAAAAAATCAAGAGAATCTCTTCAAAATTATAAAGACGTCTTTCCAAATTGTACTAACTTATTTAAGACGGATGCGTTTTGCGGCCACAGAAAAACATTTCCCGAAATTTCGGAAGAAACTTTTGAAATTACAAAGAGGTTTTTGAACATGCAAAATAACCACGGATACGTATTCCTGCAATATATATATATATATATATATATATATATATATATATATATATATATATATATATATATATATATATATATATATATATATATATGAATACACACACACATATATATATATATATACATATATATATATATATATATGTGCGTGTGCGTGTGTGTGTGTGTGTGTTGAGACCAGTGGAACACTAGTAGTTGTAACTCAGAGTTTCACGCGATCATCAGACAACAAGAGTTATATTGCATACATATATTCCGCTCTGTCCGCCAGACATAGGGCACTCTGCGCCAAGATAGACCCCAACCAACCAACCAACTCTCTCTCCACCTCTCTCTCCACCCACCTCTCTCTCCACCTCTCTCTCCACCTCTCTCCACCCACCTCTCTCTCCACCTCTCTCTCTCTCTCTCTCTCTCTCTCTCTCTATATATATATATATAGATACACAATATATATATATATATATATATATATATATATATATATATATATATATATATATATATATATATATATATATATATATAATAAAGAGCTGCCCCACCCCAAACTATGCTGGTCGCGCTGAGCTTATCGCGTTACGACGATGTTTCGAACACCATTACTCCCGTAATTCAACATACTTGCAAACCGATAAGCAATTTTCGACATATTAATAACATAATAGTTAAGCATGCAATGTGGTTTAATTTGACTATTTAAATGGAACAATTGTTGAAGTTCAGAGTATCAATCTGTGATATTTGTTAACATAATTAACGGAGTGATTGGTACCTGTTGAAAACAACTGGTTAAACAGGTACCTGTTGAAAACAAATGGTTTAACAGGTACCTGTTGAAAACAACTGGTTTAACGGGTACCTGTTGAAAACAACTGGTTTAACATGTACCTGATGAAAACAACTGGTTTAACAGGTACCTGTTACACCAGTTGCATTCAACAGGTACCAGTTGGTTTTAACAGGCATCTGTTAAACCAGTTGCTTTTAACAAATACAGGTACCAGTTGCTCTAAGCAGGTACCTGTTAACATGTAGTGAACAACAGGTACCTGTCAAGTTGAAACCGGTAAATTTTCGACGGTTCCGTGTTCATTGGATCATTACTGGTGTACGTTTTGTACTTTAACTTACACAATTTCAACTTGTAAAACACAAATTGTCATTGCTAGAGGCTAGAACAGGACATGGCTTGACAAAAGTAGGTGAACCGGGTAATATGGGGCTACAATGGCACAAACAAATAGTAAACTTTAATAGAACGAGGGTGCGCTATTGTTATGAGTTGTGGACAAGACAACATCTTGTTCTGTCCTCAAGATAAAATAATTTTGTTGGATGTCTAACCCATTGACTAATTGCAGGGCACCATAGCCGAAGCATGTTGGTTTGTTCAAATTTTGAGAGAGGGAGGGGGGGGGCTCAAATTTATGTCTCCACTTTAAGGCACATAATGGTGGATCGCCGTTGTCGGGGAAGGTTTATGAGGGGAGGGGTGGCTTGAAAATTTTTGTTTCTCAAAAAGGGCTATATGCAAAATGATGCTATCATTTCCTTTTTTTTTGCTCCCTTCGTTTTTTTCACCGTCGGATATCACGTCCCCAATTTTTTTGTTGAGGTACTCTTTCCCCTGCCCCCCTTCCCCCACCCTCGCTGGCTTTGTCACTGCAAAGATGTGGTATAACATATGTCTGATCACTGAATTGTTTATTCTATTTGGTACATTAAGGTAAAATGTAAAATTCACATAATTTATGAGAGAGCCCTTCCAGATAGTATATGAATACGTAGCATACACATACAACAAAAGATTGAGATGAGCTCGCATCTATATTTAGATCAGTGATTCATGATCTAAGAAAGTAAGACGCATATTGCCAAGTCAAGATCAAGATAAAAATAATTAATGTTTAAATTGTATTATGATTTAATCCTTTCTTATTTCCTGTTGTTTTAAATTTTTAATATAAATAAATGATATTTGTAATTTTCAGTGACATGAAACTTTCAAATTGGGAGGCCTAAGACAATTTTCTCAATTTTTTTGATAATCACATTTTGTACGAGGTCAAGTTGAACTTTGACTTCAACACCATATTCAATTTCGAAACCGAGAAGCAACGGCAGCTTGCATTGCACAGCGTAAGCATTGCTTGGCATAGTTTAATACGATCACTATAAGCAACTTTCAACTGTAAATCACCTAAGAAGATCTATAGAAGAATGGAAGTATTAACCGCCACCATCGGCCTACCTGTTGTTCCTTAAACTTTGAAGTAAAACTGTTTACCAGTCAAAACGTACTTTTACTAAAACGTCCCGTACCAAAACGTCCCCGCTTTTGGTCAAAACGTCCGCGTAAGTCAAAACGTCGACGTCTATCACATACGCCTACATTCACAAATGTGAATATATATTAACATTAAGTTATTATTTGGCTAAGTTGGCTTACATGAGCTAAATAAATCATGAAGGACTATCGTTTAGGGCAGAGACGGGGAAGGGGGCTAGGGCTTTAGCCGTAGTCTCCCTTCTAGACCATCAAAATATAAGAAGGCAGAATATATTCTGGAAAATAGTAGCAAAATCAGCAAACAATCACGAAAATCCAAAATATAAAGTGTCTTCAGAAAAAATAAGTAAAACGTATGTGCTCTAGGAAAATATCACTTTCATCCAGTCCGTCTCGCATAACGTTAATTGTTAGGCCACTGGCACAAAGTAGTTTTATGGTTAGCGTTACGCTACGCAGTACTTGTGACTGTTGTTAGGCTAGCGTTTCGCAATACACAAGTGCAATGACAGTGAGTAGCCTAGGTTCTCTACTGAGTACTGCAGTGCATACTCAACACAAAACTGTGCATTCTAAACACCGATTAACAATGTGTTTTGTGTGTATTGGGCTGGATTGAACAGTGGCACATAATCTTCAAATTTATTCCCAAACAAATGCTGGGACTAAGTCTCAACAGTTAATTTGAAGTCTACACTTATTTGGTAAAGATTTCCTTTAATTTCCTATGTGAATCTAAATGGGTAGGATATGTGATTTTGAATAAGCAAGGCTAGACCTTCAAACTTACAGTTACATTAGGCTGAACAAATTATAGTGGATAGTCACTGGTATTATATACTTCAGTACTAAATCAAAACGACCGAAAGACAAACTTAGTGCAACAAAGTACTGATTCTTCTCTAGCCAAGGTCTAAACAGGCTTGTTAAGTGAGCAAGTTAAATAACGATTAGGCCTATAAATAAGTTGGCTCAGTGCATTTTTGTTTCTAAAATTTTATATTTTTCGATCATAAAAACAATCAAAGATTTAGCCCATGTTTTATCTCTGTAGTCTGGGCATTTGATTCTGGTTGCAATGATGATGACACGTGGTTCAAATGTTCAGCTTTATACAGTCTGCTTCAAACTTTGGGATTGTTTTTTGAGACAATAGTGGAAGTGAAGCTCACATAACTTTATGGTGACAACTTAATTTCATTTTCTTCAAATGATGAATACTTCTGCTGTGCTGTTTCCTTTTTCCAGGAAGAATTGAAAAGCCAAATATCCAGGTCAAGGGTAAGGTTTTCTGTGATTTACGACACAAGTGTGGAGGCAACAACAGAGGAGGAGAACTGTGTTATATATGGCTTAAAGACAGTATGTTTTAAGATGATGTATTGGTACCCTACGCAGAACAAAAGAGTTTATCCGAGAGTCCAAAAAGCAAAGGAACAAGAACCATAGAGAAAAAGATGGGAGAGTGAGTTTAACTATTGTACCTGACTGTTTAATGATATTAAAGATACTTTTCATAACCTGTTTAAAAAAAACAGTCTGGTATATCATTTACGTGCAAGCTTTATAAGTTCGGCAACATTCTTACTGATTTGTGATCATGATTATTAAGCTTTGAAAAATAACTTGGTGTTATGCTGTGCAAAGCTCATAATTATTTGGTAAAGCTGCTATCCCTGGCTTATAATTTGAGGGACCTACTGTGGATTTAAATGTTGACCTCCCAATATACTATAAAAATTGTAATGTAAATGTATGTTTATGATAATGTGAGTTATCACGTGATATATCTGTATCTATGCTTACATGTATATCTTATTTTCTGTTCACAGGTCAATATTGGTGCAGATTTTTGGCTTCCCGAAAATAAGTGGGAGGCCATTTGTAGTTAAGAGAAACACTCTTTGTTCGTAAAGACTTTACTGGTGTCGATTTGGGGTACCAACGCTTTAAAACGAAAATCGTGAGGAACGCTTTCCCAAGATTCAACAGTGACAGAGATACAAAACCGCTGTTGTCTCCCGTGAAGGTTAATGCTATGAAAGGTTCGTCATTATGAAAATCTTCCAAACAAGTAACCATTTATATTACAATCTCATGAATTTTTCCAACCAAAAGATTGAGCGTACCCAAACTCTAAACCAAACCAAAATTGTCCGTCCAATGTTTAAAAACAAAAGCTAGCTTGCCCTTTTACCAAGGGCAACAGCTCAAATGCATGCAAAACAGAAGAGACATTCTTTGTTAGGTACATACATGAATAAGTTAATCTCTTCTAATTATAGAACCATCGTTGGGTGGTAGAAGTTCTTTAACATTATGTTCTTTAAGCTACCTTGATATTGCATTACTTTCTGATTATGATAGAATGCATAATTTCACTTGAAATTTCAAGTTTGTGCAATCATGTTAATTGTTGTTGGTAAGCATTCTACCTATATGTTGTTGTTATAGGTTCATGGTCTAACTCTAAAATACTTGTCAATGCTATAACTCCAAGAAAAAAGTTGCTTTAATTCATGGTGTATATTTTGCCCTTGGAGGGTTTCAGAACTTAGTGATTGTCATAATTCAAGAAACCATTTTTGCTTCAACTTTAAAGTACATCTTTCAATTAGGGGAGAAGGTTGTCCCTTTGGATTTGAGACAAAACAATGTACTTGGTTAGACGGTGATTACTAGTCCATACAGGCTGGATACCAACATAGATAAATATCGTGAAACATTCTAATCCCCAGAAAGTTTGAACTTAACTTTCCATGAAAGCATTCATCTAGCAATGCAAGAGGTTTTTTTTAAGTTTTAGGATCAAACTGTTGCTGTGAATCATGATGAGTCAATCTTAAGTGTTCATTCACTTTGTTTCTTGCAGAACAATTTATGGAGCGTTTGAAATAAAGCTGCAATTTACTGAGGAAGCTGCAAGGTTCAGCAAATCCATATCCGAGAAACTGGCATCAATCGTAAAACGAAGAAGGCCTTAAAACATTCCTGACATATACTATTTGTTTTCAATGGTTATTGCTTACCATTAAACAGTCTTGAGTTTTATTCAAACTGACAGCATATTGCTGTCACTGACAAGTTAACTTTTCAGAGGAATTTTTCCAGACAGTTCTTTTTTTTAAAGTGGGATTAAACCCCTATTTATTATTTTGTTTTAACAATTATTGTTTACCATTAGATGGTATTTAGTTTCTATTCAAATCCAGGAAATGGAAAGTATGTTGCTGTCACTAACAACTTAACTTTTCGATGGATATCTTCTGGACAGTTTTTGTTTCTTGAAAGCGGTTTAACCAACACTATTATAGACTGATGTTGAATTTTACTTGGCAAAGTCATCCATCCACTTTTGTCTTTTTTTTTTAAAGAATTAGCATTTCTAGTAATCAGTTTGTACAAATGCCATTACACAGTATTCAGATTTTTATTTAAACTCCAAAATAGACAGTATATTGTAGTCACATATGTGTTCCAGTTTAAATATGCTCAACAAATACATGCTTTGTAGGTAAATATTGTTTTATAAGATCTGATGGGTAGCCAACTTAAGAATGAATTCCCTTCTAAAGGTTACTGTCTGACTAGCTATTTATTATTGTCTGCCTAGCATGCAGAATTGCAGACTACATGGTTTGGTTATGCTAGTTATTGAATAACTTTATATATGCAGCTGTAACTTTTATTTTGATATAATGATTGGAAAAGAAAACCTTCATATTGTTTAAGCAGATAGAAGTTCCTTCTAACTTGCCACAGCAATGCATGGAATCATTGCTTTCATGAACATATTTAGCTGGTATTTCATAATATATGTGTTTTTTAATGCGTTATTTGAAAGTGTTTACTTGAGAAGTTTTCTTTCTTGTTAAAACTCCAAATTTATGTTTTCTTTTTCATTGCCCTCAACTTTGCATCATTGTGTAGTACTATACTTTTCCATTCATGTTTGGTCCATTAACTTGTCGTAACTATGTTGGAATAAAATGATATTTTCAGACTTATGTTTACAGTGATATTTACTCCTCAGTTGAAAGTTTTCCATCGCCTTTACTTGCTTGTGAAGTATTGGACCTACATCATGTGCAACTGTAAAGGGTAATTTTACACTGCTGAAACTCATCGCCACCTGTTTTTACCAGATAAACTTGTTGAAAACAAATGAACTTGTGTTAAATCCTACTTAGTAGTTACCAGTTGAAACTTTAGTTGAAACCTTTTAAAACATTCCTGTTAATACATGTTCTTACCTGTTGAAACCTTTTTAATACCAGTTAAGACCTGTTGGAAACAGTTACCTGTTACCCCTGTTGAAAACAGTTGAAACCTGTCCATACAGTATGTTACTACTATTTAACCTGTTGTGCCTGTTGAAAACAGTTGAAACCTGTTAATACCATTTATTACCTGTTAATACCAGTTAAAAGCTGTTGCACCTGTTGAAAACAGTTAAAAACATGTTAACACAATTTAATACCTGTTCATACCAGTTGAAAGCTGTTGCGCCTGTTGAAACCTGTTGAAAACAGTTGGAACCTGTTAATACTAGTTAATGCCTGTTAATACTAGTTTAAAAGCTGTAATGCCTGTTGAAAACAGTTGAAACCTGTTAATACCAGTTAAAACCTGTTATTACCTGTCACCAATACCAGTTGCAACAGGTACCTGTTAAAACCAGTTCAACAGGTATTAACTGGAATTTTCACCTGGGATATGAGGTACACTCATTTCGCTCAAGTTAAGAGATATGGTTCTGCTAAGGTACAGCGTTGGTCATATCGACCCGTCGAATGCGAATTCCGGCTTGTCGAGACATTATCTTTCGTCCATTTTTCTCGTTTGTTGTATTTTTTAGTCAATTTGGAAGAAACAATTATTCGATTCTTTAAAGTGTAATGATACGTGAAGGTTTGCGTTTCGCGTGACGGAAAACCAGGGGGATTATTGCTTATGTTATTGTTACATCGCATCAAAAATATATGAAAATAATAAGGAGCATGTAGAGTGACGCATATTGGTATCACGCCTAGTCAAAAATCTAGATCGGTGTTTATTTTAAAGTATAAAATATCAATATTTATTTATGCATTGTCTAACAGTCTATGATGCCATACATGGACTACAGAACGACTGTTTTTAACTTACAGCTAGACTAGCAGTGCTGCAGGAAAATATGTATCCCAGTTGAATCCCAGTTGAATAATTGTTATAAAGTTACCTCGCTACCTTGGCGGTAAAGTCAATTTTTTTTCTCTCGTTTTCATACAGTTCCGCCAACTATGTTTCTCCAGGTTATAGACAGTAAAAATGTTGCGATAGGACACTTGGTAGAACTACAAAGTAATATTGCTGTTATATGTACTGCTGTGGGAGCAAAACCGCGGATGACTTTATCCTGGACAATCGGGAACGAGAGTAAAAATGCTTCCTCATCCAGTGTCACAAATGATAACATTTTGTTTAATACAACATCTGTTCTGCATCACGTACCGACAAACGAACAAGAAAATATCTCGTGTACGGCTAATTTTGATGGACACAAGTCGGATACAAGCTACCATACGTCAGTAACGCTGAACACATACGGTAAGCAGACAACGAAAGACTAGTGGAATAAAACGGGTTTCAGTACATTTGGGGGAAATGAAAGTATTACTTTAACAAGGAAGGCACCCGCTCAAACATAAAAAAATTGATATTGAGATGAACAAGCTGGCTGACCTTAAAAAATCTCACCTTTAAATGTTAACTTATAACGTTGGTTCCTTTTATACAGAGCACGATTATTTGATTGTTCAAAATGTAATAAAACGTGGTGGTTTACGTTTCAAGTGACAAAAACACGAGGGAGCATCGTACATGTTATGTTACATCGCACGAAAAATGTATGTACACAATAAATATCTTGTAAAGTGACGCACATTGGTATTAGGCCCAGTCACAAAGCTAGATCCGTTTTTCTGAAGTATAAAATATCAAAATGTATTAAATTTGTTATTTGTGCATTGCGCAACAGTCTATGATGTGATGCTATAGGCCTACATGGACTACAACAGCGACTGATTTTAACTTACTGCTTCAATATACTAGCAGTACTGCAGGAAAAATATGTATCACAGTTGAATACCAGTAGAATAATTGTTTATAGTTCTTTCTACCTTGGCGGATAAGTAATACTTTTCTCTCGTTTTAATACAGTTCCGCCAACTATGTTTCTCCAGGTAATAGACAGTAAGAATGTTGCAATAGGACAATGGGTAGAACAAAAAAATAGTATTACTGTTATATGTACTGCTGTGGGAGCAAAACCACGGATGACTTTATCCTGGACAATTAGGAACGAGAGTAAAAATGCTTCCTCATCCAGTGTCACAAATGATAACATCTTGTTTAATACAACATCTATTCTGCATCACGTACCGACAAACGAACAAGAAAATATCTCGTGTACGGCTACATTTGGTGGACGCAAGTCGGATACAAATTACTATACGTCAGTAACGCTGAACACATACGGTAAGCAGAAAACGAAACACTAGTGAAAAGACGGGTTTCAGTACATTTGGGGAGGGGGGAGAGAGATGAAAGTATTACTGTAACAAGGAAGGCACCCTCTCAAACATGCAAAAAAAGGTACTGAAATGAACAAGCAGGCTCACCTTAGAAATTCTCACCTTTAAATGTAAACTTATAACGTTAGTTCCTTTATACAGAACACGGTATGTGTTTCGAGTGTCTTTAAAGGTGTATTCCGGTGGCAGAAACGCAACAATTACCTTAAGAGAGGAAAATATTGGTAAGGGAAATCTCCATATCAATATCTTTTCCCAATAACTCGAAATATGGTTGGTTACATGGAACATGGTTTAACTGGGTAAACCCTCTTTCACTTCAGTTAGTGGAACACAGTATAGGTGGTCTGTGACGTCATCGTGGCAGATATTCTTCAAAAAACTTTACTCTCCAAACATAATTTTCTTGTTCATTTACCCTTCAAATGTATTGGAGTGCATGCTTAGCTGTCAACGTTATCTATAATGTAAAATGATATCAAAATGAACTAACTTTTGGAAATGTTATATCCTTCATAAACATTTTAAGTACTTACTGTGCTATTGCCCGATGTAACCACAATTTTAATTTAATTTAAAAGGTTTAACATATTGGTGTTGTTCAATTTTATACTAAAATACTTTCAGATAAATTGTTTATTTCTCTTAACGGTTTAAAATTTAAAAATAGTTGATACATTATTTTAAGACATTTAACGTTATTTTGATTTCAGTTGTACCGACAGATCTATCAATTATAATTAATGACCAAGATTATTTTGATACGGTTCATCTTCCGGACAATGACACTCTTGTGAAAGTTACGTTCCGTTCTTTTGGAGGAAGACCATACTCATCGTTATCCTGTAAACTGAGTGATCCTAACTCCAGCATGACCGACAGGAATATATCAGGAATACAGGATTATACCAGACATGGAAACATTTTCAACCTGTCTCTGTCGTTTCAATTTTTCCTTCTGACACAAGAAACTACGATATTCTGTCTTAGTAAATTACAAGAAGTTGATATAAAAATTAATGTATCAAGGAAAGTCACACTACCTGGTGAGTAAAAAATAAAACACACCGGGCGGATTAAGAAACAAGCCCCCCACCCCTAACTTCATGAAATTTTTGGTAAAAACCCATACTTTTTTACAAAGTGTTCTTATAAACCCTTACTTTGTACCTATATGTGTCCTTAAACATCGCTGTTTTGGTGTTATTGTTGGTATCTACAAATACTTTTGATGTGAATCAACTCTTTTCCAAATTATTTCATTTTCAAATAAGCATACATATCACTGTATTGCATTTTTATTATTTTCCAAGTTTCTGAACTGCCTTTTGTATCCGTAATACCACGCATCACTACTAAGGCATCAATAGATGGTTATATTCAGTGGGTAATTATTGGGACAGTGGCTCTCCTCATCAGCCTCTTTATCGTTAGCTGTTCCATAATAATCAAGAAATGCAAATGTGAGTAGCCTATACCGCTTTCATCCATCCATCCATAAAGTAAAATAAAAGTATTTTACGTCATTATGAGAGGAAATAGTAAAATTACAACTCTCGAGGACTCATCAAGTTTAATATCACTGAGTTTATGTTATCACCTTGCCCACGTGATGGTAAACAAAACATTTCCCTCCCTTCCCTCATTCCCTCCCTTCCCTGCCTCCCCAAAAACACAGTCGTTGTAAAAATGGAGGTGAACTAAATAAGTGCCAGTCTTCCATCATCAATCAAATCAATTATACGCTTATTTTATACACGATATCGCTGGCTTCTCAGATAAGTGTGAGGATAGAAAAGAATCTCTATCAAAAATTCATTCTATGGCTCTCTCTCTTGCAGTCTCCAGGAGGGCTAGCCTATCGACGTAAGTTAAAAATATGTTCACACATAATTACTGACATTTCTTTTGGAAAAGAATTTTTTCCTACTATAAATAAATGTGAAATATGCTAACTCTTATAGCTTTGTGCAACAGCTTACATTAATGAGGTTGCCTAAATTAAATGTAGGCTATTTTTCACTATCAATTTGTGATACAATAAAGCTTCATATATTTATTGATGTCATTCCTTCCAGAAATATCGGTGCTGCATCGGATGGACGAGCAAACGTTGAGATGACACATTTAGATCAACCAATCGACCAATCAAGTAACTAAACTCATTTTGTATAGCTTTACATGACACTCGCTCAATATAATAATCAATTCAAAATTTTGTATATGTCAAACTCCAACATTTCATTAGGATGATTATACATCATTCCGGCAACAATAAAATGTTGTACATCTCCAATAAACGATGAAAATCCACATAAACTATAAATCAGGCTACGTACAAATGTGACTTTTGTTAATACTAGCGAGCCAAACATTCATACTGGATCTCACTAACAGGCTGACCTGGTCTCAGATCTATGTTCTCTCTCTTACTCTTTCGTGTCAAAAACCAAACAAGTTTCTGCTTTTCAACAGGTCTGGGGAAAACTCTTCCTAAGAAGAAACCACAGTAAGTTATTATAAATAACATTTACAGATAACAAATAATAAAGTATCATATAGTTGTTGTGTGAAACGATCCGACATGCTTCTCTGTTTATTTAGAAATTATCGATGTTGCCTACATATGTTAGGGACGCCATTGAGGAATGGCCAAGTAGACAATCCAATGCTTCAGTGAGAAAAAAAGCTTTGGATGTGGCAGTTAAATGCTTCTTCGATATTGAACGTGGAGGACCACTATTTGACTTGTTAGCATTTTAAGTGGGCAGTACGGATAACCTAATAGGAATGAGAAATAAAGGGCATGATGGTATTTTTTCATTTACATAACTGATGTAGCCAGCTGGTGTACAGCTAAGCTTAATGAATTGCGGAATGTTGTGCATTGCGTTTACTTTTATAAACTCCCAACCCTCCCCACCCCCACTAAATCTTCGTGGGCTAAAAAGAAAGAGTAATAAGTGTACTGTTTGATTTTCTTTTCTAATTTATTGTTTTATTGAAGATCAGAGTTACCTGACATACCAACTGAAGAGCAAATTTCTCAGCATTCTGAAAGCAGCGAGAGCAGTAAGTCATCTATCTCAAATAAACAAAGTGACAGTTCTCATAGTCTAAAAGTGTTTTAAATGTATGTAGTTACTGACCATCGCTAACAGAACATCTCACAAACCTCAGATAGCTTGGGACTTTCATCAATTCAGTCAAACATTATTACTGTATGTCTAGAATGTTTTTTTTTGGGTCTCTTTCCAGATTATTATGCAGCAACCAAGGACAGTCCTTGTCGAGAAAGAATGTTTAATGAAAAAGACATTTGTCTCGTATTAAAAATGAAGAAAGGGAGGATCTATGACAGATGGATGGGAACAATAACTGTCTCTCGTGACGTCAGTAAATGTGTTGTATTAACTGCTTTAGGAGGTAGGATACCGCCAATATTATCTTCTATGATGTCACAGAATATTTTTGAGGGAGTCCTTCCATCACATACATTCTCTCTTTCATGCAGGCATGAGAAGGGGGAGCGGGGGGGGGTGCTCAATTGTTAACTAGGGTACCCGGTGAATAAAGAATAAAAAATAATTAATGTCTCAAGTTCATAACTTACAAAATGAAAAGAAGACTTCTAAAAGGGAACACGGTGATGTCATTGTCACCTGAACGCGACGTAAGACTTTCATTTCGGTTGCTTTTGATAATGTAACATTGCGTCCTAAAGGTTTATATGTATTTTTTACATTATTTCAGTTACAATCAAATCAACTCAAGTATTTATTAATTTGTTATTTCAGATGGTGCTGTGAAAAACAAGGATGTTCATTGGGATGATTTTGTCAAGAGAACGTTAGATCTTCCTAAAACAAATCATCTTGTGAAAATTGAGGGAATTGGCATTGAAAAAAGTGAGACATTATTCATTCTTAAAATGATTTCATCGATATGTGATAAGGTCTGAGACAGTTTCGCTATATTTTATGCTTGCGCTCATTTCTCTCCTTACATACCGAAGGCTTGGTATTGTAAATTGACCTTGCTTTGACCTTGTTGCTAGACATTGCTTTGGCATTGTAGCTTGACCTTGCTTTGACCTCAAGATCTTTGAATATTATTTTGCTTTATTTTGAAAACTACAATTTAGTTAACTTTAAACTTCAAATCAAAATTTCAACTTCCGATTTTAAATGGTTGCACTAACGTGCGAATAGGCTACGCTCATTGTTATATTGCTAATTTCACATCACGATAAGTAATGCTGAAACCCTATTCAATGCATTTCTAAAAAAATGAAATGACCGGTAAAGCTAAAATGAAATATAGTTGCTGTCAGCGTGCAACTATGATATCACGTCTGGCTTAGGTGTTTGTTGAAAGTTCATGAATGGTAAAAACTGTTTTAGTTTCAGTTATCAGTCGTCAGTTTCAGTTATGTGGAAATTTCATCAGAAGTCTTATCATATGTTCCTCTTTCATCCGCCACAAAAGTAAATTTCTACCTGGACTATGTTTTCAATTTCTTTAGAATCACGTTGTTTGACTGGCTGAAAATAATGGATAATAACAATTGCAAGCGTACACTATATACTTTATAGACAGTTAATATGATCTTGTAGTAGAAAGTGTCATTAAGGTGCAATAATTAGTTCAATAAATTGTTCATCATTATTTTCTCTTGTATTTTATTTTGTATACTATTAGGTTTCCTTTATCTTATCACCGAACATCTTGTATGTGATCCACTGGATAGCATTATAACGGGTGATTCCAGTATGCAGGGAGAGGTAACTACTATCATGTCGGTGACAGAAGTTATGGAAATATTAGCGGGCATACTGGAAGGAATGGAAATCTTACAGTCTTATGGAGTAAGTTGATTCTTGAATATGACGTACCGTATACAATGACTTGCCATGTTGTATTGTAATGTAGTGTGATATGATGTGATTTAATGCGTTGCAATGTGATGTGGTATGATATTCTATGTAATATTGTGTTATGATGTACATGACTTAACAGAGACATTCATTACGAAAGCAACAAAATGTATATAATTCTATCTATTTGTGACATTTTGTTCTAGTTTCTCCATCCTGGTTTATCAACAAAGAAGATTTTGTACACCAAACAAGGACAATGTAAATTGTATGATTTCTGTCTCGCCGAAGATGCACCAAAGATAATAGCATTCAAGACAACACAGGTAAACAATAAACTTCTTAATGAATGGTTCTCGTCATGTGCTAAACTCTTCTTAAACTGAGTAACACAACGAGACGTCCTCCTTGTTGTCTTATTGATAACTGTCTGCATGATTTTATCGGAAATAATAAGTAAACGTTTAAATTATGAGGGGAAAAACTCATTAGGTCAACATTACGGGAGGGTTCCTCTTTTCTGGCCCTTATATATAAAATTAATTGTGAACCCCTGCAATTTACTCGTTCTAGTTAGCTTATATAAAAGACGGGTTGATTTCTGGTGTTAGTTACACTTACAAAATCGAGACTTATACAATCTGTAAATAAGTTTCCACAGTTTATGAATGATAAACTAATTGTAATTTTTTGGTATCACTATGCCATAACTGACTCAATCATTGATAATTGCAATGACAACTTTTCCTGTTGTAGTAGAACAGTCGTATACTTTGCCTTTACCTCTTATATTGTAAAATTGAATTTCTTATATCTATGATAAGTGTAATTTATGTCGACAATACACTTCTAAAATTTAGTATGTCTACATATACATTACACGCATACATCAATGGAGAATGAAGTTAACACATCTCTTTCTGCACGGATGGGGGATGGTGAGATGGTGGGGGGTAATACCAACATCCCCGACATTTTTGAATACATATCTGTAAACAAATATCCTTTTATCTACAGAATGGTTTCAAAAACCTTAAATCTGTTCCCTCCTGAAGCTTTGTTTCGGAGTGAATATACAACCGAGAGTGATGTATGGGCTACAGCTATTGTTATATGGGAGGTCATAGCAGATGGTAAATCATTCTTATATAAAACTGCTTGAACCTTGCAGTGTTATATAATCATGATGATATTACACCGATTGAATATTGCAGTATTATATATTCAATTTTTAATTATACTGATTAAATCTTGCAGTGTTATACAATTATTATTACATTGCACTGATTGAATCTTGCAGTGTTATATGATCATTATTATATCACACCGATTGAATATTTCATTGTTATTTAATCATTATTATATTACAGTGATTCAATCTTGCAGTGTTATACAATCATTATAACGCTGATCGAATCTTGCAGAGTTACATCATCATTATTATATAACAGTGATTGAATCTTGCAGTGTTATATATTCATTGTTATATTACACTGATTGAATCTTGCAGTGTTATTTAATCATTATTAGATTACATTGATTGCATCCTGCAGTGTTATTTATTCATTATTAAACTGATTGCATCTTGCATTGTTATATAATCATCATTATGTTACACTGATCGAATCTTGTAGTGCTCATAATCATTAATATATTACACTTATTGATGCTTACAGTGGTATATACTCATTATTATATTACACTGATCGAACCTTGTAGTGTTATTTAATCATTATTTTATTACACTGATTGAATCTTACAGTATTATATATTCTTTTATTTTGATTGCAAGCGTTCTTTTGGAAACGTTGTACATTTGTTTGTCTGATTGTCTGACTGTCAGCCGGACACACTATATGAAACCATGGAAATTGTGTACGCACAAACTTTGAGTTTGGAATCGGATTGGGCTGTGATATATATCTTTTTAAATAGATCGTGGTTATTGTCATACTATCAAAACCACATAATCTATAAATATTCATTGTGTTGATTCTTATAGGAAAGCCGCCTTTCTCCGTCGATAAAGAGATCAAACCTGGTGATAATATCATCGCTCCTAATTTACTATGGCCAGAAAGGTTTCTACAGTTAAGGTTGGTATTGCCATAACACAAATGATATCTTGTTCTTGGGGTCACTTCCGTAGGGTAAGTCCGCTGATTGGGTCTTGTTTATTATACATTCGATTAATACATAAAAAACAAAAACATCGTCAACATGGGTATTTTACATTTGACAGTGTAAAGTGAAGATATTTCAGTCTCGCACACATATGTGGGTTAAATAAATACTTGTCAATGTACTATATTTTTTTGCTTCTCCATGTTTTTCTTAGAAACCTTGTTCTGTTTGAATGCTTGAATGAAAACTGTGCTCTAAGGCCATCCATCCATGCGCTAAAAGCTTCCTTTAAAACGGTTCGTATAATAATAGCTAAATAATTTATAACAGTTAAAGTCATGTTTCATTAAATGACTGATTTACCATATGACTAAACGCATCCGTTTCAGAAGGAATACATTCCATTCTTTTGGTCATACTGCATGATATTAAAAAACTTTATGCTTAGTATTTATTCATTAATGAAAGTAAATTGTATTTAGTTAAGTTTCGATTAAAAATGTTGGATGAATTTAATGAAAATTTGAACCTATTTCTGTCAGACGAACTTTAGTTAAATTTAAAACTACATAACAGTTTTTTTTTTATTGTTTTAAGACATATCGTTATTTCCATCAAGTAATACACGAAAATAATTCGTTTTTTAATCACCTTGAGAATAATTACAAGGCGTTTATGATTGACAGGGCTGTAACAGAGCTGCTGCTTGCAAGCCCTTTATAAAATAACATGGCTATGTTAAAGACAAAAACAAAAGGATATACAAAATTTCAACAGTAAAATATACCTTTCATTCTGTTATTGCTTTTTAACTTATATATGCGATGTTGATTATTGATAATATTTTTACTTTTTAACAGATTTTCGAGAAATTGATTGACCACAGCTTTTACGAGATCCCAAAATCAACTTTATATACACCAATGGGTGCAAGTTACGTCGAAGAATATTAACGACAATTGTTTCCTTACAATATGAATTTACCATTATTTATAACCGATATAAGCCATACATTGAACTGTGCATGTTTATAGCTAAGACTTCATTTAATCGATACTTTAAGTTTAACTGAACATACAATTATCTCAAACGCGGCTTACTGTGACAGACAAAATATGATGTGTTAATAAATATTAAATTTGAATTCAACACATTTGACTACGTTTCATATATTTGTTGTGGTTATCACATCCGACCAATGATGCCCATCTTCTTGAGGTCTTACACTGAGATAACTCACAACGCCAGACATCTTTCTGTAGCCTATGTAGAACATCACCAGTATAGCCGTTACATATTTGGTTTTTTATGTATGGTAAGAGGCGTTTAAGTTAGATATTTGGATTCGTTTATGTGGCAAGAGACGTTACAGTTATATATTTGGGTTTGTACATATGGTAAGAGGCATTTAAGTTATGTATTTGGGTTTGTATATGCAGTAAGAGGCGTTCAAGTTATTTATTTGGGTTTGTATATGGTAAAAGGCGTTTAAGTTATATATTTGGGTTTGAATATATCGTAAGAGGTATTTAAAATATATATTTGGGTTCGTATATATGATAAGATGCGTTTAAGTTATATATTTGGGTTTGTATATATGGTAAGATGCGTTTAAGTTATATATTTGGGTTCGTTTATGTGGTAAGAGAGGTTAAAGTTATATATTTGGGTTTGAATATATGGTAAGAGGCATTTAAGTTATATATTTGGGTTCGTATATGCGGTAAGAGGCGTTCAAGTTATATATTTGGGTTTGTATATATGGTAAGATGCGTTTAAGTTATATATTTGGGTTTGAATATGGTAAGAGGCTCTTAAGTTATATATTTGGTTTTGTATATACAGTTTTTTATCATTTAGCCGATGATATACCCAATCTAGTTGTACATTATATATCGCGGTATTTACCCAGTTTGCATCTTTATTAAGCGCGGATAAAGATCCAACATGTTTCACAGTCCTCTGTTTTCCGGTTAATACATAATCTTAGAAACCGGATGACGTCATAAAATCTGTACAGATGACAAGAAATGAGATACTGTGACAGAGGAGTTTGAAAGAAAGAATGATTAGGATGTGCCATGATGGGGTAACACTGACCAAGTTATTATTTAAGCAAATTAAATACTATCACATGACATACAACAACAATAAACATGTTTGGGAGCAAACGATTACAGCTAGATGTGATGAACAGTATACCAAAGTAGCCAAAAGCCAGAACCCTCTCCCCTTCTTCGCCGTGCAGATCGACTATGCCCTTATGTCCTTAGGCTTCAAGCATTTACCACCCATTGTTAAATGTATGATACCATCCATGGTTTATTTCGATATTGGTAATTTTGATTCCTTCACATTTTCCAAGCACCTGATTTTGAGAATGGGGAACCAAATCCTCTCCCTTTGCCATCTCCCCTACCTTTACATTATATACCTGAAATAACACTCTTTTGGTTGACACAAACACTTGTAGACATTAATACAACGAAAAAAATCCATCCTGTAAGGTTCCACGTAACAAACTTTGTCAGCAAAACTTTTTATTTAAGTTTGATCAAAATGGCGAACCAGTAATATGTTTAATTTCCCCAATACCATGATAGATTCTGCTTTCTGTGCATGCCCATAATTGTAACATGATACTACACATGGGTCATGCTGTGAGATGCTGTTAGCAAAATCTTAAAACGACTAATGAGCTGTAAAGGCTTGCAACGTAATTATTTGACGTCACTGTTTAAAGGCATGGCCAACATTTAAAAAGTATCACGACCGTGGTAGCATTATTGCAGAGCAGTTGTTTGAATGTTCATGCAGTTTTAAAATGTGAATATTGTTGCTTGGTATTGAAGACTCTATGTATGCTACCGCATGATCAGAAACATGTGTAAGGATGCAATTTCAATACATTCTGTCATTCTTTGCTAAGTACAAGTCAACTAGATGTGCAACGTTGTAAAATACAGATTCAACACCACTTGTCTTTGTCAATTTGTATATGTATATAACCATGTCATCTAAGGCCACATATTGAAAATGCATATCTGGTGGTTTTTTGATATCCTTAAACACGTTCAAATTTATGATACATTAAATCTTTGCACTAGTACGTATACATTGATGAATGGTACATTATATTACTTTCCCAGTCATCAAACCGACGTAAAACGTCGAAGGCTTTCGATTGTTTTCTTAAGTAGCACCCGCAAGGACGTTCTCGCTTCCGGGGTTTCCAATCGTCTGCAGGCGAATATATGTTCAGCGCACATCAAACATACACGTATAGGCAGCATAGTCTACGCAGAGGCCTTCCCAAGGTAAATTTTCCCTAATTTTGATGTATGCCTAAACACTCATTAGCCACAATTGCCATGTTATTCTAATGTGCATACTCAATTGTTAATCTTCAGCCGTGATTTACCACATAGGTGCAGGGTTAAAATCATGTTACCAAAGAGAGTTTTACAGTGTTACACAATAGGCCCTGTGTTACTTAGTTCTCTTAAAGGTCAAGCGACACGTAGACTTGACTTTACATAATATTAAACTTAACAATTCTTACATTAAAAAAAACCCAACACCGCGATTTTTTCCGTCTCAAAAGGGGTAAAAATCGGTAAAAAGTACTATTACGTAATAGATTCAGTGACGTCACGGGGGGCGCAGAAGAGTGCAAACTGTATATGTTCTGCGCAGTGCATTGGGTATGTAGAAATCTCAAACTTCTCGAAAATGTTACCTTTTTCAGCAGTCTGTTACAAGAAAGTTAAGATTTGGATTAAGATGAAAAATTACAAATTTATACATAAGACATCGAACAAAACATCCATTGACTTCTTTTTTCATAAATTCCTTGCATTTTCTTCCTATCAAGCAACATAAACTCCGCAAAAATCGGCTAGATTGACTCGTTCAGGGAAAGCCGAAAACAAAGACGTCATTTGTTTACCAAGCCGAAAGTGCATGATATCGTCGCATACGATATTGCTACCACATACAGTTTCTATACACGCACTGTAGTACGCATATATACACAGCACAGCATAGCTTATACATATGGCCGTGGCTATTCTTACAACTAGTCGTAACAATTATTTATAAACTATTCTTATGACATCGGCGAATTCATGCGAATTCAAAGTAAATAAAGCAACTGCGCATGTAGTAGGGGTAACCCTAACCCTAACTCTAACCCTCAATCCAACCCTAACCCTAAACCTAACCCTAACCGAAAATTATTGTTACTCCTGGTTGTAAAAATAGTACTCCTAGTTGTAAAAGTAGCAACTGCGCATGCGCAAAAGGGAATTATTGTTACAACTAGTTGTAAGAATAGCCACTTTGTATACATATCGCGAAATGGCTGCCGGTGGCATTGACACACAGTATTTAGATAGCAACGGCGAAGAAGTAAGGGAAATGGAGGACATGGTAGGCGATCGTGGGGAAGTTTTTCCCTACATGTTCGAACCGGAGACCAGCGAAGAGGAAGCGGGATCGGACCGCGATGTCGAAATTGATCGTCTTGATGGAATACCACGGTAACGTTACGCCTAGCGTACTATAGTGGATATAGGGTAGTTGTGTCACTAGTTAGGCCTAGAACCGATAAATGTTTCCTAACTTTGCTCATACTCTTAGCTAGCCAATTTGTTGATGGGGCAGCAAAATTAACATGAAAGTGCGGTCGAGTTAAGTTAAGGAAGTTACTATTTTCCTTAAAAGTTGTGGCAGCACATGCCCCGGAACATGTCACAAAGACATATTTCATTTGGTTAGTAGATTGAAGAAGCCAATTGGAAGAGTGCACAACAAATTCAGAGGTGGCCTATTATTAATTTCCTAGCAGTTGTAGTGGCAAATTAGTGAAGTTACCACAAATCAGGGAAAGGGTGGGGGGATGGAGAAGGTGGCACCTCACACCACCTTTTTGTCATTTCTGCTTGAGCTAATTTCATAACCAGATTTCTCAATCTAGGGAATGGATTCAGAAGTGGGAAAGAGTTCGAAACGAGGCAACATTGGCCTGTTTTATTTTCCTTTGCAGCAATCTCCCAACAGAGGCAAGACTTCTCATAAGAGGCTACCCCTTCCTTACTAGTGATGTTATTTGTAAGGAGCTTCAACGGTAGATTGCCCTTCAGAGGTGCCCCTTTTCTATTTTGACATGTTAGTACAGTATGCCCCAATAATTGAGGTCGGTATGAAGTCATTGAATTGGCTCTTTATTATTTGAACTGGTTTGTATTGTTTACAGGTGTCATTGTGGCCAATGTGCTGTGATGCCTACAGCAAGGAAGTGTAGATGCTGCAGCGAAATAGATAAGTAAGGACTGTGATAGATGAAGAAGGTGCTGCATGCATCACCTTACACCCAGGTTTTGAAGCTATGTGTCTGAACCCATTGTTCCTTCAGACAACCTACTACATGTACCGTCAACAGTATGGTGGACATGCACAGGAAAACAGGATCCAAGAGTAAGTATAGAATACATTATTTTTGTTGTATACCTTTATTCATTGCTCTGACCTGCTGTTGAAAGATGTAACAATACAGAGAGTGTATTCATAGTTTTGTTTTGTTGTGAAAGGAATAACATTAAGATATAGATTTGATCAAGAAAATTTGTGCACCATGTTCAAAACCTGCTTCTGATTAGGTCATTTTGTCCAAAAACTGGTGTAATGCCCTTGAGGTTAACCCTTATCATGCTGACTGACATAGTAGTCATTAACACTGAGCCATGGAACCAAATGCCACACTAAAAATGTCCACCATGCTTGTGCACGATCCATTTACAGATTTTAGTCCCCGAGATACAATGATCAGTTTGTATAAATGGCATAGCTAGGCTTACTTTAGGGGAGGCAGATTTAGGGGCCAAGCAAATTCTGGAAATCATATAGAAATTTATTTTAAAATTGACGTCCCCAGATGGCTACCAAGCTTTTGTGTGTCTTCATCATTTATATCTGGTTTTCATGATTATTTTACAGGAAATGCAGACACAGAGCATACAGAAAACTTGCACGGATGAGCTAGCAGTTTTTAGGGAAGGATATTGTGTTGTTCTCCCATCCTATGCAGTAAGGAGGATTAGAGAAGCTTTACCATCTGAACAGTATGAAGGATTTAAATTATCAAGACTGTGAGAATGTGGACTGTTTATGCCAAGTCATAGTATCATTTCTGAAAAGTTTTATAGAAACAGGGTTCAGTCCTGTCTGTTTTGTGGCTGAATGGTGAACATTTTGGAATCCCAGCTTACATTCTTCTGGTTCATGGTATTAACTACAATCTTGGATGAAATTTTACATTTTCAAGTTCGGGAAGTACATAACAGTAATAAATAATAAAAACTCAAGTTAATGTTTTGTATGTATTCTCTCTTGTAAGCAAAGCTGTCACTTCTAGTAGCCTGCCAACAAAATCTGGATGATTGAAACCTCAAATATACTAGGTTAAAATAGAAGAATAATTTGAATAAAGTACCCTAAACCGCTATGTCAATGGGATCTGGAGAGCTTAGGGCTTTCATTTTAATAAAAGTGTAATGGGAATCAATCTGAAATTGTTCATTAATCCATGGAATATCAAGGTTACTTGATCATAAATGGGATAAAAAAAAATCACATTTTATCCCATGCGGGGAACAAACAGCAAATTTCTGTCAATTCTTTTCGAGAAAAACAAAAAATTGGCAACATGTTTGAAACACCAAAGTTGCATACATATAGTAAGTCAGGATGAAATTTATATTTATGAAGTCTAAGCTCTCTAGAGAGGAATACTTGTCATTGGAACTTTTTTTTAAATATAATGTTATCATTTAGTTAGTTAGAATGGAAACCAGATGTAAGTAAAATTTTAATGTAAAACTTTAGCAACTTCCCTAAAGGCTGGTAGTGACCTGTTAATTAACACTGCTCTGCAGCTGTGCCAAAACATCATGTGAACAGACGATTCACAGAGTCGATTGCTCCCCGCTACAATGAAACAAAATTAGAAATTGGGAGGCCATCAACTACAGTACTTCAGCAAAGCTTTTGAAATCTGCTTCGGTGTTGTTTTATGGCATCCTCATTGTTCGGATGAACATAGGAGCTTGCAAGTGGTGGGGGCTCTTTTCTGACAGGAACAGGACAATCCTCTCCCAGAGTTCCACTTCTGCAGAAGTTGTTGCAAGCAGTCAAGAAGTTCCCATACATAATCTGTAGAATAGTAAAGATATGAAGAATAATATAATAATAGTTCATAAAAACATACCATTTAGATAGAGGCATTCCAATCACTCCATTTCGGTCAATAGGCATGGCACAGTTATCAGTCAAGTCTTTGGATGCCCAACTAAGGCGACAGCTGAGTACACCTCAATTGGTGTGGATACATGGGTCAGGTTTTACCTGACAACTTGTGCTTAAACAATTCCAATATATTTTTTACTGATTACAACAAAACCCTACACCTGTTTGTGCACCTAATATTATGGATTATGTAATCTTCAGCAGGATGTGTGGTCATTGTCTCAGTAGCTTAACCACTGTTTATGTAGTAAAGTAAACATGTGGACAGAGTAACATCCTGTCCCATCCCCTCGTAATCCATGGTAAAAGAGTGTATAAGATGCAACTTTCACCATTTGTATTCAGTAGCAGATATCCAGCCGAGTGAAGATATAATATACTCTGTTAAATCCAACTACTTGTTTGTGCCGTTATTCCTTATTCACATACAGCTGTGACAACTCTACCAGATACAGTATGTATATGCTAATTAAAGTAAAGACTGATGGCCTCACCACACATTCCAGACTACCCCACAGTGTTGGTGTCAAAATTAATAATGATCCTCTTTCCAGAAAGTTATGGCACCAATTGATTTTCCAGACTAATCTACTATCAATCTTGAAAATTACATTGAAGCGTCATCTTTGTCATGTTCAGATGAGTTAACTGATGGAGTGTAGTCCGGACTACCTGGCGGTTTTTCGGTGTATCCCGATGTGGATGCCACAGCAGCAGACGGACCATCATCGCCACTGTGAGATGGCCCTGGTTGCTTTGATGGTGTTCTTGTCTCTGTTGGTCCAGTCAGCAACTTCAATGGTGGTAGGGGGACCAGTGAACACTGGACTTCTACATACATGTGTTACATTCACTGAAAATTAGAATAAACGCTTATTATACCACACACATACAGTAGGCTGCTCTTGGACAGGGGTCAGCTGCCTAGATGGTTCACTTATCTTTTCTGAAGGAGAGCATATCCTCCTGTTTTGTGTGGCTGCAAAAATATGGGCCACTCACACCATGAGCATTGCAAATGACTTCAGCTATAAATCGAAGCAAAATCGCTTTCCTTGAGACAATGGGCTTTCAAAACCTTGTGGACTTTGCTACCTTCCCGCGATCTGGTTCCATATTAGACGCTGTATATGTCAACAATCATTACTACAGGGCAACAAGACGCCATCCCATCGGATCGTCGGACCACTACTCAATTTGTCTCATGCCTAAGTATACGGAGAAGCACAGAGAGACCAAGCAGAGGCCCAGGAGAAGGAAAAGGGACATTAGAGACAACAATTTATGTATTCTTCGTGAGACCATAGCCTCTACGGACTGGAATATCTTCACGGAAACCTGCCCTACACTCAACGAACTGACTGAAGTGGTTTCGTGTTATATTCAATTTGTATCGGACATCTGCGTTCCAACTAGAACTGTACCAACTGCGGAAATGATGAAGAGATTACCGGCCGACGATAATATTAGACGAATGGAAGAACGAAAAAAGAAGGCAATTGAGGTGGGGAACAACGCAGAACGGAATAGGTTGCAGCGGACTATAAATAGATACATCTATAGGAAGAGGAGTGAACACTTCGAGAGGATAGCGACGGATTCCACGTCATTATGGAACTTTCTGAAATCAGTGCGGAATCCTCACAAAAATGATAACAAGGTCACCATATCGAGGGAGCTTGGATCTAAGCTAGACACCCACTTCGGCCGATTCAACAGTGCGGTTATAAAGGACATTTCTCTGAACTTACCGCACCGCTCTGTCAATGACACTCCTGGAATAGAACGAGATCAGGTTAAAAGACAGTTTGGACTTGTCAAGCGAGGTGTCGCATCAGGTATTGATAACATACCCTGGTGGGTTTTTAAATATTGCTCAAATGAAATTGCTGACATTTTCACAGTCATTTTCAATGAAAGTATTAAACAGAGTATTATTCCATCTGACTGGAAACATGCCAAAACTACTCCTGTGCCCAAAATTTGCAGCCCTGCTTCAGTAAATGATTATCGCCCAATTGATATATCAAGCATAGGGTTCAATTGTATGCAAAAGTTATTACTTTCGTATGTCACACAATCCATTGATGAACATGGTGATCCAAATCAGTTTGCGTACAGAAAAGGTATCTCGTGCACTGATGCAATCCTCACCCTTGTCCATGGCATAGTGTCTGGGCTAAACTGTAAACAGACGACAATATCTAAAGTCCTATTTCTGGACTTTTCAAGTGCATTTAATACAGTCCTGCCCAATCGTCTACTAAATGACCTGTGTAACTTCATCGATGAGCCATGGCTCATTCATTGGCTTAGGGATGTCATGCAGGGATGGTCGAGACAAGTTAAACTAGACAAAGGCTATACAACAACTTCTGAAATCAGAGTAGGAGTTCCACAAGGTGGCCCTCTATCAGCCCTATTGTTTACTATTTATACAGATTGCATTCGCTCTAATTCTAATTGCTCAGTAATTAAATATGCTGATGACACTGTTTTATCGTGCAATATCACCAAAGGCTCCCACCAGCAAAATCAGCATGAGTATCAGGATTTTATCACTAGTATAGTTAGCACTTGCGACCAGAAGAACCTACTTCTCAACAAAAAGAAGTGTAAGGAAATGGTTTTCGAAAACGTCAATATTAAGCACAGGGGTTTAATCGAGAAGAGAGACGAGAGGACAATTATTCACAATACATCCGTTGAACGTACTTCCAGTACAATGTATCTAGGAGTCTGCATTGACAACAAGCTGACGTTTTCAAATCATATTTCGAAGGTATTAGCCAAGGTGTATCACATTGTCGCCACACTCATGTATATTGCTCCTCACTTTCCTGTCCATATACGGGAAAGGGTGTTTGAGGCCTCTATCTTGCCAAATATAATATATGCTGTCCCGGTCTGGTATCACTTTGTCCAAATAAAAGATAAGAAAAGATTATTAAGTTTCCTGAGATACTGTGAGAGAATCTTTGGATTAAATCATAACCTACTTAAAGATAAAGTTAATACGGCTGCTAGGAAGGAATTTGAGAGGCTACTAAATAACATCCAAAGAAATGAAGGACACCCACTCCATTGTGCAATAAACTCTCTGTGCAATAAGACAAACTACAATTTGAGGAATGCTGCAATAACTCCCAGATTCAGGATTGAACTTTATAGGAATTCTTTTGTTTATAGGGCGTCCATGTTCATACAGCATGGTGCTCTAGAACCATTGTTGCGATTTTGTTTTTCAGTGTTTTGTCTAGTATTTACTATTTTATATCTTTATCATAATTTTATTTATTTTCCTATTTATAAATTTTTAATGATTTATACTGGAAATAAAGAATTGAAATTGAATTGAATTCATATAGTATAACTACAATGTAATCTCCCTTCTCTCAGTAATTATAGATGTAGCCTTTATATTTTCCTGTGAAGCCATCAGGTACAGCCTCCTCAACCACTCTCGTCAGGCAGGCGGATATGATGGATAAAATACAATGTATATTATCCCCTAGTCAGCCTGCCCAATGTGCAGTTTTAATTGCTATTTTGCTATCAACGAGTACTGTTTCTAAAATTGTGGCCCCTGTACTCACTTCTGCTATAGAATACTCTATAGATGTATGAAAGTTTTCCATTCTTCCTTGTATTACCCTAGCTTACACTTCTGTACCACATTTTCTCCCCCATCCCCCTCCCCTCCCCATTCATCACTCTATTAAAACCTATTTATGGGGACCTTTCGGCCGTAATACTGCTGCCTCCTTTTTGTCTGGTAGCTTGCCCCTCATATACATGCCTCGATGTTTTACTGGTGGGGATTTCTTTTATCCCGTTCAAAACTGACTACTTAAATCTTTAATGCCTGTCACCACCCTCCCCTCCCCCATTTCCCAACTGTTTTTCAGTAATATCAAGCACATGTCTATAAGATAATGCTACATTTAGATGGAGATGTACATTCTGCAGAATCCTGACTTTATTTTCACTGCAGTTGGTTGGGGAACAGCTTCTAGATTAATCTAAGTATTGAAAATTGGGAAAGAAAATAACAAGGAAGTTATGAAAGTTCATTTAAGAAAGCAGTTTGATATGTTTGAAAGTACCTATCACAAGCGTTTTCTCTTGTAACAAAAAATGCTGCCCTACCAACAAAAATGGCAAAATATAAGGATGTCATTTACTGTCAAACATATGAGCTATGACTCTGAGAATATAGATAGATAGGTGGAAGCACATAATATTGGGCAAAATGACATGTAAACATCTTATGCTTGTTATTCTGGATTTTTCATGATGTACCACAGATAAAAGTTAATATAGCCCTAGCCTACGCCTAACTTTATCGTCGCCTTACCTAATTTAGGCCCTAACTAACTGAACGAAATTATAAAAATTAGCCTACTGTAATAATACCAAGTTAGTCCTTGTAGTAGGCCTAGGCCAGAAAATACACTTACTCTTTTCCGATCCAGCTTCGCAACTACTGGTCTACTTGTTTCTATATCTCCTCGAGATTTGAAGATACTTTCTCCAAATAGAGAAGGAACGGCATTGTCTTGTAGACGGCGAGCTGTGGGTGTTCCAAGTCCAAGTTGCGCGGATAGGCGATAGGAATCGAAACTTTAACTGGTGAAGGGCGCACTGCACACATAAGATTCCTCGAAGGTCCAAGCCAATCTGTACTTAGGCAGCTAGGCTGGCTGAGTGCACTGGTACTAAGCTATCGCTGTATACAGTGTTTGACGAACACGAAACTTTCTTGTACTGTTGTGCACCCATTCTCATCTGATATTTTGTTTACTGTTCGTGACGTATTGTTTACGGCTTTGATCTCGGTTAGCATATTAGGCATATCTAGCTTTGGTAACATTGGCGGTTCCCCCCGTGACGTCATTATCTTACGGAATTAGCTTGGTTATTAACTTAATTAAAACAGCAAAGAAACAATTGTGGAACTCCAAATTTGGAATATAGGGTTTTGATATGTAGCTTTTCAATTTGTGTAAGTTTGAAGGAAATCTGTTACGTGTCACTTGACCTTTAACCACAACCAACGACACTACCCACTAAGTGATGCACACTAACTCGTACGAACGATATGTATTGTCGGCATGTATATATTGTACTGAGACGGTAAAAGTTTTAAAATTTATATAACTTTTGAAACTCGTATATGGAATATGAAAATATGGACTCTATCAGGCGCTTTCCCTTCGCTTGTGTATCTGTTTTCGTAATGTTGTGACTTTCTTATAGCCTTACAATATGGCGACGAGAGTGAGACTCGCACAAAGCTTTATATTTCGTGGATTCAATATTGTATCCACTGGCTGAAAACTAACTGCAAACATGATTAATTTTAACAAAAAATAAATAAATACCCGAGATGTTGACATATTTCAAACGGTACGTAGGCAATACCTCGATGTCTTACGGCACAGTATGTAGGCCTATACTGACGTAACATAGCAACGAATCTGACGAAATGTGACCAGAAGTTGAGGCGTTTTTTATCCAAAATTTACTATTAATTAAAAAAATGCTTCCTAAATGAGTTTAACAAATGTGTGAACAATTGTAACAAACATTTCGTTCTCTTGTAGTTGAATGTTTATTGGAAGAGTACAGTTAATAAAATGCTCACCCCGCACAATGACCTCACATGGTGACCTTGCGTTCATGAGCTTTTACGCATCACGTTTTTGGTCAGTGAGAATCTGCTAACTTTGACTTCAAATTTATCTGAATTACTGTCTCTTTCTACTAAACGGGAACCACAGTATTGTTTCTGTTCCTAAATGCTTTAGTATGAGCCAAAACAAAAGAGGAACATTTTGTTGGCCTCCAGCTATGCATTTTATAGAATTACGTATTCCCATTGAGATCTGTGTAACATCTGAGGAACTAAATGTATCTACAGTGTGGTCTATTAAGTAGACTTTATAGTCCACACACTTTAATTTGATGAATCTCAGCTGTTTAAAGAGCCATTTAACAAAACTAAAATGTGCTATACAATACAATCTCGACTGCACATCACACACTATATTTAATGTTCTGTGACATTTCAAAGTCAAATGGGTGCCTTTAGTCATTAAGCACGAAAGCTGGCAGTGTTAATCTTTAATAGATGGTTAAAAGTGAATTTGGCTGCACGTGGAACTATATACTAATTAAACTACAATATACATAGGCTACAAGAAATGTTACAGATGACCAGTTCAACTGATATCTGCTTTACAGGTGCTCACGTTATTGTGATAATATCATAAATTAAACGTATACGTGTTATCAACACAATTATCCTCTTAAGGGTTTGTCCATTGAGGTTTGGGGAGAGAGAATTTTTAATCTTGTGGCATGTTCTCTCAAATCTCAGTGGGTAAATGGTACTGTGAGAATGTAGTGGTTTGACTTTATTATGAATGCAGTGAAGCTTTTCTTCATTACCCGTTACGCAAAATCTGGTCAGTTGCGACTCAACTCTCTGAGAGAGAAGATGTTTGTAGGAGTACTCGAAGGTTACTTTGACCAAAGATAGAAAATTAGGTGTAACGAAGAGTTCGAGACTGTTAGTCAAATTTCTACCCATTTGATTCAATTAAGCCCTTTAGGGAAAGTAGGATGTAGAAGGCAATATGGTAAATGGATGTACGGAAAGGTTAACAAAACGATGAGTAGACTAAATGAAAGGAAAGCGATTATATTAAAGATTCCACCCGGCCGAGGGTAGTCTTTATAAACACGTATGTTATAATAATCGAAAGTTTTGTGTTGAGGATCAATGGGTTATAGGTGATACGTTGATGAATACAGATTATAAGAGTTTTCTCTAGCTTCTTCTTAGGGTTTTTATGTAATGTTTATGACATCCAGATTAAAGATAGACATTGCATATGTGTGTGTCGGCTTGTGGCCAATTATCGGTGTGACATTCTGAGGTGTACTCAAACAAAATCTCTGTACATATTGTAAGTACACATAAAAGAAGAACAATATACTACAAAATGAGAAACTCCTGCTTATCGTCTTTCAAGCATTCAGACTCTATCTCACAGTAACTGATTTAACTAAAAGGATCCGGAAACCTCAGGGTTACATACCGGTGCCTGTAACATTGAAAGTTTGTCGGCATTACCATACTCTTCTGTTTTTGTTAGTTCTATGTCATATTGATGTGAATATAAAGTAAGAGCCCACCTTGATAAGTTTGCAGCTGCTAAGGTCGGTCACCTGTTGTAGGTCATTATATAGTCATGGTTTATTATCTGTTACCAAACTGAAGTTTAGACCATAGAACTACTTGTGTGTCTTGAGCTTAATTCTTTTCACTCACTGATAACACACGTAACACCAATGCTATAGATCTCATCCATATTAGGTCATATATGAGAAATTAAACTTTCAATACCGTGTGCTGATGCATTGCATGTCAGTTTTGTACCTTTACATTATAACGAATCGATCTCTACTGAATATATAAGTTTGTTCTGGCCCCTACCAATGGTTCGACACAATAAGATGGGTCAAAAATCAAACGACCAAGTACGTTTGGAAACTTAGCAAATGTGTTATGTTTAACTTGCCACTGGTAATAGATGTTATTTACATAATATAATTCACTGAAATATCAAAACCAAACAGTACAAAACAAGAAGATATCACTGAAACTGAAAATTACCCCTAAACAGTATAAAATATTTCATTATCCAATACTTAAGATACAACACCATCAAAATGCACAAAGGCTGCTAACCAACGAAACGTTAAACTAAATAAATAGGTAAATATATAAGTGAAGAACAGTAAGAACAAACGGGTAAAATAACACATAAAAGCCATAACTGCATTAAACAAGGCAATACACTGATGATGGGTGAAAAGTTATTTGGAACAAAAATTTTACTTTTCTATAAACCGAACTCTGGAATAATGCTCAGGCCGAAATAAACTGTGTGCTATTAAATGGAAGTCACTTGGAAGGAAATTGAAGAGAGAAGAGGAGGCCGCGTGGACATACTCCTAGTGGCTGCAGTGATGTAAGACTGTATGTTGACGATATCAAACATCTACGGATACACAGTTATGACGTGTAGTAGGTATATGCAGCTGGTATCTCAAATCTTTGTATTGACCCTAATGGTGATTTCGACAATTTGCTTCCATATCCGACACTCTGAAATATGATTCAAGAACGTATCCCTTGCTTTCTGATGTTTTCAATATTACATATCATTAGCTGATTTGACATTGTGTGACTATCAGTCAATCTGCAATATTGAATAGTTCCCTTCAGATGCGCAAATACATTTTTGGAGGGAGGAGAGACACTCTATTGTTGCCAGAAACATAGCGAAGTGTTAGTGTAATGTTTAAAGGACGCTATACTGACAAAGCACATCATACAAACAAATACTGAAAGTCAATGCACTTTTCCAGCGATCTTCTATTGATATTCTACTCTTTGAACTTTTTACTTGCGCAGCAAGAATTCCTGCCAAGGCTACCTGTTATTCATAGCATATATTGTCGCGTCAGAGATAGTTTAGTTTCCAAATTTTGAAACTCATAATGTTGTTAGCTTCATAAACCAAGCAATGAACTAAATAATTTAAATAAATTATACCTTCTGTACTAATAAGTATACGAACCTTGAAAAAGAAGTGTGGTATCGTCGGGGAATAATGAAATGCAAAAATGTGTCTTCAGAATTCTGGTCTTGCTTTATTTCCGATTATCAGCACAACTGTGATTAGTATCTGATGCCTATACAGCATTCCTGACGATGATCCTCAGCAAGAGTGTTGTAGCTTAGCCTATTGGTTTTCCAGTGGTAGGCCTAACGTTAGGCCTAGTTCAACATTTTCTAAACGACCAACCTCTTCCAAGTAGCTGAAGTATGACAACCGTACGTTTCGATAGTTCAAGGAATGAGGCTAGTCCTGGAGATCTCGCTAAAGGTCTAAGATACAACTCTATTACAATAACTGAAAAATAAGAAGAAACTCTCAAGTGATCCGATCCGATCGTAATAAAGTATCCTAGGATATCAGCCTAAATGTAGGCCTATGTTGTAACTTATTTATTATGTTGTAATCCAGGCATCAAACATTAGCAATGGACTACCCTAACAAAACAAACTTGTTTGTAAAGAAAGATGAGTAAAGCATCCATAACTTTTCTGTAACGTTTCTCAGTAGCGTCTAGCCTACAGAAGTAAATGTGAACACAAGTCTTAGCCGCGAAGGTCTTAAATTGACGTTATTCACTATTTTTGCCAACATGTTTACAAATATTAACTGTAACGCTACAAATACTACCTTCGTTACATTTTCAGTTGTCGTTTGCAATCTACAAACAACGTACACAGTATCATGTAAACATATTGCCCTTTTCATATATTATGTACATCAACATTAGTTATTAGAAGACGAAAAGTCGCCATTTTGATTTTCATCGGGATAAATACAATCAAACAGAATGGAGGTAATAGAAACCGTCACGAATCCTATTCTTTCATTTGATTTAAGCCGTTTTTCCTCGTAAGGTTTGTCCAAACTCTGTTAAAAAAGGGATGTTTTTCATAAATGTTGGGGTGTAGAATAGGAATAACTGTTTGAGGCTGTCTGTTAATTATTGCCTCATTAACCGTCTCGACCCAAAATTATGCCACAAGTATATTTAAAAGTAAGTGGGCCAGACGTTTCGATCCTAGCAGGATCGTATTCAGAGGCTGAATGACAAGTAACATAAACAGAAGGGACAAATGTCGCACAGAATACAGACAGGTTAATGAGCAGGATCAACACAACAGAGATAGATGTGAGAGGATTAGTAGACAAGATATGGAGAGAAGAAGGAAACCAACAGGGGAAGAGGAGAGGTAGGAGATTAACTGTATAGGGACAACAAGAGGATTACGGTAAGAGGGTAGGAAATAATTTCTTTTTCACCTTTCCTTATGTTCCCCATGTGAATGTGATATATATGATGTGCAACGACCGTAAAGCGTTACAAAATATCACATGAAATAAAATGTTATAAGGCCATATCCGACCACTCCTCTGTCTAAAACACCTCTATCTATGAAATAGTGGGTGTTTGGAGGATAAAGGAGAGTTACTGTGAGTGCGTTTAACTATTGACAAGAACACTAAACGAAATCAAAGGAAAGTGACGAACAGTCCATATATTCTATTTAGGTCTACATGCCATTTAAGTTGCCTACTATTTGCAAAATGATATCAAATTGTGACGCGAACGCCAATCACATTCTTAATGTTGTCACGGTTAGTGGTTTTGTGCCAAGCGACAATTCTAAAGTCGAAGAAATAATAATGTAAACCAATTAACATACCGCAATCAATCTAAAACTTTCATATATCCATGTTTCTATACAGAAAATGTAAATCTGCAATCGACACAATGGTGAGACATGCATACTTAGGTGGCAGTCAATGTGACACTCATATGGAAAATCCAAATAATTCCTCATTGCATAGTTGAAAACTACATCTGGAAATCTTTTCCCTAAGTCAAGATATTGTTCCCTGAATGCAGTTCAATTTGGCTGGTAAAATCTTAGATCCTTCCCAGCAGTGGATCACTGTGGAAGTATGTGATGTCATAAAGGTAAATTTTCTTCAAAAGCTTTATATTCCATTATGTATTTTTGTTTATATATCCTGGAAATATCTGAAATATTTGCTTTGCTATCAATGTCCTCTGTAGTAAGGAATTAATCAATATGCAACTTGTTTGTAGCAATATTATATTCCTCTGTGAATAAGTAAGTAACTATAATACAGAAAAACTTATTATATACTAATATATATTTATATTATAAAACTATTTTCAATTGATTTCCGAGATGATATCATTCACCCTATTGTTGCCAGATCAACGTCCTTTCCCTTTATTTTCCTGACATTCATCTGAGGTTAAAAGCGGTTAAATTGGTTGAAAAACAACATTGTGAAGAACTCTTTCCTTATGAGTGCCTTGAAGTAAAATGGAAAGTGCTAAGATGGAAAATTGAGCTATATAATTGTTGGAGTAAATGTAATACAATTAATATGTGCTAAACACTAGGAGTTTTGTAATATTCTGGATGTCACTAAGGATGGGGTCCGCTGTGTCCATTATTTACGTTCGGGGGGATTTACCCTCAGAAGTAAACATGGTTGCACCCATGATGTGATAACAATATGTTATCATTTCATGATATTTATCGACATGTTCTTCTGTTTGAAGTACTGAACACGCATATGAATGTTGATCTGTAAATATTTAGGCAGCTGCTTTTAATGTAAAATAAACATGCGGGATATTATCAGGTTTACGGGATATATATAACAAAGCCCTGTGGGATATAATAAAGCCTGTGGGAAATAATAAAGCAAGGGTATATGATAAAGCAAGGGTATATCATAAACAGAGGGGAATATAATAAAGCATGGGGGATAAAATAAAGTCTTGGGGATATAAACTCGAAAGTGTGGAGAGCCTCTAATTGATGTAGAGTAACATTCGTCGAGTTTATGGCCGGTTCGTACAGTTAGTCTAATATATATATAGTGCAATATTTGTCAAGTTCATGGCCGGTTTGTACAGTTTAATCGTATATATAATGATATTCGTCGAATGGCCGGTTTGTACAGATTCATCATATCATCAGACAGTAGTCGACATCTGAAAAAAAAAAAATTCACCAGGATTAAGTATGATTAATACATTATCATCATAAAGTGAAACTAGAAAATATGGACATTGGCTGATATCGTATTTTTGCATTGACAAGTTCAAAATAAAAATGCATATGTAAAATAACAAATTATTCAACAAAATTACAGTAATTACAATATTAAACGTTATAAAATTACTTTTCTTCTCTGCTTCATGTCTTGGAGTTCTGTCAGGATTGCGGCAAAGATAGGCCTGGAGGAAGGATCTTCATGCCAACATAACTCCATAAGTTGGTAACTATTATGAAAAGTAACAAACGCTTTTGTATAAGTAGGCCTATGCTTCCTTTCGCTTTTACTTTAATTTACATAACATTTCTATGATTAATTTATTCTGAAACAAGTTCTTGATAAATTTACATCATAGTTATGATGAATATAAGTATTAAATAATGTATAAAGAGATAAGGGAGTGATGATAAATATAGATATAGTGATTATATACAAAGGATGATCTTTATAAGTAATTGTTCATCTGAGTACGATTCTAAAAACGGAAAGTTTAAATGCATCTAAGTTATAATTACATTGCTTTTTATTGTATTTTTATTGTGACATATACAATTTAAAAGTTACAATTCAGAGGAATTAAGGTTTTATCTCTGAATAACCAAACGTCGTCGACTTCACAACTATGAAAAGCATATGCCTTCTACTCACATAGCATCTGGGCAGGCGATTGGTTTTTCTCTGCTACCGATAAGTTGAACGTAACTCTTGGAAGCAGCATCTCCAGACATCTTAGACGCATCCAACCCTAAAGGTCGATAAAAGTACGAGACACCGCAGATATTCTACTTGTTTCTATCTTATTTCACTGAGGATAATTGTTTTTACAATAGTTCTTTTTTTATTTCAAATCATAACCTTCATCGAAAATTTGCACAATTTATGACTGATATTGCAACCAGAAAATTTACATGACAAAACAATACTTTTGTTTATTTTTGGACGGTTCCATACTCACAGTATGAATTTCTATGTATGAGCACATATAATCAAATAAAGATCGAATAAACAGAATGCTTTTAACCCACCATAGAAGAAAAGCTCCCAAAGGAGATTTCCAAATGCCCAGACATCTGTTCGAGTCGTATGGGACTCTCCCTTTACGATTTCAGGTGCGACTAGTTCATGAGCTATTGAATCCTGTAGTTAGAAATGATGTGTTATATTACAAGCATACTAGTACAATATTAAAACATTTCGACTGCTAGAGAGAAAGAGAAAGGTTATGAGGAAATGTAACACTGACGCTTTAACGAGTTGATGCCACTACTGCTTCTCAAACAAGATTTCAATTTTCCATATCATAATATCGTTTTGAACGTATTTTGGAACTCTTGTAACAATATGCAACGAAATGACCGATTGTGTTGGCGGTGGCTTATTTCATTAAGTCCCATTTGCTAGATGTACTGATCGCTTCTACAGTTTAAGCTCAGTGTAAAGTATTTATACTCCTACCGATTGAGAGCAGCCATATAACAAACATTCGTTTTCTCCTATAAGCCATCCGGAGGGATACACACACATTTCCATTAATTTAACATTTATGTTCCTACACGATAGATATAACTGGGGATATAACTAACACTTTTTTGTCTCCGTGTGCATACACCTTCTGTGATAAATCGCTTTGGTTTTGTGCTCATTTAACTAGTTTGATTCAAATGCCATTTCATGTCATTTACAAATTGTAAAAATGAGAAAGCAAACTTATTTTAAAACCTCAATGATCTAAACTTGTGAAATTTAAACCAAATTATGATAACTCGTACCTGATTGTATCCGTCTTTGATACCGCAAAGTTCCACAGGCGTGAAATCATAGAGCTTACAAACTCCTTTCTTGTCGACATGAACACTTTCACATCGGAGAGATGGATGGCAAAACTAAATTTAACAGAAAATTGGTATATTTAATTTATCAAATTCATGCACGGATTATCTTACCACATACCAAATCCAATGGAAGCTGGTCACTTCGCCCAACAACCATTTCGCCCAACTGCAATTTCGCCCAACCTTACCATTTCACCCAACCTTGCTGGTCATTTCGACCAACATTGATTAAATATTATACTTCAATATTGGTCAATGTAATACGGAAACGTTCAGGAATTGTTAACGTTACGGGGTACGAACCGAATATTAAGGAAACTTGAAGTCCTTTAGTTTGTATAACATTAGTAAGGAAACGTTCGGGAATTGAACTAGTGAAGTAGAAAAAGTGATGTTATTCCACACCGATTACCCTTTGTATAATAAAATCACTTCCATTGTATGCGTAACCGCCTAAAGTAGTGTAATCCTCCCATTATACCCGAAATAACTCAGACTCTGATCTTACGGACATCACTCTATTTACCTACCACGAAGTGATCTAACCGAAAGTAAATCAAATTGAACTAGTGAAATAGAAAAAGTGATATTATTCTGACTGAATATGAGTAAAGAAATGGTTGGTCGAAATGACCATGCTGGTTGGGCGAGATGACCATGCTGGTTGGGCGAAACGACCATGCTAGTTGAGCGAATGGCATTTGGGCGAAATGCTTGTTGGGCGAAGTGACCAGAAAGCAATCCAACAATCATCGGTTATTATTTTCCTTTAATTTTAGGAAATAGCAAAATTAATCTTCTGACGCTACTTAGGTCAGTATCAATACCAAGAATAGGACAATTGTTACTTCCATCTTTTTTCGATAAGAGAAGATTGATTAAATTGCTCAATTTGGATTGCCAAAAAAAGACCATAGCCTAGAATTTCATATTTTGCAGAGATTGAAGTTTGAACAATTCGCTTATTCTTCAAAAGAGCTTCGTCATGCATATTGCCTTTAATTGTTTCCACCATGACCATATCAATATCAACTAACGATAAAAAACTAGCACTTCATATTTCTCAACCGCAATGGTTAGACACAAATTGTGGATAATATTTTCCTTGTAAAGACTATATGATGTTACAGAAAATACAAACTACATACGCCCTGGTTTGAAAGGAATAACATCCCGTTGCAGATTTGTTCCGCATATTCACGGAGTATCTCGTTATGTGCAGTTATATCGGAAACGGATTCCCTCGTCTTTAGCAAATGCTGCTTAAGAGTTTTTCCTGTCATCTTTTCAAATAAGATGTAATTTAGCTCTAGGATAGGCGGAAAGGAGAAATGTTGTAGAAACAGAAACTTCAAGGAAGAATAACTGAAAATGCGGGAGTCCTTCATAAGATCATTTGTAAATTCCGATGATGAAGTCTCATACGGTCATGCTAAATTATTAATCATTCAAGTATTATCGGAGCACTGTCTCATCATTAGTATATGAATATATATATATATATATATATGTATATATATATATATAGGAATAACGGAAAAACTGTTAAACAACTATGCTGCATTTAGAGAAAGGCTGGATCTCGAGTGAGATACAATAATTGAATTAGGTAAGTGATTGGAAGTAAAACAGCCAATGTTTGTTTTTTTGCAGAGCTTTCGAGCAAAACTAGCTCTTCTTCAGTGCATGATCACCGAAAGTGACAAGGAGTAGCAGGAATTGAAACTGTATATATATATATATATATATATATATATATATATATATATATATATATATATATATATATATATATGTGTGTGTGTGTTTATATATGTGTGTGTATCTATTTAACATACACTGATTATAAATAAATCCGTCAGTCATAGTTAATTAGATTCCTTTTCTTTTATTTACGTATTGATTCCTGATAGTAAAGATATGTTATTGTCTTTATGAATAGTTGTATCAACTCACTGGAATTGCAGCACAATCCTAGTATATCTGCGATATTAGAATGTCGATCTAATGTCTTCACGATTCCAATCTCTTTCACAAAGTGACGTCTCTCCATTCTCGTGGCATATTCTGTAAACCAAATTAATATGATTTTAACTAAGTACGCTCTCTTATTTCTTTTAGCAAGGGTGCATGAGGATCATGCCTCCTGACATACCAGTCATCTGTCATAACTGAAATGTCTCCTGTTATCCTACCGAGTTTCCAGGGGGAGGAAGACTGCAAAGGAATTTAGTCAAGAAGAAATAGTAAAGCAGCAAAATTGAACCCAAATGAAAACCTTGTGCATTGTTCACACATAAAATTACACATAGCTGTAATTCATACATTGTTTTCCCCAATCTTTTCTGTCACAATGGCTTGTTTAGGTCTTTATTCCCTGTTAATTTTTCCCTGATAACAATGCTATTGTTGTTTTATTTCTTTACCTGACAAAACTTTAACTGTAACTTCCATCGACCCTTGTCTATAGTTTAAGGTTGCGGCACAGAAGAAAAACGATCCTCTTTGAGCTTGCTTGCTGTGGATTGTAAGATCGGAGATAAACGTCTCCTGTGGTGTGACTTTCTTCAAACTGTACGTCTGAATTGTAGTACTTTCATCTCCGTCGATGGAAGAACACTCGTCATCGTTAAGTCCAAAGTGTCTTGACAAACGGCTTCCTACATAAAACGGGAGAGGAAGAGGGGAGAAGAAAAAAAGGCTTCCTACATGAAAACAAACAAACCAATTTCTCTTTAAGTTTATCTAAATAAAAAAGAGGGAAGTTAATTGCTTTCGTTAAAACTTATATTTATTTCAAACTGGTTTATGATCGCGTCATAGCTTACGTCACCTCAACAACAAGAGAAGTGTGTGGATGTAAAATGATGTAGTTGTTTCTTGTTACACAGAAAGCTAAAACAGAAAACAATCAAACAAAGATTATTGTATGTATATCTTTAATATTAGTCTAATAATGTATGACAAATGTCCACATAGTATGTGACAGTTAAGTAAAAGCGTTAAGATCATTTACGTTTGATGCAACATCTAGCGATGAAGAAAATCTAACCATCATTTTTACCTTTTTTTAGTATTTATTGATGACAAAATTCTCCAAATATATGCAGGGACGATTTGAAAGATATCTGATATTCAATTCGTATCACAGGGGTTCAGTAGTTAGATTAGGTTTCTAAAAATGCGTATCCTTTACTGTACAAACAATATTGTAACTATTATATACATATTTTAAGTCGCTCAGTAATATTATATCAATAGACATGTACAATTATTCAGTCGTGTATGTGGAAAAACATTAACCCTTTAAAATCTGAATATGAAAACAAAACTGTTGTTGGAAGTTGTTCATCAGAACTATCTGTATGACATGGGCGTAGGTTTATCCATGACAAATTACTGCAACAAGGATATCATATTATAACAAGGAGTAGGTTGAATACCTATTTATTGCCCCCATAGTTGCCGTTAATCCACCTTTGTCTCGAGGCGATTCTGTCATTTAAACAAATAAAACATTTACACATGCGAGGGCGTGGTACAGAAATCAGAAAACTAACCCTTCTCTAGTGTTTCCAATCCAGCATGCAATCCATACAGTTTACTCAATTTCTCATTTAGGGACATGGCTTTATTACCGATGTTAGACATCAAGGTGACTTCCGTAAGGTCTGTTATCTCACTGTATGAAGAAAATTATGGTACAAAATATTTAAAAACAATGTGACCGTTGGGAAAGTTTTATCCAATTACAAAAGTGTCTTACGAAATGCTGAGAACCACTACCACCTACGCATACTCAATATCAAACACCGATCCTCGAAAACATAATACATAGTACTTTACTTTAACTTACGTTATTGCTCAATAAAATAGTTTGCATGAACCGTTAATTGTTACAAATGAGCTGTATTTTGTATCAAACATAGAGTTGTCAGGGCACTTAAATAGGTTATTCTTTTCATCACATTTCACACTGTCATCAATTCGGTTTATCGGGTTTCATTTCAGAACAATAGAAAAGAAAGTAACGTGTTTGTTGCATTCTTGTATGCTTAGTCGACAAATAGCTCCGGGTGTATTTCCACGTTACCGGGAAACGCCATTTGCTTATTATACATATCAAGCACTTTCAACAATTTAACAAACACAGGAGCATATATATTAACTGAAAAAATGTACATGTTAGGTTTTCACGAAAAAGTAGTGCAGGTAAGTACCAACAACGCATAGGGATGGTCGACGCACCAATTTTCCGATATGAGCCGCTAGGCTCGATGCGCTGAAGGTGTTTATTTTGCCCGAGCTCCTCAATGCGCAACTTCATTCACGATAACAATTTATGCTCAATCTTCCCAATCCTAAGCGATGGATATAAAAATGAGCTCATTATGTAGAAAAAGTTCACGCTTTTTCTAATTATTTTTTTTCTTCTAATAATTAGCTATTGAATGGAGAAAATACTCTTAAAGTATGCAGAAAAACATATCACCTGGCATTATCTGTAATACCATCGCGGGAAAAGAAGTCATCATCTCCTGTTTGTAATAAACAAATCGATACATTTATAACATAACTTTAAAGAGTTTGTGATATATAACATACTTGCACGCTACCACAATCGAAACTACCACTAAGAATGACATTTCTATGAACGACTGAGTTACGGAGGCTAAATTAAAAATTATGGTATATATTTGTTAACTTAAATGTTTGGTTTTAAATCAACCGAAAGTTCTTACTAGAGAATTCTGACGTGGAATGTACCCGTGTGGTGTAACCTGTGCCCATGGGTTCATATATTGCAGGAAGACTTCCTAGATGACTCTGTATTGCTGGACCGGAATTAACTGCTTGAAGAGTGTTCACACCAATGCTATTAATTGAAGAGAAATAATAAATAAAGTGTTTGGCTCAAAAACTCTCTCCACACAGTACATATAGCTTACATTATATACCTCCGAGTGGACGTATGATAGTACGTTATATCACTAATGTTCAGTTATACGGTTGATAGGTCATTTGGGTTACCAGTCATTTAATTGTGCTTCGTGGGTATCATGACATTATATTACACAAATATAGATATTAACAAAACTTTTAATTTTAAGGCTTTAGGAAATAATAAATACGCCCAACAACATGGATTTGTCTCAATTCAACATTTTGTCTATTCCCTAATGAGTTTTTTGTTTTAAGATATGTAATCTCATTCTATAAGAAAATATCTTACGTGTCCTCCGATTTGTTGAAATTGCCGCTGCCACGTGTACGCCCTGTGAGAAATAATGTGGCATTGTTAAATTTAAAACAAAACAATATGGTTTGTGTCTTACTAATGTATTTAAACCAAGGTTATCCTAAATTCGAAACGAATGACTGTACTAAACACACTAATTATAACAGAGATAAATAATCTGTCAATGACTTCGGGTGAGTTTCCTGAGAATTTAAAACAATGATGTTATAGTTATAGTTTCACCAGTGTCAAATCTTTCTACCCATCCCAAATTGATTGAGAAACCTGTTTGCAGTTATTATCTATCTCAAATGGATTTGTATGTTAAATGCTAGTCTGCATATCATAGTGGTCATAGCAGAGAGACTGCACCCTTTATGATCTGCAAAATAAGGTGATACCTTCCCTTGATAGTAGGCACGATGGCATTGTTATCATGTTTGATTTGTCGGCTGCTTTCGATACTATCGACCGCGACATCTTGTTGAATAGGCTGTGTTCTCGGTTTGGTATGGTACTTTAAATTGGGGTGTTCTCCAGTATTTCGGAGCTTCTACACGGTGTCAATGAATGATATAATCATGGTTTTGAGTACATACTGTATGCTGATGACACCCAGCTGTACGTCACATGTGATGGCGATCATGTTTTATTGAAGACAGTTGTGGACTGTGTCAACCGAACACATAGAGAACACAGTTACTAATGTAAATATTCCAGTTTTGTACCACAGTAAAAACTGGACCGTGCAATAATTCGGTAGCATGCGTATTAGGATTACATTAAGAACTGAGGATATGTGTAATTTGTTGGAATTACAAGTATCCTCAGTTTTTACTGTAAACTTAATAGCACATGCTACCGATTTATCATATTTGTCAGCACGATCCAGTATTTACTGTGTTACAAAACTTCAAGATTTATAGTAGTTACTGTAATCTCTGTGTGAATCGGCTGACCGTGTAGACGAAATCAGCAGTTGGATGCGCGAAAATATGCTTGCTTTGAACGATTGTAAGGCATACATTGTGGACTTCTCCAACAAGTTATCTGGCATCGGTCAGTTCTTAAATATAATTTTCATATTGGTGGCCTCAGTTTATCTTCCTCTGATGATAAACGAAACATGGATGCAATTATGGACTCAACTGGTACCATGTCGATTCATGTGTCAAACTTGCGTAGATCGACATCATTCGCTTTGTGGAAAATAGGAGAATTTAAGAACCTCCTTGATCAAGGCGCAACTTATAAATTTGTCCCGTGCTTTGGTCACTGCTCGGCTAGATTATTTATTACACATATAATTTACCAGTCTGTGTAGAGGAGCTGCTGAGTTGTCGTGTTGCAAGCCGTAACTTGCGCAAAAATGCAAACGGGGAAGTATACCTGACATAATCTCTCACTTGTAGTAATTTCTATGGTAGGCGACCTCTCTCGGTTTGTTACCAGAGCCTATGGAACAGTCTGCCACACGAACTTCGCTAGATTGATAAATTTAATTGTTTTAATTCTAAACTAAGGACTCACCTGTTCAGAGAATATTTCATCAATAACTGTTTGTAATTGGATACTATGCGATCTCTTTTAACTTTTCATAATTATTATATCTTATATTTATCTAATTGGTCTCTATGTATGTTTAAAATTTACTGCTTTTTATTTTCATGTATTGTTTGTTGCATTGTTTTTGTTGTTACTTGTTGCTTGTAAGACGCGTTGAGACATACATGTAATGCGTTTGACAAGAATATATTTACATTATATTACAATACATATATGTTACAGCAGACCATTCGCATGACGCAACTTCTTGTTCTCGCAACCAACAATCTAGGGCGTCGAACAACTAGAAGAATGCACAAATTGGTTGTAAGATGTACCTCCTCCAACCAGACCCCCCATCATACCACCGTAGCTAAATATGTTGCTAAGAAGCAAAATATTATTATTATCTATTTGTTAGCAATAATGTAGATATATTGTATTTTTATATTCATTTAATGTGTACGACTTTAGATGATTTTGAAACAGACTATTCGATTTATCTTATCTAAATTTTTTGTTCTTCTCCCAGGCCGATCAAATCAACTGCCTTGACAAACACGTACCTCGTAGAATGGCACAAAGAAGAACGATGACCCCGAACAAAATGGCGATTGCAACTACAATATAAAGTATAAATGATCGTTCTTTCTCTTCTGTTGTCAAGTATTCTGCAATAAAACACACAATAACAAATAAATAAAAGAGAATAACCATTCTCGTCAGTGGTAGTTCTATTAAAATGACTTATACATACAAGATCAAGTGTTGAGACGGTCGTTAGTGTAATACTATATATATATATATATATATATAGACAAACTGACGCAGAAAGACGATTCAAAATATTGAACGCATTTATATCACCGGGGTATTTGGTATTCAAACCATTTCAGTTGATACGTAGGCCTGAAATATATGTTCGTTCAACGCTCATGTTAATATTTACATGATTACGCCCCTGCTTGTATACGGGGTGTTCAAAAATACAACATAATCACTTGCAAATAGACGTTTTGGTACTAGAAGGTTAATTGGTTTGCACAAAACTACTATACAGTTGGTGCTATATAATACTACTACTGCTGATATATATTTGTTAACTGTCTCGCCAAAAAGCAATTTGCAAATGTGTCTGTCAGTTATTAACAAACAAACACGGGGACAGGAAACAGTAAATGTCGCAACTTAATATTGGGGTTAGTGTGCATTATCTGGGGAAGCAGAATTCTGCCACACAAAGTGCTTCCATCATTTGCCAAAAAAAAACTAATCTTAATTTAAAAAGTCTTTCGAAAATATTTCCGTACGTTTACAGAGACTTTAGTTGATTTCAAAGGGTTCGTTATTTCGACAATCTTTTCCTAATTTCGAAAGTTTTGTGGCAGCGATACGCAAGCAGGCTATCAATTTAGAACTCAAGAAAATTAATATTTTACCGTACCGTTTACGACGCAAACTTGGCAATATTGTGGGCACCTCTCTGTCGACGTACAGCAATTATATCCTACAAGAAATGCATCCTGTCTTGTTCCTAAGTCATACGAGATTCTAGTGTAATTCTCGCCTTTTATTACAGTTAGGAACTCTCGTTCTAGCTGATTTTCGTATTTGTAGAATCCTATTTCATTAACAGGAACCTCTCCACCAATCTCACATGCTAATCTTGCATTCGATCTGTTTCGTTCCACACTGCAGCTGTGCACAGGGTTCTCTTTACAATCTACGGTGAAGAAAAAATGATGAAATTCTCAGAAACGTGACCTTTGAATGAAGGATTAAATAAGGAAACAAATAAAAAGACTGTGTAGAAAACATGTAATGTTACAACGTGAAAACAAATAAATAGAAAGGAAAAGTACCAAATGTTATTCAACAACGTTCAGACAAAATGTTCCAGTTAGGATTAACAGTTATTTGGGTCAGTCACTTTCAATTATATCTGCTTTTCAAAAACATGATAGTAAAACTCTTTACCTATATCTTTGCCTTGGAGAACAAGGCTAATCTCTAGAAATTGAGGCAGGTTTAAATGTGTTACCATACTGGATACCTATCGATACATCTATCCTATCAGGCTATATCTCTTATATGCCTTATAGACCTGTAAGAACAAGGCTATTCTCCAGACATTGGGCCAGGTTTAGAAATGTTACTATAGTAGAAACATATCAACACATCTATCCTATCAGGATATATCTCTGCCTTAGAGACCTGTGAGAACAAGGCTAATCTCCAGATATTTAGCACGGTTTAGATATGTTAGTATACTGGATACCTATCAATACAGCTATCCCATAAGGCTATATCTCTGCCTTAGAGACCTGTAAGAACAAGGCTAATTTCTAGACAATGAGCCAGTTTTAGATATGCTACTATACTGGATGCATATAAATACATTTATCCACTAGACCATGGCTCAATCGGATTCTTTTACCATTTTTGTCGGCTCTAGAACCATATTTTTCGGAACCCTTCGTAGAGGAACTGTCAAAGGTTCAAAATTTCCTAAGGGGTTATCGGATACAAATCTGAGACCTAACAGTTTACTTCGAAGAAGCTGCTTGATAAACACCGATTCGACGATAAATGAAACAATGCAAGTTGAACTTTTAAGACAAGGCAACGCACAAACGGGTACCCCTGCCAACCACACGCATGTGGTTCAGAAGTAAATTATGGCACGCAAAGGAGACGTTCCCAGAAATAGAAGACAATAAAAAAAGGGAATTAAATTTGTTGCATAGGGTTTATGAAAGGTTCATTTGAATGTCTCCGGTGTGTTACAGAAACCTAAGTTGTGACAAAAGTGATGGTAATATTGAAAATTGTATACGTGTCAACAAGACAAACATAATTCAGACATGGTCAGTTTCATTTAAGTCTTGTTTGGAATATCTGGAAACTGCAATGCAACTTGTAATACAGAATCATAAAACCATTTGGAAACGTGAGAACCCTGAGCATTAATGAGTTCTGTTATTGCAGAATTAATTTGTTAATAGTTTTGGTTTAGTAAATTTTATGTACTTTATACTTTGACGTTTAGTTTTACATATTAGCCAGAGTTATATCGAACATGTTTCACTTTTGGTGATTTAAAATAGGTAAATATTAGACCCATGTCTACCGGAAAGTTTCTTAATTATTAAAAGGTATTTCAAAAGTTTTTTATTTGCTTTAAGGAGGAAGACATCGACCAAGTTAAAGTTATAAGTTTACGTACGTGATATATTAAGCAGCAGTTGTTGCACTGGATTTTGGTCGATCCCTCCGTTACAGGTAAGGACCATCCCATCAAAGCGTCTATCGGGATAAAATAGTAGAATGCTGCGAACGATGAAATCGCCTCGTTCAGAAATATAGTCATCTTGAGTTGCGTTTTGTGTTATATCTAAACGCCCAATAATCCAACGGATGTGGTGTATTTCGTTCCTCTGTTTTACTTTGCACGTAATATTAACTGGAATGTTCTCGAACAATACTGTTGATCTATCAAAAATGATGCCAATTTCTGTGATAAAAGAAGTAAATGAAAAAAACGTATTTCTAAATCAATCAAAACATAACTTTCGAAGACAAAAGTTGTTCTGACACTAACTTTTACATATAGTGGGGACTGTTGTAATTGATTTAGCGCTATGATGCCATGTACTGGTATGGAATATAGTTTAGTAATTATGTGAGATCCTTCTGTAAGTCTCTCATTGATATCCCGGAGAACAGTCCGTAGTGTTCGGAAGTCGAAAAGTTGTATTTACATAACCTAAATTTAAACCTTTCATAAATATCAGATTTTGAGCTATATGTATATATGGCATATATGTATCAGTGGAACATCCTTGCAAATCTTCACTTTTTTTCACTTGCAATTGAATCATTTTAAGCAATTCACTAATTGCAAGTATTAGCGGTGCGTTATTTTCTCCGGTGGTTGCTACCGAAGGTGAATCTATAGTTTGACACTTCAGTAAGCACGTGTCATTCTTTCTAATTGCTTTTCACTATACCTGTATAAGACATAATCAAGGGTGATTTAGGGTTGTTATCCACATTTCCTTTCAACTACACAAACATATCAAATAATAATTATCATATCTTCGTGTGTATAGACCAAATGATAGACCTTATTGATAGCCTTAAAATGCTCCATTCACGTTACAAATTACTTCTTTTCTGGGGAAGGCGCCAATAACTACATAGCCATAGTCTTCTTTTCTTAATCTTGCATCCGTCCCTTGCTGCGTCGACACATTTCAGAACATTCGAAGAAACTTCATCATACTGAGAGAGTGATATTAATTGCTCATTTTGCTGTACAATGAAGTGAAATATTTAGTGTGTTCGTTCTATTCACCTGCATAGTGTGAATACGACTTTGGCAATTGAAAACCTTCCAAAGCAAGTGCTACCATTGTTCAGGCATGTTGTGTAAGTTGTTCGAGTAAAAAGTTAGCGAAGGGGTGTTAGTTCTCATCGGTTGTGCATCATGTCAACTTTTTGCTGATGAAGTGTCAGATGTATGTTTTTGTTATTTCATTGTTTTCGTTGGTTTTATCTCCTAATCTGAATGGTCAATTCTGAAAATATTGTGATATATTGTGCTATTATGATATTAACGAGATGACGATTACGAGATTATATTACGAGATGATATTCACGACATGATATTTACGAGATGATATTTACGTGAGGATATAGACGAGATGAGATGCCATTGGAGGCATCGATGTCTCAGTTTTGGTCACCTGGTTCGGTCTCATATGAGATACCAATATTCGAAATACCAACGGTTTTATCAAAAATGTGATCGACCAAAATGTCCATGGTTTACTGTGGTGTTTAACAACCTATAGCAGAATACTTCAGCAGTTAATTGTCCCACGTTTAGTCTCGATGGTATAGTTATAGTGTGGACCTTTGCCAGGACATACGTGAGTTAGTGGGAATGGCGTATTACGGAGATAACGCGATGCAAGTTATCGTAGCGTTAACTCCTTATGTACAAATTGCCACGTCATATCATTGTTCCTTGTGGAAAATATTTACACATTGTAATTACTTAAAATCTGTTCATTTTTGTCAATAGGGACCCAAGTATTGACAGATAGGTATTGAAATGAGGTTTTAATTTTTATATATTTTTTTATAATTGAGCTAATTAGATATGTAAATATGCAAATGAGGTTATGATACATACACTGTACTTTCTTTTGCCCATTTGAAATTATTTTGATGAAATCTGCTGGACTTTTGATAGTTTGATAAGTTCAAGACATGTTATTTTATAAGTAAAATATAATTTGATGTTTGAATGTGAGAAATATGACTGATTTTTCCCTCCCCCTCCCCTCCCTCCAAACTACTTGACCTACATGTATTATGTAATACAATGGTAGTCAAGCGTAACGATGAGTCATATAGGCCTATTGCGCGACTACAGTACATGTATACACAATACATACAGTGTGGCTTACCACAGAGCCTTGTAGAGTAGTTTCTTGTGATTCAGTCAAATCATTTTATCACATGGTTACTTTCTTCTTTGTATTGTTGTTCTATTAAGGTAGCATACGCCCATCAAAAGCCCCATTGACTTACATACTAACTCACAAAAGTAATGTGGTCTCTCAGTCTAGATAGAAGTTTTCACTTGCTAAACGCTACCCATCACCGGATAGCTGACAAGTTGGCCTTTCATGGCACTATCAATTTTTTTGTATCATGGCGATGTAGATTTTTTGCTATCCGAGCCGGAAGTTTTCGTCACTTGAAACAAATCTCTTCACTCAGTGGTAAACAATTTTCCTACGCTGCTCCTGGCATGCCTAAATGGGTCTAAAATTGCCTCAATTGACCCAATGTTCTCACCACATGTACTTCCATTTATGCTCTTCAACATGAAAGCTACAGGAAAAGAAAATTAGATCATGATTGATAACAGGTCAAAAAAGATTTTCTCCTGCTGCTTTTTGGCACTTTTCCTGAAGGAGAACAATCGAGCGGATGGATATTGACTCTAATAGGAGTATGCCACCTAAAACAATACAGTTTATTTATTCAGAGTTTACCACGACTCACTGTATTGTTTGATTGATTATCGTTGTTATTACCTCACGTTATATTGTTGTGTATGTATTAGGTTTCACGAATGGCTTGGTTGAGGGATTGTTCCATGTAATGTTGATGTGACCGTTCTATTGGAATTATTCTTGAAGTCGAGAGGAGACCCAAGTGGTATTAAGTCAAGGTAGTCTATATTATTTCCAGGACGCATGCAGTGGTGTTTTAGGAGATAAACATTTATTTGCTTGAATTTTGTTGATACGTTGGCTGAATGATAAACTGTAATATATAATGATTAAAAGAGAGAATTGCCCTTGTTATAATGGTTGGCTGCATTTTTACTATCGTTATGTAAACCGTCGTGCATTACGATAGTTTAACTGTAGCTTACTTTCATTTTGATTGGATTTTATTGTGTTTGAGTCTGTCGTCTCTGAAATGCCTGTCGGTATATCACCGCTTCAGTTGGAATAATATATATATACATATATATATATATATATATATATATATATATATATATATATATATATATATATATATATATATATATATATATAAATGAAAATCGTAATGAGTTGTAAAATCAAGAACAGTGAAAACACTTCCAGCCTCCATATCTATATATTAATATCAAACAAAGAAATTCAAACAGCTTTAACTTATTTGTCCCAGGATGTATAATAATATGCCGATATATATATACTGCCAATGACATACATTTATGTAACATGGTGAATTTGCATTAGGCAGGGATGTTAACAATAATTAAACAAATTACCTTCTAGATACAAGGGTATTTCCTTCTCGTCTGAGCCAAGTCTGTTAGATGCAATGCATTTGTAGCGGCCTATGTCTCCGAACAGGACATCATTGATTAATATTGACATTTCTGCAGCAGTTTCGTTCAGGAGCCTTCCCGGTGTAGCTCTGGTCACCGCTAACCAAGACTGGTCATCATCTCGGTGCTTTGACCAGTAAATTCTTGGTAAAGGAAAGCCAGATGCTTGGCAAACTAAAGTTACATTGCCATTTATCTCAGTAACGTTTGTTGGAGTTGCATAGAGAGATGTGATCGTAGCTGGATCTTTAACGATATAAACGTAATTAGATTTATTACAATCTACGTCATGACGTTCGCAGATCTACTATCCTGGAGGACGATACGTCGCATATTATCTTAAAATGTGATACTTCGTAAAATGCTCAATGGGTTAGAAAGAGACCAAGCTGGAGAGACCCCGATAGTATTCGTGCTTTAATTGTATCGCAGGAAACAGACCATGGGCTGGACCGGGGATGGATTTGAGTAGACATAGCAACCGACACAGTGAACCAACCGCTGGCGAAGGGATCCTAAAACAAGAGGTGTATTTGACGTACCTTATGAAGTTAGCAATCTTCGTGAAACAAGAGTAAATCAGTGCCCTGACCACGAACGTACGTAAATCATACTGTACACTGTCAATGCGATTAGTAACCGTGACGTACCTCGATATTATCAACTTACCAAACAAATAAACCATGCAGGGTTTGCGGTGGAATGAAAGTAAATAAGCTATATAGGAAAGTACCAGGTTAAGTCAGAACAATCATAAAATGAGGCAACAATTTTGTCTCACTGCTTTGATACTTGTATATATTTACCATTCTGGGCCTAGCAGTCCTTACTAATTGCTTGAGCGGTTTCCATAGGAATGCGGGATACGTGTGATTGAAATAAAGTTTAAAATTGTGCAGTTCTACGATCGCTGTATGTATACTTTCAAAACGGAAAAATATTTCTCAGAAAAAAAGGTTTAAAGGTATAAAACAAGTCTCAATAGTAAAATAGCGTATAATTTTTGATCGGCGCCTAAATGATGACATCATTTAGCGTATACATTTAGCGTATACTAAATGCAGCTCTTACTAGCGAATCTATTTATGATTGCATAGGTCTTGTTACTTTACCGTTATTGTTTTGCTGGTTGAATATGTACATTACATTATTGCTAGTTTAGTAAACCTGCAACAATTAAGAACTCCCAAACCAGACAAGAGCACGTTCGTTTCATTTGGAAGAGAGCATAGTTTTATGACAATACAGATACTTGGATAAGTCTAAACACCACGACATCCAACTACTAATACTTGAACGTCAATGTGTTTCCTTACTTAATGCGTTTCTGGTTTGCATTGATATAGATATGATTTGCCAATTCAACGAGCTGTTTTTAAATCAGACCATTGTGACCTAACAGCAGCTTTGTTTTCATTTGGCAACACTATCACCATCAACTTGAAACATTGAAAGGAAAGTGAAAGTTATAATCTCCTAGTGGTTCAATAACAACTAAATTTCACAAAACAGAACTTCCTGAAAACTAATTCTCAAGTCAAAATATCACCAACATGCAGCAATAGTTTTGAGAGCTATTTGGACTTAATTAATTAGATAAAGATGGTGGTTAATTAAACATTGCCACTGGTCAAATTATATTAACACATGTTTTCAGACTCGTGTGCTTTTTCCCATTACCTCACTATTTAGCTGTATATATAACCCTAATTTCCATATGTTATACTTACACGTTACTTCCAGAATGATTGAAGCAGACCTTCTTTCTTCATTGAGTATCTCGCAAGTAAGTTCTTTGGAAAAATAACTTCTTACAGGATGGAAAATTAAAGTTGAAGAAAATACTCCATCTGTTCGACGCCGAGTAGAGTTAGTGGATATGTCATTATCATCCAATTTCCAAAGAAAAGAAGGCTGCAAATCTGCAGTGCCATTCAGCATACACATCACATCAGATGGTGTTCCCTCAGTTAAAGTATCTGGTATTTTTAATATTGGTTTCCCTTTACAAAACGGAAGATAATTTTGTTTGGACAAATCGATAGTTAAGTATTGATAAATATCCAGCTAATGTTCCATACCTAACCATTGTGTTATAAAAGCATTAAAATAATAACAGCTGTCGAACAATGGAGACGTTTGTATTAATAAGTTTCTTTATAACCAATTTTATATGGCATACACGTCTGTAAGTTTCATCATTTCTTTGATGCGCATAAAACATGTTGTAATTATTGTTCAATATCAAGTTAACGTAATTCATTTTTGTAATTGTTGTTTGTTTAATTCTCTGCTTCAAACGCTCTGATCAAGGTACCACAAATCATACTTGCATAATTTCTTTTCAAATACTTCAGTCTGGAAAATTAAACATATGGTTACGTTTGGATGTTTAATCTACAATACCTCTTTATGTATCTTGTCACCATAGCCTAACCATTTTTGTAGTAAAGTTTAATAACAATGCCCGGCATAATTCGTGTATAAGGAAAGCGTTATTGTTGAAATTAAATACGTTGTTAAAACAAAATAATGAAAGCAATAGGCTGGCTTAATTTCTTTTACGTTTACCACTCACTTTTAATATTCAAATATAGAGATATATTCTGCTGTCTTGCTTCACACGTTATGATCGCTCCATCAACACTTGTATCTGCCCTGGAAATTATCAGAACACTTTCTTCGAGGTTAAGCTCAAATTTGGTCAGATTTACTCGGTAAAGATTCTGAGACGAGATCAAATCATCAACTGTCCAAATGATGAGCCGACTGCTTCGTATTCCACCAATAACGCTGCAGGTAAGTACCAACATCTCATTCTCAACTACAGATACAGTGCCATGAGTTAGGTAAGTCACTCTGTTAACTTCGTCCGTTATCGTAAACTCCTGTACTGATGCTGTTAGATTTTATTGTTACGAAGTAGAAAAGAAATTTAAATGATTAGTTCTTTACCCTCCTGTACTAATAATATTGGATTTTAAATGTTACCAAGTAGAACAGATATTAAAATTATTTGTTGTTCTTTACCCTCCTGTACTGATGCAATTAGATTTTAAATGTTACCAAGTAGAAAAAAAAATAGATACTGTATTGTAGTATTATCATTTTTTGTAAGGTCAAATTTGAAAAGCTTAGTCTTCAACGTTGAACTGCATAATTAGCTTTGGCCTAATCTGCGCAGTAGAGTCAATCGAGGAACGGAAGCAGCGGACGTTAAGAGCGTAAACCGAAGATCAAAGTTGCGAGGCTTGGACTTAGCGTACGAATTGCCAGGAACGCTAAGATGTTACAAGACCAAACAGATGATTAGGAAGCTGTGTGTTCTCTTGCCGCGGACGGATCTAAGGAAATGCCATATATATCTACCTATAGTTAGACCGTTGCAGTACTGGGGGTACTGCCTTACATTCTAACAATAACTTGATGGTTTGGGATGTTATTATTGTACTCTTGTAAGTCATCTTAGTCAGAACAATGTGAACCACTATCCTGTTCAGTGCTGACCCGTCCTGTGAGAAATGTTCGGGAGAAAATATCGGAATCAATCATTGAAAATCCATGTCAATTCTGAAGACCGTTTTACGAGTTGTTTGTACTTATATTAGCAACAGAGCGTGGAAAAGTGATATCAAAATTGGTATTGATCAGATGTTATTAATTAATGTTAGAGTACATGTTGATTGGTATTGTCAATCCTTTCTCTACATTTAATAGATGATATATGTTTACCTGCTTTATGGCATGTTGAAGGCCATTAGGTAATACGTCATATGCTGTCATATGGTGGATGGATTTAGCCTGATTTGACCACGATGGTATACAGTGAAGACAACAACGGATGATGTACAACACGTCTAGTCTAGATATATGGAATTGTGGGATCTCAGGTATAGTTTGAGCCTAATTTCAACACACTTTTAAGTGTATAGATACGTATAACTAAGTCAGTGTGTGTGTGTGATTCGCATCAAGACAACTTCGTGACCAAATATTGTACTACGAGACAGACCGAACTGTATATTTCTGAAGTTTGTTATTGTTGCTATTGTTGTGATGAAAATATGTTACTATGTACGATGTCTAGATCCGAGCATGGAATCGTCGGCTCCATATCCTTACACAAATCTTGCAATGGTTCATATATTCAGTATAACATAAAGGTGTCTGTTTTGTTTGTTACATTTTTCAAACAGTAATTTATTGCATTGGACTTGACAAATACCGCACTGCCCTTACAAGTATTATGTCATGTGCTCTTATATGAATAAATCATTGCATTGTATATAGGTTGTAAATATGTTCTGTGTCAATATATCTTTAGCTGTGATCAGGTTGTAAGAAACATTACTCGGTCTGTTTGCAACAACTCATAAATGAAAAACATGACAGAAGCTCAGGATGACAACACTAACTCATTCTATCTCATTTAACACACCAAATAGCCTCTTGTGTTGTATCTTCTTTATTCAATATCAAAATACCAAATATGCGGTTATTCCGTAACACGGAATATCTGAACGTATTTTTATTCATAATAGCCTCAAAAAATTTAAAGAAAGGAGAGAGTTTGTTAATTCTAACGAAAATTAGAACATGAAAATATGTGATATCACCCAAATTTCCATATTTTACAACAGATAATACTTAATAGGAACGTTAAAAATATATTCCGGTAATAAATATTTGAAAGACATAATCACCGTATTCCTTTCCAGAATAAACTGATTAGTATAATGACGATGTTTAAATACACTGTTTCTGGCGGTTAGGTTTTGGAGGGCAGATTCAATTACATGGAAATGTTCTGAGATTTACCTTGATGAATAGACGGATTTTTAAAGTTATTTATACCATTTTCTTATTATGAGTCATGCTTTCTAAGACTCCGTTTTTCAATATTTCGTAATTTTTTTAGAAATTCTTGATGTGTTGGTAGAGTTTAGATACTTTTAAGTAAACCTTGAAAGATGGAAAAACGAAGTATAACATTATTTAATAAGTACATGGACTATTTCCTTCGTACATTTTTTATCCTAATGAAAAAAATAATAGGATTGCTACTTACATATCACTGTGAGATCGTACACAGGATCCTGTTGTACTTTATTTAACAAACAGATATATCGACCATTGTCCGAAGCTACAGCGTCTGTAATAGTAAAAGTCGTTATTCCGCCGGATGAATCAAACAATATAGAAGGTGTTCTAGAATTATTCTCTGTAGTTCCAGATCTTCTGACAAAAACAGGCCTCTCATTGTGCCACAGTTCTACTACTCCAAAGTTAATATAGCTTAAACTAAAGTTAAGATGAACGAAACCGCCTCCAGCAATAGATATTTCAGAAGACGCTGCAACGAAAATAACAATATGATTCGTTAAGCAATACTGTAAAAACAGCAATAATAGTACAAAACGAATTCACCCCTATCGACCATCCGTACCATAATTCATTATTCATGCGATCTGAATATTTCAAGCTTGCATCTTCATCGTTCTTGCTGCAGAAATTAGGTTTATTCTTTACAAGAAAAGAAGCCACACAACTTTTTTCTACCGTTGCTGCAGACAGGTAGGTTAAAACTTGTTCACATAGAGCTGACTTTTCATTTTGAAACGGTTTTTTACTGAAGTTACAATCTAAGTATCAAACACTTAAAGCAAGAACCTTAGTTTCATTAGTATTTCAAAAACCTTAATGTAAGTGTGATAGTACTTAAATTGCTTACCACAACAAGGAGTAATCAGATAATTTACATTCAACGTACTGAATGCAAACATGGTGAACAGAAGCAGTTTGAACGATCCTTTCGCATTCTGCAGGGCAGCCATTGCTAACCTTCGCCACAAACAGTGTAGTGTGTTAACAGAATAGAATCTCTGTTTTATTATACGCTGTAAGGTAAAGTACCAAACTGAAAGCAAGATAGGGACTTATGAAAAGGAAACGAAATCAAAACTACAGTTCTTGGTCGTTTGGAAAATACACAAACACATCCGCTAAATATAGAATGCAACGTTTATGGGTAATTCCAAGCAGCTTTTATTTGGGGTGAAATTGCTTTTGAAGCCCTCACTTTCAACTTCCGCCGTAATCAGAGAGCTGATGTAAGGTACTACGAACACCTTGCCAATCTGCCCCATATTCAGTACTTTTGTTTTGTGTGATATTCTCATTCTACATATGTTGTTAATTTTTCGAAAAGCTCTTTTTCGTTTACAATATAAGCACATTGAAATTTTGATAAATCTGGGAAACTCATTAAATATGTGCAAACTATGACGTGGAGTGTTGCGCTTATGAAAATTTCTTATTTAAGCCCTTAATAAGTTAACCTCTAATTACATATGAATCATTCGAAGAAGGGGATGTCCTCTTTTCCAAAGAAGACAATAAAATATTTCAAGAAGTCGCCTTATGCCATAAACGTGCGTTCAGTGTCCTTGAACCGAGGGTTGTGAAAACGAAGGGATAAGATAACAGAAAATTAGTCAGTCACTCCTTGTACATCATCGATGTGCATAACTAGCTAATGTTTATTCATAAATAAAACTAGAATTCAGAAATGACTTGTAAAACGGTCAATCTTTGATGGATTTTGATGGGAGTTGCAGCAAATTTCATGACCTCTGTGGCCTATTAGAGTGATTGGGACAATGTTTTCCATAGGTGTCCGTAGACCTTAAACAGGTACACACAAACGTTTTGACGTCAACAAAGTAATAATGAGCTTTCCGTTCATTTATTTACGTTCAAGTAAGAAATTCGTGGTATTAAATCGCATCCAGGTAAGCAGTGGTTGGGCTATACCAATATTCGCTGAGGGGTTAATGACTTCAATCTTTAACTAACGATGTAAGTAATGCAAGTAAATTTGGTACCAAGTATGAACATTATGTTATGAAAGTACGCGAAGTTAACTTTTTAAATTGGGACATCTTGCGTTATAATTATAACTGTATATACGTGTAGAAAATATTTCCGTTGGTATTCACTGCAAGCTTTGAGTACAGGGGTGTGCCGAAGAGAAGTTTTCTCTTACACTGTGGAATATATCATTAAGCTCTTTATTGGTTGTCTGATCAAATTAGTCTACAATATGTGTATCTAATGAGACTATATTCCAGTGAAGATCAGGAAGTCATATTCCTTCGTACCAGTTACGTAGACAGATGTCCGATACACCAGACACTAATATGACCTACTTGAAACTGTATATGAGCATCATGACGGTTGTGAGTATGTATTGTTATTTAAGGGGACACGGTCACAGCTAGCTGGAAGCGATCATGTGATATATAGATTCCTTTCCTATTCCTTTCGTATCAGTTATACGTAGACAGATGCCCGATACACCGGACACTGATATTACCTACTTGAAACTTTATATGAGCATCATGCCGGTTGTTCGTACGTAATTTTTTTTCGTAAGGGGACACGGTCACAGATAGCTGGTAGCGGACATGTGATATATATATATATATATATATATGTATGTATGTATGTATGTATGTATGTATGTATGTATGTATGTATGTATGTATGTATGTGTGTGTGTGTATGTATGTATGTATGTATGTATGTATGTATGTATGTATGTATGTATGTATGTATGTATATATATATATATATACATATATATATATACATACATACATACATACATACATACATACATACATACATACATACATACATACATACATACAGACATACACACATACATACACACATACATACATACATACATACATACATACATACATACATACATACATACATACATATATATATACATACATACATACATGCATACATACATACATACATATATATATATATATATATATATATATATATATATATATATATAGAAAATGAAAAAAAAAACTTGCTAAAGATGTAAATATGTCTTTTTGTTGTTGTTGTAAAACATAACATTATTATTTCGGTCCATCAGCCTCGTTCCAAATTTTAGGCCACCGGTAACAAATGGACATTATGTAAAGCATTACAACGGTGATAGCTATTTGAGTGTTAACACCTGGTTTTTAAGATGGCCACCTAAACGCTAATTGTGACTACCAATAAGTCGCCATATCGAGGCACCTAGCTAGAGCAGTTAGGACAGTTATTGTGGTGTCTATGACTATGTTTGAGGGGTCAAAGATTTCATTTGTTAGCGGGCTTGTAAAGTTCTAACCTTCACTTATGATTGATTCTTTTAGCAACTTGCTCAGATTTATTTTATGGTTACGCTACGATTTCACCTAAAATAAACATATATAAATGATATACTATAGGAGAATCGAATCTCTTTTTCGTGTTACTGAGGATCCGCATTGTAGCCACATCAAGACTTGCGTCAGATACGACTTGGAAATAATTTAATAAAAAGTCTGACAAGTTATATTCTTCAGAAACCCCCGTATCGTTTGATTGAACCCAACTATTTTATACCGTCGATTATTTTTTTCTTCATATACGCCAAAATATGTGCAGAACAGCATATTCACACTTCGCCGCGCACTTGGCTGAAATAAGGAAGCATTCGAAATAGTTGTCTTGATGACGTCATGACGGAACCCGGACATGTTGCTGTACAAAGATGCAAGTGGAGCAAGTAGATGTATCTTACATTATCCTTCATTAAACAAGCAATTGAATGAAGACAGCATCTGAGATACTTTGCGAGTTGTTTCACTTTTTATTGAATAGCTCACCAATTAATTTATTTCAGTAGAAAGTAGCTTGGAGCAGAGCTAATAATTATCTTAAACATATGAGTCAAGTTAATATCACGAACTTTAAGACCTAAAGTAAACCTGATCAATGGAGTTTGAAAATTTTGAAGTCTATATTTACAGTTTTTAGTGAGCAAACGATATCAAAAACAGCACATAAATATGATACTGTATTAGAGCATTTGAGTGAAAACAGCCTCTAAGATTTCGCAAAGAATTTTCACTCTGTCTTAAAAATCTCACTAATTACTTCAGTGCATAAACGTGTTAGCAATGTAAATAGAACAAAATAGTTATTACTGGAAGAGGCACAAAAATAAAACATGAAACAAATGTAGATAATGTACCATCTATGAATTAAGATTTAAAATGCAATTTTAAATTACAGATAAACAAAATATACAGATTAATTGTAAGAACATTACCATGATACAGGTTTTCAAGCATAAATAGCCAGCTATTTAATAATCCATTAGCAGATATGCCAATGACATCAAAACTTATAAAACTTGATATTTAATATCTCATTAATTAAAATAAAATTACAGCAGTTACCGATACTACGCTTGATATCATTACAACAGATATCACAAGGTGTTCCATTAAGTGTCAGTGGTAGGAGATGGTATGGTTTTCTTCTGAAATAAGTGACAACTAGAGATTAATGTTACATGATACACTATGCCACATACCAAAAAAATTATTAATATTTATTACCGCTTCAGTGAGAATTTATTGAATTTAATTCACCAATAAAAAGTATATCAACATCACTAAACTTTCAGTATCCAACAATCATGACATTATCAGGCAAATATTCAGCAAATAGAACTTAAAATGTTTATTTATTTATTTTACAAAATTTCTATAGCGCCTTATCCAATCAGAAATTGCTCTCAGGCGCTTTACAGTAAAATACATACAAACATGATATACAAATATATAAATCGATAATGAAAGGTATAAAAAATGTTGTAAGAGTTTTCAACTAAACCAAGAAACAGATAGTTCCTTTAGTTTTTAGATTCAAACCAAAATGCATTTTAAGTCACATTTTATGCCAAACTTTGCTCACTTAGTTATATTAAGTACAATGCTTGAAGTGAGACAAACCAAGTACTGTACTATTTGGGTATGATGCATTGGATTGCTAAGACATTCAAACTATTAATGTACTGCAGTGGCCATAATACTTGTTGAAAATGGTGCCCAGTGAAAAAAGACATTATACATAATGTTTTGTAGCTACAATCAAGTTCATAATATTAACTGGGAGTGGTCCCTTATTAATTTTCTCAACTGAACAATTAAGTAAGCAGGCCATTTCCCCTTGTATCTGTGCGCTATTTACAAAAATAAAGCTACTGACAAGTGATAGCATATACTGAATATACAGTACCTCAATAACTGGAACAGACACATTTACACATTAAAGACGTTTATCCAAGATAAACATGGAGGAAATGTTTCTTTTGAAACTGAATATGGGGTTGATGCAAGCCATTCATGATGATGATTTTAGTACAGTAGCCCACAGACATTCTCGTAAAATGTCAATTTGTTCCCCAAACTTAGGGTCATAAAATGTTCATCAATGCACTTTTATTGACCTTTAGTTGAGATCATCTACAGGAGTAGGCAATTCAGTTAGTCCCAGATGACTTAATATACTAACTGAGCTTGTGTCACTTGTATAAATACATAGCAACCTTATCAGTACAAAGTCATACTGTTCAAACTTTTTAACACATTCATTCCCTTGTGCTGAGTTTCTTTGAAACAAACTCAGCACTCTCTTATGATTACCCAGATTTAGATCATATTGGGTTCCTTGTTTAAATCCAATGGCCTTCTCAGGTTTTCCTCTATATGAAGGGATTATCTCGCCATTTTTAAATTCTGTTGAAATAACCAAAAAGAGAGAAAATATTAAAACTGAAAACATCAGCTTGAATACAATGCTGGTCATCTAAGGGGAAGGCAGAGGGTTCTGTCATACCTTGCCTTGTTTTACATAAGAATATTTAATGTATTACAACAAATAAGGGGAACTCCTTTTAATGTTCGCCACATATTAAAGTGTACACAGGCAAAGAAAATGCTTCAATAACAAACTTAATAATTATGAGGTACTTAGGATTTCCATTAGTAATATACATTTGACATCTGAAGCTAACTTCCGAGTAATAATTTGCAAGATGTTCAGATTTTGACCTCTGGTAAGCATAGATGACCTATGATCTTAAGATCAAACAAGCTGGTCCTCAAACCCATTAAAGCCCAACCTGGTTTGAGTTATTGTTTATACAACATGTAGACTTTTGTCCTTTTGTGCTTCGATCTCTACAGAAGTTTCTTTAAATCACTACAATGGATCCACACGCTTTGTGTTTCCAGATAAAGTGTTAACAAGCCAAGTGATCAAACACACCGAGAAAATACACATACACCATCATCTTACTCATTACTTTTGACTTAGAAAAGAATATAAAACGGGAAAGAGGGAACTTAATATCTTATAAGAGGAAGGAGATAATGAATCTATGTTTGGTATAGTACTTCCTTTCGAATATTTTGTTCGTTTTTTACTCACCAAACTGACAGATACTGCCATCAATACCTTCATTGATTCGAAGTTCAATCCTCATGTCTGTGCCATCACACATGAAGGCAAGGTTGAAACCCTTGCATTCTGAGTCATCGTCAATAAGATACTCTTTAAAAGCTGAAGACAACAAATAAGTTTTAAATTTACAAAACACATTCTAGCCGACAAACCTATCAATCATTCACTCAATTACAAAGACACTGTACTACACTTGTTATTTCCTAAAAGTATGACATTCGCATTACAACATGACAACTTAAACTGCCTTTTTAATGGATCACTCCAACAATAGAAAATTATTATAATTTGAACTAACCTATAACCACTCCAACAACAAATAGTGATTATCATGTGAACTTATGTATTACAAAACTACACAATATATATCACATTATTTAACTTGAAAACCTTGTTTTTCCAAAGTTACACAATTGAAGCACGTTGCTACAACCATAGCATTGCAGAACAAGGAATTAATTTAATGGGTAATATATCCATGTGAACTTGAAATATATTAGTGTCATTCAATAACATATTTATTGTGTGATAACGTTGAAGTTTGCAATAGTATTCAGCATTTAATTCCTGACTGTGGGATATTAAATTAAGAAGAGACGACCCTGATACTTGCTTTAAACTAAATTTGAATTGGCACTTGCAACAGTGACATCAATAGCAACACAATATTTTCAAACGATTTCTTCCTTATGTGTGTGCATGTGTCACAAAACAAACACAACAGAATCTTACAGCTTGACATAAATTGGAAATAACTGTAGAGAAGGAAGAAAAAATCCATTTCAAACAGAATTACCTTATCCATAAGTTATAAGAGACACTTACCACGACTCACATTGGGTCCAGTGTCATCAGAACATCCCTTAGACTTGGAAAAATCTGTTTCGTCTTTACTAAAAACAGAAATTCAGTTTAAAAAAATACATGAGCCCATATTTAAAGTTGTAAGTTTAGAATTAAAGGAGACACTAACCCATTCCCATCATTGGTTAATATGATAGAGATTATGATAATGAACATCTTCCCTAAACAGAAAAGAGATAATATCATTCCATTTGAGAGACAATGCAGATTTAATATCTTTACTTAAATGAGGCAGAAGGCTTGATCTAGTCAAAATATCCCTTAATTATTACAAAGGGGATTTTCTGTTTTGAAGAAGGGTTTGAAAATGCTGAATCAGAATGACAAAGCTCTAAACATGACTTCATAATCGCATATGTTTCACTGCCAACACTGAAACTTGGATATCTCTTATTGATAGAGCAACTGAGGAAAATGTGTCCCAAATTCAAGTACCAGGACATTAGAAAAGACTTCCAGATAACTTGACCATTACAAAGATACCTTATGAAAGTTGATCAACGATGACAGTCATTTGTTGATCTCAAATGACCTTTGAACTTCCCCAATATTGTGAAGCTGCATTCTATATAAAGTTCATCCACCACATAAGTTTTTAGTATTGCAAGTGAAGGCATTATGCACACGGACATAAGCACCACCATCCCCATCGCAGAGATTCCTCTGCTCTCAGACATGAAATTTCAAAGATGTTGGCTAGTTTGTGTCCAATTTAATTTTAATAATCTAAGGAATTAAGTGTTAAGTTAAATTACTTCTGTCACGTTAGTCCATATTTACTTGACCCACAAGATTTTTGCTCGAAACTTTGCTTGGTCAAAAAAAACTCAATACATTTGTACACTGTATATTTATATGGTCAGAAGTGTATCTTTGAATATTCATTTTTTGCCAATAAAAATTGGCATGTTTCCCAGTAGACCAGATGCCCATATCGATCATAAAGGATGCTTCAAACCCAACCTAGGTATCAAAGCAAGACAGACTTCAAAAGTACTCACTCTAGATCCTTTTTGTCCTCTGTAGTATAACCTATGCAGGTAGACAGTACAAAAGGTAAACATGTCACAACCTAACATAATTAAATAATGACTGGGAAGATAACATAACTTGGTATTTGTTATATGTCATGTCTTGTGTGACATTGTCATTAATACTGAAATTATGATTCAAATTTGATCAGAAGGCCAACATTAGAGCATTTTCATGTCTTCCAAATTGAAAATAATTAACACATTGTTATTAACTGAATGAAAATTGTTTCTAGTCTCATAAATATATAAACAAATCTGAGCCAGGACATTTCCAACTAATGAATATTTCAAAGCAAATCTCTTCACAACAAAACTATCATGTGATTTAAGCTATGGTTTAAATTGGATATTGTGATGGTTAAAAAGTAACCCTTGTAACCCTTGTCCCCCTCCTCCTCCACCACCTCTACTTCTAATCAACACTAAAGCAGGTGATTTTTTTTCTATACTGATGTTATAATCGGATCTCTGTTTGTAATGTAAAAATAAATGAAGGTCATACTAAGGAATGTTGGTTGGTGTTTTTCTTTGCTAACCTCACAATTGAAAAAAGAACTTAAACTGCTACCATATGTTTGCTTACAAACTTTAGACTGAGTTTTAATGCAAGAGAGAAAGGAGAATGTTACACTTACTTTTATTACTGTCTTGTCCAACATCTTGGTCACTTTGACTATTTTTGCTTGGTGTATCTAAGATTCACAAACTGTAGTGAAGTTAGAGTTGCTACACGATATTACATAAGCTGTTTGCATTTGTTTAACAATGTTATGAAACATATCAAGTACTACAACTTAAAACAGGACAGTTTACATCATGTCCACCGAGATGTGTCTGTTACAAACCAGCATATTTTACTGCCAGCCATGCATATTACATGGCACATATTTATGAGCACGTACATCTTATTATATGGACTTTTACAGAATAAAGTAGGCAATGCCGCACCCATAGATTAATATGCATAATTCGTTGACAATCAGGCATATCTACAGTCCATGGGCTCCATGTGTTCACATAAGGCATACACTCAAAGTATCCTTCATAAAAAATTGTTTGCAACATGTCTACTGATGTCATAAAATATATCTCTTCAATTGCTGATTGCAAATTTTCCTAAGGTTGTAACAAAATCAATGAATGCTACACATGTGATCTGAATGTAACACTTATATAAAAAAAAAAAAAAAAACGTACCCTCTGGAGACATTTGGGGCAGTCCTTTCAGTGTTGTTCGTCTGTTTAAAAAGAGGAAAATTATTGCATTACTGAGAGAAATCAAACTTTCTGTAAGAGTTACCTTCTGAAATGGACACTCTAGAAGAAATTTATTGGTGTATACAAGTCTAAAGTTCAAACATTTTGAAAATATTAGAGTGTTAGGGGCTTACCTTTCTGGATCCCTCTTCTTTCCTGCAGTGGTCAGTAGAAAAGAAAACATACATAAAATTTAAACATTCCCAAATGTCAGATTCAATGCTATTGTTATTTCGAACATGTTGCAATCAAATGAATAACTTCTTGCAACCATATAGATGAGGAACAAGTCTTGCTTTCACTGAAAGAAGCTAATCCCTATTCCTATCATGGCTACCAAGACTTGCAGATATTGTAATTAAAAATACTGTATTAAGCCGGCAATTCTCTATTATGTGTTAAAATCTGTTTACAACAAACATAGTACAATAAATTCCTGCTTGTTGTTTGAGATGAGGCCTTAAGATGTACACCAACAGAGGATGCTATAAAGTCACATAACTGTATGGAATATATATGAACCTGACAATCAATACCGAGCTAGTGTACACAATTCAATATTTAAATTTATTTTCAATAGCAGGTCCTGACCTTTTTATGTCTGAAATCTATCAAATGGCAAAACTGTTAACAACAACAGTTCAGTCTCAACTAAAGTTTAAGCTTAAAACATATATTCTTGAAACCTAGATTACAATTAAGTTTAGATTCTCTTGTTCCAACTTCCAAATACAAACAAAGCATTAGTTTGATTGTCACCTTTTCTGGGAGTTCCTTCTTCTTTGGTTTCTCTGTTGAACCAAAAATATTGGAAAATAAGTAAGTTTGCAGGACACAATATACAATCATCAACAACATATACAAACAATTTAAGATGGAAATGATACAAGAAAACAATTAACTCCCGGAAGAAATAATTATCATTCAAAGCATGTGAACAATTAAACACCATTGCATTAATTTTTGTGAAGTAGTAGGATGTGAATGTTGAATTATCTCAAGGAACTTATGAACTATCTTGAAAGCAGTGAAGTCATCATAGTTTGGGAATTAACAATCAGCAAAATTACTCTATTGAAGTGAAACTTACTTTTCTGATGGAGAAGAGTTTTTGTCAAACTCTGAGTTGTTGTCATCCTCCTGTGCAAACAACAATATGTGCTACTGCTGATTGATTTTCATTTCTGTTTGAAATCTTCTTCTATTAATCAACATCAATATTAAACAATTTACATTAACAAAGTTTTGCAATTATATTGTCTATATATTTCTTTATATTTCCTGTGTAGGAGGCAGCTTTCTGTAGATTTACATTTACTTGATCTAACAGGGCTCCAATTGCTGGTCATGTGTGAGTTATGGAATTGAACGATTAACTACACATTTTACCTGCAGCTGTATATGACTTTGGCAGTAATTCTATTAGAGATTTTTGGAGCCTGTGGCCCCGAGGGAAGTACTTTGTTATTATGTTATGAACTTGAGGAAAGTACTGCCTACATTGGTTTTCCCATTCATACTGAACCAGATGATGTTCCTGGTGTGCTGGGAAATCACTACTCTGTTTGGGTTGGGTGTACTGGGTGGATTCTCTGTATCCACTAGATTTCAGGGCTTCCTCATACACACGAGCAGCAGCATCGAAGACATCTGGGTTCGATGATAGAATAGATATTCTATTGCTTATGGCAACTGATTATAGATGGTGGGTGGTTGGTTGGATTTGGCATTAATGAACATGAGTAGGTCGTTGATCTACAGAAAGCTGCCCATTACATGGGAAATGTTTAAACAGCAAAATAGTATGCAAAGCCCAAGCTATATTGGACACCGAATCGTACTTTGGCATTTCAGGAGGACCCTGTAAGCAGAGATTCAAATACCACACAAATCTCTCAAGAAAAGTACCAAAAAGAACAGAACTGTCAAAGTACGTATGGAACCTGCAAAGAATTAGCCAGAGTATAAGGTGGGAGATAGTATAGTCATTGAACACATACAAACGCGAATCAGGCCAGACCAATCTCTGCGTAAAAGATAGCTGACAATCTTACATACAAAGGACAGAAAAACAACACAAACTGAGCTAGTCTCAAAGTGTTGCCATATTAAAAGACGTTTCACACGTTTGAGCGATCATCAGACAACTCTAATGACTCAGTTGTCTGAAGATCACTCAAACGTGGGGAACTCTAAGTAACAACTACTAGCATTCCACTAGTCTCAACTAATTCTCACCGATATTTTGCTATGTCAACCGGACATAGAGCACTCTGCGCCAAGATAGACACCAATCAACCAAATGTATATATTATCAATAAGTCAAGAAATATTGAAAAGGTTCATTAACACATTTTATCCTTCAAAAGAACCAACTATGAGCTCCTTCAGGAATTCACAAAGTTAGAGTTTACAAAAAATGTTAACATAATATCTGTTCTGGAATAAATAATAGTAAACAACTGCACCTGGTATTTTTTTCCATCTTGTTTGCTTGCAGTATCCTGCTGTTGTTGGACTGTCAGGGGAGAACAAAACAAAAAAGCCAAAAGGCTCCTAGGTGACTTCTTGCCAATAGTATAAAGAAGCCATCAATTTACATTGAACTAATCTTTCTAGGTTTGACCATACTTGTCTTTAAACGGCTCAGCTAGGATCCTTGCACTCATATAGAAAGATGTTTAGTCCAAACATGAAAACTGCCCAATATTTGTTTATTTTAAGGTATGTATAAACATTAAAAACTGTGATGATGCTGACAGGAACAGGCCCTAGAAGGTGGCATACTCCTACTTAGAGTATTTATCAATCGGCCCTGATGTTCTGTTTCAGGAAAAATTCAAAAGAGCAGCACCTCCACCATTTTTGCTCTACACCTTTCTGTATCTGTCCTTCTGCAGTTAATTCCCCACCCTCTTCCCTCAATCCTCTCTTTGTCCCTCTACAGTTTATCTCCTACCTCTCCTCTTCCCCTGTTGGTTTCTTTCTTTTCTCCTTTCCTTGTCTACAAATCCTCTTACATCTCATTTGTGTGTACCCTGCTCATTAACCTCTCTGAATTATGTGCTTGTATTTGTCCCTTCTATTACTGTGACTTGTCATTCAGCCTCTGAAAAGATCCTGCTGGAATTGAACCGTCATGCTCACTTATTTTTACATGCTCTCAAATGACCTTTGACATTCTATATTAAAGGATTTTGTATTATTTAGAGATATTGTGATTACAGTAATAGCAAAGTAGGGCTTTCATGCAGCTGAAAACCAGTACTTTAGGATGTAAATATGGACTAGGGCCCATTATTGAATGACACTCTGCCTTTGTAAGGAGTCAGGATCAAGACCCCTAACACGAATATGTTGTAATGTTAATATTCGCACAGGGGATTTCCACTGTAATCTGATAGTTGCATGTCAATGAAATGTTGCTTAGTTGTATATATTATATTGTTATTATATTTCTGTATACCAATTACATTAGCAACAAAGTTACTAACAACCCTGGTAGTGTAAATCAGCTGAATGTCAAAGCCCTAGCTGAAAAAAACATAGACCACCTATAGAAAACTGAACCATTGCAACAAACTTGACTTTTTTAACCTAGCTTTTCAATAGTCATCAAGATCCATGGTGGTCCAAGTGACTCCACACAATGAACAATTGTTGTCTGACAACTTCCAGTACTCTTCTGTAGATCACATGCAAACACTTTACCTGTGATTTGTTAAAACTGAGCTGTTGTAGTCTTGATCTCCACAAAAAACAATAGAATTATGTATAAGGTGGGATCCAAATACAAAGTGTGAACATCATCTAAGCTTGTCTTTTAGAAATGAATTGCAAAGATCATTAATTTAAGATGATTCAATGAAGTGGACTAACACTAAATACCGTTGTTTTATCAAAGAATAAAAAAGATGTTAACAAATATAGCAACACCAAACTGAAAATGGGGACAAGCAATTATACTAGTTGTATTTACAATGAAACTACACCACTCTCAGTAGAACAAAGCACAAGCAACTTCATGCATAACTTCCTGGTTTGTACTTTCATTACAGTTAATCAATTAACAAGTAATACAGCACAGCTTTAAAATTGAATGGTTTTACTAAATACGTTTTTGAGTAATGTTTTGAAATGCTATTAATTGGTTTCATTTTGAGTGCTTTGTTTGTTCTGACAATGGATCCATCTAGCATTTTAACCATGTGGTGCTACATCCTTATCAGTGTGATCTGTACTGTTTACAGATCTTTGAATCAAAGACACTTGATCACATTAAGATGTTCAACAGTATGCAAATATGTTGGGTGAACTTGCAAACAGATTAGCTGTGGCATGGGTATGTAAGAGTGCCAAAGGCAGTGCGAAAAATCTTTGGTGCTGGGTGATCGTCTAGGTATTATTTCCACTCAGCAATTTTGCCAATCAAAAGACATTCTTTTAGAAAACACAACTCGAGCTGTGAAAATCATTTACATTGTTCTAAAACAGTGGTACTCACAGTGGTCCCTGCCTGTTGAGAGGTCCCAGGGGGGCACTACAGGGTACACAGGGAGTAGGGGGGGTGTTGCCACTGATTTGGGGGTCCCTGTTGATAAAGACACATCACTGAAGCAATTTAGGGCAAAATAAGGCATCCAAGGGGGTCTGGGAACAATAAAAATACATTTTTGTGACCCAAAATTATCTAAAAATGGTATTAGAAATTCAATAACTCCACCCCTAGGTCCAATTTCTATCTTGTTTGAATGATATTGTAGCAGAGACATCTCTTGTAACACATAAAAGCCACCATTTTAGACTGTCATTTGGAGTTTCTCTGAACTGGTCACTGATTGCAAAGTCGAGGGGAGGGGGCATTGGAACAGTTCAAGATGGTCAAAAGGGGGTAGTCGTCTAAAAAAGTTTGAGAACCACTGGTCTAAAACTTTGTTCCAAATGATCTATTCTTTAACACTTACAATATATTTGTATATGTTACTTGCAATCAAGCTCATAGCAAAAGCCTTTCACGATTTGTGGAACTAGATAAAACCTGTACGATTGCACCATATTTTGTCCTCAATTGGATAGCCTCATTTGCCTTGGGCATTCCTTGAGGGGGGGGGGGGGGGGGCAAAGGGGGCACTTGGAAATGAAATCAGCAAAAATAGGGTAAGAATTGCTTCAAAATAGATGGACCCCTAGGGGGGCTTTCAAATATATTCCAATGTGTTTTATTGCTTTACTTAATCTAATCACTGTTAGAAAATGTTGAATGTATGAAAATTGGAAATGTCACAACTGAGGTCCCCAGGACCACCATTAGGGCTTAGAATATATTCTGAGGAATTTAGTTCCTCTCTCTGACATGTAGTTTTGTTATTTAAACTTCATACGAGAGTGAAAGGAGAGTAATTCCTCTTTCTGACATGTATCGAAACACAATTCTAGCCAAGGCCAAGACTATGACAATGGTGAAGCTTCTGGGGGATTTGCCGCACTCCTGTACTACAGACTACTCCAAGCCAATAACGGCGTACAAAGTAGGAAATAATTCTTACATGTATACAGCTGTAATAATTAAGCAAATAGTCCCTTCTATCGGCAATCAGTCTGAAAACAATTAATCTGTTTCAAAATAAATCTAATGCACACTCCACTTGAGAGATGATCGTAACAGGTTGTAAATGGCTTCATCTGTCAAATTTGCAGAAATGGCCAGCCAAAATTGGATGGCAATTGACAAAATAGACACATATGATAGGCACTGATTTAAAGTCTGGAGAGAGACCCCCAGACAGGGACATAACTAGGTCAATGCCAGTGTATCTGCCCTGGTCTGGCCACAAGTACCAAACCAGAGTAAAGAACTTCCCAGTGGTAACTTGCTTTGAAAATATGTGCAGAACAAGCTTTCAAATACTTTAATTATTTGATATAATATGTCTTGTAGAATGTTACATCAGGCAACTGCTACTTGGGAACTAACACTTCAAAAAACTTCTAAATCATCTTTAGGTGAAGGATGATAACACAAAGCTGTCATCAAGATCATTATCAGTGACCCATTTGCTCTAAAATAATTAGTTTACTCCATAGAGATCATAGCAGTTTTGTCAAATATATCAGAATTGGCTAACATATGAGGTCTGCCATCACTACATCGATTGATGATCAGATAATAGTTGACCTGCTAAGGTCAAGAGATGCACATTTATAAAGTGACTTCAGCTTACTGCCTGCATTTCATGGTCAGAAGAAAATCACCTTTTAATGGTACTTTGCAGAAAATCTTTAACCTCTTGGTTAGACATCTTGTACAGTGACAGGGTATGGTGAGAAGGAAATACTGCTAAAAGTATGGTTTGCAACAGTACTGAAAGTAGCTTATTTGCAAGTACAATTGAGCCTAGATTTCATATGCATGTGATTAACTATACACTGTGTCCTTTCACATAATGGAGTGCCAAAACCTAGACTGATCATTATCTTATCATTATCTGAGGACGTCCCTAAGTCAGAAGAAAGTTTGAGTAATTTTAAGGAAACATTGAATGACCTTTTATGTATATTTTCCTCACTACGAAGTGATAAAAGTTGCCAACACTGATCAACATTAGGTGCAGCAAACATTTTGAAGATGAATTTCCAAAAGAATCCAAAACTACTTAACACTGTGAACCCTTATAACTTTGGGGTAACATGCAACTGTCAATATTTCCTTTTGAGATATCATGTTTACAATGTTTTCAAGTTTTCATCTCTGTTGACTTCATATGATGTTTGACTTGCTTAAAAATATGTAGACATTTAGCGAATCGTAAAAATTGTTCTTTAAGAGACACATATAGTTTTCACATTGTGGCAATGGCTGACCTTAAGTAACCTATGAACTCCACCAAAAACATTAGGAATCTTGTATGCATTATAGGGAAGCAATATGTAAATATGAGATTTTGTGAAGTTTCCAATCGTGATATATTGTGCTTACCAGTTTTTCAGAGCTTGACCTAATCATATTAAATGACCTTCGACCTACACCAAATTGTGTAAAATCTTTACACTACATTAAGATATCATACCATGCATATATGAGCTTCTATTTTGTTCAGGCTCTGGAGATACAGCAGTTTTGAGATTTTTACATTATAACCTCCGCTATCCCAAAATGCCATGACTTCCATCCAAAACAAAAGGGTTCTTGCACTTTTTATAGGGAAGCCATATGCAAATATGAGAGCCAATAGTTTCCCATCTGGATATATCAGGTAAACAAGGATTTAGAGTTTTGACCTCTCATGACCTTAATTGAACTCCAACCTACACCAAATTTTGCAATCACTTTACACTACATAAGGCTATCATGCATACATGAGCTCCTTTGATGTTTAGGTCGTGGAGATACAGCATTTTGCCCTCTACTGACCCCACATGACCTTTGACCTCCACCCAAAACAATAGGGTTATTGTACTAATTATGGGGAAGCCATATGCTAAATATGAAAACTGCAGAGGTTACCCATCTTGATATATCATGTTTACAAGATAGGACATCACACATACGCACCTAGGGGTCTTAAGAAGAAAAAAAAACAATTGGGGGACACCTAGATGTCCCCCATCACACACACCAAATTGACTGTATTGGTTACTTGCCTGTCTACGGCAAGCAACCAAAGCCAAACATCCACTGAAGCTGGGATATTAACAAAACAAAAATTTTCTCATGAGACCCACTATTAATGGGAATTAAAAGGAAATACTGTCATCAACAGAGAAAGCCACAGGGTGCCATATCCAAGTGTCAAGAGGTACCAAATAAAACAACTTTCACCTAAGCCTAACCTTGATTGGCAATTGAGACTCATTTAATGGACTGCTGCATCTCTCCTTGCTACACCACTTCCTATAGCCCCAGACACTTGACACACAATAAGAATTTTGACAGTTAACCAATTAATTATTTGATTGCTAACCATTTACATGGCTAATTATCTGAATAGTTAATGTGCTGTTGAAAATTGAAGTGTGCTTGTCTCCCTCTGGACATTTTTTGTTATCTTGACAAAATTCTCTCACCAGAAAGTATTCAATGGTGGATTATTAATGCAATGTGGATCTAGCAACATTGCCCTAGCTTGTTACAATGGCAGATTAAATATTATCCTATTATAGTAACATTCATAGCCTAACAACAAGTTTCAAGTTAAAGTTCATTTTTGACAGTATTTCTCATTACAAAAATTAATGAGACTCAAACCTTTCAGCAATATATAAAACAAATCTATATATTTAATTATTCAGTTTTGTTGAACGTCATCACAGAATACTGACTTCAAAGTCAACGGTTTGTCTTCCCATCAGTATTCAAGTACCTGAGGAGTTTTGATAAAATTTAAACTGATACTTACGAAAGGCTCGATCGTCAGCAAGTATTTTCTCAAGGGAAGATATCTAGAAAGAAATGTACATAACATATATTTGTTATTTGTTACTTCACCATTCCAAATCCTATTTAAAATTTACAACAGAAACATTTGATAAATATCCTTGCTGTGTAATGAATTAGGTGTTACGTAATGAAATGGTTTGGGTGGATACCTTGCAGTAGCTGTCTTCATAGCTGTTCTTAGAGGACAAGTTATTGTAGATTTCTCGGATCTGACATCTTGCTTATGAAGATGTTTATTTCTTTCATATGTATCTGTAATGTTATATCTGTCATGGAATTCCTTACCGTTTTGTTACAAGCTAGACTGAGACAGAGAGCAATGATTCATATTTGTTTTTAAATATTGTCACTTTTAAGGATTAATCTAAGCATAACATCAAAATCCTCAGATTTCATGATGTATGAAGTACAGCAAGCAAAAGAAAACTCAATAGAGAACGTTAACACTGGCCATGATTCCTTAGCATGTTCATTCAAATTATTCCTAGAATTATTCAGTACTTGATCAACTTGTACCCACCTGCTGCTGCCTGTCCTCAAGTCGTTTTTCAAGGCCATTGTTGTCTGCCTCTTTCACTGCCAGTTCCTTCTCAATCTTACTAACTAGTAAACAAATATGAAATATGAATATCTCTTGCATAAGCATCAGCAGTTGAAGTTAGCAGTTGAGAACATCTATGACTTCACAGTTATAAAAGACATTCTGTACGACTAAACTGTAAAGGAGAAACACTCCTAGGGGAATGATGGAGATGCTTATGGAGAAGGCTGCTCTAAAATTACCTTGCAAATTGCAGTTTTGAGTGAACTGAGTAGTTCTGAAACACTAACAACATCGACAATAACAGCTACGTCTATGAATTGTTAACTTGGACTTTTAACTTTTTGTCACTCAGTCTTCTTGAGTATCTGCCTGTGGTACAATTATCCTGGATCCCATACATGGAATGATCCTACCACAACTAAGTACATCTATCACAACAGTTAAAACCACATGCATTGTCAATGTTTAAGCTAAGAACATACCTAATTCAATATGCAAAGACACAGTTTTTGTTTGAAAAACATGATTAAGGACAGGAAAATACTAGAAAATCTTGCTTAAATGAGCAATTGCCTGCAGGGAAGGTTAGAAGTTTTGCTTACAACTACAACCATTCTGTTAATCTCATTACTGGATATGCATGTTCTACCATTGATGAGCTAGACCCAACAAACACTGATGATAATATGTGTCTCTGAGAATATGAATTGACATATGTATAAATGGGTTGTGAGCTGCATATTCGTTCGTACTTGTTAACAACTCTTGAATCTGATTGGTCTGTCATCATCAGCTGACCAAGCATCTAACCTATGGATAATGCATGGTAAACTCACCGGCAGATTAATATAAGTTTTAAAAAAAAGAAGTATCTTGGCAAGCTTAATCCCAATCCCGGCTAGCTGCCTAAGCTAATTAATGTAAACAAATCACAAACCTTCTGTGAACCAATCAGATTAAGTATGGTATGACAATTAGCCCTAGCTTTAAACCTTGACCAAATGAGGACCAGAATTTCCCAGAAAGCTGGTATTCAGTCTGAAATATACTACTCGTAGGGTGAGAGCAACAACAATAACCTCATTGGCATTAATGTCATTAATATTATGGCATTAGCCTTAGTCTATCACACTGAGGTTTAAGTCTTACTCTAAGTGACTGGTCTTATGGAGATTGACTTTGCAAAAATCTTGGACAGAACTGAAGTGTAGAGTTATAGACATTTTATGTGGTGTATGACACTGTTCATGATTAATCATGTTGGGTTGCGGGAATTCTCTGGTAGTGAAAACTGATTTCCGTAATCGTTTCTGATCACTAAATTCCAGAGACAGATGGTAAGCCCAGGGTATACAGTGCGTACATTGCAGCAACATAAGCGAGAATGCAGTATGCCCACATGCACAGTATACACGTTGTACTCCAGCTAGCTAGCTAGCGAGGTAGAAAGCAAGAGTGGTTGCAGCCGCCAGGGTCTGTAGTGTACGAAGTATAAGATACTTATAACCATTCGTGTAACTGTACAGATGTAAAGGGGTAGGCATACAGCAAAAGTGTAGGATTTTCCGCTCATTACGAAACGTACCGAATAATATATTTCTTACATTGTTTCTAATATGAATGGAAAGCAATACCAACATGCTGCAATAACTTTTTTAGGGCAGATTCTGATTTTAAAGAATTAGACTTCCCAAGCTTTGTTGGACGTGTTGAACACTTACAGCAAATAAGCTAGTCGTCCGTCTGACAACCTAAGAAGGGTTTTAGGTTGTCAGACATGATTTTTGGTTGTCTCGGACTATCGGATAACCACTAAATTTGAGCCCTGCTCTGAGATGAATAATTTTTTATTGAGTGGGGTACATATAACACTATCACTGGACGCACTCAGCCCATGGCATTATGCATTGCTTGATCTATAACCCCATTGGTGCATTATCCTGCAATAAATGCATGTTAGACAGCTGATTAACCCCAAGCTCATCAATGTGATGGGACTGAGAAGATTTCATCTTGGTGACGATAGATACAAGCAAGCAATAATAGGAATAAGGTATGAGTCTGAACTTTCAACAATCAGTGATTTGAACACACAGTCTATAAACAACTCATGGTAGTACAAAAGCTATTCTACATTGTCTACATAGCCTGATAATAAGATTACCAATGCATGAGATAGCAAGTAACATAGCTGATTACACTAGTACGACAATGGGTCTATATGCCCTAAGTTACGCATAAAACCTTACTTTTCTCGTTTTGCTCTTCTAGTTTATTCTTCATTTCTGTCTCCTAAGGGTGAAGAAAAAGAATCATCAAAAAAAGATTCATTGAAGCCATCAATTGTATTATGCCAATTATAATTAACAAAACAGTTCATTAATACTGCTTCTAATGTGTGTTAAACAATACTTGTCATTCATATCAATTGATGAAAAGTCATCACAAGGCTGTGTCTGTAGAGGTGAAGCCCAACACAGCTCACATTGTACTGTTATTTTGTATCTTGCAAGATGCTCTCTTTATGATCAGACTCCTCAAGCCTCCTCCTAAAAACAACAACAAGCAAGCAGATATGGTAGGGCATTCATGTTTCAAATATTGATAGAAACCACTTTAATATTACAGCATGAAGACAATTTACTTGTACTGAAAGAAGCCAAATACTCAAAGAAAATGTCTATTGGAAACACCCTCAACCCTCAACCCATGATCACAATTCACTGACAACTTCAAGTTTGTGTAATTTAATGGTTAAAGTTTAATACACACCTGTGTCTTCTTCTGCTCCAGTTGTTCTTTCAGATTACTCAGTTCTTCATCTCTTGCTGTCAATTCTGTTTGACTGTTATTAACTGTTGAAAGAAATAGAAATGTACAACCAAATCAGTGTAGCATATTGCTTCTTTATCTTAAATGAGTATAGCAAGCATTATCTACCAATTGCTGTAGTTGGCAGTACATTATCTGTGTCTGCTTTAAAAGAGAATCAAATTCAGCCATTATCACTGACCCAAACAATGCAGACACTTATCAATTACAATATCACCAAACAGCTTAGAATACATTCATGTGTTGAGCTTAGCATTCTCAATATTCACACTGTATAGAAAGCTCTTTCTTAACAGAAACTTGATATATGGAGATGGGACTGAGAAGATTTCATCTGACATGTAATGGCCATGAGCAAGCACATCTAGAATTAGGAATATAGTATTAGATTGAACTTTCAACAAGCAGTGATGTGAACACACAGTCTATATACAAATCCTTATAGTACAAAAGCTATTTTACATTGCTTATAATAGACTGATAATAAGATTACCAATGTATGAGATAGCAAGTAACATCGCTGATAACACTAGTACAACAATGGGTCTATATGCCCTAAGTTACTCATAAAATCTTACTATTCTCGTTTTGCTCTTCTAGTTTATTCTTCATTTCTGTCTCCTACAGGTGAAGTAAAAGAATCATCAAACAAAAGATTCATTGAAGCCATCAATTGTATTATGACATTTATAATTAACAACACAGTTCATTAACACTGCTTCTAGTGTGTTTAACAATACTTTTCATATCAATTGATGAAAAAACATCACAAGAATGTGTCTGTAGAGATGAAGCCCAACACAGCTCACATTGTACTGTTATTTTGTATCTTGCAAGATGCTCTCTTTATGATCAGCCTCCTCAAGCCTCCTCCAAAAAACAACAACAAGCAAGCAGATATGGTAGGGCACTCATGTTTTAAATATTGATGGAAACCACTTTAATATTACAGCATGAAGCCAATTTACTTGTACTGAAAGAAGGCAAATCTTCAAAGAAAAATTCTATTGGAATCACCCTCAACCCATGATCACAATTCACTGGCAACTTCAAGTTTGTGGAATTTAATGATTAAAGTTTAATACACACCTGTGTGTCCTTCTGCTCCAGTTGTTCTTTAAGATTACTCACTTCTCTCTCTCTTTCTGTCAATTCTGTTTGAATGGTATTTACTGTTGAAAGAAATAGAAATGTACAACCAACTGTATCATATTGCTTCTTTATTCTAAATGAGTATAGCAAGCAATAACTACAAATTGCTGTAGTTGGAAGTACATTATCTGTGTCTGCTTTAGAAGAGAATCAAATTCAGCCATGATCATTGACCCAAACAATGCAGACACTTATCAATAACGATATCACCAAACAGCTTAGAATACATGTGTTGAGCTTAGCCTTCTCTTTATTCACACTGTATAGGAAGCTCTTTCTTAACAGAAAATTGATATATGGAGATGGGACTGAGAAGATTTCATCTGACATGTAATGGCCATGAGCAAGCACATCTAGCATTAGGAATATAGTATTAGATTGAACTTTCAACAAGCAGTGATGTGAACAAACAGTCTATACAACTCATGGTAGTACAAAAGCTATTTTACATTGCTTATAATAGCCTGATAATAAGATTACCAATGTATGAGATAGCAAGTAACATAGCTGATTACACTAGTACAACAATGGGTCTATATGCCCTAACTTACTCATAAAATCTTACTTTTCTCGTTTTGCTCTGCTAGTTTATTCTTCATTTCGGTCTCCTAAGGGTGAAGTAAAAGAATCATCAAACAAAAGATTCTTTTAAGCCATCAATTGTATTATGACATTTATAGTTAACAACACAGTTCATTAACACTGCTTCTAGTGTGTGTTAAACAATACTTTTCATATCAATTGATGAAAAAACATCACAAGAATGTGTCTGCAGAGGTGAAGCCCAACACAGCTCACATTGTACTGTTATTTTGTATCTTGCAAGATGCTCACTAAATGATCAGCCTCCTCAAGCCTCCTCCTCCTAAGAACGACAACAAGCAATCAGATATGGTAGGGCACTCATGTTTCAAATATTGATAGAATCCACTTTAATCTGACAGCATGAAGACAATTTTCTTGTACTGAAAGAAGGCAAATCCTCAAATAACATTTCTATTGGAAACACCCTCAACCAATGATCACAATTCACTGCAACTTCAAGTTTGTGTAATTTAATGATTAAAGTTTAATACACACCTGTGTGTCCTTCTGCTCCAGTTGTTCTTTAAGATTACTCACTTCTCTCTCTCTTTCTGTCAATTCTGTTTGAATGGTATTTACTGTTGAAAGAAATAGAAATGTACAACCAACTGTATCATATTGCTTCTTTATTCTAAATGAGTATAGCAAGCAATAACTACAAATTACTGTAGTTGGAAGTACATTATCTGTGTCTGCTTTAGAAGAGAATCAAATTCAGCCATGATCATTGACCCAAACAATGCAGACACTTATCAATAACGATATCACCAAACAGCTTAGAATACATTCATGTGTTGAGCTTAGCCTTCTCATTATTCACACTGTACAGGAAGCTCTTTCTTAACAGAAAATTGATATATGGAGATGGGACTGAGAAGATTTCATCTGACATGTAATGGCCATGAGCAAGCACATCTAGCATTAGGAATATAGTATTAGATTGAACTTTCAACAAGCAGTGATGTGAACAAACAGTCTATACAACTCATGGTAGTACAAAAGCTATTCTACTTTGCTTATAATAGCCTGATAATAAGCTTACCAATGTATGAGATAGCAAGTAACATAGCTGATTACACTAGTACAACAAGTTACGCATAACATCTTACTTTTCTGGTTTTGCTCTTCTAGTTTATTCTTCATTTCTGTCTCCTAAGGGTGAAGAAAAAGAATCATCAAAAAAAAGATTCATTTAAGCCATCAATTGTATTTTGACATTTATAATTAACAACACAGTTCATTAACACTGCTTCTAGGTTGTGCTAAACAATACTTTTCATATCAAATGATAAAAAACATCACAAGGCTGTGTCTGTAGAGATGAAGCCCAACACAGCTCACATTGTACTGTTATTTTGTATCTTGCAAGATGCTCACTAAATGATCAGCCTCCTCAAGCCTCCTCCTGCTAAGAACGACAACAAGCAATCTGATATGGTAGGGTACTCATGTTTCAAATATTAATAGAATCCACTTTTATCTTACAGCATGAAGACAATTTTCTTGTACTGAAAGAAGGGAAATCCTCAAATAACATTTCAATTGGAATCACCCTCAACACATGATCACAATTCACTGGCAACTTCAAGTTTGTGTAATTTAATGATTAAAGTTTAATACACACCTGTGTCTCCTTCTGCTCCAGTTGTTCTTTAAGATTACTCACTTCTCTCTCTCTTTCTGTCAATTCTGTTTGAATGGTATTTACTGTTGAAAGAAATAGAAATGTACAAGCAACTGTATCATATTGCTTCTTTATTCTAAATGAGTATAGCAAGCAATAACTACAAATTGCTGTAGTTGGCAGTACATTATCTGTGTCTGCTTTAAAAGAGAATTACATTTAGCCATTTTCACTGACCCAAACAATGCAGATGCTTATCAATAACAATATCACCAAACAGCCTAAAATACATTCATCTGTTGAGCTTAGCCTTCTATTTATTCACACTGTATAGGAAGCTCTTTCTTAACAGAAACTTGATATATGGAGATGGGACTGAGAATATTTCATCTGACATGTAATGGCCATGAGCAAGCACATCTAGCATTAGGAATATAGTATTAGACTGAACTTTCAACAAGCAGTGATGTGAACAAACAGTCTATACAACTCATGGTAGTACAAAAGCTATTCTACTTTGCTTATAATAGCCTGATAATAAGATTACCAATGTATGAGATAGCAAGTAACATAGCTGATTACACTAGTACAACAATGGGTCTATATGGCCTAAGTTACTCATAAAATCTTACTTTTCTGGTTTTGCTCTTCTAGTTTATTCTTCATTTCTGTCTCCTACCGGTGAAATAAAAGAATCATCAAACAAAAGATTCATTAAAGCCATCAATTGTATTATGACATTTATAGTTAACAACACAGTTCATTAACACTGCTTCTAGTGTGTGTTTAACAATACTTTTCATATCAAATGATAAAAAACATCACAAGGCTGTGTCTGTAGAGGTGAAGCCCAACACAGCTCACATTGTACTGTTATTTTGTATCTTGCAAGATGCTCTCTATATGATCAGCCTCCTCAAGCCTCCTCCTAAAATCGACAACAAGCAAGCAGATATGGTAGGGCACTCATGTTTTAAATATTGATAGAAACCACTTTAATCTTACAGCATGAAGACAATTTACATGTACTGAAAAAAGGCAAATCCTCAAAGAAAATTTCAATTGGAATCACCCTCAACCCATGATCACAATTCACTGCAACTTCAAGTGTGAGGAATTTAATGTATAAAGCTTTAATTCATACCTGTTTCTCCTTCTGCTCCAATTGAACTGTAAGAGAACTCACTTCTTCATTTCTTTGTGTCAATTCTGTTTGCCTGTTATTTACTGTTGAAAGAAATAGAAATGTACAACCGACTCAGTGTAGCATATAGCTTCTTTATTTTAAATGAGTATAGCGAGCATGATATACCAATTGCTGTAGTTGGAAGTACATTCTCTGTGTCTGCATTAAAAGAGAATCAAATTCAGCTCTTATCACTGACCCAAACAATGCAGACACTTATCAATAACAATATCACCAAACAGCTTAGAATACATTCATTTATTGAGCTTAGCCTTCTCATTATTCACACTGTACAGGATGCTCTATCTTAACAGAAAAGTTGATAAACTGTTTACTTTTTTAGAAACAATTCACCTTGATTATATTTGTGGATGCTTCTCACCCTTTTCTTAGCATCTTCTTGGTTATAAACAGAAATTCACAGTCCAGAAAGGGATTTTCACATTTTAACGGTTATTCAAGTCTATGTAGGACTTGTTAGTTCTGCCTACTTTAGAAGTATTGTTACTTTACACTAGAAACAGTCTGTAATGCCAATTTGGTAAGTCACATCTACAGCAGTTCTTAGTATACATCTTCTGAATATCAATGTTTTTGGTGTACCAGCTAGGTGTTAAAATTACATGTCATTTTTCAGTTTCTTGATGACACTGTCAACTACAGTACCCTGTAATCTCAGATTTATAAACAAATGACTTACATGTTGCCTCCAGTGTAGCAATTTTTTCCTCCTAAACATGGGAGAAAAATAATTTGAATATTAAATTCATAGAGTGCTAAAAATCAAAATAACAATAAGATCATTTTAGTTAAGAAGCTATTTCCATGCTGTTTTAAACATAGCATGACAAACCACATGGAATAAATAATGCCATTACCAAAATCAGTCTCATTAAATGCCGTATACCTAAGAAAGTAGTCTGTATTATGCCACCTCTAGTACACATATTAGGTAGATAAAAAAGTTTACAAGGTTTTACACTTTAGATCTAAAATGATCTTTATTAACTACCACCACAAGCAATGACATTAATTCCACTGGGATGCATCCACATACCCACTATGAGTCCTGTTCAAGTTGCCTTCCTTTAGATACTCTGTTTACATTCTTTACTGACCTAAATGCCCATCAACCTCCACAAACAAACTACTTCTAGTGCTTAACATGGAGCACTATTCTGCATACTGTACCTCAGATGAAAATACTAATTCCCTTCATGAGAGACACACACATTAAAATATTGCTAATGTTACCATTGTCAATGAACCAAAACCCTTTGGACAGACTGCAGAAATTTTATTTGAAGTCTTCTTGGCTGTTCGAAGGAAAATAGTCGATGCATGCTGTTTTAAAGTTTAATTTGTTTTCCACTTGAGAGAAGTGAGAGCATTTATCTAGCTCTGATTACAGTTTTTCTTAAATACTGACCAGATCAGAAATCTGCTTGTCTTTTGTGCCAATAAGTGTCATTTCTTCGGGTTTTGCAGCTGTGTGTTTAAAGAAAACATGATTGCAGAATGAAATTTCTAAATGGTATTAAGTAACGCTACACCAACCTCCTTACTACTTATTCAAATAGCCGATCAAGTCTTAAGTATAATTACTTTGCCTCCAGCTAATGAAATTAGAATACTATTTATTAATTATTAATAATTTATTATTTATTAATTTTACTACAAATAAGCACAAACCATCTACACTGGCTCCCTTTCATTACTGGTATCTAATTGAGCCAACAATTCTAATATAAAACTAAGATATCACATGAATTCATGCGCTACTGCAGTCTTGTTATAATACTGCTATTCATGAAGCACCAGATTTTGTACAGAGTACTGGGGACTATAACAAACTTATAGCTACTGTAGTTTAAACTATGGCTTGTAACATAATATGAACTTGGATTTCATTGGTAATAGCCAAATTGCTGTAGTTAAAAGTAAATTCTCAGTGTCTGCTTTAAAAGAGAATCAATTTCAGCCATTATCACTGACCCAAACAATGCAGACACTTATCAATAACAATATCACCAAACAGCTTAGAATACATTCATGTGTTGAGCTTAGCCTTCTCATTATTCACATTGTACAGGATGCTCTTTCTTAAGGGAAATCTTGATATATTGTTTACTTTTAAGAATCTTGGTTATAAACAGAAATTCACAGTCCAGTCAGGGATTTTCACATTTTAATGGCTATTCAAGTCTATGTAGGACTTGTTAGTTCTGCCTATTTTAGAAGTATTGTTACTTTACACTAGACACAGTCTGTAATGCCTACAGTATAGTATTAGGTAAATCACATCTACAGCAGTTATAAGTATAGATCTTCCGAGTATGAAGTCTATGTATAGGACTTGTTACTTCTGCCTACTCATCAAGTTTGTTGACGATACGTACTGCCATGATTGGCTTATGGTAATAGTGATGAAGCTTACTTACGTCAAATTCAGTCTTTTGTGAACTACTGTGATCTTAACTTCCTCCAATTAAATGTTGCTAAGACCAAATAAATGATTATTGATTTTTGTCACAATACTAATCCTCCACCCCCTGTTGTTGTCAAAGGAAGTGTAGTTGATCGTGTTATGTCATATAAGTATCTTGGGGTAGTGCTGTATGATCACTTGGCATGGGGAGATCATATTGATATATTGGTTAAAAAGTTGAATTCTAGATTGTACTGCCACCGTTAGATGTCAAATTTTGATCTTCATCATGACATCCTTGAAATGTTTTATAATTGTACCATTAGCGGGGTTTGACGTTATTGCTTGATTTGCTGGGGTGGGAATGTAAACAAACATGAAAAAGATCGTATTAACAGCATCATTAAGAAAGCGGAGAGAGTAGTCGGGGAACCCTTGCCTTCCATTGACTCGGTCCAAACTGGACGCGGTATGGAAGGACCATACACACCCTCTCTATGAGCTACTTCATAATAGTCAGATGTCCAAAGGCAGTGGCAGGTTGAGACTTCAGTGTCTCAAAACCAATAGATACAGAGATTCTTTCATACCCTGTGCAATTAAGCTTTTCAATGAGGTTTTGTTACGTTGACTTTCATATATTGACTTTTTCTAATTATTCTAACTGTCTTATTGTACAATATACACATCTATTTTTGTAACATTTTCACTGTTTTATGAGCAAGTGCCTGAATTTCCCTTTGGGATCAATAAGGTTTTAATTATCTTATCTTACCTTATTCTTATCTTACTTGTTAGTCAAATGAGGTTACTATTGCTAGGTTAATAATTGATGCGAGAATTAGTAGTATGCCCAATTAGAATTCACAGTGTAATGAAAAGGAAATTGTTGAGTGTGATATCAGTGTAGATCACATAGTGTCACAATATTGAGAGACAGGTTTTCTAGTTGCAACAATGTTGAGTTCTTCTTGCCCAAATCCAACCAATTCCTTCCTGATGGTGAGCATATTTACAACATAATTCTCCATCAAGTATCCCTTGTTATCATTAGTTCTTCTAGCCCCCACCCAAAAATTCCTTCCAGAGGGGGAGCATATTAACAACATAATTCTCCATCAAGTATCCCTTGTTTATATTAGTTCTTCTTGCCCCCACACAACCAATTCCTTCCAGAGGGTGAGCATATTAACAACATAATTCTCCATCAAATACACCTTGTTAACATTTTGGTAGTCAGTAGCCAATGTAATTTGAAACAGATTTTTAATATCCTGCGAAAAGTGTCTTGGAACACAAACATCAATAATAATTTAGCCTAGAGTTTCAAAGCACAACTTTCCCTTCCTTGCCTACTTTCCATTATCTTCAGTAATTGTTGACATTAACAACTGGCTAATTAGGGTGCTATGGATTGTAAAAATAAATTGTAATTTCTTAGAATTCCTATGGCACATTAATCACTTGATGTGAGTGTGGTGAGATGCGGTGGAATATTATTTCATATTAGGTTAATAGCACTGTCTTTCTTTATTTGACGAACTGATATCGTGTTTTGAACATCAGCAGCTAGTTTTGATAAAACAGTTGGAATTGCCTGAGAATGACTTTTGACTTTCGTTAATAGCAAAAGAGTTCATCTACATGACATGGGGAATCCACATATTACAAATGAGATACATTTTAGGTTTCTTCTTCAGATATAATGTTAACAAGGTTGGCAGACTGACCTATACAGACCTAGAATGACTTTTGACCTCATTCAACATCATTAAGGTTCATCAATGTGGCACAGAGCATCCAAACGTTAAATATGAGATACATCCAACATTCAATTCTTGAGATTTAGTGTTTAGAAATTTGTTAGAGTTTGAGAGCATGTTGCAAGCATACAGTAACTTACATTTAAACGTTAAAACCTACTCAAAAATAATTATTGTCAATTGATCACTTACATACATGTCCACAGTTTGTTTTTGACTTTTTTCAGATGCTTGTACTCAAACTAATATTAATTAGTGTCAATTAATCAATCACTTACCTGTATGGTATGCTTTCGACTTTTTGCGCTTCAAATACAGGTAACAGCAAATCAATATTAGTACCAAAATTATTGGTATTGAAATAACCAAAATACTAATGAAAGCCTTCTTCCAACCAGGATGCACCCAATGAGTTACACCTGTGAATATGAAAAAATGTATCTCATTTTGTGGCAAAAGAACATAAATAGTGTAGCTGTCGGTTTCAGACACCAAAACAGTAAGAAGGGAGATAAGCTTACTTTTTAATATTTTCATTAAGTATACATTTTAGGTGACAAAAAACTGGTTACTTCTTCAATGTGGCTGGATCAATTGTGGCTGTTATAACTGTACCAACATCTGCAAGTGTAACAAACTTAATCAGAATTTTAAGAGGTGGATAATGCATGCCATTTGAAAGGGATTACCTTGTGAAAAAGTAAGGAGTGGGGATTGAAAGCAAAGAGGACTTCTGATCAAACAATCTAGAATATTTAACATACCAGGTTCTCTAAATTATAAACACTTTTATAAATTACTTACTTGTTACAGGAAATGTCACACTGTCCATCAGCCCATCTGAGTCAGTACAGTTACACTGAATAGTTTCATATTCTCTGTCTACAATTATACCAGACGGTGGATAGCAGACTACTGGGAGGTTCCCATCCACATCATCTTCACAGACTGGAGCATTGTAGCCATGTAGCACACCCTTCTTGCCCATGTCATAGGAACTTACTGACTCTCTGTGAGGTGTTTCAATTGGGGGAGAAGACATTTGCCCTAAAGCAACAAGAAAGCAAGAATGGAAGTATTCTTATACTTCAGATATACTTCACTATAAATATATGTTTATATATATATATTGATAGTCACCTGATATACTCATATTTGCCTCTTTTGGAACTTAAGTATAAATACAAATCAAAGATTACCTCCAAACTCCTATTTATACTTTGAGCCTTGCAGTCATACTCATGCTTTTAAATTGCAATGTTAGATACTATTGTTTGTCATAACTTTCCATCTTGCTAACTAGGAAAGATTTTCAGAAACGTTCATCCTATTCCTTTTGGAAAAGTAACTTTTCAAAGATTTTAGCTTACTTCTGTTTGGAACTGAAATGACCTTGGCCTCATTTGCTCACTTTGACAATATTCCAACAAGATCAAAATAGTATAAAATCCAGTAAGACAAACATCACTGTTGTAATACTTCAAGGGATATTCTACTGATACTCATACTTAATCTATTTTACTACAAGTCTATAAGAATAACATCTTTATAAAGGATTTTATCGATAGCAGTTTCTACATTGGAAACACTATCAAAAAAATACTAACTTGATACTGGAAATGTCACATTGTCCATCAGCCCATCTGAGTCAGTACAATTACACTGAATAGTCTCATATCCTCTCTCTACAATTACACCAGACGGTGGATAGCAGACTACTGGGAGGTTCCCATCCACATCATCTTCACAGACTGGAGCATTGTAGCCATGTAGCACACCCTTCTTACCAATGTTATAGGAACTAACTGACTCTCTGTGAGGTGTTTCAATTGATGGAGATGAAGACATTTGCTCTAAAGCAACAAGAAAGCAAGAATGGAAGTATTATTATACTTGATATATACTTCACTATAAATATATGTCTATATATATTGCATAGTTACCTGATATACTCATATTTGCCACTTTTGGAAGTTAGGTAGAGATACAAATCAAAGATTACCTCCAAACTCCTAATTAGACTTCAAGCCTTGCACTCATACTCATGCCATGAAAACGCAATGTTAGATACTGTTGTTTGTCATATCTTGCAATCTAGCTAACTAGGTAAGATTGTCAGAAACTTTAACCCTATTTCTTTTAGAAAAGTACTTTTTCAAAAATTTTAGCTTACTTCTGTTTGGAACTGAAATGACCTTGGCCTCATTTGCTCACTTTGACAATATTCCAACAAGATCAAAATAGTCTAATATCCAGTACGACAAACATTACTGTTGTTATACTTCAAGGGATTTTCTACTGATACTCATACTCAGGCTATTGTACTACAAGTCTACAAATATTACATCTTTACAAAGGATTTAGCATTTCAGTATCTACATTGAAAACACTACCAATAAAGTACTAACTTGTTACAGGAAATGTCACACTGTCCATCAGCCCATCTGAGTCAGTACAATTACACTGAATAGTCTCATATTCTCTGTCTACAATTATACCAGACGGTGGATAGCAGACTACTGGGAGGTTCCCATCCACATCATCTTCACAGACCTGTTCTCCATAGCTATGAACGATGCCCTTCCTACTTGCTTTGAAAGCTATCGCTGAGGTAGGTGATTGTGAAATTGATGGAGATTCTACAGAGCGAGGAAAGAAAACCAAAGTATATCATGATGTGTTCACCTTGTACATCTGCCCAGTTATGCTTCTAACTATAAGCAACATCTACATGTGGCATATTAAAGGCACAAAGCTTTAATAATAATAATATTTGATTTTTCATAGCACTTGATAGCGTAGGTCTCAAAGCGCTTTCTAGACGTTATATTACCCCTGGTCAATGATAACCTGTCCCAGAGACAATCCCTCCAGTCAGCTGCAGTGATATACTGCACCCGATGACAAGTTACCTCACAGGTACCCATTTAACAGCTGGGTGGAGAGAGGCAAGTGAGGAAAGCTTTCTCTGAGATACTCTAGTTTTAAGATGATGCTCAGCTAAATCATATACAGTTCACTTCCATTAATAACAGAAAGTCAGCAATGCAATAATGTACTGAGGCTTTGATGTGTCACCAGATGCATCTTTTAGGTATCTAATATCTAAAAGTTGGGATCCCTTCTTAAGATATCAAGAGATTACAAGGTTTCCACAGATTATTCTCTGTTTATCCGACATGAAAGGACCATTGAATTCTACTTACTAGAACATTAGCAATGTTGTAACTACATTGACATCTGCAAGTGACTTTACACTAAAGATCTATCATGGAACATACTTGATAAACCATCAAAGAAAACCAGTCTATATTATCTGTGTGTGAAAGATAATAACCAACTCAATATTAAATATTGTTGGTCTTAACTTTAATACCATCTTGATAAGTATAGGGATGCTTGTCAGAAACTTTCACTCTATTCCTTTGGAAAAGAAACTTTTCAAAGAGTTTGGCTTACTTCTGTTTGATGACCTTGGCCCCATTTGCTCACTTGGACAATTCCTCAACAAGATCATTAGTCTTATATCCAGAGAGCAGATAATCCAGGCAAAATGCATCATAATTAATTTGAAAGTATCAACTGATAAAGCACATCCAATGGGCAAGTTATTGTAAACTGCTATCACCCATAAATACACATTATTATGACCTCAAAAATGTGTTGAAGTTTCTATGCTGCAGTTATAGTAGCATATTTTAGAAACTGTCTAATATCTGAAGGTTTCTTTCTCAAGATATTGTGCTTCATGTATTTTCACACATTGTTCTCTGTTTCACTGAAATGGAAGGAAATCCATTAATTAAAAAACCAGAGGAAAATCTTCTCTTATATTAATAAGGTTTTATAGAGTGTGGCCTGTGATGGCCCCAAATGACCTTTAATCAGCAAAAACAATTTTGTGTACTCATTATAGGGGTGCCACATGCAAATTATGAGACCCAGTAAACTTTCCTATTTGGAGTTATCATGTTTACAAGGATTTCAAGTTCTGACCCCTGGTGACCTTAAATGAACTCTTACCTTCACCGAAATTGTGTAAAAACTTCACATTACATAAGGCTTTTCTATCATACAAACATCAGTTCCTTTGATGTTCACGTACTGAAATGCACCATTTTTGAAATGTTCATGTTTTGCCTTCTGCTGACCCAAAATAGCCTTTGGCCTCCACCAAAACAATAGGGTTCTTTAATAATTATGGGGAAGCCACATGTCTTATATACTACAGAGAGTTTTTTGAACTTGAGATATTGTGTTTACAAATTCAAGTTTTGACCCCTGGTGACCTTACATGAACTATGAAATACAGAAAATTGTGTAAATCTTCACACTACATATGGCTACTTATTCTACCATGCATACAGTATATGACCTCCTTTGTTGTTCAGGTTCTAGAAATACAGAACTTTTGAGATTTTCCCATGTTGCCTTAGAACTGCTGACCCCAAATGGTTTTTGACAGCCACGTAAAACAAAATGGTTATTGTACTAATTATGAGGAAGATATATGTCACATATGAGAACTGCAGAGGTTACCCATCTTGAGATAGAGTGTTTCAAGGTAATGCCATCACATACACACACACGCACACGCGCACACACACACAAACGCCAACTCAACTGCATAGAGGTTACTTGCCTCCATAAGGCAAATAACCAAAGCACAGCTAAATTTGTTGCTCATTACAAAATCCTTGTATCGAGAATGAGATTCATCTCAAATTCTTTACAAAACGAAGGAAAATACCTCATCATGAGATTGACAAGAACCTATCAAAGCTTTCAAACAAGATTCAGGCTATCCAGACATTAGGCAGATGTGTTTGTCAGTATTACCTTGGAATGCATACAGTATAAAGTTCACAACCAGTGTACTACAAACCTTTTGACAAAACTGAGAGCCTGTGATCAGAATAGTAGTCGTAACCATTATCATCTCCTCTAAGGCAGCGGTAATATCTGGCACCATCTTCTTTGCTAACAGACTCCAGTTGTATACTACCATTGGCGTATAGAGTGCAATTGATGATTCCGTCATTGCAGTTAGACTTTCCATCTCTGATATCATATGCTAAGTCTACAGGGCTACCATTAGTCATGGTTTCCCATCTCAGGTAACCTTCTTCAACTTTAGTCTGTAACCCACATTCTATTATTGCATCTTCCCCTTCCTTAACAACTGTAGTACTGAACTCCTGTGCCTGCACAAGTGACCCTGCATGATGGAGAGAAAAGAACAACATTAAACAACACTAATAACCTCATTAGCATGTTGATAAGATAATTTAACATGCAACATAGTTTGTATCTCAATTAAAATACTTGGTTTTTAGAACATCTACAATGGCTTTGTCTTTCTATGCCTACAGTCTGAAACCACAGACAGCTTGCTTTGTACAACTGAACAGACTGGAATAGTAATGTTTGCACATTGCAGGAAAAGTACACAGTTTTGTAAATTGTTCACGTACAAAGTCTTAGATCAACACAGTTTGATCTTTTCTCTCTTTGTAACATGTTAGCACAGCAACAGGTCAAAATGAAACATCTTAAATCCACGAACAGATCTAGAACTACCCAGCGAATATCCGATTATATCGACCACACAGACAGAGATTGCATTTAACATGTTGTTCCCAAACATGGCAATAATGAAAGCTACATTACTATCACAACATCATAAAATATGACTGCCACAGTGTCCAAGAATGATCAAACAGTCACTAACATTCAAGCACTGCTGTCAGGCCTCAAACTGTCCTATTTATAAACATACCTGTAAGGACTACTACCGGTACCCCGGCCTGGATCTAAAGATAAATGTTTAAGGCAGTTGAGTGAACGTATACTGTTCACAATTATGCATTAAGAGGTACCTCACTCACCTATGACAATCCAGCATATCACATGTGCCTTTCCAAGATACAGTTTCAACATTTTTTTGTTAACCTGAAATGAAACATAAAAATCATTGTAGTAAACTCTACACAAGATTATCGTGTGAAACCTGGCTACACAATCTCGGCTGCAGGACAGGCACTTGTGAGTACCAAATACAGTAACATACAAAAAGCTATTGCGCAGATTACATCAACGGCACCTATTGGAGTAATAGGATGGGATACAGTATTGCACAATTCTTATTCTATAGGTAAATATTAATGAAGATCTCTCTAGTTTTGCTTAATGGATGTTTGTCCTTCAGCTATGTGTCTTGGTCAGATCTTACAGAATGAAATGGGGTTGTAGTTGTTAAAGTATTGAGGCAACACAGTCAAAGCAAGGAAAAGGTTTCATACATGTACATTGTTCAGTGAAGTTTGCTGTGTAATGCTGATATTTGAATAAAATAATTCCAAAAGTGATCTTTGATTGGTTTAATGTAACAACATAGCTGTATCGTCATTCAGACTACTAAATGTAGACTACAAATAAGTTTAAAATTCAAACATGGCAACTACAGTGGTTATCAATATCAACGAAGCTACATATAATAATATTTAGCATGTGTTGTATACAGTATACAGTATGCAATGTAAAAGGTAACACACAAAGTGACTGAAAACCACAATGTACATGTACCTTGTAAAACCAGCTGAATGTTTTCCTCTGAATTCCTAGATGAAGAAGAAATGCTTCAAATTGAAAACTCAAAAATATTTCTAATGACAAGGCCAATCAATTGGCTAATCCAATTCTATGCTTGTCACAACTGCATTATTTTCTTTCTACCGCTAGCAAATCTTTTCACCTCACATGTACTTCTTACAATATTAACAAGCTTTTAAGTTTCTGGTCCTAGTTCACCATCATTTACAGTAGCATTATTCATCAGAAATTTACACAAATGCACTTTAAGGAGATGCTGCAGCCAAGACAAATGATGTTATTTGCTTGATTCTAAAAGCATATTATAAATAGTTCTGCAGAGCGATCTAAAAATTGTTTGGTACTTGCTTTGATTGAAGACATTTTTTGTCGTTCGATTGACACTGCTGTTTGTGCCGCATCAACATTCATATAGAGCAGGGTTGTCCAACCTTTCGCAGAGGAGGGCCACATGGAATGATTATGATGAAGGAGGGGGCTGCATAAACCCTGCGCTTGATTTTTCGATTTTTGCCCGAAGCCCAAGGCAACAAAATGTGAGCACTGCGCGCAGGGCGCACTGATTTATTTTCCTTCCTGATAAAACACATGAATAAAGTCCAGCTGACCCCCCCCCCCCTCCGCTGAGAGAGTGTCACACAAACTGACCTGTATGCAGTTTTTTGGACCCAGAAGGTTCAAATCATTGATTATAGCTTCAAACTGTTATCAATTGTAAATCTGCTCACAAAAATTTCGCACTGTAGAGCATCTCTGGCAGCAGGACGCAACCCTGCGGCGGGCCAGACAACCCTGTTTTAACTTATTCTGTCCCTCTTACAGGTTTTTTGGTAAGTAAGTCATGATGGGCCTCTTCCCCCTTTTACAATATAGTATTGAAGACTCGCCCCAAACCGTGTGCCGCGCTCTGAAAGGTGAAGTTTCCGTTGCTTGCAAGTGAAGTTTTCTTCTTGTCGCTACAAAATACAGACAGTAATGAAAAGTGATACCTTGTTATCTTTTATCTATACCTGAAATGTCCACCGCTTCTATGTGCACTGTGTTGTGGGTATTGACGGCAGCTGTATGTACTGACTGTACACTAGTGTCTAATTACCGACTGTAGCAAGCTGTGTGCGTGTATTTTCTGGGATCGATGGTGGTGTCTAACACTTCTGTTACACCTTATTCGAAACTAAGTCAGATTACCTGCATCGGACGTTTCTTTGTAAGCGAGTGAGTCTTCACACACGTTAAGACATATATACTGTATCATTTAAGCTTTCCCAGTATACGTGATACAAATGGCCCACCATAGATTAAGAAGAGACATGGTAAATTTGATAAAATAAAAACTTTAAAAAGCTTTTCTCTTCCATCCAAGGAACTAATATTGTACACTGGTGGTCTTGTTAATTATAAGACAATGGAGTCCAGACGTTTTGATTGATGAATGTCCACTGCTTGAAAAGTCATTTCTCAAAATTTAAATGTGGTGTGACAAAACAGAAGCACCCATGATATATGACAGCCTTCATACTGTTACATTCATCTACACTGCTACATGAAAACTTTCACAGAGGGTGTTGTGGTCAAGTGGTTAAGGAAGTGGACTTGTGATCTAAGGATTACAGGTACGAGCCCTGGCCAGATCATTGCCTTGTGTCCTTGGGCAAGGCATTTTATCTCCATTGACTCTCTTCACCTAGATGTATAAATGGGGACTTGCGAGATGACTTGTTAATTAGTTGCGTGCGCTGTTTTGTGGCTTCACCCTATGGGAAGTCCCCCAGGGGACATGTGGCTGTGGTGCACTGCGGTGCCCCTGTAGAGATTTTTTGAAATGTGCACACTTTGATGTGTACAGTAGGTGTGACAAGTTACCAATGACCAGGGTGAGGTACAGCGCTGCAAGACTTTATTGTGAGTTGCGCTATAAGAACTGTTAATTATTATTAATTATGCTTATTATGAATAGCGTACAAAAAAACTTTTGTAAAAAAGAATCATTTGTTACATTAATTAATATGCCTAGATGATACTGTGTAGGGTTTTACTGTACCTATTTGCTCAGGTACTTACAGTATTAATGAAGTCACCCTAGGGGCATATAGTGCCATGGTCACTTTATCCCAACGTCCCGATAACACTAATTTATACAGTTAAGGGACCTATTAGAACATAAGACCTTTATTGACGGAGTTTTGGAAATTCCATGACATTACCCTATGTGGCAATCAGTGAAACCAGGAATTGTTAAATATTTCCTATGTGACTATGTCTGTAATTTGGTGCTCCATGTAACATCTATGTGCACATACAGTCTGAGGCATGAATAAAGCTTTACCTCTGGTTTATACTTACATTAAATACCACAGACTTGTTGTTTCCATTGCTTGTCCAAAACATGCAGTACAGAGAGTAACATGCAAACTTGAAGCGTGCTAGTAATCATTGTGCGCTTTTCAAATTTGAAGCAAAAATGTGACATAAACTTACCCAATAAACTTTACCAAGAAATGGCAATAACTTGCAAAGTCATGTACAAATCCAGTTACCAAAGTGATTTCTTTTGTGCTAGCTTACTCACATCTGCCAGACTTATTTTTGTGTACGAAGAAAATAATGAACAGGTATATCGCATACAAAAAAGTCCTGCAGGAATCCTATAGGATTCCTGTATATGGAACAGGATTCCTTCCAAACGTACAAGAATCTTTCATATGCATGCAGGATTCCATGATGCATACAGGAATCCTTCATAAGCATGCAGGATGTGGCCAAATCCTGGCATAAATCCTGCAGGATCCTGCATAAAATCCTGCAGGATCCTGCAGGATTTTATGCAGGACTTTTTATACCCAAGTTAATGTTTTATATCTGTCTTATTAAACTTGCTGTATTTGCATTAACTTAATATAATTTAACTAATTTAAGATCATGTAAGTGCATTCCAAGGGCACTTCTCTCTTTTAAAAGGCGTAGCTGATGGTTTTTTCGACATCCTCTAATCTGTTCACATTTATGTTCCATTGAATATTTACGCTTGTACCATTGATGTATGGCACATTGTAGTGTTTTCTTTTGGGACTCTGCACAACTTGATCAAACCTAGCACTTGTAGACAAGGAATTTGCTCTTTTTTTGGCAGAAATTACTAATCGCTCCCATGACAGCAGGTCACCCTGTGACGTACATGTGTGGAAAACTTTTGACCAAGCTATAGACTTCAGCACTACACTGAGCTGATACAATTCTCTGTTACACTGTTAAAATCATAATGCCAACGAATTGTGTAGTACTGTACTTAGCAGGTTGCGAAACCACTTCTGAAAACCAAAATTTAAGTTTCTTTTTGTTTCCCAGTCATCAAACCGGCGAGAAACAATGCAGGCTTTGGATTAATGTTGTAAGTAGCACGTGAAAAGACTTTCTCGCTCCAGGGGTTTCCCACTGTCTGCAAGCAATGTATGTTCAGCGCACTTCCACACAAACACGTTCTATAAGCAATATTGTCTACACAGTCTCCAAACGTCTCCCTAATCTTGATATATATATACAGTAAAGTCATTTCCCACAATTGCCTGTTATACTAATGTGCATACTCAATTATTTATATTGAGCCATGATTTACGGCATAGGTGCAGGAAAAAAAGCTCATTTTACAAAAGAGTACATTGCTACACAAATAGGCCGGCAGCTGTGTGACTTAGTTCTCTTTAGTACTGTAGAACCAATGACATGACACTACGCACAGAGCTTATTAGAGATGCACACTGACACGTACAGACAATACGTATTGTAGGCATGTATACTGTAAATATGTACTGAGACGGTAACAGTTTTCGCATTTTTTAACTTTTGAAACTCTAATACATGGAATATGGAATCTATCAGGCATTCTTTTTTACAGTGGTGTTCCCTTTGCTTAGTGTATAGCTTTTGTGGAGTTGTGACTTTCTGAAAGCCTTACAAATGGCAGCGAGACTGAGACATATCCAAAAGCTTATATTTCGTGGATTCAATTAATATTGCATCCACTGACTCGAAACTAATTGCAATCACGATTAATTGCAACAACCAATGAAGATATACCCAAGATGTCGACATATTTCACAAGGTAGGCATTTCAATTGCGGCAAGACCGCGATATCGTATGGCGCAGTATGTATACTGGCCTACAATAGCAGCGAATCTTACGAAATATGACCAGACATTGAGGCAGTTTTCTTAACCATAATTTACTTTTAATTGAAGAACAGCTACCCAAAATATGTTGACAAATGTGTTAACAATTCTTACAACCATTTCATTTTCTTGTAGCTGCATGCTTATTGGAAGAGTGAAGTTAATAAACGGTTCTCTCTCTTGCAAGTACATTGTTATTGTTTCACGTTCACGGTTCACTTGTTTTTTCTCGCCTCCAGCTATGCATTTTAAAGTAAACTGCATCATGCAGGGCTCAAATTTAACAGTCGTCTGGGACGACTAAAATTCATACATGTCTGACAATCTGAAACCCTGCTGAGGTTGTCCGATATCTAGATGACTATCATTTGCTGTAAGTGTTTAACAATTTGAACAAAACTTGGAAAGTCCCTATTGTTTAATTTCAAAATCTGCCCCAAGAATGTCATAGTATTTTGTTGGTATCAGCCCCCCTCCCACCTCCTTCTCCCATTCATATTAGGAACAAGAAATAAGTTACATTTTGGTACCCTCTGTAATATCGGGAAATCTGACACTTTAGCTGTATGCACACCGATTGCTTTCTACCTCACGGCCGACCATACATATGACAAGCTACTGTAGTTGGTGTACAACATGTACAGTATGCAGTACTACAGTATACTGTGTATGTGGGCATACCACATGTTCCTTTATGTTGCTGCAATGTACGTGCTGTATAGTAGTGCTTCTAGTTGTAATCGATTAATCGCCAGTAGTCTCGATTACACTTTGGAAATTTGATTAAGCAAGCTAAAATCCTAATTTGCGATTACACGAATACTAGGTCTCACTACTCATAATCTGCTTTTGAAAATACAACTTGGTAATGTATACCTATCAAAAACAACAATAAGCAGTTTAGCAAAAGTATACTGTACATACAGGTTCTCGCGATTCTACACTAGCACTGTGCTGTGTTTAAAATCGGCAAGCACCTGCTCCGGTTAGATTCATGTGCATTTGCCTGTCAGTAATATGCTTGTTCTGCAGTGCAACATTCAGTCCTAGCAATGTTTAATCGCAAATTTGTAAGTTATTAATCTTTTACGATTGCCAAAGTATTTGTCATTTCTTCAAACATGTTTACAGTTACCTCATTACTGGCCAGGTTCACATAAATGAAAAAGAAAATGTCTGATAGAGAGTGTCGATTGATGTGTAATTTAATTTCAATGTGCAAAATATGTGCCTGCTATCGTGCTAGGCTAGAGTCAAGCCTAGAACTACTTTGCACGTCCTTCCACAGCAAACTAAATATAATTAACATGACACTGCACAGTTACAAGGTGTTACATGCATCTATTCATTGTTTGCGCGTTCGCTTTAATTAGTGATAGTAGTTACATAGTAGCTTCTTAGATTCATTCGAAAAAATTTATGAATTGTTGTAGATTGAAAGTTGTTCACAGTTTTGGTAGATGTCCTAACATGATTTATGCACCATATGATAAAGACACGTTAAGACATGCAAGAACAAATAAAGACAGTGTACCATGGAGAAAGATTGATTCCATTTCTGCAATGTAGAAATGACAGTAATGACTGTAACCGAGTAATTGCAAGAAGAGCTATGCTATTACTTGACTTCAAAATAAAGAGTCCATTATCAGCATTACTGTTTACCCTGTGCTTAGCCTGTTTCTGGAAATGATTTGAAAAGATTACAGAAATCCTTTTGCACAACCAATAAATCCCGCTATTCAACAGGATTAATCATGAACAGTGTCATAAACAACTTAAAATATCTATAACTCTCACTCAATATCGTTACCAGGATTTTAAGTTTAAAATGTCTTAACAATTTTGTGTCCGCTCAATCAAACGTTTGTCACTACAGTCCTGCATGAATACATGCACTTGAAATTACCTCTACAGGAATGCGCAATACTTAGATACAATGACCCCTGACAAATATTGACATGTGTGCAACAGAAGCCTATGGCAGACCCGTCAACTCTCCCGGTTTCACCGGGAGACTCCTGGTTTTTACCAGAATCTCCGGTTTCATATTCTATTCTCCTGGTTTTTTAATGTTTCATCACTTGCGACATTCTGAAAATAGCCAACAATTAGTCCTATGCTTATGTAGTTCTCAAGAACAAGACAGACAATCAGTCAAGTCTCAAGCTTGATGGGACTCTACTGTATCTAGCATACTAGCCATGAAGTCACAGTACCCAGAGTCCACTGTTCCCTGTTTCAAATGGAAGCCTACTCAAGAAACCCTGTAGAAAGCGAAGCGAGCTGCTGTAAACTACAACAAGAAACACTGATTGGATTATTCTCTCACTGTATTGCATAGACTATACTTTTTTAGGAGTACAGTATTTATGTCATTTCAGTTGAAAATTACCAATCTCCCGATTTCCCCCTTGTTCTCCCTATTTTTCGGCCCTGAAAAATGTTATTCTCCCTATTTTGGGGTCAAACTGGTTGACAGGTCTGCTATGGTGATATGTCTATTATGTGCACACAAAAATGATATGATGAATGAATGCTGTAACTGGTAATTGTATACAACTACATACTATAAGTCTATAGTATAGTCAACAGTTTGAGTTAGCCTAGGCCTAGCCTAGGTTAGTTCGTTCATATTCCTTGCAGAAGACTTAGCGAACTTAGCGAACGGAATCATTTCGAATATAGTACATAAACACCCCAAATTGCCGGAGGGTAATAAGTGATACATCCTGATACTTACCTTCGATTTTGTTCTGTTCAAATCACAGCTTAAATGTTGAGTTCATAACACTAACATGAAAGTAATAATAGTGTACTAGTAGTAGTACTAGCCTAGTAGTAGCTGATCACCACGCTGAATTGCAATCGGGGGATTCCCAAGATTCGTTCGATCACTGGTGACGTCACATCACTAGATTACACGCCGCGCCCACCAACATTATTTTAATCCCGCCTACATGTCTAGTCTCTTCACACTCCTTATGTCACTCAAAGGTTTCCCCCGCCTTTATATGTAAATTTCTCTCGCTCACTCGTACTTCAAAAAGTGGCAGAATGCAAGTGCTCAACACCAGTGTTACCAGAGTTAGCGTTTTTACACTAGATCTAGCGTTTTTAGTCATTTGTGGGGTTCTAGCGCACGTTTTTTCTAATTTTGGTAATTCTACCGTTTTTTGCCTAAAACTAGTTAAATTTACCAAAAATTGACCACTTTTCAGATTTTTTAGAAAAAATTCTTACTTGGAGACCTATCTAAATTGATTTTGAGTATTTTTGCCCAATCTTCGGAATTTCCTACCGAAAATTTCCATATTTTTTTCAAATTTTCTGGTTCAGACTTTCAATCAAATCAACTATTCAAAATCTATTTTGTGATCGGTGACCATTCATCCTACGAATCTGTGCTAAATTGACTCCAAACAACACGAAAGTTAGGGAAACTACCATTTAGCGTTTTCTAGGGTTTTATTTTCGCAAATCTAGCGTTTTTTCGTCAACTGTCGCTGGTAACACTGCTCAACACACAAACAATTAGCCAAACGGTACATTTCTCGTTGCTGTACAAATGATGTGATGAATCATGTATAGCCCTCGCCTACGGTCTGTAGAGGCCTACAGTAAGTTAGATAAGAATCTATGCTAAGTTACTATTTTCGCTTTACCTGGGGATACAACTAAGTTGAACAAAGATCAGCCAACTACAGGCACAGCACGAAAAGTCGAGTTGTTAAGAGGTTGTGCTGCAAGTACAATGCCTCAGTATTACAATTCAACTTGGTGGGTTACAATTAATAAAATTACAATAACATAGGCTAGGCCTAGCCAATACTGCAAGTTTAATAAGGCTATAGCCTAGGCCTATAGAAGTAATAGTAATAGAATACTAATACTAGGCTTAAACTTTAAAGGCATTGAAGACTCGCCCCAAACATCATTCGGCCATCTGTAAAAGTTAACTTTCTGTTGCTTGCAAGTGACATTATGTTCGTGTGGATACAAAATGCAGACAGTAATGAAACGTGATATCTTGTTATCTTTAGCTGGACCTGTGATCGTTTGTTCCCTGTGCTGTGGGTTTAGAACGTGGCAGTATGTACTGACTGTACACTAGTGTCTAATTACCGACGGTAGCAAGCTGTGTTGCGCGACTCTACACTCCCTTTAACTGAAATTTATGCTAGCCTAGTATAGTCAGTATTGCGAAGTTCGCCATACTGCGAAGATCGGCCACCCTTAAGAAATACACGATTTCACCATGAAAATCTACAGAAAGAGCCAAATTTCACCAAAAAGTACGAAGCTACAGTTATTTTCTCTCCAAAATGACCCGTGTGCAAGAAATTACTTACATATTTGTCAACAAAATGACGAAGATCTATGAAGTCTGTTATAATTACTGAAAAAGCAACTGCGCCCCCAATTTTATCACCATCGCCACACTGTGGGTTGCGCGTCCGAACTTCGCAATACTCTAGCAAGAAATACCAGTTCCACAATCACGAAGAATCTTCTTGGAAAACAACGTGAAAACAGTTTGCAGGAAAGAAAGTTTGGCCGTGTATCGTACTATAACAAAATTCTCCCACCGTATGAAGTATATTTTCAAATGATTTATACCAGAAGATTTAGTTTTGGGGTGTTTTAAGTCTTAAGTGGCCGAACTTCGAAGTCACCATCCTACTAGTAGTACGTACTAGAAGGTGCGGGCCCCCTTTCAACAATACTAGTCTCACTTGGAGTTGTTTTAGGCATTGCCTAACTTAAAACTTTTAAGGGTGTGAAGACTCTCGCGCAAAAAGAAACGTCTAATGCCGGTAATTTGACCAAGTTTCGAATGAGGTGTAACAGAAGTGTTAAACATCACCATCGATCCCAGAAAACACACACCGTACTGTATATACCGTACTGTACCTTGGGATACATGCAGCAATTGATGTGGCAACAGTTAACATGTGAAGAGAATTTGTCTACGTGTACAGTATTTGTGCAGTTCAAAGACATTTTGTATGGAAAGCAGTTTTCGAATAAACACATGCACCAATGCACGTAACGTTTTGACTTTGCATGTAACTTCAATTGTTTACATGCACGTGTGCATGCAAGTAAAATATATTTCAGTTTAAAATTCAGTGTAGTAAATAATATATTTAAAGGCATTGGAGACTCGCCCCAAACCGTGTGCGGCCATCTGAAAAAGTTAACTTTCTGTTGCTTGCAAGTGGCGTTTTGTTCGTGTCGCTACAAAATGCAGACAGTAATGAAACTTGATACCTTAATTGTTATCTTTAGCTGGACCTGAGATGTCCATTGCTGTATCGTTTGTATACTGTACTGTGGGTATTGACCGCAGTTGTATGTATACAGTATACTAACTGTAAACTAGTGTCTTATTACCAAAGGTAGCAAGTTGTGTGTGTATTTTCTGGGATCGATGGTTATGTTTAACACTTCTGTTTCACCTCATTCGAGACTAGGTCAAATTACCAACATTAGACGTTTCTTTTTGCACGAGTCAATTTCAATTTCAATTTCTTTATTCCAGTATAAATGATAACATTTATAAATAGGACACATAAAAGAAGTGATACATAAAAGACGTAAACATGTACAAAAATGAAAGCATGAACAAAAACAAGAAATAAGATAGAGGAATAGAAGTTTTAAAAGATTAAAGATTAAAAGGATTATAACAGAGATTCTAAGAACCCATTTTGAATATAAATGGCTGCTCTGCAGATAAATGAGTTCTTAAATAGCATAATTCTAAAAGATGGCAAGATAGTAGGATTACGTAGATTGTACTTGCTGGTTCTATTGCACAGAGAGATCAACTCGGAGTCAAGTGGGTGATCTTTAGAACTATGTATATTCTTAGCTAGTCTTATGAATTCATTTTTAGCAGCAGTGTTTACTTTACCAACAAGGCTTTCATAGTCGAGATTAAATATTTTGGAGCAGTATTTCAAGAAACTTCTAATTCTTTTCTTGTCCTTTTCAAGTAGAAAGTGATACCAGACAGGAACTGCATACACAATCACTGGCAGAATTGATGAGCTGAAAACCTTATCTCTTACATTAGAATGAAAATAAGGAGTAATATATGCCAACGTTGATACAATATAATACACCTTAGACATCGATTTAGATATATGTTTAGTAAAGGTTAACTTGGCGTCAATATCAACTCCTAAGTACATTGTATGAGACACCCGCTCAACAATGGAGCCTTGAACATAAGTTTTCTGATCCCTGGTCTGATGAATGAGACCTTGATGTTTACTGTTAATGTTTTCAAAAATTATTCCTTTAGATTTCTTTGGATTAAGTAAGAGGTTCTTCTGCTCACACAAATTGACCATATTATCAATACAGTATTTATAGTCATTTTGATTTTCAAGGTGTGTCCGCTTTGAAATGTTACAGGATATGGCTGTATCATCAGCGTACTTAATTACATCACACCCCATTGAAGAACGTATATCATCTGTGTATATTGTAAAAAGTAACGCAGATAGAGGACCTCCCTGGGGGACTCCCACTGTAATATTTGATTCCTCTGAATAACCTTTCTGTAGCTTGACTTGTCGAGACCATCCTTGTAAAAAATTAGCCAACCAATGTATAAGCCAAGGCTCATTGATAAAACTACACAAACTTTGGATTAACCGATTTGGTAAAACCGTATTAAAAGCATTTGAAAAATCTAAGAATAAAACTTTAGTGACTGTTGTGTCACTCTGATTTAAACCAGAAACAACACAATGTACGAGCTTGAGTATAGCATCTGTGCAGGACACGCCTTTTTTGTAGGCAAACTGATTTTTATCACCGTGTGATACGATGGCCTGTGTCAAGTATGGAAATAATAATTTTTGCATACAGTTAAAACCAATGTTGGACATGTCAATTGGTCTAAAATCGTTTACAGATGTTGGAATAGAGATTTTAGGCACAGGTGATGTTTTAGCATGCTTCCATAGGGACGGAATTGAATTCTCATTTAAACTTACATTATATAAATTAGTGAATATGCCAGCTAATTCTTCAGAGCAATACTTGTACACCCACCAGGGAATTTGATCAAAACCAGACGCAATTCCTATCTTAACAAGTCGTCACACCCTTTAAGATAAAAAATTGAGAAAGATTTTTCTGCATGGGAGAGTGACCCTGACAGTGACTTTTAATCATCATATCCACATCATATCCTACATATTAACAAGACCACGCAGGAATAAGTTTGAAAACACTCTTTTGTATTTTTCATGTAGGTGTGATTTGTTTGTGCATGTAAATTGTTATAGCTACATGCATTGGTGCAAAAGGGCTGGACATGTGTATGTGTCTTTTATTGAATTTTGATCAACATCACCAATGGCCCCATGTGCTAGCTCTCCCCCTTCCTTGGCACAATGTGTTGAACTTAACTTAACCAATTTCTGCTCTCCTTAACTGTGTAGAATTATGGATGATGACCAGCAGCTGTTTGCATGTTCTTTGTGTGATGTCACCACTCAGTAAAGAGCGTCTCTACTTTGGCATAATTGGTGAGCGCTGTCATTTGCAACCAGCAGCTGCATATCAAGGTACTGGCTGTCAGTTATTTTCACTTTTAAACATTGAGTTATTGAAATTGAATGTGTCTGAGTATATTACAGTAAGTAGAATTACACACACAACTTTAATAGGTGAACCATAGGATAACTAATGATCCATTCTTTGGGGCGGGTGTCCCAGTCAGAGCCACAGTACGTACCTTGCACAAAGGATTTTAAACCGAGAAGCAGAGGAAGGGGATTTCAGGAGAGGTTTGGCTGTTAATACAAATGAGCAATTGCAAATACAATTAGGGCAGATTTATGATTGTACAGGTCAATTGCATGTCCAGTAGATTGTCTACAATTGTGAAATTATTTTATCTGTCATAGAATGATTTTCATATGCTTTGTCACCTCCCACAGAGAAAATGTGAAGAGAGTCAAAGTTCATTTAGTAATAAAGAAGGAAAAACTTGTTTTGTTGAGCATGTTGGTAAGGACATGTTAGCTTGTGGAAAGCTGGCAAAAGCATCAATGATGTTCAAATCTTTTTACAATTGTTCATTACAAGAAATGTAGGTGTCATTTGTCAGAAAGAAAAAAACACATACACATTCTGACTTTAATGCATTGGATATACTTTATTTGTTTCATGTAAGGAACCAAGAAAAGTGTAGCTGGTTTGATGAAAGTAAAAGCTGTAAGTTATCTGGTTACTACTCAAGTTGTATCAGTTAAGCCATAACAATCTGCTCTGGTGATGTAGCTTATCCTACAGGTGGTTCAATTCCACTGGCAGATCATTGACTGAGGCTTTCTGTATACTTCAAAGGGCAGTTTAACCTGTGTTAACAATTTTGTTGCTTGATGTAGAACATTATTCTCTAGCTATTCTTTCAAATTCAAAGTTTATTGAAGCTTTCTTATCTAAATATGTAAAAATTACTAAGCAAAACACTGCAAAAAATCAAAGAAAATTATGTTAAAAGGTCAATAATGTATGATCTAACATATACGATGACGATGATCTTGATGCAGGAACTACATTAACCCTCCTCTGTAACAGATCCATTACAATGGAAACCACCTCTTGGTTCAAATATAAGATAATGTATTTTTATTGAATTTCTTAAAATCAGTACAGTACTCACTGTTTTCATGTCTTTTAGTAGTCACATAAATTTTCTCTAATTACAGTATGCTATAGTTGAGGTCACTACAGCTACTGTAATATTTAAACTCTGCAGTGTTACATGGACAGAGGTCCTGGTTTGGGGTTGGTTGAGAGGGATGAGTTTGAATGCCCAGAGCCTGCTTTTCTCTTTAAAGATATTGCTTAATTATATTAGTAACGTTCAGTAACAAAGTGCTGAGAACCTAAACAACTTTGGTAATGTTGCCATCAATAGTTATTTTGGAAGTATGAAGTTGATTGTTCATTTGATTCCAGAGTTATCAATAAATGGAGGAGAAAAAATAGTTATTTTGGTTTCCATTACAATATTATTTTGCATGAAAAATGATACTGGGCCACATGTTATACTGGACACCCCTGCTGCCATGGTCCCCCTTACATGTTTACTTTTGTACGTAGCGTAACTGCGTGAACTGAACCATGACTTTCATGCAAGTTGAACTGAAGATTATTTTTTCACATGACATTTTTTTCACATGCCAATATGCTAATCTTTCCTTGTTCACTTAAAGATAGTTTATTCCCGTTAGAAGTGCCAACTGTATGAAAAATTGATGTTTGTGGAGCAAAAAAATATGTGGATGTACATGTAAATGTATCTTGCCCATTTGACTGGTTTCAATGACAATCCTAACCTTTGCATTCATGATGGCGTATGTGTGCGTATTTGCATCAGCGCTGTGTCTGCAAATAGATCCATCAGAACTAAGTTTTGATCATGCATGCATGTACAGTACTGCGATTTGAAGAAATTTCTTGAAATCAAAGAATTGGTTTTGATTGGCAGGGGCGGATCCAGGGGGGCCGACCCGGCCCCGGCCCCCCCCCCCCTCCTTTTTGGAAATCAGTTGCGTTTTTTTATGTGGGAGTAGGCTACTTCAAATTCCTAATAGGCATAACTTGGTGAAAGAAAAGCCTAATATATATCCAGCTGCTCTTCCCTGAAACGCGATCGTTTTTATTCCAAATTTGAAACTAAGGCAATTATCAGGCCTACGCGACATCACGTATTAATTAGATACGGCTCAGTACTATAGTGCTGACTATTACTGTCAGGGAAAATCAATGCACAGTTAGCAAGTATATCATAATTATCTGAATGAAAGGGGTGTAGCAAACGTAACGTAGTGGCCAAGAACCTGAAGTATTTTTAACGGAGGGCCCGAGGAACATGAACTTATAGCATGCTCCTCGTGGTGAAACGTAATTGCACCTATTAGGTGAATTGAGTGTACTGTTAATAGTAGGAGAGACTAGTGTAGGTTCTTATGAACAACTAGACCGGTTTCTGCTTTCAAACTTTATAGGAGGAGCTTCATCAGTAGTAGCCTTTGAGTATTTTATATTCGGCCTGGGCGTCTCGTTCTCAACATGCATCTATTTTCTGTGCACGAGTTTTTATGGACTCATAGTGCAGCTATAAGAGCATCTAAAAGAGCTTCGTGTGAACCTTGAGAGTCAGCTGATTCTTCGTTTGTATTAAACCTTGAGTTAACAAGTAAATCTTTGAGATTTTGGGCGCTTAAGTATGCTAGAATCGGTTCTTTTGGAAACGGTTTGGATAATTCCGCGTGCAGGGCCGTAGAGAGCGAGGGGGGGGGGGGGGGTGGGGTGTCACACCCCCAATAATTTGGTCGCTGTCGGCAAATTTTGGGTCAAATGGAGAAAAGGTGAAGAGAGCGGTAGGGGAAGAAAGAAGGAAAGCTGAATAGAGAAAAGGAGAAAGGGAGCTTCTTTATCGGTTATTTCGATTTTCCAGTTCTTCATCTGATAAATTCATTCACCAATCCAATCACCCGACGCCTGCAAGTTAAAAACCTCTCGGCAAATAACTGATAATGTCACGGCCGTCAGTATAGCTACTGTAGCCAGGCTCAGCTAGACGAGTGCCAGAATCGCCAGCAACTCAGTGAAAGAAATGGAATTAAAGGCTTCCGTATAGGCCGCAGCCCATGAGTCGTGCTATCGTGTGACAACGTGTTGTTATTATCCTCTGTTCAGAATGACGTCATCGCAGATGTCATTCGTTCTCCGTGGAAACTTAAGGACACGGCTCACGAATTGTACACAATATTTAACGGTTTTCGCTTGTATATCAATGAATGTTGTTATTTCTCATTACCGGGAAGTTTTCTGAACATTTTCATCACGAAGTTTCACTATTTCAACGATCGGTAAAAGAGAAAACACAGTTCGATAATTGGTCCCAATTAATTCTTCTTCTGCCGACTGCCATAAAAATAATATCGAAATGGAAATTCTACGGTGCCAAAATTGACTTAAAATATGCACCAGATTGCATCTAAGGACGTTTCAAAACTAAAAATTTTCCAAAGGGGAGGGGGACACCCCCTCCCCTTAGACCCCTCCTCCATTTCAGTCACCGCTTCCAGATCCGTCGGCAAATCAAATCCTCCACACCCCCCCCCCCCCCCAACAACAACAACAAAAACCTTCGCTACGCCCCTGTCCGCGTGATGCGAGATTAAGTGCCAATGTTTCAAAAGTGCTTTTTTTCAAATGCGTGGTTTTGATATGGGGTGTATAGGTAAGCTTGAACACCATTGGTGGTTTCTTTTGTTTATGTTTGGTAGTGAGGTATTGCCCACGGTTTTCAAATTTTATGCCTTTCGTGGCTGAGGCAATTTCCTCTTTCTTATAGTTACGGAGTAACAGTTTCTCTGTGAACGCATTCTATTTCTGTAAGAAATCAGTCTCATTGTTACATAGACGTGCGTATCGTAAGACTTCCCCTTTAATGAAGCCTTTAAAAGTGGCAAGTGGGTGTGCAGAGTTTCTGTCGAGGTATTGGAAGATTTCCGTGGGTTTCAGGCGCGTATCCAGGATTTTATAATCCGGGGGGCGCGAATTACTATCTAAGCGGAGCGCCACCATCGGTTGGCGCGCAGCGTACAAGAAAATTTCTGGTTTTGATACCCCCCAGATCACCGGAAATAGCACTTCTCGGGCTTGATAATGAGCAACCAGATGTACACTTTTGCCTGAGAACCAAGTGTTTCCCAAAAGTTTTTTCCATCCATAACCTTTTTGCAGATTGTCACCAGTCACACATCATGTTCGACCTCATTGCATGTCCTATGGATCATTGCTTTTGCAGGTGATTCTACGTCACGGCCCACAATATCCGAAAGCCCCACTTTTGAAGGTTTTAAGCCCATTATTTGTTGAGAATTTGAAAGTTCACATTTCTCGTGAATAAAATCATTTGAAAACATACCCATAATGTTGCACAAAATTCAGTCTATGGACAAGCAATATAGAAAAACCTCCTTGAACCCCTAACAGACAGGTCAAAGTTGCACGAGTAGAGGAAAGTATGATGAAGAATGTTGGTGAGGAAATTTTGGAAAATTCCGACACAGTTAATTTATTGGTGTAGAAATATTGCAACCTCTTATAATGTCTATTATAAAACTTTGTTGAAGGAAATGAAAAATAGCAGATATTTCCGATATCAGGTATATCGAAACCGAACACTACACACATAGGCGTAGGTCCCGTAGGAGGCGGTGGCTGCAGCCCCCCTCCCCCCCCCCCCCGCAACCAAATTTTTCCCCATCTTTTTCGGGCACCTACTGAAAGAAAATAAATAGCAATGAATAGCTTAAAAATGATCTCCTTGGTAATTACAATAAAGTTGTAAGCTTGGCCGACATTACTACTTTAAAAGAGAGTTTTGACATAAATGGATCTGTATGATTTTTCTCCATCTACATAAGACATTTGGTTGTTTACATAGCATCCAGCGGTATACTGTGCAACTTTCACGGACCGTGCGGTACACGATGCCATGCACTGTAATGACCGATGCTTGCTTATATGATATTGGCATTGATATGTTGGACGCGCGAATTTTGGCTTTTTTTTCGGGCAAGTCATTAAAGCCCCCAAATCCAATTGGGCTCCTACGCCTTTAACCAAGGGCGGTAGGAACCGGGGGCTGGGGGGCGCCAGCCCCCCCCCAGTGAAAAATGTGGAGGGGCGGAAGTATCATTCCGCCCCCCGCTTCGCAAGTCAGAAAACCCCTTTTTTAATTCCAAATGAGAAAAAAAATCTCATTTGGAGCACCAAATTGCATCTAAGGCCAGGTGAAAATACAAAATTAAGTTTACAGAATGGAGTGGGTGTGGAAGTGTGCTATATTGCACCAAATTGCATCTGAGGCCACCTGGAAATGCAAAAAAATTCCAAAGGGGAGGGGGACACCCCCTCCCCTTAGACCCCTCCCCCAGGCCGGCCATCAGTTTTCAGCCCCCCCACTCAAAAGTACCTTCCTACGCCACTGCCTTTAACTACACACATAGACAGTTTTTGAGGCTGTTCATCGTGGAACATGCATTTCAATGCTCACTGATATGATGTTATATCTGCTCTTTGCTTTACAAATTCGAACAGGCGTGTAGCGAGTAATTGCCAAGGGAGGGCGAAGCCTGTAGGCAAACTATCTAAGCGAAGCGCCACCATGAGTTGGCGCGAAGCGTACAAGAAAAATTTTGGCCGAAAATGCCTCCCAGATCGCTGGAAATGACACTTCTCAGGCCTTGTAAGTTGCATCTAAGCATTGTCTATTTTGAAATTACTAGCGATGTCATAAAGAAAATTTGCTCGGGGGGGGGGGGGGGGCGGTCGTCCCCTTCCCGAAATGCGTCATGTACCCCGACGACTCGGTCGAGTTCAAGACCAGCCACAGTTGGTTCCGTATAGCACAATTGTACAATTGTTTAAGGCGTCCATACACACACACGCGTTATGATATACCATATATAGTATTTATATAGATACATTAGTGAGAGAGGAAAAATGGAAACGTCAAAAAAAATAGTTGTCGGTGTAAGGGGTAGGGTATGGCGCACACCCCCTCCGTAATCCTTGATCTGTCACTGGCTACCCTGTGTATATTATAGGGATCAGCGCTTTAACTATGACTGTTCCTCTTTCTCTTCCCGAGGTCTTGGCTATCTTCTACTCCCTCCTTTTTTCCTCTTTCTCTCTTTTTTCTTTTTCTTTTCCCTCCTTCCTCTCCTCCTTTTCTTTTTTCCCCCTCCTTTTCCCTTTTTACTTTTGTTTTTCTCTCCTCTTTTCCTTACCCGGGGGGCGCGCCCCCAACGCCCCCCTGGATACGCACCTGGTCCGTTTGGTGTAGACTTTGGTGTCTAATAACCCATTGGTTTCAAACCTTGGACCTTTGAAGATTTTCAAATCTAGGTATGTTACCTCGGTGTGTAATATTTCTACCGTAAACTTTAAGAAGCGGTGAATTTCATTCAACCTGTTTACTAGTTGTTCAAGTTCCTGAGGTGAACCGTCGTAAAGGAATAGAATTTCATCTCTATAGCGGAGCCATTTTAAGATTTTATTATCTGTCGGTAAAATCTGGTTTTCCAGTCTATGCATGACGATATCAAAGATTTCCGGAGAGGCTTGGCTACCCATGGCGCAACCGATCTTTTGTAGATAGAATTGGTTATTGAACTCGAAACAGTTTCTTGTTAAAAGTAAGTTCAATTACTTTGCGCATGGATATGGAAGATATTTTATTTATTCCATATTCGCTTTTTTTCCGCCTTTTCATTAGACTTCTTGACATATATCTAATGCCTCCTCTTGGGGAGTATTGGTATACATGGCGACGACATCGAGTGTAGCAAGTACTTCTGCTTTTGGTAACGGGGTGGCTTCCACAATTTTCAGAATGTGATTTGTGTCTTTCACATAGGTGCTTTGTTTTTATACAATAGGAAGCAAGAAATAATCCACAAATTCCGACATTTTTTCGGTCGGTGATCCGTTTCCGCTTATTAAGGGCCCTCCCTTAAAAATACTTCAGGTTCTTGGCGAAAACGTTGCGTTAGATAGTGTAAAACCGCCTACACCCCCCTTTCATTAATAAGTATATCATAATTATCTCATTGAATATATCTTGTTTAATGCTTTTTTCTTGGGGTGAATCTGGTGTGTCATAATTTTCGCGCAGAAGAAAAAACGAATCGACGCAATAATAGTGTATCCATTGTACATGCACTGTTGAGCGTTGTTAAATATGTGTCTATCAAGAAAAAATATGTGCACAAAAAAGCGTGTCTGCAACGTTTCTGGTTTTTCTAGTTTTTGGAGAAATGTTTCACCATTTTGCATCTAAGCACTCACAATTAACCAAAAATTTCCAAGGGGAGGGGTTGTCCCCCTCCCCCTTGGAAATTGTTGGCCCCCTCCCCTCCCCTCCCCTCCCTTTTTGACCCCTCCCCTAGGACGCAGATCACTAAAGTGCTACCATCGGGATGTCGGCCCCCCTCCCTTTCTCAAAATCCTGGATCCGGCCCTGATTGGAGTGGAGAGAAATCAAACAAAAATAGTAAAAGTAATCAGATCTTATTCTACAAAGATTTTCTGTACTTGTAGATGTCCAGACGACGGAAATCTGTTGATGGAGATGCATCTGGAAATGCAAAAAAATTCCATTTGAATGCAGCTTGCAAGAAACTTCCACTTGATTGGATAGACAAATACAATATTGGACCCCACAATAGTTCTAGGTTCGACCCGAAATGAGGATTGATATTCTCAGCAGTTCGGGATCACAACCTTCGCTAACATTGGCCACACTCAGTGGTGGAGCTGCATGAGGCTTGTTACCCTAGACCATGCAGTAGTTGTTTATTGGTTGGATTGATACCAGTAGGGCCATACATTATCTCAATTAATTGTTAAAAACAGCTTAAATTTGTTCAAAAGTCACATTTCTTATAATTCCACACTAAAAGGCTGTACTGCAGCTGCCCAGAGGTGGAGCTGAATTTTAGCCCCGAAATACACCCTACTGGAATCAATACTTAGTTTACTGAGAAAGACTCTAATATATATAAAGTACAGTAAGGGTCATATATTAAATTTGTATTTGCAACCCTTCATATTTTACAAAACTCAGGTCACAGTGAGACACCGTAGCCCAGTTTCAACCATTGTGGCGCGGCCACAATGGTTTCACATAATTTAATATCTATAAATGCACTGAGCTGGAGCTTTGCAAAGCTGTAACCCCTGATGCAGCGGCGTAACGCCTATATATGGGCTTGGACGGGGCAAACCCAGGGGCCCCCGACCAAAGGGGGCCCCCGCTGCACTGATTTACAGAACTTAGAAGAGGGTTACCTTTTCTTTTTTTTTTAAACGGCACGTTTTCGTTGGAAAAGAAACTATGAATGAGACAATGGACATACTATTCTGTGCGTGAATACGTTCGTCATAAATCATATGCCCCTGCAACTGCAAATCTCGTATCCTTCTGTCCGCACGACTGACTCAGGAGCCTGAGGTACACACTGGAACTTGATAGGCTACGCTGGTACATATTATATCGAAATAGCGCCTCTAATTTCAATGAATTCGCTCTCAGTCAGGGCCGCCACATGACATTGGCCGATAATTGGCCCAGATGACACAAATTTGGCATATTTTGAACCCCTTTTGCTGACGCTTTCCTCAGCTATCGGCCGAATCGCCGATGCCTAAGATTTGTGTATGGATTTGTATGTTTTCGTATCAGACAGTAAATCGAATTTGGCATATTTTCCAGGGGTATGATGGCGCGAGTGAAATGAGTGGACGAGAGGGAGGTGTAAGCGCGCTCCTTCAGACTACCTCAAAAGTGTAGTGGTAACATCACCAGCCCCGTTCGTGCATTGTGCTAGCCATATCGAGTGATTGACACCACTACCATCCAATCGGAAGAACGTTTCAGAGGCCAGCAGTTAGTCGCTGATACCTTCAACTTCGTTCACCTCAAGAATCTTCTGTCCCTTGACATTATTGAGGTCCGTAAGACTGTCAGAGTGTATGCAGATAAATACAAAGGAGACATATGCACAGACGGCGTGATTGTAACAGACTACACAACTGACCTTGTTAATGAGATTGAGTCGTTCCGTTGGTGGTTATAACTTGAGAGACATGTCACAAGTTTCTGAAGTCCTGCAGCTTCTGAATGACTGTGACCTTAGTACCAGGTCAAAGCTGTTATCGGCTGTGGTCCTGTTTATAACACTTCCAGTCACAGTGGCGACCGCAGAAAGATCATTCTCCAAGTTGAAGCTAATCAAGACTTACCATGGAGGTAAAAACTGTTTTTACCTCCATGGACTTACCTACCACCATTTCTCAAGATCGGCTGGATTCGCTGGCTATCCTTTCCATCGAGAGCGAGGAGGCATGGTCACTTGATATGGATGGACTAATCGATATGTTTGCTGCAGTGGCGTAACCAGACTTTTCCATCTGGGGGGTGCAAAGGGGGGGGGGGCGAAGGGTCTGATTGGTGGGGCAGAATAAGCTAGTACAAAAGACATGCCAAACAGTTTGCATGACAAACTGTGGCAAATCGGGTATTGTGTCAGCAATGTAGGGTATAAATGGTCACTCTAGTTAGCTGACGTTTAATGTTATTTCCACATAGGTATTATTAACGATAAAACAGATCACTGAAAAAGTCATCGATAATTCTCTTTAAAAATCCGAATAGACTATGCTCTTTCTGTAAGTATTCAAAGATGATCAGCATGATATCTGACTTGCCTGGGAGTGTAACCACCACCCCGCCCCCCCCCCCCGCCCCGCCCCCCATCAACAAAAGATACGTTATCATTCCCCCTTCTTTTGCACTTTCTAAGGCACACTCAAACAGTCTAACGAAGGTTAATTCCCCTATTCTGATGACTGTCTGCGAACTTATCGACGAATTTCGCGCCGGGTGACCATATATTTCGTGACTGAAATCGGGGACATTTATTGCGTGACTGATATGGGGAGGGGTTTAAGGGGAGGGGCTGTCCCCCTGGAAAATTTTCAAGTGCCTAAGGTGCTTAGATGTAAAATGGTGATACTTTGAAGCACTTTTTAAATCAATTTTATTTTCAAAAACGTAGCTTTTTCTTAAATGAAATCCACTTACTTTACGTGGTTCTTTGAGAACTTGTGATTTGCTCATGCTCACAGTATAAGTGTCGTTGTGTCGCCGTAGCTGCCATTTACACGGTCGAAAGAGTGCTAGGCTAGATCGATCTAGCATATTTTTACCAGTGTTTCCACTTTACACTGGCCCACCTGAAATACCGGCGTTCTGCGACCAGTGGCGTCGCCAAGGGGGGGGGGGGGGGCAGGGGGGCACGTGCCCCCTGAAAAACCTAGTGCCCCCGAGTGCCCCCCCCCCCATCTGAGATTTGGGTTGGTAAAAAAATATATATATATTTTGTTATATTCAACTACCATCATCTGAGTTGGTTTTTCATAAGGAAAAAGAAGCACAGTAATTCGTATTTTCTTCAAATGAGCTGCGAAAATATGACAAAGTTTTTCCTTGAACGTCGGGTATCGAAGTCGTAACCCGCGCCATCACAACAGGTGTCGATATTTACATTGAATGTGTCAGTGCTCACGCCATACCAGCGGATATACACGTCTGCTTCGCGAGCTACATGACTGTGGGAAGGGAGGGTACTGCAATATGTTGCCTTGGTCTGAGGTTGACAGGTTAGGAGCTGACGAAATGTGAGGGTCCGCAGGCACCATACTTGCCTATATTTGTGGACCCATATATTAACCCTGTTGTGTAGGGGCTGCAGAGGTCATTTGAGGTCAGATGCTTGTAGGAACAAATGGCGAATGTTCACACCTGCATACTGAGCCATACTCGATGTGTGATCAAACTTTGGATTGCATGGTGAGATCCCTGATAGGAGCCAATAACGATGCTGGAACCTGTTACATCTTAATAGATAATGGGCGAAAACGAGAAGGACAAGAAAGGAGTCGGGGGTCATGCACACATTAATTCAACAAATGTAGGTTCTATTGATAGGGTTAGGCATAATATCGACAGCATGTGGTTCATATCCTCTGCAAAATTCTGCGCCTTGTTAAAATCATTACCTCAAAAATAGCAATTTCTGGAGATATCTTCAGATCGAATTTAGCATCAAATGTGGCAGCATTTTGCATCCAGCCCATCCTCCGTATGCGTAAATTTTCCAAAGGGGAGGGGGCAGTGGCGGCGGAACCGGGGGGCTTGGGGGCTCAGCCCTCCCCTCTCAATGAAAAGTTGAGGGGGCAAATGCATGATAAGCCCCCTCAATATTTACCAAGGCTCCGAAACGTGCATCTGCCCATTTTTCAATGCATACTTGTCGATCTGTCCGATGCACACGTATACTATATAGGTGTAATAATTTTAGTAAATGCTGGGGACACGTCCCCTGGCTATAGACCACATTGTCACCCCAACCGCGTCTTCACGCCCCGTGAAAAGTGGAAGCAGTGAGTGTGAGTACCGGTAAGCGCAACACAACTTCGTCTTAGGCCAATGGCTTGCTTCATTTCAGCCAGTTCTCCAACATCCCCTTACTACACTCAAAAACGTCTTTGCGAGTACACTACGAGTAATAGCTACTCTCTTAAAACACCATCGAATATACAAATTACAATGTTTTTACAGACTTTTACGTGCAATCTGAGAAATTGCAGGCTTGAGACCCATATTTTAGGGCTAGGTATTCACAGCATAAAACACTCGGGAAGTGCCGTTTCCGGCCATCTGGGGGTTTGAAAAACCCAAAATTTTCTTCTACGTTCCGCGCCAACCGATGGTGGCGCTCCGCTTAGATAGTCTCTACACATTAGCCCCCCCCCCAATAATTTTCCCGTTCCGCCGCGCCTGGAAGGGACCCCCCTCCCCTTAGACCCCCCAGGACGGCGATCCGTATATACCTAAGTGCCCCCCCCATCAAATGCTGGTGCCCCCCTGTACCCCCCAGACTGAAAAGTCTGGTGACGCCACTGTCTGCGACTGCACACTTGACTTAATTTTGTTTTTACAATTATTTTACTAATAATGTGGGATATTTTCGAAATTTCTGAACATTTTGACGAATCGGGGACATTTTTGGGGACACTTGTTCATTTCGGAACACACTCCCGGGATCAGGGATAACCATGTGAACATATATAAACTGAACGTAGCCTCCACTTGTGAGTGCCACGGAGACCGTTTAATTAAATTGCCAACCCGTTTCCACATTTGACAATACAGAGACAGTGGCGTTTTTTGGCTTGGGTCAAATTCAATTTCAAGGCAATGTTCCCATAGAAGTGATTTTTATTTTGGCCACCCAATTTCGCAGATAGAGAATAAGGTAAAAGGTAAAGAATAAAAATTGCATAAAAACCATGGTAATATACACATAGGCCAAGCAACATATTTAGTGTGCATTCAAGTTTTTTTCTCAGTCAATAATTCCATTTGGGGGGGGCAAGTGGGGGGCGAGCATTTCAACTGGGGAGGCGGGCTCCCGCCCCCTGCCCCCCCCCCCCTCCCGCTGGCTACGCCACTGATTTGCTGACAAGAAGGCCAGGCTCAGTAAATTCAAGCTCTAACCATTCCAAGTTCTCGGGAACTTGGATACCATTTGTCCATAGGAGTTACGCCACAGGTGGAAATATACATGTTGATGTTAATTGGACATTGGTCATTTGATCTTATTGTCCTTTCAATCTCTTAATGTATTCTAGCTTTGCAACACATTTTGTCATGTTCCCAGTATGACAGACAAGGCGGACCAAAAATGTGTCTATGAACGCAGATTTTCTCCAAAATCTCAGTCGATGAAATCACCACGAAGTGTTCCATATACGGATTAGATTGCACCAGAGAGCTTGTAGAACCCCAGAGCTTCCAGGGCCCTATAGGCGGGCCCTGGACCCACGCCTGTAGGGCTTCGCGCTCCGCGCTCCGCGCTCGTGATGTGCGATGCGCGCACATCGGTTGATTCTCCACAGCAGCCAGGGGGGCCTTCCTTCCCTAGACCCTGGGGCCCAAACTCAAAGTTACGCCGCTTCCCTTATCTCAAAACGAGGCGCGTCTTAACACAATGTTTTCACATAATTGCACTGAGCTGGAGAGTGGAGCTGTGCCAAAGCTGTAACTAAATTCCCGCGATAACGTCAACAATGAGGGGTCGTACTAATTAGCGTCAACAGGCCCATTTCACGACAGCTCAAGACAACTCAAGACAACAAGTTTAAAATACCATCAAATAAATAAAATACAATGGTAGTAATCAGAGTGTATCTCGAAACACGTTTAAAGCTGACTGGAACCATCGTGCATACATATTTTCACGGGAAAAACTGTTTTTGTCGTAAAAATCGTCAACTTTCTCCGTCCGTAGATAGACACAATCGACGACTCCGAGCAACGGTGGTCACGTGACGTATAGTGGGTACAGAACAACAGAATCATAACAAACCATCGCGCGTATGGCAAGCCATTTTACTTTTTATTCAGTATTTAATGATATCAACAATTATTTAATGATATCAAAAATTATTTAATGATATCATGAATTATTTCATGATATCTGAAATTGTTTTAATGATATGTACGTCATATTTGATGATATCATTAATTGGTGCAAGGTAATTATTGATATCATTATTTTATTTGATGATATCATAATTAAAATTTCTGATATCAAGAATTGAATTTGTGATATCTTAAAATAGATGAACTATTATAGATATCAACAATTCAATTCAAGATATCATAAATTCAATTTCAGATATCTGTATTTAAATTAATGATATCATCAAATATGACGTACATATCACGAATTCGGCCATATTTAATGATATCATAAATTCCAATTAATGATATCATCAAATATGACGTACATATCACGAATTCGGCCATATTTAATGATATCATAAATTCCAATTAATGATATCATCAAATATGACGTACATATCACGAATTCGGCCATATTTAATGATATCATCAATTACGCCCTCAGTATGAGCGCCTGGGACTATGTGGCGGCAAGTACAATTCAGTGCGGGTAGTGCATTATATTGATGCAGTGCGTGTGTAAGTGATTTATTAAGTTCGACAAGATTTTTTCCAATAATGACGACAGGAAATACGGCCAGAATCAGAAATCTAGTTGAAACAGCCAGAAGTGCTATTAACGAAAATAATCACGACACAGAAGATGTCGATCAAGAAGACTTCGCATCCGTCGTGTCAGCAACTTTTCGAGACTTTAGACGAAGACGTCAACCTGACTTGCGTAAGTTAGTAGTGCCGCCTAACGATAGGCTATATCGTAGAAGATAGGGTAGGTCACATGCGCTCGTAACGTTAGGCTTATTTATATTTCTAGTATTAGTATTAGGCCTACGCCTAGGCTAATACTATACTTCATATGGATTATGCCAAAACGTCCCCGTGCTATATATATCTAGGCCTACATAACCAAAACTTCCCGGGGGTATATATATTTTTTTATAAGCAGAAAGTATGTGGAATGATACTTGAAAGTCACATACAAATGTGGAAAAAGAAAGAGTTTAAATTTTAGTAACGAATTTCGGGGTTAGGCTGGCTGGTTAAAAAATAGAATTTCAATAATGGATGTAGGCTATTGTATAAATTTGTAGTAACATTGTCAATCGGGGGAAAATAGAAAATATCACGTATCAACATTCAGAGTTATGCTGGCTGGTTAAAGAGATATATTTTCAATAATGGATGTATTGTAAAATTTTATCAATATATGTGTCAATCGGGGAAAATGAAAAGAGTTTTAGTAACGAATGTCGGCGTCATTCAGGTTAAGGCTGGCTGGTTAAAGAAATAGAAGTCAAGTAACGGATGTACTGTAGTATAAATGTCTTTAAAATTTATAGCAATATACAATGGCCAAGAAGTTTATGGTGTGGAGAAACCTCTCTCGATTTTAACACCATCGGTTTCAACACTCCGCTTCGAGAAAGTGTTGAAACCAGTGGTGTTGAAACCACAGCGGCAAGTGTTGAAACCACCGTGGCAGGTGTTGAGACATGAAGTGTTGAAACGTGAATTGTTGAAACCACACGTGTTGAAACATGTAGTGTTGAACTATACCAACTTGTACTTAAATGTCACTAAAATGCATGGTACTTGCCAATAACTTAGCCCAGCCTACATGTTTCACAGCCACATTACCTTTTTTGAATTAAAGGAAACTACGAACATTCTAATCATTATTTTACTTGTGAAATATTGCATGCAAACAGTCAAAATTATTAGTTTGGTACGGTAACGTTCTGACAAAGGGAACAAGGGGAGATGTTGACCACTGGGGCTTTCGCCTAGAGTAGAGGCACAGTTGTAGTGGAGTGTAAAAAATGTCACGTGAGGGTGACGTCATCATTCAATATTCCTGGTAATGTGCCCAGTCTAGTATGTGACTGTGCCTTCAAAGTCTTAGTGCATTTTGCAGGAATCACTCAACATTTGTGTTTTTTCTGTTTTGTTTTTTACCTACTACCTAAATTTTTACATGGTTCTGCAAAAGATTTTTTTCAGACTGACTAGACTCACTTCTTGGGCATGGAAAATTTGTAATCATGATAAATGAATATTCAACTTTGCCATTTGCACAGAATTTATTGATATGAGTAGGTTAATAATATGACCCTGGCCTACGTAACTTTCTGTCTGTTCAAGTGATCAAATGAACAATGATTCCCTGTGTTTAGGTACCATTTAACCAGATGATTCTGTTTTGTGTTTGTAGGTCAAACAAAGAGAGGAAGGAAGGCAAGTAGTATCTGGAAGGCAAGGGTTTTTCTATTGAAAAGGTCCAATGTGGATTTTTTGCCTTCAATTGCAGAGTGCAAATACCTTGACGACAATGGATATGGTGAGTAATGATATATACCAACTATAATAAACAAACTGACCAACAAATGTAATAATTTATGTAATTTGCTCTTAGTAGCATTTGATTGTATTTTTTGGTTCCTTGCTTTAGCAAAAGGAACCTATGTAGTCAACTTGGCATGTTTGTGTCTGTGACACTTGCTTACGTACACGGCAACTCAACAAGGGAAAGTTGAACTTAACTCAAACTTGGTATATAGATCCGCCATAGTAAGAGATGTGCCCTATTGTTTTTGGTACCTGTGAAGGTCACCAAAGGTCAGTTAGGGGCCGAAAACCAAATTAATAAACACAGCAATAACTCCCATTGACAGGGTCCGACATGGTTGATATTTTGGAACTAGTTGTAAATATGTTAAGGGATCATGTCCAAACATAACCATCAAGTGATCCAAGGTCAATTAGGGGACAAAATGTCTGTTGATGTTGGGAGTTGCGCTATTGTAATCCAATAGTCGACCCACATCTGGGTGACTCTTGACCTCTGGTGACCATTACTAGTTTCTTGGGTTATTTGAATTTTTGTGGCCATATTCAGATCTCAATTGGTCTTCCAATCAAAATTGGCCATAGACCTCTGTGTGACCTTTTTTGTGCGAAGTTATCAGAGGTCAAAGTTTTGTTTTGTATTCTAGTATTAAAGTACTGTTAGGATGGTCATACATACTTTTTTTATTCAGACAGTCTAACTAAATCTGACTAGGAGGTCAAAGATTAAATCTTAAAAATATGCTTATTTTGAGAGATATGGGGCAAAGGAAAGGGTCAATCTTTTGATATGCTTTGTAAACGGTTAGTAAAATGACCGTAAAAGCACAGCCTTGGAATCTATGCAGTCATGATGACGTATGGGTGACACTGCTTGTTTAACACCATGGTAAACAGACTTACTGTACAGACATTAGTTTTTTCTGCTTCTTTCAATTTCATACTTGGTATACAAGTTTGCCATAATGAGTTTCAGATACCTTTTCATTGTGGTAGAGGTCAAACATCATATGAGGTCCACAGAGGTCAAATTACATAGATTTTAAAACCTGGAAAAACTCAACGAATGATTACTTCATTTAGTTGTCCGACCTAGTTTTTACTCATCTCGGTACAAAGACTAGTACAACTGTGTACATTCTCATAAAACTAATGAATACTAAAATAAACAATCTTTTTTGTATCGCAACTTTTCAGGGTCACCAAAGAAACAAGATGGTACTGCTACCATCCTGATGGTGAATAGAAGTTGGCCCTTGGAACAATTCAAGCTCTTTTTGTGTGAACAGTATCCTCAGATGTCCCTTGGTGTTGTTGGTTTTAAATTAGCTAAGTGTGATAAGGGAAAAAAGATCAAAATCCTGGAAACATCATCATCTGTAAGAGTCATAGAAAAGGCAGTTGGCAGGGGGAAGCTACTTTTGATTCCAGATCAATACCTTGTAAGTATTAAAAGCATACTACTGGATATTATTTATAACACTATATAGAGTACTAGTAATAGGATGTTATTTTCTTGCAGAGATAAGGAACCAAAATAGTTTATTCTGCCAATTGTATTGATAACTGGTACAAAGTCAATGTTTTCAGTGAATTTAATTTATACATTGGGTACTGTTTATGGGACAAAATGCAAGATACAGTACCTGCAAGTATAGCAGTTTACCCAAATTATTTGAATACAAAGCCTTGAATGCTCATAACTTTGCAAACATATGGCCAATCTTGATGATATTGGCATGTTTGTCACTATCGGTAATTATGACTTTGCGAGCTTCTGTTTCATTTTAGCGTGTCATCTTCAACACAAAATCTTAACAATATTTGGATAATGTTGCTTAAATGTTAGTTCATATCAAAAGATGCATTCATTTGATAATGCCGTATTGACGCCAGTCACGCCAGTGCGGCAAGTATAGTCTGACCCCTTTTTAGGTGAAATATTTGAAAATTGGGGTGGGACTTGACATGTCGGCCGGGTCGGACAAAATTTACCAAGTTTGAAATAGACCCTCAGATGCAGTGATTAAATAGATCATTCAGAAAAAAAAGAATCATTGTGCTTTGTCCTGTCTACAATTTTACCTTTTCAACTGATGACACAGTTTTTATTTTTATTATTATATTTTATTTTGGAGAATTGCGGCAGTTGAGGAACATAAAAAAATGCAGTGGGACTTGACTAGGGTGCACGGCTGTTTTCCCAAATTTCCCCAAAACCTATTGGGGGGAGGGGGGGGGGTTATACTCAAAGGTGACACTATATACTCAAGTCAGTACGGTAATAAAATGCAAGAGTTATGAGAACCAATGATATGCTTAGGGGGATAGTTATAGACAAATATGCCAATAGAAATGTACTTTACATTAAATTTGTAACAATAATATATACTGTAAGAGTGGTTTCAAGCCCAGCAACAGTAGCTGTTTGGCTTCTTCAAATGGCTCCTGGTTCCATCAGTGTGCCTATGAACCAGGGGTCACTTTCTGAATAAAAATAGTCTCTTGTGTTCTCAATTTTATTTCCATTCACCTGTGCTGGCTAACTCAACACAAGAAATTTGTGATGAATTCAAATTGGTTGGTAGGTTGGCTACAAAAGGATATAGGATAGGTAAGGGTGCTGTCTCTTTCAAATTGCCCCAGCTTCTAACAACTTACAAGGGATGTGGAATTTGGTTCATGAACCAGTCAATACCTGAAAACAAGTGGTCTCATTGACCAAGGTCCTTTTAATTATAATTTCACCATTGATTGTCTTGTTCTTTTTTTCATATAGGTATTTCAGCCATCAGATTCTGGAACACCCACCATTGCTTTTCGCAGTCAGAGAGGTATTTTTTATTTCATATTCATTGTTACAGGCAAAAGAATTTATATGTTATGCTTAATTAGGAAAAGTGTACAATTAAAAAACAATTGAGAAGCTGAAAGTCATTTGATGTCTGGATGAACTTCATAGAGGTCAATGGCTAAATTTGTGGTCATATGACGAATTGTGAGAAATTAATGTATTTAAGTTTGAATTTTTGGTAAAGGATCTTTATTTTGACGCTGTTGATTTTGAGGGAGATCAAATATCACATGAGGTCAACAGCTGGGTACAAAAGAAAACCAAAAGACTTTGTGATTCCTTGTCATGTAAGGTTAGACATGTCATATCATGGTGTAAATATGCTATTATTCTAGTTTACACAACTAACAGCCGAACATACACACCAATTAAGTATGTGATGCATGCAAGGTAGCACATATGTGGCTTAGTAATTGACCTTTGACCTCTTATCAACTCAAACTATCCACCAAGGTTAACTTGAGTATCATCCCAGTTTGCCCTGAATCTGATGGGTTGGTCTACAAGATTCTCAGTTTCTTACCGCTGTTGACCTCAAATAGCATTTGAACTGTTGCATAAACAGTGTATGTCTCCTATTTTCTGAGGCCAACCCATAAACAAAGAATGAACCAAATTCGAGCTATGTGTTTTTCACGTGTTGAACCTTCTCTTTTTAATTTCAGCTGCTTCAGTCCTATCAGTATCATCTCCAGCAAATGATCACCAGTCTGCCGTTGTTGAAACTCCACTTAATGAGCAGCCCTCTACTAGTGACTATGGTTAGTAGTTAATACAGATACACCTATTTGGAATTTAAACCTGGCTGGATTTCATATAAAAAATACCCTGCCAGAATTTTTTGCAAAGTTGCAATCATAAAATGTTGTAGTCGCGATCCTAACGTGTTGGAGTGATTACTCCAGTTACTGGGCAGGAATCGGGACTCGAGTAGAGTCAATCAACTCGCCCATGCCTGTAGACAATTCAGCTTCAAATACCCTAGTACCGACAGGTAGGGAAGTCTGGGGACCCGGTGCAAACACTTCTAAGATTCATGTAAACACCATCACTTAGCAAGGTTGAGAATCACATATTTGGTTTGTAGATTCCTCATAATTACATTGTCATCATTTTTGGTTGAGTTCAAAGGTCATCTGATGTCTCGAGTGGTTAGACACTAAAATATGGTCAAAGAAGCAGTTAAAGTACAAGTATGTAGGCCTATATAAACAATGGAATGTATATATATACCAGGAAAAAAAATTCTTCTAAATTTTAAAGTTCTTAAAAGACAGTTACTGACCAATATTATAATTTTTTTCGATACAAATATGTAACATATTTTCAGGATTTACTTAAAAACTTGGCTGAAAACACCACACATAACTATTGATAATAAACAGTTTGAATTTCATTTGCCAAACCAAATTCAACTTTTTGGAGAATTTGACAGACAAGTGGATGAGAAAACTATATTTAACTCAAATAGCATTTGAACTGTTGCATAAACAATGTATGTCTCCTATTTTCTGAGGCCAACCCATAAACAAAGAATGAACCAAATTCAAGCTATGTGTTGTTCAAGTGTGAACCTTCTCTTTTTAATTTCAGCTGCTTCAGTCCTATCAGTATCATCTCCCGCAAATGATCACCAGTCTGCCGTTGTTGAAACTCCACCTAATGAGCAGCCCCTTACCATTGCCGGTGGTTAGTAGCTAACTCTTTTTGCTCATGCTGGTTTGAGCTATTGTGATGGTGTGGTGTCTATCCGTCTGTCCTTCTTTCCACAATCCCTCAAATTGATTCACAATTGCTCAAATTGATCCTATGCATTCATACTTCGATGGATTTTTATGAAACTTGGACACAGCCATGAAATCACTCAAAATGCTTCCATTCCTACAGATTATATGGTACAGTGTTGAGCATTCAGTGGTACTTTGGTAGTGCCTCCTCTGGGTTTTCAGGATTTTGGGGACCAAAGTCACCTTTAGACCATATTAGCCATTTTATGAAATCACTCAAAATGAGACCTTCCATACTAATGGGCCCTTAAATTTGTTGAGCCATCACTTTCTAGGGGGACATTTTTCTTATGGCCTTTTTTTTTTTGCATCCTAATTTGTGGGGGGCATTGAAATATTTTGTGGGCCCTCAACACCTTTTGTTAACCTGAAATTTGTGGGCCATACTAAGACTTTGTGGGCCTGACTAAAAATGTTAGCCCTAACTCAGCAGTGCCAACTTGGATTGATCTCATAATTGGTATGTGGGTAAGCCTTAGTGAGTAAATGTACCCTATTGATTGTGTTATAGGTAAAAGGTCATTTTGGGTCATCAGGGGTCAATCATTGATAACCTTTTAACCACATTAACTCAGCAATGCCAGCTTGGATTGATGTTATACTTGGTCTAATGGTTTGGTAACCATTAAAACTCAGCAGTACCAACCCGGTCATGTAAAATTTGATTCATTGGTATTCATGAGTGGGCACAGCTTAAATAATATTTTTAACAATTTAGTTTGTAAAGACTATATCTCAAGAAGTTCAACTGTGATGAAGCTCATACTTGATATGTAGGTTCATCTCAGAAAGTACACTCATATTGTTTTTGGTATTGGTGGCATGAATATTAATGAGTAGGTAGGCAGGGCTTAGAGTGAATTTGCTCCAACTTCAATAAGATCAATATCTCCATAACTGTCCAATTTTGTTCCAACTTAAGTGTTGTTGTGGGACACCTAACCCATTACATACGTAAACTTTGATCTCATTGATTGATAATCATGAGATGGTGGAGCTTAAACAATATTTTGACAATTTAGCTTTCAAACAAGGTCATCTAACCTTTGGATAAATCTCACACTTAAGTTTGCCCATTGGGAGAGTACAACCCTCAATACTTATTTTGTATGAGGTGACATATCATTAAATACAATGGCAAGGAGTCATAAAGCCATTGTATTTAATGATTTATTATATATATATTAAAACCATGATGTGTGCATGCCATCAATGCATTTAGGGAGATGGTTACTTCGTCCCACTCACCCCAGTACATGCCTGACCTCCCTCATTTTACCTTCAGCATATTAAACATTATTGTGTGATTATGTCTTTCTTTTCATGTTACATTATTCACTAGTGCATAGCTTTGGTTATTGAGATCGGACAATTACTTGTCAGGTCATGTCGATGTTTTTTATTGCATATCACCTTGTTAATAATTTGTAATGTGGGTGTGCATGCTGTAGATTATTGCTATTATTATTGTAAGGTTTTGCAATCTCTTTCACGTTACATCATTTACTTGTACATAGCTTTGGTCCTTAAGATCAGACCATGTCATGTCACTGTTTCTTGTTACATATTATATATTTTTATTAAATATAAACCTCATTTTTACCTTGAGCCTTCCATACATAAACATTTAATAATTACAACTTTGCCATGTGTGCACATTAGGTGGAACTTTTTGGGGATGTGACTTTGGGGTTGAAAAAAAGGTCATGTTGCCATTTTCCGTACATATCACATTGTTAATATATGTCCATCATTTCACCTTGAGACTTAATGTTCATTATTGCCAGGGCTTGCCCCCCATTTGCCAGGGCTTGCCCCCCATTTGTGTCACCACTTGTTCCATGAGCTTTTTCTCTGAATATCAGAGATTTCTTTTTTAACTGAGAAGTTTCACTTCCCTAAATTTTATATTTTATATATTCTTGTTTGTATTTGCTTAGATTAGTACATAACCAAGTGTTTTTTGGGGTACCCTATATATTGAATGGGTATGATTCATTTTACTAACAATTTATCAAAATTCAGCTTTCTTAGCTTTTTAGGTCACTAGGCTAATTAATGACTGTGTTAATGGAACTAAAAAATCTGGGATGAGATGTTCATTCCACCTTTTGGCTTCAGTATGTGGTACTCATTACCCTGTCCTGCCTTGGGATGTGGTAGTCATGTGGTAGTCAGTCATTCGGCAATGTCATGTGGTAATGACAACTTGTTTTAGGTCACTTCTTCAGCTTTCATATGTATTATCTGTTTTCAGAAATGCAAATATATTTTAAATACAAAGATATGTTTCGGAAAAAATAAAGATGAAAAACACAAATATAGTATGATCACTTTTGGTTTATTCATGATTCAGTGTGTGATAACCATATTTCAGTATACCATTGTATAAGAATAACACTGAATGAACATCACTGATAATTAATTATGTTAGTGAATTCTAGGTTGAGCTACATCTTCTATTTCACTTGCAACCATGACACACACAAACAGATGAAATATATAAATACAAACTAATCAGATATCTTTCCTTTCATGACTGGAAGCTGGATGCTGTGGACATTTTGTTTTGATAACCACGGGCTGCAAGAGGCACACATACCAGCAAAATATGAAACGGGTGATACATATCTGTTGAAACCTTGCCGGTGTCTTGAGGAATGTACGCAATCAAGCTGGCATGTGGGTTGCTGGTAGTGAGGTAATGAACCGTAATTTTAGGGGTTAAATTCAGAAAACCCCTTGTAACCAGGCTAACTCAATCTGATTTTGTTAGAGGTCATGAGGTCAAAAACTGGTAGCATTTTAACCACAACAAATAATATACAACAATAATGTAATTGCAAAGGGTCTTTCTAGTTATTTTCAAGCATCTCTTTCAAGATTGTAGCACACTTAATATACTTTTCTTTACGCCCTTGAGTATTTGAAATTTCCTCTCTTAGATGCAAAATTTGTTCTTCGCTAATCTCAAAGGGTGGAGAATTGTTCATTCCTCTATTACCACTGTTAGGTCCCACAATAAGTGGTACGCTTTCCTCAATCCTGCTCTCCAGAGAGTGCTGATTCTCAAATAGCTCATTTATGGCAGTGTGAGAGGAGTCAGCCTTTTTCAAAACACCTTCAAACCATAACTGTTCAGGGGTTCTGTGATTTTCTGTACGAATTGCATGACAATTCCATCCCTTTCTGAAGGAATCCAGGTGTTCATTGATAATGGGTAAATAAACCAACTGTACAGAAAACTTCTCTACTGGGTTAGCTACATCAAGCATCAAGTCATCCTCAAGACTGTACAACTCTTCATAAAAGAGGGAAGTTACATCCTTGTGTACATCCCTCCAAAGACGTTCAATACGCTCATTATGAACAGATTCTCCAGTTAGGTGGCTCCCACGGCTTAGTCCACGCAGAGAGTTCATAAGCAAGGCAACATCTATGTTTTCTCCACCGTAGTCACTGCGCACTCTTGATGGCACCCCATAATCCTTGATAGCATTTACGAAATGCCCAAGAACAGTGTTGGCATCACAAACCGTCTCACAAGCTAGATACGGAACTAATCTTGAAAATCCATCAATACATCCATGTGTGTGGAATCCCCATCTATATGTAATATTAATAGGAAATATAAGGGCATAAAACTTATTGGCTGTATAACATTACAGAATTTGCCCAATTGAAATATGACTACCACTAAAACAATTGTACACTTGTGATCAGTCAAATTCAACTGGTATGAACTAGTATAGTAATTTGATCAAATTTAAAGTTCCCAAGGAACCATTCTCAAACCTATTTTTGGTTCCTTGCTTTAGCAAAAGGAACCTATGCAGTCAGGTTGGCGTATGTGTGTGTGTATGTGTGTGTGTGTGTGTGTGTGTGCGTCTGTGACACTTGCTTGGGTACGCTCTATCTCACTAAGGGAAAGTTGGATTGAGGCCAAACTTGGACTATAGATCCGCCATATGGAGAAGGTGTGCCCTATTGTTTTTGGTGCCCACAAAGGTCACCAAAGGTCAGTTATGGTCCAAAAACCGAAAATATTAAAACTGCAATAACTCCCAGTGCCAATGTGCGACAAGATTGATATTTTGGGACATTTTGTGAACTGGTTAGGGGAGCATTTTCAAACTTAACGGTCATGTGATCCGAGGTCACCAAAGGTCAATTAATGATAAAAAACTAGTATTTTTGCAATAACTTGAGAACGAAATGTCTGTTAGGGTTGGGAGTTGCCTCAATGTAATCCAATTGTCGACCCGCATCTGGGTGACCCTTGACCTAAATTTGACCTCTGGTGACCTTTTCGTGTTTTGGGGATTTTTACAGTTTCGATGCTATTTTCAGATGTCAAAGGTACCTTCTGATCATAAATGTCAATAGGTTGACCCCGTGTGACCTTTATGTGCGAAGTTATATGGGGTCAAAGTTTTTCGGTCGGAGTTAGGATGGTTGTACAGACTTTTCGTTTTGTTTTTTGGAATCAGGAGATTAAACTACATCTGAAACCAAGGTCAAAAGGTCAAAGGTCACATTAGAAAAAATGTGCTTATTTTGGGAGGAAACGAGCAAAAAAGAAAATGTTTGGTTTTGATGCTAGATTTGGATATCAAAGGTACCTTCCGATCAAAAATGTCAATTGGTTGACACCCGTGTGACCTTCGTGTGTGAAGTTATACGAGGTCAAAGTTAATTTTCAGACATTTAATGCAACAACTCAGTTCCAAGGTGTGACATGGTTGATATTTTTGGACAAGTTGCAAATGGTATAGGGGAATATTTTCAAACTTAACGGTCATGTGATCCGAGGTCACCAAAGGTCAATTAATGTCAAAAAAGTAGTATTTTGGGGGTAGAAAATGGGCAAAGAAAAAAATGTTTGAATTTTTATAGTTTGATGCTCTAATTTAGGTCTCATCAATCAAAAATGTCAATAAGTTGACCCAAGGTGACCTTTGTATGTTAAGTTATATGAGGTCAAAGTTAATTTTCAGACATTTAGTGTAATAACTCCCAGTGCCAAGGTATTACACAGTTGATATTTTGAGACAAGTAGCAAATGGTATAGGGAAATATTTTCAAACTTAACGGTCATGTGATCCGAGGTCACCAAAGGTCAATTAATGATAAAAAACTAGTATTTTTGCGATAACTTGAGAACAAATTGTCCGTTAGGGTTGGGAGTTGCTTCAATGTAATCCAATTGTCGACCCTCATCTGGGTGACCCTTGACCTCAATTTGACCTCTGGTGACCTTTTCAATGTTTTGTGGATTTTTACAGTTTCGATGCAATTTTCAGATGTTAAAGGTAACTTCTGATCATAAATGTCAATGGGTTGACCCTGTGTGACCTTTGGTGCGAAGTTATATGAGGTCAAAGTTAATTTTCAGACATTTAAATGCAATAACTCCCAGTTCCAAGGTGTGACAAGGTTGATATTTTTGGAGTAGTTGCAAATGGTATAGGGGAATATTTTCAAACTTAACGGTCATGTGATCCGAGGTCACCAAAGGTCAATTAATGATAAAAAACTAGTATTTTTGCTATAACTTGAGAACAAATTGTCCGTTAGAGTTGGGAGTTGCTTCAATGTAATCCAATTGTCGACCCGCATCTGGGTGACCCTTGACCTCAATTTGACCTCTGGTGACCTTTTCGTGTTTTGTGGATTTTTTTACAGTTTCGATGCTATTTTCAGATGTCAAAGGTACCTTCTGATCATAAATGTCAATAAGTTGACCCCTGTGTGACCTTCGTGTGCGAAGTTATTTGAGGTCAAAGTTAATTTTCAGACATTTAATGCAATAACTCCCAGTGACAAGGTTGATTTTATTGGACAAGTTGCAAATGGTATAGGGGAATATTTTCAAACTTAACGGTCATGTGATCCAAGGTCACCAAAGGTCAGCTAATGTTAAAAAAGTAGTATTATGGGGAGAAAATGGGCAAAGAAAAAATGTTTGAATTTTTACAGTCATGCTCTATTTAGGTCTCACCGATCAAAAATGTCAATTGGTTGACCTCCGGGTGACCTTTGTGTGTGAAGTTACAAACAAGTTCAAAGTTAATTTTTTGACATTTAATGCAATTAAATCTCAATGCCAAGGTGTGACATGGTTGATATTTTGGGACAAGTTGTGCATGGGGTGGTGGAACATTTTGAAACTTAAAGGTCATGTCATCTGAGGTCACCATTGTTATCATATCTGTTGACACGCTTGTAGGTCTCTTATATTTCTTACATTTTCGACGCCATATTTAGATCTCAAAAGTGCCTTTGATAAAAAAATCTGATCACATTTTGTGATCACAAAAGTGTTGGCTATAGTGTTGGTTACTTTATGGGAACATGTAGGACCACAGTTACTTGGACTATTTGAGCCCAATCTTGCTTGATAATATTATGTGTATTGTCATATACCCCAAGCAAGGAACCACAGTGCCCTTGGGCTCTTGTTATTGTTTCATTTCTGCAAGGCTAGCTGATTAGTTGCTTCCACATACAAATGTGGTCAAGTACTTTCCATAGGTAGATTGGAGGTGATGATAGGTTTATGGGACAGGGCAGCTCCAATATAGGGTTCATTGTCTCACTAAGGCCAACAACACATGAGTATGAAATCAATTAAAGTTTGCATTGTCTCATTATGGCAGTTACATGGTTTTGAGTACTTGACACCTGTTGACCTCACATAAACTTTGACCTCTAATATAAGTCATATACAGTAGGATCTTTTCTCTATAAACCTACCAATTATGAGATCAATTTAAGTTGGCATTGCTGAGTTATGGTAGTTTCAAGGTTTTCAATGTTCTCTCTCGTGTTGACAGTTAGGTTTATTGACCCCCTGGCAGCGCCACTGAGCATTTGTGTTCTAGTTACAATTTATTAATTACTTAAATTAACTCTACCTCACTAACTTCTGGTGGGCATCGATGTGCCATAAACTGTTGGTACAAGGAACACTGTAAGTGCGGCGAGCTACAGCTGCACCCCACCTTCTTCCAGTCCCAACTGGATCAACTGTGCGTAGCAAATCTCTAACCTTCTTTCTGGGAACCACAATACCATTTGCCTTCAAATAGCCCATCATCATCTGAAAAGATAACTGATATATATTAGAATTGGCAGCTTCACAAACTGGTGAATCCAGTGTCACCTGAAAACATACAAAGTTCTTCAAGTGAAACTGTAAATAGTTCTACAACAATCCCACCTTTACACAAAGCATGAAAAATAAGAAAGGAAAAAATATACATACTAGGTTATCTTACCCACAAGCTGTCAAATACACCCATAAACATGTAATGCACATATCATTTCAATGTCCCACACCCTATATATTGACAAGTTGCATCATTAAACGACCTAAGTCACCCAAGTGATGTATTTTGACACACCCCTGAGTCACACAATTGACTTGCATCTTGTTTCAAAATGAGTGTACCTGTGTCACAAAGGTGAGTGACATATTAGTAACTGTTTTTGTTGGTAAAAGTTTGGTGAAATGACTCACCCCTCAGTCACAACTTTGACAACTAGATGACTGACATCTCAAGTAAAATGAGCACATGTGAGTCACAATTTAGTTTGCAATGACGCACCGTTGACTCACCTTGTACGGGGTATAGGGGGTAGGACATTCAATTGATAGGTGCATAAGCCACATTGCCCATTAATTACCTCATACAGTTATTTTACTGAACATTGGAATTAAATGTACTGTACCTGTGCACCACTATTTGGATGCTGATTATGAAGTCTGCTCACCCAGGTTCTTAATTCTTCCTCACTAATATTAGAGTACCTGTCTCTCATCTTGAGATTATTTTCAAGGCATAGTTTATTAATAGTCGATGTAGAACATCTGAAGAGCTTTGCCATTTGTTTAGAAGTGAACCCTTTATAAAAGAGTTTCTTAAGTTGCTCAACAGGAATGAGTACTTTTGGTCTTCCTCGATTGCCTGCATTAAAAAAGAAATATATAACAAACATTTTTGAAACAAAATTAATTATAATTTATATAACACTGGAGATCATGAAAATTGTAATGGTTCCTTCAGAAGGAAAAAAACGACTAAGAATTTTGAGACACATGTCACATACTGTTCCAATTAAAAAAAGAGAAGCCAATGGCTTTGTGATTCCTTGCCTTTGAATTTAAACCTTTTCTGAATAACTGAAGATTATTTTGAAATGATATTTGACCAAAATTAGTACTGAGGGCAGTCATGGATTCCTTGATATTTGGAGCGGCTAGAGCAGTGGCTCCCAACCTTTTGGACTCCCTGTACCCCTAATTGTTTTACGCTATATATATCCTAGTACCCCTTTGCCCACCATAAGCATCTGATTATATACACCACTACTTTTTTTTTTTAAATTGTCCAAGAGGCTTCCAATGTACCCCCTGTAGTGTTCGCTGGTACCCCCATGGTGTACTAGTACCCCCGGTTGGGAACCAAGGGGATAGAGGGATAGAGGGCTGCTGACAGCAGCATCTGCACTACCACGACTCTGCAGAGAGGTGGAGTTGGTTTGATGTGTGCTCTTTGTCCACTGGTGTAACCAAACGCTTTTATCTAGTGGGACAGAAGGGGGGGGGGGGCTATGGAGGGGGTGTCTTCCTTCCCTTATAATTTGTTATGGAAGACCATGGAATTTCTATTTTTAAGAAATAAAACAATATAAAGTATTTCATCTCATCATTGATGTCACATAACACTCATGCATATATATTGGCACCCAACACAGATTGGCTGATTGTTAAAGTCAGGAGGAGGAGGCCTAACACTATAAATATTTTAGTATATTTGCCCGCAATGGGTATAGCCTACATATAAAGGGGAAAAAAGAGGTCAGATATCCTACAATCCTAGCTAGGCCTACTTTGGTTCTATAACTCTAATTTAGGAGCCCAACTAAATGAACCATCACGTATGCCTTGACTAGCCACCGGCTGTGGCATAGGCTAGGGGGTATTCTGGAGTTGTGATTAAGAGGTCATGTAATTTTAATTCATGTTTATTAATTTTAATTCATAGGCTAAACTATGAGTATCAGCATAATACCCGGCCCCGTCATTTTGATAGTGATCGTGTGTAAGTGTTTTGATTATTGATACACTTCTGTAAGTAGATCAGTGAAGCGTGACGTTTTGAGAACGACGAAACCTGATGGGGCAGTGTATCCTGCAGTTGTCCCAAACTAAATAAACCATCATGTATGCCTAGGTTAGTCTACAGTATTAACAAGTAACATCACATAAGTTAGTCCTAACAAGTTAGGCTAGCCTAGGCAGTGTTAATGCTACAGTCACAGTTATGCTTAACACCATACCAACCTGATAGCATGCGTTCTGCTCCAGTACTTAATCCATTGCCGTGTTGTGTTGAAATAATGTTAGGCCCATTAGTTCCCATTAGTTCAGCATCGCAGATGGAGAGGAGTTCGTCAATTGGCATCATTATAGCTTCGAATTTATTTGGGTCAAGTGTACCTGAAACCCTTCGTAAATTAACACTGGCGTGTTGCAGGCGTCTTTTAGCTTCTTCTGCATTGTTGTTTTCAGTTAATAGCCTTAAAACTTCCGTTAATATTCGAGAAATTCTGTCAAGAACTGGTTGAGCTTCAATCCCCGCCATATTAAGAGCAAGTTTACGTATTGAGCCTACCGTATAACTAGTGTAATGTATACTGCACTGCACTAGACCCATACCAACTACCACCAGCTTAGTTCCATGAGTTACGCCGTATAACCAGACACATCGCAGCCATATTTAATGATATCATTAAAGATGGCCGAATTCTTGATATGTACGTCATCTTTGTTGATATCATTAATTCGAATTAGTGATATGTACATATCATTAATTCGAATTAGTGATATCAGTAAATATGACGTCATATTTGATGATATCATTAATTCGAATTAATGATATGTACATATCACTAATTCGTATTAATGATATCAGTAAATATGACGTCATATTTGTTGATATCATTAAATCGAATTAGTGATATGTACATATCATTAATTCCAATTAATGATATCAGTAAATATGACGTCATATTTGATGATATCATTAATTCGAATTGATGATATGTACATATCAAGAATTCGAATTAGTGATATGTACATTCATTAATTCGAATTAGTGATATCAGTAAATATGACGTCATATTTGTTGATATCATTAAATCGAATAAGTGATATGTACATATCACTAATTCGAATTAGTGATATGTACATATCACAAATTGATTGATTGATATCTTTAAATCATTTCTTGATATCACTAATTCATTTCATGATATCATTAAATGAATTATTGATATCAAGAAATGAACCGAATTAATGATATCATTAATTGATTTAATGATATCAACAATTCGAATTCTTGATATCAACAATTGATTTAATGATATCATCAAATAATTAAAGATATCATTAAATATTGAATAAAAAGTAAAACGGCTTGCCATACGCGCGACATGTGCGCAGTGTTAAGCATGGGGGATTTTCGAAGTTTTACTCTTTAAGTGTAAGAATGAAAGGATCGAGCATGAACTATTTATGCAGTTAACTGGGATGGCATCATGAGAGGTTCAAGCAGTTCTTAAGGTTTGTTTGTCCAACTTTGGACAATGAAGATGTGATCTACTGGGGAAGCAAAACGAGTAAACATCGACTGATTGATACTGAACAGCTACTTAATGAATCGTCATATGAATTTCATGATGCAGGAGATGAAGAGAAAGATTTAATTCAAAACAGTTCATATAAAATGACAGTGCAAAATGAACTTTTGTTAATTTTTATGAAGTTACGAACCGTGGCAAAAAATCTGGACCTTGCAGAACGCTTCAACATTTCTAACAGTACAGTGTCAAACAAAATAATAACATGGATAAATCTACTGTACGTAGCACTGGGAACACTGAACATTTGGCCACACAGAGACAAAATCATCCAAAAGTGACCTAAGGAATTTCAAGAAAAATATAAAGACACGGTCATAACCATAGATGCCACTGAACTAACTGTCCAAGTGCCAAGTTCACTTCAGAAACAGAGTGAGTGCTACAGCAACTATAAGCACCACACTACGCTACCACGTTGTTGCCTCCGATCCAGTTCGAAATCTTTACTGGTCACTCCTCCTGTATGCACTAAGTCATACGGCTCTCGCTCGTTTCAGTTCTCTTCCGCTGTCCTCTGGAATGACTTATCGATCGAAGTTAAAGAAGCTCAGTCAGTAACCAGTTTCAAATCTCTCTTAAAGACTCACCTGTTTTCCTGTTTGTAGTTTTCTGTCCTTCAGCGCATAGAGACTTAAGTGTGTATTTGCGCTTTATAAGAACTGTGTATTATTATTATTATTATTATTATTATTATTATTATTATTATTATTATTATTATTACGCTAAAGTCATTGATTGGTGTAGACCCAATGGGTGGCGTGATGTTTGTTTTGCAACTTTTCGAAGGGTCAATAAGCCATAAAGAAATAGTAAAGCGAAGTGGGTTTCTCACTGTTTTAAAATTGAAACTCGAATGTGGAGAAATCCTGCCAGGGGACGGTATCATGGCAGATCGGGGTTTTAATATTGGAGAAGACCTTCAAGAACTTGCCTTAAAACTAAATGTTCCCCCCTTCCTGAGGGAAAATAGTTGCTTCAGTGAAAATGACATCATACGAGCTCAGTCTGTGGCACAACATCGAATCCATGTAGAAAGAGCCATTGGACAAGTCAAAAGGTTCAGAATCCATGTATTCATGTTTGGAACTATAAACAAAATTTGGACAGTAGCTTGTTTGATTTTCAAACTTCCAGAATCCTGTTATTTCTGATGGAGGAGACGAGTGATTTTACATTTTGTTTATGTTGATGATCTGTCCGGCTCAAATCTTGCTTTCTCAAGTGTAGTTAGTATTGGCTGTCACGTACCTTAATATGCAGTTTTTTTTAAATTTTTTTAAAATTTAATATCAGTATTAAAATGCAGGTGCTATGAACCAAAGTATAAGATTGTAGGACTAGGAGTAGGATTGTAAAGTAGGATTTTGAACTTTGCATGGTGGAAATACTATCCAGTAATTTTTGCGGTGAAACCATAATGATCTCTCAATGAGTGGGGGTGGTTCTGAACAAACAATGGTATTGAAGACGATCAGAGCTTACTAATCGAAACGTTGAGTTGCTAAAACCATGCACCCCAACTCATTGAGAGATCATGGTGTTACCTCAAACTAATATATTATAAAGATTGTTGTTAATGTTAATTTACTGCCATGCATTGCCTTAAAAGTTAAATGATTATGTTTCCATGTTGTATTTATTACCAGGGGCAGATCAAGGATTTTTTTTGGGGGAGGGTGGTCATGCGTACACTCATAAAGTTTACCATCACAGATAATAACCCCTGCATATTGTCATCTTTTTTATTTGTCTTTGTCAGAACAGCCCACCCCCCCCCCCCCAGATTACACATTAAAAAATTCAGCCGGCTAGGCTAACATTTCTACATGTATTATTTAGTCAAATTATAGGACGTTTTGTTTTCATGTAACTGCAATAATTTTCCTCTTGCCAGGCATCATACATTATTCTATCAACTCAAGGTAGTGTTGAAAAGAATTTGTTTTGTAAATGACATACTGTAGATGGTATACTCTATTCAGTACATGATAGTTAATTATTGTGTTGAATACATGAATTAAACTTACAATAATACTGTTTGTTCGGTGTCAACCTGGTTTTCATTTATTTAGTCAAATAAATACAACTGTAGTAGACATATATACAGCTTTCTTTTTTAAAAAGCACATTTTCACATAGATCTGATAAATGGAATGGATTAAACACAGAAATCAGATTGTTTACCACTTTCTTTCCTATGTTGACAGAGATCTGATAAATGGAAGAGACTTAACATAAAATTTGTTCAATTTACTTAACAAACTATTCCAATATTCTTCATCAAACAGTATCCTTATTACTGCCATCTCATGTGAATCACTTCAATATACAACAAAGTCACACCATGATAACCATGAGAGGCTAATTGTCATTGGACCTGATCGTAATACCCATGAGGATGATTTTTCATGAGGGAATACATGTTGTTGCCATACACCGCACTTGGTTTGTTTACATTGTATACTCACGTGACGCCGGTCGCCGATTGTGTCTATTGGACGACGTGATATTGCGCTATTGGACCGCACCATTACACTACAGGTCAGTGCTATTTATAAGTCGAGAATGGTGCCCACACTCGTGTCAATGTAAGAAACTCTGCATATTATAGTTTTATTTTATTAACATATATTTCTTTGTTTCTTTCTTCATATTTTTTGTTCTTTAACCGTTTACTCTGTCTCAATTTCTTGTTTTCCTTGCTTACCTCTTTCTTAATCCACTATCTCTATTAGGGTAGTTCCTTTTTTTTTTGGGTAGTTCCCAAACACTAACACAAACCAATCCATATCATAATGGTGCGGTCCAAAGTCATTGCACACGTTAGTATGAGACACAGTATGACACAGTGAGACATCGTAGCCTGGCACAGTTTCAAAACGGGCTTTTTCACCAAAAAGCACTGAGCCAGAAATTGGAGCTGTGCCAAGCTGTAACTAAACCCCGCGATAACGTCGACAATGATATTACCCAAATGGTTCACAGTATATGACGCATCCAATGTTAGGCAGTAATTTGCTAGGCTAATCATGTTATGTATGTTCAGTATGTATGTACTTTAGATCAAGGGCGGCGGAACCGGGGGGGGGGCACAGGGGGCACGTGCCCCCCCACTTTTCCTCAGGTTAAAATGTGCCCTTTTTCTACATAAAAACTGAGGTGTTTCAAGTTAGCAATTAGAGGCCAGGGAACCAGAATGAACACTCGGGAAGGGCCGCTTCCGGCCATCTGAGGGGTATGTAAAACCAAAAATTTTCTTGTACGCTTCGCGCCAACCGATGGTGGCGCTCCGCTCAGATAGTCGTGCATACAACTTTGCAAATCCTGGCTACGCCCCTGACTTTTAATGAATATATCTGTGGGTCAAACTCAAAGCTATTTCGAATGGAAAAAAATTGTTAAGATATTATCAAGAAATAAACTCTAATTCAGATGAGTCCTACATTAGCAACTAGCATGTTTTCACCTCATTTTGTCTCAAAAGAAAACTTGTTCCTTGTTTCCCAATTTGCACATTGGATATTGCAGTGCTATAAGCATATTTTCCTTGAGGGGGGGGGGGGGGCGTTGATCGATGGAGTGATGTGTATATGCAAATAAGATAATACAATAAGAGTTATAAAGGGTACTAAATATAAGGCTGCATCAGTCCAATCGAATTTCTGCAAAGTGCCCTTCGATGTCGGTGCCCCCCCCCCCCCCCCAGATTGAAAGTGCTTCCGCCGCCCTTGCTTTAGATCCTCCTGCAAGCAACGTTACGGACTCGACAATTGAGCCATACTTGTTGTAATAGATATGAATGTCAGCTAAACAGAAGCCTACTGCAGAAGAAATGTATACAACGATCAATAGAATTGCATTTGCTTATGTTTTCCCTGACCCGACACAAAAACTTGCTGTTCTGGCCAAGTGTAGATGGGCGGTTCATCTATGCAATGAGGCCCTATGGCTAACATTACTGAGTTGATTCCACTTATCCAGATGGTTTTGATTACATTTTTCTGAATGAGGCATCTCTGACTGATAACAAACGCATGTACGAAATAATTGTTCACGAGATGGTCCATGCATTTGTGGCAATGAATGGATATTTCAATACTACTGCACATGGCAAGCAGTTTCAAAGATTTGAAAAAAAACTTAAGTTGGTCAAATGTCGCATTATTTATGATTCCACGCTTAAATGCCGTATTGAGCTGCCCTGAGGTGGAGCTGGGTTTTAACCCCGGAAAACACCCTAAATGTGCATCAATGCAGCTGAAATAAATACATGATGTATTTAATAGACTCGACAATAAATATGTAGTTCATTTAGGGTCATACATTATCCCCATTATTGTTAAAAAAAGAAGCTTAAAGTTGGTCAAATGTCGCATTATTTATAATTCCACACTAAAATGCCGTATTGAGCTGCCAGTGAGGTGGAGCTGGGTTTTAACCCCGAAAAACACCCTAAATGTGCATAAATGCAGCTGAAATAAATACATGATGTATTTAATAGACTCGACAATAAATAAGTGGTCCATTTAGGGTCATACATTATCTCAATAATTGTTTAAAAAAAAAGCTTAAAGTTGGTCAAATGTCATATATTGAATTTGTATTTGCAACCCTTTTTATATCGTAGCACAGTTCAAAACGGGGCGTGGCTTAACACGATGGTTTCACACATTGCACTTAGCTTTGCTGTAACTCCACATCTGACTTTACGTCCAACCATGGAGCTATTTATAGCTCCATGTCCAACAATGAAGTTCCCAAAACGCTCGCTGTATCATAATACATGTATGACGCTTCCAATCCTGCAAGCAAAGTAACGGACTCGACAATTAAGCCATACTTGTTTTAACAGAACAAAATGAAAGGTAAGTATCGTTAAGTCCAATTTATCACCCGTGGGCATTTGATGGTTTCTATGTGTTGGATTCGGGATGATTCTTCGCATAAATCTTCATTAACGAACATACTGTAGGCTAGGTTACCTATGTTGATTGTATACATTTCCGGCTCAATTCATGAAATGTGCATTATGCCTATAGATACGGGTACGCCATGTTGCTCGAGTGAATTCACAACAGTATATAGAGAGTTGCTTGCAACTGAGGGTAGCCTATACGAAATGTGTTATCAAGCTTTCGTGTCCTTCATTCTGTATGTAAAGTTGTTTTGGTCTATAGTTATGCTCATAACTTAGTTAAACTTATGAGTTTAGTTTTTGTATATTTTTTTAAGTAGTTCTGTATGAGGCTTGCACGGTTAACCGGTTTTAGTACTGAAACCGGTGTTTTCCGACCCAATTTCGGTACTATTTTTGGTTCCTTGCTTTAGCAAAAGGAACCTATGTACTTTGTCAGGTTGGCGTGTGTGAGGGGGTGGTTGGTGTGTCTGTGACACTTGCTTGGATACACTGTAACTAGGGAAAGTTGGACTTAAAAGAATAGGCCAGACAATTTTCATTATATTCTCAAAAAATACATAATAATAAAAAATAACACATCAACAAATCTCAATCTTTATTGCGTCTTCTTGTAGAGATGACAGACGTTGGAAACCGCCAACATTTTTGAATAGGCCGACCAAGCCTGTGACGTGTGAAAGTTGCATAATGCAAATATGCCGTTTGTAACATTTCCGGCATTTATTGCATTTGGTCACTCTGTTACGTTTATGCGAAGTCTAGATTTTCTTCGCGATTACGAGAAAAATAAGCTGGTAAATTATTCATCTTAATTTATTTTTATGATTTCCAACAAAGTTTGGTAAGAAGCAGTCACTTTGTAACACACGAAGAAGATAAATATTGCTTAAAACAATATCGGAATATGGAATCTGGACCAGAGCCGTACGCTTTCCAACCTGTTTGACAGAGAGCAAGACCAAGTGACAGCACTAGTACCAGTTCCGCCAATCCACATGACGGTGCGGTTACTGTTAGTGTAAGCGTTACTAACTTGCTATATAGATCTGCCATAGTGAGAAGGTGTGACCTATTGTTTGTGGTGCCTGTGCAGGTCACCAAAGGTCAGTTAGAGGCCAAAACCCAAAATATTGAAACTGCAATAACTCCCAGTGCCAATGTGCGACAAGGTTGATATTTTGGGGCAAGTTGTGAACTGGTTAGGGAACATTTTGAAATGAACATTCATGTGATCAGAGGTCACCAAAGGTCAATTAATGTTAAAAACCAAGTATTTTTGCGATAACTTCAGAACAAATTGTCGGTTAGGGTTGGAAGTTGCTTCAATGTAAACCAATTGTCCATCCGCATCTGGGTGACCCTTGACCTCAATTTGACCTCTGGTGACCTTTAAGTGTTTTGGGGATTTTTACAGTTTCGATGCTATTTTCAGATGTCAAAGGTACCTTCTGATCATAAATGTCAATAGTTTGACTCTGTGTGATCTTGATGTGTGAAGTTATAATGTGGTCAAAGTTTTCGGTCAGAGTTAGGATGGTTGTACAGATTGATTTTTTGAATCAGGAGATAAAACTACATCTGAAACCAAGGTCAAAGGTCACATTAGAAAAAATGTGCTTATTTTGGGAGATAGGATATCAAAGGTACCTTCCAAGCAACAATGTCAATGGGTTGACACCCAGGTGAGCTTTGTGTGTGAAGTTATACAAGGTCAAAGTTAATTTTCAGACATTAAACTGTGCAATAACTCCCAGTGCCAAGGTGTGACACGGTTGATATTTTGGGACAAGTTGCAAATGGTATAGGGGAATATTTTTAAACTTAACGATCATGTGATCCTAGGTCACTAAAGGTCAGTTAATGGTAAAAAACTAGTATTTTTGCGATAACTTGAGAACGAATTGTCCGTTAGGGTTGGGAGTTGCTTCAATGTAATCCACTTGTCGACCCGCATCTGGGTGACCCTTGACCTCAACTTGACCTCTGATGACCTTTAAGTGTTGTGGGGATTTTTACAGTTTCGATGCTATTTTCAGATGTCAAAGGTACCTTCTGATCATAAATGTCAATAGGTTAACCCCCGGGTGACCTTTGTGTGTGAAGTTATGCAAGTTCAAAGTTAATGTTTAGACATTTAATGCAATTAATTCCCAGTGCCAAGGTCTGACACGATTGATATTTTAGGACAAGTTGTGAATGGGGTGGTGGAACATTTTCAAACTTAACGGTCATGTGATCTGAGGTCACCTATGTTATCATATCTGTTGACCCACTTGTAGGTGACCTTATATTTCTTACATTTTCAACGCCATATCCAGATCTCAAAAGTGCCTTCCGATCATAACTCTGATCAGAATTTGTGATCACAAAGTTTTGGCTATATAGTGTTGGTTACTTTATGGGTACATGCAGGACCACAATGACTTGGACTATTTGAGCCCAATCTTACTATGATAATATTATGTGTATTGTCACATACCCCTACGCAAGGAACCACAGTGCCCTTGGGCTCTTGTTATTATTGTTTTTAAAAAGGGTTGATGATGCATACAATTCCACTACAATAAATAATCACTGGAGTAGCTGCAGAGTACCCTGCTTGATCCGAGATTGTGGTTTTGACGGAGACAAACAACGTCCAACGCAGTCTTATATTGTGCTTGAGTAGATGGCGCTATTAAAGTATTGTTAAGATTATTGGACTTCGATATTTTTTCCCTTTTTTCGAATGTACAATGCATATATACTTGTAAAACGGGCGATATCCAACGGCAAGTGCGTAGGAACCGGGGGGGCGCCAGTCCCCCCAGTGAAAAATATGGGGGGTGGAAGTATCATTCCGACCCCTGCTCCGCAAGTCAGAAAACCCCTTTTTCATTTCCAAATGAGAAAAAAATCTCATTTGGGGCACCAAATTGCATCTAAGGCCAGGTGAAAATGCAAAATTATTTACAAAATGGAGTGGGTGTTGAAGTGTGCTATATTGCACCAAATTGCATCAGAGGCCATCTGGAATTGCAAAAAAAAATTCCAAAGGGGAGGGGGACACCCCATCCCCTTAGATCCCTCCCCCAGGCCGGCCATCAGTCTTCAGCCCCCCCTACTCAAAAGTACCTTCCTACTGTATGCCACTGTTCAACGGGGTACATGGTCCGTTTTTGTTTCTGTTGCCGACGAACCAACAGGCTACGCAGTCATTCTGTTAAGGAAAGTAAAGCCTGAAGAAGTGTGGGGTGACATCCAACGGGATAGTGGGGATCTGGGGTGACATCCAACGGGCTACTGGGTCTAGCTTTGTTTTTAAGTAATTACCCAACGGGCTACGAAGTCAGAAGTGGGTTGAAGTATTTAGTGGCGACGAACCAACGGGCTACGAAGTCAGACTTTATAGTAAAGAATACACAAAAATGTTTTTAAAGTAAAGTAAAACATACAGTAAGGTCTAACCCTAACCACTAACCCCTAAACCTAAATTTTGAAGAATTCAGTGGCTACGAGCCAACGGGCTACGAAGTCATTCTTCATAGTAAAGTATACACAACAATGTTTTTAAAGTACAGTAAAACGTTAGGTCTGGGGCGACATCCAATGGGCTACGGATACCCTAACCTAAACCCTAACTCTAATGGGAAGTCATTCTTTATAGTAAAGTATACACGTTTCTGTAAATAAGATAGCGCCATCTATCACTTATCCACTTTTACCTCGTAGCCGGTAGCACCTAGTTTGATTTAGTTTCAATAACGCAGGGTATTCGACAGCTATGCCTAATCACTTCAGTTAACCCTCCAATAGGCTGATACCTCAAAATCTCCCATAACACACGACATACAGTAATATGGAACTATACCCCAGTATACTGTTGTAGAGTTTCAGTTGAAAGATGGATTAAACCACACAATACAAATTAAATCTGCCAGTGCTTAAAAGAATAGTCCAGGTCAAAATTTCTTTTTAATGTTTTAAAGAGGAACATAATCCAAGCATTCTGTTGAAATTTGCATTCAATTCCTATGTACTGTTTTTGAGATATTGACAGTTGAATTTGCCACCTTTGGTATCAAAAATGAACTTGGAGCAAACAAGTGTGACGTCATTGTTGCATGATAACTACAGAAATATTCTTTTCTTTAAAATTTATGTCTGATTTTATACTCCACAATTGGATGCATCCATAATGTGAATGTACCATACTGTACTGTATTGGTATTTTATAATCTTCACATCCAAGTTAGACAAACTAGTAACCCTATCCAATACAAGGTCAAATCAATAGACTGAAAAATAGAGAAAAAACAAAACATTATTTGTCAGTGTGCAACTATGACGTCACAACTGTTTGCTTCAAATTCACTTTGGTAGAATATCAGATAACTTCAACTGTCAATATTTCAAAAACAGTATAGGAATTGAATGCAAATTGCACCAGAATGCTTAGATTATGTTCACTTTTAACATATCAAAAAGAAATTTGGACCTGGACTTTCTTTCAAGACTCCTGTCTATCTTACTGCTCTCTGGTTTTAACCTAACCCCAGTCCCCTTTCATGTTGGAAAGATTGAGAAGCGGCAACTCTCCAATGACTACCACTGCAAAATTGTGCCCATTAGAGACCATGCAGAGGAGAGAGAATCCATTTCTGCTAATATTCCACCTCAGGCTGACCCGAAAGAGTACCAACCGGGCGTTACATCGCTGGAATGTACGACAATGAGTGGTGCATTGGTATATAGTGGAAATTTCAGAGGAAGAAAATGATGTCTTTGTGAAGTTAATGAAACAAACCAAGAACTCCAATGCACTAACTTGGCCACAGAACACCCACAATAATTGTTGGATACCATTCCTAGCAATAATTTTGTTTCATCGGTGCTCCAGAGTTAAAGGGACATGGAGGCCACCAGTACACTCTTCCTCATGAAGACTTAAAAGACCATTCCAGCCAAACTGCAAGCATTCATCAAGTAAAACAAATGAAAGTGTGCTAACTTGTATATCAAGCCATACTGCAAGCATTCATCAAGTTAAAGAAATTAATGTGTGCTTGTTTTACTTGTATATGAACATCCATGTGTGGTAAGAATTGTAAGGACATTGAAGCATTTCAACGACATTCCTTATAAACCTAGGACAGGCCTTGTGAGGGTTGTGACAGAACCAGTAATTTAAATGTGTGTGAAGCGTTCATGATGTGTTAAATGTCATTAATTTAACCTAAAGCAATTTGTTATGTTACATTTTGATTTGCTGACTGAAACAAGGATACAATGATCATATCACTCATTATTATACTATGATTACATGGTAAATATTTTAAGCTTGAGATACAAAAATGTGCGAAAAACGTCTAATATACAAATTGCCACCAAATCATGAAGGAGTGCAAAACTGAAATTTGGTGTATATTGTATAAGTACTGTAGATATCATATGTGTAACTGGTGTAAATTTCAAGAAAAGTTTCAATTGATTGCATGGTCAATGGGGGTCAAGACGGGCGGAGTCTTTTTGACAATTGATTTTTTTTTTGGACAATTTCAAAGTCGGAAAATATCACAAAAGTCACTTTTGACAAGTCGGGCAGGCACAAAATGGCCGTTTTGGCCAAATTTCAACGGGCTACAGTATATCTCAAAAACGATATGGATTATGATGTATGTGTTCATTTGGGTCACATTCAATCATTCTGATGAAGTTTCATCAAAATCTGTGAGAAACTTCATTTCGGGTGTTTGACGTGACCTAATCTTTTTCTAAAATAGATCATATTTAAAATTAAGATAAAAAATGCTTGATTTTCTAATAAATTGTTAATCAACACGGAAATATCTACAACAGCATTAAAAACCTTTGCAAATCATTTTCATTTTTAAGTTACATTGAATCATACAAGGTAGTAAAGTTGAAGTTTACTTGAATCAGAGTACAGTACTGTTTTAAATTGTAAATATGTTTGCTTAAAAAAAAAAAAAACTTTTTGTTTAAATTTTCCTAGAATGCTACAGTCACCGAAAAATTACACCCATACACGTATATATGTTTAAGCTCCCAAAAAAATGTTGAAATTCCCAAATTTGAAACTTTTACATGTAATGTTAGGAAAAAATTCAATATATACAGTATGGTGTTTGAAATTTCAGTGTACAAAAGTTACACCACTGATTGTGAAAATGACCATATATCATAAGATTTAACACGTGTAGAGCTACTTAAGAAAGCACCGAGGACACAATTCAACCAAGGGTCTCCAAATAGTGTCTGACACTAAAGCCAACAAAACACATATTTTCTGTAAGTCCTTTGTAATGTAATGGTACGTAAATCATTGATAAATTTAATGAGTGGGTCATTCCATATCAAGTCACCAAATTTTGGAGCATGTTGTAATTCGACATCTTTTAATAATTCCCAAATGTATGGTATGCTTGGAACACCATGAAGTCATCATACTCTGAAAATTTCAGTTGCATTGTTTCAAAATTTTCCAATATATCACACTTTGAAATTATGCAATTTGTCAATGTGGCATTTTGGCATTTTCTTAATTGCTGAGGTCTCATTTCTCAGCAATTAAACATCCTACTACCTTTCTATTACAGAATCCTATAGAGACTGTCTCATAAAAATGGAAAAAACAAACTTAGGCAATAAAAACATTGTCTTCTTGTGGAGTAAGGTCGACTTAAAAAGTCTCAAAATATTAGATTTTGGCATGTTACAATGTGCTATTTTGAGTGATAAATTGCTCCTTAATCATTGCTTCAGTGTACATCTTAAAAGGTTATTATGTCTAGTACAAACAATACAAACTAATGATTACAATGCTTTCCTGTAATATTTTGCAAGTTGTGCAACTCTAAAGTTGCTATTTCATGCTGCGATTCAGCATGAGGAAGGTGTTTTGATTCCAATTTGTTATCAATGTTAGAGCCGTGAGGGTTTGATACTTTCTTATAAAGTTCTTACACCTTACATAATTCCGGTATATAGACAAGATCTAATTGTTGTGGTCTGCATCAATATATCATAACATGTTTGCGTTTTGTATGTAATTTGGTACTCCCAAGTGCCTGTCCTGCAGCCAAGGTTTGTAGCCAAGTTTTACACGATAATCTTGAGAATATTTTTTACTGTAATGATATTACGTTACATTTCAGATTAACACAAAATGTGGGATCATCGCAGAATGGCATGGGCAATATACTGGATTATTATAGGTGAGTGAAGTACTCTTTAATGTATTGTGAACAGTATAGGTTACCTACAACTGCTAGACATTTGAAAATAGGATGGTTCTAGTTTTGGCAGCAGTGTTTGATTTTGTGTGACTTTTGGATCATTCTGTACTCACTGTGGCAGTCATATTTTGTTTGGTTTTGATATTTATGTAGCTTTCATTATTGCCTTGTTATAGTGAACAATATTGTTGTGCAATCTCTGTCTGTGTGATCAATATAATCAGATGTTTGTTGATAACAGTAGTTCACTTTGTACCTATATCTGTTCATGGACTCAGGATGTTTCATGTTGACCTGTTGCTGTTCTGAAATAAAGAGAGAAATGGTCAAACTGTGGTGACTTAAGACTTTGTATGTGAACAATTGACAAAACTATATACTTTTTCTGTAATGTGCGAACATTACTATTACAGTCTGTCAATATCATACAAACCTAGCTGTCTATTGTTTCAGGCTGTAGGCTTAAAACAGATATGTAGCCATTGTAGAAGTTTTTTAGAAACAAAATTAAAATACAAATTATTTTGCATGTTAAATTATCTTATTAACATGCTAATTATGGTTATTAGTGTTGCTTTATGTTTTGTTTTTTTTCTCCATCACGCAGGGTCACTTGTTCAGGCACAGGGGTTCAGTACTATAGTTGTTAAGGAAGGGGAAGATGCAATAATAGAATGTGGGTTACAGACTACAGTGGAAGAAGGTAACCTGAGATGGGAAGCAATAACAAATGATACTACTGTAGTCTTAGCATATGATCTCAGAGGCGGATTTTCTAGCTGCGATGACAGAATTGTCAATTGTACTATACATGCCAATGGTAGTATCCAACTGGAGTCTGTTGGCAAGGAAGATGGTGCCACATATTACCGTTGCCTTAGAGGAGATGAACATGGGTTCAACTATTACTCTGATCACAGGCTCTTAGTTTTGTCAAAAGGTTTGTAGTCACTGGTTGTATGCATTCCACCATAAATGATAACAGATGTCCAAATCTAGGACAGTTTGAGGTTTGACAGCAGTGTTTGATTTCAAGTGACTGTTGGATCGTTCTTGCACACTGTGGCTGTCATTTTTTAGCTCATACCAGCATGCTGGTGTGAGCTATTGTTACAGTGCGGCGTCTATCTCTCTATCACTCTATCACTCTATCCGTCAACAATTGGTAAAACCGCTCCCACTCGCACAGTGTTTGATGGAATTTCATGAAACTTGGACACAAGGACCATTGGGTATAGGGCCATCAGAGATGGTCCAAAATTTGGGGTCAAAGGTCACCTGTGGGCCGTAATGGGTCATTTTGTGGAAATACTCAAAATGCTTCTTCTCCTACAGATTCCATGGTACAATATTGAGGGTTTGTCACGACAGTACTATGGTAGTTTTACCTTCTGGGTGTTCATGAATTTGAGATCAAAGATCAACTAGGGGTTTTTTGTGGCCCGGGCCGCGGCCCTATATTTTCAAATTGCTCCTGTTCGTACAGTGTATGGCCAATTATAATGAAAGTTTGTCACAATGTTCCTCGGGATGAGAGTTACGAGGGGTGTTCGGAAAATTGAGGTCAAATGTCATTTAGGGCGTCATCGGGGGTCATTCTTTGTAATATTTTCAAATATCTCAATCTCCTCAAGATTTTGATGGATCATATTCAAAGTTGAAATGATGATTGTTGGATTGTGTATGAATAAGGTGATGCCTAAAAATTTTTGGTCAAAAGTTAATTAATTACAGTTAATCCCCATTGTTTAAAAAAATCTGAGCCTTCACTTTTTGCCAAAGCTCCTTTAATTTGTCTCCCAGTCTCTGCAGTGTTTGTTTACAGTTGTGGTTAAGCTCTGCAGAGGCTGTTAGTGGAATTATAAAGCAGGACTGGGAGTTGTTATTAACTGTTGAACTGTAAGCATGAGAGCCCTATAGCCAATCAGCACTTGCCGATTCTTAGAAGTCTTTGAGCCTGAGGTATGTAGGCAGCTTGTGAAGTTATGTCTTGTAGGGAGTGCTTGTTATGTCTGCTAAGGTAGAGGGGAGAAAGTTTAATAGGGTAAGTCAGTGGTATTGTTTAAGAGAGTGGGTAAAGTATGATTTAAAGGGGAAAATAGGAATTATAGCCAGTGGTGTGGCCAGGATTCTGCTAATGGAGGGGGGTGGGGGGTATCCCTCACAGGCCCAAAATTGGTTTTGTGGGCCCTACATTTTTCAGCTGGAAAAGGTATGAGCTTCTGCACCATTGGTGCTCTAGTTATTAGGTTGTGATTGTTATACAGTAATGTAGCTCTCATTAAGGCCTTGTTAGTGAACATCATTGGTGTGCAATCTCTGTGTGTGTGATCAATATGATCAGATATTTGCTCAGTAGTTCATTTACCGTTGCGAAGAGTAGATGAACATGGGTACTACTAATATTCTGATCATAGGCTCTTAGTTTTGTCAAAAGGTTTGTAGTCACTTGTTGTTAAAATTATACATGCATTTTCACGATAAATGCTTACACACAGATGTCTAACTCTTGTCTTTTAGTTTTGACAGGCTCTGACCAATCTCATTATTATAGTGAAGTACATGCTAAATCATTTTATAAAGAATTTGAGCTGAATCTCATTCTCCATATGAGGATTTCATAATGAGATCACCACAGCTATTTTTTGTTAGTGAAACAGATAACTATTTGTGGATAGTTCCTATTCTTCTTTCTTGTTGCTTTAGGGAAAACGTCTTCTCCCCCATCAATTGAAACACCTCACAGAGAGTCAGTAAGTGCCTATAACATGGGTAAGAAGGGTGTGCTACATGGCTTCAATGCTCCAGTCTGTGAAGATGATGTGGATGGGAACCTCCCAGTAGTCTGCTATCCACCGTCTGGTATAATTGTGGACAGAGAATATGAGACTATTCAGTGTAATTGTACTGACTCAGATGGGCTGATGGACAATGTGACATTTCCTGTAACAAGTTAGTATTTTTTTATAGTGTTTTCATTGCAGAAGCTGGTATGCTATCGATAATATCCTTTGTAAAGATTTAATGTTTATAGACTTGTAGTAAAATAGATTAAGTATGAGTATCAGTAGAACATCCCTTGAAGTATAACAACAGTAATGTTTGTCTTACTGGATATCAGACTATTTTGATCTTGTTGGAATATTGTCAAAGTGAGCAAATGAGGCCAAGGTCATGTCAGTTCCAAACAGAAGTAAGCTAAAATCTTTGAAAAGTTACTTTACCACAGGGCATAGGGATAAAGTTTCTGACAACCATTCCTAGTTAGCAAGATGGAAAGTTATGACAAACAACAGTTAATAACATTGCATTTAATAGCATGAGTACGAGTGCAAGGCTGGAAGTCTAATTAGGAGTTAAAAGCTAATATTTATTTGTATTCTATACTTAATTTCCAAAAGTGATAAATATGACTATCAATGCATACTGTATATTAACATATTTTCGTAGTGAAGTATATATGAAGTATATCCATACTTCTCCCTCATCAATTGAAACACCTCACAGAGAGTCAGTAAGTTCCTATAAATGGGTAAGAAGGGTGTGCTACATGGCTACAATACTCTAGTCTGTGAAGATGATTTGGATGGGAACCTCCCAGTAGTCTGCTATCCACCTTCTGGTGTAATTGTAGACATAATATGAGACTATTCAGTGTAATTGTTCAGACACAGATGGGCTGATGGACAATGTGACATTTCTTGTAACAAGTTAGTAATTTATAAACAGTGTTCATAGTTTACAGAACCTGGTATGTTAACTATTATTGACTGTTTGATTAGGAATCCTTTTTGCCTTCAATTCCTGTTCCTGCTTCCTCCCAATGTGTTTCCCTTTCAGACAGCATGGTTATGCATCTCTTAAAATTCTGCTTGTTTTTGTAACACCTGCAGATGTTGTGATCTTAGAAAATTATCCCTTACAAAATGTATTACTATCAGCCTGTCTCTGTGAGTGATCTTTATATCTTAAGTTCACTAGATACTTTCACCGTAGACCTGACTGAATCATCACATGAGTGCACGATTCCATTAATGTATCTAGCAGACCCCACATACCTACTATGTGAGGTAACCTGCTATAGTAGTACTTACTGTGGAATAGGTTTCTTAACTAATGAAATATTACAGTGTATGTTGTTGCTCACTCATATTGTGCACAGTTTGTGTGGGAGAAACCAGCCACATTGAAGAAGTAACCAGTTTTTTGTCACCTAAAATGTATACTTAGGGCTTTTCTGGAAAGCAGTGCTTCTGCACTGAGCAGGAGTACCCTCATTAAAGATGACAATCATAAACAATAAATAAAAAAATATAAAAATGAAGCATTGAAAGGCAAGCATAACTATCTTCTTACTGGCTTGATATCTGAAACTGATAGCAAGACAATTTATCTCCTTTGCCACAAAATGAGTTATTTTCTTTATATTTCACAGGCGTAACGCACGGGTTGCATCCTGGTTGGACGGCTTGCTGTATTCTTTTTGTTATTTCAATTCCAACCAATTCTGCATTATTATTGATTTGCTGTATCCTGCACATGAAACTCAAAAAGTTCAAAGAGAAATGTGAACATGCAGGTAAATATGCTCACCCTCTGGAAGGAATTGGTTGGATGGGGTAAGAAGAACTAATGTAGACTAGGGATATTTGATGGAGAATTATGCTGTAGATATGCTCCCCCTCTGGAAGGAATTGGTTAGGTGGGGGCTAGAAGAACTAATGTAAACAATGGATATTTGATGGAGAATTATGTTGTAAATATGCTCCCCCTCTGGAAGGAATTGGTTGGGTGGGGGCAAGAAGAACCAACGTAAACAATGGATATTTGATGGAGAATTATGTTGTAAATATGCATATCTTCTGGAAGGAATTGGTTGGGGGGGGGGGGCAAGAAGAACTAATGTAAACAATGGATATTTGATGGAGAATTATGTTGTAAATATGCTCACCCTCTGGAAGGAATTGGTCGGGTGGGGGCAAAGAACTAATGTAAACAAGGGATACTTGATGTAGAATTATGTTGTAAATATGCTCACCCTCTGGAAGGAATTGGTTGGGTGGGGGCAAGAAGAACTAATGTAAACAAGGGATATTAGATGGAGAATTATGTTGTAAATATCCTCACCCTCTGGAAGGAATTGGTTCAATCAACATTTCACCCACTCTCCTGATCTTTAGGAATAGAGGATTTACTATGTATAGTAGGAGTAAGGCACAAACTTTGCAGCCAGTGGGGCATGAATATATCTCTGATTTGATGTACATAGAAAGTCACGAAATTACCTCGGGACTTTCCAAAGTGACAATTTTATTGTAGTATTAATCCATGTGTAGTTAAATATATATAAATATCTGTGTACATAGTTAAATATATATAAATATTTTATCGTTTACATTTAGAGAACCTGCTAGTAATATCCTTGCAGGATATTTTTTACTGAAACAGACTAACAACACATTTTAAATAGACAATTGGTCATACAGCTAAATTGAACTGTGAATTGAAAAGATGAATAAGGCTAAATTAGAAAGGAAGAGGTGATGTTGATCAGATTAAAGTCTGAATGAAGTCTGCGGGATGAGTATTTGTGTGCACTCCTTTCTTCAATATTCAGTATTTGAATATCTGTCTATGGAATGGCTGTGCCACATTTCATTACATCGTTTATTGCACAAAAGAGCACTTCTGTTATTACCAAAGCACAACATGAAGCACACAAGAACCCATCACCATTGTATAGATACCTTTAGCCTTTGGCAAGGCATCAGAACCCAAAATCAACTTGGCTGTCCAACTGATGACCAGTTTTTTACATCAAATTCAGAATGTATTGTAACCAAATACCCTTAATAAGGTTTAATCATTAATAGCCTACAGTAGGTTTCACCCTCCATCACTTTGGAGATACTGTATACATATTGGTTTTTAATCTGTATTTTTGTAGTATTCACTTTGGGTAATAACGTTCAAATACTTACCAACTTTAATTAGCTGAATAATCCAGTGACTTGGGTTTTTGAAGAAGAGAGAAACTACTACTCTCATTAGTTTCCATGATCTTGACCCAACCATGCACCTAATGTTCTTTCTGACACATTCACATGTCTGATTTGTGTCCAAATACTGTGGAGTAAATGTTTCTTTGACCAAGTCACATGCTAAAACATACACCTAACTATGCACATTATTCTAATTTCATTAGATGGAAGCAAAGTAATTATGCTTTAAACTTGATTGGGTATTTGAATAAGTAGTAAGGAGGTTGGTGTAGCGTTTCTAAATACCATTTGGAATTTTCATTCTGTAATCATGTTTTCTTTAAACACACAGCTTCGGATCAGGAAGAAATGAAACTTATTGGCAAGCAGAATTATGATCTGGTCAGTATTTTAGAAAAGCTGTAATCAGAGCTTTATAAATGCTCTCACTTCCCTCAAGTGGAAAATATATTAATCTATCTAATAAAAACAGCATACACCAACTATTTTCCTTCGAACAACCAAGGTAGACTTCAGATAAACTTTCTGCAGTCTGTCTTATGGGTTTTGGTTCAGTTACAATCTGAGGTATGCAGAATAGTGCTCAATGTTTAGCACTAGAAGTACTTTGTTTTGGTGGAGGTTGATAGGCATTGAGGTCAGGAAAAGAATGTAAACAGATCTGCTGAATATGATATATAAAGAAAGGCAACGTGTACAGGACTCATAGTGGTTATGTGGATGCATCACAGTGGAAGTAATGCCATTGCTTGTTGTGGTAGTTAATAAAGTTCATTTTAGATGTGTGTAAAACCTGTGTAAAAAAGTGTAAAACCTTGTAAACAGTTTTATTTAACTAATATGTGTACTATAGGTGCCATGATAAAGACTACTTTCAAAGGGATACGGCATTTAATGCCACTGATTTGGTAGTGGCATTATTTATACCAGTGGCGTTGGAAGGTACTTTTGAGTGGGGGGGGGGGGCTGAAGACTGATGGCTGGCCTGAGGGAGGGGTCTAAGGGGAGGGGGTGTACCCCTCCCCTTTGGAACTTTTTGAATTTCCAGGTAGCCTCAGATGCAATTTGGTGCAATATAGCACACTTCAACACCAACTCCATTTTGTAAACTTAATTTTGTATTTTCACCTGGCCTACAGTAAGATGCAATTTGGTGCTCCAAATGAGATTTTTTATCTCATTTGGAAATGAAAAAGGGGTTTTCTGACTTGCGAAGCGGGGGGGGCGAAATGATACTTAATTATTCCGTGTGGTTTGTCATGCTACGTTTAACACACCATAGAAGTAGTTTCTTAACTAAAATGATCATATTGTTATGTTGAATTTTAGCACTCTATGAATTTAATATTCAAATTATCTTCTTTTCCTCCATGTTTAGAAGGATGAAATTGCTACACTGGAGGCAACATGTAAGTCATTTGTTTATAAATTTGAGATGATAGGGTTGTTGACAGTGTCATCAATTTAGCCTGAAAGAAACTGTAAAATGACATGTAATTTTAACACCTGGTACACCAAAAGCATTGATATTCAGAAGATCTATACTAAGAACTGCTGTAGATGTGACTACCAAATAGGCATTACAGACTGTGTCTAGTGTAAAGTAACAATACTTCTAAAGTAGGCAGAAGTAACAAGTCCTACATAGACTTGAATAACCATTAAAATGTGAAAGTCCCTTACTGGACTGTGAATTTCTGTTTATAACCAAGAAGATGCTAAGAAAAAGGTTAGAAGCATCCACAAATATAATCAAGGTGAATTGTTTCTAAATAAGTAAACAGTGTGTATAACAAGAAGGCTAAGTGATATTTTGTGATATTGTTATTGATAAGTGTCTGCATTGTTTGGGTCAGTGATAATGGCTGAATTTGATTCTCTTTTAAAGCAGACACAGAGAATGTACTTCTAACTACAGCAATTGGTAGATAATGCTTACTATACTCATTTAAAATAAAGAAGTAATTTGCTTCACTGATTTGGTTGTACATTTCTATTTCTTTCAACAGTAAATAACTGTCAAGCAGCATTGACAGAAAGAAAGGAAGAAATGAGTCATCTGAAAGTTCAACTGGAACAGAAGGAGAAACAGGTATGTATTAAAGCTTTATACATTAAATTACACAAACTTGAAGTTGCCAGTGAATTGTGATCATGGGTTGTGGGTGTTTCCAATAGAAATTTTCTTTGAGGATTTGCCTTTTTTCAGTAGAAGAAAATTGTCTTCATGCTGTAAGATAAAAGTGGTTTCTATCAATATTTAAAACATGAGTGCCCTACCAGTGCCCTGCTTGCTTGTTGTCGGTTTTAGGAGGAGGCTTGAGGAGGCTGATCATTTAGAGAGCATAAAGATACAAAATAACAGTACAATGTGAGCTGTGTTGAGCTTCACCTCTACAGACACAGTCTTGTGATGTTTTTGCATCGATTGATATGAAAAGAATTGTTTAACACACACTAGAAGCAGTGTTAATGAACTATGTTGTTAATTATAAATGTCATAATACAATTGATGGCTTCAATGAATCTTTTGTTTGATGATTCTTTTTCTTCACCCTTAGGAGACAGAATTGAAGAATAAACTAGAAGAGCAAAACGAGAAAAGTAAGATTGTATGCATAACTTAGGGCATATAGACCCATTATTGTACTAGTGTAATCAGCTATGTTACTTGCTATCTCATACATTGGTAATCTTATTATCAGGCTATCATAATCAATGTAGAATAGCTTTTGTACTACCATGAGTTGTTTATAGACTGTATGTTCACATCACTGCTTGTTGAAAGTTCAATCTAATACCATATTCCTAATTCTAGGTGTGCTTACTCATGTGCACATTATATGCCAGATGAAATCCTTTCAGTCCCATCTCCATATATCAAGTTTCTGTTAAGAAAGAGCTACCTGTACAGTGTGAATAAAGAGAAGGCTAAAATCAACACATTAATGTATTCTAAGCTGTTTGGTGATATTGTAATTGATAAGTGTCTGCATTGTTTGGGTCAGTGATCATGGCTGAATTTGATTCTCTTTTAAAGCAAACACAGGGAATGTACTTCTAACTACAGCAATTGGTAGATAATGCTTGCTATACTCATTTAAAATAAAGAAGTAATTTGCTTCACTGAGTTGGTTGTACATTTCTATTTCTTCCAATAGTAAATAACTGTCAAGCAGCATTGACAGAAAGAAAGGAAGAAGTGAGTCATCTTAAAGAACAACTGGAGCAGAATGAGAGGCAGGTGTGTATTAAAGCTTTATCCATTAAATTCCACAAACTTGAAGTTGTCAGTGAATTGTGATCTATGATTGAGGGTGTTTCCAATAGACATTTTATTTGAGGATTTGCCTTCTTTCAGTACAAGTAAATTGTCTTCATGCTGTAAGATTAAAGTGGTTTCTATCAATATTTAAAACATGAGTGCCCTACCAGTGCCCTGCTTGCTTGTTGTCGGTTTTAGGAGGAGGCTTGAGGAGGCTGATCATTTAGAGAGCATCTTGCAAGATACAAAATAACAGTACAATGTGAGCTGTGTTGAGCTTCACCTCTACAGACACATTCTTGTGATGTTTTTGCATCGATTGATATGAAAAGTATTGTTTAACACACACTAGAAGCAGTGTTAATGAACTATGTTGTTAATTATAAATGTCATAAAACAATTGATGGCTTCAATGAATCTTTTGTTTGATAATTCTTTTTCTTTACCCTTAGGAGACAGAATTGAAGAATAAACTAGAAGAGCAAAACGAGAAAAGTAAGATTGTATGCATAACTTAGGGCATATAGACCCATTATTGTACTAGTGTAATCAGTTAGGTTACTTGCTATCTCATACATTGGTAATCTTATGATCAGGCTATTATAAACAAGATAAAAGAGCTTTTGTACTACCATGAGTTGTTTATAGACTGTGTGTTCACATCACTGCTTGTTGAAAGTTCAATCTAATACCATATTCCTAATTCTAGGTGTGCTTACTCATGTGCATTATATGCCAGATGAAATCCTTTCAGTCCCATCTCCATATATCAAGGTTATGCACAGAAAGAGCTTCATGTACAGTATAAATAAAGAGAAGGCTAAGCTCAACACATGAATGTATTCTAAGCTGTATGGTGATATTGTTATTGATAAGTGTCTGCTTTGTTTTGGTCAGTGATAATGGCTGAATTTGATTCTCTTTTAAAGCAGACACAGATAATGTACTTCTAACTACAGCAATTGGTAGATAATGCTTGCTATACTCATTTAAGATAAAGAAGAATATGCTACACTGATTTGGTTGTACATTTCTATTTCTTTCAACAGTAAATAAAAGAGAGGAAGAAGTGAGTCATCTTAAAGATCAACTGGAGCAGAAGGAGAGACAGGTATGTATTAAAGCTTTATCCATTAAATTCCACAAATTGAAGTTGCCAGTGAATTATGATCATGGGTTGAGGGTGTTTCCAATAGAATTTTTCTTTGAGGATTTGCCTTCTTTCAGTACAAGTAAATTGTCTTTATGCTTTAAGATTAAAGTGGTTTCCATCAATATTTGAAGCATGAGTGCCCTACCATATCTGCTTGCTTGTTGTTTTGAGGATGAGGCAAATCAAACGCATTGTGCACTTTTATGTTAACTTTCATTTGGTAAAGAACAGCTAGGTTGGCATGTTTTGTGATCTATTGCATTCCTATTTTGAGTAACACTTGATGTATGTTTAGTAAAATTGGTAAACAAATTCAAAAGCTGGTATAAGGTACTAAAGTATATCTAGAAGCAACTCGAAAAAAGTAAATCTTTGATACACTATAAAGAATAGAAATAGAATAGAACTGAAGTTGAATAGAAATGACCAAGATGTTGAACTAGACAAGGATGACATGAATGTAAGATTCTTTTATGTCTTGCATTGAAAGTCAATATAAAGATTGTAAATGAAGAAATATTAGTGGTTTAATGTTCTGTTGTCATTTCTAAATGAGCTGATTTATGTTCTTCCTTTTGTTTGTTGTTTGACCAGACTCTTAAAAATTGAAGGATCATCCCCATATTTTAAGAAAAAGCCGAGGATGCCATTACCTGCACAGAAAAAACCACATACTAAAACTGGGTTGCTGAAGTTACTACCAAAAAACTCTAAACATGGATAAGATTATTGTAAAGAGTGTAAACAAGTTTAATTTGTACCACAATGTTAGCTATGTATTTGTAAAAGTGACACATGCTCAGCTCGTACATTTGATCATCGGGGACTAAGTGAATTGTGATAGTTGAGTATGGTTGCTATCTCCTGCAGATGATCTAAACTTTGTTTCTCATGGTCAATACAAGTGCATTGTACAAAGACATTTCGTGACACATACTTTTAGATACAAATTGATATTTTAAATGAATCTTAAAAAATCCTCTATTTTAACCTTGAATAAAAATCTGTTATGCCTACATTTAAATTCATCTATGCAATCACTTGTCAGTATGTATCAGACTAGAAGATTTCTTCTGAATAACCCACAAGTACAAGGAAAAGGGCCTGCTTAATTGTATAGTTTGAGTTAAGTAGTAAGGTGTCACTTCCAATTCTAGTCATAAGGCTGATAGTGATATTAAAACATTGTCATCACTGCCCACCAATTCCAGTCATTTTGTATTCCTTGCCCGAAGGCTCAAGGAATCTATGCGATGGTGATTGCTTGGGTGTGTGTATGTGACTCTCTTGGCTTGTAAACATGATAACTCAACAATGGCGAGTTGGATTGAAGTCATACTTGGTACATAGATGCGCCATACTAAGTAGAAGAACCCTATTGAATCTGGTGCTCATCTCAAGAATATTAATGAGGTCACTGGGTCGAATGTAAACATTTTCAGAATTGAATCATACTTTGTGTGAAGGTGTTGGTAAATAGCGGGTACTGTACATGATATGTATTTACAAGGTGATATTATGCACAATATTAGGGTGCAGGGCTTGAGTTGATTTTTGCTAAATAAAGCTTGTAAACATGGTAAGTTAACATATTTAGTAGGTAGGTCCACAGTCAGTGAAAGAAACTTGCTGATCAATTTAATCATCTCAATTGGCAATGAATCACAATAAGCCCACTGGCTTTCTTGTTAATCAGGCATTCATTCATGCATTCATTCATTTAGTTATTTCCAGCAAGTGGAAATTTTTATAGAAATATATAAAAACATGAGCAATATATATAGTAAATCATCCATTGAAAGTGCCTTTCAGTTACCAAATAAAGATATTTCCTATGTATTTCTAAACCATGACGTTTAAAGGAATAACAAAGGCAGGATCAAAGAATATTTATATTATTCAGAAAAACTCTCTATTGTTTGATTTTAAGATAACCCCTTCCTGTTTGACTGAATATGGTCGCTTTGAAACTTGGCTCCTACTGTAAGCCCTCACCACAGTTCACAGTAAGCTTCCATTGATTACGCATTACGCTTGAAATTCCATATTGATGACGTCAGAGAGGAACAACTCCCAAAACAGTAATTTTCCTTGTGGTAGCCTCCTATGGAAAATACTCAGCTGTTGTTGCTATGGCTAAAACAATATAGAAGGCCTCGCAATTCCTAAAAGCCCAACACAGTTTAAAATATTAAGGAGGCACCAGAAGGTCAATAGTTATGGAAAATATCAAGAGTTTGATCCCTGCCATTGACACAGTTATTCCTTTACACATTATGAGAGTTTCTTTTTTTACAACATTTAAGTTTATCAACAATCTGGACTTATTACAGACAGATCATCTGTACTGTATTGTCGTATTTCAGTGAGACAATTTTCTGTAGGTGATTCCGTCTCAGTCCAAGATTTCAGAAAGCATTATGGTAAATGGGTAACTGGAGTTGTTTACAAAGTGTTAGCTCCTGTGACATATCTCATTCAAGTAGAAGGTCAAACTTGAAAAAGACATGTGAACATTTGCTGCTCAAACACAGTCTGATTTGAAAGAATCTCAAAGCACCACAGCTTTGGAATCCACTCACTCAGAAATGTTTGACAGACTGTTGTTGCCAGATGAAGATCATGAGTCTGACACATCAGAGATATCAGGTTAGGGAAAAAACTTCACCACATTTGTTGGAATCTGATAAATTTTACTCAGAAGGTCAGACAGAAAGAGGAACCTGAAGAAGATTCTTGATTTGTAAATAATGTTTATTACAGGTTGTTTCTATAAGGAGCTTTAGCGAAGGACACCTGTGTCCAGAAATGCGCTATATCAGGTCCCCAGTGTCTATTTTGTCCTATATCGGGACCCCCGTCCATTTTGCCCTAGTTCCAGTCCCCCACTCTTTATCGATTATGACCCAGTCTGGGTCTATACACTAATATATATATATATATATATATATATATATATATATATATATATATAGATATATATATATATATATATATATATATATATATATATAAATATATATATATATATACATATATACATATTGTAACGGAAATGTATCCCTTTAAGTAATTTGTTATTGTAATATTCGTTTTATGATTGAGCGTTCCCTCGGTTCTACCCGTCGATGGCCCCTCTCTCAAAACGTGTAGAGCTTTTGCGAGTTGCAGGTTGGGGCAGCCAATGAAAATCGTACCCCTGTTTGTTTATAAATCTTGCTGAATCAGCACCCGAATTTTGAGATGTTTCCCCATGTTAGTGGTAGCGCAGATTGTTTTATTAGTATGAGCTCACCACGCTCAAAAAGTATTCCGAGATTGGCCTCTGACGGAGAGAGAACCGAGAGAACACCTATTTTCTGTAAGTTGCTACCACTTCACTGGTATATTTTTGTTCTATCACACGATTATGTGCTTGGCATGACTTCTAGGTTTAATTGTTTGTCTTAGGAAAGATTAAATCGGGTATCTTTGGGGTGACGGGGGTTATTTTTTTCGTACACCTAGGGAATTGTAAGAAAATTATCGTTGCGCTAAGTGCATTGAAGTAGCAAGAAACTAGGGTGTATTTTTAGGACGTCATATTTGTTGTCACATTCTATAGGGGGTTCGATAATTGTAATTTCGACTTCACTAGGAGGCTCACAAACGCTATACCGTGTGTTTCATGTGGGCGTTTGTTTTATATATATCTTTTGTGTTTTCTTAGCCAAAGCAAGTAGTGAGAACGACTAGTGTCAACAAACCAAACGCTAGTATTATCCTTCATCTGTAAATACATTTACCCACGTACTGGTTCGGTTGTGATCTCGAAAAGAGATTTTTTATTTAGTAATATAAACTGGTTAAGTCTTTAAGCCTGTTGTTGAGTACGTCCCAATAAAATATCTTGTATGCCTCCACGAGTTAGTGTAAGTGCGCAACTGCGTAACTGTGTAACTACCTAACTGCGTAACTTCCTAAGTGTGTAACTGTGTTACTGCTTAAGTGTACAGACAGTTCCTGTTATCCTGTACCATTTCTATTAACTGCTTATCTGTAAAGTCTGTCAATGCCATAATCTGTGGTAAATTCACGTGCCAGTGAATCAAAGATCAACGTAATAAATCAATAAATAAGCGATCAACCAGTCATCAACCTCTTCTCCGATTTTTTTGTCTTGATATGTGTTGAAGATTTTTATTAGTTCAAGCAGCTGGACTTCGGGGACACTGGTCAACGTTACACTTGGTGGCAGCGGTGGGATAAAAGATCAGTCCTGGTCCTTACAGATAACACATACTGCTAGAGACAAGACCGAGACAGAGGAAGATCCAGTGATAGCCAGTGAATTCACAGAGCCGCAGAAACAGCACAGAACAGATACAGTACAGAACAGTTAAAGAAGGCTACAGATGGATTTTTCGAGAACCAACCCGTTTACAGACCCGTTTACAGAGGATTGACAATCAAAACAACGTAGAGGGATTGCCCAACCAGGAATGGAGACCTTTGATGACAGAACAGAACTTTCGTGTTTCACGAGGTGCATCCACAGAGTTGCCGTCAGAATACGAGGTTCTGAGCTCGGTGGGTTCAGAAACAACTGGAAGTCTGGTGGGTGTTACAAGCAGGCCCGTAGCCAGGGAGTTCAGCCTGGGGGGGCTGGGAGTTGTCCAAGGGGGGCAAACAATCGGTACACTATCTAAGCGGAGCGCCACCATCGGTTGGCGCGGAGCGTACCAGAAAATTTTTGATGCCTACAACACCCCAGATCACTGGAAATAGCACTTCTCGGACTCAATTGTGACATCTGAACATCAAATTTGAAAGGGTTTTCATGTATTGAAATCATGTGTCAAATCAAATCATTTATAATAAAATGATTTTAGCCCAGATGGGTAGGGATTCATGTTGAGAGTAACACCAGTTCTTTGTGTATTTATAGTCAGCAGTCACAAAAAACATAGAAAGACACGAATAGGTATTCTATCAATCCCCTGTGTTTCCTATTTTTGAGAACAATGTCTCGCTGTGCCCAGTGCCCCACAAATTGGGGCACAGTGAGACACATCCAGAAATTTTTGAAATGCTCTAAAATCCCTGTTGCCACATGCATACAAACTTCTAGAATTGAATGTGCGAATGTGCCCTTACATATACCAAACATGAGCTTCTTTTGATAGTTCAATGGCTAAGTTATGGAATTGGCCAAACGGATTTTTCTGTCTCACAGTGACCCACCCACGGTTCTAGGGTGAAATCTACAGCATGAAACAGCTAATTGAAATATCTTTCACACGACTTAGTGCGACCATGCAGGGAGATGCTACTGACAGATTGTTACTGGGCATTGATATCAATAATGGTTGATATTTGTACAAGTCCACATCCACATTGAAATTTATGTTACACTTTAAGTAAACGAATACGATAATCTTGAACCACATGAATTCAGTCCCATACATCAATTTGTGGTGTTATACGTGAAAATGATAACACATGTACTCTGTACTGCTGTCGTGTCCGGACAACTCCCACCCGGACAATTCCCACCCGGACAGTTCCCACCCAACTGAAGCTTTATTTTCGTCAGAATTAGGGTTAGTTGTAGGGTTAGGGGTTATGGTTAGTGTCAATGAGTTATAGGTTTAGGGTCAGAGTTAGCGTTAGGGTTAGTGGGTTAGGGTTAGGGTCTAAAGTTAGGGTTCGCTATGGGTGGTAATTGTCCGGGTGGGAATTGTCCGGGTGGGAGTTGACCTAGCACCGTACTGCTGTAGTCATTCAGAACAATTGCAAGTGTCTTTGCTTCTGTGCAAATATGCTCAAAAATTCATCCAGGTTCAAGGCCTCTGTTCTCTTTTTCTCGAATGCAAGCATGACCAAGTTACTTTTCCGGCTTGTGAGCATTGAGCGACGTGTAGGTTTATCAATCCTGCCCTCTGTAGAGAAAGTACTCTCACAGAGAGCAGCTGCTACTTCCAAACGTTGAGATGTCTGCCAACATGTTGTAGGTATCTGGGAAAGCAGTTCTCTGCTCATACACTTTCTTGAGTACAGCATTAGAGTCGCTCGAGTCTGCAACAGGAAGGCTGCGATCAAGGAATTTCTTGCACACGGAAAGTTCGGCTTCAGATGGTACTGTAACACCGAGCGCTGCCAACGGGGCTAACTTTTCGTGATGAAAGAAATCTTCGGACTTTCGGCTCGCAGCGGAAGTTGCTTGATAGAGCCATGCATTGTCACTGAAGCGCCGTCTGAATTCCGACAGTGTTATGTCAACTGCTTCATACATGGTGGCTTTTAATTTGGACATTTGTTGAGAAGATGCGCTAGCACTCCTGTTACCGATAGCTTCCGTGATTATGTAATCATCCAGACGACCATTGGGTAATCTAGCACGCTTTGGGCGGGATGTCTCGGGTCCAGTAATCTCATCACTTTCCGCCTCCATTAGCTTATGAGCACTTGCCACAAATGTTGTGAAATGCTCATCTGACCGTAGATCGCCCAGCTCTCCAGTCGTAGCACTCACCAGGTTCAATGCCTCGATCAGGTCTGTTTCACGTGCCTGCAGCATTCTGTTGATCGGCGACATTACTTCCAGTAGTTCTTTTAGGAACACCATAAGAAACCGGAACTTGAAATCCGAGATCGTCTGTCGAAGGCCTGTAGCAGTGGCAATGGTCTCCCCATCAAACATTGATGTATTTAGCTTGATGGCAGTAAGTGCTTCCATTATCTTGGTGAAGTTATCAGCGATGGCCTTGGTTGCTTGGAGGTGCCCGGACCAACGTGTCTCGAGAACACGCTTGATGTGTGTGCCACTGTACAAGGCTGCTACTTTCGGCTTTCTGAAGAAATTATACAGCATCTCTACTTGGTCAAAATATATGCCAATGTCTTGTATGAATGACACCAGGCTGATGACTATCAAGTGGATTCTGTGATCGTAGCAGTGCACGTATGGCACTTGTCTGCCAATTTTTTCCTGTATGCGCCTCTGAACCCCACTTTTGTCTCCACTCATAACACTCGCCCCATCGTAGCACTGGGTAATCACATTATCCAATGGGATACCTGCATATTCCAAAGTGCTGCAAATCACTTCCGTCAATGCTTCTGCATCTAGCTCTGTGGTATGGGGCATTCTTACCAAAGATTCCATGCATTTTCCTTCCTTAACAAAGCGTACGCCTACCGAGATGTTTTCAACATTGTTCTTATCACGCGCACCATCCGCTAGAAGTGTATATCGTTTCGTGGATGTGCTATTCACATCTTTAGCAACATCTTTCATGACCATATCTGCTAGTGTGTCTATTATTTCATTTTGGATTTCCGGTGATCGATAGGTTGCATTACTCGGCATGACTTTTGCAATATCAGCAAGTTTCTGGTCCTTTCTTAAGGTAAACTGGAAAAGTTTCTCAAACAAGCCCCTTTCATTATGGGTAGTGATATCATAGTCTCCTCTGAGTGGAAGTTCATTCACAGCAATGAACTGTATGATTTCCGCAATTGACCGGACATAGTACCGACGTTTCTCAAGAACATCTGCGTTCACCAATGTGGAAATAGAGCAGCCTTTCTCAACCCGCAGTTCCTTCTCTCTCCAGGACACCATAGCTGTGATGTGAGGAGCTGATAAGTTGTGCTTTTCCAGCCCCTTCCGTTTGTCACCCAATGCAGTCTTCCATGCTTTGTAACCAATCACACTCCATTCTTTGCTCACTCCTGGGGGCGAGAAGACTCTACAGCAATAACAAAATGCAGCATTTTTCTCTACAGAATACTCCAGCCAATCATATTTGTCGTACCACTCGGGGTGGAATCTACGGTTGTTTGCATCACTTGGAAATGGAACGTTTGTGGGACGCCTGATAGTCTCCCTGGTAGAACTGCCTGGTTGATCCTGGGCCTGGACTGCTGCCCTTGGCTCACTTGGTTCGGTTTCCAGTCCGGGTGTGCGTTGTTTTCTTACAAACCACTTGTCCAAGTTGGCGGGCCGACTGTTGGCCATTGTGCAGTATGTTGTCTGTGCAAGGAAATTGAGGGAACATGAATAAAGACCATAGATCTGTGATAATTTAAGCGTTTCGTCCCAAAATTCAAAATGGCCGCCAATTTGACCTCGGATGACCTCAAAATTAGTGCCATCTTTTTCTGCATCTAATGTTACCTCCATATACCAATTTTCATTCAAATCGGACAAAAATTGGCGCAAATTATGCAAATTAGCTGCCCCCAGGGGTGCGACCATGTGCAAATTCGAACTCATCCGAGATTTTACTTAGGCGAACACATCTGCAAAGTTTGAAGTCGATCGGTTAATGTCTCGGAGCGTGAGAGCGCTAAGGCGAAAAGCGTCCGGCGGCGGCGGATCCGGCGGAGACGAAGGCAAAACCATTATATCCCGATGTGGGGATACAAGGGACTGAATGTGCATGTTCCTCTCACAAAGCTACAGTGCACAGTACTATAGTGAAATAATGTCGTGGAACTGGACCCTGTACAAATCCAATACGTAATATGTCATGTGTGGGAAAACCACGACTTCAACTCGTCTGTAAAATTGCCCCCCGTAAGTTAGACGCATGTGGATCGGTGGTTTCACGATCAGAAAGGAACAATTGTTACAATTCTGATAACTATTTTCGGACTGTGTGACACGGCCCTAATACACAAGAGTACAAAAACTCGAAAAGAATTAACGTAAGGCCCCCATGGGCCCAGGCAGGCTAGCCTAACAGTTAGGCTAGTGAAAAACGATTGACCGACCTGTAAACATAAAAATAGCCGCACTAACAACATGTTTGTACAAGCACAAGAATAGATGTGAAACTTGTCGTCATAATAAACATGATTGTGCCGTGTACTCACATTCTGGTTGGAAGGGGGAGCACCGGAGCAGTCAACAGTGTGAGTTAGTTTATATCACATGATATGGGGTATGTATGGAAGCTTATGGCCTGTTACTGGTATTGGATTGTTTTCAGATAAACAGAATATATATGTAATTATGCAAGGCTGGTACATTTCACAAATAGAGTATGACATTTTATTTTTATGGCTTGAAATTGTCTTGGGGGGGGGCCAAAATATGTCGAGGGGGGGCGGCGCCCCCTTTCGCCCCCCCTTGACTACGGGCCTGGTTACAAGTGGTCGACAACATCAACACAGAACAGAAGGGCAACAAGCAATGCCGAGTGGATCTAGGAATGAGTATGAATGACTCACAGGTAGGCAAATTAACCCTTTCATTTTGTCCCTACAGGAAGACGAGCGTAAAGGCCCGGATGCCATCTCTCCATACGCATACCGACCCTGGCACACTGAACACAGACAAGACAATACACAGATACACAGTGGTCAGTACCATCCCAACTACTCAACAGAGATGCAGACAGACCGGCAAATCCCACGAGGTTACAGACAACAGATTGATACCGGTGTACCTTACAAGACCGAAGAAGAGAGTAGGAATACAGCCCAGCTTCCAGGGAAGGCGAATGTCACACCACCACAGTATGATGGAAGTACAAGCTGGGACGACTACGCAGTACAGTTCGAGTTGATAGCAGAATTGAATAACTGGCCAGAGTCAGCAAAGGCATTGTATTTGGCAGCAAGTCTGAAGGGACAAGCAAGGGCGATCCTGAGTGACCTGGACAGTAGTCGGAGAAGAAGTTACAGAGCACTCACAGAAGCTTTAGGCAGACGATTTAGTCCGGCGAATCAAACACAGTTGTTTAGAGCTATGTTGAAGAAGAGACAGAGGCATCCAGCTGAAAGTCTTACAGAGCTCGCCCAGGATATTAATCGCCTTGCATTAAAAGCCTACCCGGATGCACCGTACGAGATGGTGGAGACTTGCAAAGGAATACTTCGTAGACTCACTGGGAGACACAGAGACCAGATGGAGAGTATACCAGTCCAGACCCGTGAACTTATCCGATGCAGTAACCGTTGCAGTTGAACTAGAGGCATTCCACCTGGCAGAAGTAAAGAAGGGTAACCTCAAGAGACCTACAGCAAGAGCCGTTTTACAAACAGAAAAGCAGGAAGACAAAGTAGAGAGACAGATGCAACTACTTGGGGAGAATCTCGCAAAGACAATGGAGCACTACATGTCGAAGATACACGGAGAACTGGCAAGCGGAAATTACAGGAAACAGACATTTGCGAGTGGGCAAGATCGCAACATGTCCTGGCGAGACCGAGACAGACCACCACTCAAATGTTGGGGTTGTGGAAAGTTTGGCCACATAAAGAGAAATTGTCGGGAACCATACCAAGAAGACACCACAGGAAAGTTATATCAGGGAAACGAGAAGGATCCGGACTTGAGGGTCGAAGGCCGGCAGTAAACTCTAGGCCCGCAGGAGTGAGGGTCAGGACAGGATGGGTGCAAGATAGAGATTCTGGGATATTTGTTGATGGCATTATGCAGGGTACTGCAGTTACCTTTTTAGTCGATACAGGTGCCAACATAACAATAATAAAGCCCAGCGTATACAGATCTATCCCTGAATTCTGTCGTCCCCACTTAAGACCTGTTGGCAGTGAGATGGTGTTAGCAGATGGACTGAGCTATTTGCCGTTCGAAGGATGTGCCACTGTCCAGATAGAGCTTGCAGGACATAGGGTAGAACACACAGTTTGGGTGGCTGAGATTGGAGCGGATGCACGCCTGGGTTTGGAGTTCATGAGAAGCCACAACTATCACTTGGATGTGATTAACGGTATTTTGTCTTGGGGAGGACCAAGAAAGAGCAGTGAGGTGAAGAAGGTGACGGAGACTCATGTTTGCCATGTTTTGGTAGATGAAACCGTAGTAGTTGCCCCTGGATGTGAAGCAATGGTGCTAGGAAGAATCTCTGAGGGACCTCGGCACTGGGAAGCTGCTCTGGTAGAGCCAACAGAAAAGTTTGTCGAAAAACATGGTTTGTTGGTGGCTAAAGGTCTGGTTGATCCAAGGGAAAGCAAGATTCCGTTGAGAGTGTTCAACCCAACGTCTGATGTGAAGAGAGTGTATGGCGGTAAATGTATAGCTTCATTAGAAAAGACGGCGAATCTAGATGTTTCGTCCCATGAAATAGCGCGTCAGAAACAGAAGGTATCGGCGGTGTCGACAAAACGTTGTGAGCAAGGGGAAGTCCCTCAACATGTTACAGGACTGTTGGAGGCGGAAGACGGACATATGAATGATGAGCAACGAGCTTTACTGAAAGAACTAGTTACAGACTATGCTGATGTGTTTGCGAGATCATCTGCTGACTTGGGATATACCACAGTCGCCCAGCACAAGATCGACACAGACAACGCAAGGCCAGTCAAGCAACCAGCCAGACGAGTCCCAGTACAACAGAGGGAAGTGGAGAGAGAACTCCTGCAACAAATGCTAGATGCGGGAGTTGTTGAACAATCATCAAGTCCGTGGGCGTCACCTATAGTTCTGGTGAAGAAGAAAAATGGTTCGACAAGATTCTGTGTAGATTATAGAAGATTAAACACATTGACAGTCAAGGACAGCTACCCCATTCCCAGAATTGCAGATTCACTGGATGCGATGGCAGGTTCCCGTTGGTTTAGCACATTAGATCTAGCCAGTGGCTATTGGCAAGTTGGTATGGCAGCAGAAGACAGACAAAAGACGGCGTTCATAACCGGAAATGGCTTGTATCAATTCCGTGTTATGCCATTTGGACTGTGCAACGCGCCCGCCACATTCGAAAGACTAATGGACCGTGTGCTATCTGGACTCCAAACTATAGTTTACCTTGACGATGTCATCGTATATGGTGCCACATTTTCCGAAGCTATGGACCGACTAAAGACCATTTTCAACCGATTTAGAGACGCAGGACTAAAACTAAGTCCAGGCAAGTGTCAGCTGTTCAAGCAGAGTGTAACGTACTTAGGTCACATTGTCTCTAAGGATGGTGTAGGTACAGATCCAGAAAATGTGAAGGCTGTCAAAGAATGGCCGAGACCACAGAACCTATCAGAGGTTAGGAGCTTTGTAGGCCTGTGTGGCTACTAACGTATATTTATACGAGGCTTTGCTCAAATTGCACTACCGTTGTTCAAGCTGACTGAAAAGAAACAGAATTTTGATGGGAACCATGACTGCAAGACAGCTTTTTCCGGACTCAAGACAGCGTTGACAACAGCTCCAGTACTTTCCTACCCAATGAGCAGCGGGCAAGATTTCATATTAGACACAGATGCAAGTGACTTTGCAACCGGTTCTGTTTTATCACAGATCCAAGACGGAAACGAAAAGCCCATAGCATATTTCAGCAAGACCATGAGTAAGCAAGAGAGACGTTATTGTATCACAATAAAAGAACTACTGGCCGTCGTACAGTCAGTTAAACACTTCCACCATTATCTCTACGGCACCAGGTTCCTGATCAGAACAGACCATGCGGCACTCAAATGGCTGATGAGTTTCAAGCACCCAGAAGGACAAACAGCAAGATGGTTGGAGATACTTGGCACTTACACCTTTGAGATCTCCCATCATCCTGGACGCTTCCATGGTAATGCAGACGGTCTCTCCCGACGACCTTGTTCGGATGATTGCCAACATTGTACGAGAACAGAAACCGGTGATATTGATCGAGACGTACCAATGGAGTTCAAGACCCACAAGTGGAAACGGGAAGAAAAGACAGATCAAGGTGATGGCTGCGACAGAAGTAACGGGACCGTGGACGGGGAAACCAAGGAAACAAAACAAGTCGCTGCAGTTTCTTCAAGTACAGAACCACCCCGGCCTTGGCTACAGAAATGGACCAATCAAGAACTGAAAGCTGAACAACTTAAAGATGTAGAACTACGAAAGATGCTAACTTGGAAAGAAAACAAACACTGTAAACATTAGTTAGTCACGAATGGCAAAAATCTAGTCACAGTGACTACAGTTAGCTAGTCATTACCAATTCGTTAGTTGCAGACCAATTTGCATGGTCGTTCGACTAACATAAATTAGTCACATAAATTTGTACGAACTTTGTTGACACTCACTATGCATGTCAAGTATGTAAGCGTGACGAGAATATTCTAGTCTTCTGTTTGTTTACTTTCTATAACCTTCAGCTTTGACCAATGACGTCATTATTTTTATCCAATCATCGTACCGTAGAATACCGTGTGCTCAGCTGATCAGAGATCAAAAATTCAGACGACGGCCGGCGATTACATGTATACTGTATGCACGTACGGGGTACGTCGTACGTCGTACATTGCGGCCATTGCCTAACTGCACATAGAACAGGGCCATCAACAAAATAAGAAGATTCTTAATCATTTAACAAATTGTCAGAAGCAGTTTCAAAATGTCGTCAGTTAGGTAAGTTCAATCACAACTGAAATTGTAATAAATAATGATTGACACAATTGACATATTGTTCAAGGAAGGTTTGAATATCCGCGATATGTTTGGCTGGAAAGTATGGGTAAAATTATAACGTTAGGCCTTAGTAAGCAAAACTGTTGCTAACGCTAGGACGAAGCTAGGCTAGGAGTTTAGTCTACCTAGTACTATAGTTACTATGTTATGAGCGCCTGTGGTGTAGGCTAGCATACGTCAAGTTTCTAGACACTTCGTCGACCACCAACCCGGTCTGCATTTCGTGCACTCTACTGAAGATCTTCGGCGTGGTACTTACCTTCTGCTGTTGTAGGCTAAAGTACATGGTACTCATATTTTAGGTTATTTTTGCTAAAGTTGGAAGTACCTGGTGTTTAACTAAGGACAAAACTCAGTTTCAATGCATGAAATACCCATAATGTTGTTAGCTTAGGCCTAGGCCTCAGGTTCATAGTGGCGCTATGTCAGTATCCTACTTCCTAGACCAAGTCTACACCAGCTGTAGCACAATGTTGTAGGGTTCTGTATCCTAAGTGGAGTGGCTGCTGAGTGGTAATACCCTTGACAGAGAATGTTTTGAGTCTTATTTAGCAAATAATCCACAAAGGTATGCATTTTCTGCTCCTGCATATGTGTATCAAGGAGTTTTGAGCCTACTCAGCCTATCATTAATTTTCTGTTGTTTGTCAATTTTCAGAGAAAATTGATGTGCCAAGTCCTCAGCATTCACAGCTATATACTTTGAAGGTTGTGGTATCAATGGACTCAACTGGTTAGATGAGGTAACAACAAATTCCAAACAACTCTGACAGCAGAAATAGATATCCTGATACTTCCATGGGAGATCTACTGTAGTAGCTATAGGAACCAGTGCTTACCACCCATGGAGAATAAGGTAATTTGACGTTGTTCTTTGACAAGCAACAAATTTGAACGTTTTATCACAAATTATGCCCCCTATCTACCTCTTGTCCCCTATACCTGTCTTAAATACATTTTAACAACCTATGCATCAACCTTTAAATGGACTTGATATGCTATTGAGGTGAACTGTGTATTTAGATAGCATTTTAGTAAGCTTTCCTTTAGACTACTGTACATACTGTTACAGTTAGGCAGTGGTTTACAAATCCCAATGATACAGTTTTGGAAAAGAAAACCTTCAATTCTATTCGCTTATTCTAAGTAACTTAACAGTTGCACTGGAGTGACAGGCAATATCAGTTTAATATGTTCCAAACAGTTCAGCTAAACAAAAGTAGTTTTCATCACATTTCAGAGCCAGAGACGAAAAAGCCCTCCCCGCTGACCCTTCTCTGGATGATGTTTCTGCAGGTATGGCAAGCCAGACCAAGTGGACTGTGATCCGGATACCAATAAACCTGCAAGAATCATAAATGCACCCAACTTGGTAAAGCTTATCAAAATTGGTGATTGGAAATGTTGTTGCAGATGTAGACCTGGTTACTGCTTACACAGTATTGCTCATATGTGTATTTACACACTGCACAGTGCATACTGAAATCTCTGAAAAGACATTTTTATGGACCAAAAATGATAATTGCATTGAAATATGTTGTGGTTTAAATTGTGACGACTATAAAAAAGTATCATTTTGTTATGAAAAAAAAATCATCTCTCACTTAAGGTGACATACTCCTATTAGAGTCTATATCCATCCCTTCGATTGTTCTCCTTCAGGAAAAGTGCCAAATGATGTTCGATATATCGGGCAAGTCTTTAACATGGACTTCAGTGTACTTGGAAAAAATTAAAATCATTAAATGAGGTTAGTGTGATTAAATGTGGGGACCTCATTTAAAATGTACCCCAAGAAATTGACCTAAAAGGCAAGTTTCTACCATTCAAGACATGCTTATAGTTTGTGATAAAGTACTTCTAGAATTGTTTTAACTACTTTGTTTTCTGTTCCACCCTAATGTTGCGTCAAGGATAATAACATATTCAACTTACATGTTCTGCATTAATATTGTACCATCACATCCATGGTCAGAAACTCAGAATAATATCACTTCCAAGTTCCTAATTCGAGATGATGATTATAAGGATATTTTCTGGCCCTTTTTAACAGCTAAGGTCATATAGAGCTACTCAAAGCCTTTTTATACCATTTGATTTGACATGGGGTATTATTTTTATAAATAAATTTATAAATATTATTATTATTTTGTGTATATTAAATATATGTTATGTATATTTATATTTAAATATTAATCAAGATAATTTATTTGGCTAAACTTCTATTTTTGAGCTGTGTACTCTCATTTTTTCCCTTTTTCTGTCTGTCCACATCTCTTCCATGCTGCTATTTTGATGAAACTGATGGAGCCCATAATGATGCATGGTCAGTGGACAATGAGGGTCTTTAAGAAATTGTAGGTATATGTCATCAGGGGGTCTAATTGTTTGAAAACTGTTGAACACTGCCAACTTAATGGCTTAGGAGCATTTCAAAGTAATCCCATAAGTATTCTCAAGATGTTTTGTCAGAAAAGATTTTGACAATTTTGTAAAAATAAGTTTTCCCAATTGTCCCATAAATATTTATTTTAGTTTTAAATGTTCTTTAACCTTTAGTGTTTGTTACTGTTCTTTATGAGATGACTTTTAAATGGAATGGTTATTTGTCACATTTTGCATTAATACTGAATGTTAATAAAAATTACCATGAAACTTACAATGTGTGTCACTATCTCATTTCTTAACTAATTAGTACTTAATCTTAAACTAGTCTTGTGACCTAAATAAGTAGTCACAGTTGCAATGACTAATATTTTTGGTCACTGGACTAAGCTTTGGTCGATAGAGGCATCGTAGTAGGACTAATTTTAATTAGTCAGAAAACTCGATTTAATAAGTCACAAAACTAATGTTATATAGTCAAATGACTAGAAGAAACTGGTCGATAGAGGCATCGTTGTGACTAATTTTTTTTAGTCATATTGACTAACTATTGTTTACAGTGAAGTTGATCGTCCTTCGTGGGAAGAAGTGTCAGCTGAAGGGAAAGAACTGAAAGCATATTGGGCTCAATGGGACAGATTGGAAGTTCGACAAGGTCTTCTATGTAGAAGATGGGAGAACCACGCAGGGGATTGCATCACGTGGCAGTTCATAGTCCCCAGAAGTCTACAAGAAGAAGTTATACAGTTACTTCATGACAACCCAACTTAAGGACACCTCGGAGTAAGAAGGACCATGTATAGAGTTCAGGAAAGATATTATTGGAATACCTGGAGACGAAAGGTAGAAAGATGGTGTAAGATGTGTAAGGTATGTTGTTCAAGAAAAGGCCCGGCGAAAGGGAAAGCAAAATTACAGACCTACCGGGTTGGAATCCCGATGGAAAGAATAGCGATTGATATCTTGGGACCGTTACCACTGACAGACAGAAACAACAAATACACCATGGTGGTTGCCGACTACTTCACCAAGTGGGTAGAAGCTTTCCCGTTGAAAGACCAAAGTGCGGAAACGGTTGCTGACACCCTGGTGACAGACTTTGTGAGTCGTTTTGCCGTTCCGAAGCAAATTCATACTGATCAAGGGAGGAACTTCGAGTCCAACCTCTTTAAAGAACTATGTCAACTGCTAGGAGTGGACAAGACTAGAACAACACCGTACCACCCGCAGAGTGACGGCATGGTAGAACGATTCAACCGTACCTTGGAAGAAATGTTATCGAAAGTCGTCGACAGAGATCAGAAAAATTGGGACAAATGCATTCCGTTAGTGATGATGGCATACCGTTCCTCTATCCACGAATCCACTGGACATTCTCCGGCGGAAATGATGCTTGGACGTGAGATTCCTTTACCCGTTGACTACATCATCGACAGAGGTGAACTAAATACTGAAAAGACACTCCACAGCTATGCCCAAGACCTTGAAGACAGACTGAGGATAATCCACGAGAGTGCTAGAGAAAAGTTGCAGATCGCGGGCGAGAGACAAAAGAGAAGTTACAACCGAAATGTCAAAGACTGGGGTTACAAGAAAGGTGACGTTGTCATGTTACAGACAACCCAGAGACGCAAGGGACTTAGCCCAAAGCTACAGCCGAAGTGGACAGGACCCTTCCTCATCACAGACCAGTTGAGCGATGTGACGTACAGAATAAGGAAAAGTAAAAAGAGCAAGGCAATTGTGGTCCACCACAATCGTCTCAAGCTATATCCAGGCGAGATTCCCATCGATATTAGCAAGATGACCCACAAGCAGAATTTAAAGACCCTAGTGAATGTTGCAGTTCAAACCGACCAGAACCGTAAGTTGAGAATCAGAAAACCTGTACTGGTAAAGAGAGATAGGCACGAAGAAGCCAAGATAAAAGATGCGAGAGAGGAAAATTCAAGGTCACAAGAGGATCACGTACACCAAGACGGTCAAGTCGTCTGCGTCGAATACCTTCCTGGCTCCAGGACTGTATTAGAACAGACAAGATTACATTCCATTAATCAAACTGAATCTTTTCCTTTTCTCCTTCCAGATACAAACACTGACTGATACAGCATGGAGCTCAAGAACGAGACAGAGTGGAGCGATGGAGAACTAGAGAGGTGCATCGAATACCGCTGCAGAATCTGTAGACAAAGGCAGTCCAGTGCGGCAGATTTGAAATCACATTTCCAGAAGGAGCACAGTAGGAAGAGATTCCATTGCGAAACCTGCTCGTACCAGAGTGACCGAAAGACAGATGTACAAAGACACTCTGATGCCAAACATCGAAAGTTAGAGCCGAAGGCTAAAGGGAAAAAGGACCATCGCAACGATGGGAACAAAGACTACGACAAAGAGCCACCCAAGGTACAAAGGGTGACATCTGTGTATGCGCCAGCCCTGGGGGACCTGCTGGGGTCACCACTGTCCTCCTTATCAAGACCCCCAACACCGCAGGCTGCAAAAGGAATTCCGACCCCAGAGAGCCCAGTACACCGCCACAAATCTCCAAGCAAGACCAGCGTGATTCCCACTTTAACACCGGAAAGACCTGGCACAGACCCTCGACTATTCCGTGGGGAGACGTCGGACCCTGGAATGCGAGTCAGTGAGTGGAGGGAGAAAAGTAAGGTGCTCCCATGCAGCGCAACGCAGGTGGAATGGAAGGTGAGGAGGTTTGAAACCGGGATTAGACTAACAACACTGACGGAGACGGCAATCCACCCAGATGGGACGGTGTTCCGAGCAACCAAGGAGACTGTAGAGGGGCCGGCCAACTGAAGTAAACGTGGTGGAGAATATTATCTCTTAGCTTTGTACTTTTACTTACATTATTTTGTATTTCTTTCAAGTTGTATATGTAAAAGAGTTCTTAAAGATGTAAACTTAATTCGTAAATGCGTGGTAGCATTTGTCTTTTTAAGAGGGGGGTAGTGTAACGGAAATGTATCCCTTTAAGTAATTTGTTATTGTAATATTCGTTTTAGGATTGAGCGTTCCCTCGGTTCTACCCGTCGATGGCCCCTCTCTCAAAACATGTGTAGAGCTTTTGCGAGTTGCAGGTTGGGACAGCCAATGAAAATCGTACCCCTGTTTGTTTATAAATCTTGCTGAATCAGCACCCGAATTTTGAGATGTTTCCCCTTGTTAGTGGTAGCGCAGATTGTTTTATTAGTATGAGCTCACCACGCTCAAAAAGTATTCCGAGATTGGCCTCTGACGGAGAGAGAACCGAGAGAACACCTATTTTCTGTAAGTTGCTACCACTTCCTTGGTATATTTTTGTTCTATCACACGATTATGTGCTTGGCATGACTTCTAGGTTTAATTGTTTGTCTTAGGAAAGATTAAATCGGGTATCTTTGGGGTGACGGGGGTTATTTTTTTCGTACACCTAGGGAATTGTAAGAAAATTATCGTTGCGCTAAGTGCATTGAAGTAGCAAGAAACTAGGGTGTATTTTTAGGACGTCATATTTGTTGTCACATTCTATAGGGGGTTCGATAATTGTAATTTCGACTTCACTAGGAGGCTCACAAACGCTATACCGTGTGTTTCATGTGGACGTTTGTTTTATATATATCTTTTGTGTTTTCTTAAGCAAAGCAAGTAGTGAGAACGACTAGTGTCAACAAACCAAACGCTTGTATTATCCTTCATCTGTAAATACATTTACCCACGTACTGGTTCGGTTGTGATCTCGAAAAGAGATATTTTATTTAGTAATATAAACTGGTTAAGTCTTTAAGCCTGTTGTTGAGTACGTCCCAATAAAATATCTTGTATGCCTTCACGAGTTAGTGTAACTGCGTAACTGCGTAAGTGCGTAACTGCGTAAGTGCGCAACTGCGTAAGTGCGTAGTTGCGTAACTGTGTAACTACCTAACTGCGTAACTTCCTAAGTGCGTAACTGTGTTACTGCTTAAGTGTACAGACAGTTCATGTTATCCTGTACCATTTCTATTAACTGCTTATCTGTAAAGTCTGTCAATGCCATAATCTGTGGTAAATTCACGTGCCAGTGAATCAAAGATCAACGTAATAAATCAATAAATAAGCGATCAACCAGTCATCTACCTCTTCTCCGATTTTTTTGTCTTGATATGTGTTGAAGATTTTTATTAGTTCAAGCAGCTGGACTTCGGGGACACTGGTCAACGTTACAATATTTACACATATATACACATATATACACATATACACACATATACACATATATACACATATATACATATATATATATATACATATATATATACATATATATATACATATATATACATGTATATATATATATATACATATATATACATATATATACATACATATACATACATATACATACATACATACACCCATACATACATACATACACGCATACACACACACATACCCACATACATACACCCATACACGCATACATGCACACATACATACATACATATATACTCTATGACCAGGCAGTATATGTTAATGTGGACTGTCTGTCAACATGCATAACATGTTAAGACATATATACTTCCCGTATAACATGTTAAGGACAAAACTCCCATGTATAACATGTCAGGTAAATACATATACACTCAAGCCACGAAGTATAGGTGCAAGACATGACCGTCAACATGCATACCATACCATGTAATGACATCACGTATATAGGACATGTAAAGGGCATACTCTCTCCATACCATGTAAAACCCATGTAAAACTCTCACCACGCATTATGCCAACAAGCAAAGCTTGTTTAGACCATGGAGCTATATTTATAGCTCCATGTTTATACCAAGGATAACATTACAAAGGCATTCTCTCATGGGAGTAGAAGAGGTGAGTTTGGTTTGACGAAGCCAACTGCAAAATTCATCTCAGAACTTCCCGACAAAATGGATCCACGAACGTTGCATTCCGTATTTTACACATTCCAAGATGTGAAAAGTTTGTCAATAATGTTTGTCAACATTTAATGAATAGTTTGTTAATTTTGAAGCAAAAGTAACTTGTAAAGGGCACTTTTGAATTATAAAACTTGAAAATGGGTTTCTGTTATTACCAAGAAAAGGTAGTTCTAATTTAATGAAAGGGACAGTATATTTGAGGGGGGTGGGGGTTTCACTAAAGTAGAGGGGTGACAAGTGTCCCCTGTGTACCCCGGCTGCACCCCTACTCTAAGTCATGTTCGTATCACATATTACAGTATAAAGGCCTATACAGTGTCCAAAATCGTAACGTATTAAGAAATACGCTCACCAATTTAGCCATGATAAGATATACAGTCACATAGAACCAAACATGTTATCCCATACTCACAGCTGACAACATCTGATAGGCTGAAGTCCAGAATCATAAAGCATGGCGTCGTATAAGCATCGGCGCAACGTCAGGGTGGGAGGGTGCGAAGCCCTGGGTCCTGGAGCCTTAGGGGGCCCGAACTTAAAAATAAGTTTGCACAATGTACTGTACATTGCGTTCATAAGTGACATCTTCAGTATGAACAAAGGAGATGTGGGGACCGAATCTCATTGCGGTCTATAATTCCTCATTTCTCACACATATGGGCCCCATTTAATCCTTGGACCCGGGACCTTAATTGAATTGTTACGCTGCTGATCTCAATAAGGGCATTCCTTGATGGTCTTTGCTCTAACATAAACTGTTAAAACATACTCTTTACCAAGCATAACATTTCCGTTTTTTCAATATCACTTTGTTTTATCCTTTATATTCAGGTTTTATCTTTAAAGGAATTCGACGTTTCTTTGTAATCTGTACTATATGGTTACAAGGAATAAAATCTCCGTTACAGTTGTACCGTATATAAGACAGTATTGGTATAAACCTAATATCATAGCGGCATGCAATTGTCGAAGGATTAATATTTACTGGCCTATACTTGTGATAAAACTATACCGATTTGCCAAAATCCTTCCAACTTGACGTCTGTCTGAATAGCTGTCTGGACATTCCAGTAAAACATCTTTGGGTATATGTATGTGGTCAGCTGCTCTTTAGCTTTACCGTCACGTCCTCCACTTAAAGTACTCAACGGCGCCCATTAGAATTGCTCTTGAGTGGGCCAAAAGTCAACAGGTCTACGCATGTAACGCACGCAGCGCTCTGTAGTAACATGCGGTTGATATATATCTCAAAGGCCGTCCTATGTCGCAAGTTACAGAATACAGATACTACATATAGAAAATAATACATTACAACGCAAGCTCGAATAAAGATAAGACATCAAAAAAGAAAAAAAGGTAACTAATTTTCCACTTTATTTAGTGATTTTATTTTATATATATATATTTTTTGAAAGGAAGGCTTATTTTTGTTTCGTGGAAAATGTCGACCAGTATATGTTAAGGATCTTGTCATCTTGATATTCAGAATGACAGTGATTTGATACCTTGACGATCTATATCAATGCATTCGCTAATCAACTATAACTTTTCAAGTAAAAGTAACTAATAATAAAGGAAAACGCCGTGAAAGTGAGGAAATACAACATAAGCAGCGATGATATAAAGACAATTTGTGCACGTATAAGCAAATTTCAACAGACCTCGTTCATCGTCGGAAACTGTGGATAAAATATATGAGGTTTTGAACTTTCATTTTAATAATTTTATATATTAAATAAATTAATATTTTAAATTAAATAATGATTCATTTTGTTATATGATGCTCTTCAGTGCACTTGTTTAACGTTTTCTTAGTAGATTCTGTTTGAGAATGCCCATTGTCCCCATGAACTCCCCACTCTCACCCATCGCCCTTCTCGACCAGAGCCTGTCCATCCTTGCTTTCCAACCGATGATCTGTGTATAACTTTCGCGATCAAGGAAATGGCCAAGAAAGTTGTTATTCATAGAGATTTCTTTTTACTCTTAATTGTGTCTACCTATATCCCGCATCTGGCAGAAAACTTTATAGCAATTTACGTGTAGTACATCTTCTCGGCAGGCCCGGATTTACCATTGAACCAGATGGGTTCTGGCCAAGGGCGACCGATCTAGGGCAGCGAGCTTGAAAGAAAAAGAAAAAAAGAAAAAAATAGGGAGGGGTGGGGGGGGGGAAACTATTTTATTTTGGTATATATAATATATATATATATATATATATATATATATATATATATATATATATATAAGTTTAGCGACAAATCTTCCACAATTTGTGTTTGCATATGAATAATCATGAATCATAACTAGTGGATGACTAACCGCCAATCATAGGGTTTGTTTGCATATGAATAATCATGAATCATAAATAGTGGATGACTAACCGCCAATCATCATAGGGTTTGTTAGTTTATTTATCTGTTTATTATTCATTGTTATATCATGATGACATTGAAGTTTTATTACAAGTCACCGTGTGGTGACAGTGGTCTACTCCTCAGCAAATACAATGATCATGACGTTTTTACTTAACACAAGAGAAAATAATTTATTTTAAAGAAGGAAACAACAACAATACTGGACTGAAAAAGGTAAGCAATATATGTAATTTAATACTCACTGCCCATCCACCACCCCTTATTATCCCTCTATATTATATGCTCAAGAAACGCTTATACCCAAAGATACGTCTTGTTTAGCCTAAGAGGAGAAGACTCCAATATTGGTGCCAACTATAGTCCAACATTAACATCTACTCAATTTTATGGAACATTAAATATGATATTTATATTTACATGCACTTTTTACTTATACTTTAGCCTAAGTATGCGCCACGTATTATCATCATGGTCGCCAATATCACGTAGAATTGGTTCTCATGTTATAGAAATGGAATTTGTTAGTGACGGGTTAGTTCGGCTATAGTGGAGTAAAGTCTCTTGGTCTCATTCTCTCCAGGGTAAAAAAAAAACGGCCAGACCTGTGCATTCAAGAACCTCAAGAATAAAACCAGGTTTGACGAGGAGGGGATGTGGGACAGGAGCTAAAGCCTGGCCCGGGGGCCAAGTAGGGGAGGGGCGCAAAAGGGAAACTGGAACATATGGTGGGGTCACGGACAAGTACGATAAAGAACAAAGTGGTGGGTGGGTTTTCATTTTCAGAACATACTTAAGGGAAAATGAAGAATGCAAAAGAAGGGGGTCGGGTGACATGATTGTCTCCTGTGGTCGGAGCTAGTTTTCGACGCCTCTTGAAGAAATAAAACCGTACTTTAATAAATGTTAATAATTTTGCCATATTATTACCATATATATTATACATTAAATTTTTCTTTCAATAATATTTTCACCTCTAACTTCCATGGGCTACCATATATAAGAGCGCAGAAAGCAAGGTGTTGTCCTAGCAATCGCTCCTCTCATCACCCATCCCCCCCCCCTCCCCAACCTCACATCTCTCGTCAAATTTACTTGAAAATTGAAAATTCATTTATTTTATTTTATTTTTTATTTATTTGTTATTTTAGGTCATTCATCTTTTAGACAAACACCATACACCTCTTAATACACATTTTATTATTATTTTTTCTCTAGGATTAAACTGATTTCAGTCTAGTTACTAATGTGTTTGATATACTTGTTGATGAATTTCACGGTGAATCACAAATGATCAGGAAGTATTTCAGGATAGTAATGGCAGCTCAACCAACTAGAGCGTCCAACCAAAACCCTGAATCAGTTAGCTAATGACGTCATAGATGGATGCAGTCACACTGAACAAATGTATACACAACGGACTTGTCCGGAAGAAGCGCAAACAAATACTCCTATCAATCTATATATATATATATATATATATATATATATATATATATATATATATATATATATATATATTTATATTTATATTTATATTTATATATTATATATATATATATATATATATATATAATTATATATATATATATATGAGCTATATATTATATATATATATATATATATATATATTTAGTGTAGGGCCCATTGGTATAACCACTGATCAAGGCTACAGTGTTGGGCCCATTGATATAACCACTGACATCATCATCATCGGCAACATACTATATAAATATACTCTCACAATGATAAAATATTTCATGTAATCATAACACAAGACAGTTTTGCAAAACAGAAAGAACAGTTGTCAAAAAAGGAAAGATGCGATTCACAGTTGATATAATGAAAGTATCATCTATTATGTAGTATTATTCTTCGTTCCCTGCATGCATGTGCAGAGATCGAGGACAAAACGCATGCATGGCCTGAAATTTTTCCGCTCTTTTCTAAAAGTTCTTTGTTTTTCTTTTCTGCAATTTAAACAAAGATAATCGATCCAAAGAAAATAAAACTATAAAGATGTTTCCCAAAAGATTAACATATTTTCACTGCAGGACGTAAATGTGTTCATATAATATGGCACAGAAAAACAATGAAGGTCTTTGAACTCTCTTGCTCTTTATGTTTCATAAAAATAAAAATAATAATATGATACAATGCTTTCTCTGTTAAAGAGGCAGCTTGAATTGATGGGCTATGTATTTTATGTTTTTTCTTCTTCAAAATTGACAACTCTACCCGCAAGGGGCGAGGGCGGTGGAGGGGGGGGGGGGTACAGTGACAGTGGGAACGCGCCCTTACTTTGTTATGAAAAGCGTGAAAGTGCCCTTCAATGTTAATAATGAAAAGTGCCCACCTTTTTTCCATGATTGTAATTAAAAGTGCCCTTTTGGTGCTGTGTATTGTAATATCAATTTTATATCGCAATTCAATTATTGCAAAAATGGTCCCTTGTTGGTAATAAATTAAGTTTGTTTGTGATTTAGCGCCCTTCTGTTCAAACATATTCCAAAACTGACATTTCTGGTACAGAATACAAAACAGGATACATTCGTTCTAGCATAAAAAGATGTTGAGGTATAATTTTGGTGGTTGGCACCCTCAAGTCGAAGTGAATGACCTACCTACACGACTTAAAACGGTTATCTTTTTTGTTTTCTGATCAATTTGTCGCCACACACACTTTTTTTTATAGATAATATTTATCACGTATACGAAGAGCAAATCAGACAATGTTTTTCGAGAAAAAAAATCCTAGTCCTATAGCTATAACAATGCATTTGGGATTGAAGTTTCATAAAATTATATAGACAAATTTGTCAACAGCAGCTTTTTCAATGTGATGATATCTGCTTTAAGTCTAATGGATAAAACGTATTTTCAATTCTTTCGCAGAAAAAAAAGCTACCCGGCGAACCATGCAGCATCTCAGGAAGGAAACACTTCAGATCAAGTCAACCATAATTGTTTCTTACCCGAACTACAGCCGAGACATCACTCTATACTCAGCTATAATACCGTAGCCAGTACACAACACGTTTAAATGTGGCACACCCTACATCACATGGGATCAAATGCGTTGACCTCGAGGAGAGGGATATGGAATGAACGCGTATAGCCATGCAAGCAGCGTCTACCTGATCTATTTATTCATGATTAAGATCGTCCCCTCCCCCCTCACCTTCCCCTTAAAACAATGATTCATTTTTGTGTAACAGTTTATACCAACACACGGTTCCTGCAGGAGTTTGTCAGTCAGGCCATGCCTTGGGGGCCAATTCTAAAACCGGTCTCAAGTATTTGACGTCTTCTTTCACCCCCCCCCATCCCTACCTCGACGTATATTATGGAAATGAGAATACCATAACTCTGTAATACCGTATTTCCCTGGAGCCCCCCCCCCCCTTGGCCGCATTCCCACCCACCTGAAGCCATCTTGATAGGCCTGAGTAGAGGGTATAGGGTCTATACCTTAATCGAGATCAAGGGTAGTTAGCGACAATAAAGTTGAAAGCAAGTTGCGCAGGTTACGCCAGTATAGGACTGATATCTCCTTTGTTATGTTGTTGCTTGATAGTAGATTTTTGTAATTTAAAAGTGAATTTGTTAGTCTATTCACCATTTCCTTGGGGGGGGGGGAATGGGCGAGGGGTGGGGGAGGAAAGCCTATTCCGTCTCACTCGTGCCTTCTACAACGCTCTCTGTATGGAGAGCTGGTGATGAGGTTGGAAAAACCCATCCTTCCCCTCCACCTTCCCACACTGACTTCTCCATCTCTCGACAACCCCCCCCCCTTCCACAGTCTCTTACCCACTGTACCTCCTTCCCCTTTCCACGTAACGTTATACCATGTGTAGCATTAGGCTAGGAGAGCCTCGTGGATTCGGTGGTAGCGCAAAACCTATTTAGCCTCGCCCAGTCGTCTGAATGTGATGTTGGCTTCCTGTGATTTCATTTCACTTTGCAGTTTGCATTTCATAACAGACATCGATTATTAATCAAACTTTGTTTACATGTAATCAAACTAAGATAACATCCAATAATTTGTTGTTGTTGTTGTTTTTTGTTGTTGCTGTTTTCAGTAAATGAACATTAATTACCGAGTAATTAGAGATTCCATTTCATTCTAAAACTTACGTCACCCGAACCTAATTGCAAGAAGACTGCTCGGACATTTCCTTTTTCATAATTTCAAAGGAAGTTTGGTTAACTCAGTCTATAAATGAATTGAAATCGCTTTGGAATATCTAGCATCAAGTATATCGAAAAAGTACCGGATTTTCTATACTTCTGAAAGTTGTCATTGATGAGGTCATCAGTGTTGACCCCAAATATGCTAGAAAGTCGAATAGTGGTCACACATGCATAAACCTCGTACTGCCAAACTCAAAGCATTTTTCTCCCTGAGGGACATTGGATTGTGTTACTGCTAGAATCTAGCATAATTTGGAGATGCAGTACCACTAAGGAAAGTATACTATTTACAACACCCTTTTAGAAATGATTTAACATGCTAACATGTGAGGCCAATACTGGTAACATAATAATATATTTTCGTGTAAATACTCGCCCGTTTTGAATTAAAGATAAAGCATGTTATCGTTAGCTTCTTTTACAGATTGCGTGTATTGGTAACCATGATACACGTCTGAACTTACATTATTAAGTATCAAATTCTACCACAAAATTGATGAGACATGCACAAATGAACCCAGCAAACCGGATGCCTATTGTTCAGTTAAAACCTATGCTTACGATTATCTTGTTATGAACTTTACCAGGAGTCATGGCCTGATTTTCCCCTCGCTCCTTTCCGGGATCCTTTCTTTGTGTATATATTTGTCTGTCTGTGTGTGTGCGTTGTCGTGTGCATCTTTGTCAACACGGTTGTTGAGGTTGGGCACATGGCTGTGACATTTTCTTTATCACTACGCATTATGCAAAACAAAAACAATAGCGTCCGGGAGAGTACAGTATTGTGAAAATGACCTGTTTGTTTTATATATCATTTTTCCTAATAGTGATGTATGGAACGCAAAACGGGCCACGATATATGTCGTCGCACCTTAAATATACGTTACTGTGCTAAAATATGTGTCGATGCACCTAAAATAAACGTTGTCGCACTGAAAACATATGTCATTGTACCTAACATATATGTCGCTGTTACTAAAAAAAACGTCGTCGTAAAGTATATATCGCTGCACTGACAACATCCGTCGCTGCTGTTAACAAAAATGATGGTGTATTGCTAGGGTGCATAAGGTGCTCGTATGCAAATATGGAACTTAGTTGTAGGCGTGTCTGGATACACCAAATGGCATGGCATATCGCGCGGTAAATGTTAACAATACGACAACAGACGGACGGACGGACGGACAGACGGACGGAAGGACGGATGGATGGATGGATGGATGGTGTCCTCCCTCAAACAATTTATTTGCTTCATCTTCTTCCACATATTGGTTAATATTTCGTTATTTCTCCGCCGGTTTCATTTCTATATGTTGCGTAATGCATTGGCTGACCTTATTGTTATTCATGTGTGTAAAGTGTGGTGTCGCGGAGCCCAATAAACCAAATATTCTACCATCTGTTGTTAAAGTGGCCATGACACGAAAATTTCAAAGTCCTATATTTTTGGGATCCATCAAAGAATGTTCTCTAAAACATGTATCAACCAATCTGCCAGTTTAAAACTTGATTTTTCAAGTCGAAAATTGAGAATGAATTTACCCTTTTCGGCGTTTGAAACTTTGTTTACTCGAAAATTTTCCGATTCGCATGACGTCATGTGACGTCACGTTTTGAACACATATTTGTTGTCGCTGCTACGGTACCATTCACGTACACAGTAGACAAGTACACATACCACTAGTAGTTACTAAACAAAACACCGATCACAAGTGCGATATCAAATCAAAATTTCCTGTGAAATGGCGGATCCAGAGCCAAATGCGGCAACCGAAGTTCAAAGTGATTATGGTTCTTCACTAGGCAGTGAAATTGGGCTATAATTAGAGTGCCCTTTCTCATATTCGAAGCAGAGAGTGAAGGCGATGATCATTCCAATATTGAACCGAACGCTGAGGGTGGAGCGGAGGTGTTAGAACCGTATCAGTTCGAGCCTGTTAAACGAGCCGAAATTGAAGCTCCACAACATATCGAAGAAGAAATCCGTTCGAAACCATTGCAAGGAACATACAACGTGGTAAGAATTTATTAACGAAGCATTTAAAAACAAAATCCAGTCCATTTTGTGCATGTGTTGTTGGAATTCGCGGAACACCCTAAACCGTATTGTGCGTTGTGTTACGGTAACTTACAACCCATATGTAGAGTGTGTAGTACTAGTAGGGTTGGTTGCATACTGAAAGTTTGGCTCGGGGATGTAAGTTGCATTATGCAATATGCAGCCATGCTAGGTAGGCATATGTGTTATTTCATACTCATTATTACTTGGCTAGTACTTTGGCCTGGAGTTTTGCAAATCAATTTTCTGAAACAAAAGAATGTATCATGATACATGGAAGGTGTAAAATCACAACAAATGTAACCATAACTGTACATTGTGTGCCTGCTTGTTATTGTGGACATCATGGCCAACATTAATACATTTTGAACTTTCATAAATTTTTTCCCAGGCAGTACAGATACATAGCCTACGGTCAACAGGTTCAATGATACTTGGGGTTCCTAGCAAGACAATCGCAGATGTCAATCCAGCCGTAGTGCAATGTGTCTAGAGTTGAGTCTACAGTTTGCTGAGCACCAAGTTTTGATTGGCTAACAGTCTACAGTTGCGTTTGAGTGTCTACAGTTGCGTTTGAGAGCTCACTCGTGATTGGCTGTTAGTCTACAGTTTGTCTACAGTGTCTACAGTTTGACCTATCAGATTGCGTTTAAGAGCGAGTCTCGATCAAGCCGCTGGTTGCCTAGCGACAGCGGACGCCAGGCTTTTGTTTATAGCGGATAGGACTACTCATCTGACGATGATTTTATCGTCAAAAGGTAATTATTGTTCATTTCAATCATTATCGAAAGATGGCAAATTCCCCTGCATCATAGTCACCCCAAAGTGACTAGGCTAATCAGTAATCATTGCTCATGGTGAATTAATTTCGGAAAGTATCTCGAGTTCGACTCACTGTTGACGTTTCGATAGCCTAGTGCCCTAGCATACTGTGAGTGGGGATTTGTACACAAATTCCGTATATTTTAGGCTAAGCCAAACGAAATTTGATATAGGGCCTTCTTACTCTTAGGGGGTACCGATTTTCGTTCAGCTTAAGCTTATCCTAATGTAGGGAAATGTGTACAAATTCTAGCTACAGGGAAGTAACTTCGGTCCCTTTACCCCCTAAATAATCCAAAGCTTGAGTGATCAGTGTGTCGGCTCCACAATGCCAATGCGGACACAGTGCCAGTGGGTACTACAATTCCAGAATAGGCCTAGGCCTAGGTCTACATAAAATTTGGGGGAGCAAGATGGGGAGGGGGGGGGGGTGAAATATTGCGGGGGCAACACAACATTTAAGTGTGCCAAAGTTACATAGACCTGAACTACATGTAGGACTGTTATGTGAAGGTGTACCGTAACATCAACAGACCAGTTCAACTTTCAAGGACTAGGTCTATGTCTGAACGTGATCATATAAACCCAAATATTGCAGCCCTCTGGAGTCACAGTGGTGCAGCTGAAGGGACATATGCAATTACTCTCCACACAGTGAACGATAAAAGCATAGACAGAGGACCTCTTGCTAAGCTCCAAGCTAGCCTGATCACGGATTGCAATTTGCGGACTTGGCATTGTGCTAGGCCTAGCCACACGCTGTCCCCTCCCCAGCCTCCTATTGAACCAAATTACTTTTGTTTTCAGCTGGGAGGAGCCCACCTGCTCAGAATCCAAAAGTTACACGGGACCCGCTGTTGCCAGTGCTGTCTATCCATGATAGGAGCATCGATCAAGCCGCTGGTTGCCTAGCGACAGCGGACGCCAGGCTTTTGTTTATAGCGGATAGGACTACTCATCTGACGATGATTTTATCGTCAAAAGGTAATTATTGTTCATTTCAATCATTATCGAAAGATGGCAAATTCCCCTGCATCATAGTCACCCCAAAGTGACTAGGCTAATCAGTAATCATTGCTCATGGTGAATTAATTTCGGAAAGTATCTCGAGTTCGACTCACTGTTGACGTTTCGATAGCCTAGTGCCCTAGCATACTGTGAGTGGGGATTTGTACACAAATTCCGTATATTTTAGGCTAAGCCAAACGAAATTTGATATAGGGCCTTCTTACTCTTAGGGGGTACCGATTTTCGTTCAGCTTAAGCTTATCCTAATGTAGGGAAATGTGTACAAATTCTAGCTACAGGGAAGTAACTTCGGTCCCTTTACCCCCTAAATAATCCAAAGCTTGAGTGATCAGTGTGTCGGCTCCACAATGCCAATGCGGACACAGTGCCAGTGGGTACTACAATTCCAGAATAGGCCTAGGCCTAGGTCTACATAAAATTTGGGGGAGCAAGATGGGGAGGGGGGGGGGGGTGAAATATTGCGGGGGCAACACAACATTTAAGTGTGCCAAAGTTACATAGACCTGAACTACATGTAGGACTGTTATGTGAAGGTGTACCGTAACATCAACAGACCAGTTCAACTTTCAAGGACTAGGTCTATGTCTGAACGTGATCATATAAACCCAAATATTGCAGCCCTCTGGAGTCACAGTGGTGCAGCTGAAGGGACATATGCAATTACTCTCCACACAGTGAACGATAAAAGCATAGACAGAGGACCTCTTGCTAAGCTCCAAGCTAGCCTGATCACGGATTGCAATTTGCGGACTTGGCATTGTGCTAGGCCTAGCCACACGCTGTCCCCTCCCCAGCCTCCTATTGAACCAAATTACTTTTGTTTTCAGCTGGGAGGAGCCCACCTGCTCAGAATCCAAAAGTTACACGGGACCCGCTGTTGCCAGTGCTGTCTATCCATGATAGGAGCATCGATCAAGCCGCTGGTTGCCTAGCGACAGCGGACGCCAGGCTTTTGTTTATAGCGGATAGGACTACTCATCTGACGATGATTTTATCGTCAAAAGGTAATTATTGTTCATTTCAATCATTATCGAAAGATGGCAAATTCCCCTGCATCATAGTCACCCCAAAGTGACTAGGCTAATCAGTAATCATTGCTCATGGTGAATTAATTTCGGAAAGTATCTCGAGTTCGACTCACTGTTGACGTTTCGATAGCCTAGTGCCCTAGCATACTGTGAGTGGGGATTTGTACACAAATTCCGTATATTTTAGGCTAAGCCAAACGAAATTTGATATAGGGCCTTCTTACTCTTAGGGGGTACCGATTTTCGTTCAGCTTAAGCTTATCCTAATGTAGGGAAATGTGTACAAATTCTAGCTACAGGGAAGTAACTTCGGTCCCTTTACCCCCTAAATAATCCAAAGCTTGAGTGATCAGTGTGTCGGCTCCACAATGCCAATGCGGACACAGTGCCAGTGGGTACTACAATTCCAGAATAGGCCTAGGCCTAGGTCTACATAAAATTTGGGGGAGCAAGATGGGGAGGGGGGGGGGGTGAAATATTGCGGGGGCAACACAACATTTAAGTGTGCCAAAGTTACATAGACCTGAACTACATGTAGGACTGTTATGTGAAGGTGTACCGTAACATCAACAGACCAGTTCAACTTTCAAGGACTAGGTCTATGTCTGAACGTGATCATATAAACCCAAATATTGCAGCCCTCTGGAGTCACAGTGGTGCAGCTGAAGGGACATATGCAATTACTCTCCACACAGTGAACGATAAAAGCATAGACAGAGGACCTCTTGCTAAGCTCCAAGCTAGCCTGATCACGGATTGCAATTTGCGGACTTGGCATTGTGCTAGGCCTAGCCACACGCTGTCCCCTCCCCAGCCTCCTATTGAACCAAATTACTTTTGTTTTCAGCTGGGAGGAGCCCACCTGCTCAGAATCCAAAAGTTACACGGGACCCGCTGTTGCCAGTGCTGTCTATCCATGATAGGAGCATCGCCCAAGACAGACAGCGGTGTTCTCTATTGCCAACAAGATTTGCAAAGCAGGCAAAGTCATTACCGCCTCAGGCCATCCATGATTTGCTCATACGCAATAAGGATACTGCCCTTGATGAAGGTGAGTAGTACCAGCCTAGGCCAACAGTGAACAGCATGAAGATGCGTTAAAAAGACAAACGGAGGATGTCTACTATAGGCCTATTAGTGAATCATTGGGCCTAGGTTGTAGCCTTGTAGGGCATATGATTGTAGGCCTACAAACTGCTCTGATATATGAGAGTTTGCCCCCTCTAGAGTGATTCAAACAAAGCTGGTATACTGTGGGCTGGGTCCCATGGCTCGCACAGCAACTTGAATTGATAAAAGGGCCGTGATACATACAGTGCATACCTCCCTCTATGTTGGTTCGTCAAACAGAACACTGCGATGGGGAAATTCCTCACTGTGATGGAACTGTATGAATCATGATGTCACATTGTGTGATGATGAGATACTGCTTACATAACTACAAGAACCAGTTGCTAGATGCACTGTTCCTCCTCCTGATATTGCGGCGGAAAGAAACATGACAAGGCTCATTGTGAAGACTATGCACGATTGAAATGTACACTTGATGTATTTGGAGGACTATTTTTAATTTCGGCCTTGTGCCCATACATGTATGCTAAATTGCCTCTCATTCTCCATACTTATAGCCAAAAGACGCTGTCACCCATACACGAAAGCCCCGACTGAGGAACAGTACCTGGGCCAGTTGGTAATAACCTTCGGAAAATATAATGGCAGAACCTTCAAGTGGTTGGTACAGAATGATGTTGGCTATGTCAAATAGTAAGTGTTGATCATTCAAAATTCTCCTTTAGACACTGTAAGCCCTGGGTTGGAAATGAGCGGGGGCAACAGGCGATTCGCCCCCAGTTTTCTTGGAATCGCCTTCTGAAAAATATACTCTAGCGAATATAACAACGAATGTTATGCGCTGTGTATAATGCTATTTGGTAGTCTACTGTTTTAGAATTATAAAACATGAAATATTGGAGCGAGTAACGAATATCACTCGTTATCTAGGCGGCAGGCCTACTACATTATCAGTGAGTGAGAACAGCGTGGACTATTTACAGCATTGGGTTACATTTTGCATGACATCTCGGAATTTGAAAAGAGCTGCAAGCCCTCTCCCACAGGGGCCTTTTATTGAAGAACAGAATTGAAGAGAACCCCAAAATTGATTCCCTCCACCATTTCCCTCCAATAATGTGATGATTGAGTAGTGTACTTTTGACCGAATTACTTTTGTTGATGATTTGAATGATGGCATACATTAAAATCATGCCGGTCTGAACCACAGACTAATATGTATGAAATGAGAAAGGGTATCCAGGCCAGTTCGTCATGTAACGTTTTCATTGCTTGAACTAGTCTTGTGAAAGTCTTCATGCCATCATTTTTTTGCAGCCTCGTCGATGCACATGTCAAGGAAAGCAGGAAGGGTGTTCCCCACAGCAAACACAGGGATGATGCCTGGATGAAGGACTGTCTCCAGAAGTATGTGCAGTGCTTCCCTCAAGTCTCTTCACATCTGGAGATGAACGTGGACATCTGGTTGTATGGGTACAGCCCTTTCAAGCCATTTTTCTTCAAAGAAATGTGGCAATGGTATCACCAGCACAAACTTCTCCAATCCGACCCACAGGCAGGCACAGCACACGACCGCAAACTTGCCCTAGACGCTTTCACCTCTGTTCAGCAGTGGCTCTGCATGGACCAGACACAGATCAAGAGTCAGTCTATGCGTAGATTCCGCAAGTATATTCTTGACAAGATAAAAGAGGTACGCATTTTCCTTATTGTCTTCTGATGGTGAAACTTAACTCTAATGAGATGTGGGGCGATGTGCACCTTTTTACAAGAATTCCCCCAACTGACTTATGATAACTTTAATCCCTAACATAAACCTTAATCCTAACAATGAGTACAATCACGGCATCTGCTGCAATTAAACCAATAATTTAATTTTGGCTTTCAGACAGACAGCTTAGCCCTTTTGAGGTGATGTGAGCTGCCTTGGTTTATGTCAAACCAGCAGAGCAACTGTATCTGACTGATTACCTATAACTTCTCCATCATCTATCTTCCAGACTGAAGCATCCAGTGCAGCGGGGAACGTTCCACCACTTCCGGAGAGGTCCACATTGCATGAGCAGTCCACGAAGCCGCAAGAAAAGCCTAAACAGCATCGACAAGGCAAAGAAATCACACAGGTAATGTAGTCGGCTTGGTGAAGAGAAGTAGTTGCCTGCCTTATCTGTTCCAGTCTCCCTGTATAGTAGTTCATTTCCCCTCCTAGAATTGTGAGAGAGTGAAGGAAAGTTCATATGATTTCACACAAAAACCTGGCAAAATATGTACACAGCGCTGTACTGTGGAATCCCACTGTGGCTGGAATCCCCTGGTTTAGACTATCAGTTTGTATTCTTTCTATTTCTCCCTTTATGCACTGATGACTCACCCAGTAAAGCAGCTACTGCACAAGTGTACATCAGTGGAACAACAAGAACAGTTGTATTCGTTTAGTTGTCATCTGTTAAATTGTCAGTCAGGAGGATGATTCGGGTGCGTCATTCTCTCATCATAGGCTAATTGACAATGAGGATTCAATAGTGGGTCATTTCAAAGGAATTGTAAGTCAACTGAGTGACTGTGATGCTCGTCAATGTACAAGAATTGTGCGACCCATATCTGACAATATGTATATATCGATTCAATTCCAGACACCAACCACTAGTCGATCTGGCACCCTACTAGCTCCTTTAAGACCAACAGGACAGTTCCAGAAAAAACAACCTTCGCAAGGCATCTCAAAGGTATTCAAACATGTCATTTTTGTAGTTTATCAGGCGGGAGGTAGTAGTACTGAAGCGAACCGCGGGTGGTGGGGGAAATTACCAGATTTAGGGTCCTTCGCTTCGAACTCACAAGTTATAAATGTGGATGCAAGAGTGTTCTTGCATTGAAACGACGGCTGACTATTTATTACAAACTCTAAAATGAAAATATACATATGAATAAATCATGATACATGATAATAAAAGTTGCTAAATGAACTTCTTAGACCTTACTGCATAACCTAATTAAATCTGTCCTATCTCGGGAAAAACCTATACTCAATACTACGTAACATTAATACAACTAAGAATGAATACCCGCAATACTGTACAAAATGTATAATGAACATAATGAAATAATCTGCACTTCGAAATAATACAATAAGTTTGTCAACAGGCGAGGACTTTTACCACCTCAATAATAGCCAGGGCAACCCATGCCAGCTGCTACCATTACAGGAATTTCCACATCTCCTCACTGACCACCAGATAGTCAAGATATGAGTGTCTCTGGGCAATTTATGACCCGAGAGCAATAAAATTAACAAAATACTAAGGGGTTTACGAGGCGAACCCCAGAGCTAGCCATAATCACAGCGTGTACAGAACTGAAAAACACACATGCAAAAGCTATGTGCACAAACTAACGCTACATACAGCCTATTACGTAACACAAAAATATGCATAGGGTGCAAACAACAAAATTTGACTTCACTACAGTACGTAGCCACAGCTAATCCAGTACTGATTATATTTGCTCAGGTTCTCCACAGGCCCCCAGAGTCAGGTAGACTGGCGCTGGCAAAGAACTTTGCTCTACAGCACACTGCAGTGGCCCACAGAAGATTCAAACATGCAGCCTTCAGATTGAGAACTAAGGGCTTTAACACTGTGCCTCCATATAACATTTTGTATATATTTATCCTATTTCAGAGACCGTCCACTAGTCATGGTATGACTTCAACCAGTAGTCCACCCAGTATCCTGTCGGCTCCTTCACCGAAGAGTGGTCTACTGACTGAGCACTTCAAGAAGAAGCAGCCTTCAACTAGTAGTCCACCTGTTGCTCTGCCCGCATCTTCACTGAGGAGTGGTCCATCGACTGGGCAGTTTAAGAAGAAGCTGCTCTCAAAGGAAAAAACACAGGTAAGTCCTTTGAATTTGAATGATCAGTGCATCCAAGCTGTCTACATTGGAGAATTCTTGGAGGACTCTACCCAGTCATAGGGAACATTTGGAGGTTAGAGTGTCCACTGCTGTTGTGCTCGCAGCTTCACACATGAGGAGTGGTTGATGCACTCTAGTAATCCACAATTGCAAAAACTGATCATTTTGAAAAGTATAGTTAATTCCATTCCTCCAGGCATGGACCAAGCCGTCGGCCCTCATACAAACTGGTTTGCTTTAAATTTCTCCGAAATACTGAAAGTGAACAATTTTTTTTCAGTTGCAGAGACCAGCCTCTGGAGAAGCAGGAGCTCTACCTTTTTCTTCCCCCAAAGAGAGGACCCCATCAACGCAGCCCTCACAGAAGACAAGCCCTTCCTCGGGGACACCACGCCCAGAGGAAACCAAGGTAATTGAATTTCGACATAGGCATAACAGGCCATTATCCATATAACAGGTCATAGAGCTGTGAGAAACGTCAGCACAACCAGCACTGATTCATCTGCCGGACATCTTACTATGGACATTTCTCCTTAATGAACATGCAGCAATCCCAGCCATCCCGGAGTGGAGGGAAATTGATGGTATTTGAGAGGAATGTGTAAGTCAGCGAATTGCCCTGAAAGAGTATTCGGTCAGTTCCCTCAGTGACATTTTCAATATCCATCAGGGGATTTTGTCCTGTTGTCATATCAATGAATAATTGTAATAAAGTTAATTCTTGTCACATATTTCCTTTGCAGGTCAGCTACGAAGGGTGGCATAACTCGTGGGGTACTGGCGCCAACTGCATTCTTGAATCAGATATTCACTGGCTGAAGGAGGATCCGGAGAGAGGGCTCTTCAAGACCCTTAACTATAAAGACACCCATGGCCAGCTACGACAGAGGAAGGTGCTGAAGAGTGACCGCATGTGGTTCTATCCTCCGGAATGTCCAGGCATGGTTCTTACGGGTCCTCCCTCTGTCGGTTCCTTCTTCCGCAGCAGGTTATTCTTCTGGCGTCCCATCGGTGTTTGGCGCTACAGCCTGAAATGCCCCCGGGAGAACTGCCCTGCTCGGGATGATCATGATACCCACCTTTACCGCTGCGGCTATTCGAACACAGTCAGATACATATGTGATGTATCTGACTGGTACTACATGCTGACAGAGGTGCTGGCATGCACAGCTTGCAGGAAAGCTTCTAAGGAATCTTCGGCTCAACACCTCGGCCGTTTCCTATCCTGGGACCCCTCTATCATGGCTCAACTAACCCCAGCTCATCGGGGCCAGTTCCCGGCAATACTGACACGGATGTGAGTGATAAGGTTACTATTTTTCAAAGCTTTCCAACTTCAGGGGAGGATTCTGTGTGTACACTGGAAGCAAACATGGATGTGATTCCATTACCCGGATTACTTTCAATTTTGCATAATGTGTAATGGATTTTGTTGGCTTTGATTGATAATTGAGTTCCAAGAGTGCTGAATACCACATCACTGAATCAGTTGATCACACTGATCCCATGTCTATTTAATCACCCCACAGTGTCCTGCCTGTCACCGGGAGGCATCCTGGTCAATTAGCTTGAGAATGATCTCTAATATCTGAACATTTGTTTCCAGATGCCCAAGTGCAAGCTCAGAAGTGGGACCCTGACAGCCTGGTTGCAGATGCGATTACCAGGCAATAAATGACAGACAAGTTCTGAAACTGTTCCTCGAAGATGTGCCTGCCCATCAGAAATTAATAAACCCCTCCTTTTCATTTATTGTTTCGCAGGCGTGGTGTCGACAAGAATGTTGTGTGGATGATGCTGGACCGGTCGCTTGGCAACACTATGGTCAGGATATGGAGGCAAGTCCAAGAAAGTCACTGTTACAAGTACCTCAACCGCGTGGACATGTACACAACGCTGCTGACCTCCCTCACAAAATCAGGCTCTATAGTTCGTAAGTGTTACTGTAATCAACTTGTCATAGCTACATTTTCTTCATTCGTCAGTGGATGAACTATAGACTTTTCTTACAGCAGAGCCTTCCCGGAGAAAGTAAGTATTGGCTAATTTCTATTCATTTCAATGATTCCTGCAATTGAGCAATTTCCTAATATACTTTGGACAAAAATGTTCACATCCTTTCTATGTTATTTATTCTCAGATGCATTGGGCCACAAGTTCCAGCCACCGCCACCACGAAGGGAGCTCCCGAGTGCCAGACTACTAAGGAAGGCTTTCCTCCTCTCAGAGAGTGAGCACATCGAGGACTACCGTGCCCAGATTATGTCAACATTCGGGAAGATTCTCAAGTTCGATTCCACCAAGAAGGTATGAGCTGCTTTCAACTTCAAAGGTTCCCCATACCTAGTATCGAGTACTTGCAGCATGTTGAGGGGCGCCTCTCCTCTCGTTATGCCCACTCAAACTGGGTGCCCAGTTGTTGCTGGGTGGACTACCTGGAAACAATGCCAATGTACCCAATTAGGGGAGATTTGTCCCTGTTGATTTGGGCCTACCAAAGTTTGTAGTGGTTAGCTCAATTGGTTGAGTGCCTGCTTCCCATGAAGGAGGCTGGGATTCAAGTCGAGTCATACCACAAACTCCATATATGATATCTGTTGCTGTTTTGTTCGGTGCGCAACATAAGAGAATGGAACTATAAAAACATGATTGGTATGCATTTCAATATTGTCCCTTCCCTGCATGGCATGAGCGTCAGCCCCGGCTGGGCCTCATCTGGGGTTTGATTACCTGTGTGTAAGTACTAAAATGTAAGAAAGTTACTCCCATTGTAGCATCATGGACCGGGATGTACCAGTGTCTTCGTGGAAATGTTTCCCTAATTCAACACACACTCATCATGTGTCTTCATTTCTTTTTTTATTCACCGATATTTCATGACGGTCAAAAAATATTGCTGTACGTTTCCAGGGCATGTTACAAGACAAAATTCAATATTCTATCTTATTCACTTGCTTCATTGTTTTTCTTTCCAGATCTGCAAGAAACTCTCTGGTGCTGGGCGGGGAACTGCGGAGTGGTGCACGAATGTGGGGAATGAGCTGAGCCAGGTTTTGACCAGTGTCCTCACCTGCGAAGAGTCTCTGGAGAAGCTGCGACCGATGGCACAGGGTCTAGAGGATAGGTACTCCAAAGCTGGTGAAGCCCCCCCTCAGGTCATGTATGTTGATCGTGGATGCTGTCGAGTCCTTGGTGTCTCCTCCATCGAGCAACTCTTCAGCGAATGGTCAGAATCTGGAATGGTCATTCGGTTGGACGCCTTTCACTGGATTTGCAGATTCGATGCTGCAGTGCGAACTGACCATCACCCAAAGTATCCCCTCTTCAAGTCTGCCTTATCTGCCGCCCTCTTCGCGTACAACAAAGATGACATGTCTCTGCTCGTCAAGTCCACCCGTGCTGGATCATCCACCTATGCTAATCTGACTGATGAACAGATAATCGCCAAGTTCATCTCCAGGGAAGACCTCAAGCACTTCGTACGTCGTGTCACAGTTGGTGCCCACGAAACCTTCACGCGAGTACAGAATGCCCTTGAGGTCTTGAAGGGTCGAGCTGGCAAGGATGGGATGGGGATTGCCCTCTTCAAGGATGACACTAGCGTGGACCAGGTCTGGGCGAACCAGCAGAAGCACCTGGAATGTTTGCAGGATCCACCAGGAATGGACATGTATACTGTCACCAAGCATGTCACACGCAACGGTATCTCCCTGCCCTACTACCGTACAGTTCGGGGCAGCAACAGCTTAGAGGGCTTCCACAGGTTTCTCCCCAGCATGATTCCAGGTCCTCACTGTGCTGCTGTGCCATTCCAGGTGTATCTGCTGGCTGGCATTGCCCGGTGGAATTCTGACCGCGAGTCCGATGCTGTCAAGGGACAGAAGGGGAGGAAGCATCGCACCTTTCAATCGCCACTCATCCATCGACTGAATAAGCGCTGCGAGAAGCTCTTCGACCAAGTTCAGGAGGTCAACTTCCGTGCACCCATGCCAGTTGGGGATGAGCTTCTGGGGCTGGAGTACCTCTTCAGTCAATCCAGCTCCTCGTTTAATGTGGATGGCCACTACACTGAGGCCAGAGAGGTGCTCCAAGATGGGGACGACAATGATGAGGTGACTGATGTTGTGGAAGAATTGGACGAAGACTTTGGGTACAAGTCCGATGCAGAGGAGACTCTTCCCTTGATAGCTGGCATCACTCTCACCGAGGAAACCGTGTCTACAGAGCGGGACCCATGTATGGAGGATGTATGTGGGCCCAACCATCTTCCTGGGTTCCAGCATGTGGAGGAGCTGAGCAGAGTCCTGGTGGACATCGGGCTAGAGGAAGGGAGGTTGTCACTCAACGGAGACCAACGCCAGCGTGTACTCGATGCCTGGAACAAGTTGGAAATCCACGACCGACAGATTGAGACCTTTGACAGCCTTTACTCATCACGGTGGGGAAACACCCTCTTTGGTCGCACAAAAGGTGACCCTCCCGACTCGACTTTGGTGCAGAAGCTAAAGTTTGGGAAGCGATTTGCCCCTGCTAATCTGATCGATTCCAGGAAGAATCGATTGATGTACCTCGTTGTGAAGCAGCTCTGGCTCCAACCCACCTCAAGTTCACAGACCGGGATCTCTCCTCGCAAGAGGTACATCACTCAAGTGTATCAGAGGTTGGTACAGCGCATCACAGTGGAAGACCCTGTCCTCTGCAAGGTTGGCATCCCACTGATGAAAATCAACACCAAGTCTGTAGCTGAATTCATCATACGACAAGAGGCTCTGTCGGGGCACAACGTGACTGACCAGGGGCTGTCAATTCTCCGGAAGCCTGGCAGCATTTCCTCAGCAAGCCTGCATCCTGCACCAGAGCTACCAGAGGTGCGACCCCAGACCTCTAGGCCGCAGACCGATTATCCAGACATAGCCAACCTCGCTGGTACTCGTGTTCTGAAGGTGCGGCGGGATCTCTTCGATGTAGCTCCTGAACCAACATGTTCTGCTTCTCAGATGCCTGCTTCCACGCCAACTACACTAAGTACAACTCCGACATCTCAACCGACGCCGTCCTCGTCTGCGACATCTCTACCAGCATCTTCATCATACACTCTGCTGCCATCTCCCACAGCACCTGTTTTGTTCTCAGTGTCTATGCCAGGGACCAGTGGAACTATGTACTCGCCATCAACATCCCAGCATTCCTTGGCGCGATCCACTGTGTACAGGAGGAGAAAATTGGCTTCGGAGGGGTCTGGATCCGTCAAGAAAAGTAAAATGACGCCCTATCGTTGTAAGCTGTGTGGGGGATCAACCCAGGGACATAACAAGTACAAAAAGAAGACGTATTGCCAGCAGTCTAACAAGTCCACTTCACTCCCGGGCCAGATTTTCCTAGATTTCGAGGACTTTAAGGCAAAGGTTGACCAGCTTCATCCCATTTCTGCTAATCCCGGCTCAAACAAAGCTAATGCTCAAGGAACCACTCTTCAGTAGGGGCTGAGGTCTCGACCAGTAGTAGATAAGATTCTATGACACTACAAACAGATCACGTCTACAAGGTGGGAAAGTGTTCCCTGTTCGTTGCATATTGGGTTAGGTAGTGAATGACCTAGACAGATACTGATAATAATGTATATAGGCTTATATAACGCTCATATGTAGCTTAAGGCTGGGTATGCACTCCTACAATCTCCGAGAGTATATATGCCTGCCATAGAAGGTGGGCCCGTCTTGGGATGGGAAGTCTCAACAATAAAATTGACTGTCTGGAGGCCTGATCTAGATAAAATTGGGCAGAGTTGTGAGAATTGTAATATCAGTACCCCCTACAGTTCCCAGTCAACTTGTGCAAGTGTAATGTGTATTCTCGATGGGCTCGATTTGTTTTGGTTTAGATCAGGTTTTACGGCTTAGTGATGCTAAATGAAATTTTAATTTTTTTAATCAGCTGGCCTTTAGGGAAGAGAATAGTGAATATAGCAGAACGTTTGCATAGTGGATCACAGCCACATTGAGAAACATGGTGTTGCATACACTAGTAGGAATGCTAATCTTGAAATGTGCAATACTTCAGTGATGGCTATTTTTCAGAGTCATATATTCAGCCAACGTTTCCTTGGGAGGTATTTGTGTAGGGGAGGGGAGGGGGGGTCCTGGCTTGAGCTAATGACTATTCATCTGAGATAGGGCAGTTTTGTATTGCTATACAGTTATTGTCATCACAACTGTGCATTTATACGTTTTTACACTTCTACGAATATCACAGCAGTCTTGAACCTATGGAGAAATAAGCCATCGGGAAGTAATATCGCTTCACCAATTCTTGTCATTGCAGCTCTTCCACTTTGTACAGTTTGGCCATGCTACAATTACCTTGAATCCAGGGTAGACTTTCATCTGCAGTGGGTCCCATTGGGTCATGAGGAAGTTGGTCGTGCTGTACAAACTCTTGCAAGTTTGTTTCCTCAAATCACTTACGGGTTTCAATAGGCCATCAGGAAGTTGTATTGCTTTACCAATTCTTGTCATTGCAACTCCTCCATTCTTTACATTTTTTACCTATGATACATTTGGTCATTTTTATGCTACAAATACCTTGATTGCTGATTTCAAGATTCGTAACTGTTTATACCCCACTCACAGTCTCCCCAGTGCATATGCAGGTTCTAATAGGTCAACAGGGAGTTGTATTGCTTTACCAATTCTTGTCATTGCAACTCCTCCATTCTTTACATTTTTAACCTATGATACATTTGGTCATTTTTATGCTACAAATACCTTGATTGCTGATTTCAAGAGTCTTAACTGTTTATACCCCACTCACAGTCTCCCCAGTGCATATGCAGGTTCTAATAGGTCAACAGGGAGTTGTATTGCTTTACCAATTCTTGTCATTGCAACTCCTCCATTCTTTACATTTTTAACCTATGATACATTTGGTCATTTTTATGCTACAAATGCCTTGAATCCAAGACGACTCATCTACGGATAGTCCCAGAAGGTCATCAGGATGTTGGAAGTGCTGTACCAACTCTTGCCATTAAAGCTGTGTTTTTATAAAGTTTTATAAAGTTTTTATATTATGAGTACATTTTTATACTTATCCTTGTCAGCTTCTCCAGCTGATTTCAAGAGTCTTGACTGTTTATACCCCACTCACAGTCTCCCCAGTGCATATACAGGTTCTAATAGGTCAACAGGGAGTTATATTGCTTCACCAATTCTTGTCATTGCAACTCCTCCATTCTTTACATTTTTAACCTAATATACATTTTGTCATTTTTATGCTACAAATACCTTGAATCAAAGGCGACTCATCTACCGATAGTCCCAGAAGGTCACCAGGAAGTTGGAAGTACTGTACCAACTCTTGCCATTAAAGCTGTTGTTTTTATAAAGTTTTTATATTATGAGTACATTTTTATACTTATCCTTGTCAGCTTCTCCAGCTAATTTTGAGTGTCTTGACTGTTTATACCCCACTCACAGTCTCCCCAGTGCATATGTACAGGTTCTAATAGGCCATCAGGAAGTTGTATTGCTTTACCAATTCTTGTCATTGCAACTCCTCCATTTTGTACATTTCCATCATAATATCCATTTTATTACAAGGGCTCAACCACCTGTTGAAAGTTGGGGAGGGGGGTCAAACAGACCACTTCATAAAAGTTGGGGGTCCAATGGGAGGGGTCACAAAACAGGCACACACTAACAGTATGGAGACTTCCAAAAAGTTGGGGGTTCACAAGAAAGTTGGGGGGGGGGTCATGACATTCCCCAGTGATTGTGCCCTTGTTTTATTACTTTTTATGCTACACATGCCTTGATCCCCAAGCGCATCCAAAGTGATCCGGATGTTACAAGTGCCATTCAACTCTTGCCATTCCAGTTGTTGCTTTTTATAAACAAAGTATGTTTTATACTCATCCTTGTCAATTGTCCAGCTGACTTCAAGAGTCTTTACTAATACGGGTTCCTGTATTTAATCTGGGAGTTGTATTGCTTTATTGTCAATACAGCTCTTCCGTCCATTTTGTACATTTTTAAACATAATATTTATAGGCTATACTTAGCCTTTTCTGCTGCCCAGCTGATTTAGGTCTCGACTGATCATTGATTGCCTAGTGGTATTCTCCTTGTTGTATTCATTGCAATTCACACATAGTATTCCAGTTCACATGATCAAATAAAACAAATGTGATCACCAAGTTTGTTATCTTGATTCTTTCATTTGATCTCAGGTGAATTGTATGCTTCTTGTATGTGTGTGTCGCTGTGTGTGCTCTGTAAGTATGTGAGTGGTCATACCATTGTGAAGAACCAGGAGCCATTTGTCATGATGCTGTGATTGGGAATTAGCGCCATTCATCCAATTGTGTGAACAAGTACAGTACAGTGATAGCATTTGCCTGCCAACTGTGCTGGAATGCTAATATTGCACAATACTTTCACATAATTGTTTCATCACTATGGCTATGATGCTGTTCAAATGTCATCCAAGGTCATAACATGTCAAGACATGGAAGCAGATGGATAAAATTTACCACTTGAATGATTTTGTGATGGATAGCCTGAGGAACATTGAGTACCATTTTTACCTTTGACCTTAATTGCCCATTGACCCCGACAATAAACCTGTTCTATATATATATATATATATATATATATATATATATATATATATATATGTATATATTCATATATATATTATATATATATATATTATATATATATATATTATATAGATATATATATTCATATATATATAGATATATATATTCAAATATATATAGATATATATATATTCATATATATATATATATATGTATATATATATATATAATATACGTACACACATACATACATGCACACATACACCCGTACATTCATTTATATATTTGACAGCATTAATTAGGCAACCACAGCCTTTATTTAACATGTAACAATCGCGTTAAGATGGTCAAAGTTAATCAAACGGTATAACTAAGCGGGGCTGAATACTGTAGACACTTTAGAATAATAGCACATCGGGTGGGTCCAACCGCCACGTCAGGGTTGTGCTACCATCATGTGCAGTCCAAAGGATCAGAAGTGATTTTCCAGCCAATGGTCATTACACTGGATTCAAGTTGCCAGGAGAAAACTCATTGTATAGGAAGCCTTTCTAAACTACGATTGTGTTGGATTATCAATCCGTCAGGGTTCCCTCAGTGTTGATATATTGAAATTCAAGACTTTTAATTCAGGATGAAAAGGTTATTTTCCAGACCCAACATCAACAATAAAAGAAAAGGCATGTTTTGAAGCATTTGGACACAAGTATTGGCGTGACCGTGATGTCATATAAAATGTGCATAAGGGAACGGGCATTGACCTTTTTAGGGCATTTACCTCGTTTGATTCGTACCTTTAATCTGGAAGCCAAAATATCCATATCACCAATGATATTTGACAGAAAAGTCATAACAAAGACCAATGGAGTCAGCAGAACTCTTGAATGTTTAGACTGTTTCTTCAGCAGCAGTTGGTTTGTTTTGTAGTCTTTCTTCAAAAACTCAGCAGTACACCCTGTTAATGGTCTTCGATTGTTTTAATGCGTGTGATGCTGTGTTTCACATTGCCCATCAGTGTTGTACGTGTCGTCGTGCGTGGGTAACATTTTTGCATGTGAGTTGCGTCGTGCAGTGTTTCTTGGTTTAAATAACCCTGTATTGTATTTGCTTCTGGATTATTCTAATTAATTTGTCACAACAACGATTGATAGCGATGGACATGCAACTGCTTTGTAGGCTTAAAGCAAAAAATTCATGTAAGTTGTTTTCTTTTAACCTCCTTTGATGTCACAAATTACATTAGTGTAATTTAAGAATGATAATGTTAATGGAAAGTACAGTTTTACTTTTATGTCATATAATACAATGATTGTTGTTAATGTTAGTTCAGATTGTCCAGAATGACTGTCTAGAACTGATATTGAATAAATTTTGTTCAATGATTTAACACTTGAACTATGTTGTGTGAATTTTTGGCTCTGTGACTTTAAAATAAATCGCTTTGAGATTTAATTAAACAACCTTTGGAATAAAATCTTTTTACCTACCTATTTTGACCCATCCCCATTACCCCCACTCCCTCCACAACATAATAAATGGTTTTCCTGGAATAGGAATAAGAAATTATTGCCATAATTAACTGATCCAGCATATTCCAGAAATAAATTGGGGCACTGAGATTTGTTCACAAGAAGATGTAACCCATCGCTTCTGAAGCTAACCTCATAGCTTATTAGTATACAATAGAGCAATGAAGGGGGTGTTAATTTAGATGATACAGTAAAATCTCTTCGTCTATTGCGACTTCAGTGTAGTAACGCTAATACTATAGTACTACTAGTGCTCGGCGCGCTACCTCCTAAGGATCGCCACTTGCCCCATTGGAGGTTTTCTGTTCCCCGATCTGGTCTTCAGAGTAGTTTTTTGTGGATTACTTGACAGAAGAATGACTTTTTTATGTCGAACCGTTAAAGTCCATTTGTTTTATTTCATAACAAAAAGGAGGGATCGTAGTATGCTTCCGTGAAGTGTTCGCTTCATTCGGAGCTGCATACTGGCTAGGTCCAGTGAAATCGGCGCTGGTGTTGTGCACTAACTTGGTCATAATCGCCGTGTTTTTTTTCGTCCTTCAGCCATGGATGAAGGCTAATTGCATGGGTAATGATATTTATGCAGCCCCAACAACACAACGGACCGGCATTTCTCTCGGATAGTTTACAACAGTTGTAAAACAACTTGAAATTTCTAACGATATAGCGTAATACAGTGGTTGTTCTCTCAGTGTAAATGTGCGTGTACTGTATATGGAACGGTATGATCGTCGCGCATCCGATACATGCCTGAGCTTTGCACGTGTGTTCCTAACATGACGTCATCATTGTCTTGTTGTGAAATCGCATTCTCAGATATCTATTTTCGGATGCGAATATTAAAACGTTAATTACTAATTAGTCCTTGAGGTTTTCAAGGTGTTGAGGATAGTTTTGAACATAGATTTTCTCATGGATTCAGAGGAAGTTACTCTCGATGAGTTGGATTTTTCGTGTCATGGCCTCTTTAACAGCATGTTACGGGAAGGCAAAGACTTCCGTCATACACCTTATGGAGGGTGAACAAATATTTCTCCCTGTATTTGTCTACTCGTGTGTGGGAAAGAGATGGGAAAGGAGAGAGTGGGGAGGAGGATGGGTTGGTATTCCCACCTGATACTTCTGAAAATTCTCGAGCCTTGATTCAGTCGCTTTAAACATCAAATAAGTCAGACGGTTCAACATTATATGACAGTAGAAGAAATGAGTTTAAGAAGAATCAGGTATATACGGTTCAGGAAGGGAAACGCAAAGGTGGGGGAGGTGGGGTGAGGTGGGGTGGGTTGGTGGGTTGAAGTGAGGTGAGGTGAGGTGAAGAGCGGTGAAGTAGAGTGGAGTAGGAGAACTAGTATGATCATGATCGCTTACGTCATTAAGTATCAAAACAGATCACTAGTCTACTATATCTATATGACGGGCAACGTAACTCGGGTGACGTAATCAGTCTGTCACCATGCCCACCAATCATGGTGTACATATAAATGGTACCAAATAAACTCTTTCAGCCACCCCCACTTCCCCTCTATCATATCAATCTTTTACGAATGTCACAGAGTTTCCGTGTTAATGAACGCGTGTTCTTATCCTCAACACCACCCGCTTAGCATTTTCCCACTGGACCAGGCCATAAGCTTTATTTAAAACAAAAATAAGTGGAGGGGCACAAATGTTGGCTGACGTATACGTCTTGAGGAGGGGGGGTGTAAGGAGAATGGGCTAAGGATGGGGTGGGGGTGAGAAGTCTTTGTTCGACAAAAGGGGAAAAGGATACAAAATGTTGATATAATTTACATCATTTTAACTACATTTGTGTAGTACAATTTAGTTATTAAATGTCAGATATTTGGTGGAAATTCTAGGGAAAAAAAACGTTTGGCTTCCCCTTCCCGTGGCTGTACGGCCCTGCCGAAAGGACTTCAGGACTTTATAAGGGAAGGGTGTGGCCATGGGTTCCTGGAAGCCGACTGCCATAGTGCATTCTGAGGTATTATTAGAATATCAAACAGATCTATAATGAGGTAAAACGCAAGGTTGTCTCAACAATTACATTTGAAGTTTTCATGTGACGTTGAACATAGGAGTTGCCTTCCCTTCCCTGCCCAGAACCCCCCCACCCCACCCTTCAAAATTCTCGTCTTCCAAGTGAGGGAGGGGGGGGGGGTTAAAAGTACATTGATCCCAGGTGACACGAAATCACGCGCCTGTTTATAAGTCTATACCAACCATGATGTGCATATTGGTTTATTCAATGCACCTGACTAAGATCATAATGTGCTATCCTTGCAGAAATACATGGCTGATAGTGTGCCACACGCTAACGGTAGTTTGAAGATGGTATTTTTGCACACACATTTTTGTTTTCCGGATGTGCATGCAGGCAACGGAGGGGGGACGTCTCCCTTGGGTTAACCGAAAGCGGTACAAAAAGCGAACCTTTCCTTGACAGAGGAACAACTAAATATAGCCTTATGAGAACTGTTCCTTAATTTATTCAGCTTAGAGAGCGGAAGTGTTTTATGTTCCTTGGGTTCTCTTAATAAAAACACTTTTTTTTTGTCAACTCATATCTTAACCCTCGTAATGAAAGTCCAATTATCATCATGTTTCTAGCATCAAAACAAATAAACAAAAATCTAGATTGTGTGAAGTCATGGTTCCTCATTGCCAAATTACAAACAGTATCGTATTTACCAATGAGAGATTTAATTTTTCTTATTGAAATCTTTTTCAGTGATTTTAAAATTGCTCAGACGGTCAGAACTTTCAGCAGAATAATTAAGAAGAAACACAAGAGGGAGAAGGAAATTTGAAAATACATGTAGGCCTACTACCGATGGCTGTTACCTTGTTGTGTACATACACACAGCTGGTATTGTACCCATGTACGCCATTAGTCAGAGGTCGTTTACAACAATTTTTCCAGGACTTACAGATATAGGCGTACATCTGTACAACCTGACAGACAGACAGACAGACAGACAGACAGACAGACAGACAGACAGACAGACAGACAGACAGAAAGACAAGTGTCTTGAGTTCATAATGGTTTATACCGATCAAACTAAAACAATATCCCGAATTATTGTCAACCAAAACAATGAGTAGCTATAATTGAGGAGTGATTCGTTTTTAATTGCTAGGTAATGAATGTGTAGCCCATATTAACGAAGATTTAGAAAAAACCAAAAAAAAAAAAAATTATTTCATTAGTTTCGAAAATTGTAATTTTACCAGAAACGGTGTATAAAACCTCCCGGCATGAATCGACATTTAGAATGTTAAGAAATCTGTCATGTGTTAAGAATTTTATCAGTTACATAACAATGCTGCTTTAGCCCCCCCCCCCCCCCCAAAAAAAACAGACTTTTCTCGTAAAACTCACAGATTGTGTAAAAGAACACTGACTGTGCTTGTTAATTATTAGAAAAGAAGGTTAACTGGTATTATACTGGCATTGGTACTGGTATTATACACGCAACTGACTTGCTATAAGTATAATATAAGATGTTCCTCTCGTCTCACCCCTTCTCCTTCCCTAACAGCCGTGTCTCGGGTAAGGGAAGGGTGTTCTCCACGGACGCACACGTTATCAATGACATAGCCTACCTCACTACGATAAATATTACACACATTCCACCATCCATGTCATGCTTACCTTATTTCCCTTTCTCTATATCACCGCATGACAGGGGGGGGGGGGTACATGTGGGTTTCCCCTCTCGCTCCTAGCAGTTCCCCTCCCCCACCCCCTCTCCCTCTCTCTCCGTAGTCGCAACGTTCTATCGACACCGATTTCTGTTTGTATTAACAAAAGAAAGTTTATAGCCCGGGTCATTTCAGGAGAACAGACAAAACTCTCCGCCAAAAGTGCACCTTAATGTCACCGATCTTCTTTTTTTTATCAGTATGGTTTAATCTTTGCCTCCATGCGTACTGGAAGCTGGCAAAAAGTCATTTGGCATACCAAAGTTTCCGGTGCAAGGTGTCTGTGTAATGTTAGCCAATTGTGTGACTCATACCCTCGTTGAGGAAAATGATTCATTAGGGAGTCCGGAAGGGGTTCCCCGACACTGAGTAAAAACGGATAATAACATACAGATGTATATTAGTCACTATTGTGATGTAAACAAAAGCGCACTCCGGATGACGTCATCAATGCCAGGCATAACTTGGCGTGTTTGATATCGTCCATGTAGCGGAGAGATTTGGTGATTTTGAGCGGATATTTATAATGATTAAAAACTTGAAACGCTTTGGTTCTGTTCCTGTTTGACATCTGCTGACAAAACAAATACATAACCACAAGGTATATCATTTACTTTGGTACATTAAGGTTATATTTTACAACTTTTTTTTTCTTTTTTTTTTTTGACTGTACAAATCGAAGAAACTTTGGTGTCCTTGGAAACAAGTCATTTCCTTGACAGCACAGAGGGTCTCGTAGGAAATTAAACTATAGTCCGAAAAGGAAGGTAGTTGGAACTTTAAAAGTAAAAAAAAAAAAGACTTCGGTAATTTTGTCTTATTTTTTTACTAAGCGATGTCATGGATTCATTTGATTGGATGTACCCTTCCCTCTTTAAACTAAGGAATAAATATGTCTGCTCTTAAGTTTGTGTCACCACACGCAGGGTAACAAGTTTAACACTGACAGGTGTAAAATGCTGGTTGGTTTTGGCCTTCATTTTAGAGTTACCATGATGATTATGAACGATTAGCCCCCAAAATGAGCATAATAATGAGTCCGAATTTACATATTGAATTCTATTGATGTACTAATATCAGATGAAGTTAAGTTATATTTGAAAGTACTTCATAATACAGTTGGAATATTTGGAAAATTTAAGACTATATATTTCAGTCCAGCTATTTTTTTTTTTGTTTTTTTTTTTTTGTAAAACGTTTATTTCTATTTTTTAAGGCGTTTAATATGTCTATTACACAGAAGTGGTGAAAGTCGTTTCATTTCACTTTTCTAGTGACCGTGTTCTTTGCCTTTCAAGTAATCTAAGCTCATACCGGTTTATTGAGAAGTTTATGGACTGAGTCGCATGAAAAAGCTTCTGGTGAAAAAAAAAGTAATGGTTTGACGTCCTTGTTTAATCAGGGCAGAGAATTTGTAATTATAAAACAAAGAGAAAGAGAAGCACACGCCATTGCAATCCTACGACGGTGTACAAAAGTTTTGCAAGTAAAATTGGACACCGCTATGGGCGCGGCTATGTGACGTCACACTACTTGTATCAAATATTTAACCAACGACTCTGCGATTTGCGAGTGATCAAATAAAAAAGAGGGCGCCAGTCCTTATTAGTTAATAATAGGATTTATCTATGACTCAGTGCCATATACTTTTTGTGCCATTTGTTTACGTACGTTTAAGCTTGGGGCTGTTAATCTATAGTAATTGGATTGATATTTCAATCAATTTTTTTTCTCTTTTCCTTTTCAAGTTAGTGACCAACCCTATTAGGCTAAGATTGCACACATCATCAAGTATATACGGTACCAGAAAATTACGTTTCAAGAAAGGTAATAAAAAACAGTAATAAAAAAATGTAATATATAATATTAATAATGGGAGTGGGAGGGCAGTGTTGGGTATATATGTAACCATTTATATGGATTTCAATATCATTTTCGTGACGCTGTAAAACATGACTATTCAACAGGGCAATCGGTTACCGCCCCCCCCCCCCCAAAAATGGTTCCCAATCTAACAACAAAGCGGGCAAGCGGGCTTTTAAAGCGTTAGAATTGAGAACCGTAACGGCCTACTGCCCTATACTATGCACATTGCTCAATCAAGGTTTAGTGATATGCTGGTTCCAGCCAGGAGCGGATAAGCCTACCGGCTGGGAACCGGTGCGACGCTGGGTCCGTGTTACTGAAGGCGCATATTTTCTCATATTCGCGAAAGATGTTACTTTCGCCAATGGTTTCACTGCCCCGGTTCACCGCCATGCAATTTGAGCACTGACCGGTAGAAATTTATACCACCGGGCAGTTCTCCCCGGCCCTGATTAAAGCCGTTTGCTGCAACCAATATTTCCCTTCTGACCTCCGGCGTACCTGAAGTTAATTCAAAATCTCTGGTATAGGGTTTAAATCTATAATACCGTACATGATTTAGCTGTATCAGAACATAAGGATTGGAGCGTGTTCATAGTATAGGATATAGGTTAATAATGCCAAGAGTATAATAATTCAGTATCTGAAAAATATAGCTCTCACAGTAACGACGCTGTGGAAATATTGTGCAGGAAATTCTTAGCAAGAAAAATGTCAAACGAAAACACACACAACCAATAAACTTTCACCATCATCAGAAGCAAGATGGCTAAAATGCCCTGGTTTTGTTTTATTCTGTTTTTTTTTTTATTCTGTTTGTTTATTTGGTGTGACCCGCGACTATTCGAAGCATTTCCGCGAACTATTAACTTTTAACTGTAATTCTTATACTCTCGCCAAAGAAAAAAAAAAATCAATTGAAATTCACATATGTAAGTGTGTTTGAATTTCTAGGAAGGGCCTTTACTCATCAAAATGAAACATGACAGACCCCTGCCGCTTTCTTGCGTAAAAAGGCATCGCTTGAAGTTCCAAAGCCCCTATTCCCGGAAATTAGCGGACGAACGTTACACTAAAATATCATTTATAAATGTATCCTCCTCTGTCAAAACCCCTCCCACCCAACACATCATGAACACACACTCACACACACACACACACACACGCACACATGTTTGTGTTTCATTCAGACCGAGGACCCCATTGTATTTTCCATTGTTCAAATCCACGTACCCTAACTTTAACAATACCCCATACAATAGAATTCTTCCGAGGACGTGGTGATTCTTTAGAAATCACAACCGAGGACCTGAAATTCTTTTGTTCAAGTCCTCGGTCAGATAGCAAAACAAACGCATACATACACACACATACATACACACACATACATACATACATACACACATACACACATACATACATACACACAAACATACATACATATATGTATATATATATATATATATATATATGTATATATATATATATATATATATATATATATATATATATATATATATATATATATATATATTATAATAATGGAATAATCACAACATAAAGGTGAATAATCGTATTATTTTTTATAAAGCATGGTATAACAATGGAATCAAATTTGTAAGTGATCTTATTAATGAGGGTGGTAATTGTTTATCTTTTCTGACTTTAGAGAAAGTTTTATATTAATTGTCCTCTCACTATTTACTATTGGTTAATTAGTGTTGTTCCAGGTCATTGGAGAAGGTCAATAAATCACAGTTATACTAATACTGAAACGTTAAACACTCAGGCTATTAATTAAACTCAATATCAGTCACGGTTCATTTATAAGCAGCTTATTAAATGATCAGGCGCGTATCCAGGGGGGTGTTGGGGGCGCGCCCCCCGGGTAAGAAAAAGAGAGAGAAGATAAAAGGGAAAAAAGAGGAGGAAGGAGAGGAAGGAAGGGAAAAGAAAAAGAAGGAGAGAAAAAGGAGAAAAGGAGGGGGTAGAAGTTAAACGCCAAGACACCGGGAAGAGAAAGAGGAACAGTCATAATTACAGCTCTGATCCCTATTATATACACAGGGTAGCCAGTGACGGATCGAGGATTCCATATTCATATTTTACCCCATACACCGACAAATCCATTTTTGACGTTTCCATTTTTCCTCTCTCACTAATGTGTATATATATATATATATATATATATATTATATCTAGTATATCATGACGCGTGTGTGTGTATGGACGCCTTAAGTAAAATTGTGCTATAAAACCAACTGTGGCTGGTCTTGAACTCGACCGAGTCGTCGGGGAACATACCTTCGGTATTAGCCCAGGATCTATATTCGAACTGCACTAGACATATGTCTTTCGATGCAACACTGTCATGCAGAGTTAAAATGTTATACAACGCGAACTGAATGCTAATTGTTACCCACCCGTAGTACCGTAACTCATACAAATGAATCTAAAAATAAATTCCGCATGCGATTCGAGAATTGAGCACATTTCCTGTGAATATCATGTAGTGGATCCCAAGGCATATAATTGCCGGCGGGAGGGGGATTTTGTGCAACATTATGGGTATGTTTTTAAGTGAACTGATTTCACGAGAAGTGTGAATTTTCAAATTCTGAACGAATAATGGGCTTAAAACCTTGAAAAGTGGGGCTGACGGGTATTGTGGGCCGCGGCGTAGAATAACCTACAAAAGCAATGATCCACAGGAGATGCGATAAGGTCGAACATGATGTGTGACTGGTGACAATCTTCAAAAAGGTTACGGATGGAGAGAAAAAATATTGGGAAAAAAAGTTGGTTACTCAGGCAATAGTGAACATCTAGTTGGTCATTTTCAAGCCCGAGATGTGCCATTTCCGGTGATCTGGGGGTGTCAAAACCAGAAATTTTCTTGTACGCTGCGCGCCAACCGATGGTGGCGCTCCGCTTAGATAGTAATTCGCGCCCCCGGGTTAGAAAATCCTGGATACGCCCCTGGAATGGGTAATCACTCGCCCTATGTCTATTGTTAAATGGAATGATAAGTTTGATTTAAATGAGAGTCAATGGAATGTAATCTTTTAAATTCCGTTTAAGTCTGTAAGGGAAACAAAGATAAAGTATTTCCAGTATCGCTTTCTTCACCGTATTTTGGGAACAAATTATTTATTATTTCAAATGAAAATGACAGATAACCCTCGTTGTAATTTCTGCGGAGTTAATGATGAAACAATAGAACATCTTTTTTGGGAATGTAATATTAGTGCTAGCTTTATTTTAAACGTTGAGCAAAAAATGTTCAATAGATAGTTTGTTTTTTCCAAGAAAGATGTTTTCTTTGGATATCAACTGTTATCAAAACATCCATTGAACTTTCTAATTTTTTATATCAAATATTACATATTTCAGAAGAAAGTTAACAATGGTTCGTTAATTATAAACGAATTTTTGTATAAGTTCAAATTTCAACTACAAATGGAAATCGATTACATAAGAACAAATTACGTTTCCGTTTCCGTTCCGGACCTTAAAGGCCACTTTTAGTACATACGCATTTTTATTTGAAGAATAGTGGTTGCTGCTAGGCCATTACTGTTATGTTTATATGCATGAAAGGTTTTAATGCGAATGTTTGCGTTTATGTATTTTAAGAAAAAATGTGTAATGAATGTGAAATGAAAGATGGTCAATAAATGATGGCTAAAAAATTTATATAAATTTAAAAAATTTAAATAAAATATATTTAAAATAAATTATAATTATAATTAACAAAAAAAAATATATAAATCACACAGTACTAGTAAGTTCCCAAAGCCATTAACTCGTCGGACTAACAACGTCATTATTGATAGCGTCATAAATCTTTCGGACTATGTTCTTTCCAAAGACAAACAAGACGTTTTACACATTGCCCTACTTTCTGTCCCTCCGTAACTAGATCCAGTTGATTCTATGCTTCGATTTAAATAATTTAATGATTGAACTTGCATTTCCAATATTCAGTTTGATACCGTAAGAATTTAGTTTGGCTAGAACAGTTTCCAATGCTTTATTATGCTCTTCTTCAGTCCTACCATATATGATTACATCATCCAAATAACATTGAACTTACGTCTACTAACATTGAATTCTACTAACGTCTACTAACGTCTACTAACGTCTACTAACGTCTACTAACTCTACTAACTCTAACTCTACTAACGTCTACTAACTCTACTAACGTCTACTAACATTGAACACGTCTACTAACAATGAAATTACGTCAATACCGGCAAGTATTGTATACATCATTTTTTGAAACACCGAAGGAGCAGAGGAGAGACCAAAACAAACTCTCTTGTATTGAAATAACCCATTATGAGTTATGAATGCTGTGAGTGACCTAGAATCAGGGTGTAATAACAATTGATGATACGCTGATGTGAGATCAAGTTGAGAGAATACCTTTGAATTACGTAACTCCCCTAACAACTCGTCTATTTTAGGGAGTGGAAAAGAATCGGGAATTACTGCTTTGTTAACTTACCTAAGATCTACGCACAGTCTTATTTTCCCAGACCTTTTGTATGAAACCACAATGGGAGACACCCATTCAGAAGAATCTATCTGTTCAATCACCCCCGAGGATTCCAACTTTTTCAATTCATTTGAAACCCTTTCCCGTACACTGAAAGGCAACCTTCTAACCTTTTGATGCTTAGGTTTGACATTTTCATTCACTTTGACTTTATGAATGAAACCCTTAACTGTACTTAACTCGGGATCATCAGAAAACATATTAGAATATGGTTGAAAGTTAGTACTTTTATCGTTCTTAACATCACTAACACCATTGCACTTTAAGTCCTGTCCCAAAATATTAATGTTCAAATGAAGTAATCAGATCTCTGCCTAGTATACGGTTATTCCCCCTTCTCAACTACGTAAAAGGTCGTCACTGCTGTTTTCTCTAAGTAACTCACCGAAGCTTTGTAACATCCCAACACTTTGATTGAATGCATTGAGTATGACGTCAGATTTACATCCGTCGGAACCCGAAAACTTTACTGAAAGTATCACAAGAAATAATAGATCAACAATAAGATTAAGAGGCACATCATTTACTTTCACCGTACATGTAATAGGCTTGACTTTCACTCCTGTGGGATTTGTCATCAAAACATTTAAATCACCGTTTCCTGCGGCTTCCGTAGTATTGCATGCGTTAGAATCTCGTGGTGTAGTAACTTAATGAATTCTCACCAGTGCTGCGGCACACATTAGAAAAATGCCCAATTCTCGAACATTTTCGGCATTTTTTATCCTTGGCCTTTCATGACTTGTCGTTGGAAAGATGCTCCCTCGAACCGCATCTATAACACAGTCTTGCCGGCGGTCTCGAACCATGAGTATTAGGTTTCCTTGAAAATGGTGTGAGGGCGGACCTCGTTTGATTCACCTGTTGGTCCTGTGCGTTGAAACCAGATTCGTTTTCGCCAACTATCTTTGCTTCTCGAATAGCATCCTCTATTTGACGCGTAATATTTACGGCTTTCACCAACGTTAACTCCTTTTCCATTAAAAGCCTTTCTCGGACCCTCGGTAGATTGGTTTTTTTCAACAATTTGGTCACGAATCATTTCGTCATTCATATTAGCAAAGTCACAGTTGGTACTAAGTTGTCGTAAAATGGCAACGTAATTATCGATTGACTCGCCATGATGCTGACCCCTCTGTCGGAAACGATATCTTTCAGCAACAACATTTACAGTAGGTTCAAAATGTTTTTCTAAAATTGAAAGTATGGTCAAATTTATAAGTATCTGGAGGCAGTTCAGATTTTGGTAAAGAATTATATACTCGCTGACCCTCAACTCCGAGACAGTGTAGAAGTAAGGCAGTCTTTCGTCCAGCCGAGAAATTTTCGCCTCACATGGCCAATAAAAAATTCTCAAAAGTAAGCTTCCATTGCCTCCATGAAATAGCTGGAGATCCCGGTACTGGAAGAAATGCTGGCGGCTGTAAAATTTGCGCCATCGTCGTCGCCAAAACTGTCGCATAGTCGGGAATAAATAAGTATAAGACAAGAAGACCGAACACAGCAGTAACGTAAATCCAACTCCTTGTATATTTCCACGTGCAGACTTTATATATATACATGTTAAATACCAAACAGTTATGTAATCAATTATAACAATAAAACTGAAATAAAACACATTTGCATAAATGCCAACGGAAACAGGTGTAGGGAGTAGAAGTATAGTTAAGCCAATAATAATTAGATGTCACACAACTGCTTACTTCTGTTGAAATTTGCAGTAAATGCACTTGCCTAATCATTTAGTTATGTGTAGAAAAGAAATCTTACCTTTTACATAAACGACACAGTCTGTCGCTGTGATGTTTCAGTAGGTGGTTGGCAAACTCCGCATGCGACGACTTCTTTCCAGCTTCACCATCTCCAGATGAAGTTTCAAATTCTTTCTTTTGTTATACCCAAGAAGGAAAAGAATCTAAAAGGTACACTCTTGTGCCCTCAGGTTTGACCAGATCGAGACTATAAGCACGTTTCGCTGGAGGATTACCCCTCGGAGGTCTTCCTCTTGGTCTTTTAGGAGGAGGTGCACCCGCTCCAACACTCTCCATAGCTATAACGGACAGTGTAGCCTGTCAGAAAAATTATACTATGCGAGAGTGCATATACAGGTCTAGTGGTGCTGAGATGGGTACACCATATATAGTTGTACACACAGCGTATACACACTACAGTGTGTACAATATCGTACGCATATCGGCTATCGAAACTTTTCGGCAACGGTTTTCCGAGCTTGGTAGTCCAATAACCGCGCATGGGCAGTGAATTAATTGTACGCCTCCCACCCAAAATCACGATATATGGCCTTTAATTTAAAATCTGTGCAGTATTTCTTGTTAATTGATTACCTGTAAGGAAAATACAAACCAGGAAGTTATGCATGAAGTTGCTTTTGCGTTGTTCTACTGGAAGTGGAGTAGTTTCATTGTATATACAATTAGTGTAATTGCTTGTCCCCATTTTCAGTTTGGTGTTGCTATCTTTATTAACATCTTTTTGATTCTTTGATGAAAACCCCGGTATTAAGTGTTAGTCCACTTCATTAAATCATCTTAAATTAATGCGTTTACCAATTTACTTCTAAAAGGCAAGCTTAGATGATGTTAACACTTTGTATATGAATCCCACCTTATGCATAATGCTATTGTTTTGTTTTTTTGTGGAGATCAAGACTACAACAGCTCAGTTTGAACAAATCACAGGTAAAGTGTTTGCATGTGATCTACAGAAGAGTACTAGAAGTTGTCAGAAAATGGTTGTTCATTGTGTGAGTCACTTGGACCACCATGGATCTTAAAGACTATTGAAAAGCTAGGTTAAAAAAGTCAAGTTTGTTGCAATGGTTTCAGTTTTCTGTAGGTGTTCAATGTTTGGCAGCTAATTTGTATTTTTTTTTGCTAATGTAATTGGTATACAGAAATATAATAATAATATAGACATATAAGCAACATTTTATTGACATGCAACTATCAGATTACAGTGGAAATCCCCTGTGCGAATATTGACATTATTACATATTCGTGTTGGGGCTCTTGATCCTGACCCCTTACAAAGGCAGAGTGTCCATACTTACATCATATACAGGCGCGTATCCAGGATTTTCTAACCCGGGGGGCGCGAATTACTATCTAAGCGGAGCGCCACCATCGGTTGGCGCGGAGCGTACAAGAAAATTTCTGGTTTCGATACCCCCCAGATCACCGGAAATGGCACTTCTCGGGCTTGATAATGACCAACCACATGTACACTTTTGCCTGAGAACCAAGTATTTCCCAAAAGTTTTTTTCCATCCATAACCTTTTTGAAGATTGTCACCAGTCACACACCATGTTCGACCTCATTGCATGTCCACTTCAAAACATACCCATAATGTTGCACAAAATTCAATCTATGGACAACCAATATAGAAAAACCTCCTTGAACCCCTAATAGACAGGTCAAAATTGCACGAGTAGAGAAAGTATGATGAAGAATGTTGGTGAGGAAATTTGGAAAATTCAGACACAGTTAATTTATTGGTGTAGAAATATTGCAACCTCTTATAATGGCTATTATAAAACTTGGTTGAAGGGAATGAACAATAGCAGATATTTCCGATATCAGGTATATCGAAACCGAACACTACACACATAGGCGTAGGTCCCGTAGGAGGCGGGGGCTGCAGCCCCCCCCCCCCCCGCAACCATTTTTTTGGGCACCTACTGAAAGAAAAATAAATAGCAATGAATAGCTTAAAAATTATATCCTTGGTAATTAAAATTAAGTTCTAAGCTTGGCCGACATTACTACTGTGAAAGAGAGTTTTGACATACATGGATCTGTATGCTTTTTCTCCATCTACATAAGACATTTCGTTGTTTACATTATAGCATCCGGCGGTATACTGTGCAACTTTGACGGACCGTGCGGTACACGATGCCATGCAATGTAATGATCGATGCTTGCTTATATGATATTGGCATCGACATGTTGAATGCGGGCTTTGCGGGCGAAAAATTTTGGCTTTTTTCGGGCATAGTCGTTACAGTACCAAATCCAATTGGGCTCCTACGCCTTTGACTACATACATAAACAGTTTTTGACGCTGTTCATCGTGGAACATGCATTTCAATGCTCACTGATATGGTGTTATATCTGCTCTTTGCTTTACAATTTCGAACAGGCGTGTAGCGAGTAATTGCCAAGGGAGGGGCGAAGCCTGTAGGCAAACTATATCAGCGAAGCGCCACCATGAGTTGGCGCGAAGCGTACAAGAAAAATTTTGGCCGAAAATGCCTCCCAGATCGCTGGAAATGACACTTCCCAGGCCTTGTAAGTTGCATCTAAGCATTGTCTATTTTGAAATTACTAGCAATGTCATAAAGAAAATTTGCTCGGGGGGGGGGGGGGCGGTCGCCCCCTTCCCGAAATGCGTCATGTTCCCCGACGACTCGGTCGAGTTCAAGACCAGCCACAGTTGGTTCCATATAGCACAATTGTAAAATTGTTTAAGGCGTCCATACACACACACGCGTTATGATAGACCATATAGTATAGTGAGAGAGGAAAATGGAAACGTCAAAAATGGAGTTGTCGGTGTAAGGGGCAGGGTGAGGCGCACACCCCTCCGTAATCCTTGATCTGTCACTGGCTACCCGGTGTATATAACAGGGATCAGCGCTTTAACTATGACTGTTCCTCTTTCTCTTCCCGAGGTCTTGGCTAACTTCTACTCCCTACTTTTCTCCCTTTTCTCTCTTTTTTTCATTTTCTTTCCCTTCCTTTCTCTCCTCCTTTTCTTTTTTTCCCCCTCCTTTTCCCTTTTTTCTTCTCTTTTTTTCTCTCATCTTTTCCTTACCCGGGGGGCACGCGCCCCCAACGCCCCCCCCCCTGGATACGCACCTGATATAGTACTGGCTCTTAGCTGCATAAAAGCCCTACATGGCAGAGTGTCCTTTAATAATGGGCTCTAGTCCATATTTATATCCTATAGTACTGGCTGTCAGCTGCATGAAAGTTTTACGTGGCAGAGTGTCCTTCAATAATGCGATCTAGTCCATATTTACAACCTATAGAACTAGCTCTCAGCTGCATGAAAGCCCTACACGGCAGAGTGTCCGGGAGGGGACATTTTTTTAGTGGAATCTGTTTGTTTAAATCGTAAGTGCTTAAAGGCAAAGCAGCCCTATTTGTAAATTCCCTAACTAGACAAACGAATATCGAATGTTCACAGTTTTGGCTGAAATAACAAGAAATGATTAAATATTTTGAAAATTGTCTTTAATTTAATGTTCTTAAAGGTTATGCGTTAGAAACATTATTACTTAGGGACATCGGTCACACAATACAGTAGCAGGTAAAAACAATGCACATATATAGACTACTTGGAAAGCCCACTTTTCCTCAAAAATGTTTTCTTTTCTCTTGATGTAAGCACTCTGGAAAGACGTCTTAGTCCATCAGCCTCGGTCATCGGCTACCGGTATCAAATGACCAGAGAAAGGCTCATAACGAATGTTGGCAAGGCATACACAACTAGAGTTGCCAGGTTTCAAGTTGCTTTATCTGACTAATTTGCCGGGCCTGTTTACAAATGTTCCTGGCCGATCATTTGGACAGTTAACTGATTTTTGAAAACCGGTGTATGATTGTGCCCCCCCCCTTCCCCTTTGATTTTTTTCTGCGTACGTGCATAACTTCATGTGCATATTTGGTACTAAATTTACTTGTGATATTTATTTCGTTAATTACAGATTGAAGTCATTACTTTACCCTCAGCAAATAGTGGTATAGCCCAACCACTGCTTAAACTGAAGGCGAGTTAATCCCACGAATTACTCTGAATAAATGTATGGAAAACTCATTATTGATTGTCCCAATCACTGTAATAGGCATTATAAGTCATGTAAATAGCTGCAACTTCAATCAAACTCCATTAAAGATTGACCATTTTACAAGTCATTTCTCAATTCTAGTTTAATTATGAATAAACATTAGCTAGTTATGTATATCGATAATGTACAAGGAGTGACTGATTAATTTTCTGTTTTATTATTTTAATTCTGTAATTTTCTGTCTTATCCCTTCGTTTTCAAAACCTCGGTTCAAGGACACTGAACTCACGTTTATGGCATAAGGCGACTTTTTGAAATATTTTGTCTTCTCTGAACAGAGAAAACATCTCCCTCTTTGAATTATTCATACGGGCTTGTAATTAGGCGTTAACTTATTAAGGGCTAAATAAACACTGATTTAGAGTTGTAATTCAATTTTAATGGCACTTCAGCTAGAACTACCAATTCTGCAGCCCATATATTTGTGGTTTTTTTAGGGGGGGGGGGCGTATGATCAACAGGATGTCAACGCGACATTGTAGACCTACGAACAAGTCTATATAACATTCCTGTAACTGGATTATGGAAACGGGTAAATTCTCTAACTGTTCTAATTGTGCAGGCTGTCCGCAGCATGCAGTAAAGGTTTAGTTTATTTAAAGTCACTCTGTCTGGACAAATTAAACATTTACAATTCAAAAGGGTAGACTGTATAGGCCATACATTTTGGTCACTTTTAATTGTTAGAAGTTTTCAAAGAGTACTTTCCTGGGGGTAATAAATAACTGTTTAAATTGTGCTCAGACATTCTAAATGATGTCACGAGATGATTGAAAGTCCCAATGAGGTACATTTCCTCCAGGGTAGTTATAAACTAAATACACTAACACCCTGTTTCAATCAGATATCCCACTATTTTCATCTAGATCTGTGTACAGAAAGAAGCAATGGAATAGTAAAACAGTCAAGGCAAAGCCTGCAACTTGAAAATGAAATTTGTTTTTGAAATTAGAACCTAAATGCTGTCTTCTTTCTGAACAGTTTGATGTTGATCTTATTGGTCCTCTGCCAGTGGCAGCTGCCAAGCGACTGCACATAATAACACTGTGTGACTTCTGTTCAAAGTGGCCTGAGACTAAGGCAGTGCCTGACAAGACTGCAGCATCAACTTCTTATTTCATAACTGATGTGATGATGAGGTAACCATGTCTAAAACATTTAATAATTTTCTGTAGTTAGTGCCAATAATGAATGGCATCATATCTGTTTTTTGTACCATGCAAATAAGTGAAATACCTGATAGCGCATAACAGAATGGGTGACACTACTCTCTTTGAGTATAACTATTTCCACATAGCTTAACAGCATACAGACAGGTCATGAAGGTAGTTGAGAACCGAGAGAGTGTACTGTAAATCTTTGCAGGTGTAGTCCCCATTAACGAGTTTATCTGTAAAAAGTTTCTGTTCCTATATATACTTGCGAAGCTTCAAACTCTAGTTTTTAAGTGGCATATAGCCAGACAGTTGTCTTCATTTGGTCTACATGCCCAAAAAGAGATTTGCCTGGACCTGTTTCACAGAAGCAGACACAGTTTATTTGTTCAAACAAATGTGGATGAGTAATTAATTAAGAACACATTCCACAGCTAGACATCAACTATTGTGTGTTGTTTTTCAAAAAAGTGTAGGACAGTTTGATATTGTAACCACAGGGAACTTTTCTGTTTAGACGGTTTAAACTTATTACTACTTGGCTGTTTCGACAGGAACTTTGACAATATAAGAGTGATAATGTTTCAACTGAGTTTTGTTACCATATTTCTCTGTTACGTCCCTAGAGGAAAATTGCTAAATGTGTTTGGTGTGTATTGGTGAGGGATATGTTCTGAATCCTGGGGAAGGGGTCCCTTTTTTGGCAAAATAAGGCACTTGTTAAGGTCTCTTGATGCAAAATGATGTATAATAGTACATTTTACTATAACAATGGTTAGCCAGCATTATTTGTTTTTGCATTTGGGTCATACAGAGGGTGTTTTGAACACCCATGTATCCTGATTCAGGACAATTTATGACATGCAATCTCCAATAAAACAAAAGTTGAGCCAGTAAGCCCATAAACATGTAGGTGTCACAATAAAAATATCATCCAATTAACTTAATGCCTAAGCAAAGTTCAGTTGTACACTAACAGTCTACACTCAACCAATATGGTGAATGTTAATTATCTTTGAAGTGGAGCTTAAACATAAACCTTTCAAGATGATTATTTATTTTAAATATGACTTACAGTGTGGCATTCACTACTCATATTTTGCACAGATTTGATTGTACTGACATTCTCATCTCTGACCACCAATGAAGTTAGTATGTATGAAGTTAACAGAAGACTCCAGAAGACATGTCTAGACAATTTTCTTGGCAGGTTAATTGTTGCCGAAAATAATCCTGTCTTTCACTCTAACATATAATGGGAGATAATTTGGTTGGCTGCTACACGTTTAAGCAACGACAGGTCATTGAGTTTTACACTGTCAGTCGTTCGGTGGAAATCCATTTATTTTGCATTTCCAGTTGACGCGATGCGACGCTCGAAATTCGTCATCACCTCATTACTTTATTAAATAACAAATAAGAAGGCGTGTTTCTTGGTTATGGAAATTGTGTTCAAGATAAGTTCTCATAGTAAAACATATAACCGACCATATTCTGCTTTCTGTTGTAACTTTTGCAGTTATGGAGTTTTCTGTAAGTCTTAACGACAAACCCGTTGGATACATGAGAGCCAACTACATATATATATTTTTGTAATTTACAATCAAGATTAAACTTTTGGCGGTATCAAGTTGCACATTAAGCATGATATAGGTAATCGCACTGTTTGTAGAAAGCAGTTTAAAGGGAGAATTCTATAAAGAACCTTCTGCATGGTTTTATTGAGGTCTTTACCAAACTCCAAAGAGGATGTTCTTCATGTGGATTATGAGAGTTCCAAGTACATATTGTTTGAAGAAGAGTGACAGTAGCATCTCATTCTAATTAAGTAATACCTCCCTGCTTGAAGGATGCTCCAGAGAGCATCGATTATCTTAGTTGCCTCAGAGCTGTAAAGGGAGAGTCATCATTCCAGTTATATTTTCTAATGAATTATCCTATGTGTCATAATTTTTTCACTCTTTGCCCTGTCTGATATAGATTCAGAATATTATGTTTGTGACTATCATCCAATTTCATGTTTCGATTTTTACTATGTTAACTTTCTTTGAACAAACTTATCTCTAAAAGAATGACGTATTTAAAATGAGAGAAACATGATGAGACAAAAAATCTAGCATATTGCATCCTGCTGTGTCCTATTTGCTTTATTCTTTCCCTTTATTGGCTTTGTTTTTGTTTCTTGTATGTTTGCAGCTCTTTTGAAGAGGATATCGTTCTAATATATCTTTTCTAATTTGATCTACTTCTGTCCATTAAGAATATTGTCATAATTTGAAACAACGAACCTTTATCACTGGAAATGCTTGGAATGCCATTTGTCTTTACAAATGAATATTTGCTTCACGCATGGCCGTCACAACGGGGTTTAGGGGGCAGGGGGTGGCCCCTTCACCTCGTTGAGAGGGAGAAAACCTTGACTCGACGATAGAGTGAGAAAATAAGGGATAACAAAAAAGTAAACAATACAGTGGTAATGAAGGTCAAGATATATGTGTCAGGCCCGTACGGAGAGGGTGGTGGCAGTAATGAAATTTTCAAGGTTAGGGAAGTATCTTCCAGCCACCTCATAGTTGTTATTAGCAAACAAATATATTTTGGAGCTTATTGTAGATTGGTCATGGACTTAACAAGACCCCTTTCCAGGACACAAGTCGATAACATACCATCCTACCCCCCCCCCTACTTGCACTCAAAATTCTGTACATGGGCCTGAGTGTTGTAAACAACATTGCCGATTTCGTTTAGGATGTAACTTGAAAACACCATCGGTTCCCGATCTATATTGAGCCTTACGCACGGATGAAATTTCATATTGGTTAGGCAACTCTCGTAGACCTAAGAAGTACAGTTACCATGATTGCCAAATCGTACCAACTGTGTGTTGGGGAAATACGGCTACAATGAAGTTTGAACTCCTTTAAGTTCGTAATCGTTTACCTCTGCAATTATAATTTTATGTTGCAGCTGTTGTTTGCCCTATCCCGTACTCGCCCTCTGTTGGGGAGGTAATTAGGTTGATGCGATCTCTCCCTCTGTAAAGATGACTATGAACGCAATGTAGTGGCCGAATAAAACATGCAACATATACGGAGGATAAAATAGCATTAATCATCCTGTTGAACATACCTTGTTACATCAACGTTGATAGATTTCCAATTTAATCAAGACATAATCTGTTGTCTGGTTTATCTATGCCAAGATGAGCACCTTCAAAGAAATAAGAAAATTCATGATCAAGAAGATATCATGTTTTTTGCCCCCCCCCCCACGCCCCCACCCCACCCCCCCCAAAAAACACAGATATACGGGGCTGCAGAATAGGTAGTTTTACCTGAAGTGCCACTAAAATTGAATTACAACTCTTTATCGGTGTTTGAAATAGAATATTCCCATTATTGAACATGTTGCATGGCCACTATTGGGGTCTAGATATTTATGAAGTTTTCTTCTGCAGTGAGGTTTGGCATGTAGGGAATATGGCACACAAAACAAGTGCTATTAGGCCTTCAATATCTTACCAACCAAAATTAATGAACGTAAATTTGTTACGTACAGTATTAGTGCTACTTTCCTCTAGAAGTAGGCTATGGCTTTATGTTACAGTCCATTAATTGCATTTTATATTGTCCCATGCATGCAGACCTCTGTAAGCTTTACTGTGATGATTTTATATGCTTGTGAACATCTATGATAGGCAAAGCGATAAAAGGTGGAATTTATGATATTTTTCACAAACATTTGTTATGACAATTGGGTAAACAAAACGAAAAGAACTAGGCCGTAATAACTTTGTTCATGCACTACAACCGATTTTAATTTAACATAAGCAATTGCTTGATTTTGCGAATGAGGTTTTACAACTAACCTAGAGGCCTAATTATTTTTCCACCGTGGAATGGCCGTTCGCCGTAGAACAACCAGAGGCATAGTGTGTATATATCCTATACTGTTAGTTACAGAAATTTCCGTAGATGCCACTAGTATGAGCTGCCTCGATTTGGGCGAGTTGAGAAGCACTAGATAGCAAAACTTTCCTTCAATATCGGTATTTCCGAGTTCCATTTTCAGCCATTCTGAAAGACTGACTTTTTCTCCGTAAGATCCTTCGTTGTTTTATTCTTGTAAAACCACTTAGATAGCTCTCATCTCTCAGAATATCGGCAATTTGTCTCACGTTTTGTGCTAACTTTCCATATTAAGTTGTCGCACAGCACGATCGATCGACTTACTGCTTAATACTGAATCTGAAATGTGACAAATTTTTACTAAAAATACGGATACTGCCAGACTCCATTACTAATTAAATTGTTGCTACTCTAACCTACCTGTTAGGGCGGAACTTGTGTTCAATGGGACACAATTTACACTTAAATATACGACCATCAAATAATGTCCCTCTTCGTTTAACCATTGCATAATCTGTTCGGGAGACAGTCTGTAGGCTACATCCGGCCTTGTACAACAGGTCCGGGGAGACCAAATGTACTGGTAAATACAGTATAAATTGTCCCAGGGGGACAAAGACAGTACGTACTGAATATGGGATATAGGCGACAGTTTATACTGCTACACCGGCACTCATTCTCGTAGTAAATCGTATTTGATTGGTGGTGGTTGTATTCTGGGCGCAGCTTATGCTTCTAATATTGTTAAGTGTTGGTCATTCGTTGAAGGTATAGCGAGTATTTTTCGTGTAAAAGTAAGTAGGGGCTCGGAGTTACGGCGATTGAGTTTCTGACCATTTTAGTGAGATCTACAGGTGCAAACGGCGGTCGACCAGCCCAGGAAATTGGAAAGATGTTATCTAGGGGCCAAAGTTCATCACAATACCAACTGAGCCGCCGTTCACAGTTCCGCCATCTGCGCTGCCGTTCACCATTCAGACAACTGCGCTGAGGTTTAAAATTCCGCCGTTCGCGCCGAGATTCAACCTCCCAGCTTCAGCTCCGAGATTCAACTTACAATCTTCAGCGCCGAAACCCGCCATCAATGCTATAGATATAAATATATATATATATATATATATATATATATATATATATATATATATATATATATATATATATATATATATATAAATATATATATATATATATATATATATATATATTTATATATATATATATATATATATATATATATATATATGTCTATATATATATATATATATATATATATATATATATATATATATATATATATATATATATATATATATATATATATATATATATATATATATATATATATATATATATATATATATATATATATATATATATATATATATATATATATATATATATATATATATAGACATGTCTGTTGGCGTGTGTTGTAAGTAAGATATATCCAAAAGAGAAAAAGGAAAAAAATGATACTTTCATTTCCAAATTTATTACTTAAAACGTTTAATCACTAGCAAAATATTTCGAACGTTATCACAGCTCTACTTCAGTTGCAGGAATGAAATGCAAAAATGAAAGTGTTATTCGGATTTAACTTCGCATGGATACTAATAAAAGAGAGATCTCTGTTGAGGCTTGAGCACATTGTTATGTGTATTGAGGCGTATAATTGTTTTCAATTCCCGGTTGCTTCTTTTCTGTAAAGTTTTGAAGAAGCCCTATAGAATAAAAAAAATCAGTTCAGAAAGGCTGTGATTAGGAAGATTAAAATGTTCTGCAACAGGGAAATATGGGTAGTTTTTACGGATGTTTGTGATTATTGAACCGAAGCCTGAATTTTGTGCTGGTTTCGCCAATATATATATATATATATATATATATATATATATATATATATATATATATATATATATATATATATATATATATATATATGCCCTATGTATGTATATATATATATGTATATGTATATATACATGTATGTATACATATATATATATATATATATATATATATATATATATATATATATATATATATATATATAGGCCCTATGTATATATATATATATGTATATATATATATATATATATATATATGTATATGTATATATATACATACATATATATATATATATATATATATATATATATATATATATATATATATATAGTATATATATACGTACATTGAATTAACATAAAGTTTGTTCAAAGTATCTCTTTCGAGATCCGTATTTAGGATTCACAAATGATTTCGAGTTGGTTAGCATCTTGTTTGATCTCTAGAGTAAGGCAAAATATGTCACCAAAAACAGAACTAGTATTGTTCGATACAGGTGACAAACGCCTACAGTGGAATTACGACCTTCCTTACCGGTTTCGAAACTCTGGACATACAATCAGCGTGAGGGTTTCCGCGTACAGAGCGGAAGGCCCGTGGATCGAAATCCCGGTGGAGGCTGAAAGTTTTTTCACTGTTCTTGATTTTCCAACCCATTACGATTTTCATTTATACATTTATATATATGTATTACGGCTGAAGTTAAAGTTGAAAGTAAGGGTTTCAAAAACAATTTCACCCAGACTAATAACGGCATCGAATTACATTAATTTCACTTTTTCGTTTCATTTCTACATTGAGCCAAAATGGACTTGCATTTTTTTCAAGGGATCAACTAACTGTAGCTAGTTTTGGTTTCGTTTCCTCTTCATGAAACCCTATTATATTGCTTTCAGTTAAGTATTTTATTTTAAAGCGTATATCAGAACAGAGATTCTATACTTTTTAACTACCATACTGTTTAAGGCGAAGGTTTGCAATGGCTGCTCTGCAGACTGCGAAAGAATTACCAAAACTGCTATTGTTCACCATGTTTGCATTCATAACGGTGAATGTAAATTATCTGATTACTCCTTGTTGTGGTAAGCAATTTAAGTACTAGCCCACTTACATAAGTTTTGAAATTAAAAAAACAGGGTTCTTGCTCAAAATGTTTCTTAGTTTGTTAATTCAGTGGCTTTGTTACAAAAACGTCTTTAAAATGGAAGTTGAGTTCTATACTAACAGGTTTAATGGCAGTACGACATTCCTGTCTGCAGCAACTCTAGATAACGACTTGTGCGGTACCGTAGACTGGTAGCGAATGAATCTTACCTTACTGCGGCAAGAAGTGAAGATACAAGCTTTAAATAGTCAGGTCGTTTGAATAAGGAATGGTGCTGCGGAAGATCGGTGGGTATAAATTCGTTGCGTATCACTATCGCTGGTTTACTGCATCATTTAACGAATATTTCTATTTTTTTTTTCGTTGCAGCGAATTCTGAGGTATATATTGCTGAAGGCGGTGTCGTTCATCTTAATTTTAGTTTCAGATATAATGGCTTTGGACTAATAGAACTACGACACAATACCAACGTTGTTTTTGTGAGAAATTCTGGCATTGTAGAGATTAATTCCAGAACACCACGTTTGCTGTTTGATATATCCGACGGGATACCGAGCTTTACTATTACAGACTTCGTATCTTCGGACAATGGCCGATATATCTGTTGGTTCAATGGAGAAAAACAGGATCCTGTGTACGATCTATCAGTAATATGTAAGTAGCAATCCTATCATGTTGTTATTAAAATCAAAATATGTACGAATTTAGCATATATATATATATATATATATTGATATATTGATATATATATATATATATATATATAAATATATATATTGATATATATATATATATTTATATACATATTTATATATATATATATATAAATATATATATATATATATATATATATATACATATATATATATATATATAGAGAGAGAGAGAGAGAGAGAGAGAGAGAGAGAGAGAGAGAGGTGGAGAGAGGTGGAGAGAGAGAGGTGGAGAGAGAGTAGGTTGGCGTCTATCTTGGCGCAGAGTGCTCTATGTCCATTGGACAGAGCGGGATATATGTTGGTACTAGATGAGACTAGTGGAACACTAGTAGTTGTAACTCGGAGTTTCACGCTTTATTGCGATCTTCAGACAACTCGCGATCTTCAGAGTTGTCTGAAGATCGCAATAAAGCGTGAAACTCCGAGTTACAACTACTAGTGTTCCACTAGTCTCATCTAGTACCAACATATATATATATATATATATATATATATATATATATATAGTTGAATTACGACCTTTCTTACCGGTTTCGAACCTCTGGACATACAATCAGCGTCCATAGCCTAGTGGTTAGGGTGTCCGCAGACAAAGCGGCAGGCACCGGTTTGAATCCCCGTGGAAGCTGGAAGTTTAAATTATCAATTTATTTATTTAACTGTAGGCCCTATGGCCAGTATTATTATTGTAAGTTACTAAAACATATATTGGCCAGATGTGGCACATATAAGCACCTTGATTGGGATAAACAGTCACTAAACTAATTAAACAATAATAGTTGAAACCCTTTTATAACTTCATTTCAGATCACAGGTTGTACATATTTTTTGCTTTCTGTACTATCATGTGACCAGTGTCTTCTTGCAAGTTGTGTTTAATTAATCTTAAATACTACGTAAACTAACGAGTACTCCTCAGTAGTAAATATTAATAGTAGTCAGGGGGTAGGAAGCTTAAAAAAGTAGGGTGGGGCGGCACAAAATCATGGGTGCACTTTCTCATTCCACCATCACCATTCGTTATACTGTAAACCGATAAACACCGGCTATATCACTTAAATATATATGATGTGTTAGTTTGCTATCAATTCTATTATGGTGCACGTGAATAATTAAAATAAAATTGTAAAATTAATAAAGGCTTAAGATATCCAAAACGCAGTTCTCCATCTAAGGGGCACACTTTATTTTCCAGTATGGCACAGTTGTTATTTTGGAAAACCCCTGATAGTAGTAGTAGGACAACCAGCAAAGTGTACACCATTTGTCTTTTCAGTAGCCAGTTGACTTCATTTCCCTTTCGTAACATTAATTCGTAACATTAAAAAGTATATTTACTGTTTTTTCTCCTTTACTTGATGGGGTAATCCACCCGTTTGATCAGAAATGAATTCCTTGACCGCTACCAGTTATAGTCGTGTTGTGTGTCAAGATTTGTTACACATAAAGTGTAAATATATGTATAGATCCGCCTGCTATATTAGTTAACATATATACCTTGCCTTAACCTCTGTGCCATTCTTTCTTTCTCATTTGTTCTTTTAATGAAAGAAAGACTGCCGAAAATATTTATAATAGATATTTATGAATACTCACATTTTAGTTTATTCAGACACTTAACATTCATTTACGTTGAACCTACAAGAAGGGAGAAGTTTGTTGTGTTTTTTTCCTCATATTTTGGTTCGGTTTACTGACAATACTGTTTTTTTTTTGTTATAATTTCTGAAATGGCATTGTTCAATTGTATATATAACTGTAACCACAAGCACGAATTTTCTCATGAGATTCTTCAGTGCTGGACATAGCACCAGCACAACCAAGTGGTTACAGTCTCTGCGTAAAGAGAATGGGAGTTGACAAGGTGGATAGACATCAATGTAGTCACGCTCTATCTTGGTTGAATTATTTCTTTTTTTTTTTGTAGCATCAATGAAAAGTCAAATATTGTGTTTTCATAAATAAGTTTTATTTGCATGATGTTGATCATAAGCAGAGCCAATTAGTGGGTCAAAAATGTCCCCATTCGATAAGTCAAACAAAACTACGTTGTGTGTGGCTCATAATTTAACCAAACTAGTTGTATTTAGCCTTATAACCTATACGCAAGGAAACCTATTGGATCGCTGAGAGCCAATCAGAATCGAGGAAAAAATTTAAGTGTCAGTTCAGTTTGGGAAAATATATTCGCCCGGGCTACATGCAGATGTGGTGCACTGTGGTGCCCCAATAGAGAATGATTGAAATGTGCACACTTATAGCTGTATTATCGGAAATCATGAAACGTATAAATAAACCATACTGCATGTTAAGAACGTTCGGTTGCTCTAAACCAAAATTTCAAGTCTAAGGTGAATAATGTTTACAAATATGTAACATCAAGTTTTTAATTAGCCTCCGTCACCCAGACGTTTGTAAAAAGTCACTTCGTTCTTAGTCATAGTTTGGATTACAGTAGGTTTCCTATTACGAATTCTTTCAAGTTATGTTCTACCTATATCGATTTATTTATGACAAACAGGAAATGATGCCTTTGTTTCTCGCGCTGAGTGTTGCAGAGATGTGATATGTTTGCAGGTGATACTTTTGATGTATGATGTGGGTGATATGTTTTCTACATACGTTTAGACATGGAGGTAAACATGGTTTAAAGTTTCTTCTCCATTTTACCGCTGATTATTAGGACAAACTTGACTTTTCTACATATTGGGCTTATCTATATTTCTTATCGTTCAGGATTTGGAAGATTGGGCATTACTTGCTACTTGCTACTTGCTCAGTAATCCGATCGACAGCGCTGGAAACGATGTGAAACTAGATCGCATTTTGGGGCGTCCGGCAAAATTACCACTTTCAGCGCATCGAACATAGCTGCGCACATCGGACAATTATTGGTACACCATTACATATATATGCGTTGTGATACCTTCTTGCACTAAATCTGTCGTAGAATATGCAAAAAATACACGTTTTTAGGTTCATATTATGCGCTCCTGTGTTTTTTAAGATGTTGAAAGTGCTTGCAATGTGCGCAATGCAAAAAAAGTTTCTCGGTATCGTTTAGTTACAACCGGGAGCTTTGGTCAACTAAGAATACAAGCTTATATGCTAGAATCAATCGAACACTTTAATATTATTCCAAAATCAAATAAAGATAAACTGCATTTATGACAGTGTGAAATGTGTTGAAAAGAATAACATATTTAAGTGCCCTGAAGACTCTCTGTTTGATCTTAAAGTACAGGACATTTGAAACAATTGACGGTTCATACAAACCATTTTACAGAGCAAACATGTGAGTTAAAGTAAGAGACTGTAGCGAACGAGTGTACATATTTATCGCCGTAATAAAACCCCTGATTTTGACTTAGGTCTAATGATGTTCAAATGTATTTATTTGTTCATTTCTGTGCTGATGTCCTGTTTAACCCGACCTTCTTTTATTTTTTTAAATCTTTTATTGTAGTGTTGTTTTGATTGGCGAGCGCGGCTACTTAGCCCGGGTTCCCTTTGCGGCCCCGCCTTCCTGTCTATATGGGTCACAGCCCCGCGCTATCGTGAATTCCTGGAAATCTCCCCTTGCACGAACTGGCGCGCTCAAAGTAGAAGAAGCTACACGTGCAGTGCTTGTTTGGAGACAATACGTTTGTGTGTGAAGAGTAGCCTTCTCTCAAGTAAAGAAGAAAGCAGAGTGTTGCACGGTAAGGGGTAAGCATTTATTTTCCAAGTTAAGACTTAGGGAGCTCTGAATCCTAGAGGTACAGATACGTCAGGGTTTTGCAGTACTGTTGGATTTGGCAATTTTGGGACCGGGATTTTGGACCCAAGGGCGAGTTCAGGGAGTCGAGGAATTTTAGAGGCAGGCCTACTTAGGGGTAAATGGAGGGAGGCAGGAGGCGACTGATCGTGTGTTGGGCGAAGGCTGTGTAAAGGTTTGTTGACAGGTCAACCATACGCTCTTCATCCAGATTCACCAGTTACGCACGAAGTGTAACGCCAGTGACGCACGGATACTTTACTCATGTTACGCACGGGGTGCAACTCCAGTTACGCCCGAAGAGTTTACGCCGGTTACGCACGAAGTGTAACGCCACTGACACACGAAGCTTCGCCGATTATGGACAGAAGGTAACGCCAGTGACGCATAAAGCTTCGCCTGTTACCCAACAAGAGTAGCGCCAGTGACGCACGGAGTGTCACTTCGGTTACGCACGAGGAGTTTTCGCCAGTTACGCACGAAGTTTAACGCCAGTAATGCACGAAGCTTCGCCGGTTACGCACAGACGGTAGCGCCAGTGACGCATGAAGCTTCATTTGTTTCACAGAGAGTGTAATGCCAGTGATGCACGAAGAGTTTACGCACTCCGGTTCCGCACAAAGTGTAACGCCATTGACGCACGGGTAACTTTACGCCGGTTACGCACGGAGTGTATAACCCTTAGTGACGCACGAAATTTCGCCGATGACGCACCAAGTGTAACGACAGTGACGCACGAAGGGTTTACGCTTGTTACGCAAGAACCCCATAAAATCTAAGCAGTTTGATCTTCATTAAATGATTTGTATATTATCTGATTTTTGCATGTTATTATTTTAGTGCTCTCAATGATAAGTGCTTGATTTTGTAACTTCACTTCACTGTCTGGTGGGGCAGTCTTTAAAACTGGGGTTGGCGATAGAGATCTCGAAAAAAAAAATGGTAATGGAGAAAGTATTCACATAATAACACACAAGGGTCACGAAATAGTATGCTCCCAATGTACGTCTCTTTCAGTTATCCTTACTATACGCGAAACGTTAACTGTTAACGTAATTACGCATTACCCCAACGCATTACCCGGAAAGCTCAACCCTTCGAAAAAAGGACAGGTGCACGATTGCTTACGTCATAGTGAACAACTTGGGAGGATAACGGGGATTTCCCGGCAAAGAATTACAACATAACTTCAAGCATAAACAGTTAATACAGCGTAACAAATAGCTTTCGAAAGAAAAAATGTCACGCAAGTTTGGTTACAACATCAACAAAAGTAGGTTTTATTGATTCTCAGCAGTTTGATAGAAACTGTTGTAATTGGATATACAGTTTACTTTCCCAAACGACCATATTGTTTTTAAATATTTTTAATTGTTATGTTCCATCACTTTCTTCATACAGTGATAAAACAGACCTTACGGAAGTATCCTTAATGTCTAACATCGGTTATAAAAGGAGGGGTGTCTTCGTATTTTATTACGCAGTGGCCAACTGTAGGCATGTAATAGGCTATAGGCTAAATTCAGCTAATTAAATCTGCCAAACCAAGTTAGTAGTTGAATCAGTAGGCCCTAATGTTACTACGATTATTATCGAGTTAACAGAGCTGACGAGTATTCAAGAGCAAGAGGGCACTGAAAAAAATACCATGCTAAAAAAAAAACAGTTTTTAACATTTTTTCGATACTGAAAGGGGGAGCAGACTCCCCCTGCCCCCCCCCCAGCTACGTGCCTGTATTTCAAACAATCTCTCCATCTTTTGGGAGAATTGTTCATCAACAAATTATAAAAAAATGATGGTTCGATTTCTTCATCGTTATAGTTTTCACATCAAACGTAAATGAGTTTAACTCTTACACTAAACTAGCTGTCATATAGAAGATAGGCAACGTCTTACGTCAATATAGCCTAAGCTTAAAGAAAAACATATTCTTTGTTTGATTTTTGTTTGTTTTAGTTTACAGGCTAACAAGAAACAACTACATCATTTCACGTCCAAACGATTTGCTCTCTGCTGAGGTTACATAAGCTATGACTAGATCAAATGGAAAAAATATATAAAAAAAAAAAAAAAAAAAATGTTAAACAAATTTAAAAATAAAATCGATTTTACTTACCTCTATTTATTTAGAAATGCTCTGTAAGGTAAACTTATATAGAAATCGGTTTGTTTTTGTACTTCGTGTAGGAAGTCGTTTGTCAAGAGACTTTGGACACGATGACAAGTGTTCTTCCATTGATGGAGATGAAAGTACTACAATTCAGACGTACAGTTTGAAGATAGTCACAGCACAGGAGACGTTTATCTCAGGTCTTACAATCCACAGCAAACAAGCTCAAAGAGGATCGTTTTATTTCTGTGCTGCCACTTTAAACTATAAACAAGGGTCGATGGCAGTTACCGTCAAACTTTTGCCAGGTAAAGAAATAAAACAACAATAATATGGTCATCAATTGACAAATATTAAATAGGGAATAAAGACCTAAACAAATAGAGAAATGGAATTAGAAAAGCCATGTATACGTTAAACTAACACTTGAACGAAGCAAGAATAACTGTTAGAGTACATTTATAATCTTAATCGTAATCGTACTGCAGTGCCACGCGGGCGTATGGGTATTTTCTCATTGCTACATAATTATGGAGACTCTCTTTCGCTAACCCCTGCTTTGAAAATTGCCACACCAGACACTATATTACGATCATGTTTTAATTATAAGTTAATCCTTATGAATTGATCCTTATTTTCTCAGATCTCGACTACTGTCTGAACATATGATGAAACTATACGAACCGGCCATGAACTCGACAAATGTTACACACTATATATATATATATATATATATATATATATATATATATATATATATATATATATATATATATATATATATATATATATATATATATATATATATATATATATATATATATATATATATATATATATATATATATATACATATATATATATATATATATATATATATATATATATATATATATTATATATATATATATATATATATATATATATATATATATATATATATATATATATATATATATATATATATATATATATATATTATTTTCTCAGATTTCGACTACTGTCTGATTATATGATGAAACTGTACAAACCGGCCATGAACTCGACGAATATTACTATATATGTTTAAATTGTACACACCAGACATGAACTCGACAAATGTTACTCTACATCAATGAGAGGCTCTCAGTTTCGAATTAATATCTCACCTGCTTTGTTATATCCTCCATGCTTTGTCATATCCCCAAGGTTGTTATATCCCCCATGCTGTGTTATATCCCCCATGCTCTATAATATCACCATGATTTATAATATCCCCTAAGCATCTCGAACTATCATCACCTTCCCCTCACAAGAATACATATCAGAAGATATTAGTGCATAAAACCAGTTATGAATATAAGTAAATTTAATTTCACACCCGTACCATTGGAATGGGAGGCAGGGAGAAAGTCTCCACCATCAGATATTTTCCGGAACGACATGGAGGCAGTAAAACAAAGACGAAAGAGCACCTATGTCATATAGGATACTGGATACCACTGCAGTCTTAATAGATATGCTTGATTGGCTCCAATTATAGCACGCTATAACTAGGACAGTTTTGTGATTTGTGGTCGCAAATCGACCTCAGGCTCTTAAATTACATTCATAGCCAATAGGCTCTTTGTGTAAACACTGTGTGGAATTATGCTCATGTCTACAGTGTAGTTAATCATACAGCGTTCACACAAAGACCAGCATACAAGAAAATGTATGTGGCAGGCGTTGCAGACTAATTGGTAAAAAGAAGTCATTTCATGACCAAGGCAGGTGGATTACGTAATCTCAAGAACCTTTCCATGACAGCGTGCTATAGGCTGGGGTCTCTACAGCAGATCTGCTTCTCTAAAGGTTCTCCTTTACTAAGCATAGAACTCTTTGAATCGCTTAACTTTTATTGCAGTGATTGATACTTTCTATCACATTTCAGACCATCGCATGGAACTAGATTGTCGTTTTAAATAGAAACACATCCCCACTTGAATCAGTATAGAGATGTGCAATACCAGCTGCGTGTACCTACTACACGTTATAATATGTATGTTTACTGTTTGAATCGCTAATATATACCCAAAATTGCAGCCACTAGGAGCTAATTGGGTATACCCAGAGCCTTATATACAGAGAGTTGCGACAACTGAAATTTGGGCGCCATTTTGGGGCCAAATGGGCAACATACAGTATGTGTGGGAATGGGCGTTGAGGTGGATAGGGGAATTTTTCGATGGCATTGTAGAAGTGTGAGAGGGATTCTGGGTTTTATTTTTGGCCTGCTCATGTTGTGGTGCTTTTATGCGCCGAGGCTGTGTAAGTAGGGCGTCGAGTGTCGAACGGGAGGGGGGGGGGGGGAGGGATTGGCTGCGCTCAAGTTCAAGGGGATGAGGTTGGCACATTTGGAAGTTCAAATTCAACAGTTGATATTCTGGTACGGTAAAATTGTATTATGACTGGTTATATATCATATTGTAACACATATTGCACAGTTCCGAAATAATGTACATTCTTCCATTGTTGCCATGGTAACCAAACAAAGCCTGTGATTGGTCAAAATTGGGATTAACTGTAACTTGAGCTAGCAATGGCTGATGAAGTTGATATTTGGACATGTGACTGGTACTGACATGGTGCACAGAATCATGAAGCTAGGCCTTTGAAAATTGGTTGCTATGGTAACTAAATGGACCAATCACATTTTGTCTGTGTTCCAGTCCCACAAAATTTAGAGTGCAGGGTTAAAGGTGACATGTGGGGCAGGGGAGGGGGATTGTTTCGGGGTATCACAATTGGTCTCGTCGGTCGGATATAAACAGCCACGTCGGAAAAAAAAATGAATTAATCCCTCCCTCTCCTCCAGGTTCAGAGAACGTGGTCGGTTCCTGGAGTACGCTGGCATCAGTCAGATGGGGGCACAAAATGGCAGTCCTGGGAGCAGGATGGGCTTGGTTACACCCCTGCCTCGTTAATATCTGAGCACTGTAGTCGGTGCTCATCCACGATCATCACGGCCAGGGTTCCTCGTATGAACCTCAAAGGCTTCCTGAACCCGTAGTATTAAATCAAAACAAATCACACAAATTGTCTACCTGTTAAGTGGGGATCCGGGGAAGGGGGGGGGGGGTTCCAACATGGAGGAACAGAAAGCTACAGCAAAGAAGCTGCCATTTGTTCCAGCTTACAACACTTGGTAGAGTGACTCATATACTAGATGCTCATGCCTGCCCCATAATCTTCTGGACATTAGTTTGGCGTCCCTCAACAGCAAGGGCTCGGAGAGTTTCCCAATTGCAACCCGATAGTCTGGTTTGGCGGTAGGCCTGGGATTGAACCCATGACTTCCAGGAGACAAGCAGTTGCTGGAATTTGAAAAGATCTACTTCAGAATATTTTTGTATGAGAGTCAGGCTTTTATCTACGAATTTTATGTCTAATAACTTGAAAAAGCTGCATCTATATATACTATAGGATCCAAAAAGTCAGAAATTCTTCAAAATACCAATTGTGCCTCTATTACTAGGCATGGGCTTCTATTATTAATGGATAAGGTAATCGTGACCAGACAACACCCCCCGGACAACCCCCCCCCAACAGAAGCATAAATATGTTGTCAGAAGTCGAAAATTAGAGTCGTTTTTTTGGGGGGGGGGTTGCCGGGGGGGGGAGTTGCCTGCCAACCACGGTAAAATGCTAGGCCTAGCTCAGTCAAATTGAATTTCCTGGGTTATGTCCTCTTTTGCTTGGAACTGCCCGGTTGTAAGAATATGAATTAGGATCTGTATACCGTACCTATGTATGACATGGACAAACATGATTCCTGAGCCTAATTAGGCCTATGGTTTTCAGTTGACTCTGTTAGTTTTACCTGCTATCCTCTAACAGGACACAATGTTCTAGGAAATATTTTTACCTAGCCTACAGTGATATTTTAGTAACCTAATTTTTCAATATTATTTCATAGAAGATAGTGGAGTTCTGGACCAGTTCAATTCAAATCATCAAGTGCAAAGCAGAATGATTAATCATTTCAATGGTCTGCCAGATCGCCACCCAAATTTTCATAAATAATAATCCAAACAAGCTCATGACTCAATGGAGCCAAGCAGTTTTTCATTAGGGGGCTAGGCTAGCCCTTGGTGCTTTGTATTGCACACTGTGCTTCGTAGATCCCCGATTTGTCTTGCCACGCTGGAGCCTTCAATTTAAGGAATATACTCACTAAACTTTGCAGAGATATTTTTATGCACCTTATAACAGATCTCATCCCAACATCGCAACTTTCTTGATCAGAACTTGTTAAAAATAGACCATTTCATGCCTGAAATTTATGCTCTGTTTTCTGTGTTGTTAACTATATATGTGTGTATGTACACTGCACAGTGCACCATACATAGCTGTAAGGACTGTGTGGTGTAACCCACAGTCCTGGTTATGGACTAGGCTAGGCCTAGTGTTACGAATCTTAGTTCATTGTACTAGGCCTAGGCCTAGGTGAAGTACTCACATCGCAAAGTTTGTGATTGGAGTTCGCCTTCCAGTGAAGGCTGTTTACTTTCGCCTCCCATGTTTTCCTCCGATCTGGGTTTGTTAGGAATCTGAACAGCTTTGACCCATTTTCGGGACGATTCGAACAGCCCCACGCTGAACAGCCAGGCATTCTGTGATGGCAGCGCAGATGTTGACCGCTCGAACGTACGTTGTTGTCGATCTTACGGCCAGAATTAGTTGGCCCCAAAATGGTGCCATGAGGTCACGTGATCAAAAATTCCCGGACCCGAGTTGTCGCAACTCTCTGTATATAAGGCTCTGGGTATACCTGCATCCTCCACTCATCTCTCTTAAACTTGCTTCCAAGTGGCACACATTTTAGAACACTTTTTTTTTATGGAACACGTTAAGGGAAACCTTTCTGTTGTTACATTATCTTAAGTCTATATAAGTAGCTCTAACAAAAGATTGTGGTAGTAAATCATAAAAATGAAAGATAAAAATAACATCACCACGACTGATTTAGGTAGGGGCCTGATAATGGAAATAAAAAAGGACACCAGAAGAAAACATCCCCACCCCCCTGAAGATGAGAGGTGGGGCATGTCCCAGTCCCTTTGGGTACATCACTGATTAGCATAGCAATCAGCCATACCGCTGATAAAGTTGGAAACATTTCTTCCCCCGTAAAAACAGTTTTTTATGGTTCGTACTAAGATAGCCATCAAATCCGCAATCTCCTTTGTTGGTATAAGCCAATGCATTGCGTCATTTTCTCTTGCTCTGCCGTTCTCATGTGTGTATGCATATTCATAAAGCAGCTCACGCGCATTACATTGCTTCTCGAATTTTCTTCCAAAGTTGTTGCACAGAGAGTTGTATGACATTCCTCCATTCAAAAGAGAACAGCGCCGTAGTCCTAAATGTTTCACAACGGCATACATACACGGCAACAATGAAATTAATTCACAGCATCGGAACATGTGAACAGCAAAAAGAACGGAAGATACAACAAGGTGTTTTTATCAACAAACGTCGAGCTAATTATCCTGAAACAACATATCATTTGACCAGATATTAAAATGAACGCTGGCGTTCAATTAATCAACAACAACAACGTCGAAGTAGACAACGGCATACATTTTAGCAAAAGTTTTTAGTTTAACTAAAAGCTTTTATTTAAAAGAACAAAAGATTTCATTTCGACGCAGAATTGAATTTCAACAACGCCGATCATTTTAGACCACAGAAACCTACTAAAAAACGACAACATTTTGAACAACAAGAACAAATAATGGTCATCATCATCCGAAAAGTTGCCTTTATCAACAAAATATGGGCACTCCTCATGAAAATAATAGCCGTCATCATCGAGAGAGTTGTCTTCATCATCAAGAAAGTGGTCACGTTTCACCAGATAGTGTGACATCATCGACTACATTGTCCTTTTTGGCGTTACATATAACTCTATCTACGGCTCTGGCCACTGATCTACACTAACTGGATAGGCCGCACGGCTCCGTGTGTGAAGCAGCCGGAAGTGACCCAGCGGCCATGTTGGGATATTCAAAACATCACCGCGCGCACATACAGTGCATACTGTCGGTCGGTGGCCGAGAAGGTGATGCAAAGAGAGGCCAAGGAAGGGAAGTGAATGTCGCAGAAACAATCCTTATTGATCAAGAAAGTGAAGTTGAACATTTGAACCCCTGAGAAATATGTGTTATGCCAGACTAAAATGGTAAATATGCCTATTTTCCGTGCAGGAAAAGATATGGAATGGGTCGTCTGTACAGAGACAGACGCTGCAACCGCAATGCAATACAAAGTCTATGGGATACGTCGGACTAGGAACTTGAGGGGCATCCCTTCCTCCATGGTTAGGGCCTTTTAATTTCAAGAAAAATGTTAAGCATTTCTTCTAAATTCACTTCAAATTGGGGGAAAGAATTTCATAACTGGACGAGGCTTCACCATCCATGCAACAAACTACATGTAGGCTATCGGTATCTAGTATCGGGGAGGGCAAATATTCAATTTTTAGGTGGCTCGCAGGGTTACAAAAATTGAGTTAATTTCCATCTAGAAACTAAAAATACGAGTTCCATGATGAATACAAAAATTAGGAGGGAAAAATTCCATGTGTTCTCAGGAAATACTTGTCGCATAGGGTTTTTGCATGAGGCTGGGGTCTTAAGGCAGTGTCCAGATGTGGAATTCCTTTCAGGAAACCTAAGTGTCCAGTTTGGGGATATGGAATTAACACAATCATCTACAGGGTGACAGGACAAAATCCCCCCGGACAAAACCCCCCGGGTAAGATCCCCCCATGCTATAAAAAATTCCCATCAATTCTTTACAAAAATGCGTCATCCCGGTCCCCCCTGTGTCCCCGGTCCCCCTGGTCCCCCCGGCATCCTCGGTCCCCGGTACCATCATCCGGTACCGTCATCTGGTACCGTCTTCCGGTACCTCCACCAGTTCCCCCACTGGTACCCCCACTGGTACTCTCAGTGGTACTCTCAGTGGTTCCCGGACCAGTACCCCGACCAGAACCCCAACCATACCCCAACCGGCACCCTAATAGTTAGCCTGACAGTTACCCCCACCGCTACCCCAACTGGTACTCTCAGTGGTACCCCCACTGGTACTCTCAATGGCTCCCTGACCAGTTTCCCGGCCCGTACCCCGACCATACCCCAATCGGTACCCTAATTTTTAGCCTGACAGTTACCCTGACAGTTATACCCCCACCGGTACCCCCACCGGTACCCCCGCCGGTAACCCCACTGGTACTCTCAGTGGTACCCCCACTGGTACTCTCAATGGCTCCCTGACCAGTACCCCGGCCCGTACCCCGGCCGGTACCTCAACCCGTACCTCGACCGGTACCCAGACCGGTATCCCAACTGGTATCCTGAAAGGCACCCTGACACATACCCTTACTAGTACTGGTACAATGACCAGTACTTTTACAAGTACCTTGACCGGTCACATGAACAGTACCTTGACCGGTACCCTCACAGGTACCCTAACAGGAGCCCTCACAGTTACGCTCGCCAGTACCCTAACTGGTACCCTGACCAGTCCCCTGACTGGTATCCTAGCAATGACCCATGCCTTGACTGTCACACCTTGGCCATCCCTGGTTGTTGCAGGCAGGCTTTGTATGGGTCAGGGGGATATTGTCCTGGGGGGATTTTGTCCTGGGGGTATTTTGGCTTGTGGGGATTTTGTCCTAGAACCCACTACAGGTCATTATTTTTGTACATTCAGTTTTTTTTCATTTTTTTTAAAGTAAATGCAGACAGACAACTACTTATAGTTCATATGCACAGTTATATCTTTGCTGCAACAGCAATATATTTAGCAGTTCTCTACAATTTCAGTTAAAATCTTCATATTCCTCAGCTTTTTTCAGGTTGGTTCCCACAGTGACATACATGTAAGTAATGCCCTAGTGCATACATATAGTAATATATGGACCTGTCGTTGTCATATGCGCGGTGATGTTTTGAATATCCCAACATGGCCACTGAACAACTTCCGGTGACTTCACGGCTCTATACAGGTGGCATACTCCTATTAGAGTCTATATCAATGCGCTCGATTGTTCTCCTGTTTCAGGAAAAGTGCCAAAAAGCAGCGGGAGAACATCTTTTGTGACCTGTTATCAATCATAATCTAGATTTTTTTGGCTTGCATGTTGAAGAGCATGAATGGAAGAACATGTGGTGAGAAAATTGGGTCGATTGAGGCAATTTTAGACCCCTTTAGGCCTCCCAGGAGCAGCGTAGGAAATTTGTTTACCACTGAGTGAAGAGGTTTGTTTACAAGTGACGAAAACTTCCGGCTCGGATAGCAAAAAATTTTCACGGTCATGGTACGGAAAATTGATGGTGCCATGAATGGCCAACTTGTCAGCTATCCGGTGATGGGTAGTGAAAACTTCTATCTAGATTTAGAGACCACATTACTTTTGTGATTTAGTGTGTAAGTCAATGGGGCTTTTAATGGGCGTATGCTACCTACAATCACCGTACGCGCAGCCTATCCAGTTAGTGTAGATCAGTGGCTCTGGCAGCTGGAAGGCAAACTGAAAGAGCGCCTCAAACTTGGCGAAAGCTGCACAGAAACTCGCCGGTCTAGAAACGAGATTAGGCACTTCCTAAGCCACACAAGGGCCCAAAGTTGCAGGAGGTGAATATGACCGTATTTCCATATTAAATGTAGGGGTTATTTTATGATATTTCGGTAGTTTACTTGCGTTTATCGGCCTTTATCGTAATGTCACCTTGCCGATGTTTTGTACAAAAGCATAGGCGTGTAATACCAAAGCTGTTTCCAAAGTGTTAGGCTTATTGCTATATGTTAGGCTAGATTGAGCCTAAGCTAAACATATAGGCCTACTGTAGTAGGCTATCATGGTACTTATAGTGTAGGGACTGAGTGAGAGAGAGATGACATGTGTACACTCCAGGGTCTGGTGCAGTTCTGTTTATTGACACACAATCACAATATAGTACTAAACCACAGTAGGCTACACTAACAGTTAATAAGGGGTTAATCAACGGTCTAGCGTGCGTTACTCACAGGATTAATGCACGATCGGGGGATAATGCAAGCGATGCACGAGGGCGGAGCCCGAGTGCATCCAGCGATAGCATTAACACCGGAGTGCATTAATCATGTGAGTAACGCACGCTAGACCGTTGATTAACCCCGTTCATTCATACACTACCATTTGTGTGGGGGGAAAATCATAAAACAAAACATTTTTGGTTACATATAACCGAAGATTTATTAAAGTGATGCCCCGTAAGTCGAATTAACGATTTACAACCAGCATAACAATAATGTACATGTGCAATTATAAAGTAATACTGAACGATAGTGAATAATTATAAAGGAAACGTCTTTGAAAGGCTGTCATTCATAAAAGATGAACCATAATAACATTTTAACTAATGTTTGGCAATATTGCGGCCATAAAACTATTTTTGAAAGGTCTCAATAACAAGGAACTACAAACAATTACTAGTTGGCTTAATCATATCAATACCCTACAGCTTCTGGTTCCCATAGCAACCATTCTAGGAACAAACATGTACGTATGGTATACAGTCATACGATAACATAGTAGGCCTTGTATTGAACACGTACACTCACTTGAACGTACACACTACACAGTGCTTGGCACTGCGGTCGTTTAACTTTAAATTTATAACACCATGAGCAACATAACGGCCTTGCGAACATTTAATTACGGACAGATACTGGATATATTTAAACTCAAAGCATCCACAACTGTTTGGTGTTTTAATACGGATATAACTATGAAATTTGGAAGTAAACATTCACAGGACTTTGGAAAGAACATTTGGAAAACAGTTTGGACATGTTAGACGTTTCAGCCCTAACAGCAGCAGTAACGTTAAAGTCATTGTTGGAGGCAACAGCTGTGCAGCCTACACTTTGGCCTAGACTCGAGTGCGGATCCATGTTTTCGCGTCCTTTACCTCTGATGGCATCTTGCAAGACTTTTGAACAAGATCGTTAAGATCGAATTAAGTCTTTCTCAACCAGGTTTGCAAATCTTCCATTGTTTTCCTGATTGTCTACCTCGTCTAAAGTGCGCAAATCGAAGTTCAAATCAAACGTTATATTAGCCATTTTGTGTTTTTGATGTATTTCGATAGCTCATCAAAGCAGACGACAAAACATGGTAACAATTGTATTCATCCGCCGGTAATTTTACCGTGCGTTACTCACAGGATTAACCACGGTCAGCTGACCTGAATGGACCAATAGCATTTAGGAATCTTTACTAAGTATGAATGAACTAATACTCACAAGGTTATAACCACACCCAAGCAACCTAGTTGCCCAATCACAAACATACAGGAAGAATAACAGTTTACCATATGGGTCAATCCATGCCAAATCAACAGATTTTTGGGTCGATTCCACGTCGACCCTCTCAGAATCGCCTGAAATTGATATGGTGTCTTGCCATATGTCTCAAAGGATGAAATTGGGCAAAAAAAAAAATTTAAAACTTTTTCGTTGCTAGGATATGGCCCCGCCTAGCAACCAAATCCAGATTGCATTTTAAGAGCCCTAAATTTGTGTCAAGTTTGGAGGCATCTTTTGCATATATGTAAATTTTTCTCGCTCACTTGTTCTTCAAAAAGTGGCAGACGACAACTGTTCAACGCATAACCTCGCAGCATGCTGTACAAATCATGTACTGTATGATTGTATCATATATAGGCCTACGGTGTGTAGAGGCCTCAGTTAGATAAGAATCTATGCTAAGTTACTACTAGTACTACTACTAGTTTCGCTTTACCTGGGGATACGCCTAAGTTGGACGAAGATCAGCCAGCTAGGCACAGTACGAAAAGTCGAGTTGTTAAGAGGTTGTAATGTAAGTACAAGGCCTAAGTAATAAATATTCACTTTATCCTCGCACCATTCCTCAGTGGAACGCACTCCCACCTACCTGATCTAAAATCAGCACCAAACACCGCCTCCTTCAAGTTCATGCTGGGAAGTCAGCAGCACCACTAGCAAAACTTTAAGGACTGCACGTCAGCGATTTGTGCAGTATCAGACCAAGACCAAGTAATACAATTCAACTTGGTGGGTTACAATTAATAAAATTACAATAACATAGCCTAGGCTAGGCCTATACGCAGCTATAGCCTAGGCCTATGCCCAAGGCTTAAGTTTAACAAAGTGGCTATTCTTACGATTAGTCGTAACAATAATTCCCGCTTGCGCATGCGCAGTTGCTGTTTTTACGACTAGGCGTACTATTTTTACGACCAGGAGTAACAATAATTTCCGGTTAGGGTTAGGGTTGGATTGAGGGTTAGAGTTAGGGTTACCCCTACTTCATGCGAAGTTGCTTTATTTACTTTGAATTTGCATGAATTCGCCGATGTCGTAAGAATAGTTTATAAATTATTGTTACGACTAGTCGTAAGAATAGCCCCGGCCTAAGTTTAATCAGTCTATGTAGTAGTAGACTGTCCTCCTTCGCAGCACTAGACTTGACTGAGAGGAAACCGGATGAGTTGTGGCAGGAGGTAGAAGACATCATAAAAAAGGCAGCAGATAGGAACATCCCAAGGGCTAAAAAGCAAAAGAAAAGCAAGTGGCTGTCGAAGAAAGCAATAGAAATCGCAGATAAAAGAAGGGAGGCAAAGAAACAAGGGATTCACAATAGAGAGTTCCGACAACTGAATGCTGATTTCCAGTATCAGGCAAGGAAGGACAAAGAAAATCATCTGAATAGAGTTTGCGCTGAAATTGAAGCAGACAATCAAAGGGGGAGAACAAGAGACGTTTTCAAAAAGATCCGAGACATCACAGGAGAGTTCAAACCGAGGGTTGGAAGTCTGAAGAGCAATGCAGGAGGTGATCTCTGTGAAGAGTCACTTGTAAAAGAGAGATGGCGTGTTTATACAGAGGACTTGTACAGAAGTGATCACAATATCACCACACAATTTACGGAAGGGATCTACGAAGAGGAAGCACCGATAATTGAGGAAGAAGTCAGAAAAGCTGTAAAGTCACTAGCGAATGGAAAGTCTCCAGGATCGGACGAATTACCCATTGAACTCTTTAAGGAAGAGGGTGTAATAGTACTAACTGTAATTTGTCAGCGAATCTGGTGCACTGGTGTTTGGCCAAAAAGATGGAAGGAATCCATATACATCCCGATTCCGAAGAAAGGTGACCCCCGAATTTGCTCAAACAACCGAACGATAGCACTGATCTCACATGCAAGTAAAGTCATGCTGAAGGTAATTCAACACAGACTAGAGGGATATATGGAACGCGAAATGTCAATCGAACAAGCAGGCTTCCGGAAAGGCAGAGGCACTCGGGACCAAATTGCCAACCTTAGATGGATTTTGGAAAGGTCAAGAGAGTTCCAGCGTCCCGTTTATATGTGTTTCATAGACTACAGTAAAGCTTTTGATTGTGTTGACCATCCAACACTGTGGACCATGTTGACGGAAATGGGAATTCCCAAGCACATAGTACATGTGATTAAATCATTATATAATGAACAGGAAGCGAAAGTTCGAACCGAATATGGGGATACAGAAAATTTCAACATCGGCAAGGGAGTTCGACAGGGGTGTATCCTTTCACCTTACCTTTTCAACCTTTATAGCGAGTACATAATGAGACAAGCCAATCTAGACAATGTAGAGCTAGGGGTGAAGATAGGTGGCAGAAGAGTCAACAACCTCAGATATGCTGATGACACCACACTGCTCGCAGAAAGCAAAGAAGACCTCCTTAATCTGATGGAACGTGTGCAGGCACATAGCACTCAGGCTGGGCTACACCTGAACCTAAAGAAGACCAAGGTTATGTGCACAGAGGAGCTGGACGAAATTATTTTGGGTGGAAACAAAGTTGAAATAGTACACGACTTTAACTTTCTCGGTTCTAGAATTGATGACAATGGTACCTGTAAGGGGGAGATTTTGAGACGGTTAGCTCTTGGAAGAGCTGCTGTGACGGGGTTAAACAAGATCTGGAGGGACAAAGCAATCTCATTATTAACGAAGAGTCAACTGATGAAAGTACTTGTTTTCCCAGTTGTGCTCTATGGGAGTGAATCATGGCCAATAACAAAGGGAATGAGGGAAAGAATAGACAGTTTTGAATTATGGTGCTGGCGCAGGCTATTGAGAGTCCCTTGGACTGCACATAGAACAAACATCTCGATTTTGGAACAAATAAAACCCTCACTTCCACTGGAAGCACAGATCCTGAGGCAACAACTAAATTTTTTCGGTCATATCATGCGTGCTGACGACTCTCTGGAAAAATCGTTAATGGTGGGAATGGGTGATGGATCACGAAAGAGGGGCAGGCCACGTGCACGATGGATGGATGGTGTCAAGCAGGCGACTGGGTTGACTCTGGATAGACTTCGAGGGGCAACCAGGAGCCGGCAGGATTGGAGGATTAAAGTCATGGTCATCACCAGGGGTCGAACACGACTCGACGGCACAAGGTGGTGAGTAGTAATAGAAAACTAATACTTACTAGGCTAAAGGCATTGAAGACTCGCCCCAAACCGCGTGCTGCGATCTGTAAAAGATAACTTTCTGTTGCCTGCAAGTGACGTTATTGTTCGTGTCAATACAAAATGCAGACAGTAATGAAACGTGATACCATTATCTTTAGCTGGACCTGAGATGTCCATCGCTGTATCGTTTGTTCACTGTGCTGTGGGTATTGACCACAGCTGTATACATACTGACATACACTAGTGTCTAATTACTGATGGTAGCAAGCTGTGTGTGTATTTTCTGGGATCAATGGTGGTGTCTAACACTTGAACTGTTATACCTCATTTGAAACTACAGTAGGTCAGATTACTGGCATTAGACATTTCTTTTTGCGCAAGTCTTCACAATCACACCCTTTAACTCAAATTTATTACTACTACTAGTAGGTGCCCGGCCCCCCTTTCAACAGTACTAGTATCACTTGGAGTTGTTTTAGGTGTTGCCTAACTTAATCATTTCTCCAGTGAGTCCAGTCCCGAGATTAGGCTTATGAAATATGATAATATTCCTACTCCCAATTTTCCCAATGTTATGTTATCTGTACCATGTACTGTGCCTCACTGAATGTTTTCACGGTCTGTGGCTTGAACTTAACAATTGCTTTCGGTATTTTTGGTCAATTTTCTTCGTACAGTTTAACCAAAGTATAAATCAGTATACTGTAAGCTTTGAAGAGAACAAACTTAAAGCTTCCTAGTCAGTCTTCAGTTAATAAAATAATCAGAAAGTTGAACCGATATCAAGGAGGGTGGTTTACCTATATTTACTGGTGTTCAAATTTTCAAGTCTGATCAGAGCTAGCACACTGTAAGCACTGCAATAATATGTGAGTTTAAAATGAGTGTAGTTAATATATTTAAGATAAAAAATTGGGAAAGATTTTTCTGCATAGGGGAGTGACCCTGACAGAGACTTTGAATCATGATATGCACATCATATCCTCCATATAAACAAGACCACGCAGGAGTAAGTTTGAAAACACTCTTTTGTATTTTTCATGTAGGTGTGATTTGTTTGTGCATGTAAATTGTTATAGCTACATGCATTGGTGCAAAAGGGCTGGACATGTGTATGTGTCTTTTATTGAATTTTGACCAACATCACCAATGGCCCCAGGTGCTAGCTCTCCCCCTTCCTTGGCACAATGTGTTGAACTTAACTTAACCAATTTCTGCTCTCCTTAACTGTGTAGAATTATGGATGATGACCAGCAGCTGTTTGCATGTTCTTTGTGTGATGTCACCACTCTGACAAGAGCGTCTCTACTTTGGCATAATCCATGCTGTCATTTGCAACCAGCAGCTGCATATCAAGGTACTGGCTGTCAGTTATTTTCACTTTTAAACATTGAGTTATTGAAATTGAATGTGTCTGAGTATATTACAGTAAGTAGAATTACACACACAACTTTAATAGGTGAACCATAGGATAACTAATGATCCATTCTTTGGGGCGGGTGTCCCAGTCAGAGCCACAGTACCTTGCACAAAGGATTTTAAACCGAGAAGCAGAGGAAGGGGATTTCAGGAGAGGTTTGGCTGTTAATACAAATGAGCAATTGCAAATACAATTAGGGCAGATTTATGATTGTACAGGTCAATTGCATGTCCAGTAGATTGTCTACAATTGTGAAATTATTTTATCTGTCATAGAATGATTTTCATATGCTTTGTCACCTCCCACAGAGAAAATGTGAAGAGAGTCAAAGTTCATTTAGTAATAAAGAAGGAAAAACTTGTTTTGTTGAACATGTTGGTAAGGACATGTTAGCTTGTGGAAAGCTGGCAAAAGCATCAATGATGTTCAAATCTTTTTACAATTGTTCATTACAAGAAATGTAGGTCTCAATTGTCAGACAGAAAAAAACACATTCTGACTTTAATGCATCGGATACTTTATTTGTTTCATGTAAGGAACCAAAAGAGGTGTAGCTGGTTTGAGGAAAGTAAAAGCTGTAAGTTATCTGGTTACTCCTCAAGTTGTATCAGTTAAGCCATAACAATCTGTTCTGGTGATGTAGCTTATCCTACAGGTGGTTCAATTCCACTGGCAGATCATTGACTGAGGCTTTCTGTATACTTCAATGGGCAGTTTAACCTGTGTTAAAAATTTTGTTACTATATGTACAGTAGAACATTATTCGCTAGCTATTCTTTTAAAATTAAAATTTTTTATTGAAGCTTTGATATCTTTTATGGATAAATAACTAAGCAAAACACTGCAAAAAATCAAAGAAAATTATGTTGAAAGGTCAATATAAATGTATGATCTAAGAAATGTTATGACGTTGGTCTTGATGAAGGAACTACATTAACCCTCCTCTGTAACAGATCCATTACCACTGGAAATCTCCTGTTGGTTCAAATATAAGATAATTTATTTTTATTTTATTTCTTAAAATCAGTACTCACTGTTTTCATGTCTCTTAGCAGTCACCGAAACTTTCTCTAATTACAGTATGCTATAGTTGAGGTCACTACAGCAAATCTTTAAACTCTGCAGTGTTACATGGACAGAGGTCCTGGTTTGGGGTGGGTTGAGCGGGATGAGTTTGAATGCCCAGAGCCTGCTTTTCTAAAGATATTGCTTAATTATTTTAATAACGTTCAGTAACAAATTGCTGAGAACCTAAACAACTTTGGCAATGTTGCCATCAATAGTTATTTTGGAACTTGTATGAAGTTTATTGTTCATTTGATTCCAGAGTTATCAATAAATGGAGGAGAAAAAATAGTTATTTTGGTTTCCATTACAATATTATTTTGCATGAAAAATGATACTGGGCCACATGTTATACTGGACACCCCTGCTGCCATGGTCCCCCTTACATGTTTACTTTTGTACGTAGCGTAACTGCGTGAACCACAGGGTTGGCCGGTTTTAACCGGGGCGGTTTAAACCGGTTAAAACCTGGTTTAAACCGGGGTTTTTTGACCACCTGAAAGTGGTCAAAACTGGTCAAAACAAATTTTGTGCATAAACTGACATTTTTGTCAACCCAATAAGAGATTTTCATCTACCTGTACATAGCAAGTATCTAAACCAAGTAGGCCCCTATCAAGCAATATTCAAAGGACACATGTGGAATACAGATACAGTTTTATTAAAGAGTAGGCCTACTGACACATACTGTAACCTATCTAAATTGGAGAACTTTCATTTCTTGAAACTTCCTAAGTACAATTTACAGTCTAAAGTTAAACTGCAATTGAATTTGGAACAACTAATTTACTACAGCTCAAAAAAGGCATGTCAGGACTTCTGTTGATTTATCAGTACAGGGCAATTCTGTTAATACAGTAGGTATAAAAAATGAAATTTGGTCAAAACGTACAATTGGTGTCGGACGTACAGTACATCTCCAAAAAATGCCAACTTTAAAACATCTGTTTCTCAACACTTGTTCCCAATTGAGCTACTTAACTTGCATCATTCAATTAGTGAAAAGATACAACTAATATGTCTGATACTAATTATCAACATGTGAATTACATTTTGCATATTCCCGCTACATTCTTTGGTTGGTGTTCAAATATTTTCCAAGGGAAAAATGTACGTCCGACACCAACCATATATATAAAGGTGATTTCTTGCAATTGCAACCATGCTGATAATTGTATGCTGTAGTGCAATACTGAGTGTGCTAACTAATTACACATACACTTCTTAAAACTAAAATTTTCGCACCCAACAGATATCTGAGATTAGTTTTTCTGTTCTTGACAATGCATTTCGTGCGAGACTGAGTGAGTCCGACATTGAGCACATACGTCATGACACACGATATCTAGAGTAGTACTGTAGGCCTGGCCTGGTACGGTGTACCTCATAAGAACATTAAAGTTGAGGCATAGCCTAGTCAGAACATACATGTGACATCTTCATCAGCTTCACAATTTTGTATATAATTTCATACTGATTCTTGGGAAGAGAAGCAACCAAATGGGAGAATACCTTAGAACAGATATTATGAACACTCCAATGTTATGCATTATACTTCACACTACCCAAGACCATCTGAAGAACTTTGTCGGGAGCTTCCGAGTTATTTTGAGTTTTGACCGGTTTAAACCTAGTTTTGACCGATTTAAACCAGGTTTAAACTGCTTTGTGGTCAAAACAGGTTTTGACCGGTCAAAACCCAACCCTGGTGAACCATGACTTTCATGCAAGTTGAACTGAAGATTATTTTTTCACATGACCTTTTTTTCACATGCCAATATGCTAATCTTTCCTTGTTCACTTAAAGATAATTTCTTCCCTTTAGAAGTGCTAACTGTATAAAGTGATGTTTGTGGAGCAAACAAATATGTGGATGTACATGTATCTTGCCCATTTTATTGGTTTCGATGAAAATCCTAACCTTTGCATTCATGATGGCGTATGTGTGCGTATTTGCATTGGCGCTGTGTCTGAAAATAGATTTACCAGAACTAAGTTTTGATCATGCACGCATGAACTGCGATTTGAAGAAATGTCTCGAAATTTGAGAAATTATTTTGATTGGAGGGGAGAGAAATCAAACAAAAATAGTAAAAGTAATCAGATCTTTTACTACGAAGATATTCTGTACAGTACTTGTAGATGTCCAGATGACGGAAATCTGATGATGGAGATGCAAAGAATGGTTCCATGAAGAGTGTGTTGGCCACATACCACTTAGAAATGTCATCTGCAGACTTTGCCAGAAACGTATAGTTGATGCTAAAGAAGACAATGCTGTGAAGAAAAGAAGAAAAATTCAAGAGACCAATCAGGCACTGGACACTCTCAAAAAATAAAATTGCATATTGTCAGCTAAACAGAAGATTGCAGAAGAAATGTGTACAACGATCAATAGAATTGCATTTGATTCTGTTTTCCCTGACCCTACACAAAAACTTGCTGTTCTGGCCAAGTGGAGATGGGCGGTTCATCTATGCAATGATGATACCCTAGGGGTAACATTAGTTGACTCCACTCATCCAGATGGTTTTGATTACATTTTTCTGAATGGGGCATCTCTGACTGATAACAAACATGGACGAAATAATTTTTCAGGAGATGGTCCATGCATTTGTGGCGATGAATGGTTATTCCAATACTACTGCACATGGCAAGCAGTTTCAAAGATTTGGCAAGGAGTGTATCACCAAGTTGAATGCAGCTTGCAAGAAACTTCCACTTGATTTGATAGACACAATTGTTCTAGGTATGTACGACCCAAAATGAGGATTGATAGTCTCAGTTTGAGGATCACAACCTTCGCTAGCATATTGGCCCACACTTAATTAGTGGTGGAGCATGAGGCTTGTTACCCTAGACCATACAGTATGTTGTTTATTGGTTAGATTGATACAGTCGGGTCATACATTATCTCAATTAATTGTTTAAAAAAGCTTAAATTTTGTCGAAAGTCGCATTTTTCATAATTCCACACTAAAAGGCCGCATCAATGTAGCTGGAATCAATACATAGTGTACTGAAACAACTATATAGTCCATTTAGGGTCATATACTGAATTTGTATAATTTACGATCCTTTTTATTTTGAAAAACTCGGGTCACAGTGAGACACCGTAGCACAGTTTCAACCATTGTGGCGGGGCCACAATGGTTTCACATAATTTAATATCTTTAAATGCACTGAGCTGGAGCTTTGCAAAGCTGTAACCCCTGATGCAGCGGCGTAACGCCTATATATGGGCTGGGTCAGGCGCGTAGCCAAGGGGGGGGCGAAGGGGGCAGCCGCCCCCCCCCCCTTGAGCATATTTAAAAAAAATTTGTTTTAATATTTTTATGATATCGCTAGTATTTTCAAGAGAGAAAATGCTAAAATGCAACTTACAAGGCCTAGGAAGTGCCATTTCCAGCGATCTGGGAGGCATTTACAGCCAAAATTTTCTTGTACGCTTCGCGCCAATCATGGTGGCGCTCCGCTTAGATAGTTTGCAATGCCGATTCTACAGTTTCGCCCCTCCCTTGGCAAATTCCTGGCTACGCGCCTGGCTGGGACGGGGCAAACCCAGGTGCCCCCCACCAAAGGGGGGCCCCGCTGCAATGATTTACAGAACTTAGAAGAGGGTTACCTTTTTTTTTTTCTTTTTTTTTTAAACGGCACGTTTCGTTGGAAAAGAAACTATGAACGAGACAATGGACATATTTTTCTGTGCGTGAATCCGTTCGTCATAAATCATATGCCCCTGCAACTACAAATCTCGTATCCTTCTTTCCGCACGACTGACTCAAGAGCCTGAGGTACACACTGGAACTTGATAGGCTACGCTGGTACATGTTATATCGAAATAGCGCCTCTAATTTGAATGAATTCGCTCTCAGTCAGGGCCGCCACATGACATTGGCCGATAACTGGCCCAAATGACACAAATTTGGCATATTTTGAGCCCTTTTGGCTGACGCTTTCCTCAGCTATCGGCCGAATCGCCGATGCCTAAGATTTGTGTGTGGATTTGTATGTTTTCGTATCAGACAGTAAATCGAATTTGGCATATTTTCCAGGGGTATGATGGCGCGAGTGAAATGAGTGGACGAGAGGGAGGTGTAAGCGCGCTGCTTTCAGACTACCTCAAAAGTGTAGTGGTAACATCACCAGCCCCGTTCGTGCATTGTGCTAGCCATATCGAGTGATTGACACCACTACCATCCAATCGGAAGAACGTTTCAGAGGCCAGCAGTTAGTCGCTGATACCTTCAACTTCGTTCACCCCATGAATCTTCTGTCCCTTGACATTATTGAGGTCCGAAAAGGCCCGGTCACACTACAGCGATATTTTATCGGAATACGGTCCGATGTTTCCGATTTTAGGCCGAAGAGTGATGTTTGTGGTAGTGAATGTAATGAATGCAGTAGAATTTTCGAATACCTACTCCAAATCTGAGGGGTTCTCGAACGGACTACATTATAAAGTGACGTCACATCGAAAAACGATAAAAATCGGAAGAGAAATCGGATAGCTATCCGATAAACGGAAACGGAGTCAATATCATAAGTTAAGAGAGGGCTATTCCACATCGGAATGGCTCAACAGATAGCAAATTAGGTCCTTTATCACTGTGGCTAGAAGACCAGAACGAAAAACTGGCTGTTTCGATTCCTCCGGGAAAATCGGATAGTATTCCGATAAAAAATCGGTATAGTGTGACCGGGCCTTAAGACTGTCAGAGTGTATGCAGATAAATACAAAGGAGACATATGCACAGACGGCGTGAATGTAACACACTATTCCAGTGGCGTAGGAAGGTACTTTTGAGTGGGGGGGCTGAAGACTGATGGCCGGCCTGGGGGATGGGTCTAAGGGGAGGGGGTGTCCCCCTCCCCTTTGGAATTTTTTTGCATTTCCAGGTGGCCTCAGATGCAATTTGGTGCAATATAGCACACTTCAACACCCACTCCATTTTGTAAAGAATTTTGCATTTTCACCTGGCCTTAGATGCAATTTGGTGCTTCAAATGAGATTTTTTTCTCATTTGGAAATGAAAAAGGGGTTTTCTGACTTGCGGAGCGGGGGGCGGAACGATACTTCCGCCCCCCCATATTTTTCACTGGGGGGGGGGGGGGCTGGCGCCCCCAGCCCCCCCCCCCCCCCGGTTCCTACGCCCTTGCACTACACAACTGACCTTGTTAATGAGATTGAGTCGTTCCGTTGGTGCTATAACACTTCATACACAGTGGCGACCGCAGAAAGATCATTCTCCAAGTTGAAGCTAATCAAGACTTACCATGGAGGTAAAAACTGTTTTTACCTCCATGGACTTACCTACCACCATTTCTCAAGATCGGCTGGATTCGCCGGCTATCCTTTCCATCGAGAGCGAGGAGGCATGGTCACTTGATATGGATGGACTAATCGATATGTTTGCTGCAGTGGCGTAGCCAGACTTTTCCATCTGGGAGTGGGGGGGGGGGTGCAAAGGGCGAAGGGTCTGATTGGTGGGGCAGAATAAGCTAGTACAAAAGACATGCCAAACAGTTTGCATTACAAACTGGCAAATCGGGTATTGTGTCAGCAATGTAGGGTATAAATGGTCACTCTAGTTAGCTGACGTTTAATGTTATTTCCTCATAGGTATTATTAACGATAAAACAGATCACTGAAAAAGTCATCGATAATTCTCTTTAAAAATCTGAATAGACTATGCTCTTTCTGTCAGTATTCAAAGATGATCAGCATTATATCTGACTTGCCTGGGAGTGTAACCACCCCCCCCCCCCATCAACAAAAGATATGTTATCATTCCCCCTTCGGGCCCTTCTTTTGCACTTTCTAGGGCACACTCAAACAGTCTAACGAAGGTTAATTCCCCTATTCTGATGAATGTCTGCGAACTTATCGACGAATTTCGCGCCTGGTGACCATATATTTCGTGACTGAAATCGGGGAGGAGGAGAGGGGCTGTCCCCCTGGAAAATTTTCAAGTGCCTTAGGTGCTTAGATGAAAAATGGTGATACTTTGAAGCACTTTTTAAATCAATTTTATTTTCAAAAACGTAGCTTTTTCTTAAATGAAATCCACTTACTTTACGTGGTTCTTTGAGAACTTGTGATTTGCTCATGCTCACAGTATAAGTGTCGTTGTGTCGCCGGAGCTGCCATTTATACGGTCTAAAGAGTGCTAGGCTAGATCGATCTAGCATATGTTTACCAGTGTTTCCACTTTACACTGGCCCACCTGAAATACCGGCGTTCTGCGACTGCACACTTGACTTAATTTTGTTTTTACAATTATTTTACTAATAATGTGCATGGGATATTTTCGAAATTCCTGAACATTTTGACGAATCGGGGACATTTTTGGGGACACTTGTTCATCGGAGACAGCACACTGTAATCGGGACTCATCGGGGACTGTCCCCGACAATCGGGGACGTCTGGTCACCTCGGGCCTATGAGCTCACTACGGAAACAAACAACTAAGCTGTTCTGTGTTTAATGTACCTAACCCAAGAAACACATCGCGATTGGTCGCGTAGGCGTAGCAAAACATGTTGTAAGTTTCAGTCAAAATGCAAATTGTTTCTAAATACTGTGATATTCATTCTGCCATACACGTCACTCACGTGTGAATCATTTCGGAACACAATCCAGGGATCAGGGATAACCATGTGAACATATATAAACTGAACGTAGCCTCCGCTTGTGAGTGCCACGGAGACCTACTTTAATTAAATTGCCAACCCGTTTCCACATTTGACAATACAGAGACAGTGGCGTTTTTTGCACTCTGCTTGGGTCAAATTCTTTTTTAAGGCAATGTTCCCATGGAAGTGATTTTTATTTTGGCCACCCAATTGCGCACATAGAGAATTAGGTAAACGGTAAAGAATAAAAATTGCATAAAAACTATGTTAATATGCACATAGAACCAGCAACATATTTAGTGTGCATTCAAGTTTTTTTTCTCAGTCAATAATTCCATTTGGGGGGGGGGCAAGTGGGGGGCGAGCATTTCAACTGGGGAGGGGGCGCCCGCCCTCTGCCCCCCCCCCCCCCCCCCCGCTGGCTACGCCACTGATTTGCTGACAAGAAGGCCAGGCTCAGTCAATTCAAGCTCTAGCCATTCCAAGTTCTCGGGAACTTGGATACCATTTGTCCATAGGAGTTACGCCACAGGTGGAAATATACATGTTTATGTTAATTAGACATTGGTCATTTGATCGTATTGTCCTTTCAATCTCTTAATGTATTCTAGCTTTGATACACATTTTGTCATGTTCCCAGTATGACAGACAAGGCGGACCAAAAATGTGTCTATGAACGCAGATTTCCCCAAAATCTCAGTCGATGAAATCACCACGAAGTGTTCCATATACGGCTTAGATTGCACCAGAGAGCTTGTAGAACCCCGGAGCTTCCAGGGCCATATAGGCGGGCCCTGCATGGACCCACGCCTTTAGGGCTTCGCGCTCCGCGCTCGTGATGTGCGCTGCGCGCACATCGGTTGATTCTCCACAGCAGCCAGGGGGGCCTTCCTTCCCTAGACCCTGGGGCCCCAAACTCAAAGTTACGCCGCTTCCCTTATCTCAAAATGAGGCGCGTCTTAACACAATGTTTTCACATAATTGCACTGAGCTGGAGAGTGGAGCTGTGCCAAAGCTGTAACTAAATCCCCGCGATAACGTCAACAATGAGGGGTCGTACTAATTAGCGTCAACAGGCCCATTTCACGACAACTGATCACGACAAATCAAGACAACAAGTTTAAAATACCATCAAATACAATGGTAGTAATCAGAGTGTATCTGGAAACACGTTTAAAGCTGACTGGAACCATCGTGCATACATATTTTCACGGGAAAAACTGTTTTTGTCGTAAAAATCGTCAACTTCCTCCGTCCGTAGAATAGACACAATCGGCGACTCCGAGCAACTGTGGTCACGTGACATATAGTGGGTACAGAATCATAACAAACCATAGCGCGACTTGTGCGCAGTGTTTAAGCACGGGGGATTGTCGTAGTTTTACTCTTTAAGTGTAAGAATGAAAGGATCGAGCATGAACTATTTATGCATTTCACTGGGATGGCATCATATGAGAGGTTCAAGCAGTTAAGGTTTGTTTGTCCAACTTTGGACAATGAAGATGTGTTCTACTGGGGAAGCAAAGCGAGTAAACATCGACTGATTGATACTGAACAGCTACTTAATGAATCGTCATATGAATTTCATGATGCAGGAGATGAAGAGAAAGATTTAATTCAAAACAGTTCATATAAAATGACAGTGCAAAATGAACTTTTGTTAACCCTTATGAAGTTACGAACATTTGGCCACACAGAGACAAAATCATCCAAAAGTGACCTAAGGAATTTCAAGAAAAATATAAAGAAACGGTCATAACCATAGATGCCACTGAACTAACTGTCCAAGTGCCAAGTTCACTTCAGAAACAGAGTGAGTGCAACAGCAACTATAAGCATCACACTACGCTAAAGTCATTGATTGGTGTAGACCCAATGGGTGGCGTGATGTTTGTTTTGCAACTTTTCGAAGGGTTAATAAGCGATAAAGAAATAGTAAAGCGAAGTGGGTTTCTCACTGTTTTAAAATTGAAATTCGAATGTGGAGAAATCCTGCCAGGGGACGGTATCATGGCAGATCGGGGTTTTAATATTGGAGAAGACCTTCAAGAACTTGCCTTAAAACTAAATGTCCCCCCCCCCTTCCTGAGGGAAAATGGTTGATTCAGTGAAAAAGACATCATACGAGCTCAGTCTGTGGCACAACATCGAATCCATGTAGAAAGAGCCATTGGACAAGTCAAAAGGTTCAGAATCCATGTATTCATGTTTGGAACTATAAACAAAATTTGGACAGTAGCTTGTTTGATTTCAAACTTCCAGAATCCTGTTATTTCTGATGGAGGAGACGAGTGATTTTACATTTTGTTTATGTTGATGATCTGTCCGGCTCAAATCTTGCTTTCTCAAGTGTAGTTAGTATTGGCTGTCACGTACCTTAATATGCAGTTTTTTTAATTTTTTTTTAAATTTAATATCAGTATTAAAATACAGGTGCTATGAACCGAAGTATAAGATTGTAGGACTAGGAGTAGGATTGTAAAATAGGATTTTGAACTTTGCATGGTGGAAATACCATCCAGTAATTTTTGCGGTGAAACCATATAATGATCTCCCAATGAGTTGGGGTGGTTCTGAACAAACAATGGTATTGAAGACGATCAGAGCTTACTAATCGAAACGTTGAGTTGCTAAAACCACCCCAACTCATTGAGAGATCATGGTGTTACCTCAAACTAATATATTATAAAGATTGTTGTTAATGTTAATTTACTGCCATTCATTGCCTTAAAAGTTAAATGATTTTGTTTCCATGTTTTATTTATTACCAGGGGCAGATCAAGGATTTTTTTTTTGGGGGGGGGGTGGTCATGCGTACACTCATAAAGTTTACCATCACAGATAATAACCCCTGCATATTGTCATCTTTTTTATTTGTCTTTGTCAGAACAGCCCCCCCCCCCCCAGATTACACATGAAGAAATTCAGCCGGCTAGGCCAATATTTATACATGTATTATTTAGTCAAATTAAAGGACGTTTTGTTTTCATGTAACTGCAATAATTTTCACATAGATCTGATAAATGGAATGGATTAAACCAGGCGCGGCGGAACGTAAAAATTATTGGGGGGCTAATGTGTGGAGACTATCTTAGCGGAGCGCCACCATCAGTTGGCGCCGCGGAGCGTACAAGAAAATTTTGGGTTTCTTCAAACCCCCAGATGGCCGGAAACGGCACTTCCCGAGTGTTTTATGCTGCGAATACCTAGCCCTTAAATATGGGTCTCAAGCCTGCAATTTCTCAGATTGCACGTAAAAGTCTGTAAAAACATTGTAATTTGCATATTCGATGGTGTTTTAAGAGAGTAGCTATTACTCGTAGTGTACTCGCAAAGACGTTTTTGAGTGTATTAAGGGCAGTGGCGGAGCTAGAGGTATTGGTCGGGGGGGGGGGGGCAAGAATGGTCTGTAGGGGCGCTTTCGACACTATCTAAGCGGAGCGCCACAGGTTGGCGCGGAGCGTACAGAAAATTTCTGAGTAAAGATACTCCCTAGATTGCAGGAAATGACCCTTTCCGGGCCTTGCTAATTTGCAGATAAACGGAGAATAAATAGGTGTCGTCGCCATTTTGTCGGAAAATTACACCAACAGAATATGACAAATGTCACTAATAGGTAGAGAGCGCAATAAAATAGTCAATAATCGCGAATAAGTAAAAAGTAGTGAAAAGCTGAAAAGGGCGCCAGCAGTCCATTTGAGTCCGTCGGGGGGGGGGGGCATCCGCCCCCTGACTGTTTATATGAACGCTCCGCCACTAAGTAAGGGGATGTTGGAGAACTGGCTCATATAAGGCAAGTCATTGGCCTAAGACGAAGTTGTGTTACGCTTACCGGTACTCACACTCACTGCTTCCACTTTTCACGGGGCGTGAAGACGCGGTTGGGGTGACAATGTGGTCTTTAGCCAGGGGACGGGCCGAGGGTCCCTACTAAAATTATTACACCTATATAGTATACGTGTGCATCGGACAGATCGACAAGTATGCATTGAAAAATGGGCAGATGCACGTTTCGGAGCCTTGGTAAATATTGGGGGGGGGGGGGCTTATCATGCATTTGCCCCCTCAACTTTTTCATTGGGGGGGCTGAGCCCCCGCATGCCCCCCCCCCCGGTTCCGCCGCCACTGGATTAAACACAGAAATCAGATTGTTTACCACTTTCTTTTCTATGTTGACAGAGATCTGATAAATGGAAGAGACTTAACATAAAATTTGTTCAATTTACTTAACAAACTATTCCAATATTCTTCATCAAACAGTATCCTTATTACTGCCATCTCATGTGAATCACTTAAATATACAACAAAGTCACACCATGATAACCCTGAGATTGCTAATTGTCCTTGGACCTGGTCGTAATACCCATGAGGATGATTTTTCATGAGGGAATACATGTTGTTGCCATACACCGCACTTGGTTTGTTTACATTGTATACTCGTGTGACGCCGGTCGCCGATTGTGTCTATTGGACGACGAAATGCTATTGGACCGCACCATTACACTACAGGTCAGTGCTATTTATAAGTCGAGAATGGTGCACACCACTGATCTGTATACTAACTGGATTGGCGGCTCGCCGCTTCTGAGCGCTAGTTGGTCTATTCGAGGGTGACGGTGTCACAGTATGTTAGCACCAATCAAAATAGATCTTAAAGAAGGTTTAGGGTTTCAGCCAATCGCTGCCAAGCACCCCTAATCAAGATGTCTGCGCCCATAGATGTAAACAAAGTGCAAAGCGTATACGAGAAGAATGGCGACTTCCAGCCCGACTTCAAGCGTGTATAGTCAAGTTGAAGGAGCATCGAAATAGAGAAATGGCGAGCGGTCCATTCGGGCGTATGGAAAGCCATTTTAACATTTAATCGGGAATTTCAGATATCTTAAATTGTTTCTTATTTTAGATATCTAAAATTCTATTTCAGATATCTAAAATTAAATTCGAGATATCTGAAATTTAATTCGAGATATCTGAAATTTTATTTCAGATATCTGAAATTGAATTCGAGATACTTAAAATAGATTTCGAGATATCTGAAATTCTAATTCAGATATCTGAAATTGAATTCGAGATATCTGAAATTGAATTCGAGATATCCGAAATTGAATTCGAGATATCTGAAATTCTATTTCAGATATCTGAAATTGAATTCGAGATATCTGAAATTGAATTCGAGATATCTGAAATTGAATTCAAGATATCTTCAAATCTAATTCGAGATATCTGAAATTGAATTCGAGATATCTGCAATTGAATTCCAGATATCTGTAATGCATATGCAGAAATTCCCGATTAAATGTTAAAATGGCACGTATGGAAAGCCATTTTAACATTTAATCGGGTATTTTCAGATATCTGTAATTGAATTCGAGATATCTGAAATTCTATTTCAGATATCTGAAATTGAATTCGAGATATCTGAAACTGAATTCGAGATATCCGAAATTGAATTCGAGATATCCGAAATTGAATTCGAGATATCTGAAATTCTATTTCAGATATCTAAAATTGAATTCGAGATATCTGAAATTGAATTCGAGATATCTAAAATTCTATTTCAGATATCTGAAATTGAATTCGAGATATCTGGAATTGAATTCGAGATATCTGAAAATGAATTCGAGATATCTCGAATTCAATTTCAGATATCTGAAATTCCCTTGTATTTCGAGATATCTGAAATTGATTTTAAGATATCTGCAATTATTTGTAGATATCTTAAATAAATTGGAGATATCTGTAATTTAATTTGAGATATCTGAAATTATTTCGAGATATCTGAAATTCCTTATTAAATGTTAAAACGGCTTTCCATACGGGCGCTTTAGAAGTGATGGAGAAGTCCGAATTTCGATATAGCCTACCTATAATTAGTAGTAGGCATAGTATTAACTACTGTAGTTCTACTAGTAGTAGCATGGTGGGCTCGTAATTGACGCACTTAAGGATTTTATCAACGATGTCTATCAAGGAAAAAACCAAATCACTCAACTGTATGTGTTTTTCATATGTGTAGTTCCTCAGAAATGTTATGATCTCAAAATATTTAAGGTTCTGTGCTTATGCACCGTACAATTGAGCAGAATTTGACCACAAAATGTCTGCCGTGTCAAGTTCTTTCATACCCCTAAATTGACACATCCTTCGATAATTAGCTAACTGTACTGTATGCCTTAGTGTGCATCCATTGACTTAAGATGCTGATTGTTATGCTCTGAGCCTCTAAGCTCAGACAGGTCAGGTCCCATAGAGAGGTTTTATCATACTGAGTTATTGTTGGTTACTTTTAGGGTGTAAGGTTTCCGAATGCAAAAAAAAATGTGCAAAACTGGGGGGAAGGTGTTAAAAGCTTAAAAAATACCACAATTTGGTCAGCAAATAGCAGAAACGGATTCAAACTCATGAAATGTGTAATTCTACTTGACTGTAAAAAGTTTAGGTGGCCTGCTGTAACGTTGCTAGTAATAATTGAAGATGCGTCAATTACGGGGGTGCGTCAATTATGAAGCTTTTACTATACTACAACTACTAGGCGTAACTGTATTTTAGGAATGTAACTGTGTTAGCCTTACTTAGGCCTGCAAACTGTACTGTCAGTGTCATGCACGGCAATTCACTCTGGTATTTTAATAATTACTATAGTACCCTAGGGCCTATAGGATCAATACTTAGCTTTGTACTGGTGGATCCAAGGGGGAGGTGTGTTGTGCTTACCCAAAGGCGATTCACAATATGTCTAATGCCCCATTGTTTGTCCTATATGTGCACTGTATAACAATGTGCAGCGTGTTGTCTGCAATTTTGAAATATATAATATTATTACCAAGTACTCACTCCACATTTTCTTCAGCACTAGGCTATACTGTACGTATTTCATGGACTTTTGTGGATGAAATTGGCAGCCCTCAGTTTGTAATGACTTTGTAAACTGCAGTGATTGAGATCCTTGTTTGGACAGGGTATAAAATTATGTCTTTTTCTTTCACCTTGACACATGATGTGGTCGAGTACTTATTTATGAATCAAGTAGAGCCTTGTTTACAGGAAACCTGCAGCATATCATACAACATGCCAGTTTCAGGGTTTGCAAATCACTCAATCTTTTGGTACATATGACCAGTTTACAGTGGTAACTTATCAGTAGTATTAAAAAAGCTATACATATTTAGGGTTAAAATTTCACAACTTGAGTGTGGTTTTAATGGATTAGCTGTATTACATTTATCTATGGTTGTTTAAGTGCTAGCTCTGGAAACTCTTTTTGTGATGGATTTTTGTGAAAGTTGGATGCAATTTCCTCTGCAAGGTCACAATTGCAACCACAAGCATTTCTCTGGCAACTAGAAATGTTCATCCTCTCCGTTTAGTCACTGGGCCGGTGTTCGTTCAATCATCTGTTGGCAAAATGTTCAGACATTGTATGAGAAGAAATTCAATAATTTTACCCTATGGCAGTGAGCAAAACTTTTGCCAAAAGTGTGCAAAACTGGCAAATACTTCACACAAAATACCTGACACTCATATTTTCATGCATATTGTGTTGAAACTTTTTATCTTTTCATTCTATTTATGTCAAGAGACATGCTGAAGGGCATAAGAAGCCTCATAAAGAAAGTTTCATGAGTGCAGTAGTAGCAGAAAGACATGACAGTAATCACATGGAGACTGATTTGGCTGGACATTCCAACTGAAAATAATAATTTAGTTTTATCAATTTATATGTCTTTCACCAGCCATGATTGCTAATAATGAAGGCATACTGTGCATACCTGAGAAGGCAATGGGTTGGGAGGAGGCATATTTCTTGGTCTTGCAGGTTTATGTGTATGTACTTGTTTAAAGCTGCAGTATGGTATAATGCAGTTGAACCTCATATTGTGATAAGTTAAATACTGTCCTTGGATACAGTTATTATTTTACCATTGCAGACATTCTTAGATGTTTACTCCTTTAGGTACTGTAAAACTTCATAGGATCAAGCAAATGATCCCAATAACTATAAAAAGCAACTCAATGTTATTATTGATCACAATTCAAGTCAATTGAGAAAGCACTGTATGCAAGCAGAATAACAATTGGAATGGTTGTTCAATGATGATAAAAAAAAGGGGTGTGGCAGAAAAGGTTTGTAGGTATACAGTATTTGCTCATGTTACTATCATAATTATCATATTTCTGCCACCTAATCATACAGTTAATCAAGAAGAATTTTATATTAGTGACTAATAATTAGTAAACAATGTTAAAATAAATAACAAATCTTACCATTAAAACGCTATAGAAATATGCCCTTTGCAAATCACAGGTGACATATGTTCTGTTCATTTATTGACAGATCTATTTAGTCTAAAAAGATTCTTTTCACTGTGGAAAGGTATTTGTTGTGGCATGAAATAGTTATCCTTCAGCAGGGTTCATATAATGTTATTTTCTGAACATTTCAGCAAATGAACCCACCCATTGTATGTTAAACATTCTGTGGTTTCAGTCAGTCTTGACAGTCAATTAACATTTCCTTGCTGTCAAGGAAGTATGCAATTACCTCTTTGTTTAATTAACAAGAAATATGATGTTGCATTGTGCCTGCAGGGATCAAACACAACAGCAAACTTAAATTTATGTGCATTTTGTGTATGGCATTTTGTAGTTTTGGTTTCTTGCTGAAAGCTTTGTAGTCAGGTCTGCGTGTGTGTGTGCGTGTATGTATGTATGTATGTGCGCATGTATGTGTGTGTATGTATGTATGTGTGTATGTATATGTGTATGTATGTATGTATGTATGTATGTATGTATGTATGTATGTATGTATGTATGTATGTATGTATGTATGTATGTATGTATGTATTTTAGATCCTCCTGCAAGCAGGAACTCGCGAAGAAGCCTCATTGGCTTATCAAAGCCGCAAGCTGACAGTCTGCAGTCTCCTAGATTCATATTTAACGTCCATGTTTATAAATTTTCAATTTTCAACAACTCTGTAACTGGACGACAGGGGCCTATACATTAAGTTTGGAGTGACTCGAACTGGGGACCTTATGATTGGAAGGCACCGGCGATAACCACTGAGCTAACACTCCTATGATATCAATCCATCCAAGTGTTTCTCCTTCAGGAATAGTGCCGAAAAGCAACAGGATATAATATTTCTTTCGTTATGTTTTCAAAAAGGATATAGTTCGGGGCTTGAGTGTTGAAGCGCATGAAGTATGAAAATACACTTAGTGCAAAAACTGAGACATCTCTCACACCCTTTCATGACCTTCCAGAGCAGCGCACAAAATTTGTTCACTGGTGTGTAAAGACTACAGAAGGTTGTTTACACTTGAAATGACGAAACCTTTGAACACTCTTATAGCTAAAAATCGCCATGGTCGTATGAAAAATTGATGGTGTCATGAATGCTCAACGTGTCAAAATGAGGGGTATAGGTTTTAGCTTGTGAGAACTTCTAAAAGGAAGTATAGAGACTACATTACAGTGACGATGATATAATCAATGGGCAATGATATCGAGTATGCTACCACCAATATCACAAGAAACTATTATAAATCTCTATCAATCTGTTTAATTGATTTTCAAACAGAGGGATAGAAAATACACTGTTGCAGTGGCGGAGCTAGGGGTATTGGTCAGAGGGGGCGAGAATGATCTGTATGGGCGCTTTCGACTTTATCAGAGCCGTATATTTGCAAAGGGATTGATCAATAAGGAAGCCAAAATATCATCTTAGGAACCCTCTCCATGTGAGTGATCATCGTTGATGAACACCGGCTTATACCAAGGCTTCTCTCTTTAAGGAATGTTCAGAGAGGTATACGGGATGGCGTAAAATTGTCGCACGTATTCATGCTCACTTGACCGCCATTTACTGTTCCCATCCGACGGATGTTAGCATCTCACCACCTTCTCGAATACTGAGGTGAAGGCACCCCCATTCTTGACCACTGGCAGTGCAGCTATGGTGAACGAAGTTGTTTTGAAAGTTTCCAAGTTGTTGGAAGACTCGAGAAACCAGTCACAATTTGCAAACCAAAAGTACCAAATCCATGGATTTGGTACAAAACACAAAAGTCCGCTCAAAAACAGCGGCAAAGCATCAAAATATGTCAAGCGAATATGGTTAAAGGTGATGACTTCAACCTGGAACCTGATTATTTTTAAGACTTACATTCTAACAGCTACACCACGCCCTGTTCTTTTATGCTATTGTATCTTACCGACCCGTTCATTGATTCAACCTCATTGACCTGGACTTTGCTTTACTTTTAGTTTATCCTTTGTAATATCGTCCAAAGAGGTAAAACGATACTTAGTCTATTCATCGTCAGTCATTCGAGGGTAGCTTGCTATGGAGAATTTTATGGTTTCAGAGCATATCCTCAATGCTCTCCAGTTCCTCGATCGTAGAATATCCTACCATGGAAGTACTAGTCTAATAGGGTAATACTGCATGACCACACACAGCTGGACTCATTTAACTAGAAGGGGGTCAAATCGCTGCATAAACAGCTCTAATCATACGACACCTATATTCCTCTTCTTGTTTACATTGTGAACGAGCCTCCTATTTTTCGACAACCAACAGTTGTTCTGTATAAGATTAACCAACATGCAGTTACCCAGTGCCTAAACGAAAATGTAATGAAACTATAAAAGAATTCAGAAAAGGGATGGGAAAAGACACCAAGTGATACTGTCGGTCGGATGCAAGGCGTACGTTCACTATGTTTTTCAAGAGGATATAGACCGATTTTCGAGACCGACAACTGAGCTGTTTTTGTAACAACTGCAGCGGCTGGCATGGCAACGTTTCGAAATATAAACCAACCAAACCAGCACTTTGCTTCTATTTCTTACTGTAGGTCATACACTGCTATTGGCTGGGAGAACAGGTGGCAGGCAACACCCCCACTCCCCACCCGTCCCTCCCGCAAACACACCCGGAACGTGCGTCGTTTTCGGATATTTTGGACTCGAGTTTATAGCACAAAATATATCTAGAGAGAAAGGAATTCAATTTATTTTAAACCTTGGTGCAGATACAGGAACGACGTCATCGGAAGCTGTGTCATTTTTGAGATATTTCTTGTCCTCGCGTAACGCACAAAAACGACTGTCAGAATGAGTATAGTTTCTGAAATGGAGTGTTATGAAATAGTAATGCTGCCTCTTTGATGTTACCGAAACACTCCATCGAGACACCTTACAGGCCTCTTATGTATTTATCTAGGTCATGGATTCAGTTTTCCCACGAGAAGTTTTTAACTATCTTATTGAATCTTGGTACAGGGCCTTTTCCCAAAATAGATTCCATTATGTCTGTGGAACATTCGAGAAGGTTCTCTCACGTGGTATGGAAGTTTCCATAGAAAGGGGATGGACTTCCAAACTCCCAACCAATCAGGGCAGATCAGTGCCAGTGCACTTATTTTTATATCGTTAGGTTAATACAGGATGGTCAGGTCATTGGCTGCCTACTGATTGTGCGCAGAGGGATTTTGTAGAAGTAAAGGTATAAAAGAAAAAGGAGGTCAGAAATTTATCACTCTGTCAGCAAATTTATCACTTGGTCAGCAAATTTATCACTCCGCCGAAAGTTGATCACTCCTAATTGTTTAATTGACGGAGTCAAGTCAAGTCAAATCATTGTAATTTAGTTTTATTTGTAAAGAGAATCGACGGAGAAGAAATTATACCGAATCATTAATCAAATCCTATCTCGTCAAATTGTTTTTTGTGTGAAGTCATTGTTTTCTTCCGTTCGAGACATCTCCTGAAGAAGCGTAAATACGGCATCAAGATATCCCAGTACCTTTCTATCGCGAGTCCCGATATAGTTTTACTATCGGAGGAGCCGGGCTCGACACAATATTACATGGTGGAGATCGGTTGCTTTCTTCAGGAACAAAACGGAACTTTTCACAACTTTCGTTCGTTACGATCAATAACGAACAGAGATTTTTTTTTTTTGGCCCGAAGACCTAACGAGGAACACAACGTATGTTCACGACCTTGCCTAACATACACACCCTACGAGGGAAGTCAGCCTATACTAGCCTAAATCTGTACACCGGATGCAGGAACCACACTAACGTTGATCGTACACTAACGTTAATCAACCGAGCATGCAGTTCGCGTTTGAACATTCGCGCAACTAGTACTTAGAATACTACAGCTCTAAACATCAGAACTGAACATTTTCGCGATCTAAGCCTAGACTCTACCCGATGTTAACGGCAAACGAATCTGAAGTTCTTACGAGATGTAGGCCCACCTGCTACTGCTACTACCTGCCGCAACTACTACTGCTGACCGAGGGACTTCAATCATCGTTTGCAGTTCCACTACCAGTTCTTAGTTAAACTTAAGGGTGAGTGAAATCATGCCAATTTGTATCCCAACCCCTATTTGAGATCAGAGTGTACCGATAAGTTATTTTAATCGTGTCCATGTATTGCATATTTGTTATTTGTATTTAATAACGGTCGATAGTGTGTTCAATTAAGTATAGGCTCATGTTGTATACTCGTAACTAGCCTAATTGTATGCGGCATAATGTCCGTCAGTGAACAGGAAACTTCGACCTCTGTTAATGTTATGCAGAAACATAGGCCCACTGATTTTTTGCCATCACAATTTCAGGGCGATGTAATTGATGCAGATTTAGCCGAAGCTCATTATTTGGGATTTGAAGATTATTTAGAGGTGCATAAATTGCCGTCCCAAACCACCCCTGAGGCCGTAGCGGCAGAATTTAATGAAATATGTCGCATATTTAAGCGAACACTAAAAGGCCAGGCCAGACTCTGGATTGAAAACAAAAATTTTTCAACTGTTGCTGATCTTCAAAAGCAATTCCTTGCTCGTTTCAGTCCAGGCACCTCTTCCTACGCTAAATCACAGGCATTTCATGCATTAAGCTATACGCCAGGTGATACAGCTCAAGCTCATTTGGCCAAAATCTCAAAAGCTGCAGCACAATTAAATTATGGCGAGGACCAAATTAGAGATAAATTGATCTCGACCCTGCCTTTGCAATGCCGCTCAGCAGTATTAATGTCTGCATCACCAAAAGCAACTATTGCAGATTTGGTCATGAAAGTGCAATGTTATTTTGACTTACAAATCCAAAGTCAACCCACAGCTTCTTCCGAATTATTTATGGCAATGCACGACAAAGCGTCTTCTGTTCAGACTCCTACTATTTCTGCATCTTCTGAGATACACGAGTTGTGTACCAAAATTCAGGAATTAGAGACCAAGTTTGATCAGTCACGTAGGTCAGAATCGCAAGACAATCCAAAAGACATGAGGCAAAGATATAGTTCTCGTGATTCTCGTGGTCGTAGGACAGGTCAGAATAATAACAGGAGAAGGTTACCATATTTTAATCCTTCCGTCACATGTCACTACTGCCAAAATCGAGGTCATTTTGCACAATATTGCCAAATTCGCCTAAGCCATGAAATAGAGGCTAATGTGAAGAAAGTACCAACACAGAATTTTCATTAGGGAGCACTTATGATTGCACTCATCATACAGTGACTCCAGACAAAGTACCAAGTAAGGGAAGATCAAAACGTAAAGCAAATAATATTTGGAAGAATAGTAATATTCCTAGTTCTAGATATACAGGGAACGACCGTAATGTGGATATTCAACTGGACACACGTAATTTTGTAAGAGGTACTTTACATGATGGTAAAGGAATTTCATTGTTGTTTGATAGTGGAGCGACACGCTCTATCATTTCTTCTTCTACAGTGCAAAATTCAAAGTATTTATCCTCTATACAACCTGTCTCAGTAGATGTAGTAAACCTAAAGTTGGGTAATGGTCAGTTTATTCATGCGTATAGCACGATAACATTTCAGGTCAAAATTCAGTGTCATGAATTTCAGCTTTCTGCTTTAATTGCTGCAAACCTGACAGGTATTGACTTAATATTAGGTAGTCAAACTCTGAAGGAATTGAATGGTTCTTTGGACTTTACCACAAATTGTTTTAGAATAAAACAAGCCAAAGTCTTCCTTAGGCCAGTGCAGAGATTTGTTATTTACCCAGGTCAGCAAAGATACATTACTGTACAGGGACGTCTTCCACTATATGCACGAAATGCAGATGTAGTTATTAAACCGTTTCCTCTAATATCTCGTATGTGTCCTTCACGAATGTTAGTGAAAATGCATAAAGGTAGAACAAAGATTCTACTAAGGAACATGGGTAATCGGAAATTTTTTCTGCATCCTTCTCGCACAGTGGCTCATTTAGATTTAGCAGATATCATTACGGTCACAGAAGACATACCTACTGATTCTCTAGATTTTCTCAATGTCATGAGAGACATCGAAAAACCGTCTCTTTTTCGAACCAATTCAGACTCTAAAGAAAATCGTGATGAAATTACACGATATAATTTACATCGATATCCACATTTGACAGCCGATGATCCCCTGGTTTCCAAATCCGAACAGGAAATCATGAGAGATAACATTAATTTGGAACAAAGTATTCTGAATGCTTCAGAAACAGAAAGCATTTATGAATTTTTAGATTCACATAGAGATGCATTTTCTCTTTATGGTGAATTATCTCACTGTCCAAATTATGAGGCTGATATTACTCTTACTAATGATGAGCCGTTTTACATACGTCCCTATAGACTTTCAGATGAGGACAAAGTTATTGTCGCCAGTGAGCTTGACAAATTAGTGCGATTAGGAATCTTAGCGGTAGGACATCGGTCTTATACCTCACCGGTTTTCCTCATTTCAAAGAAGGGAACAAAAGACAAAAGGGTTGTCACAGATTTTCGCTACTTGAACAGTAGAATAAAACGTCTCAATCACCTTTTTCCATTACTGAATGAGACTATCCGTACCATAGGGTACTCTGGAGCCAAAATTTTGGGTGTTCTTGATTTAAAGTCTGCATTCTTCTGTCTGCCACTTAGTGTTCATGCACAACAATATACAGGTATTGCTTCATTTCATGGAGGAAAGCATTATTATTATAAACGCTTACCACAGGGATTGAATTTATCTCCAGCGATCTTTCAGTCGAAAATTAATGATATTTTGGCAACGATCCCAAATTCAAATAAGTTCTGTATTGCTCATCATGACGATATTATTGTGTACAGTGCAGACAAACAATCTCACAAACAACACCTACAAGCAATTTTTAAGGTTTTAATGGGCAACGGATTGAAAATCTCTCCGAAAAAGTGTAGCATTTTTCAAAATTCAGTCCTATATGTGGGACATTTGCTCTCAATAACCCCAGAAGGTGAGGCTTGTATCCAACCTTTACATGATAGATGTGCAGCAATCAGGAACACACCGAAACCACACAATGTTAAGTCAGTAAGACGATTTGTAGGTGCAGTTAATTATGTGGCTTCGTTTTTTCCAAATATTCAAGCACTATTGAGACCATTACATCATTTGAGTCGTAAGAGAAAGGTATTTAAATGGACAGAGGAACATCAGTGTGCATTTCTAAGTATTAAAGAGTTGTTGTGTAATCCACCTATATTGCATATGCCACAGAAATATGGTCGTTTTGTATTATATAGTGACACATCAAGAGTAGCAACAGGATCATACCTGACACAAAGAGTTAATGGCAAAGAGAATATTATTGCATATTACTCTAAGATACTACCACCAGCATGTCAGAGGTATAGTGTAACTGAATTAGAAATGATGGGTCTATTTATTAATGTGACAGCATTCAAACATTTATTGCAAAATGTAGAATTTGAGGCATATGTTGATCACTCAGCCATTGTTGAATTGTTTAAATCAAAACAAGAACCAGCAACTTCACGCTTACGTAAACTTCTGTTCAAATTGTCAGAATATACATTTCAGGTTGGTTACAAAAAGGGCTCAGAATTGGTTTTGGCAGATTATTTGTCTAGAGCACCACAGGAATTTCACTCTGAAATAGATCAGGTTGCTCAAGAGGTCAGTTCTTATGAGGATTTTTCAACTCCACCTAAGGAGACATTTAATCCAATCATGACAAGGTCAAAGGCAAGGTCAATGGGAGTCAAAGTTCCAGATTTATTTCCGAATAAAGTCACTAAGGAGTCCAAGCAGGATTCCCCAGCCAAAGAATCAACAAATAGAGTTGAAAGGACATCCATTCCTAAGGCAACACATTCTAATGATCATGCTACACAGAGACCACAATGTGATTCACAAAAGAGGACTACACCAGTTGTTTCTAATGACAAGAGAGAAACATATATTGAAAGGCCTATTATTACTATGCCGAGTGAAAATCGACATACATATAGTCCTGATATGTTAGTTGTGCCAAATTTTACAAGTGTTTCTCAACCTTCAGAGCCAAGATTAGTGGATCAGAGTAGACATAGAGTGCAAGAAATAGTCAGAGAACCACCACCAGAATTATTTGTTCAGCCAAAGCCAGTCATAACAAACATTGATCATTTGGTTACAGGGCACATTCCAAAACAAAAGGAATTGAATAAAGTCATGAAGGCAATTCAAGGAAAGCTGATCAAAAACTATGATCTGCCGTTTGATGTAAAAGAGTTGCAAATTCAACAACAAACTTGTCCTTACTACAAACCAATTTATGATTTTCTTGCACATGACATTATTCCAAGTAATGTTAAGCATGCCAGAACTGTTCGTTCTCAAGCAGAGGATTATTTGTTATGTAATAGTTTGTTATTCAGGATATTTTTGCATGAGACTAATGATGCTAAGATGACTCTTCAGTTAGTCGTACCTGAGACTATGGTAGAACAGATAATATCTCGATATCACGATGACTTGTTAAGTAATCATCAGGGTGTAATGCGTACATATTTGACCATTAGACAGCATTTCTATTTGCGCAATATGTTTCAACGCATCAGTAATTATATTCAGGCATGTCTCCGTTGTCAAGAATTCCGTAAGAAACCGGACAAATTGAGACAATATCATGCTCGCATTCCTGATTCTTATCGTCCTTTTGACAGACTTAGTCTGGATTTCAAGACTATGCCTATAACGGCTACAGGATTTAAACATTTGATGGTTGTTTGTGATGAGATCACTAGATTTGTTGTATGTGTTTCTCTTAAGACTCTTGATGCTGAAACAATATGTGAAGCATTATTGCAGAGGGTAGTCACAACCTTTGGTCCACCGTCTTGTATTATAAGTGATGCGGCAGCTTCTCTTACAGGAAAATTAGTGGAGCTCTTAAGTAAAGCTTTAGGCATTGAACAAAAGTTCATCAGTGTAAGCAATCATGGAAGCTTACAGGTTGAAAGACACATTCAGACTCTTTCAAATTTCCTCAAAGTGAACTTAAATCAGTTTGGTACGGATTGGGTACGATTTGTCCCAACATCAGCCTATGCATATAACACATTTTCCTCTCCTCAGTTGGGTAGCTATAGCCCATTTGAACTTGCATTTGGACGTAAGCCGCCAAATCTTACAAATTTATCGTTCAATCCAATGGCAGGATTATCACAATCTCATGGAGAATATGCTGCATTGTTAAAGAAACGATTTGATCATTTGTCAAGGGTAATGTTAGTCTTACAAAAGAAGCAACAAGATGCTCAAAATGTTAAGATAAGTGCAAAACTGGACAAAGGTGCAATTTATTCAACGGGTCAATTAGTTTATCTATATAAGCCAACGTCTTCCTCCTTGACTGCGAACTCTCGCAAAATTGCTGCAGAATGGTGTGGACCACTAGTGATCCATCAAGTTTTAGACAGGACTCATTATTTGTTGGCCACTCTCAAAGGAGAAATTCTTAGTGATGTATTCAATTATAACAGGCTTAAACCATGTTTTGTAAGAGCATCTTCTGAAACTAAGAATATCACCAACATTCAGAAATTGCGTCAGGTCTTGAAAACGAAGGGTTCATCAAGTGAAAAGGTTGCACGAATGCGAAATGTTTTGAGTAGTAACACTTCTAATGCAGAAAATGTTAATGTCATGCAAGATGCACATATTGAGTTTCATGATGAGTTCGGTAACATTTTGCCAGGGGTAACTTCAGATCACGTCATGTGTCTTATGACCACTAAGCCAATGAATGTTGCATCCTTTCTAGAGAATAGAGCACATAATGAAGGATTAGCAATTCCATATCCTTCCATGAAAGATAGCATATTAAGGCAAAAGAAAGTTTTTGCAAATGCTCCACAAGGAGACATGAAAGTCCAACGTGCTCGATACAAATTGGGTGAATTACAGGTTCTGGTCACCTATCAGACACCATGTTTTCCATCAGGCTTTAAGAGTCATGATTTTTGGTGGAATGTAGGAAAATATTCCAACACAGGGGAAATAATGAATTTTCTCCATGAAAAGGGATTGAACATTACAGGCAGTCCAGGCAGGATGTTGCAAACATTATATGGTTAATATGTATAACTGCATATTGCTTTAAGTTCAGATGAACAGGTGTTTTACCCACGATTGTATGAATGGAATGCGTCATGGCAATTACCTGCATACCTATTAAGTGGAAGTCATTGTACTGTATGGTGTAACAATATAAGCTTTATTGTTAAAAACGCCACCAAGTGACCTAGTTTCATCTTTTTATAACAAATGTGTAATGAGTATACCTTATTTTTCCTTATGAATTCGTTCAAACGTTTACCCGGCAATTAGAACATATCCGGAATATTAGCAACATGGGTTTTCATATATTGAGAAATATTTTAAGGATATTTACATTGCATCATTTATGTTATATTGAAGGCTATTCAGAGACAGCATTGAAGATATGCAACTTTTGCTTACAGCAACAGTTTTCGAAGCAAATGAAAGTATAGATGTTTTGTATAGATGAAAGTATAGATCTTTTGAGGAAATTATGTATATATTTTCTTTTCCTCAATTATTCATGCAAAAGTAAATTTCAGCAAGAAGTTGAAAAGACAAGATGTTAAGTAATATGTAAATTTGAAGAAAGATTTGTTGATGTCATAGTCTATGGGGTCTCTTTTATGGTATCGAATATCTAGTACTTTGGTACTTTACTAGATCATTTCGGAGTGCATACCTAGGGTCACCATGCTATCGAGTCACATTTTCTTGATTTTCTTGAAGTGGATGTATATGATTCACAGGGTTTCAAAACAGTTTTGAAACTTTGCCTTCATTAAAGACGAGGTTTTGTAAATGAGTTTGTAATATTTTAAGGTTCTTTTTTTTGTGTACGAATTTTTCATGGAACGTCAAGGTGTTCTGTTCAGTTAAAAGATGACTAAGTCAAGTATTCTCTGATCTCTCCCCAATCACGGCATGATTTCACTTTTGATATAAATGTATTATTGATGTATGAAATGCATAAATGTATTTTCAAGAGATACTGCATATTTTGCTGTGTCATGTAGCTTTAAGATACCTTAAAGATATTTTTTTTAGATTACATCATATGATGTCATCAATATTAAAGAGGTACACAAAACAAAATTTTCATGGAGATAGTGTCAATGTATATAACATATGATTATTTTAATAATTCGTAACCTAGATGTTAACCTTTGAGATATATGAAGACCATTTATTGAAGTCAATGAATATTAGTGAATGTGCTTACAGTACTCTACCTTCTTGAAATTATGATAAGTTAAAGCAGTATGATGTTAAAATTTTGGAGTATCCAAAAATTTTAAAAGATTGAGGGGGATGTTATGAAATAGTAATGCTGCCTCTTTGATGTTACCGAAACACTCCATCGAGACACCTTACAGGCCTCTTATGTATTTATCTAAGTCATGGATTCAGTTTTCCCACGAGAAGTTTTTAACTATCTTATTGAATCTTGGTACAGGGCCTTTTCCCAAAATAGATTCCATTATGTCTGTGGAACATTCGAGAAGGTTCTCTCACGTGGTATGGAAGTTTCCATAGAAAGGGGATGGACTTCCAAACTCCCAACCAATCAGGGCAGATCAGTGCCAGTGCACTTATTTTTATATCGTTAGGTTAATACAGGATGGTCAGGTCATTGGCTGCCTACTGATTGTGCGCAGAGGGATTTTGTAGAAGTAAAGGTATAAAAGAAAAAGGAGGTCAGAAATTTATCACTCTGTCAGCAAATTTATCACTTGGTCAGCAAATTTATCACTCCGCCGAAAGTTGATCACTCCTAATTGTTTAATTGACGGAGTCAAGTCAAGTCAAATCATTGTAATTTAGTTTTATTTGTAAAGAGAATCGACGGAGAAGAAATTATACCGAATCATTAATCAAATCCTATCTCGTCAAATTGTTTTTTGTGTGAAGTCATTGTTTTCTTCCGTTCGAGACATCTCCTGAAGAAGCGTAAATACGGCATCAAGATATCCCAGTACCTTTCTATCGCGAGTCCCGATATAGTTTTACTATCGGAGGAGCCGGGCTCGACACAATATTACAGGAGGCCCGTCGAGGACCCGGGCAATTCAGCTACATTGTTTGCAGATATTCATGTCTCTTGTATCGATTTTCAAGCAACGGATATACGTATCAAAAAGAGAAGTTAATATTAACATTTTTGTCTGGAATGGATCTACAAACCTTAGGGGGGGGGGTGGGCATGCATGAGTCAAAGCCCCCGGAAACTGAATCTCTTTCAGGTATTTCTTTTTCTCTCGTAGCAATTTTAATGCCCTAGAATACATGTGAGAGAGTTGAATTCAATTTGTTGGGAATGTATTTCAAACCTCTAGTGGGGGTCTAGGGAGTGGCGAATCGGAATGCCTCGGTATAGATGTATATCATATATATATCATATATATCACATATATCATATATATATATATATATATATATATATATATATATATATATATATATACAGGGCTATAGCCACGCCAGCCGGCGGCGGCCGGTGGTAACCGCCACTCACGCCTGCCGGCCGGCATTAGAAGTGAATAAACAGTCCACTGGCCGGCACAAAACAATAGTAAAATGCTTGTGAAATACATCAAAAGTAACAAATTTATCTTTCCCTTGCCGTAAAACATGATAATAACGTCACCTTTTTCCCTGGACCCCACCAAGGGCCCCTGGACGCCCGGCCGTGAGATGCGAGAGCTTCGCTCGCTACGCTCGCTACGCTCGCTATACGCTTCGCAAATTTATTTAACCAGCACTCACAATCTCCTAGCTATAACCCTGTATATATATATACAGGGTTATAGCCACGCCGGCCGGCGGCGGCCGGTGGTTACCGCCACTCACGCCTGCCGGCCGGCATTGGAAGTGAATAAACAGTCCACTGGCCGGCACAAAAAAAAAATAGTAAAATGCTTGTGAAATACAACAAAAGTAACAAATTTATCATTCCCTTGCCGTAAAACATGATAATAACGTCACCATATATATATATATATATATATATATATATATATATATATATATATATATATATATATATATATATATATATATATATATATATATATATATATATATATATTATATATATATATATATATATATAACTCGAATATATATATATATATATATATATGTATATATATATATATATATATATATATATATATATATATATATATATATATATATATATATATATATATAAATATGGACTGTGGAGTGCTCAGTGTAATGGCACGGGAAGGGATAGGTGATGAGTGTGTCTTGCGAGGCTCATTGCTGACTATTTATTCACCCTTTAAGAAGTATACATTTTCAAGTAGCCTATCAGAAAATATGAAAGGGAAATACTTTAGAATTTTAAGTCATTATACCGAACAAAGCTAGGAAATAATTTGCTAGGCGTGTCACTAATTATGGCCACCGTTGGTGACGTCAGTGAGTGACTTGGTAACTTTCGCCTCATTGTTTGAAAATTGAACCCTACGTTGTTTCGGTGACGATTTTACCTTTTTCTATTTTCCTTTTTTTTTTTTCAAAGCACTCCCACGGCTTGCAAAATATTCTTTAGAATTTGGTAGCGACAAAACTGATGGAATGTTGGCATATAGACTTAATGCAAACAAGGTTGCTCTGAAAAATAAAACTGCCGCTATTGTGTAAAGAGTCAGATATGAAACTTGACACAGTTCATTTATAGTGATTGTGAAAAGCTGTATATGCATGTTTCTGTTTTTTAAGGCATGTGTCTGTTCTGTTATGCACGTTTCTGTGTCGCTCAATACTTGCATACTAATGTATATCACCCTCTCACTGCTTAAAGAGGAATTCAACAGTAGTTATGGTTCAAGGCAAAACATTACATGTACTATGTTTGGAAGAATGTTTTTGGAAGAAAAAAGTATGTCCTTAAATAGGCCTAAGTGCATTGGTATCTGTCTGTTATAGACTCATAATTTATGCAAGTTGGGTTAACCCACTGGAGACTCATGCTGTTAATGAAATGTGCGTGATAATTGGGGCGGAAACTTTAATGTAGTCTGGTTAGTCCAGTCAATCGTTACGCACGCCCTATAAGATTGTATGTTTGGTATTTTCTGTTTTATATTTCCTAATTCTCTGCAGCAGGTATTGGTCGTAAGTATTCCACACACTGACAAAGGAAAACTTACGCAGAAGTCTAATAACTGATTAACGGTTACACATCTTTACCAGGTTTAACTGATAAAGGCATGGGGATCAGATGGGTATGTAGACATGAGACATGATAAATATATATATGATAATATGATAATATATATATATATATATATATATATATATATATATATAGAGCGTACTTTATATACTCAGAGAACGATGAACCAAGACATCAGAAGTCAGTTTCACACTAGCAGATGTGACAGGGAAGACCCCCCCCCCTGACTATTTATGAGGGGATGTTCTGCGTAAAATCTCTTCCAGGATATTACACATTAGCGTGGAGATTTTACCCGACTTACCTTTCCCTTTTACAGTATGCATCCACTATAGAGAACTAGTGAAACCTCTCCCTGTCCCTATTTACTCAGCACATTTCATGCTATCCATGGTGTTCTAGTATACCGAAAGTGGAAAAGTAAGAATCTGGGTCGGATCAACTACTTCACAATATACAACACGATAATGGATTTGATATGTTATGAAATATTGCGTTATATATTGCATTAAATTACCAGTTAAAAAAACACTCCTATAAATTAGTTTTTGTAGTAAAGTAAAGTTTACACTATGATATCTGGTATGTAATGTCACGACACTCTTACGAATTGTCACAAACTGAACAAATACATGGTTTTCCTATCGACTTAATAAATTACATAACTATATACCCCAACGATCAACCTCGTCAGAGATTCTTTGAAGTATACTTGAACCAGGGAGTTGTTATGGAACAACTCCCTGCTTGAACACTCCTGGACGACTTGAGAACAACTCCGATTGAAACATATCAGCCAACACTCATAGCTGGTGAACATCGGATTATAACATACATGTACTACGTATGTCACTACATGTACTATACATGTACTATACATGTACTATAAATGTACTATACATGTACTATACATTTACTATACATTTACTATACACTTACTATATATCTACTATACATTTACTATACATGTACATGTACATGAACATGTACATGTTAGCGTTGAGTGGTTATCCGAAATTACAGTTTTAGCTCATTTGGATTGTTTTTAACAATTTCAGTGGGAGACCATTTCAGATGGTAAAATCGTGGGTTTTCCCTGGATGAAAAACCAACCATACTTTGGCCGGACAAGGATACGACCTTCCAGGTGTTTTTGATACCATCGACGTTATCCACTTGACTATTATTCATAACCAATTATCGTGCTCAATTAATCATTATACCTATATTTGTTTTGTTCCAGATTTTCTTGGTTGCCGAGCGTACTTATTATTGCAACATTGGCTTTTACTTGCCTCTTCAAACTAAATATGTGACTACCCTTCCATTAGATATTTCACATTCATATTTTTTAACTTTCACATTTTTAAAAGAAATCCTTCAACTATGACACGATATAAAAACGAAATAAAACTACTATAGTAGAAACTGAGTGTGGGGACTGAAGCTAACCGCAACATTTTGTTGTAGCAAACGAAAAGACTGTCCACCCCTAATTCTCTCACACATTAAATTGCAATTTCATCAATGGGGTAGTTATACAAATACCAATGTAACACAGACGGTAACCTTGTAATGCTGGCATGGTAGTTTGAAAGGGATAGAATGTTTGATGTTTCCGCAACTGTAATAACCACCTGTTGAAACACATCCAGCTGATGTTATACTTGTTCATACCCGAAGTGATTACCATACATATTTAGTCACTATTTCATACCCGATGTGTTTACCATACATATTTATTTGAACGCCATATCTGTTTGGTATCATAATGGAGTATACCAACTGCAAACGGCTTACCAGACATAAAAAGCCTGATAAAAACTCATGGTCTAATTCCATAGAAACAGACATAATATATAAGTAACCGCGTTCTTGAACACAAGATGACAATGTGCTGACGTTGACCTCATATTCCTGTACACTAATTTCTATTGTCGATTCCTGCGTATAATAAGTTAAGCGTGACCATGTCAACACACTTCAAGAAGTCTTTTGATGAAACTGTGAATAGGGTTAAAAGCAGCTCTTTCTTAGCTTGACAACTTTAAGGGAGACACACCTAAAAGAACTTTTAGCTCCTTATATATATATTATTTCGACTTTAAAACTGTTGGCCCATTGATGTATACTAGTTATAGTGGCATGTTGTACTTGTTAAGGAACAAAATGGCCGCCAGAGTAAAACTCATTTTACTTTTCCTTTTGCAGGTTTATTCCATAACAGGAGTAACGAGTCTATGTAAGTATAAAGTCAATACTTTTTCTTTTTACTAACTTGTTATGTAATATATACCGTACGTTTATTGAAAGAGTTCAAACTAGGGTTGGCTTGATTGTATCGAAAATGAATTGAGATTCGTTCAGTCGTTGCTCCTGTATATGATCATAATGTAACTCCCAAACAGGACAATCTCAAGGAGATAAAACAAATCAAATTTAAAATAAGTAACGCCAAGAATTTTATTTTCTTGAAAACGAGAAATAAATATCTTTTTCCACGGTATATCACGGTATCTGCAACTATTTTGTTCATATGTGTTTTGCCTGTCGATTTTAGTTTGGTTACACAACGACCCATCATTAGTCGGGGAAGACGTTATAGATTAGCACAACCCGGCATTTAGACTTAATTATAGACCAAACTTTATAGTATAAATTACCGTCAAAATGCAATATATATTTTTTTAGGAGCACAATCATCACCACACATTCACCCAATCGCATTCAACGACCTCACAACCACACCCCACATTCGTCGCAATTTTGATCCTCTATAACCCGTCCATAATGGTTCGTTCCCCTTCCTAACTTAGTCGGGGGACATTTAGTACACCCCCGCCACCCCGGTCCTCCACCATTGAAATCCTGTGAACGTCGCTGCAGCAACATACAGTGTATTTTGCGTTTTGTCTTCTTGATAAACTGAGTCGAAGCCTCTAAAAATGCTATTCATGTGAAATATCCGCCCTGGTTGAATATAAGTATCTAGGCTTCCTATTCTGAAAAGTATCCAGTATTTACCTGCACCGTTTAAGTTGACTTTTGCTTTGAGAATTCTGAAAATTACCCATATCATATTAAAGAGTAAATTGTGTCTTGATGTTCCTCGTATATTTTTCTCTTATACAAATAAATCCAATATTACCAACTTTAAGAGCAGGTAAACCGAGTCCAATTTGATTTCAAGATCTGCACTTTTAAAAATGGGCCGATGTCTGATGTGTCCTTTTCGAAATTCAATGTAGCTATCATGCAGTACTTCACTGCAGACTTGGCTTGTCAATTCGTGAATTCGTAGCTTTACAACTTTTAACAACTTCTTTCAGTCATTATTATTTTAGCATTATATAAACCTTATACGATAGGCCTATACCCAATCACAATTTTCCTTAAACCATTTCAGGCCTCCGTGAGAAAATTTTTATGTATGATAAGTTTGTTATCTACTATCATACATGGCCAGTGTTTGTATATCATGTTGTGAAGAGCTGTGGTAATGAATTTTAATCATATCTTGCTATGGTTTCCATCTAAATCAGTTGACAACTTTATATTGTATTATAATATTATAAACAAAATTCTAAGCTCAACCAACACACTATTGAAAATAAATCCTGCAAATTGGTGGTATAATTTTACCCTAACTCTGTGAAATATAACTAAAAGTGAGGGTTCATATATCTTATAGCCTCCTTCATCCTCAGTATATAACCCGTACAATACCATAAAACTAACACTGATTTCATCATTCTAGTCTTCTTCGAACTCACTGATACAGCTGTTATTAGTAGTGTTATATTATAAACAGAATAATTATCAGTTTAGTCTCCTTCAAACTCAATATACAGCTTTATAGTAGTTCTATCACATACAAAACACAACACTGAGTTCATCATTCTAGTCTCCTTCACACTCAATACACAGCTTTATAATAGTACTATCACATACAAAACACAACACTGAGTTCATCATTCTAGTCTCATTCAAACTCAATACACAGCTTTATAGCAGTACTATCACATATAAACACAATACTGAGTTCATCATTCTAGTCTCATTCAAAGTCAATATACAGCTTTATAGAAATACTACAACACACTAAACACAACACTGAGTTCATCATTCTAGTCTCCTTCATACTCTATACACAGCTTTATATTAGTGCTATCACATGTAAACACAACACTGAGTTCATCATTCTAGTCTCATTCAAACTCAATGCACAGCTTTAATAATATCACATATATACACAACACTGAGTTCATCATTCTAGTCTCCTTCATACTCTATACACAGCTTTATATTAGTACCATCACATGTAAACACAACACTGAGTTCATCATTCTAGTCTCATTCAAACTCAATGCACAGCTTTAATAATATCACATATAAACACAACACTGAGTTCATCATTCGAGTCTCCTTCATACTTTATACACAGCTTTATATTAGTACTATCACATGTAAACACAACACTGAGTTCATCATTCTAGTCTCATTCAAACTCAATGCACAGCTTTAATAATATCACATATAAACACAACACTGAGTTCATCATTCTAGTCTCCTTCATACTCTATACACAGCTTTATATTAGTACTATCACATGTAAACACAACACTGAGTTCATCATTCTAGTCTCATTCAAACTCAATGCACAGCTTTAATAATATCACATATAAACACAACACTGAGTTCATCATTAGAGTCTCCTTCATACTCTATACACAGCTTTATATTAGTACTATCACCTAATAAACACAACACTGAGTTCATCATTCTAGCCTCCTTCATACTCTATACACAGCTTTATATTAGTACTATCACATGTAAACACAACACTGAGTTCATCATTCTAGTCTCATTCAAACTCAATGCACAGCTTTAATAATATCACATATAAACACAACACTGAGTTCATCATTCTAGTCTCATTCAAACTCAATGCACAGCTTTAATAATATCACATATAAACACAACACTGAGTTCATCATTCGAGTCTCCTTCATACTCTATACACAGCTTTATATTAGTACTATCACATGTAAACACAACACTGAGTTCATCATTCTAGTCTCCTTCAAACTCTATACACAGCTTTATATTAGTACTATCACATGTAAACACAACACTGAGTTCATCATTCTAGTCTCATTCAAACTCAATGCACAGCTTTAATAATATCACATATAAACACAACACTGAGTTCATCATTCGAGTCTCCTTCATACTCTATACACAGCTTTATAGTAGTACTATCACATGTAAACACAACACTGAGTTCATCATTCTAGTCTCATTCAAACTCAATGCACAGCTTTAATAATATCACATATAAACACAACACTGAGTTCATCATTCTAGTCTCATTCAAACTCAATGCACAGCTTTAATAATATCACATATAAACACAACACTGAGTTCATCATTCGAGTCTCCTTCATACTCTATACACAGCTTTATATTAGTTCTATCACATGTAAACACAACACTGAGTTCATCATTCTAGTCTCCTTCAAACTCTATACACAGCTTTATATTAGTACTATCACATGTAAACACAACACTGAGTTCATCATTCTAGTCTCATTCAAACTCAATGCACAGCTTAAATTATATCACATATAAACACAACACTGAGTTCATCATTCGAGTCTCCTTCATACTCTATACACAGCTTTATAGTAGTACTATCACATGTAAACACAACACTGAGTTCATCATTCTAGTCTCATTCATACTCTATACACAGCTTTATATTAGTAGTATCACATGTAAACACAACACTGAGTTCATCATTCTAGTCTCCTTCAAACTCAATACACAGCTTTATAGTAGTACTATCACCTAATAAACACAACACTGAGTTCATCATTCTAGTCTCATTCAAACTCAATACACAGCTTTATGGTAATACTATCACATACTAAACACAACACTGAGTTCATCATTCTAGTCTCCTTCAAACTCAATATACAGCTTTATATAGTATCACATGTAAACACAATGATGAGTTAATCGTTCTCGTTTCCTTGTAGAACTCACTATAAAAAGTTAAAATAGAACTATCACAGGTTAACACTATACGGTGAGTTAGTCATTCTAGTCGACTTGAAATTCACTACACATCTTTTATGGCAGTAAATATTTTCTTCAATTTTTTCTATGAATATTTTGTCCTCTTGGTTCCCAGGCCCCGTTCCAGACTTTTCTTTCGACGGTTCTTGTAGTAGCGCAACACAAACAATCACGGTAGACTGGTCAACGTACCCAACCGATATTTGTCAAGAGGTAGAAATAGTGATACCGGCAAACTACGCCACTGATACATGTACCTGGCGAGTAGAGCATTCTGGTTCAACGGTAACAACTGGTATCGCTGTTAACGCCGTTACTGGTGGTGCGGCCAACAGCTTGGACATGATTACTGTTGCCTTCGTAGAAAATTCAGTAACACAGGCCGCCTCATTTATGGATAGTTTGGACATTCTTTATACAAGCCCACAACATGGCACAGTTTCTCACTCGGGGCCTGCTGACGCGGTATTAATAACGTTCGATTCCGGATCTGGTGTTAACTCCTTTTCCGGGTTCACCTTTAGAGTCGTGATATATGCGATGGGTAAGAACTTTTTAATTTGAAGACGAGAAACAAAATAAAACTGAAAAAGTAATGAAAGAAACTCAAAATAAGGACATCTTGCATCTGAATGTTCTCTTAAAGCTCCCTTATGCATTCAATCTCGACAGTGTATTTTTTGGCCGTACTATTATGTATTAATAAATCACTCAATCACTATGATGTACATTTTTACCAAAATATAGCCTAGTCGGTGAGAAAATTTTGTAACCATATCACGGTATGTCTTCTTTACAAACGCAACGTCAAGTTCAACATATTGATTGGACTCATGCCTTGGCAGAAGATGTCTTGGCCACAATACGTAATATTTTTAAAAAAAAAGTAGCCTACACAGTGAACAATTTTCGCTTAACTCTATATTGCAAACTGTTCAATTATTGACTCAAGGATTTTTGTTTCCGTGTAATATGTCCTTCGAACGGTTCTGCATGCATGCCGTGGGAACGTTGACAGAGCCACATACAGACACACACGCATATTACGTAATGGTAGTTTACATGGTGAAAATATGTAGCCCGGCCGCGATTTTTTTTTTCCCAAACAGGTTTGCAATTACGGAGTTTTCAGCCAATCAGATTGCTCGTGACGTCAGCATCAATGATGACCATCGCTTGGAAGTTCGAAGGCATACACTGAGTTGCACACTGACACTTAATAAAGTCTTGTTACGCGGTTTCCCTGCAAACGCCCTAACTTTACTTTTAATGCTTGGATAACATGTTGACCTTACTTATGATACATACGCTACATTCTATCGGGTTCGTGTTTACGTCATCCAAGATTCGTCAGCCGTTCTATTGAAATCAGAATTCGTTTCGTGGAATGGGTAGGCCTACACCAAAATCAGCTTCACGACATGAGTAGTCTTGAATGAATATACGCAAAACAGTATAGTGTACAGTATGATATATTTCCGTCACTGCACTGTGTAGCATGGTGGGCTCATAATTGACACACTTAAGGATTTGATCAACGATGAGTCGATGACTATCAAGGAAAAATCCAAATCACTCAACTGTATGTGTTTTTCATATGAGTAGTTCCTCAGAAATGTTATGATCTCAAAATATTAAAGATTCTGTGCTTATTGCACCATACAATTGAGCAGAATTTGACCACAAAATGTTTGCCGTGTCAAGTTCTTTCATACCCCTAAATTGACACATTCGTCGATAAGCTAACTGTAGTGTAGGCCTTAGTATACATCCATTGACTTTAGATGCTGTTTGCTATGCTCTGAGCCTCTAAGCTCAGACAGGTCAGGTCCCAGAGAGTAGTGTTATCATACTGAGGTAATGTTGGGTATTTTTAGGGTGCAAGATTTCCAAATGCCCCAAAAACGTGCAACACTACGGGGAGGGTGTTAAAAAGCTTAAAAAGTACCACAATTTCGTCAGTTAATAGCTGAAATGGATTCAAACTCATGAAATATGTAATTCTGCTTGACTGCAAAAAGTTTAAGTAGCCTGCTGTATCGTTGCTAGTAATAATTGAAGGTGCGTCAATTACGGGGGTGCGTCAATTATGAAACCTTTACTATACACAGTTTTAATTCATATAGGCCTACAGCGCATGTGTTATGTACCCCTGTACGAAACTTTCACTGTGCGATGTTATCGATTAATGCCTGCACAGAAATCTTCGATCAAAGTAGATCATACAATACTAGTGTGCTCAATATGTCCAAACCAATTCCAAACACATCTACATATATTTACGAAAAGCTGCGGGTAATTTTGAACGGGTATATCTTCGTTGCAACGAATGGATGCAGACATTTTGATAACCTCGAAGTGAAGGTTTCCATTGTTATGACGTAACTTTTCCGACCAATCATGAGCGACTATTTACACACATTTGCAAACCTGTTTGGGAAAAAAAAATTCGCAGCCCGGCCTATGGCCATTGCATATGGAACGCGAAAAGGACCACAACATATGATGATGTTAATGATGATCTAATTTTATACGATCATGTACTGAAAACTTACGAACATGTACTAGAAATACACGATCATGTACTAAAAATTTACGATCATGTACCAAACATATACGATCATGTACTAAAAGTATACGATCATGTTCTTAACATATACGATCATGTACTACAAACGTACGATGTACATCAGAACAAATACGATCATGTACTGATAATGTTATGTTCAAAAAAGTGGCGTCTGCATACGCGTATGTATATTCATATGTGGCGTATGCATACGAGTATGAATATTCAGTGTAAACTCATTTAGAACCATTAGGGGCGGGGCCTCAGTATCAACGTTGATATTCATAGGGACACTTATATATATGGATATTCATACGCGTATTCAAACGAAAAAATAATGGATATTCATACGCCAATTTTTTTTTTACTTGCGCTTTTTCATCATCATCACAAGTTTTCAGTACATGATCCTATATGTTTTGATGTACATCTTACGTTTTTAGTACATCATCGCATGTTTTGATGTACATCTTAGTTTTTTAGTACATCATCGTATATGTTTAGTACATGATCGTAATGTTTTCAGTACATGATCGTATAAAATTAGATCATCATTAACATCATCATATGTTGTGGTCCTTTTCGCGTTCCATAATTGCACAGTTATCGACATGATGGTGTGATATGATGTGTGATAATTTACTACAAAATTGAAAACGATTTGCAGAGTGAAGATTTGGTTAGGTCGTGTTTACAATGTAATGCACACTCGGGCTTTTAATAATTTCATAAATTAATATTTTTGAAATTTTGAAGTTTATTTTTCTTTATTATGCCGATCTTATAAGTTTTGAATTTATGGTTAATTTCAAGTTTCTTTGGTACAAAACAATACGTAGCGATAATTACTACTGTTTGATCAAAGTCATGAAATTACATTTGAATGAAACTGACAATTTCCAGCAAATTCAGTTAGAAATTAAGAATATTAGTCAAGGTATACGGTACTCAATTGGTGCGATGAAATATTAAAAGCAGTTTTCTCACAAACATTGGTTATGAGTTTGCTATATAACGATCTAAATTATCAATTCATGGCCGCGTCCAACAAATACGCCTTTAGAAAGAATATGACAAAAGTCAGCCAATTTCCCTTCTCATTTTCCCTTTCGCAGTTGCCCTTCTTGCTCTCTATTTTCTAACCCCTCTTCCTCTACCCTTCCTCTACCCTTCCCGTCATTCCCTTTTCTTTCCCCACCTTCTATTTGCGCTTTTCCAAACCCACCTCCCGCATTCCGATGCGCTGCGTAACTAAACTGAGTATGATGAATTTCCACATGAAGTGTCTAAAGCAATGACATGCATATTCAACATCTATATAGTGGACGGACCACACACCTCCGCTGGAAAAAAAATGTCCCAGAAATGTTCTTCTCTGTAAAGGATACAAAGTTAGGAAGGGTGTTCTTTTGGCTGATGGAAATGTATACTTTCCTACATAGATATATCATAACAATTAACTTCCTAACTGTGATAATACGATGTTGAACGAGGGGGGGGGGGGGGTGGGGTTCTCATTGTATTGTATTGTTGAACTCCTCCTGTCTTGTCCCCCCAGATGAAGCCGATGTCTGCGGCACTGCGTCATCGCCAAAGACCATCTCGCTGACCACTGACTACCCAGTCGCTTGTTTAGCCGCGCCTAACTTCCCTGCCAATTATCCAGAAGGAGCCGTGTGTTATACTAAAATTGACAGTCCTGACGGTTACAATGTTATGGTCAATTACATCGCTACGGATATAGTCAATCTCGCGGACTACTTTTTCATCTATGACGTCATCAACCCATCCAGTCCCATTCTCCTCCGTGCCGAGACCGCCGGTTTTCTCTCAGCTTCGCAGTTAGGGTCACGAAGTTTTGACACTCGTACTACAGCCCTGCATACGGTATTTTCAGATTCCGGTACAACAGAGAATCCTGGGATACTTGTATTCTCGGCAGTTCCAGGTAAGATTTTCAAAGTAACTAATAAGTTGGCTAATCTTTAAATCCTATTATATGAATATGTTATGGATCGTAGAAAAATTCGCTCTTTAACTTTTCCTTCCCTTTAAAACTTTATAACCTTATTCGGTGAAAAGAAAACAAATTATGAAATTATGCCTGTGTTTGATTAATTTTTAACTTATATTTTCAGTTTAGAAAAAAAGAAGAAAAATCTCCGAATATTGTGACTTCTTTTGTAGTATAGGGCGTGCATAGTTTATACGAATTTCTTGACACGGAGTGCGCGTTCATTGAGCCGTGAAACTGAACCGTAAGGTGTGGTTGTGTGTACAGCCTTTAGCTTCGTGTGTTGTCACCGTGACAATAGAGTTACATATAACAGGCTATTAAATGGTTGGAAATCAGGTAACAACATTTCTGATAACTAACTTCTGAAAACTAACTGGAGATTTTAAAAGAAGGAAGGAGATTAAAATGTTTACCAATTGTAATTACACCTCTTATTTATACACGTATCATGATACGGCCGTTTCTCCACAAACCTCCATTCATCTTGTCAGTCAAATTGCTTTAAGTTCCTCTTTCCATACAAAGTAGGCTGTACCCTTTGCAAAGAAGGTGTTACTTTGCTACTGTTATGCTTGTGAGTGTAACTGAGACATATATGCCAGCTAGTTGGGACAACTTCCTAATGCTAATACCTCTCTAAACTGTACTCCAATATAATGCTTTAAAACTCTGGTATTGTCAGTATAAAACAGTTCCTAACCTTGATCTGATAGAAACATCATATTCATACTGCTCGTACTGACAATACGAGTGCTCTTGGACATGACACTACAGTATAGTACAAAAAGTGTCCCAACTGGGTGTATATGCCAAATACCACAGCCTACGGGATGGGTGGGGTTGGGGGTGGCAAATGATTTCCAAAACAAGAACGCAAGTGGACTAATGTGCTCGAATTCTGTGGAACTACGGCGTGACGGCATGCTTTGAACATAGACTGTTTACTGTGTTTAGGCTATAAGGAGTGTACATGCATCAAACACATATTCTTCTAAGATCTTACACTGTAAAAACACTTGGGTCATTTTTTGATCCAAATTTGACCCAGCAACTTAGTGGAATCTCCACCAGCCCAGGTTTGGGTCAATTTGACCAAGGATCTGTGTCATATGACATCTGACCTAAAACTGGGTTATTTTGACCCATACGCTACTTTGACCCAGCTTTGGACCCAGCTTTTGACCCAGTGGTTAGTGCAATCTCCACCAGCCCAGCAGATTGGGTCAAAAAAATTGACCACGTAAATGGGTCAAAGCTGAATTTACATTTGCAGTTGCAGGAAGTCTATAAAAGAAATGACATAAGACTTCGATTCCTAATGATAAATTAATTTATTCAAATCACAAAGTGGTGTTACAATATAGCATGCAATTTCTTCTATTTCACATATAATTATCGATATTCATTTTGTTTTATTCCAACTAGAACATCATAGTAACAGCAAAAATCAGAGTAATGTGATACCCATAAAACTAAACAAACAATGAACACAAGAACATAGGCTAAGGCTAATGTACCAATTGAGAATCATTGGAAACTAAGCAATGTTCCTTAAAATCCTGACATACTTAACTAAAACAACTGATCATTTATTCATGTGCACAAACTTTAGTTCACTGAGGAATATTGTTGATCTCACAGCTAGGTTTGCTGCAGTGTTTGTAATATTAAGTTAATCAAGACTGGAGCATGCACTCACTCTCTACTTGTATCCTTAGTCACTGTAGTAATTTGATTGTTAGCTAGCATTTCTAATTGTTTTTAAAGAATATAAATAAACAACATTCCATAGTTATCAGTTGTATAAAATGTTAGGTATACAAAGAAGACATGTAGTACATCAATGGTGGCTGTAAGAAATCAAATATTTTGGAAAGCTCAATGTTTGGTGGGGGCTTTGTCATGGTCAAAAGTCAAAGACAATATCAAACATATTTTGCAGTGGGTTGGTGGGGCAAGACAAACCCTATGGCCAGCTGCCAATTAATAAAATCTTGCAAGCATATCCCAAAGGTGATAATTTCCTCAGTAGTTCTTGTACCAAAACAGCATTAGATTTGAATGAGGAAAAGCTGTTTATAACATACAGTACAAGACTTATAATCACTGAAAAGTCATCAATAAATGGAAACACTGTGAATAAATATTTTTGCACCACCAATATGTTACAATATGTATTAAATTTTCAGTTGCTCAGGCAAAAAACGTACATCAGTCATGCTTTTGGCTAGTTGTGCATGTATGATGTATGGTTGGAACACTAGTTTAGCACCACTGTTTGTGAGGCAGTTCTGCTTCTTTAGTCCCTCTATACTTAACAATAACAAATACCAATGAAATAAAACCTTGTTCAAGGTAGTATAACATGCAAACATAAATAGCAAACAACTTTGTCACATTATGTAAATGAAAAAAACCTCATGTAATCATCCCATCATGTAATGACCATGCACTAAGTGTTAACTTAATGTTGCACTGCCCAAGGTTTACAGGAGATATGTTCATATCCCTTATATGTGTTTTGAGAAAATTATACGATAAAAGGTTACAATGTATAAAAAAACAAATAAATCATATTAAACACTACTTTTGACAAAGTTGTTTACATACCTTTTTTTCTCTTACTGACTACTTAAAGAAGCACGTAGGCTTCTTACTGAAGGGGATGTCGAAACCTTTCCTTTCCTTTCACTAACCTTAAATACAAGCTTCAATTATTGAGATATCGTGTTTACAAGAAAGTGTCACATACACACACACGCACACCCACACGAACCGACACAATCACCATCGCATTGATTTCTTCAGCCTTTGGCAAGGAATCAAAAAGAGGCCTGTATCTGGATATAAAGCCCCAGAGAACTACATCAACTGAAATACGTGACTCAGACTTTTCTATTTTATTCTTTTTATTTCAAACCAAAAATATAGTATAAATGTAAAAATACACGAGGGACACAAAATATGACTATATAGGTTAAGAGAAAAGATGTGATAAGGAGCTTGAAATAAACTTGATTGAAATGTACTGTAAAAGTCATTACAATCCCAGCTGCCTATACCACTCCACCCCCTCCAAAGACTTAATAATAGTAATAATGATGACAACGACGACGATGATTTTCTAATAATAATAATAATCATGATAACGATGATGATGACGATAATAATAGCAACAACAACAATAATAATAAGAATGATGATAATGACAATAATAATAATAGTAATCATAGTAACAACAACAACAATAATAATAATAACAATAAGAATGATGAGGATGAAAGTAATTATAGTAAAAACAACAACAATAATAATAATGACAACAATAAGAATGATGAATAATAATAATAATTAAAGGCATTTATACATTAAGTTGCCCATGGATTGGTGTACCTGAAACTCTCGACCCGCCCACCCACCCCACCTCACCCCTCCGCTTTTCTTAATGGATGTGTGAAAGTTATCATGGTTCACTATTTCACTCAACAAATGCTGCAACATGCTTGGACCACATAAACACTGAATGCTCCAAATCACTGTACTTCAGATGTTGTCAGCAACTGTTTCCATCGTCGAGGCATTTCAAGTAACACACTTTGCATTGAATTGGTGCCTTCATGAATAAAATATAGTAAATAAACAAATAGTTAGGAAGCAAATACAATATATTTCGTAGATTTCAGGAAGTTAAAAAAAATCAACAACTGTTCATAACTTTCTGCATATCATTTCTCATGTTTTTGCTTTGCCATGACTCCTGCTTCAAGGTATCCTGGGTATTACAGGGTTTAACACAAAGTCATTGCCCACTAAACCATGAGTATGAAGCATTGAATTCAATGAAGTTTTAATTATTTCTAGAAGTTTATGCTCTTACTCATACAGTATGCTATGATGATGCTATGATGGATGGCTAGTTGTCAATTAAAAAAGAACAAATTAAAACAATGAGATAAACACAATCATTTCACATACTGAGAGGTGCCTTGTACTTACTGCATTGGTCAGGAGAGAAAACCCATAGGTTACCTTCATGTTTAAAGTTAAGTCTCAATTTTTCCATTTCTTCTTTGTTTTAAATGATTTGCTTGTAACCCTATCAAGAATATTGTTTCCCAGAAGACATACTGTGTTTATGCTTCTAATTGGCAACAACTCTCAGTTTTAGTCAGATACCTCCACCCCCTCAACCTCCACCCTAAAGTACTACAAAGTTCTGACTGACAGGTGGTGGTTCCCAGTGTCAGCCACTATAGAATAACAATACTTGTCCATACTTTTGGGGGTATTTTGGCACAGAGATTAGTCAAACTTTTGGCTTTAAAGGTAGTCAGTATAGGTCCCAAATTATAGCATGCTATAACTGCTAGAAGTTTTCAAAAAGTACTTTCCTGGAGGTCTTTACTATACAAACTGTTCTAAGAAATTGTTAAGGAACACACAAGATGACTAAATGTCCCAGTTAGGAAATTTCCTCAAAGTTTGTAATAAAAAAAAGTTTAATAATTTTGACCAAAGGTGACCATATTTGAATATCTATCATATTTGGGGCCATTATAGCATACCTTTAAGAGGAACCCCACCTGGAATTAGTGATTTACTTGAAACACTCTCAATGCATATCTACTTTCTTTACCGGGCCTCTGTATTGCATAAACATTTTACTCATTAACTTTTTCCTTGCAAGAATATAAATAAATTCCAAGAGATCTTTACATAGCCACAGGAACAGTGATACCAATTTATGTGTTCATTATGCTGTCCCCAATTCCCACCCCACTCACTTCCTCGCATATTGTCATTTTGTAATATATTATCAAGAGATAATTGCTATTGCAGTTGAAGTCTCCTTTTTACTGGACACTGCTTTGATATACCATTCTATATGAGATCAACCTCACCTTCTAGTTTTACAGACACACTCACTATGCACAACATTAACTATACAGTATGTGGATATGAATCAAATTATTCATAAAGTACCTGCACTTTTTGAGGTAATGTTCCTCCATAGGCTTATGTATGCTGTGTCCACCACTTTCCATTTACCAGTTTCAGTATTAAACACTTCTGGGGTGGTACAGTGCCCTAAAATGGACAAAAATTAGACAGATATTATGTGAATCAGTGACTAATGCATGTCCTTAATGGAAAACTGGGGAACACAGAATAGCAAATACTAAGTGGGAGAAATTTGGAGAACATTATACAACATGAACATTGTTCATGATAACTTTATCTGGGGTGGTGAGTTGCAAAGTTAAGCACAAATGGATTACAAGTGAAAATATGGGTTTATTTCCAGTCATCTAATGGTGCTTATGAACACATTGGCTTGAAAAGAGGTGCTCAAAAACATCCATTGTTAGCTCAGCCATGACAACATGCTGTAATATTTGCATAGTTCAACAATTTGCACAACTTTGTAGTTTCTGATGACAAATGTATGCCTATGAGTGTAATAAAAATTTCTTTTGTTTAAACATATGGGCCTACAGAGCATCCCTGTGGGAAACTGCAGGTCCACTTACTACAGATATTTCCATACACATGGCTAACCAGTTTGCTGAGAGCTGTTCTTCTCTTTATATAAATATATGTATTAGTTATCTGTTCCAGTAGTTCCAAAGTATGAGATGGCACCATCCAAACATGTTTCCTTTTAACAGGTTTTGTTGTTGTTTTAAACTGAAGTTAGCTGCTGAGCTAACAACTCATTTTGAGTCTTTCATTGGAACACCAGTGGATGGTCTATAGTGAAGTCATGTTTACATTAAAATAACCCCTACCATTCCCATTTGCTGTGTAGAGTGATGGGCAATAGAAAGCGAGATTATCACAGAGAAAATTCCTATGTAGACAATGTGAGGAAATTCAACGAGAGCTTTGCCACTGAAAACTCCTGTAATTCCTTTTGTTGCAAGTCTCATGATGGTGCCGAATACTTGACCTTCTTTTTGGAAACTGTTTGGCTGTATGATATCTGTTGATGGAATTGAACCACCTGCTGAATGAATTCTGCATCACCAGAACAGATTATATAATGGCCTAACAAGTTCCACAAAGAAAGAAATCAATTTGGTCTATGTTTCTAGCACCTGGAATTTAAAAACTGAAGTCCAATTTTGGAGTTGAATGTCAAATCGTCCCTCAATACAATTGCCACACATAGGGAATGAAACTTTGGAGAACCATCAGCAGGGGGATGAATGTATGAATATGATGAATCAGTCATGGATGTGGAGTAAATATTCACTATATGGAGAATACATTGCATCCCACACAGCCCACAGATTTTGAGAAGACTTCATCAGGGAAAGAATAATCTTGTGCTACCTGTAAAAATGTTTTTTTGCCGACAATGTTATTAAAGGCCAATCACAATTTACAACGAATATCATAACATGTACAGGCCTACTGTATTGAAGTTCAATGAGTTTACACAGTTGGAGACCAAATGTGCATTTCAATATCTCAAACAGACCATTGTCTTCAAATCTACCATAGGCCTATTTCTGAAATATCATGGGGAAATAGGAATAATTAATATCCTCTTGTTTGAACAAAATTAGGACTGGAGAAGAAACATTATACAAAGTGGCTATTCTTAGTCGTAACAATAATTCCCTTTTACGCATGAGCAGTTGCTTTAACGCAGCTATTTTTACGACTAGGAGTACTACTGTATTTTTACGACTAGGAGTAACAATATTTCCCGGTTAGGGGTTGGGTTAGGTTAGGGGTAAGGGTTACCGCTACTACATGCGAAGTTGCTTTATTTACTTTATAGCGCATGAATTCGCCAATGTCGTAAGAATAGTTAATAAATAATTGTTACGACTAGTCGTAAGAATAGCCACGGCCAACATTATAAAGCCTAGACCAACCTGCCTGGAAGATCCACACGAATCTTCAACACGTCCCTCATCATGAATTTCGTTTTTTTCAGATAATTAGGTGCAGATGCTATACGAGCTGTAAACGTTAATGTAACATATTTTGTGGTCGTCAATGAAATAAAACACAAGGCATGGTTCTCTGTTTAACGTGACAACTGGAAGAGACTTTATTTTGACTTTTAGCTAACAGATACAATATGGAACGCCAATAAGGACAAATATATTACACTGCCCTTCCCTTTAAAGAAAAAGAAACACATCTGTCATCCAGGCAATAAGGATGATAAGTCTTACAAATTTAACTTTTGTACAGGTTTTCTTTCCCTAGCCAACCTCCTCAAACCACTGTTTGGGAGAAAAGGTTCCACCGAATCTGACACAGGTTTACCCATATTTCCAGATTTTTCGACCATCAAGTTGGAAGTTTCATTCCCTGGTTGGAAAATACTGGGTTTTGTGACATGATATCCTGGGTTGGATAATTAATATGAGTTACTGCATTATCCTGTAAATCAGACTGTATATAACATTCAGGTTCCCTCTTTGGTCAGATACCTTTACCAGATGATCTGCATGAACAAGTCGACTAGAAGAACCAACCTTCACCAAATAATTTCTTGGTCCCCTAACTTCTACGATTGCTCCTAGAACCCATTTGTCAACCTTAGATTTAGCCCGAGTATTCCTTACTCTAACAACATCTCCAACTTCAAATACTCGTTCAAGTTTCCTGTCTTTATCAAACTGTAATTTCTGAGTTTCTTGTTTTTCTTCTACTCTCTTTGACATTTCTGGTTTTAGCAAATGCAACCTAGTTCGCAACTGTCTCTTCATGAGTGATTCAGCTGGACTAACACCGATAGTACTTTGCGGTGTACTTCTATAACGCAATAGAAAATCAGCAATTTTATGATTAAGTGATCTTTCTTTGTTACCTTCAATAACCTGTTTTGTGAAAGACTCCTTAAACAAACGAACCGCTCTCTCTGCAGCCCCATTTGAGGCAGGGTGGTATGGTGCTACAAGGACATGTTTGATACCGTTCTTCCTCATGAACTCACCGAACTCGTGGGAAGTAAATTGTGGACCATTGTCCGACACAAGTTGCTCAGGCAAACCGTGTTGGGCAAAAATCATCCTCAATTCATCGATAGTACGATTAACCGTAGTCTTGCTCATTGGCTTGACTTCTACCCACTTGGAATGAGCATCTATCAGAATTAGGAAGTACTGTTTCTTGTCTTCACAGAAATCCACATGGACTCTCTGAAAAGGACGGGTTGGCCAAACCCATGAATGAAGTGGTAATTTTGTAGGAGCTGCCCTCACCTTTTGACAGACTGAACAACCCCTTACCCTTTGTTCAATATCAGCATCCAACTTAGGCCACCATACAAAACTGCGAGCCAAAGCTTTCATGCTGCAAATCCCTGGATGTTCCCAATGGAGCTCATTCAGGACCTGCTCATGAAACTGCTTTGGAACAACAACCCTTGTACCCCATAACACACACCCTTGTTCACAAGAACCAACTGATGAACTTTGCTCAAAACTGGATCTACCCTAGTAGCTTTTGACAAATCCTCAGCTAATACTGGGAAGTTATCATCTATTACATTTACAGCAAATACTTGACCTTCCATTCCTTCATTGCTAGTTTCCTTACTAGGTAACCTAGACAATGCATCACAATTGGCATGTGAGGCAGAGTCTCTATACTCAATTTCATAATCATACGCAGATAATACCAATGCCCACCTTTGCATTCTAGCTGCAGCAATATAGGTACACCTGATTTCGGTCCAAGAATAGCCAGTAACGGCTTGTGATCTGTAACCAAAATAAATTTCCTGCCATAAAGGAAATCATGAAATTTCTTCACACCAAAGATAAGAGACAAGGCTTCCCGCTCTATTTGGGAATAGTTTTTCTCACTAAGACTCATGGTTCTGGAAGCATAACAAATTGGTTTTTCGTCACCATTTTCAAACTCGTGAGAAAGAACAGCCCCCAGGCCATACGATAAAGCATCGCATGCTAGTTTTAGTTTCTGATTTGGATCATAATGTACAAGTAACTTTTCACTTGTGAGACATACTTTACATGCTTCAAATGCTTCTTCACACTTACTTGTCCAATCCCACTGAATACCCTTTTTCAACAGATGAAGTAATGGACTAAGCAATGTTGACAAGTTTGGCAAGAACTGATGATAATACTGGACCATACCTAACCATGATCTAAGCTGTGTTACATTGGTTGGATGTGGGGCCCTTTTTATTGCTTCAATAGAAGCATCTACTGGTCTCAGACCCTCCCCACTATACTCCAAACCTAAGTACACAGTACTAGTCTTTAGGAACTCACACTTAGGCAATTTCAAATGAACATTGTCTGTACTAAGCCTTTCTAGTACCTTCTCTAATATGTCAAGGTTTTCATTTTCATTTTGACCTCCAATTAGGATGTCGTCTTGTTTACCAACACATTTTGGAATGCCTTGCAAAATTTGGTCCATCTTTGCTTGAAATATTTTGGGCGCTGATTTAACACCATAGGGCAGTTTTAAGTAGGAGTATAGACCCTTGTGTGTGTTAATCGTGAGAAACTCTCTACTCTGCTCATTAACCTGTAGCTGAGCATAAGCATGTGACAAATCGAGTTTTGAGAACACCTTTGAACCAGATAATTGTACATACAAATCTTGGGTAGTAGGTAATGTAGTTTGCTCATCCTCCACTGAAGGATTAATACTAACCTTATAGTCACCGCATATTCTTACAGATTTATCAGCTTTTGGAACAACCACAATTGGACTCGCCCATCTAGATCTATCAACTTTGACAATAACCCCATTTTCCTCTAGTTTTTTCAATTCAGCTTCAACTGGATCTCTCAGTGCATAAGGCACTCTACGGGGCTTATGAAACACAGGTTTAGCATCAGGCTTAATTCTGATATGCGCTTCGTGACCTTTCAAACCATCATAGCTATCCTGGAATAAATGACTATGTTTACGTAATATCAGATCTAACCTATGCTTTGCACCAGACTCACTAGATTGTACTTGGTTGACACTGAAAACTTCATTCCAATTCAACTTCAATTTGCCTAGCCAATTTCTACCAAGGAGTGCTGGCTTTTCCTCCTGACTCACAATAATCATTGGCAAGGTTAACTTACTTTTGATGCCCATATTCAATTTGACACTGTATCTCTCCACAAACAACCAGAGGTTCTCCAGTATAAGTACACAACTTAACTTTCAAATTTTCAAGAGAAATGTGACTAAAATCTCTGTCATACATAGACTTACACATAATTGAATAGTCCGCTGCAGTGTCTATCTGCATTCTACATGATTTACCATTTAACAACATAGTTTCAAAATAACCTTCTTTGAAAGAACTAGACAAGGACATTATACTGTAAACACCCAAAGAGTCATCGTCTAATTGACTAGAGTTCCCCTTAGTAACTGACTTCACAACACCAGGTTGCTTCGAGTGAGAGTCCTTTGGTAACTTAGACTTACAATACTTCGCAAAATGTCCTGCTTTCTTACACTTATGGCAGATGACACCCTTACGAGGACAGTCCTTGGTGTAGTGGTTGTCTCCACAACGATAACATGACACAGCTTGATTTCTGCCGCTTTTCTCCTTGTCACCTTGGTAATGCTTCTTGACAGATGTCCAAACTTTGTTCACTGATCCTCCATCGCTCTGACTAGGGCGCATCTCTTGAGCCTGTTTAGACGCCATTTCCATAGCTGTTGCAATGCGACAGGCATCCACGAAAGTGAGGTCTGCAGTGTTCAAAAGTTTGTTCTGAATCCGGTACAATTATAGAATACAGGGCCATTCATTAACTCTTCCCAGCATCCGGATGCGCGGATGCGCGGTGTGTCTGTACATGTCCGTACACGTATGGCGCCCTCTAAAATTCCATTACGTATTTTATTTTGACTCCGCTCTGTACATGTCCGTACACGTATGGCGCCCTCTAAAATTCCATTATGTATTTTATTTTGACTCCGCATCCGCGCATCCGCGCATCCACCCCGGGAGTACAAGGAAAGGACTTAGATAATTTTTGAAGGTTTCCCCATAATGGACTTAAATAATTTTCCAAAGTTTCCCCATATACCATCACGTATTTCATTTTGACTCCGCATCCGGGCATCCGCGCATCCACCCCGGGTGTACTAGGAATGGACTTAAATAATTTTCGAAAAGTTTCGACATATACCATCACATATTTCCAATAACTGAAAGTCCCGTATGTACGAAGATATTCCACATCAATAGTGTGTCGTTCTTAAAAGGACTTTTGACTCCGCATCCACGCATCCGCGCATCCACTCAAAAAGAAAGAACTGGGACTTTGACATTTTTTACTCACATACGTACTGGGGTGAGACTGAGCATCCGCGCATCCGGATGCTCAGATAGTATCATCGAGTGGCCCTGTATTCTATAATTACTCCCTGAATCCTGACATCCCGTAAACCACAAACGAATCTGTCCCTTAATGCTCGGTTCAGGTAGCCTTTAAAATTACAATGAATGGACAGTTTCTTCAAAGCCAAAATGTTGTTACTTACATTTTCTTCAGGCTTTTGATCTCATTTACCAAAATGAAAACTTTCAGAAATCTGCAATGGTGCTGGGTCAAAGTGCTGTCTAAGACACTTGAAAATTTCTTCTAGCGTTTTGTCCCTTGGTTTCGTCGGGGCCACTAAGTTACTCAGCACTGAATATACTTCTGGGCCTACTTCACTCAAGAATATGGCTTTTTTTCTTTCCACCACAGCGATTCGAGCTGCAACCAGTTCAGGAGTCTCCCCTGATACCTCTATGATATTATTTGCCAGATAAAACATTTCCAGTCTCTCCGTATACGAAGCAAACGTTTCCTTCGCATGGTCAAACTGGCCTAGGCCTACACCTCCAATAAATCCACTAGCGTTAGCCATACTGTTTATCGTAGGTCTAGTTGCACAACGACAACAATACTAGAGAACAGACGTATCGTAATCACTGCGATGACTTACCGCATTGATCTCGTGGTCGAACCACTATCGAATTTAATCATCGATCAACAAAGTGATCTGTCAGGTTCTAATCCCATCCTCGTCGCCAGTGTAACATATTTTGTGGTCGTCAATGAAATAAAACACAAGGCATGGTTCTCTGTTTAACGTGACAACTGGAAGAGACTTTATTTTGACTTTTAGCTAACAGATACAATATGGAACGCCAATAAGGACAAATATATTACAGTTAACATAAACGTAAACATAACAAGTGCTAGGCCTTTGCCTATTTAATTATTAGGGCCTAGCCTACTCCAGTCTCATTCTGTGTGTAACTTGAAGTCATATGGACGACTTGTCAAGTAACGCAATAACATTATTCTGTGCAAATCCGACCACTTTTACTTGGTAGTCCTCAACACAGTCACCGGGCACACATGCATTGCGTTCATATCAAAAATAGGAACCGAAGGTTTCACTTGTTTGGTTGATAAAGTGACTGTAAGTATAGGCCTTGGCTATTACTAACGTAATTCCATGTACACCACTGAAACCGGGGTCGGCATAAGGGCGCAGACATGTTGTTTATCCAGGAAATGCCTGCGATTGGCTGAAACCCTAAATCTTCTCTGAGATCTATTTTGATTGGTGCTAACATTCTGTGACAACGTCGTAGTGATTCCCTGTGAAGCTACCGGAAGTGGGTTTGCCGCCATCTTGAATCACCCAAAAAGACGCCAAACATTTCTTGTTCTGTTGTAGCTAGGTACGGAATCGGCAGTCAGCACTTCGCATTATCCTAAAAGAAATAACTTTACCTCACTCGTTTAGTAACTTTACCTCACTCGTTTAATATCTGATGTTTTGAAAAGAATGCCTGTTCAGCCTATGGATGCACAAACCGGGATGTTCGTGGAAAACGAGAAAAGGGGTTAACCTTTCACAGGTAGGCTATGCCGATTACTTGGGATGAATTCTAGTTAGTCTTTTGTACTACGTTGTATGCACTGGCGATAATATGGAGGTGTTTCGCGAAAGAAATAAGTTACATGATAAGTAACATTAGCTTTTCGACATATTTAGGTCTACTTGCATCAAAGTACAGTTTTCAGTACACTGCGTGACGTACTGAATACATGAGGAATTATGTGTAGCTTAATAATTGAAAGGGTATACATAGGCTTACCACCTAACTCAGTTTTGAAAACAGAGAGTTGTTGCCTAACTCAAGGCACAAGCCTAAGCTTGACTTATTTGGAAATTTGAAGCCTCTCCTTTCATGAATGAGTATTACTAAGGACAGGTTACAATTCAATTGATCTGCTGCCTACAGGTGAAATTATTTCGTTTCTACAGATGAATTTTATATTTATATTAAAAATTTCGATGTTTTGTTTATGTAATTTGCAGATTACTCCAACTCGTCAGCCACCATCTGCAAGACGATCCAGCCCAATCCCATGTACAAAACATGAATTACCAAATGCGGAGTGCAGTGAACATGGAGTACCCCTGGAGATCCTACATATGCTATAATGGAGTCTCCTAGAAAGCTAAAGCGCAAAATACCCGACATCACATACATTTTCATGCATACTGGGTTGAAACTATTTATCTTTTCATTCTTTTTATGTCAAGAGACATGTTCAAGGGCATAAGAGACCTCATTGAGAAAGTTTCATGAGAGCAATATAAGCAGAAAGACATGACAGTAATCACACATGGGGGAACATGGGGGATGTGGCTGAACATTCCAAGTGTAAAAATGATAGAACGTATAGTAAAGATTTGTCAGTACTTTTTAGGCTCTGTTGCCATCATAATTATCACATTTCTGCCATCCAATCATACAGTTAATGAAGAAGAAGTTTAAGTTTCATTATGTTTTTAAACAATATGGAAACATTTCTCTGACCGCTAGTGGCAAAACATCTTGTGATTTCATATTGTTTGGTGTTGAAGTTCTTGCCGGAATTTGTTTTTGTATAGGTTAAATGATAATTTTCAAGCACTAGAAGCATTTCATGGATTTGCAGGTTCCACCCTATGTATCGTTTTATTTTTTATACATAAGGACCTTACCTTTATAGTCTTTTCGGAAAGTTTCATGACATTTTTAACCACCAGAAGCATTGCACTGACTTCCTCTGCCCATACTGTAATGTTTTTAGATTATGAAATGTGAAGTTCTTGCCATTATACTTTTCTTAACAATATTTTTATAATAGTCTTTTATATGTGAAGTTCTTGCTGATTTACTTTAATATTTTTTTAAATAAATTTTAACCACCAGAAGCATTGCACTGACTTCCTCTGCCCATACTGTAATGTTTTCAGATTATGAAATGTGAAGTTCTTACCATTATACATTTCTTAACAATATTTTTATAATATTCTTTTATATGTGAAGTTCTTGCTGATTTACTTTTATTTCTTTTTATAAATTTTAACCACCAGAAACATTGCATTGACTTCCAGGGTTCCGAGTGTAATGATTTTAAATTTTCTGGAAATGAAGTTCTTGTTGGACTTTTTAAGTGCTAACAAGTCACTACAATCAATACTATTACAACTGTGTCACTTAAACTGAATATATTTAAAGAAAAGGATATTTGTTTCCATTATGTGTTTTCATAGTTTACCTAGTCGGTTCTCTATTTGTAATCATTTAAGGGTAAAGCTGAAACTGCAAGCACCCAACCAGTAAAGACAATAGCATCAAGGGCGGCGGAAGCACTTTTAATCTGGGGTCCACCGACATCAAAGGGCACTTTGCAGAAATTCGATTGGACTGATGCAGCCTTATATATAGTACCCTTTATAACTCTTATTGTATTATCTTATTTGCGTATACACATCACTCCATCAACGCCCCCCCCCCCTCCCAAGGAAAATATGCTTACTAGCACTGCAATATCCAATGTGCAAATTGGAAAACAAGGAACAAGTTTTCTTTTGAGACAAAATGAGGTGAAATCATGCTAGTTGCTAATGTAGGAATCTTCCGAATTAGAGTTTATTCCTTGTTAATATCTTAACAAATTTTTTTCCATTCGAAATAGCTTTGAGTTTGACCCACAGAAATTCATTAAAAGTCAGGGGCGTAGCCAGGATTTGCAAAGTTATATGCACGACTATCTGAGCGGAGCGCCACCATCGGTTGGCGCGGAGCGTACAAGAAAATTTTTGGTTTTACAAACCCCTCAGATGGCCGGAAACGGCCCTTCCCGAGTGTTCATTCTGGTTCCCTGGCCTCTTGCTAACTTGAGACACCTCAATTTTTATGTAGAAAAAGGGCACATTTTTAACCTGAGGAAAAGTGGGGGGGGGGGCACGTGCCCCCCCGGTTCCGCCGCCCTTGAATAGTATTATAGCATAAACATGAAATACCACAGTTTATGACTCACGAGATTGCTCTTAGACTACAACTGTTTGAAAACTTCGAATTTTTGAGTCCCCCTCCAGCCCCCCCCCCCCCCCGCCACACCAACCCCTCAATGTTACTTTCGACCACGAATATATTCGGAAAGGCTTTTGAGTTGTCCATATTGATCTGCTTTTGCAACCCTCATTTTACTTAGTCAATTAACCACAATAAAAAAATCAATCTAATATTGAGTACGGGGGCACGTCTCCCGACCACCTCCCCCCCCCACCACCTCAGTGACACACACCTAATATCAGCGCCCCTTCTCTTGTCTTGGATACTTTCTGTCTACAAGAAAACAGTCATTAAATCAACGTTCAAATATCGCTAGCATACAAAATCAATGAACCGTATCGCTCTTCTTGGGTGAACAAACATGGCGGACAGTAACTTCCGGTGACTTCACAGAGTAGGCCTGTTGCTCCAATCCAGTTAGTGTACAGATCAGTGGTGCACACTCGTGTCAATGTAAGAAACTGCATATTAGTTTTATTAACATGTATTTCTTTGTTTCTTTCTTCATTTTTTTGTTCTTTAACCGTTTACTCTGTCTCAATTTCTTTTTGTCCTTGTTTACCTCTTTCTTAATCCACTATCTCTATTAGGGTAGTTCTTTTTTTTTGGGTAGTTCCCAAACACTAACACAAACCAATCTATATCATAATGGTGCGGTCCAAAGTCATTGCACACGTTAGTATGAGACACAGTGAGACGTCGTAGCCTGGCACAGTTTCAAAACGGGCGTTTTCACCAAATAGCACTGAGTCGGAAATTGGAGCTGTGCCAAGCTGTAACTAAACCCCGCGATAACGTCAACAATGATATTTCCCCGCAGTGTATGACGCATCCAATTTTAGGCAGTAATTTGCTAGGCTAATCATGTTATGTGTGTTCAGTATTTTAGATCCTCCTGCAAGCAACGTTACGGAATCGACAATTAAGCAATACTTGTTTTATTAGATATGAATGTCAGCTAAACAGAAGACTGCAGAAGAATACAACGATCAATAGAATTGCATTTGCTTATGTTTTCCCTGACCCTACACAAAAACTTGCTGTTCTGGCCAAGTGTAGATGGGCGGTTCATCTATGCAATGATGATACCCTAGGGCTAACTTTACTGAGTTGCTTCCACTTATTTAGATGGTTTTGACTACATTTTTCTGAATGGGGCATCTCTTAGTCTCTCACCATGGAGGTCTGTTTTTACCTCCATACCCTGACTGATACCAAACACATGTACGAAATAATTGTTCACGAGATGGTAATGCATTTGTGGCAATGAATCGTTATTTTAGTACTGCACATGGCAAGCAGTTTCAAAAACGCAGCTTGTAAGAAACTTCCACGTGATTTGATAGACACAATTGTTCTAGGTATATACGACCCAAAATGAGGATTGAATAAGTCTCAGTTTGAGGATCACAACCTTCGCTAACATATTGGCCCACACTTAATTAGTGGTGGGGCATGAGGCTTGTTACCCTAGACCATACAGTATATGTTGTTTATTGGTTGGATTGATACAGTAGGGTCATATATTATCTCAATTAATTGTTAAAAACAGCTTAAAGTTGGTCAAATATCGCATTATTTATGATTCCACACTAAAATGCCGTATTGAGCTGCCCTGAGGTGGAGCTGGGTTTTAACCCCGAAAACACCTTAAATCAATGTGCATCAATGCAGCTGAAATAAATACATGATGAATATAATAGACTCGACAATAAATAAGTGGTCCATTTAGGGTCATACATTGTCTCAATAATTATTAAAAAAAAAAAGCTTAAAGTTGGTCAAATGTCATATATTAAATTTGTATTTCAGGGGCGTCGGAAGCTATTTTGAATTGGTACGGCAGATCAGAGTGTGGCCATCTATCATAATTATCGGGGGTACGTTTGGTAGGTCAAACTACGCTACGCGCCACCATGTTGGCGCGTAGCGTAATGAAGAAAATTTGAAAAAAATGCCTGCCAGATTGCAGGATATGGCACTTCCCGAGCTTGAAAACAATTGACCCGGGTCAATTGTTCATGGCAGAGCCCTGCCATGCCAGAGTAGTCACATTTAGCCTACTTGCTTGTTTCATTTTGGTTCTTTATTTTTTGCCATTTTTTTTTCTTAGTCCTACTTTTTTTCCTTTTTTTTTGCGCCGTGAATATTGGACCGGCTCCGACGCCCCTGATTTGCAACCCTTTTTATACCGTAGCACAGTTGCAAAACGGGCGCGGCTTAAATAATGCACTGAGCTTAGCTGTAACTCCACCTACATATGACTTTGTTAGATCATGGAGCAGCAGTATAAACGCTCCATGGTTAGATCAGTGCTTTTACAAATCGCTCGCTGTATCACATGATCATGATACGTGAATGAACCTTCAAATCCTGCAAGCAACGTAACGGACTCGACAATTAAGCCATACTTGTTTTAATAGAACAAAATCAAAGGTTAGTATCGGTAAGTCCCATTTATCACCCGTGGGCATTTGATGGTTTATATGTGTCGGATTTGGAATGATTCTTCGCTAAATCGTAATTAATGAACATACTGTACATACTGTACATACTAGGTTACCTTATGTTGATTGTATACATTTCCTGCACAAATCATGAAACGTACATTAGGCCTATACGGGTACGCCATGTTGCTCGGAGTGAATGTTGCTCTATACAACAGTATAGAGAGTTACTTGCAACTGTGCGTAGCATTTACGAAATGTGTTATCAAGCTTTCGTGTCCTTCATTCTGTATGTAAAGTTGTTTTGGTCTAAATTTATGCTCATCAATAGTTAAATTGAGTTTATTTTTTTTAAATTTTTTTAAGTAGTATGAGGCTTGCACTGTTATACGGTTTTAGTACCGAAACCGAAACAGCCGGAAGTGACTCAGCGGCCATGTTGGGATATTCAAAACACCACCGCGCACATACAGTGCCTACGTTGCTATGTCGGTCGGTGGCCGAGAAGGTGAAGCGAAGAGAGACCAAGGAATGGAAGTGAATGTCGCAGAAACAATCCTTATTGATCAAGGAAGTGAAGTTGAACATTTGAACCCCTGAGAAATATGTGTTATGTGAGACTAAAATGTTAAATATGCCTATTTTCTGTGCAGGAAAAGATATGGAATAGGTCGTCTGTACAGAGACAGACGCTGCAAGTGCAATGCAATACAAAGTCTCTGGGATACATCGGACTAGGATCTTGAGGGGCATCCCTTCCTCAATGGTTAGGGCCTTTTAATTTCAAGAAAAATGTTAAGCATTTCTTCTAAATTCACTTCAAATTGGGGAAAAGAATTTCAGAACTGGACGAGGCTACATCATCCATGCACAAACTACATGTACCGGCAGTGGCATAGCGATGGGGGGTGGGGGGCGTGGGGGGAGACAGCCCCCCATGAAAGCTTTTCGCCCTCCAGTCGCCACCCCCCACAGGGATTTTGGGTGTCGAAATTTTTTTTTACACTTGCGAAAAAAAATATATCATTGGTCTGAATGGTCTCGAATCTCCATGATGACCACTCAAACAGCCAATCAGTATCTTGTAACCAGTGCGCATTAACTGATCAAACAAGCTAGTGAGCAATACTGTACCCTTATAGAAAAGTGGTTTCCAGGTACATGAATGCCAAAGAAGATGCTGCATGCTGACATCATACACATGTTTCTCACATCGTTGCTCGCGTCATAGCCTCGATACCCTGTTACATTTTCAATCAGGTTTTCACTTCTGGGACTTACGGTACCCTGATACTCTTTAAAACGCTAAAAACCAAATTTTTAAGAAAGGAGACAACACTATCGCTGACAACTACCGGCCAACAGTGGCGGAGCGTCCAAACGGTCAGGGGAGCGAATGCCCCCCCCCCCCCTGACGGACTCAAATGGACTGCTGGCGCCCTTTTCAGCTTTTAAGCACTTTTTACTTCGTGATTATTGACTTTTTTATTGCACTCCCATCTACCTATTGGCTTTTGTCACTTTTTGTTTGTGTAGTTTACTGACAAAATGCTCTAACGTACGGCAGTATTTAATTTATCCGCACTTAATTCTGTTGTACGAAACTCTTTTCAAGAACTGTACGGGGTTTTCGATCTATTTTTATCTCAATACATTACATGTATAGAGATATTGTAACAGTAAGTGGGACTCTCTCTTCTCTTAAAAATTTTTCAGCGTCTTCAAACAAAGTTCTTTTTCTCTGGAATTTCCAGAGCAAGAATATATCATATAGAGCAACAAAAGTGACTATTTTTTATTCCAGAATTGTATCTCATTCTGTGACTTTTTCACCGATTTATGTCCAAATCGGGCCAATTCGGGCCGAAAACACACTTTGTCAGACCTGTTTTGCACACGCTCCAAAACTTATGTTTTATGAAAGAGAATAGAATAGAATTGTCTTTCAACAGTGGTATCGTCTAAAGTAGGGTCCTATGTATTATATGTTTTATTAACATTTTAAACTTTCATTTGTTGTTTACAGGTAGGTATTAATAAGAATTTTACTAGCTGTATATGACATTTTATGGCTTTTATTTGCTTTATTTGATGTTTAAATGATTTTTCTTTCTTAAAACAACACTGAGCTGTCGCCCCTACTTTTAGTAAAAAGGTCCGTTTTTGATGATTAAGCCCCGCCCCCAAGTCTGTTTTGTAGCAGATTGGCTATGACTCATGACAGCTACATGTTATATAGGAAAATGGCTACCCTCGCGACAAATTTTCTGTAGTGTAGTTAGGCCTCATTGAAGGTAGCAGCCACTAACAGCAGACACTAACAGCAGCCACTAAGAAAAAAAGGACAGTAAGACATGACACACAGTACTACAACTGCGGTCGTGTGTGTTTGTTATAACCAGTGTTACCAGCGACAGTTGACGAAAAAACGCTAGATTGGCGAAAATAAAACCCCAAACGCGCTGTATATACTTAATGTGTAATGATCAGAAAAATGATTTTTTTCAAAATCGATTAACTTTAGTTATGGAGCCTACTAGGATGTCCGGTTAGCACCATATTAAAGTAGACAGGTTCATCTTTCACGTGGTATACCTCTACTATCGGTAACAAAACTGATTTTTTGACCAAAAGTGACCTTGAAGTTTTAACCCCGATACAGACCCTTCTCTAAACGCGCTGTGTATACGTTATGTGTAATGATCAGAAAAATGGTTAATTTTTATTTTTTTCAAAATCGATTTACTTTAGTTATGGAGCCTACTAGGATGTCCGGTTAGCACCATATTAAAGTAGACAGGTTCATCTTTCACGTGGTATACCTCTACTATCGGTAACAAAAATGATTTCTTGACCAAAAGTGACCTTAAAGTTTTAACCCCGATACAGACCCTTCTCTAAACGCGCTGTGTATACGTTATGTGTAATGATCAGAAAAATGGTTAATTTTTATTTTTTTCAAAATCGATTTACTTTAGTTATGGAGCCTACTAGGATATCCGGTTAGCACCACATTAAAGTAGAAAGGTTCCTCTTTTACGTGGTATACCTGTACTATCGGTAACAAAAATGATTTCTTGACCAAAAGTGACCTTGAAGTTTTAACCCCGATACAGACCCTTCTCTAAACGCGCTGTATATACGTTATGTGTAATGATCAGAAAAATGGTTAATTTTATTTTTTTCAAAATCGATTAACTTTAGTTATGGAGCCTACTAGGATGTCCGGTTAGCACCACATTAAAGTAGAAAGGTTCCTCTTTTACGTGGTATACCTCTACTATCGGTAACAAAAATGATTTCTTGACCGAAAATGGCCTTGAAGTTTTAACCCCGATACAGACCCTTCTCTAAACGCGCTGTATATACGTTATGTGTAATGATCAGAAAAATGGTTAATTTTATTTTTTTCAAAATCGATTAACTTTAGTTATGGAGCCTACTAGGATGTCCGGTTAGCACCACATTAAAGTAGACAGGTTCATCTTTTACGTGGTATACCTCTACTATCGGTAACAAAAATGATTTCTTGACCAAAAGTGACCTTGAAGTTTTAACCCCGATACAGACCCTTCTCTAAACGCGCTGTATATACGTTATGTGTAATGATCAGAAAAATGGTTAATTTTTATTTTTTCAAAATCAATTTACTTTAGTTATGGAGCCTACTAGGATGTCCGGTTAGCACCACATTAAAGTAGAAAGGTTCCTCTTTCACGTGGTATACCTCTACTATCGGTAACAAAACTGATTTCTTGACCAAAAGTGACCTTGAAGTTTTAACCTCGATACGGACATCTCTAAACGCGCTGTATATACGTTATGTGTAATGATCAGAAAAATTTATGATTTTTATTTTTTTCAAAATCGATTAACTTTAGTTATGGAGCCTACTGGCATGTCCGGTTAGCACCACATTAAAGTAGACAGGTTCATCTTTCACGTGGTATACCTCTACTATCGGTAACAAAAATGATTTCTTGACCAAAAGTGACCTTGAAGTTTTAACCCCGATACAGACCCTTCTCTAAACGCGCTGTATATACGTTATGTGTAATGATCAGAATTTCTTTTTTTTCTTCAAAATCGTTTAACTTTAGTTATGGAGCCTACTAGGATGTCCGAATAGGACCACATTAATGTTGAAAGGTTTATCTTTCACGTGATGTACCTCTACTATCGGTTACAAAAATGATTTCTTGCCCAAAAGTGGCCTTAAAGTTTTAACCCCGATACGGACATCTCTAAACGCGCTGTATATCTAATGTGTAATGATCCAAAAAATGATTGTTTTTTCCAAAATCGATTAACTTTAGTTATGGAGCCTACTAGGATGTCCGAAAAAGACCACATTAAAGTAGAAAGGTTCATCTTTCACGTGGTATACCTTTACTATTGGTAACAAATATGATTTCATGACCAAAAATTCCCTTAAAGTTTTAACCCCGATACGGACATCTCTAAACGCGCTGTATATACGTAGTGTGTAATGATCAGAAAAATGGTTAATTTTTATTTTTTCAAAATCGATTAACTTTAGTTATGGAGCCTACTGGCATGTCCGGTTAGCACCACATTAAAGTAGACAGGTTCCTCTTTCACGTGGTATACTTCTACTATCGGTAACAAAAATGATTTCTTGACCAAAATGACCTTAAAGTTTTAACCCCGATATAGACCCTTCTCTAAACGCGCTGTATATAAGTTATGTGTCAGAAAAATGGTTAATTTTTATTTTTCCAAAATCGATTTACTTTAGTTATGGAGCCTACTAGGATGTCCGGTTAGCACCACATTAAAGTAGAAAGGTTCCTCTTTCACGTGGTATACCTCTACTATCGGTAACAAAAATGATTTCTTGACCAAAAATGGCCTTAAAGTTTTAACCCCGATACGGACATCTCTAAACGCGCTGTATATACGTAATGTGTAATGATAAGAAAAATTTATGATTTTTATTTTTTTCAAAATCGATTAACTTTAGTTATGGAGCCTACTAGGATGTCCGGTTAGCACCACATTAAAGTAGAAAGGTTCATCTTTCACGTGGTATACCTCTACTATCGGTAACAAAAATGATTTCTTGACCAAAAGTGACCTTGAAGTTTTAACCCCGATACAGACCCTTATCTAAACGCGCTGTATATACGTTATGTGTAATGATCAGAAAAATGGTTAATTTTATTTTTTTCAAAATCGATTAACTTTAGTTATGGAGCCTACTAGGATGTCCGGTTAGCACCACATTAAAGTAGAAAGGTTCCTCTTTTACGTGGTATACCTCTACTATCGGTAACAAAACTGATTTTTTGACCAAAAGTGACCTTGAAGTTATAACCTCGATACAGACCCTTCTCTAAACGCGCTGTATATACGTTATGTGTAATGATCAGAAAAATGGTTAATTTTATTTTTTTCAAAATCGATTAACTTTAGTTATGGAGCCTACTAGGATGTCCGGTTAGCACCACATTAAAGTAGAAAGGTTCCTCTTTTACGTGGTATACCTCTACTATCGGTAACAAAACTGATTTTTTGACCAAAAGTGACCTTGAAGTTATAACCTCGATACAGACCCTTCTCTAAACGCGCTGTATATACGTTATGTGTAATGATCAGAAAAATGGTTAATTTTTATTTTTTTCAAAATCGATTTACTTTAGTTATGGAGCCTACTAGGATGTCCGGTTAGCACCACATTAAAGTAGACACGTAAATCTTTACGTGGTATACCTCTACTATCGGTAACAAAAATGATTTCTTGACCAAAAGTGGCCTTAAAGTTTTAACCCTGATACGGACATCTCTAAACGCGCTGTATATACGTTATGTGTAATGATCCAAAAAATGATTAATTCCTGTGTGGGCAATTGGGCCTTTGAGGTTGCTGCATGGGTCCCGTTACAGTTAAAATATGAAGTCGTTGGTATTTTTGGATACCGCAATGTCCAATAGGGCCAACACCTCTAAACGAATTATCCTGCTTTTTGTTAACATAATCAAATCACGTGTGGGCCATGGGCCCTTTAGGCCATGGTAGAGGATAAATTTGTAGTCATAGGTTTTTCTTTTTTTAATACCCGACAACCTTATGGTCCAGCGCCAATAAAAAGAAATCATACTGCTCTCTTTTCACATGATTAAATCATGTGTGGGCCACGGGCCCTTTCTGGCTGCTGTATGGGTCCTGGCACATCATAAAGTTGTTGTTATTAGTATTTTTGGATACCCCAATTTCCAAAGGGTCCAATGCCACTTTAAGAATCACCCTGCTCTCATTTCACATAAATGAATCATATGTGGGCCACAGGCCTTTTTTGGTTGCTGCCTGCATGGGCCCATGTACATCATAAAGTTGCTGTAATTAGTATTTTGGGACACCCCAATGTTTAACTGGTGTACCGCAAAATGAATTATCCTTGTCTCTTTTCGCATGATTAATACCATTTTGATGGGCCCTTCTGCAGGGCCCGTCACAAGGTACAATTACTGTCATTGCTATGGTTCTAAAAGTATCTTACTTTGAGTTTTATCCAGCGCTTTTGCCTTGCGTCTTTCACATGATTAAATCAACATTTGAGCCCCCTATTTTAATTGAAGGCACATTTAGACTACATATACGCACATTGTGTGGCACGGCAGCAACACATAACCTTGAATCCTGGTCATAAACGGACATAAGCTGCCCATTAAACCCTCTGTCTCTTTTCAAATCTTCTGGGTTCCCGGTCCAGTTGAGTATCGAATCGATGCAGACTGGGTTGAAAGTAAACGCGGGCCAAGTGCAGTGCAATGCAATAAACTAGGCTCACATCACTGCAAGATGCGAGCCATCATAATGACGTCACAGGTCGATTTACTGCAAATTTATCCTCTACCATGGCCCAGACAACCTCAAGGGCCCATGGCCCACGCGTGATTTGATCATGTGCAAAGACACAAGGATTATTCTATAATTGCATTGGACCCTTTATACATTGGAGAAACCAAAAAATACCATCTACGACTTTTATCTGTACCGGGCCCCAGGCAACAGCCATAAAGTGCCCATGGCCCACACATGATTTGATTATGTTAACAAAATCAGGATAATTCTTTTAGAGGTGTTGGCCCTATTGGACATTGCGGTATCTAAAAATACCAACGACTTCATTTTTAACTGTAACGGGGCCCATGCAGCAACCTCAAAGGCCCAATTGCCCACACAGGAATTAATCATTTTTTGGATCATTACACATAACGTATATATATGTTGAATTTGACATGTTGATAGACGTAATGACATATTGGTATTTTGTCTCGATATGTTCATATGGAATTGTAACATGTTGATATCGAATTGGACATATATATTAACTTGGACACTCCACTTTCTTTTTCGACATTTATGGAACGTTTGGCTCTCCGTACTCTTCCACTGTCTTTGTGTTATGTTTTCACTTAGTTTTGTATGATCTGATCATCTGATCACTGTATCGTCTCTGTATTCCAATCAAGTCTTGGTAATAAACAGAAAGTAATTCATCAATTCTTTTCATGTTGCGATCACTCAGCTGATTAGATTTAAGAACTTTCATTCTCGATTCAGCATGACCAATTGTTCGTGGTACCGAAACTTTACGAACGTTTCTGGTAATACTATTTATATCTACATCTATATTAATATGTCGGTTCAAGTCACCGAGAAGTAACCCAGACCAAAAAGCAGATGACGGTAATAAAACAGTCTCCAATTCTTTCATAAGTACTGGAGAGTAAAATAGATTGGGATCATACATTTGTTCTTGTATTCACTGGCGGATCCAATGGGGGGGGGCCAAGGGGGGCCATGCCCCCCCCCAAAGGTGAGCAAAAAAGTGTTTCCGAACATCCGCTAAATCGTATGATTGGAAATTTAAAAAATCGAGAGGAATAGCAGTGGTAGACTAGTCTAAACCTTTTTGTTTTCTGGTTTAAAATTAAATGCAGAGCTCCCAACTGACCCGCGATTCGCGGGAATTAGACCCGCAGTCTAACACCCAAACCCGCTGACCCGCACAAGCGTCCGAAAAAACCGCATTGTAATTGTCAAGTATACATAAAAAAATTTGCATCGAATTTTGACTTAGCAACCATCATTTCTTTAGCATTTAGCATAATAGAGTATAAAACCTCCTTTACAGCATCATTTGAACCTTTGAATTGGGGCGAGCAGCGAACATTTTCATGCCACGGGAAAGAATGAATTATCACCTACTGTTCAATTTATTGATGTTACACAAAAAAAAATGCATATTTCTCAGAAAATTTTGGGTGACAAAAGCCTTTCTAAGTGCCACCATTTCACATGTAGGCATCACCAGGATTCCAAAAAAATTCAATAGGGGAGGGGGACACCCCCTCCTTTTATACCCCTCCCCCAGGACGGCGATTCGTGGCATGGACCAGCATTTGCCTTCTCAAGAGTTGGGAGCTATGTAAATGTATGAGCATGAGGATTTACAGTTTAACACCATTTTGCAGTTACAGGCTGGTTGTAAGAAATTTATAACCTATGAGAAATAAAATTTCTTGAGAAAGATGATCCCAACTTTGTTTTATAAATATTTTAGAAAATTACACCTGGGAAACATTTTTTTTAGAAGTAAATTAACTTCACCATTGTACACTTTTGTCGCACCAAATTGCATCTGAGGGCATTCAGCAATAGAAAATTTTCCAAAGGGGAGGGGGGCACCCCATCCCCTTAGACCCCTCCCCCATATCACTCTAATGCCACTTTGGCCCCTCCCAAACAGAGGCCCTGGATCCGCCAGTGCTTGTATTTGATATGCTACTGGATGTAACTAAGTGTGAATATAGGGTTTGGCATGTCTCATAGAGAGTCTGTTTAACTTATAAGACGTTTTATTGTTGTGATAATATTACAAATTATACTTTTACAAAGAGGTAATGAGAAGAGAGATTAATATCGTCAGTCATTCTTTAGAACCTCAAGATCATACTGCAGGATGATTCGTACTAGTTAACAAAAGTATCCGATCGTGTGTTAAATGTACAATGTATTCCACACAGACTTCATGTTGGTTATATGTGGTCTTATGGTACGATGTGAAGATTTTCTTGTCATGCCTCAAAAAGGTAAATGACTAACTTCTTTTGAAAGAGAATACAGTGCGACAAAAAGTTATCAATTTTATTTGATTACATATTTTGTCTATATAGTCTGATATTTCGGTACAGGTGGAGCACAGAAGTAGATTTGATACAAACAGTAGCTATGGAGCACAAATATTCAGTTTGTTCCGACAAAAAGGACAAAATTGAATCATAATTAAATCTAATCAAGAAATCAGTTTTGTTAGGGGTCTGTATCGGGGTTAAAACTTTAAGGCCATTTTTGGTCAAGAAATCATTTTTGTTACCGATAGTAGAGGTATACCACGTGAAAGAGGAACCTTTCTACTTTAATGTGGTGCTAACCGGACATCCTAGTAGGCTCCATAACTAAAGTAAATCGATTTTGAAAAAAAAAAATTAACCATTTTTCTGATCATTACACATTACGTATATACAGCGCGTTTAGAGAAGGGTCCGGATCGGGGTTAAAACTTTAAGGCCATTTTTTGTCAAGAAATCATTTTTGTTACCGATAGTAGAGGAATACCACGTAAAAGAGGAACCTTTCTACTTTAATATGGTGCTAACCGGACATCCTAGTAGGCTCCATAACTAAAGTAAATCGATTTTGAAAAAAAAAAATCATAAATTTTTCTGATCATTACACATAACGTATATACACCGCGTTTAGAGATGTCCGTATCGGGGTTAAAACTTCAAGGTCACTTTTGGTCAAGAAATCAATTTTGTTACCGATAGTAGAGGTATACCACGTAAAAGATGAACCTTTCTACTTTAATGTGGTGCTAACCGGACATCATAGTAGGCTCCATAACTAAAGTTAATCGATTTTGAAAAAAATAAAATAAACCATTTTTCTGATCATTACACATAACGTATATACAGCGCGTTTAGAGAAGGGTCCGGATCGGGGTTAAAACTTTAAGGCCATTTTTTGTCAAGAAATCATTTTTGTTACCGATAGTAGAGGAATACCACGTAAAAGAGGAACCTTTCTACTTTAATATGGTGCTAACCGGACATCCTAGTAGGCTCCATAACTAAAGTAAATCGATTTTGAAAAAAAAAAATCATAAATTTTTCTGATCATTACACATAACGTATATACACCGCGTTTAGAGATGTCCGTATCGGGGTTAAAACTTCAAGGTCACTTTTGGTCAAGAAATCAATTTTGTTACCGATAGTAGAGGTATACCACGTAAAAGATGAACCTTTCTACTTTAATGTGGTGCTAACCGGACATCATAGTAGGCTCCATAACTAAAGTTAATCGATTTTGAAAAAAATAAAATAAACCATTTTTCTGATCATTACACATAACGTATATACAGCGCGTTTAGAGAAGGGTCCGGATCGGGGTTAAAACTTTAAGGCCATTTTTTGTCAAGAAATCATTTTTGTTACCGATAGTAGAGGAATACCACGTAAAAGAGGAACCTTTCTACTTTAATATGGTGCTAACCGGACATCCTAGTAGGCTCCATAACTAAAGTAAATCGATTTTGAAAAAAAAAAATCATAAATTTTTCTGATCATTACACATAACGTATATACAGCGCGTTTAGAGATGTCCGTATCGGGGTTAAAACTTCAAGGTCACTTTTGGTCAAGAAATCAATTTTGTTACCGATAGTAGAGGTATACCACGTAAAAGATGAACTTTCTACTTTAATGTGGTGCTAACCGGACATCATAGTAGGCTCCATAACTAAAGTTAATCGATTTTGAAAAAAATAAAATAAACCATTTTTCTGATCATTACACATAACGTATATACAGCGCGTTTAGAGAAGGGTCTGTTTCCGGGTTAAAACTTCAAGGTCACTTTTGGTCAAGAAATCATTTTTGTTACCGATAGTAGAGGTATACCACGTGAAAGAGGAACCTTTCTACTTTAATGTGGTGTTAACCGGACATCCTAGTAGGCTCCATAACTAAAGTAAATCGATTTTGGAAAAATAAAAATTAACCATTTTTCTGATCATTACACATAACGTATATACAGCGCGTTTAGAGAAGGGTCTATATCGGGGTTAAAACTTTAAGGTCATTTTTGGTCAAGAAATCATTTTTGTTACCGATAGTAGAGGTATACCACGTAAAAGATGAACCTTTCTACTTTAATGTGGTGCTAACCGGACATCCTAGTAGGCTCCATAACTAAAGTTAATCGATTTTGAAAAAAATAAAATAAACCATTTTTCTGATCATTACACATAACGTATATACAGCGCGTTTAGAGAAGGGTCTGTTTCCGGGTTAAAACTTCAAGGTCACTTTTGGTCAAGAAATCATTTTTGTTACCGATAGTAGAGGTATACCACGTGAAAGAGGAACCTTTCTACTTTAATGTGGTGTTAACCGGACATCATAGTAGGCTCCATAACTAAAGTAAATCGATTTTGGAAAAATGAAAATTAACCATTTTTCTGATCATTACACATAACGTATATACAGCGCGTTTAGAGAAGGGTCTATATCGGGGTTAAAACTTTAAGGTCATTTTTGGTCAAGAAATCATTTTTGTTACCGATAGTAGAGGTATACCACGTGAAAGATGAACCTGTCTACTTTAATATGGTGCTAACCGGACATGCCAGTAGGCTCCATAACTAAAGTTAATCGATTTTGAAAAAATCAAAATTAACCATTTTTCTGATCATTACACACTACGTATATACAGCGCGTTTAGAGATGTCCGTATCGGGGTTAAAACTTTAAGGGAATTTTTGGTCAAGAAATCATTTTTGTTACCAATAGTAAAGGTATACCACGTGAAAGATGAACCTTTCTACTTTAATGTGGTCTTTTTTGGACATCCTAGTAGGCTCCATAACTAAAGTTAATCGATTTTGAAAAAAAAAAAAATTAACCATTTTTCTGATCATTACACATTACGTATATACAGCGCGTTTAGAGATGTCCGTATCGGGGTTAAAACTTTAAGGCCATTTTTGGTCAAGAAATCATTTTTGTTACCGATAGTAGAGGTATACCACGTGAAAGATGAACCTGTCTACTTTAATGTGGTGCTAACCGGACATGCCAGTAGGCTCCATAACTAAAGTTAATCGATTTTGAAGAAAAAAAAAATCATTTTTTGGATCATTACACATTAGATATACAACGCGTTTAGAGATGTCCGTATCGGGGTTAAAACTTTAAGGGAATTTTTGGTCAAGAAATCATTTTTGTTACCAATAGTAAAGGTATACCACGTGAAAGATGAACCTTTCTACTTTAATGTGGTCTTTTTTGGACATCCTAGTAGGCTCCATAACTAAAGTTAATCGATTTTGAAAAAAAAAAAAATTAACCATTTTTCTGATCATTACACATTACGTATATACAGCGCGTTTAGAGATGTCCGTATCGGGGTTAAAACTTTAAGGCCATTTTTGGTCAAGAAATCATTTTTGTTACCGATAGTAGAGGTATACCACGTGAAAGATGAACCTGTCTACTTTAATGTGGTGCTAACCGGACATGCCAGTAGGCTCCATAACTAAAGTTAATCGATTTTGAAGAAAAAAAAAATCATTTTTTGGATCATTACACATTAGATATACAACGCGTTTAGAGATGTCCGTATCGGGGTTAAAACTTTAAGGCCACTTTTGGTCAAGAAATCATTTTTGTTACCGATAGTAGAGGTACATCACGTGAAAGATGAACCTTTCTACATTAATGTGGTTCTATTCGGACATCCTAGTAGGCTCCATAACTAAAGTTAATCGATTTTGAAAAAATCAAAATTAACCATTTTTCTGATCATTACACACTACGTATATACAGCGCGTTTAGAGAAGGGTCTGTTTCCGGGTTAAAACTTTAAGGGAATTTTTGGTCAAGAAATCATTTTTGTTACCGATAGTAGAGGTATACCACGTGAAAGAGGAACCTTTCTACTTTAATGTGGTCTTTTTCGGACATCCTAGTAGGCTCCATAACTAAAGTTAATCGATTTTGGAAAAAAAACAATCATTTTTTGGATCATTATACATTAGATATACAGCGCGTTTAGAGATGTCCGGATCGGGGTTAAAACTTTAAGGCCACTTTTGGTCATGAAATCATTTTTGTTACCGATAGTAGAGGTATACCACGTGAAAGAGGAACCTTTCTACTTTAATGTGGTGCTAACCAGACATGCCAGTAGGCTCCATAACTAAAATTAATTGATTTTGAAGAAGAAAAAAAATTATCAATATTTTAAAACGTTTAGGCCACTTTTGGTCAAAAAAAATCGGTTTTGTTACCCATAGTAGGTATTACACGTGAAAGAAGAAATTGTTTTCTTTGATTTGATGCTAACCGGACCTCCTAACTAGGTCGATAACTCAAATTAACCGATTTTGAAATAATAATACGTTTGGATCATAACACATTACCGCGCGTTTCGAGCTAATTTTCCCATTTGCATCCCACTCCTGTTAGGATCGAACGGTTTGTAGCCATCGAATTTCAATAAATCAAAGTGTTACTGGCTGTTTTTTCATACCACTTGTAAGAGGAATAACTTAACATCGTCATTGTACCCCTCTTGACTGTTGCATATTCTCATAAATTAATTGTTTAGACATTTGAAAAAAAAAAGAAAAAAAAATGGTATAAAAATTGCCGCCATTTACGCCTTTCTCCACAAGATTTGGTAGGATCACAAGTTTCAGTTCAATATGGATGCAGATTTCGTCCACCATTAAATTCCAAAATTATATTACATAAAAGAGCAACAACTCATCTCTCATATGGTGCAATTATTGGCATTTTACAGTATTCATAGCGTTAATTATTATCGCTTTAAAACAGGTACGAAAAAGTAGCAGTCTTGTTATTGTCCGCTAATTTAGGCTGCCCTTAGTGGCTGCTGGGGATCAACTTTCCCGCCACAGCGTACCCAGCGCTCGTCACAGTGTACAAACATCAGTGGCCAACGGCGTGTAACGTTGATGTATACACTATTGGCTGCTGTTAGTGGCTGCTCTTAGTGGCTGCTACGTTCAAACAGGTTGTAGTTAGGTACGCGAGGTGTGTATTGCATGCTAATTACATATACACAGCCTGTACTGCTGAATTCTACGTTTTTGTAGCATCCATTTAAGGATAGTACTGGTGTTCAGGTAGCTTTTCAGAGCAAGGGCCATGATAAGTTTGTTTGAGTGCCCTTCATGTATTTTGTATAATTACGTATACACATTCTTGTTTTTCTGAAGACTACTTACTGTAGGCCTAGGCCTAGTGCATTTAAAAAATATATATATAGGCTATAGGCCTAGGCCCCCTAGGCCTATTAGGCTTTCAGTGATAGCCACATTAGCATTGTACTGGTGTTCAGACAGCTTTTCCTAGGAAGGACCAGGGTAAGTTTGTTTGATGGGTACGTATAAAACAGGAGCCGGCCATAGCATCACAACTTTTATAAGACTATAAAAATTGTATAAGGTTATGTTTTATTTATAAGGATATAAGATGTATAAGGTTATAAGAACAAAGTGGCTATTCTTACGACTGTTTGTAAGAATAATTTCCGATTACGCATGCGCAGTTGCTATTTTTATGACAGGAGTACTATTTTTTACGACCAGGAGTAACAATAATTTCGGGTTAGGGTTAGTGTTAGGATTGGGGTTTAGGGTTAAAGTTAGGGTTACCCCTACTACATGCGCAGTTGCTTTATTTACTTTACTGTGCTTGAATTCGCCCTTTGTCGTAAGAATAGTTTATAAATAATTGTTATTACTAGTCGTAAGAATAGCCATGGCCGTATGTTTAGCTTTCTTTTGAACCTGTAATGTTTGACATCAATTGTACAAGGAATTAAAATAAAATAACAAAATGGAGAGGAACTGAGGTGGCTATTAGGGGGGGGGGGGAGGAGGCCACCCATCACTTGCATATAAAAACTTGTAATCTTCTTTTACATTATTTTTTCCAAGTCATAAATCCATGAAATCTTCATGTCAGAAAAATTGAGATGGAAAAACGTGGGTTGTTTTGATATCTAGAAGTGGACACAGTTTTGATGGTAGTCACCACTACAGTCTACAGTAACATACAGTAGGTCAATAGGCCTAGCTCTCAAGGCAGGCATCAAGAATATGGTCGAGTTGTTCGCCTCTTCTAATTTGGCCGTTGTGATTGACGTCAAACTATATGACCAAAAAGTCCAACAGAGACTGACCCAAGATGAAGGATACCACATAAAAAACAAGTTCTTAAATATTCTATGACATTACTAAACCTTGCAACGTCGTTCTTTCGACTAACAGGCAATGAGTGCTAAAGGCAAGACTAGCAGGATAAAGTGTAACCTGCAGAGACTATTAGTGGCAAAAATGCAAGTTATATATTCGTTGTACCATGATTGATATTGATAATTGTAGAGACAGAGCAAAGATTTGAAATTAGGAATCAAAATTAAAACTTCCAGTATTGAGATACTGCGTCATTGATGCTCTTGTTTTGAAAACATGAGCACTCACAAAGATACCACAGGGATTGTGATGAAGCGCATACGTACTTTCAACACCCATATAAACTGCCACTTGTAACAAATGGCGATGACATATATTTATTCTTCGTTTACCTCCAATTAGCAAGGCCCGGAAAGAGTAATTTCCGGCGATCTAGGGAATATCTTTACTCCCAAAAAAATCTGTACGTGGTGTGGTGGCGCTCCGCTTAGATAGTGTCGAAAGTGCCCCTATAGGCCATTCTCGCCCCCCTGTTTTTTTTTCTATTTTGAACACTAAACTCTTTGATGACCATATATCAAAACATGGGATCTCAAAATAAAGGATGTTGTGAAAACTTTAGAGCAGCTAAGAAGGCCTGGGAAGTGTCATTTCCAACGATCTAGGAGGCCTTCTTAGCTAAAAATTTTCGGTACCCTGCGCGCCAACTCATGGTGGTGCTCGGCTTAGATAGTAACAAGAAAATGTTGTAATGTAATGTTGGCCTAGTTTTTCTCAACTTGTGAAACTACCATTGACAGGTTCCAACAAGGTTGATATTTTGGGACTAGTTGTGAATGGGGTAAGGGATTGTTTCAAAACATAACAGTCATGTGATCCAATGTCAACAAAGGTCAATCAGGGGTCAAAAACTAGTATTTTTGCAATAACTTGAGAACCAAATGTCCATCAAGGTTGGGAGTTACGCTATTGTAATACAATAGTCGACCTGCATTTGGGTGACCTTTGACCTCAGGTTGACCTCCAGTGACCTGTGTTAGCTTCTTTCAAGTTGATTCTTTGAAGTTTCGTGGGCATATTCCAATCTAAATTGTCCATACGTGGACTCCTCTGCAACCTTAATGTTGCGAAGTTATTAGCGATTTGGTTTGGTTTGTAATACTTGGTGTGCGGATTCATAACATTGAGTACAAGAACCCTACTGTTTTTGATGGAGGTGTGTATAACCACGTACAGACTGACCTGTGTTAGCATGCCATAGTGTTATTGTAACAGCTAGTTCTGGTTATATACTAACAAGCAGAAGTCTAGTGCATTGAAGTCATCGAAACCTCAATGCATTCTGGTTCATAAATATGCAAAGATACATTTGATGGCTCTATAACATTTAATACTTAATTGACAGTGTTCTCCACGGGCCAAATATTACCAGGGCACACGTACTGTACAGCTTTAGTACTGTGTTTGAATGTTACTGGATTTTTGTGCAATATGAACGTGATATAGGTTTGTACACCACAAATTCTGCATGGGTTAAATTTTTTTGTATAACAACAGGGCCACCCTGCTGAAAGTGGCTGCGGAGAACTCTGACGGTCAATCCATGTCATTTTAACAACATCTGAACAATATGCTTTGAATAACAATTAAATTTAAGCCGATTTGTCAGTTCTCATGAAACACTAGTGCACTACGGAAGCATAATAAAATTTGCATGTTTCCATGTTACCAAGATACAGGTCTGGAATTTCATGGAGGCCATGGCCTCTGTTGTCCTGGTCTTGGCATTGGTGCCCCTTAAAAAAATCGCATTGATTTTGACATTTTGCTATGGAAGTGCCCTTTGCATTTAGGCCTTGACCTCTCAAAGATGAAATTCCATGCCTGAAGATAGGTTTGTGACTGTTACCATGATAAGTTTACATCATACGCACGGTGATGTTTTGAATATCCCAACATGGCCGCTGAACAACTTCCGGTGACTTCACGGCTTGCTATCCATTCACCGTACGTGCAGCCTATCCAGTTAGTGTAGATCAGTGGGGTGTCTGTGTGTGCGTCTGTGACACTTGCTTGGGTACACTGTAACTCATCAAGGGCAACTTGGACTTAACTCAAACTTGCTATAAAGATCTGCCATAGCGGATTTCCCGCGAACCTGGTTCGGAATGTTCGCGGGAGGTTTTCCAGCTGTGACACAGACATGTGATCTGAGGTCACCAATGTTATCATATCTGTTGACCCGCTTGTAGGTGACCTTATATTTCTTACATTTTGGATGCCATATTCAGATCTCAGAAGTGCCTTCCGATCAAAACTCCGATCACAATTTGGGATCACAAGAGTATTGGCGACAGTACAGTGTTGGCTACTTTATGGGTACATGTATGACCACCATTACTTGGACTATTTGAGCCCAATCTTGCTACAGTATGATAATATTATATGTATTGTCATATACCCCTAAGCAAGGAACCACAGTGCCCTTGGGCTCTTGTTTATTTTAAGAAAGCCAAAAAAGTGTGGTTTGCAAATACTGGAAAAAACAAAGTTAAAGCATCCATCCATTATTTGTTGACTTTGGTTTCTCCTATTAACTGTTCTTTTTGCAATATGAAAGTAAATTGCAACAGAGAAAGCTTTTCTGATAGTCGACATTGTTAGCTACGCCATTACCATTGCCATTACCAGTGCTCTTGAGTGTGGATAGCTAGGCCTAAGTTTAGGCTATGCAGCCCTTATATGCGTGAATCAGTTAGGTGACTGTAGTATTGAACTGACCCTGGTGGCAAATGTTAGTAGTTGAGAGAAGTAGTGAGTACACACTCAAATGACGAGATGCAGTTCAAAATAAATTGTTATATGCAATGTGTTTGTCCTCTTTGTGTTGTTCTTATTATTTAACAGTGGAGGATATGGAGAAAATCTTTTTTAAGACATTGAGCACAGTTCATGTTCAAAAAATGATCGTTATAACTTGAAAGGTACATTGCTCGATCCACAGTACTATATACGACTTGTACAGCTGCAGCGGGGAGGGGCTCTGTGAGTTAACGACTCATATGCAACAAGTAATGTTAGACCAATCACAATCCATTATTCACAAGATACATCTGGTGCCAGGCTTGAGTCAAGGAATATTAAAGGAGTAAAAATGTTGCATACATGGCTGGAAATTACAGATGTTGCTGTTGGACAATTCTTCTTTGTACGCTAATAGATTTTATTTTATTTGTAAGTTTCCTTTCAACATTTTTTCTTATCAGTTATCAGACAAGACGTCTCTCAGTTGGTTTTTCGTTTACGTTGATGAACACGTTTCCAACATTAACGTAAACAATTTATATTCTTTGCAGACTCAATCCCAGCTTTTGCCAGCGATATTTTTCAACTTGTACTTGAAAGTGTAGACGATAAAATTCTCTTCACTCCTTGAACAGAAATTTATTTTACTGCCAAGACACCACCCGCGAACATGGCTAGAGCCTCTTGCAATCTGGTACCTTCGAACACTTTGTCAGTCAGTACTGAATATATTGGACCAATCATATTGTAAAGCAATTTTTTTACGATCTCCAATTGGTCATAGTTGGGTTTACGCTCGGCCCTAATCCCCGAAAATATAATATATAATAATACATGACTGTGATTTTTTTTTCCTGAACACAAATTTGTACTTCGTGAAGTACAGTTAACACAAGACAAACGATGCGTGTACGTGATGTTAAAACTTTAAGAAAACATTTTACTAACACATTTCTTTTCGACATTTTTACTTCAGTTTAGTTCACGTGGGTAATAAAATGAGAGTCATGAAGGCAGTAACATTTCTTGAATTTATTCTCCTTATTTTTTACCCTTTACTGCAATCGAACTAAACTTGGACCGTTGTTGGTAAAGCTTCAAAAATATGCATCTTAGCAATCACGACACCTCCGTCGGATATTTGGATGTTTTCCATGCAATTTGGGAGGGGAAAAAACGGTTTTTGAACCAGATTTGTTATTTTGCTACAGAAAAACCGGTTGTAAGTTTTCCCGAAACCGTGCAAGCTTAAGTAGTATGAGTATGCTTTTTAGTTTTACTACTTTTAGTGCAGACTTGTACTCAGAAAAAAAAGTATCTGTTGGTGAGTTTTTGGTCTCGATCGTCATGTGTGACGGTGCTCAAGTCTGTTCCAAGGGCTCTTCTAGGCTTACCATGCAATACTTCCACCTTGCGTACTATAGCATTCTCTCACTGCAACAAAAGTTAACCTTTGTAATTTTGGAGCGGCTTGCAAGTTATCACAACGTGTCAAATTTAGATCCCACAACAGTTGAATGAGTAATACTTCATAGTTTGCAAGTAAGACTGTTTTTATTCGTATGAAATTGCTTAAATCACCTTATAGTACTAGTAGCTGTTTGTATGGAATGTTGTGACTTATATGTGGATCAGAAGTTTCTGTTGTTCAGTGTTAATTATTTGTCATAAAGAGGAACTGAAGTGAAACTAAGTTTTGTGGAGGTTATAAACTTTGAAAATTTAATCACTTCTGAAATTTGAAGCATAAAGTTAATATCATAAACTTAAGTTTCTTGCCAAACTGCTGTAGTACGTTGGCACAGTTTGCAGTACAGTAGTCTGCAGATCAAATCAAACTCCCCAAGCATTTTGAAGGTTCTCATTTTACAGTCAAAGGTCATTAATCACTACCATCTGGCCAAGATTCTTAAATAAATTTAACATTCTTGTAAACTCCACCAGTCCTGTACAGACACATAACATGTTCATTGTGCAATCTAACAGTTACTTATATGTACTGTATAGAGGTATATTCTCCATTTAATTATGGCAAACAGCAACTGGTGTTATTTTTTGTCGAATGAAAATGTAGCAATATTCAATAGTTAATTTGAAATTTCAGCCCTGCAAGCTAGTAAAGGGATATACTGTATGCACTGGTGTATTTGCAATTTCGGCCTTCCAAACTCCATGAAGTTGAAAGTAAAAAAAAGTTTGTGGTCAGCCTCAGGTCAGGACCATGACAAAGTGGTTCTAACAAGAAATTTAAGATTCTCCCAAAATATCATTTTATTTTCGATTATCTTTCCTAACAGAAATTTATCATCAAAACCCTTATAAGAGCTCTCTAGTGGGTAACACAATACAATCACTTAATGAGAAAAAGTGCCTTTCTGTCTTCTCTTTACATAAACTATATTACCCCCCCCCCCCATGGATGTCACCACCAAACTTCCCTAACCAAGCTTTCTTTTACAAACATTTCTCCAAAGGTAAAAAGAAACACTTTCAGATAGCATTTGAAACTATAGTATTGTAACGAAAACTTACTCTGTGCAGTCTTCTTCATTTGTTTACACCGCTGGTGGCTTCTCTTGCAAGCAATTCCCCGCATTATAATTGTTTTGAATCTTACCTCAGATACCATAATAGTGGTGCAGCTGTCTCTGTTAAATCCAATCACATGGACGGTTGTATTCCATAAGGCTTCCATTATATGCGAGACACAACCATCTAATTTATTTGTCTCATAAGAGAACAATTTCTGTTACTTTCACACATACATAAGGAAGATTTAACACATGTATGTAATGCTATTGATCCACCCGAAGTAGCCGAGAATCCAAATAATTTAAAACACTCTATGATATAACATGTATGGGGTCTTTATTTAATGATGTACTCTCTAGGAGGGCAAGCTGGTGGTAAGAGGAAGAGTAACCGAGACAGAATCCACAAATATGAACAACAGATAAGTATCATATTACAATGTATCAGCTAGTGCGCAGAGGGGACCGAGTAAGGCATGTAGATGTGCATATAAAATAGGTAATAATATTACATCCCCCTTCTCATGTTAGAAATTTACCCTTTTCAACAGTAACACTTTAATACTCTAAAGTGCTTTCGAAACGATGGGATTAAACTGTATGAACATGGTTATAATTCAGTGAGATATCATATTTATTAAACCTGATTAAACCCTTCAGAAATTTAGGCCAGATCTTTGTGGACTTCTTGTCCAGACTGTGTGATGTATGGTTTAGGGGTGTCAGGGTTTGGTTCTGTTTGTGCCTTCACAGTGATTCATGTCTAGTGGTATTTGTTATGTCATCAGTGTTTGTAGAGTTTTCAAAAGGTACTCTTTTCTCCCCCGTCTTTCGCAGCTGTCATCGGTTTCTGCTCGGTGTCTGTCCTGAAGCTGTTTGTATATTATCTGGGTTCCTCTCAATGTTTGAGGATAGTCCCAGGGTCCCTTGTGCCTTTACTATCTTTGGAAGGATCTTTGGCATGTACAACTTCTCTAGGGGTCAATTCTGCCAATCGTTTTGCAGTTTTGTAAAAATGTTCTTATTGTTTATTCTGTCGCTCATGTAAGACTGTGTTTATCACGTCACAGTTTGGTTGAGTGTGGGTATTTTTGGGGGTAACTTTCCTAATTCGTCTGTTGAATAGAAAGAAGTTCAGCAGGTGAGGTCGGATGGCTGTCAATGGGTGTTGATCTCAGATTTAACAGTGCTTGGTGAACATCAATCCTGGTTTATTTGGCCTTGATGATGGTGTGTTTGACTGTTGTATCTGCTGTTCGATGAATAAGTTGGACTGAGGGTATGAGGACTAGAGGTCATTTGTTGGAAGTTCCAAGTCCTTGAGAATTGCTTGAACAGCTGTACTGCGGTCCATTAATGCTTATCAGCCTCTCCGGAATTCCATGTTCTGCAACGATGTTTTTCAGAAAATTGATGATGGTTAGGCTGTTAGGGATGGTCCTTATCAACGCATACTTTGAGTAGTAGTCTGCCACTACAAGGTGGTTTTCCCTTCTAGTGAAGAGGTCAGTAGCTAAGATTTGCCAAGACCGAGTGGGTGCTCTGTGTTGTTAAATCGGTTCAGTGGGCTGTGCCCTAATGTGGCATGCAGGACAAGATCGCACTCATTCCTCTATGTCCTTATTGATCCCTGGCCAGAATACTTCTGCTTTGGCTCTCAGTTGACATTTCCTTATTTCCTGATGGGCATCTGATAGAGTATGTCTTTCAGACATATCTTCGGGATGATGATTGGCAGTCCTTTTACAAGGAGCCCCCCACCCCTCGGTCTATGGACAGTTAATCACGACATGACCAGTGCCTGAGGGTTTGTGATATTCCGTAAGTCTTGTTGTCTTTCAGGCCAGCCTAATTTGGGATGAAAGGAGACATCTAACTGTTGCGATGCCTAAGAATTCTTGCAACTCATTTCGCATTGTTGGGGCGTTGAGAATCTCAATCACCCTGACCTTGTCTGGGTCGTAATGTACAACTTGTACATTGTATAATAGACCGAAGAAGGTGATGCCTTTTCCTTTTTCTTTGTTGAAGCTTAAAGGCAGTGAAGATTGGCCCAAAACGGCCTGCGGCCATCTGAAAAAGTTGACTTTCTGTTGCTTGCGTTCGTGTCGCTACAAATGTAGACAGTATTGAAACGTGATACATTGTTATCTTTAGCTGGACCTGACATGTCCATCGCTGTACCATTTGTTCACTGTGCTGTGGGTATTGACCGCAGCTGTATGTACTGACTGTACACTAGTGTCTATAATTACCGACGGTAGCAAGCTGTGTGTGTATTTTCTGGGATCGATGGTGGTGTTTAAAACTCCTGTTACACCTCATTTGAAACTAGGTCAGATTAACGGCATTATACATTTATTTTTGCCCAAGTCTTCACACCCTTTAATCCGTGTTCCTAAGCCAATTGCATACATAAGGTTGAACAGATTTGCTCCTCGGCTGTGGCTCCAAATTCAGCAATGTCAGCGATGCCTATGGTGCCTTTTCGTTTCTTTCAAAATTCTTTGCTTCTGGCTATTGGTTGGTTTATGCTGGCCTCATGCAGCTAGTAGTAGAACTGCCTGTTTCTCTTCTCTAGTAGCACAGTTAGGCTGTTTAACACTACTCATCATTTTTTGCATTAGAATATTTAGTTACTTGATAAAATCGAGGAAGAATTTGTGTGCTTACCATATTTTGACATCTGGCATCAATTATTCTTTGTGACGAATTTACTCGATACAAAGTTTTACAACATAACTGAGAACTACTCATGTAGGCTGGCTTATCTGTACACACACCCTATGTACGGTTCATCGTATAACCTCTCAGAGAAACCATTCTTAATATTTGGGAAACTGCATTCTCTTAAGTAGAGGATGAATGAGTGCAATTATATTGTTATAGTAGCCTGCTTATAACTCCGCAACCAAAAGTCAGAATTAATTCATACTTAGTAATAATGTGTTGGTAGATAGTGGGTACATGGTAACATATGTTCAAGTTGATATTATGCATATTTTTTAGTTGATTTTTTAGTTGATTGATTAAAATAGCTTGTAAACACGGTAACTGAACATCCACAAGTTGGATTGAAGTCATACTTGGTACAGTACATATATGGGCCATAGTAGGTACTGTAGATGAACCCTATTGATTTTGGTGGTCATCTCATGAAAAATAATGAAGTCACGGAGTCAAACGTGAAAATCTCCAAATGCTTATAATTCCACAACCAAAAGTCGGAATTTATTCATACGTGGTATTAATGTGTTGGTAAAAAGTGGGTACAAGCTGATATTCACCAAAGTAGCTTGTAAACACGGTAACTGAACAACGACAAGTTGGATTGAAGTCATACTTGGTACATAGATGTGCCATAGTGAGTAGAAGACCCCTATTGATTTTGGTGCTCATTACTAGAATATTAATGAGGTCACAGGGTCAAATGTAAACATTTTCAGAATTGAATCATACTTTGTGTGAATGTGTTGGTAGATAGCGGGTACATGATAAGTGTATGGTCAATGTGATATTATGCACATTTATTAGGGGTCAGGGCTTGAGTTGATTTTTGCTAAAAGTAGCTGGTAAACATGTTCAGTTAACATATTTAGTACGTACCTGTAGGTCCTCACTCCTCAGTCAGTGTGTCACAAGTGACACATAGTGACCCTTTCTAGAAAGTAACGCTCAATTGATAATCAAGAAACCACGCAAACACTCTGCTTTTAATTCTCATGGATATTTTAGCACGGGATATTTCAATGATTATTGGTAAAAGGAAATATAAAAGAAATGCATATAAAAATAACTACACCCCCTTGGATACTTATCCAGTGAATCCTACCCCCTATGCTAACTGACACTGCTATAGTACGCTTTATGACAGACTTCAGAAGATCACTGCCCACAAGGTAGTCTCTATAGGCGGAGTCAAACCATTCAGCTTTTGGCACGTGTCAAAGGTAGGATACCTGTATCCGGCGTCTTAAAAGTGTGGACCAGACCACATCTATTGGCACTCCCGTTCTCAATAACGGAGAAACTACCTCTCTGCCCGACGTGATATCGTTACCAGATGGAATGCAACTGACTACCTTTTCTGTACCCCACCCTAACATCAACTTTAAAAAAAAAACACGAATCTAATATGACGTAACGGCTCTCACAATCTGTAAGCCCAGGTATTCCGATATATCTCTGTGAAACATACCAACAATAAGGAGCCGAGAAACCCGGAATTTAGTTACTCGTTATATGCGATACAGGTGCTCCAATGCACACAGTGAAGCATATCAACACCAGGAATTTTGCATCCACTTACGTGACACAGTGAAAGAACCTTGCTGATCAATTTAGGCAACAATGACGAAAGCTTGGAGTTATGATCTAAATTTGCCATTGAGGAATCGCAATAAGTCCACTGGCTTTCGGGTTTATCAGTTCAGTCAGTTAGTATGAATTTACCAGAATTACACGTTAACTCCCATGCACACATGTTGAGACAGTTTCCTTGCTTTGACTGTGTTAATATGTATTCCATATTACTGGTACACCAATAGAGCCATTGCCCATCGATGTGATCTGCCTGCAATGTATACTTTTCGTATGTTATTTGGTGTTCGCAAGTGCCTGTCCTGCTGCCGAGGTTGTGCAGCTAGGGTTGCACATAATAATCTTCTGTAGAGTTTATACTGTATGATATTTTTGTTACATTTCAGATTAACAGATTAATGTGGGCCCATCCCAGAATGATGTGGGAGATATACTGGATTATTATATGTGAGTGAAGTACTCTTAAATGTATTGTGAACAGTATATAGTTTACTTAGCTGCTAAACATTTGATATTGTCTTTAGATCCATGGGCTACCAGAAGCAACCACTATGGTTATTTTACTTGAAAATAGGACATTTTCAGACTTGGCAGCAGTGTTTGATTTTGAGTGACTGTTGGATCATTCTGTACTCTCTGTGGCAGTTATATTTCATTAGGTTTTGATAGTTATGTAGAGCATTATTGCCTTGTCAGTGAACAACATCGTTGTGCAATCTCTATGTGTGTGATCAGTATAATCAGATGTTTGCAGTAGTTTACGATGTAACTACATCTGTTCATGGACTCAGGATGTTTCATTTTGACCTGTTGCTGCTCTGAATGTTACAAAGAGAGAAATGGTCAAACGGTGGTGATCTCAGGTTTTGCATGAAAACAATTTACAAAACTGTGTGCTTTTCCTGTTATATGCAATCATTACTATAACAGTAGACCTATCAATCATACAAAGCTAGCTGTCTAATTTTTCAGGCTGTAGGCAACAGATATGTAGTCATTGTAGAAGTTTTTAGAAACAAAATTTAAATACAAATTATGTTGCACGTTAGATTATCTTATCAACATGCAAATACTGTAAGGTACTTAGTGTTGTTAAATGTTGATTTTTTTTCTCAAATATGCAGGGTCATTTGTTCAGGCACATGGGTTCAGTACTACAGTTGTAGAGGAAGGGGAAGATGCAATAATAGAATGTGGTTTACAGACTACTGTGGAAGAAGGATACCTGAGATGGGAAACCATGACTAATGGTATCCCTGTAGTCTTAGCATATGATGTGAGAGACGGACATCCTGACTGCGATGACAGAATCATCAATTGTACTCTTCACGCCAATGGTAGTATCCAACTGGGGTCTGTCAGCAAGGAAGATGGTGCCAGACATTACCGTTGCCTTAGAGGAGATGCAGATGGGTACAACTATTATTCTGATCACAGGCTCTCAGTTTTGTCAAAAGGTTTGTAGTCACTGGTTGTATGCATTCCACGATATATAAATACTAACAAACAGATGTCTAAATCTAGGACAGTTTGAGGTTTGACTAAGTGTTTGATTTCAAGTGAATGTTAGTTCATTCATGCACACTGTAGCTGTCATATTCGATTAGATTGTGATAGTTATGTAGCTTACATTATTGCCTTGTTAGTGACCAACATCGATGTGCAATCTGTGTGTGTGACCAAAATCAGATATTTGCTGTGTAGTTCAATTTGTATCAGTGCATTGACACGAATGTTTAATTTTGCTGTTGCTGCGCTGAAATGTTATAAAGAGGAAAATGGTCAAACTGTTGTGAACTTGTGATCTAAGATATTGTATTTGAACAATTTAAAAAAAACTATGTACTTGTCCTGTAATGTTCAAGCATTACTATTACAGTCTGTCAGTCATACAAAACTAGCTGTCTGCTATTTCAGGCTGTAGTCATAAAACAGGCATGTAACCATTTTAGAAATTTTTAGAAACAAGTGTATTTTAAAATTATAATTTACCAACTCTGTTGCACTTTAAAATATCATATCAACATGCTAATCTTGCTAGCAAACACAAAGGTTTTTAAAATGTTATTGAAACGTTTGGTCTTTTGTTTTGATAACGTTATTTGTGGTGCAATAAAAATGTCACAAAAACGTTTTCAGGCTATTATTTCAAAACATTTTTTCTTTAAAACATTAATATAACATTAATATCTCATAAAAACGTTATGCCGACGTTTTTATAACACCTCATTTAACGATCTAAAAACATTTTAGAGGCTCTTTAAAAAATGTTATGATAACGTTTTGTGTAGGCAATTAGTGTTGTCATATTTTTTCTCCATCATGCAGGGTCATTTGTTCAGGCACAGGGGTTTCGCACCACAGTTGTTAAAGAAGGGGAAGATGCAATAATAGATTGTGGGTTACAGACTGAAGTGGAAGAAGGTAACCTTAAATGGGAAGCTATATCAAAAGATACTACTGTAGACTTAGCATATGATGTGAGAGACGGACATCCTGACTGCGATGACAGAATCATCAATTGTACTCTATACGCCAATGGCAGTATCCAACTGGAGTCTGTTAGCAAGGAAGATGGTGACAGATATTACCGTTGCCTTAGAGGAGATGAAGATGGGTACAACTATTATTCTGATCACAGGCTCTCAGTTTTGTTAAAAGGTTTGTAGTCACAGGAAGTATTCATTCCACGATAAATAACTAACTACGGTTGTCTAAATCTAGGACAGTTTGAGGTTTGATTTCAAGTGACTGTTGAGTCAATTCTTGTACACTGTCGCTGTCATATTTTATTAGGTTGTGATAATATATTATGTACAGTAGCTCTCATTAACGCCTTGCTAGTGAACAACAATGTTGTTCAATCTCTTTGTGTGTGATCAATATGTAACGCCGGGAGAAAAGATGTTCGGTGGTGACATTCCTGGGGGGTGGGGTGATGGGAGCTCCGGGTCTCTGCCGGTGACCACAAGAATGGAATAGATATGACGGTTTTTGTTTTCTAGTCCATGTGTATTAAATCTGCTAGCGTGTTCTCTGACACCGAGCTCTACGTAAAAAGGAAAGGAAAACAATGTCTCATAAGTAAAAGCCATTTACAAATAAGATAAAGTGAAAATCTTAACATTACAAGAATAAGGAGCAGCATGGCAAACAATTAAGTAAGACACTTAAATAAATGCAAGTAAAACTTAGGGACGGTTACACTGAAATGAGAATACTCCTATAAAAGTTAATTAGGAATTTTAAGTACTCCTTTAATAATTAAATGCAGGGACGGCTCCTTTAACTACGTGTGGTCATGTGACCATGTACAGAGTGCACATTATCTAAGTTCACAATTCCGATTAGGAATTAACTTGAAACTAATTTATGGCAAAGCAAAAACAAATGCCGGTTATTCTCCAAATAACCATTTGTTTGTCGGTTATTCCCCTTATAACCATTTATCCTCAACTTATAACCTATCAAAATGGCTCTAATAAAAATGATTGCATGGTAGCTAACTTTCCAAACTTATAATTAAAAAGGTGTACGTATTTCCCAGTACAAGAAATTAATCTCTTTTGAAACACAAGAGAAGTATCCAACATTAAGTTGAAACAACCTCTCAGTACAAATTAATAACATGTCAATAAAAACAACTCAACCTCAAGTTCACATTGACATTACGAACATGAGCTAAGATCTATAATGACTCATGGGCGCGGCCATATTAAATACAATTACTTTGCTAAATGAGAGCGCTATGCAAAAATATTTACTGTGACTTAAGGTCCCATGATAAGGCTACAATACAATGTGTTCATGTGACGTACGTAAATTACGATTTTTGGAACCACTGAGATCATTAAGTATGGAGACATAAAATTATGATAAAGGTAGATTAAAGGTACTGGAAAAGCACTTATACTATTAATTACGAAATCTTAACTCAGCATTGTAAAGAAATATTGGATTGAAAAGCTACGATATATGCTGAAAAGTTAAGCCTAGGCTATACTACTCAGGCAGTAGCCTACCATTGTAATGGTGTATACAGTACAAATAGGGCCAACCGTGACTTTGAACTTGATCGAGAGTAACAAAATCTAATCTATATCATGAATAAAAGAACCTTTGTTTGCTTAAAAGATATAAAAAGAAGAGAAATTATAATTACCTCATAGAGCTATTAAAGTAACAACTTCAATTGCTGCAAAAGCAGGCAAAAACGTATTTAAAAGATAAATGGAATTCTTGCAGGTGTTTTGTTAACTTGTGAAAGTAACATAATGTCTTAGAACAATAGATTTCAAAGCTACCCCACGCCCTGAAGGGTCTCCCAATCTGAACGGAAGGGTTTGACCAGTTCCGGTGGAGTTAGATTCTAAGGCAGGCCAGCTATGCCAAAAGGGCATGGCTCGACAAATATAATCAGATATTTGCTGAGGAGTTCATTTTGTAACTATAGATATGTGTATGGACTCTGGAAGTTTTTACTGTTCCTGTTCCTTAGAGGAGATGAATATGGGTACAACAATTATTTGGATCACAGGCTCTCAGTTTTGTCAAAAGGTTTGTAGTACACTGGATGTTAAATTTGTATGCATTTTCATGATAAATACTTTCAAACAGATACATGTCTTACTCTTGTCTTTTAGTTTTAACAGGCTCTTGTCAGTCTCATTTTATATGATAGTGGAGTACATTCTTTCATTTTATAAAGAATTTGAGGTGAAACTCATTCTCCATATGAGGATTTCATAATGAGAGCACCACAGCCACTTTTTGTTAGTGAAACAGAGAACTATGTGTGGATAGTTGCTTTTCTTTCTTGTTGCTTTAGAGAAAACGACGTCTCCCCCATCAATTGAAACACCTCACAGAGAGTCAGTAAGTTCCTATAACATGGGTAAGAAGGGTGTGCTACATGGCTACAATGCTCCAGTCTGTGAAGATGATGTGGATGGGAACCTCCTAGTAGTCTGCTATCCACCGTCTGGTATAATTGTTGACAGAGAATATGAGACTATTCAGTGTAATTGTACAGACTCAGATGGGCTGATGGACACTGTGACATTTCCTGTAACAAGTTAGTACTTTTTGATAGTGTTTTCATTGCAGAAACTGGTAGGCTATCGGTAGTGTCCTTTGTAAAGATGTAATGTTTATAGACTTGTAGTACAATAGGTTAGGTATGAGTATCAGTAGAAAATCCCTTGAAGAACAAAAATAGTAATGATTGTCTTACTGGATATTATACTATGTTGAACTTGTTGGAATATTGTCAAAGTGAGCACATGTGCCAAGGTCATTTCAGTTCCAAATAGAAGTAAGCTAACATCGTTGAAAAAGTACTTTTCCAAAGGAACAGCGTGTAATTTTCTGACAATCTTCCTAGTTAGCAAGATGAAAGTTTATGACAAACAATGGTATCTAATATTGCTTTTCAACAGCATGAGTATAAGTGAAAGGATTGAATTCTAATTAGGAGTTTGGAGGTAATCTTTGATTTGTATCTATACTTTATTTCTAAAGGTGTCAAGTATGAGTATATCAGCTGAGTAACTATGCAATATATATATATATATATATATATATATATATATATATATATATATATAACATATATTTATAGTGAAGTATATATGAAGTATAAAAATACTTCCTTTCTTGCTTTCTTGTTGCTTTAGAGAAAACGTCTTCTCGGCCATCAATTGAAACATCTCAAAGAGAGTCAGTAAGTTCCTATAACATGGGTAAGAAGGGTGTGCTACATGGCTACAATGCACCAGTCTGTGAAGATGATGTGGATGGGAACCTCCCAGTAGTCTGCTATCCACCGTCTGGTATAATTGTAGACAGAGAATATGAGACTATTCAGTGTAATTGTACAGACTCAGATGGGCTGATGGACAGCGTGACATTTCATGTAACAAGTTAGTAATTTTTTGTTAGTGCTTTTACAATGTAGAAACTGGTGTGCTATTGATAAATCCTTTATAAAGATGTAATGTTTATAGGCCTGTAGTTCAATAGATTTAGTGTAAGTACAATATCCCATATAGTATTCAAATAGTATTTTTTTCTAACTGGAGATTAGACTATTTTAATCTTGTTGGAATATTGTCAAAGTGAAGCTGAGGCCAAGGTCATTTTAGTTCTCGAGAGAAATTAACCAAAATCTTTGAAAAGTAACTTTTCCAAAGGGCGTAGCAGGGGTCAAACTTTTGGTTATATTTATAACTAGCCCGTCGGGCGTTTGACAATCATAATCCACTAGCATGAAGGATATTATTACTAGCCCCAATTCTTCAAACTAACGTTAGGCTATGGCTTACACATATGCTATTCACACAAGTAACCTGCAATGAATGGTAGGCCATTGAAACCTCAGTACAGTGACGTACACAGAAGACAGCTGATGTGCAAGCAAACAACTCCTCAATGTTTGTATGTATGGAAGGAACTTGCAAGAACTGTAATATTTAAAACCATCATTTGTATTCCTTGCCGAAGGCTCAAGGAATCTATACGATGGTGATTGCTTGTGCGTGTTTGTGTGTGTGACACTCTTCGCTCGTAAACACAATAACTCAACAATGGCAAGTTTGATTGAAGCCATACTTGGTACATAGATGCACCATACCAAGCAGAAGAACCCTATCCAGTTTGTTGCTCAACTCATGAATAATAATGAGGTTACGGAATCAAACGAAAAATCTTCAAAAGCTAATAACTCTGCAACCAAAAGTCAGAATTTATTTATACTTCGTATTAATGTGTTGATAGATATTGGGTGCATGGTGACATGTGTTCAAGTTGATATTATGCATATTTATTGGGGGCGGTGCTTAAGTTTATATTCACTGAAAGAGCTTATAAACACGGTAATTGAACAACGACAAGTTGGATTGAAGTCATACTTGGTACATATATGTGCCATAGTGAGCAGAAGAGCCCTTTTGACTTTGGTGCTCACCTTGAGAATGTTAGTGAGGTCACAGGGTCAAATGTAAACATTTTCAGAATTGAATCATACTTTGTGTAAAGGTGTTGGTAGATCTAGTGTATGTTCAATGTGATATTATGCAAATTTATTAGAGGGCCGAGTTTTGCTTAAAATAGCTTGTTAACATGGCAAGTGAACATATTTAGTAGGTAGGTCTACAGTCATTGGAAGAACCTTGCTGGTCAATTAAATCAACAATGACGAAAGCTTGGGATTATAATCTCAACCGACAAGGAATCACAATAAGCCGTCTGTCTTTTTGGTTAGTACCTTCTTAGAATAATGTCACAACAATATAACTGCAATATATTGACATGAGCATTGTGGCAAAAATGCTGAGAGCTGCATGGTCGATGCCTACGTCTGTCCGTACGCGACGCTCATATACCTCCAGGTTTTAGTATTCATTCCATATGGTAGCATGCGCCCATTAAAAGCCCCATTGATTTACACCCTAATTCCTAAAAGTAATGTGGTCTAGATAGAAGTTTTAACTAGCTAAACGCTACCCATCAACGGATAGCTGACAAGTTGGCCTTTCATGGCACCATCAATTTTCCGTATCATGACCATGTAGATTTTCTGCGATCCGAGCCGGAAGTTCGTCACTTGTAAACAAACCTCTTCACTCAGTGGTAAACAATGTTCCTACGCTGCTCCTGGGAAGCCTTAAGGGTTCTAAAATTGCCTCAATTGACCCAATTTTCTCACCACATGTACCTTCATTCATGCTCTTCAACATGCAAGCCACAACAAACTAGATCATGATTGATAACAGGTCAAAAAAGATGTTCTCCTGCTGCTTTTTAGCACTATTCCTTAGGTAGGAGAACAATCGAGCGTATGGATATAGACTCTAATAGAAGTCTGCCACCATATAGGTACAACAGTGAAAGCCGAAGCCAGTTTTTCAACAACCTGATCACTACTAGTTTTTGCGCCAACTATTTTATGAATGAAACCTTTTTACTAAGAAGTTGTGTATCAGTGTTTGTACATTACGTAGTTGTAGATTACATAAAATGTGCTGGAATATGTGTACACTCCTTACAGATCGAGATAATACATATCGGCAAATTATGCCAGTTCTATAACAGTTTTAGGTGGAATGAATTTCCTTTTTCAGACTTTCCCCTCCAAACAGTATGCCCCTTTACATGCCTAACACATGCTCCTTTTTGGTTCCTTGCTAATAGCAAAGGAACCTGTGTATTCAGGTTGGCGTGTCAGGGTTTTTGTTAAGAAATGCAGTAGGCGGGTCAAGTTGAAAAGTAGGCGGGACTGTCTGTACGCGGACATAGGGGAGGGGTCTAAGGGGAGGGGATGCCCCCCTCCCCTTTGCCGGAAAATTGCAAAATGGGGCAATATACAGCTGTTTGGTCAATGATATTGCCCCCTCCCAATCACCCCTTTCTTCTGTCCTATTTTTCTTTTTTTCTCCTCATTTTTTTTATTAACACTCGGGTCATGGAGCCTAGGGTGGCAAAGGCCAAGAGCGAATCAAATCCTTTCAAACACATTTGCAAATTCCTGAAAATCCGATTCGGCCTTTACCACCCTTGGAATAAAAATTAGGCGTACAGTACGAGCTTGGCGCCTGCAGTCGGCCAGACATTTTAGTACGTCAGTCGAGTCAGATACGTCGCAATCCCCTATTATGAGCCTCCAACTGAACGTACGAAAAATTAAACTATAATATTGATGAACTCAACTGCACCCTCGGTTACATAACGTGTTAGCTTTCATGAGAAACAGATAGGCCTAGAAGTATTCACAACGAACTGTACATGACAACTTCCGAACCATGATTTTTTCGCAATGATCCTGCACTAGTAATCATGATATACTATGCCTGAAATTGAATCACGGTAGCAGGGACTCCGCGACCGGTACAAATTTCCAAAATACGAAAATATGACATCCTGCCTAGTCAGCACTGTGCTAAGCGAATGGCCTAACCACCTGGACGTGTATGTCACCTGTTAATGGCTTGAAATTGGCTATGAATAGTTACTCAAAATATCCATCTCAAAAAGCATCTCAGACAAACCATCCATCTTCAATCTTTACAAAGTGTAAACTTTAATTACATATTGCCTACATTCCGACATTATTTTGTACTTATTTTCAGTATTATACCGTTTATGAACAAATAGAAATGTTACGAACTTGGAAGTTAAACATACCTATTTGTTACCTATTTAACTCCATTCAAGTTCAATTAGAAAATGTAAGCTTAGGCCAATCAAACTGAAAAGCAAATTGTACCATCGTAACTTGCTTAAAATTACTCTAGAATGTTACCAGATTGATGTAAAGAAATAATAACAACTAGAAACTACTCCAAATAAAATACAACATTCCCTCTTTAAGATATAGCACATACCTTCCAAACAAATGCCGATTTCCAGCAAATGAAATTTGTAAACTAAGCTACGCATTTTTTTTTTTTTTGCAAACCAATGGTTAGGCTACATTTCCCATTGACTTAGTATGGTTGTTATGCTAACATGTGGTCGAAGGTTGCAGTATTTCATGGATATTTTAGTTCTAGCTAACTGCGTCACAATTTCAGCGAATAAAGAGATGCTTAGACTAGATTTTCCCGTTGACTACGTGTGGTGTTCGGGTACCATGCGCGACGATAGCAGCAAGGAAAGTATGTAAAAAAGCTATGCAAAGTATTGTTGTTTTTTTGCAAACCGATGGTTGGGCTACATTTCCCATTGACTTAGTGTGGTTGTTAGGCTAACATGTGGTCGAAGATTGAAGTTTCCATGGATATTTTTATTTTTTATTTGCGACACAACTAGAGCGGATAAACAGATGGCTAGGTAAGATTTCCATGTTGACTTAGTGTGAAGTAAGGCTACCATGTGGTCGGAGATTTGTGGGGATTTTAGGTTATTCGCTGGTACTGAAATTGCTTCGTCGAGGCCGTAATTTGCCAGTGACTATAATCAGATATTTGCTGAGGAGTTCATTTTGTAACTATAGATATGTGTATGGACTCTGGAAGTTTTTACTGTTCCTGTTCCTTAGAGGAGATGAATATGGGTACAACAATTATTTGGATCACAGGCTCTCAGTTTTGTCAAAAGGTTTGTAGTACACTGGATGTTAAATTTGTATGCATTTTCATGATAAATACTTTCAAACAGATACATGTCTTACTCTTGTCTTTTAGTTTTAACAGGCTCTTGTCAGTCTCATTTTATATGATAGTGGAGTACATTCTTTCATTTTATAAAGAATTTGAGGTGAAACTCATTCTCCATATGAGGATTTCATAATGAGAGCACCACAGCCACTTTTTGTTAGTGAAACAGAGAACTATGTGTGGATAGTTGCTTTTCTTTCTTGTTGCTTTAGAGAAAACGACGTCTCCCCCATCAATTGAAACACCTCACAGAGAGTCAGTAAGTTCCTATAACATGGGTAAGAAGGGTGTGCTACATGGCTACAATGCTCCAGTCTGTGAAGATGATGTGGATGGGAACCTCCTAGTAGTCTGCTATCCACCGTCTGGTATAATTGTTGACAGAGAATATGAGACTATTCAGTGTAATTGTACAGACTCAGATGGGCTGATGGACACTGTGACATTTCCTGTAACAAGTTAGTACTTTTTGATAGTGTTTTCATTGCAGAAACTGGTAGGCTATCGGTAGTGTCCTTTGTAAAGATGTAATGTTTATAGACTTGTAGTACAATAGGTTAGGTATGAGTATCAGTAGAAAATCCCTTGAAGAACAAAAATAGTAATGATTGTCTTACTGGATATTATACTATGTTGAACTTGTTGGAATATTGTCAAAGTGAGCACATGTGCCAAGGTCATTTCAGTTCCAAATAGAAGTAAGCTAACATCGTTGAAAAAGTACTTTTCCAAAGGAACAGCGTGTAATTTTCTGACAATCTTCCTAGTTAGCAAGATGAAAGTTGATGACAAACAATGGTATCTAATATTGCTTTTCAACAGCATGAGTATAAGTGAAAGGATTGAATTCTAATTAGGAGTTTGGAGGTAATCTTTGATTTGTATCTATACTTTATTTCTAAAGGTGTCAAGTATGAGTATATCAGCTGAGTAACTATGCAATATATATATATATATATATATATATAACATATATTTATAGTGAAGTATATATGAAGTATAAAAATACTTCCTTTCTTGCTTTCTTGTTGCTTTAGAGAAAACGTCTTCTCGGCCATCAATTGAAACATCTCAAAGAGAGTCAGTAAGTTCCTATAACATGGGTAAGAAGGGTGTGCTACATGGCTACAATGCACCAGTCTGTGAAGATGATGTGGATGGGAACCTCCTAGTAGTCTGCTTTCCACCGTCTGGTATAATTGTTGACAGAGAATATGAGACTATTCAGTGTAATTGTACAGACTCAGATGGGCTGATGGACACTGTGACATTTCCTGTAACAAGTTAGTACTTTTTGATAGTGTTTTCATTGCAGAAACTGGTAGGCTATCGGTAGTGTCCTTTGTAAAGATGTAATGTTTATAGACTTGTAGTACAATAGGTTAGGTATGAGTATCAGTAGAAAATCCCTTGAAGAACAAAAATAGTAATGATTGTCTTACTGGATATTATACTATGTTGAACTTGTTGGAATATTGTCAAAGTGAGCACATGTGCCAAGGTCATTTCAGTTCCAAATAGAAGTAAGCTAACATCGTTGAAAAAGTACTTTTCCAAAGGAACAGCGTGTAATTTTCTGACAATCTTCCTAGTTAGCAAGATGAAAGTTTATGACAAACAATGGTATCTAATACTGCTTTTCAACAGCATGAGTATAAGTGAAAGGATTGAATTCTAATTAGGAGTTTGGAGGTAATCTTTGATTTGTATCTATACTTTATTTCTAAAGGTGTCAAGTATGAGTATATCAGCTGAGTAACTATGCAATATATATATATATATATATATATATATTTATATATAACATATATTTATAGTGAAGTATATATGAAGTATAAAAATACTTCCTTTCTTGCTTTCTTGTTGCTTTAGAGAAAACGTCTTCTCGGCCATCAATTGAAACATCTCAAAGAGAGTCAGTAAGTTCCTATAACATGGGTAAGAAGGGTGTGCTACATGGCTACAATGCTCCAGTCTGTGAAGATGATGTGGATGGGAACCTCCTAGTAGTCTGCTTTCCACCGTCTGGTATAATTGTTGACAGAGAATATGAGACTATTCAGTGTAATTGTACAGACTCAGATGGGCTGATGGACACTGTGACATTTCCTGTAACAAGTTAGTACTTTTTGATAGTGTTTTCATTGCAGAAACTGGTAGGCTATCGGTAGTGTCCTTTGTAAAGATGTAATGTTTATAGACTTGTAGTACAATAGGTTAGGTATGAGTATCAGTAGAAAATCCCTTGAAGAACAAAAATAGTAATGATTGTCTTACTGGATATTATACTATGTTGAACTTGTTGGAATATTGTCAAAGTGAGCACATGTGCCAAGGTCATTTCAGTTCCAAATAGAAGTAAGCTAACATCGTTGAAAAAGTACTTTTCCAAAGGAACAGCGTGTAATTTTCTGACAATCTTCCTAGTTAGCAAGATGAAAGTTGATGACAAACAATGGTATCTAATATTGCTTTTCAACAGCATGAGTATAAGTGAAAGGATTGAATTCTAATTAGGAGTTTGGAGGTAATCTTTGATTTGTATCTATACTTTATTTCTAAAGGTGTCAAGTATGAGTATATCAGCTGAGTAACTATGCAATATATATATATATATATATATATATATATATATATATATATATATATATATATATATATATATATATATATATATATATAACATATATTTATAGTGAAGTATATATGAAGTATAAAAATACTTCCTTTCTTGCTTTCCTGTTGCTTTAGAGAAAACGTCTTCTCGGCCATCAATTGAAACATCTCAAAGAGAGTCAGTAAGTTCCTATAACATGGGTAAGAAGGGTGTGCTACATGGCTACAATGCTCCAGTCTGTGAAGATGATGTGGATGGGAACCTCCTAGTAGTCTGCTTTCCACCGTCTGGTATAATTGTTGACAGAGAATATGAGACTATTCAGTGTAATTGTACAGACTCAGATGGGCTGATGGACACTGTGACATTTCCTGTAACAAGTTAGTACTTTTTGATAGTGTTTTCATTGCAGAAACTGGTAGGCTATCGGTAGTGTCCTTTGTAAAGATGTAATGTTTATAGACTTGTAGTACAATAGGTTAGGTATGAGTATCAGAAGAAAATCCCTTGAAGAACAAAAATAGTAATGATTGTCTTACTGGATATTATACTATGTTGAACTTGTTGGAATATTGTCAAAGTGAGCACATGTGCCAAGGTCATTTCAGTTCCAAATAGAAGTAAGCTAACATCGTTGAAAAAGTACTTTTCCAAAGGAACAGCGTGTAATTTTCTGACAATCTTCCTAGTTAGCAAGATGAAAGTTGATGACAAACAATGGTATCTAATGTTGCTTTTCAACAGCATGAGTATAAGTGAAAGGATTGAATTCTAATTAGGAGTTTGGAGGTAATCTTTGATTTGTATCTATACTTTATTTCTAAAGGTGTCAAGTATGAGTATATCAGCTGAGTAACTATGCAATATATATATATATATATATATAACATATATTTATAGTGAAGTATATATGAAGTATAAAAATACTTCCTTTCTTGCTTTCTTGTTGCTTTAGAGAAAACGTCTTCTCGGCCATCAATTGAAACATCTCAAAGAGAGTCAGTAAGTTCCTATAACATGGGTAAGAAGGGTGTGCTACATGGCTACAATGCTCCAGTCTGTGAAGATGATGTGGATGGGAACCTCCTAGTAGTCTGCTTTCCACCGTCTGGTATAATTGTTGACAGAGAATATGAGACTATTCAGTGTAATTGTACAGACTCAGATGGGCTGATGGACACTGTGACATTTCCTGTAACAAGTTAGTACTTTTTGATAGTGTTTTCATTGCAGAAACTGGTAGGCTATCGGTAGTGTCCTTTGTAAAGATGTAATGTTTATAGACTTGTAGTACAATAGGTTAGGTATGAGTATCAGTAGAAAATCCCTTGAAGAACAAAAATAGTAATGATTGTCTTACTGGATATTATACTATGTTGAACTTGTTGGAATATTGTCAAAGTGAGCACATGTGCCAAGGTCATTTCAGTTCCAAATAGAAGTAAAGCTAACATCGTTGAAAAAGTACCTTTCCAAAGGAACAGCGTGTAATTTTCTGACAATCTTCCTAGTTAGCAAGATGAAAGTTTATGACAAACAATGGTATCTAATATTGCTTTTCAACAGCATGAGTATAAGTGAAAGGATTGAATTCTAATTAGGAGTTTGGAGGTAATCTTTGATTTGTATCTATACTTTATTTCTAAAGGTGTCAAGTATGAGTATATCAGCTGAGTAACTATGCAATATATATATATATATATATATATATATATATATATATAAATGAAAATCGTATATATATATATATATATATATATATATATATATATATATATATATATATATATATATATATATATATATATATATATATATATATAACATATATTTATAGTGAAGTATATATGAAGTATAAAAATACTTCCTTTCTTGCTTTCTTGTTGCTTTAGAGAAAACGTCTTCTCGGCCATCAATTGAAACATCTCAAAGAGAGTCAGTAAGTTCCTATAACATGGGTAAGAAGGGTGTGCTACATGGCTACAATGCTCCAGTCTGTGAAGATGATGTGGATGGGAACCTCCTAGTAGTCTGCTTTCCACCGTCTGGTATAATTGTTGACAGAGAATATGAGACTATTCAGTGTAATTGTACAGACTCAGATGGGCTGATGGACACTGTGACATTTCCTGTAACAAGTTAGTACTTTTTGATAGTGTTTTCATTGCAGAAACTGGTAGGCTATCGGTAGTGTCCTTTGTAAAGATGTAATGTTTATAGACTTGTAGTACAATAGGTTAGGTATGAGTATCAGTAGAAAATCCCTTGAAGAACAAAAATAGTAATGATTGTCTTACTGGATATTATACTATGTTGAACTTGTTGGAATATTGTCAAAGTGAGCACATGTGCCAAGGTCATTTCAGTTCCAAATAGAAGTAAGCTAACATCGTTGAAAAAGTACTTTTCCAAAGGAACAGCGTGTAATTTTCTGACAATCTTCCTAGTTAGCAAGATGAAAGTTTATGACAAACAATGGTATCTAATATTGCTTTTCAACAGCATGAGTATAAGTGAAAGGATTGAATTCTAATTAGGAGTTTGGAGGTAATCTTTGATTTGTATCTATACTTTATTTCTAAAGGTGTCAAGTATGAGTATATCAGCTGAGTAACTATGCAATATATATATATATATATATATATATATATATAAATGAAAATCGTATATATATATATATATATATATATATATATATATATATATATATATATATATATATATATATATATATAACATATATTTATAGTGAAGTATATATGAAGTATAAAAATACTTCCTTTCTTGCTTTCTTGTTGCTTTAGAGAAAACGTCTTCTCGGCCATCAATTGAAACATCTCAAAGAGAGTCAGTAAGTTCCTATAACATGGGTAAGAAGGGTGTGCTACATGGCTACAATGCTCCAGTCTGTGAAGATGATGTGGATGGGAACCTCCTAGTAGTCTGCTTTCCACCGTCTGGTATAATTGTTGACAGAGAATATGAGACTATTCAGTGTAATTGTACAGACTCAGATGGGCTGATGGACACTGTGACATTTCCTGTAACAAGTTAGTACTTTTTGATAGTGTTTTCATTGCAGAAACTGGTAGGCTATCGGTAGTGTCCTTTGTAAAGATGTAATGTTTATAGACTTGTAGTACAATAGGTTAGGTATGAGTATCAGTAGAAAATCCCTTGAAGAACAAAAATAGTAATGATTGTCTTACTGGATATTATACTATGTTGAACTTGTTGGAATATTGTCAAAGTGAGCACATGTGCCAAGGTCATTTCAGTTCCAAATAGAAGTAAGCTAACATCGTTGAAAAAGTACTTTTCCAAAGGAACAGCGTGTAATTTTCTGACAATCTTCCTAGTTAGCAAGATGAAAGTTTATGACAAACAATGGTATCTAATATTGCTTTTCAACAGCATGAGTATAAGTGAAAGGATTGAATTCTAATTAGGAGTTTGGAGGTAATCTTTGATTTGTATCTATACTTTATTTCTAAAGGTGTCAAGTATGAGTATATCAGCTGAGTAACTATGCAATATATATATATATATATATATATATATATATATATATATAAATGAAAATCGTATATATATATATATATATATATATATATATATATATATATATATATATATATATATATATATATATATATATATATATATATATATATATATATATATATAACATATATTTATAGTGAAGTATATATGAAGTATAAAAATACTTCCTTTCTTGCTTTCTTGTTGCTTTAGAGAAAACGTCTTCTCGGCCATCAATTGAAACATCTCAAAGAGAGTCAGTAAGTTCCTATAACATGGGTAAGAAGGGTGTGCTACATGGCTACAATGCTCCAGTCTGTGAAGATGATGTGGATGGGAACCTCCTAGTAGTCTGCTTTCCACCGTCTGGTATAATTGTTGACAGAGAATATGAGACTATTCAGTGTAATTGTACAGACTCAGATGGGCTGATGGACACTGTGACATTTCCTGTAACAAGTTAGTACTTTTTGATAGTGTTTTCATTGCAGAAACTGGTAGGCTATCGGTAGTGTCCTTTGTAAAGATGTAATGTTTATAGACTTGTAGTACAATAGGTTAGGTATGAGTATCAGTAGAAAATCCCTTGAAGAACAAAAATAGTAATGATTGTCTTACTGGATATTATACTATGTTGAACTTGTTGGAATATTGTCAAAGTGAGCACATGTGCCAAGGTCATTTCAGTTCCAAATAGAAGTAAGCTAACATCGTTGAAAAAGTACTTTTCCAAAGGAACAGCGTGTAATTTTCTGACAATCTTCCTAGTTAGCAAGATGAAAGTTTATGACAAACAATGGTATCTAATGTTGCTTTTCAACAGCATGAGTATAAGTGAAAGGATTGAATTCTAATTAGGAGTTTGGAGGTAATCTTTGATTTGTATCTATACTTTATTTCTAAAGGTGTCAAGTATGAGTATATCAGCTGAGTAACTATGCAATATATATATATATATATATATATATAACATATATTTATAGTGAAGTATATATGAAGTATAAAAATACTTCCTTTCTTGCTTTCTTGTTGCTTTAGAGAAAACGTCTTCTCGGCCATCAATTGAAACATCTCAAAGAGAGTCAGTAAGTTCCTATAACATGGGTAAGAAGGGTGTGCTACATGGCTACAATGCACCAGTCTGTGAAGATGATGTGGATGGGAACCTCCCAGTAGTCTGCTATCCACCATCTGGTATAATTGTAGACAGAGAATATGAGACTATTCAGTGTAATTGTACAGACTCAGATGGGCTGATGGACAGCGTGACATTTCATGTAACAAGTTAGTAATTTTTTGTTAGTGCTTTTACAATGTAGAAACTGGTGTGCTATTGATAAATCCTTTATAAAGATGTAATGTTTATAGGCCTGTAGTACAATAGATTTAGTGTAAGTACAATATCCCATATAGTATACAAATAGTATTTTTTTCTAACTGGAGATTAGACTATTTTAATCTTGTTGGAATATTGTCAAAGTGAAGCTGAGGCCAAGGTCATTTTAGTTCTCGAGAGAAATTAACCAAAATCTTTGAAAAGTAACTTTTCCAAAGGGCGTAGCAGGGGTCAAACTTTTGGTTATATTTATAACTAGCCCGTCGGGCGTTTGACAATCATAATCCACTAGCATGAAGGATATTATTACTAGCCCCAATTCTTCAAACTAACGTTAGGCTATGGCTTACACATATGCTATTCACACAAGTAACCTGCAATGAATGGTAGGCCATTGAAACCTCAGTACAGTGACGTACACAGAAGACAGCTGATGTGCAAGCAAACAACTCCTCAATGTTTGTATGTATGGAAGGAACTTGCAAGAACTGTAATATTTAAAACCATCATTTGTATTCCTTGCCGAAGGCTCAAGGAATCTATACGATGGTGATTGCTTGTGCGTGTTTGTGTGTGTGACACTCTTCGCTCGTAAACACAATAACTCAACAATGGCAAGTTTGATTGAAGCCATACTTGGTACATAGATGCACCATACCAAGCAGAAGAACCCTATCCAGTTTGTTGCTCAACTCATGAATAATAATGAGGTTACGGAATCAAACGAAAAATCTTCAAAAGCTAATAACTCTGCAACCAAAAGTCAGAATTTATTTATACTTCGTATTAATGTGTTGATAGATATTGGGTGCATGGTGACATGTGTTCAAGTTGATATTATGCATATTTATTGGGGGCGGTGCTTAAGTTTATATTCACTGAAAGAGCTTATAAACACGGTAATTGAACAACGACAAGTTGGATTGAAGTCATACTTGGTACATATATGTGCCATAGTGAGCAGAAGAGCCCTTTTGACTTTGGTGCTCACCTTGAGAATGTTAGTGAGGTCACAGGGTCAAATGTAAACATTTTCAGAATTGAATCATACTTTGTGTAAAGGTGTTGGTAGATCTAGTGTATGTTCAATGTGATATTATGCAAATTTATTAGAGGGCCGAGTTTTGCTTAAAATAGCTAGTTAACATGGCAAGTGAACATATTTAGTAGGTAGGTCTACAGTCATTGGAAGAACCTTGCTGGTCAATTAAATCAACAATGACGAAAGCTTGGGATTATAATCTCAACCGACAAGGAATCACAATAAGCCGTCTGTCTTTTTGGTTAGTACCTTCTTAGAATAATGTCACAACAATATAACTGCAATATATTGACATGAGCATTGTGGCAAAAATGCTGAGAGCTGCATGGTCGATGCCTACGTCTGTCCGTACGCGACGCTCATATACCTCCAGGTTTTAGTATTCATTCCATATGGTAGCATGCGCCCATTAAAAGCCCCATTGATTTACACCCTAATTCCTAAAAGTAATGTGGTCTAGATAGAAGTTTTAACTAGCTAAACGCTACCCATCAACGGATAGCTGACAAGTTGGCCTTTCATGGCACCATCAATTTTCCGTATCATGACCATGTAGATTTTCTGCTATCCGAGCCGGAAGTTTTCGTCACTTGTAAACAAACCTCTTCACTCAGTGGTAAACAATGTTCCTACGCTGCTCCTGGGAAGCCTTAAGGGTTCTAAAATTGCCTCAATTGACCCAATTTTCTCACCACATGTACCTTCATTCATGCTCTTCAACATGCAAGCCACAACAAACTAGATCATGATTGATAACAGGTCAAAAAAGATGTTCTCCTGCTGCTTTTTAGCACTATTCCTTAGGTAGGAGAACAATCGAGCGTATGGATATAGACTCTAATAGAAGTCTGCCACCATATAGGTACAACAGTGAAAGCCGAAGCCAGTTTTTCAACAACCTGATCACTACTAGTTTTTGCGCCAACTATTTTATGAATGAAACCTTTTTACTAAGAAGTTGTGTATCAGTGTTTGTACATTACGTAGTTGTAGATTACATAAAATGTGCTGGAATATGTGTACACTCCTTACAGATCGAGATAATACATATCGGCAAATTATGCCAGTTCTATAACAGTTTTAGGTGGAATGAATTTCCTTTTTCAGACTTTCCCCTCCAAACAGTATGCCCCTTTACATGCCTAACACATGCTCCTTTTTGGTTCCTTGCTAAAAGCAAAGGAACCTGTGTATTCAGGTTGGCGTGTCAGGGTTTTTGTTAAGAAATGCAGTAGGCGGGTCAAGTTGAAAAGTAGGCGGGACTGTCTGTACGCGGACATAGGGGAGGGGTCAAGGGGAGGGGGTGCCCCCCTCCCCTTTGCCGGAAAATTGCAATTTAAAAAGTCTCTAGATGCAAAATGGGGCAATATACAGCTGTTTGGTCAATGATATTGCCTCCTCCCAATCACCCCTTTCTTCTGTCCTATTTTTCTTTTTTTCTCCTCAATTTTTTTATTAACACTCGGGTCATGGAGCCTAGGGTGGCAAAGGCCAAGAGCGAATCAAATCCTTTCAAACACATTTGCAAATTCCTGAAAATCCGATTCGGCCTTTACCACCCTTGGAATAAAAATTAGGCGTACAGTACGAGCTTGGCGCCTGCAGTCGGCCAGACATTTTAGTACGTCAGTCGAGTCAGATACGTCGCAATCCCCTATTATGAGCCTCCAACTGAACGTACGAAAAATTAAACTATAATATTGATGAACTCAACTGCACCCTCGGTTACATAACGTGTTAGCTTTCATGAGAAACAGATAGGCCTAGAAGTATTCACAACGAACTGTACATGACAACTTCCGAACCATGATTTTTTCGCAATGATCCTGCACTAGTAATCATGATATACTATGCCTGAAATTGAATCACGGTAGCAGGGACTCCGCGACCGGTACAAATTTCCAAAATACGAAAATATGACATCCTGCCTAGTCAGCACTGTGCTAAGCGAATGGCCTAACCACCTGGACGTGTATGTCACCTGTTAATGGCTTGAAATTGGCTATGAATAGTTACTCAAAATATCCATCTCAAAAAGCATCTCAGACAAACCATCCATCTTCAATCTTTACAAAGTGTAAACTTTAATTACATATTGCCTACATTCCGACATTATTTTGTACTTATTTTCAGTATTATACCGTTTATGAACAAATAGAAATGTTACGAACTTGGAAGTTAAACATACCTATTTGTTACCTATTTAACTCCATTCAAGTTCAATTAGAAAATGTAAGCTTAGGCCAATCAAACTGAAAAGCAAATTGTACCATCGTAACTTGCTTAAAATTACTCTAGAATGTTACCAGATTGATGTAAAGAAATAATAACAACTAGAAACTACTCCAAATAAAATACAACATTCCCTCTTTAAGATATAGCACATACCTTCCAAACAAATGCCGATTTCCAGCAAATGAAATTTGTAAACTAAGCTACGCATTTTTTTTTTTTGCAAACCAATGGTTAGGCTACATTTCCCATTGACTTAGTATGGTTGTTATGCTAACATGTGGTCGAAGGTTGCAGTATTTCATGGATATTTTAGTTCTAGCTAACTGCGTCACAATTTCAGCGAATAAAGAGATGCTTAGACTAGATTTTCCCGTTGACTACGTGTGGTGTTCGGGTACCATGCGCGACGATAGCAGCAAGGAAAGTATGTAAAAAAGCTATGCAAAGTATTGTTGTTTCTTTGCAAACCGATGGTTGGGCTACATTTCCCATTGACTTAGTGTGGTTGTTAGGCTAACATGTGGTCGAAGATTGAAGTTTCCATGGATATTTTTATTTTTTATTTGCGACACAACTAGAGCGGATAAACAGATGGCTAGGTTAGATTTCCATGTTGACTTAGTGTGAAGTAAGGCTACCATGTGGTCGGAGATTTGTGGGGATTTTAGGTTATTCGCTGGTACTGAAATTGCTTCGTCGAGGCCGTAATTTGCCAGTGACTTTGCGGGAAGTTCCCGGTACGGTGATTGTGCGCGACCCTCCCTCACTGCTACAAATTTTATGAGGGATTGTGAGAACTGTTTGCGCGATTCGCGCTGCAACTGCAAACCTAGGTAGCTAAAGCAAACGCATGTCACAATTAATTTTACACAGACACCTGATATAACGAGGTCGATTTTCTTATATTTCTCTTTTCTTTTTCGCACTCGTAATTGTGCTTTAGGAGGGCTTTTTTAACACTTGCGAGGGCGAATCGCCCGTCACCCCCGCTTATTTCCGACCCTGTCCAGCACATTCGTTAATTCGCGAAATTGGTATTGTTAACATGCTTACTGTGCCGAGAAATATGAAGTCACTAATCATGAGGGAAGCAAAATCGGAGACCCTGGCAGCCTAATTTGATGAAATTACATCGTGAAAGACGTGTAGAGGGTGTCATTATTTTAATATTTCGTAGTAAAAGAACAAACCTAATACATCAGTTGATATTTTCAACTTCCATATGTTTTTGAATAATGATATTTTCACCTTCCATATGTTTTTGAATAATCGGTATGTCATAACTGGTATTCCACGTAATTTTTACCGATTCCGATTATGTTCCGATTATGCAATAATCGTACTGATTCCGATTCCGATTAAGTTAATCGTTTGGACACTAAATATCACGGTGAATCCTGATCCATTACACTTACCAGTCCGTGTATATAATTCCGTGTTGATTCTGGGTTACCATGACGTGAGCCTGAGGTGCTGTAATATCTGGACCTTCTGCAACATATATATACGTGAACTTGTGCGATGATCGAAAGAAAACAACCCATTCCAAACTAATTCACAAAGATATTGAAATGAGACGAAACAAAAAACAAACTCACGTTCAAGTTTCAATCACACCTGACCTGGTTGTGGGTATTTATTCCTCTTGATTTTTTTCGTCATTTTTTTTTTTTAAATTTTTTTTTTTACTGAGCGTAGCAAAGTAGCCAGGTCATGTACGTGAAGTAGGCGGGTCATTTGACCCGGGTCCCGGCTACTAACGAAAACCCTGCGTGTGTGTGGGTGCGTGTGTGTGCGTGCGTTTGTTTTGCTATCTGACCGAGGACTTGAACAAAAGAATTTCAGGTCCTCGGTTGTGATTTCTAAAGAATCACCACTTCCTCGGAAGAATTCTATTGTATGGGGTATTGTTAAAGTTAGGGTACGTGGATTTGAACAATGGAAAATACAATGGGGTCCTCGGTCTGAATGAAACACAAACATGTGTGCGTGTGCGTGTGTGTGTGACGCCTTAGCTTGTATGCACGATAACTCAACAAGGGATTGACTGATCATGATCAAACTTGGTGGGTGGGTGGCCCATAGTGAGTAGATGAACCCTATTGTTTTTGGTGCCCACAAAGGTCACCAAAGGTCAGTTATAACTCCCAGTGCCAATGTGCGACAAAGTTGATATTTTGGGACAAGTTGTGAACTGGTTAGGTGAACATTTTGAACTTAACAGTCATGTGATCCGAGGTCACCAAAGGTCAATTAATGTTAAAAAACTAGTATTTTTGCGATAACTTGAGAACGAATTGTCCGCTAGGGTTGGGAGTTGCTTCAATGTAATCCAATTGTCGACCCACATCTGGGTGACCCTTGACCTCAGTTTGACCTCTGGTGACCTTTTCGTGTTTTGGGGATTTTTACAGTTTCGATGCTATTTTCAGATGTCAAAGGTACCTTCCGATCATAAATATTGATAGGTTGACCCCCGTGTGACCTTTGTGTGCGAACTTATATGGGGTCAAAGTCTTTGGTCGGAGTTATGATGGCTGTACAGACTTGTCGTGTTGATTTTTGGAATCAGCAGATCAAACTACATTTGAAACCAAGGTCAAAAGGTTAAAGGTCACATTAGAAAAAAAGTCCTTAGTTTGGGAGAAAACGGGCAAAAAAGAAAATGTTTGGTTTTGATGCTAGATTTGGATATCAAAGGTACCTTCCGATCAAAAATGTCAATGGCTGGACACCCGGGTGACCTTTGTGTGTAAAGTTATACAAGGTCAAAGTTAATTTTCAGACATTTAATGCAATAACTCCCAGTGCCAAGGAGTAACAAGGTTGATATTTTGGGACAAGTTGCAAATGGTATAGAGGAATATTTTCAAACTTAAAGGTCACGTGATCCGAGGTCATCAAAGGTAATTAATGTTAAAAACTAGTATTTTGGATGAGAAAATGGGCAAAGAAAAAAAACGTTTGAATTTTTATAGTTTTGATGCTATATTCACGTCTCACCAATCAAAAATGTCAATAGATTGACCACCGTGTGACCTTCGTGTGCGGAGTTATACAAGGTCAAAGTTGATTTTCAGACATTTAGTGCAAAAACTCCCAGTGCCAAGGTGTGACACGGTTGATATTTTGGGACAAGTTGCAAATGGTTTAAAAAACTAGTATTTTTGTGATAACTTGAGAAGGAACTGTCCATTAAGGTTGGGAGTTGCTTCAATGTAATCCAGTTATCGACCCGCATCTGGGTGACCCTTGATCTCAATTTGACCTCTGGTGACCTTTTCGTGTTTTGGGGATTTTTAGTTTCGATGCTATTTTCAGCTGTCAAAGGTACCTTCTGATCATAAATGTCAATAGGTTGACCCCCGTGTGACCTATACGAGGTCAAAGTTAAAAAATATTAATGAGGTCACTTGTCAAACGTGAAAAACTCCCAAGTTGCAATAACTTGGCTACTTATTGGAACTTGTCAAACTTGGTATGATGATATTGGTAGATAGTCTCCACACACTGATGTGTGTTGCAATTGATATCATGCATATTTATAAGGGGGAGGGGGGCTAGCAATATTTCGTTATGAAAAGTTTGTATGCACAATAACTCAACAAGGGAATGACCAATCATTACCATACTTGGTGGGTGGATGGCCCATAGTAAGTACTGTAGATTAACCCTGTTGATTTTGATGCTCATATCATGAATATTAATGAGGTCATGTGGTCAAACGTGAAATACTCCAAATTGCAATTACTTGGCTACTACTGTATTACTAGTCGGAATTTCATCAAACTTGGTATGATGTTAATGGTAGATAGTCTTCACACACTGATGTGTGTTGCAATTGATATCAGGGCTTAGCATTACTTTGGCAACAAAAGTGTGTGTGCATAAATTTCTGTTGTTGTATTAGGGCTTTGTTAGAAATTTCCCTATGAATGGAACTAATGAACAGCAGCAAGGAACCATGAAATGTTTTCATTCTGGTTCTAGAGAAGCATCAGTTGCAATTAGGACTTTCATTCAACCATCATACAACATGTAACAGTATATATTCCTTTACATTACCGTGTTCAATTCACAACACAACAGCCCAAGCTAAGTTGGACATTACCAAAAACAAAGCTAGCATTATGGCATGAGTGCTGCAGACAAGCAATGCAATGTTGGAACACTGCAGTCTGTTATGCTCCATTGTAAGCATCATTATACTGAATGCGCATGTTTTTACTCACTGTACGCGTACTGTACAGCAATATTTCAGGATAGACCATTCTGTATGTGCATGCAGCTGTATCTACCCAGCCTGTGCGTGTCGCGCAATAGGTATGCATAAAGTTAGGGTACGTGTGGTTGCGCGGATTGATTGCAACTATCGTTAAAGAACAGCATAAGGAACAGTATTTACCTAATTTAGTACCATGAAGCTGATTTTGCTCGCAATGTTTTGGAGGATTTAGAGATTAGTGCAGAACTGACTGTGAGGATAATGTAGTTAGAGTTTTGTACATCAACTTAGTGAAAAATATTTTATTTTACTAGCCCATCGGGCTTCTACTTGTAAACTGGCACTAGTCCTAGTGAGTTTGAACTAGCCCCGGACTAGCAGGCTTACGTATTTGTCGAGCCCTGGGGCGTAAAGTGAAAAATTCTTTCAAACTTTCCTCGTTAGCAAGATGGCAAGTTATGAAAACCAACAGTATCTAACATTGCATTTCAATAGCATGAGTATGAGGGTAAGGCACAAAGTCTAATTAGGAGTTTGTAATCTTTGATTTGTATCTATACTTACAGTAGTTTCCAAAATTGGCAAATATGAGTATATCAGGTAACTATGCAATATAGATGGACGGACGGACGAAGTATACCTACTGTATACTTCCTTTTCTTTCTTTCTTGTTGCTTTAGAGAAAACATCTTCTCCCCCATCAGTTGAAACACCTCACAGAGAGTCAGCAAGTTCCTATAACATGGGTAAGAAGGGTGTGCTACATGGCTACAATGCACCAGTCTGTGAAGATGATGTGGATGGGAACCTCCCAGTAGTCTGCTATCCACCGTCTGGTATAATCGTAGACAGAGAATATGAGACTATTCAGTGTAATTGTACTGACTCAGATGGGCAGGTGGACAGCGTGACATTTCCTGTAACAAGTTAGTAATTTATCAACAGAGTTTATTATTTAGAGAGCCTGGTATGTTGAATATTCTTGACTGTTTGATCAAAGTCCTCTTTACCTTCAATTCCTGCGCCACTATAACCCAAGGTATTTCCCTTTTACACAGCATGGTTATCCATCTCTTAAAATTCTGATTAAGTTTGTTACACTTGCAGATGTTGGTATCTTAGAACATTATCCCTTACAAAATGTTTTACTATCAGCCTGTCTGTGTGACTGATCTTTACAGTAGATCTATCCAAACTTCACTACTTTCACTGAATCCTGACATGAGTGCACCAGTCTATTAATGTATCTAGTATACCCATCGTGCCTACTATGTAAAGTAAACCTGCTATATAGGTACTTACTGTGGAATAGGTTTCTTAACTAATGAAGTAATACAGTACATGTTGTTGCTTACACATTGTGTGCACAGTTTGTGTGGGAGAAACAAGCCACATTGAAGGAGTAACCAGTTTTTTGTTACCTATAATGTACACGTAATGAAAATATTAAATGTAAGCTTATCTCCGTTCTTACTGTTTTGGTGTCTGAAACGGACAGCTATTTATCTTCTTTTGCCACAAAATGAGATACTTTTTGTCATATTCACAGGCATACCTCATGGGTTGCATCTTTTTTGGAGGAAGGAAAATTGTCTTTTGGTTATTTCAATACTAACAGTGGTGGTAGTGGTACTAATTTTGATTTTTTGTTTCCTGTACAAGAATCAAAAACAGTTGAATGCAAACCGTGCAGGTAAGTGATTAATTAATTGACATTATACAACACCTAATTATATTCCGGCAAATTGGATTGGTCAATTGCTCGTCGATTGCATGTAAAATCCTCTCTATTGCACGCTATGATGATAGAACCATGTATAATACTTTTTTGATAGCACTTTTTTCAATGGTAAGAGAGCAGAGAAACTTGTCTGTTCAAAACAATCTGTTGCATGAGTGCATTTTACATCCAATTATATCCAAATTTGAAGGTGTTGTATAAAACAAATAATGAATGGTTTCCATTCGTGCGCCTCATTGAATGGAACATTCCATCTTTCAACTCATGAAATATTTGCACTATTGCACTCAAAACCATTTATTATTTTTATACTATTTAAGAATAGTTTGAGCAGGTTTGAATGTTTTTAATTTATGGTATGGCATGCTTGCAACATGCTCTCAAAGTCTGAAAACTTTGTAAACACAATATCTTAAGAATTAAATGTCTTATTTAATGTTTGGATGCTCTGTGTCACGTAGATGAACCCTAATGATGTTGTTTGAGGTCAAAGGTCATTCCAGGTCTGTTGAGGTCAGTCTGAAAACCTTGTCAACATATCTGAAGTAGAAAACTAAAATGTATCTCATTGTATTATGTGGATTCCCCATATCATGCACATTGACTCTTTTTCTGTGATCAGTCATTTGAAGGCAATTCAAACTGTTTCATCAAAACTAGGTGCTAATGTTCTCAAAACAAAATTTCAGTTCCTCAAAAAAAGAAAGACAACTGGTGCTATTAACCTATTATGAAATAATATTCCATCACATCTCACCACACTCATATCAAGTGATTAATGTGCCATAGGAATTCTAGGAAATTACAATTTATTTTTACAATCCATAGAATCCTAATTAGCCAGTTGTTAATGTCAACAATTACTGAAGATAATGGAAAATAGTTAAGGAAGGGAAATGTTAACTTTAGGCTAAATTATTATTGATGTTTGTGTTTCAAAGCAAAACACTTTTCTCAGGATATTTAAACTCTGTTTCAAATTAAATTGGCTACTAACTACCAAAATGTTAACAAGGAGTATTCGATGGAGAAGTATGTTGTAAATATGATCACCCTTTGGAAGGAATTGGTTGGGTGAGAGCAAGAAGAACAAATGTAAACAAGGGATACTTGATGGAGAATAATGTTGTAAATATGCTCACCATCAGGAAGGAATTGGTTGGATGGGAGCGAGAAGAAACTCAACATTATTGCAACTAGAAAACCTGTCTCTCAATATTGTGACACTATGTGATCTACACTGATATCAAACTCAACAATTTCCTTTTCATTACACTGTTAATTCTAATTGGGCATACTACTAATTCTCATATCAATTATTAACCTAGCAATAGTAACCTCATTTGACTAACAAGTTATTGCATCTTCCATATCTATTCATCAATATTTCACACACTCACCTGATCTTTAGGAATAGAGGATTGAATGTTTAAAGTCGGGGGGTTTATAGTCGGGTAAGGCACAAACTTTGAAGCCAGTGGAACATGAAAATAACACTGACTTGATGTACATAGAAAACCACAAAAGTAACTCAGGACCTTCCAAAGTGACAATTTATTTTTTAGTATTAACTCCCTGTGTAGTTCAAAATAATATTGTTATTGTTTACATTTAGAGACCCTGGTAGGATATTCTTGCAGGATATTCTTCAGAGGCTAACTGAAACGACAACAGACTAAAAGGAGAAGTTTTAAATAGACATATGGACATACAGCTAACTTGAACTGTGAATTGAAAAAAATGAATAAGGCCAAAGTAGAAAGAAAGGTGAGATGAAAGGGAGAGGTGATGATGATCAGATTAAAATTTGAATGAAGTCTGCAGGATGAATATCTACGTGCACTCCTTTCTTCAATATTCAGTATTTGAATATCTGTCTATGGAATGGCTGTGCCACATTTCATTACATCGTTTATTGCAACCAAAGAGCACTTCTTAAAGCACAGCATTAAGCCCACAAGACCCCATCACCATTGTACCTTTTGCCCTTGGCAAGGCATCAAAAATCAAAATCAAGTTTTGCTGTCTAACTGAAGACCAGTTTTGTTCATCAAATTCAGAATGCATTCTAACCAAATATCCCTAATTAGGTCAAATCATTAATAGCCTAAGTATTACCCTCCATCACTTTGGTGATACATTATACATATTGTTTTTTATCTCAATACATTACATGTATAGAGATATTGTAACAGTAAGTGGGACTCTCTCTTCTCTTAAAAAAATTTCAGCGTCTTCATACAAAGCTCTTTTTCTCTGGAATTTCCAGAGCAAGAATATATCATATAGACCAACAAAAGTTACTATTTTTTATTCGAGAATTATATCTCATTCTATGACTTTTTCACCGATTTATGTCGAAATCGGGCCAAATCGGACTGAAAATCGATTGAATCACAACGTTTTTGCACACGCTCCGAAACTTGTTTGTAGGGAACTTTTCCCCACGTTTTCCTGCTCATTTGTTAATTATTATTCGATGTCTATGGTTTATTATGGGCACGTGACATATTACTTCTCAGCGATTGGTTTGTTATCTGCAGTTTAATGTTTTATGAAAGAGAATAGAATAAAATTGTCTTTTAACAGTGGTATCGTCTACGATAGGGTCCTATTTATTATACTTTTTATTAACATTTTAAACTTCCATTTGTTTTTACAGGTAGGTATGAATAAAACTTTTACTAGCTGTAAATGACATTTTATGGCTTTTATTTGCTTTATTTGATGTTTAAATGATTTTTCTTTCTTAAAACAACACTGAGCTGCCGCCCCTACTTTTAGTAAAAAGGTCCGTTTTTGATGATTAAGCCCCGCCTCCAAGTCTGGTTTATAGCAGATTGGCTATGACTCATGGACAGCTACATGTTAGATATACGAAAATGGCTACCCTCGCGACCAATTTTCTGTACTGTAGTTAGGTACGCCAGGTGTAGTGTATTGCCACATTCTGTACTGCTGAATTCTACGTAGTGCATTTAATTTATATTAGGCCTTCGTTTTTGTGACATCCATTTAAGGATAGTACTGGTGTTCAGGTAGCTTTTCAGAGCAAGGGCCATGATAAGTTTGTTTGATTGCCCTTCATGTATTTTTGTATAATTACGTTTACACATTTTTGTACTTCTGAAGGCTACTTAGGCCTAGGCCTAATGCATTTAAAAAATATATATAGGCCTAGGCCTATTACTATTATTAGGCTTTCAGTGATTACCACACTAGCATTGTACTGGTGTTCAGACAGCTTTTCCTAGGATGGACCAGGGTAAGTTTGTTTGATGTGTACGTATGAAAGAGGAGCCGGCCATAGCATCACAACTTTTATAAGACTATAAAAATTGTATAAGGTTATGTTTTATTTATAAGGATATAAGATGTATAAGGTTATAAGAAGTATGTTTAGCTTTCTTTTGAACCTGTGATGTTTGACATAAAATGTACAAAGAAATAAAATAAAATAACAAAATGGAGAGGAACTGAGGTGGCTATGAGGGGAGGAGGAGGCCACTCATCACTTTCAAATAAAAACTTGTAATCTTCTGTTACATTATTTTTTCCAAGTCATAAATCCATGAAATCTTCATGTCAGAAAAATTGAGATGGAAACAGTGGGTTGTTTTGATACTTGGAAGTGGACACAGTTTTGATAGTAGTCACCACTACAGTCTACAGTAACATACAGTAGGTCGATAGGCCTAGCTCTCAAGGCGGGCGTCAAGAATATGGTCGAGTTCGCCTCTTCAAATTTGGCCGTTGTCATTGACGTCAAACTATATGACCAAAAAGTCCAACAGAGACTGACCCAAGATGAAGGATACCACATAAAAAACAAGTTCTTAGGTATTCTATGACATTATTAAACCTTGCAACGTCGTTCTTTCGACGAACAGGCAATGAGCGCTAAAGGCAACACTAGCAGGATAACGTGTAACCTGCAGAGACTATTCGTGGCAAAGTAGCTTAAATGCAAGTTATATATTTGTTGTACCATGATTGATATCAAGGGCGGCGGAACCGGGGGGCACAGGGGGCACGTGCCCCCCCCCCACTTTTCCCCGGATTAAAAATGTGCCCTTTTTCTACATAAAAATTGAGGTGTCTCAAGTTAGCAAGAGGCCAGGGAACCAGAATGAACACTCGGGAAGGGCCGTTTCTGGCCATCTGAGGGGTTTGAAAAACCAAAAATTTTCTTGTACGCTCCGCGCCAACCGATGGTGGCGCTCCGCTAAGATAGTCGTGCATACAACTTTGCAAATCCTGGCTACGCCCCTGACTTTTAAGGAATTTCTGTGGGTCAAACTCAAAGCTATTTCGAATGGGAAAAAAATTGTTAAGATATTAACAAGAAATAAACTCTAATTCGGAAGATTCCTACATCAGCAACTAGCATGATTTCGCCTCATTTTGTCTCAAAAGAAAACTTGTTCCCTTGTTTCCCAATTTGCACATTGGATATTGCAGTGCTAGTATGCATATTTTCCTTGAGGGGGGGGGGTGTTGATGGAGTGATGTGTATACGCAAATAAGATAATACAATAAGAGTTATAAAGGGTACTAAATATAAGGCTGCATCAGTCCAATCGAATTTCTGCAAAGTGCCCTTTGATGTCGGTGCCCCCCCCCCCCCAGATTAAAAGTGCTTCCGCCGCCCTTGATTGATATTGATAATTGTAGAGACAGAGCAAAGATTTGAAATTAGGAATCAAAATTTAAACTTCCAGTATTGAGATACTGCGTCATTGATGCTCTTGTTTGATTTTGTTTTGCTACATTTTTAAAGTTATCTTACAACCAAACTTGCTGTTTGGACATCGAAAGTGTAAGGCCTGGTTGAACGTTGGACAACCAGAAAAATCCTTAAAACTTTGCCCTGTACTTGCAGTACATTGCTATTACTAATGATATCCAAATTCATATTATGTTGCAAGCTATAGTTCAAATTACAATAGCAATAAGTTATTTATCCTCTCCAGTACCCTGTACAAAATCTGGTGCTTCGTGAATGGCAGTAAGAAAACCAAATTACAGTAGAACATGAATTCAAGTGATATCTAGTTTTATCTTAGAATTGTTGGCTCAATTAGATACCAGTAATGTAAGGAAGTCAGTGTAGATGGTTTGTGCTTATTTGTAGTAAAATCAATAAATAATAAATTAATAATAATTAATATATAGTATTCTAATTTCATTAGCTGGAAGCAAAGTAATTATACTTTAGACTTGATCGGCTACTTGAATAAGTAGTAAGTAGGTTGGTGTAGCGTAACTTAATACTATTTGGAATTTTCATTCTGTAATCATGTTTTCTTTAAACACACAGCTTCGGATCGGGAAGAAATGAAACCTATTCAAAGTGAAACAAAAGACAAGCAGATTTCTGATCTGGTCAGTATTTAAGAAAAGCTATGATCAGAGCTACAAAATGCTCTCACTTCCCTCAAGTGGCAAATAAATTAAACCTTAAACAACATGCACTGACTATTTTCCTCAAACAACCAAGGTAGACTTCAGATAAACTTACTGCTGTCTGTCCAATGGATTTTGGTTCAGTGACAATGGTAACATTAGTAATATTTTAATATGTGTGTCTCTCATGAAGGGAATCAGTATTTCCTTCTGATGTATGCAGAATAATGCTCCATGTTAAGCACTAGAAGTACTTTGTTTGTGGAGGTTGATGGGCATTGAGGTCAGTAAAGAATGTAAACAGACCTGCAAACATGGTATCTAAAGAAAGGCAACTTGAACAGGATTCATAGTGGGTATGTGGATGCATCCCAGTGGAATTAATGTCATTGCTTGTGGTGGTAGTGGATAAAGATCATTTTTAATCTAAAGTGTAAAACCTTGTTAACAGTGTTATCTACCTAATATGTGTACTGTACTAGAGGTGGCATAGAATAGACTTACTACATCTATAGGGATACAGCATTTAATGCCACTTATTTGGTAATGGCATTATTTATTTCATGTGGTTTGTCATGCTATGTTTAACACACCATAGAAATAGCTTCTTAACTAAACTGATCATATCGTTGCTTTGATTTTTAGCACTCTATGAATTTAATATTCAAATTCTCTTCCTTTCTTACATGTTTAGGAGGATAAAATTGCTGCACCGGAGGCAACATGTAAGTCATTTGTTTATAAATTTGAGATTACAGGGTACTGTAGTTGACAGTGTCATCAGTTTAGCCTGAAAGAAACTGTAAAATGACATGTAATTTTAACACCTGGTACACCAAAAACATTGATATTCGGAAGATCTATATTAAGAAGTGCTGTAGATGTGACTTACCTAATAATATAGGCATTACAGACTGTGTCTAGTGTAAAGTAACAATACTTCTAAAGTAGGCAGAAGTAACAAGTCCTACATAGACTTTATACTCGGAAGATCTATACTAGTAACTGCTGTAGATGTGACTTACCTAATACTATAGGCATTACAGACTGTGTCTAGTGTAAAGTAACAATACTTCTAAAGTAGGCAGAAGTAACAAGTCCTACATAGACTTGAATAACCATTAAAATGTAAAAGTCCCTTACTGGACTGTGAATTTCTGTTTATAACCAAGAAGATGCTAAGAAAAGGGGTAGAAGTATTCACAAATATAATCAAGGTGAATTGTTTCTTAAAAGTTAACAGTATATCCAGTTTTCTGTTAAGAAAGAGCATCCTCTACAGTGTGAATAAAGAGAAGGCTAAGCTCAACAAATGAATGTATTCTAAGCTGTATGGTGATATAGTTATTGATAATGTCTGAGCTTGATTCTCTTTTAAAGCATACACAGATAATGCACTTCCAACTACAGCAATTGGTAGCTAATGCTTTCTATACTCGTTGAAGATAAAGAAGAATCTGCTACAGTTGGTTGTACATTTCTATTTCTTCCAACAGTAAATAACATTCAAACAGAATTGATAGAAGGGGAGGAAGCAGTGAGTAATCTGAAAGATTAACTGGAGCAGAAGGAGATACAGGTGTGTATTAAAGTTTATCCATTTCATTCCACAAACTTGAAGTTGCCAGTGAATTGTGATCATGGGTTGGTTGCATTTCCAGTAGTATTATTTTTTTGAGGATTTTGCCTTCTTTCAGTACAAATAAATTGTCTTCATGCTTTAAGATTCAATACTTGAAGCATGAGTGCCCTACCATATCTGATTGCTTGATGCTGTTTTAGGAGGAGGCAAATCAAATGCACTGCGCACTTGTATGTTAACTTTCATTTGGTGAAGAACAGCTAGGTTGGCATGTTTTGTGATCTATTGCGTTCATATTTTGAGTAATACTTGAAGTATGTTTAGTAAAATTGGTAAACAAATTCAAAAAGCTGGTTAAAGGTTTTAAATTATATCTAGAAGCAACTCAAAACAGTTTGTAACTCTTTGATACACTGTAAAGAATACAAATAGAATCGATCTGAAAGTGAATAGAAATGACCAAGATGTTGAACTAGACAAGGATGACATGAATGTAAGATTCTTTTTCTGTCTTGCATTAATAGTCAATAAAAAGGTTGTAAATGAAGAAATATTAGTGGGTTGATGTTCTGTTGTCATTACCAATGAGCTGATTTATTTTCTTCTTTTGTTTGTTGTTTGACCAGAATTATAAAAATGGAACAACCAACCCTTAATTTGAAGGAAAAGCCGAGGATGCCATTACCTACACAGAAGGAACCACATACTAAAAGTGGGTTGCTGAAGTTACTGCCAAAACACTCTAAACATGGATGAGAGTATTGTAAAGAGTGTCAACAAGTTTAATTTGTACATCAATGTTAGCTATGTATTTGTAAAAGTGACATATGCTCACCTAGTACATTTGATCATCTTGGACTAAGTGAATTGTGATAGTTGAGTATGGTTGGTATCTCCTGTAGAAGATGATCTAAACTTTGTTTCTCAGGGTCAATAGAAGTGCATCGTACAAAGACATTTTGTGACACTCTCTTTTGGATACAAATGGATATTTTACATGAATGATAAAAAATCCTCTATTTTAACCTTGGATAAAAATCTGTTATGCCTAAATTTAAAGTCATCTATGCAATCACTTGTCAGTACGTATCAGACTACAAGATTTCGTCTAAATGACCCACAACTGCAAAGGCAAATGGCCTGCTTAAATGTATAGTTTGAGTTAAGTCATTCGGTCATAAGGTATATTAAAACATTGTCTTTCACTGCCCACCAATTCCAGTCATTTTTAATCAGGCATTCATGTATTCATGCATTTATTTATTTCCAGCAAGTGGAAACTTTTTATGTAAATATATACAATGAGATATATATAAAGTAAATCATCCATTGAAAATGCCTTTCAGTTACCAAATAAAAGTTATTTTTCTATTTATTTCTAAACCATGTAGTTTAAAGGAATAACGAAGGCAGGATTAAAGACATTTATCTTATCCAGTAACCTAAAAACTCTCTAGTGTTCGATTTTTAAGATAACTGCTTCCTGTTAGACTGAATATGCTCTCTTTGAAACTTGGCACCTAGAGCCTAACCACAGTACACAGTAATCCGCCATTGATTATGTATTACGCTTGAAATTCCATATTGCTGAAGTCAGAGAGGAACAACAAAGTCATTTCCTTGTGGTAGACTCCCCGTGGAAAATATTCAGGTTTTGTTGCCAGGGTTAGAACTATAGAAGGCCTTTTAATTTCCTATGAGCCCAAAGCAGTTTAAACTATGAAGGAGCCACCGGAAGGTCAATAGTTACGGGAAAAAATCAAGAGTTTGATACCTGCCTTCGAAACAGTTATTCCTTTAAGCATAATGAAAGGTTTTTTTGACAACATTAAGTTTATCAACAACATGGACTTATTATGGACAGATATGCCATCTTTGCAATTGAATCAAATTTGAAAAAACTATGCCCTTTTGTAACAATTTTTATAACAATACTGTATTTTGGTAAAAGAGAAGTGGAAATATTTTGTTGGTGCTAGTTTGAGTGTGATTATGCTATTGTACTCCAACATTGAAAAGTGTTTTATGTGCTAGAACAATTAGCATATGGATAACTCCAGCTTAGGTATTTGTATCTGATCTGCCTTTCACGTATTTGTAATGTTATTTAGTATCGCCCATTGCTTTCAGTACTATTCATTTCAAAGGGTATTTAGTTCACACTGTACTACACATGTTATTGTTTATACTTAATTAAAGAGGTTATGAAATGGACGTACTTTTCTTTATCGTCTTATTCTGTACACTTGTCGTTTTTCAATGATACCCAATTTGTGTCAAACGAAGGTTGCATCCTCGAGGAATAAACGATCAAAAATTATAGGGTAATAAAATCTTCCTAAAAATTGTTGTATACAGGGTAATGCGGCGTGACGTCAGTCGAGAAACTTAGCTCACTTCCGGGACGCTATGTTAACATTCTTAAACGTCTGAGAACAAACAACATTACACAGTTGCAGTGATCTGTAGTAATTGAGATTTGGTGTTTGGAGTTTTGTCTCTATGTATATTTATCTCGTAACTGTTAAATTTGCCGAGCCGATGTGTGGTTGCAGGTTCCTCCACCACAAGTAAAGACGGATTTCACCTGCACGCTTTTCCAAAAGATGACAGAAAATCGAAGATTTTGGACACGACTCGTTCAAAACACTACACATAACACAACGTTACGCGTGCTTGTGGGCCTATATTATTGCCAAATTACTTGTTATGACCACAGCCTAGGCCTTCTTGATGCAGCAAATTTTTGTTAATGGTTGCCTAATATTTTACACAATACTTACAACCAGTAGGATACTATATCTGCAATTTTTCTTTTGTGGTAAAACTGGCGTTGTGTTATGAATTTACGTAACAGTTGAGAGATACAATTACACGGGCTAGCCTGTTATGCAACATCCATTAGTTAGTCACCAGGGGTCAAATTGTGAAAACCCTGTAAACGCAGTATCTCAAAAAAGTAAGCTTGGGCAGATCGCATATTGTATATGTGTATGGACCAAGAAGCCTATAGTTTTTTGTGGAGGTCAATGGTCATTTTGGGTCACCAGGGGTCAAATGGTTGAAGCCTTGTAACAAGATATCTCAAGAAGGTAAGCTTGGGCAAACCTCATATTAGGTGTGTAGAAGTACCACATTGATTACAACAAGCACATTGCTTTTGGTGGAGGTCGATGGTATTTGGGGTCATTAGCGGCCAAATTGTGAAAACCTTGTAAACATGCTATTGCAAGAAGGGAACAATGGACAAATCTCATACTTGGTTTGTAGATAAATCATATCATTGTTAAGGAGCCTGTATTGTTGCTTTTGGTCAAGGGCGGCGGAAGCACTTTTAATCTGAGGGGGGGGGGGGCACCGACATCAAAGGGCACATTGCAGAAATTCGATTGGACTGATGCAGCCTTATATTTAGTACCCTTTATAACTCTTATTGTATTATCTTATTTGCGTATACACATCACTCCATCAACGCCCACCCCCCCCCCCTGAAGGAAAATATGCATACTAGCACTGCAATATCCAATGTGCAAATTGGGAATCAAGGAACAAGTTTTCTTTTGAGACAAAATGAGGTGAAATCATGCAAGTTGCTAATGTATTGAAAGTTAATATAAAAGCTGTAAATGAAGAAATATTAGTGGTTTGATGTTCTGTTGTCATTTCCAAATGAGCTGATTTATTTTCTTCCTTTTGTTTGACCAGACTTATAAAAATGGAAGAATCAGCCCTGCATTTAAAGGAAAAGGCGAGGATGCCTTAACACGCATAGAAGAAATCACATGCTAAAACTGGGTGATTATGATTTGCTGAAGTGAATGACAAAAATTCTACACATGGATACGATTATTGTAAAGAGTGCAAACGATTAATTTGTACCACAATTTTATCTATGTTTTTGTAAAAGTGACACATGCTCAGCTAGTACATTTGATCATCGGTGGACTAAGTGAATTGTGATAGTTGAGTATGGCTGATATCTCCTGCAGGTTATCTAAACTTTGTTTCTCAGGGTCAATATAAGTGCTTTGCACAAAGACATTTTTGGCACATACTTTGGATACAAATTAATATGTTGCACGACTGATAAAAAATCGTCTATTTTAACCTTGGATAAAAAAAAGGTTATGCTTAACTTAAAATGCATCTATGTTATCACGTGTCAGCATGTATCATACTAGAAGATTTCTTCTAAATAACCCACAAATACAATGGACAATGGATCATGTGAAGAACATCGTACCCGCGGCTTGCTTCGCAATTCAGAAAATCGGTCAGCTAAGCAGATTTCTCGACCAGAAATCCACAGAGAGGCTCGTTCATGCCTCCACCACTTTTCGTTTGGATTATTGTAATAGTTTATAATATGGTTTACAAACGGGCGATATTTCAAAGCTAAAGCGAGTAGAGAATTCCGCTGCCCGTCTAGTGACCCGTTCCAGGAAGCATGGTCTTATTTCACCGATTCTAAGCGACCTACACAGTCTTCCGATAGAATACAGTGTCAATTACAAATAGCAATGCTGACCTTCAAATCTCTTCATGGCGTGGCTCCTGCTTACATATCGGATCACATCAAAGAATAACGTTTCCGGCCGGTCTCTCCGCTCATCATCTGAACTTCTTCTACGTCACCCACATCACTCGAGGACCAAGTTCTACAGAGGTAGACGGTTTTCTGTCGCTGCTCCGGTTGTTTGGAACAGCTTACCTTCAGATCTCCGCAATTTGAACAATCTTAATAGTTTTAGGAAGAATTTGAAGACTTATATTTTTGGTTCCTTGCTTTAGCAAAAGGAACCTATGTAGTCAGGTTGGCGTGCATGTGTGTCTGGACTAAAGATCTGCCATATGGAGAAGATGTGCCCTATTGTTTTTGGTGCCCACAAAGGTCAGTTATGGTCCAAAAAACGAAAATATTAAAACTACAATAACTCCCAGTGCCAATGTGTGACAAAGTTGATATTTTTGGGACAAGTTGTGAACTGGTTAGACCGTTAGGGGAACATTTTGAAATTTATCATTCATGTGATCCGAGGTCACCAAAGGTCAATTAATGATAAAAACCTAGTATTTTTGTGATAACTTGAGAACGAATTGTCCGATAGGGTTGGGAGTTGCTATGATGTAATCCAATTGTTGACCCACATCTGGGTAACCCTTGACCTCAATTTGACCTCTGGTAACCTTTAAGTGTTTTGGGGATTTTTACAGTTTCGATGCTATTTTCAGATACATGTCAAAGGTACCTTCTGATCATAAATGTCAATTGGTTGATCCCAGCTGTGTGACCTTCGTGTGCGAAGTTATACGACGTCAAAGTTAATTTCAGACATTTAATGCAATAGCTCCCAGCAGTGCCAAGGTGTGCCACAGTTGATATTTTTGGACAAGTTGCAAATGGTATAGGGGTATATTTTCAAACTGTGTACATAATAACACAATAATAATAATAAAGATAGAGTTTCAAAGCACAACTTTCTCTTCCTTGTCTACTTTCCATTATTTTAACAACTGGCTAATTAGGATGCTTTGGATCGTAACAAAAAAATGTATTTTCATAGAATTCCTATGGCACATTAATCAGGCACACTTGACGTGAATGTGGTGAGATGTGGTGGAATGTTATTTCATATCTTCCATATCCATTCATCAACATTTCACACTCTCCTGATCTTTAGTAATAGAGGATAGAATGTGTATAGTAGGGGTAAGGCACAAACTTTGAAGCCAGTGGGACATGAATATAACACTGATTTGGTGTAGAAAACCACAAAATTAACCAAGGACTTTCCAAATTGACAAAAAAATATCACTATTAACCCTTGTGTAGTAACTATAGTATTATCGTTTACATTTAAAGAACCTGGCAGTAACGTCTTTGCAGGATATTCTTCAGATGCTAATTGAAACTAAAATAGACTAAGGAGACATTTTAAATAGACAATTGAACATACATCTACATTGACCTGTGAATTGAACTATGGATAGAGCCAAAGTAAAAGAAAAGTGAGATGAATGGAAGACAGGGGCGGATCAAGGATTTTGAGAAAGGGGGGGGCCGACATCCCGATGGTAGCACTTTAGTGATCTGCGTCCTGGGGGAAGGGTCTAGGGGTTTGGTTAATTGTGAGTGCTTAGATGCAAAATGGTGAAACATTTCGCCAAAAACTAGAAAAACCAGAAACGTTGCAGACACGCTTTTTTTGTGCACATATATTTTCTCGATAGACACATATTTAACAACGCTCAGCAGTGCATGTAGAGCACTACAATGGATACACTATGATTGTGTCGATTCGTTTTTTATTATCTCAATACATTACATGTATAGAGATATTGTAACAGTAAGTGGGACTCTCTCTTCTCTTAAAAATTTTTCAGCGTCTTCATACAAAGTTCTTTTTCTCTGGAATTTCCAGAGCAAGCATATATCGTATAGGCCAACAAAAGTTACTATTTTTTATTCCAGAATTGTATCTCATTCTATGACTTTTTCACCGATTTATGTCCAAATTTGGCCAAATCCCTCTGAAAAACAGTTGAAATGAGGCCTTTTGCACACGCTCCAAAACTTGTTTGTTTCAATGTTTTTGATGATTAAGCCCCGCCTCCAAGTCTTGTGTAGCAGATTGGCTATGACTCAAGCCCCGCCTCCAAGTCTGGTTTGTAGCAGATTGGCTATGCCTCATGGCAGCTACATGGTAGATATACGAAAATGGTCACCCTCACGACCAATGCACACTAATTCCATATACACATTGTTGTGCATTTAATTTATATTAGGACTTCGTCTGTTTATAGCTCCATGGTTTTAGTAATATCAATTTAAGGATTGTTCTTTTGTTCAGGTAGTTTTTCAGAGCAAGAGTCATGATAAGTTTGTTTGATTGCCCATCAGGTATTTTGTATAATTACGTATACACTTTGCTGTGCTGCTGAAGGCTACAAGTTTAGGCTAGGCCTTATGCATTCTATATTAGGCCTTCATTTAGTAATAGCCACATTAGCATTGTACTGGTGGTGTTCAGGCAGTTTTGGGCCATGGTACAGCAAGTTTGTTTGATTGCCTTACAGTGTGTTTTAATTTTTAAGTTTCCAACTTATATATTAACTGTGACTCCATAAATTTAACATAATGTTAATGGGATAATACAACAACTATTCATTTGGAACAGAGTGTATATTGTGCATTTCTAGAATGAAGCATCATTATGAATTAACAGCTTGTTTGGTATATTTCTTTAACCCCCCCCCCCAAAAAAAAGAAAAGAATTAAAAACGAAAATTATAATCTATCACATTTTATTTTCACTGGAGTATGTATAAAAGAGGAGCCGGCCATAGCATTACAACTTTTATAAGACTATAAAAATTGGATAAGGTTATGTCTTACTTATAAGGATATAATAAGGTTATAAGAAGTATGTTTAGCTTTCTTTTGAACCTGTGATGTTTGACATCAAATATACAAAGAATTAAAAGAAAATACTAAAATGGAGAGGAACTGGGGTGGCTATTAGGGGAGGAGGAGGCCACCCATCACTTTCAATTTAAAACTTATATTCTACATATGTACATTATTTTTTCCAAGTCATAAATCCACGAAATCTTTATGTCAAAATTATTGAGATGGAAAAACGTGGGTTGTTTTGATAATTGGAAGTGTACACAGTTTTGATGGTAGTCACCACTACAGTCTACAGTAACATACAGTAGGTCGATAGGCCTAGCTTTCTCAAGGCGGGCATCAAGAATATGGTCGAGTTGTTCGCCTCTTCTTATTTGACTGTTGTCATTGACGTCAAACTATATGACCAAAAATATTATATATATTGATATTGATAATTGTAGAGACAGAGCAAAGATAAGAAACTAGGAATCGAAATTAGAACTTCCAGTATTGAGATACTGCGTCATTGATGTTTTTTATCTCAATACATTACATGTATAGAGATATTGTAACAGTAAGTGGGACTCTCTCTTCTCTTAAAAAAATTTTCAGCGTCTTCATACAAAGCTCTTTTTCTCTGGAATTTCCAGAGCAAGAAAATATCATATAGACCAACAAAAGTTACAATTTTTTATTCAAGAATTTTATCTCATTCTATGACTGTTTCACCGATTGATGTCCAAATCGGACCGAAAAACGATTGAAACAGACCGTTTTTGCACACGCTCCGAAACTTGTTTGTAGGGAACTTTTGCCCACGTTTTCCTGCTCAATTGTTAATTATTATTCGATGTCTATGGTTTATTATGGGCACGTGACATATTACTTCTCAGCGATTGGTTTGTTATCTGCAGTTTTATGTTTTATGAAAGAGAATAGAATAAGATTGTCTTTTAACAGTGGTATCGTCTAAGATAAGGTCCTATTTATTATATTTGTTATTAACATTTTAAACTTCCATTTTTTTTTTACAGGTAGGTATGAATAAAAATTTTACTAGCGGTAAATGACATTTTATGGCTTTTATTTGCTTAATTTGATGTTTAAATGATTTTTCTTTCTTAAAACAACACTGAGCTTCCGCCCCTACTTTTAGTAAAAAGGTTCGTTTTTGATGATTAAGCCCCGCCTCCAAGTCTGGTTTATAGCAGATTGGCTATGACTCATGGACAGCTACTTGTTAGATATACGAAAATGGCTACACTCGCGACCAATTTTCTGTACTGTAGTTAGGTACGCAAGGTGTAGTGTATTGCGTGCTAAATGCATATACACATTGTGTACTTTTGAATTTTGCGTAGTGCATTTAATTAATATTAGGCCTTCGTTTTTGTAACATACATTTAAGGATAGTACTGGGGTTCAGGTAGCTTTTCAGAGCAAGGGCCATGATAAGTTTGTTTGATTGCCCTTCATGTATTTTTGTATAATTACGTTCACACATCGTTGTACTTCTGAAGGCTACTTAGGCCTAATGCATTTACAAAATATATATAGGCCTAGCCTAAGCCTATTACTATTATTAGGCTTTCAGCGATAGCCACATTAGCATTGTACTGGTGTTCAGACAGCTTTTCCTAGGAAGGACCAGGGTAAGTTTGTTTGATGGGTACGTATAAAAGAGGAGCCTGCCATAGCATCACAACATTTATAAGACTATAAAAATTGTATATGGTTATGTTTTATTTTTAAGAATATAAGATGTATTAGGTTATAAGAAGTATGTTTAGCTTTCTTTTGAACCTGTGATGTTTGACATAAAATGTACAAAGAATTAAAATAAAATAAAATGTAGAGGAACTGAGGTGGCTATTAGGGGAGGAGGAGGCCACCCATCACTTTCAAATAAAAACTTGTAATCTTCTTTTACATTATTTTTTCCAAGTCATAAATCCACGAAATCTTTATGTCAAAATTATTGAGATGGAAAAACGTGGGTTGTTTTGATACTTGGAAGTGGACACAGTTTTGATGGTAGTCACCACTACAGTCTACAGTAACATGCAGTAGGTCAATAGGCCTAGCTCTCAAGGCGGGCGTCAAGAATATGGTCGAGTTGTTCGCCTCTTCTAATTTGGCCGTTGTCAATGACATCAAACTATATGACCAAAAAGTCCAACAGAGTCTGACCCAAGATGAAGGATACCACATAAAAAACAAGTTCTTAGGTATTCTATGACATTACTAAACCTTGCAACGTCGTTCTTTCGACAAACAGGCAATGAGCGCTAAGGGCACCACTAGCAGGATAAAGTGTAACCTGCAGAGACTTTTCGTGGCAAAGTAGCTTAAATGCAAGTTATATATTTGTTGTACCATGATTGATATTGATAATTGTAGAGACAGAGCAAAGATTTGAAATTAGGAATCAAAATTAAAACTTCCAGTATTGAGATACTGCGTCATTGATGCTCTTGTTTCTTTTGTGCGAAAATTATGACACCAGATTCACCCAAGAAAAAACATAAAACAAAATATATTCAATTATAATATGATATAATATATAATATGATAATTATGATATACTTAGCCAATACGGAGGTTTTCCACAACGCCCGGCGCGCTGTAATGTTCCCCCCAACCCCCACTTCGCCCGCGTGATTATTTTTCCCAGGAAAGTTGTGGGCAAGGGCTTACCAAACTGCTATTTCGGATAATGTGTCAGTGAAAAAAACTTTCTGCCTCTTGTTTCCCGCTGTTAGCATCACTAAGGGATCGGCAGCAGCCGATTACCACTGGGAGAGCACCCGTTACCTATTTTCTTAACCTTAACTTTGAACACATTTTGCAAATTCCCGAGGACCTGATTTGCCCACAGCCTTCCTAGAAATTAAAATAACAGCGTGATAACAACTTGCAAGTATAAGCAATTCCTCGAAACGTACTAGGAAGAACAGGAAATGGATCACTGTAGAGGATTTACAAAGCTCATCCTTCGAGGGTGGCAAGTAGCATATTCATCCACAATCTCTTCATAATCCAAAGGTATGTCCCTATGTACAAAGAGCATCATCAACGCATTTAAACGATCCTCCGTCATCGTGCTGCGGTACCTATTTTTAATATGGCGAAGAGATGAGTTACTACGCTCTACACTGGCACTTGTGACGGGGGTGATTAATAACAACATCATCATGGTATGGACGTTTGGAAACAGTGATGGACTGCATTCGCCCAGACTGGCCTTTAGTGTTGAAGGTTTGTCGACTGCTGCTCCTGAAAAGACGAAATGTTGATCTCATGATAGGTAGGCTATGCATGTACTTCAATTATTATCTGATGGTTGTTGCGACAGAGCAGCAGGAGCTCCGCACTGCTTCACACCGAACTCAGAAGTTGCGCAGCTACTCCAGCTCTTATACTATGCGCCGGTGCACCTGATTGAAATACACAGACAATAGCAGCCAGCAGCGTCGCCCTTTGTACGTCATTTCGTCCGTCGAATCCTCGCTTCGCCGGTGACGTACGGAGACGGGCATTTTTTTTAGCAGTAGGCACTATCCCTAAATAACCTATTGTATGTGGGTTTCTACGCAGAAGTTGGCAGATTTACCTGTTTGCTGTGTTAAATACTTTGTGTAGCTTAGCCTAGTATTTACGGGTTCCGGAAGCCAACTGAAGCTGGTCGAGAAACCCCGATATCACGTGTGATCTTGGATGAACAACGCGATCACTGGACTCCTTTTACATGTTCAGACTCCAGCACGTGCGCCCATTTGATTGTCGAATGCTCCTCAACTGATCTCTCACGATACTAATATGTTTATACGCATCGACCGCATCCATTGAATTGCCTTGGAGAGACTGACTAAGTGATTTTGTGAAACCAAAGAGATATGAGGCCGTTTGAAATGCAGCGATGAAGGTAGGGCTTTTTATCTGATGGAGTAAGCCATTGGCCTCAGTTTTTGACTTGGCATCCCATGTCCTGCCACCTTGGTTCGTGGAAATGGTTTCCAGACACAGAAGAAGTGGTTGGTATAAATCTTCGAAATCACTGAATGCGGTATGTCGCTCCACCCACCTAGTCTCACACATGGGTTTGATTTTCTTCTTTGCCGCTTGAAATTGAGGATTATCAGGGGCGGGTTGCATCTCGTCGTTCTCCTCACTCTCTTCACCACATTCGCTTATTTCATCATCAATGGAGCTATCATCTTCTGAATCACTACTATCAACCTCACTTTCAGCCCCACTATCTTCAGGGCTAGCAGTCTTCTCGCTCACATTGACAATGCTCTCTTCAAATGTTCGCTGTCGTTTCGGGGAACATTTAAAGAATATACCAACGGACTTCAGTGCACATACCATGTTATGAATTTCTGGGACTTTACAGGCATGAGACAGCCACAAATTAAGCTCATGGCTGGCGCAATGATAATATGTCGCTCTTGGGGAGACTTTTTGAAAATGTTTCGCACATCCATTGTGACACCCCGCCATGTTTGCTGCACCATCGTATGTTTGTGCCCTGCACAATGTTGGGTCCAATCCGACATGCTGCAATGATTGTAAGATCCGATCACAAATTACTTTGCCCGTGCAGCTTTCACACTCTATGAAGTCTTTTAATTTTTCAACAGGCTCTCCGTTTTTCAAGAAGCGGACAACAAGGCCGATTTGTTCCCAGTTCGAAATATCTGTTACTTCATCTGCGGAGATACCATAAAACCCGCTGCTATCTTTTATCTGTTCTACCAATGTCTTTTGAATATACTTCTTGATACAAAGGAGTAATTCGTTCTGAGATGTTTTTGACATATATGTTGCATTACGAGCACATGCTTCCTTATGTATTTGCAGGTCTGTGTCACCAGCATCGATATGTAGATCAATTAGAGCCTTGAAATTGCCCTTATTGTGGGTCCCCTCCATAGTATCGTCATCTCTGTGGCCTCTCAATGAGATCCCTTGTCGTCCACATAACTCAATGCATTTGATAACAGAAATAATAAACGATCTGTTGCGTTTCACCAGCTTTGCTTGCTGAGCTGATAGTCAATCATCATTGATGGATTGTTCATTCTCTCAATAAATCCATCCATAAGAGCCTTCGAGTTTTGATGGTAATGGACTCCACCACAGTGCTTGATTAAATCTGATCTGGCGTCTTTCCAATTCTGATACGGACTTGTGATAAGTTTTTTGGCCCTCGTCCCACGACTAGATGATATGGGGAAGAGAACGCAGCTTAAACAATACAGTCCATCGTCAGCTTTTGAGTAGCATAAAAAATCATGTGACTCAAACCATTCCTTACAGCAATAGCGTTGTTTTACACCTCGTTTCTCACCTTTGTCGTTATATTTTCTAGGAGGAAACTTGAAGGCCCTTTCTGGCTCCCGGTGATCTATGAGCCAGAGTTTGTTTTCATCAGTAATAGAGCTGCATATAACACGAATAACATCACTAATGTCTGTAACCAGTGCATGTGTGTTAATTCCTGTACTGTCCGGTGTGACTCCTGTACTGGTGACGGATGGGGCTTGCACATTGTGTTCTACTTGCTTGATAGGTCCCATCTGTGATGTTACCTCGTTTTGCGGAGCAGAGGCTGCATTATCCTCAACGAATGTGCGTTGCTTCTTGGTTGGTGGTGTAGAAAAGTATCTGGATAATTTTGATTGATGAATGCCTTTTGAATGACATTTTGTTGAAAGCTGCTCTTTCGGAGGTTGCTCGGAGTTAGGACTCGATGATATCACCAATGGTACTACATGATTTGGTGTAAATGTTGTATCTGGTGTAATATCCATTACTCCATCACATGACCACATGACAACTATCTCAGTACTTGGCAATGGAAACTTATCTTGAACATACTGCCTAAGGGGGTGTATTCTTACATGAAGAAGAGATCTATGAGAGTAATTGCTAACTGTTGGGTAGACAGATACAATATCCGTTTGCAGAATTGTGCTTAGTGCAAAAATATGTAACATCGAACTCCACCGCTTTGGTATTGCAGTTTTTTCCGCTTCATTTTGGATTGCGTCAATCAATGTTGTGGTACTAAGCAGTTTACTTGAATCTGGCCCTAACAGGCATTGCCACAGTACATTAACTGGATCATTGATTGATTGGGCTACATTAACTATATGTGGATGATTTGCGTAACTATGCATATTGTTGACTAACTCTGCAGCAGTAGAAACCCGCAACTCTGTAGCCAAACGTTCGTCACCTGTTAATAAATATAATAAATATTAATAATTATAATAAGTAAATGAATAAATAATTTATTTATCGTATTTTATTCATTCGTGAAAATGTTTTGTTGTTGTTGTTGATAAAAAGCTTAGTGTATGCAAAATTCACAGTTCCCAAAAGCCAACTCTTCTAGCTTCCTAAATCTATGGGTGTGACGTGGATCAAACAAGCCAAAGATTGGCATGATTTGGATATATAGACCTACACTGCTTACGTTCGTAGGTGCAAATGTAGGTCTAAATATGTGCATAGGCACATCAGTACTTTTCAAACAGTGTTCAGGTTGCAACGAGACAGGCATGTACCGCAAATACTACATGGCACCGTCATATAACGTCGCCATCAGACAGATGTTTAGTGAAACTATCAGCCTTTTAGCCACTTTCAAGAATGCTAAGAGAGGGGTAGTATGTGTCCATCAGCACTGTAGGGCAGCCATTCCGAACATAACCAATTAGTCTGCTTTCCATAATTAATTGCTTCCCACTACAATGAAATCAACAACAAAACTTTGCAGTGTATACAGCTCTTAGACTAACTCAGAAATTGCAAAATTATTAACATGTAATGTAATGTATATAAGCATATTCTTCATAATACATGACAATCTAAAACACCTTAATGTTTCATTTTACAGTATAAAAACAATTCACAAACATCTAGGTTTTCTAGTAAAAAAAATATTACATACTATGTATTTTGTCTACATACTTATGACATGACATTTTTCTCAGTATTTATTTCACATTTCCCCTTCAATTCGGGCTTAACAACTCTTTTAACCCCACCTTATTTTGGATCCTGGAGCCATTGAACACAATTTACATAGAACAATTAACATGAAAATATTTTTCTTACCATTAAGTAAAATGGAAATACTGTTGTACAAACAGTTTCCATTTCCAGAAGCAGTTAACGCCCTCCATTCACCGACCGTATGACAGATGTTACCAACATCGCAAGGTATCAGTGTTGTTGACAGATCATCGATTTTCACCATTTTGGTAGGCCCCCAACTGCTGTTAAAAATTGTACACAAACATGGAAACAATTTTGAGCTTGAGGGCAGGTCATGAGGGAATAGCTATTTCAGGAAAAGAAGCCAATTAATGAGTTACTAGACACAAATTAAAAACAAGACCATAAAAAGTATAGCCTGTATTCCATCCTGGGGAGAATGAGTACGCTTTAATCTACAGTTCATAGGATTTGTAAGATTCTTTTCAAATAGGCGGTATATATAAACCTTGTCCCCATATATGACATTAGATGACGGCGTGCCGTTATGCATGTAGGTTAAATCTATATCTCTAACAAATGTAAACAATAAAAAATCCAATATTGTTTTAGCCTATCCTACAGTAGCCTATCCTGTTTTGATAATATGAATATGTTTACAGTAGGCCTAATTGCTCAGCCTTTGTAATCCGCAATATTGATTGAAGTTTGTGTTTCACGCGTCTATGAGTATGACATTATAAACTACAGAGATAGTGCTTTAATATCCCACAAAGTTGCAAACTTTTGAAAAATAATTGTAGGAAATTAATAACATTGACAGACTGACAGTGATTTCACCTAGCCTGTATCAAGACATACACAGCTAGCGGAGGGCGAAGTTTTAGTTGAGACACTCTACCCTAATAGCTGATTTTGTAGTAGATTAGTACCTAAAATAGCTGAAATGTCACCCAATCCTTGGCAGTGGTGGCGCCAGCCGCATCACGACGGGGGGGGGGGGGCATGGGTCCCCCATGGGGGTCCAAGTGTGCTGATTTGGTTATCCTCTAAGACTTAGTTTCAGGTTTGACTTCTCTATTTTGATTTCGCGAAATTGGGCCTCACGCTAATTCAATATGATCGCGTTGTCAGCGAAACAGCTTTTTATTCGTAAGTACCAAGTACGCCTATTGTAATCCTAGCTCTAGCCAGTATTAAATCTATCAATATGCCTTATAGCAATTATAGATCAAGACCCGATTTTTTCGAAATGATTTATTTACCTTTCAGCCTCAGTAAGCTCGTTCAAAAACGATGTGTGGCTCGGTCAGTAGAGGCTTCCACAGGTCAAATTTTTCTTTCCCGAAATGGAGTCACAAATGCACACGCGTGAATCATGATGACCTCACGGTGTTTCACTGTTTACAGAAAGAAGTGGAAACACAGCATAACTAGATCACCGGTGGAAAAAGGTTTGTATTTCATATTGGCATCGTAGTAGAATTTCTGATTATCTTGAGCAGCAATGGAGTCTTCCAAAACTTGTCGAAAAGCTATTTGTAGGCGGCTCAGATCTTGAGGGATGTACAATGCTTCCGGTGTCCCTGTTGCCGATGACGGTTTCGATAACGGGGACGAGATCAATGTCGCCGGGATTCTTGCATCTGTACCGTGAATTAGGAAATATGGGCTGAATCCGGTGGTGGAGTGAGTTGCTGTATTATAAGCAAATTCAACATGTCCCAGGTAGTCGTTCCTTGTGCCGTTGTTTTGGAGCAAACGTTTACCTAGTTGATCTTTTAGGGTTCGGTTGAACCTCTCAATTAACCCGTCTGATCGGGGATGTTAAGGAGTCGTCCGAGTTTTGTTGACACCCAGTGCTTCACACTGAGTTTTGATTACTTCGCCTACGAATTGTCGTGCTTGGTCCGTGTGAATTTGTTCTGGAATACCACGTTGCTTAATGTAGTTCTCGAAAATGCACTTGGCAACAGTTGTAGCCTTCTGGTCTGGCATCGCATAGAGATTGACATATTTCGAGAAATGATCCATTATAACAAGAACGTATCGGTTTCCCTTGGGTGTTATCGGCAATTCGGTAATGTCAGCACACACCAGTTACAATGGTATGTATACCCTGATGCTTTTTAAGGGGCTTTGCTCCTAGGATTTGGTTGACTTCGATAGTTACATGATCTGCAAGTTGAGCAATATTCTGTTATATCTCTCTGCATGAATGGCCAATAGTAGCATTGTTGCGCCTTTCGTAGAGTCTTGTCGAAGCCTAGATGTCCAGAATATCCACCACCGTGTAATAATTGATGTGTCTCACAGTCTCAGTAACCATATCACTCGGAATGAACGTCTGAAGGCAGGATCGTCCTGGTAATAGTAGCGTCGATAAAGTATACCATCAATCAGTGTCAACTTTGGATATTCCCACCAAAGCTTCCGTAAAGTTCTTCCATTTTCGACGGGTTCTTTAGGTGGTCTGTGGTCAGTAGTAGTCCACCATATAACTCGGTTCAGGATGTCATCGGCACAGTTGGCGTTCTCGCAGGATATCGGGATCACTTGTAAGTGATACAACTACTGGTAATGTCTCAGGGTATTTCCTGTTTATATTCGACTTATTCGGTTCCGTCTGTCCTTGAGATGGTCGAGACTTTTCATGTGGCATAGTCTGTTGATTAGGATCAACGGTGCTGGCTTCTTCCCTGAAAGGCTGTTGATACCCATGTCCTCTTGTGGCAATTGCATAGTAGGGTGTACTGTTTCTTCTTGGTCAGAAGTCTGCGGTAATCGTGGGAGTGCATCTGCATTACCGTTGTTCTTTCCCGGACAATACTTTATAAGGTACTCTGCGGCCCGTTGGGTCATTTTGGATTGGTATCTTCTTAAGGCCAACTAACGGTTTATGGTCAGTGTAGATGGAGAAGTATGACGTAGCTAGATAGTGCCTGAAGTGTTTATCTGCCCATACGATTGCGTATCATTCTTTGTCATACGTAGCCCATCTCCGCTCTGTCTTTGTAAAAGTATGGCTGGCGTATGCTATGACAACATCTTTTCCATCTCTCAACTGACTTAGCACTGCTCCTGTAACAAAGAATGAGACATCGGTGTACAATGTATATTGCTTGTAGAAATCTGGATAACCTAAGAGAGGTGGTGACGTCAGCTTTTCTTTCAACATGTCATAGGAAAGTTGCCATTGTGGTGTCCACTCAAATGGTACGTCTTTTCTTGTCAGTTCATGTAGAGGGGATGCCAGATAAGCGAAATTTTGATGAATTTTCTTTAGTAGGCGGCCAATCCAATTTAATCATCAGACCAGCTTCCTGAAATCGAGTAAAAACATTTCGCAGATTCTGGTAATGTTGTTCAAACCGTTGTCTAAGAACAATGATGTCTTCAAGGTATACCAGGCAGGAGGTCCAGTGAATACCTCTCAACACTAATTCCATAAGTCTCTGAAATGTTGATGGGACATTTGTCAATCCCATCGGGATTACCTTAAAGTGGTATAATCCAGATCCGGTATTAAAAGTGGTTTTCTCCCTGTCGGGTTGTTCCATCATTATCTGCCAGTAGCCACTGGTCAGATCTATCGTACCGAAATATAAAGATCCAGGAAGAGCGTCGAGAGTATCATCAGTTCGCGGAAGTGGATGCGAATCGTTAATTGTTGCTGAATTGAGTTTTCAATAGTCGACACAAAATCTACAAGAATTATTCTTCTTTTTAACCATTACAATCGGAGAGGAAAAAGGGCTTATACTTTCTTCGATGATATCATCTTCTAAGAGCGTTTGAATTTGTTTGTCGATTTCAACTCTCATTTTCGGGGAAGTTCTATAAGCTCACTGTCTAATAGGTTTCGTTGTAAATGTGTGCCCATCTTTGACGTTGGTTAAAGCTCGGGCGACAAGGATGTCTGGTTGGTGGAATTGTTGTGGCTCTAGCATACAAACATTTCTCGTCTGGGTACACTCTGTAGGGTGAAGTTTCTAGTTTGGCTCCGACTTGCACTTGTGTCTCTGAGGGAATTGTCACAGTGTCTTGTAGTATGAGATTTCAGCTTGCCGGGGTATTCCTATATTTAGTCAGCATGTAGATTTCGTCACCTCTAATACTAATAGTACCATTTAAGACATCCACTTTTCCTTCATTTCGCATGAGAAAATCCCATCCAAGTAGAATTGGTTGCTTGATGTTTCTTGCGATAAGAATTTTTTTCCTGGAAGAGGTTTCACCCGACAGAAATGTTTGCTGTAACAGTTCCTGCAGAATCAATAAAGTGTCCCGTTGCAGATTTCCTGATGATGAAGGGTTGTTCCTTAACAAGTTTACTGAGGGTGGGGAGTTTATTACGTAATTCCTCGTTGATAAGGGGTATTTTTGATCCTGTGTAGATGAAGGCGTCGACTGGAACATCCTCTATAATGATGGGAATGTAAGGGATGAAATCGTCTTTAATAGATTTAACTTCTTGGACAATACCAATGTCGGGGGTGGGTTGGGTCCCTTCTGAGATTTAACTGGCGAGTGACCCGCTTCGTCAACTAATAACCGTTTCCCTGGTCCTGACACGAAACACGATTTTCCAGGACTGTCCCGACGGTGCGGAGCAGAGTCCGATTCAACACGATATGTCTGACCTTGTGATGACCTTCAGGGTGAATTTGGGCGGTAAGATCGCTGACCTTGGTGATATTGATTACTGTGTGGAGATGGAGGTCGGCGTCGTTGTCAAGAAGATGGGTACTGAGCACGATAGTAATCACGATGTGGTGATTGGGATCGGTACTGTTCCCGGTATGACGACGATGGTCGATATTGGTCCAGATGAGGTGACGATGGTCGGTATTGGTCACGATATGGTGATTGGGATGGTTACCGTTCCCTGTATGGTGACGATTGTCGATATTGGTCTCTTCCACGAGAAGGAGAAGGATATCGATCTCTATGTTGGGAAGGCGATTGACATCGGTCTGGCTCATTTCGGTACTTATTTCTAAGTTGAGGATAACCTGTGTATGTGTTTCGGTTTAGTGAGTGATCAACACGTGTTCGGTGGAAATTTCGACGTTCCTCGTGAAGTCCTATTTCAAGACTGTCTACCTTGTCAGTTAATTTTTTTATTGCCTTTTGAAGGTTCTCTAGTCTGTCTTCAGAAATCAACTGGAGTTTCAGGTTTCCCTGGGGGTGTCACATGTAAAGAAGATGGTTGGGTTGGTGGTGATGAATGAAGGGTTGTGAGAACGGTAATGTTTCTCGCCTGATTGGCTCTTTCAATCCATCCCGCATAGTCGATAGCCTGGCTGAATGTGGTTGCGCCCAGTTCATGTATTTTCAGTTGTAAATATGTTCTAAACCGATGGTGAAACGTTTAAAGCATTCTCCTTCGATGGCAATTTTTACCGTACTATGGGAAAGCTTCAGCTACCATTTTAGAGAGTTCAGCCGCATACACTTCTAACGGTTCGCCTGTTAGTCTGTGTCTGGCTCGCATGTTGGTTTGGAATGTTGATGTAAGTAGACGATTCCCAAAAGTTGGTTTTAGCTTTTCTTTGGCTTTCACGTAGTCCTTTTTGGTATCGTATCATCTGCTAGAGAGTCCCAGAAGTTGAATGTAGCTCCGGTAAGACGAGCAGATAGAATGGTATGTAGAGTTGCTTCAACTTGTATCACGAGATGCGGAAACGGCAACCTCTAGCCTTCTTATCAATTGTCTAAAGTCTTCCGTACCATCACCACTAAACAACCCGGGTAAATCTAACCGATAACCTAAAAAGTCGGAGGTTCGTGTTTGGGGTTTATTGTCCGTCATGATTGATACGACAGTACAAAACACAATATGGCAATATATATAGCAACAAATAATCGTACTAATTGCTGAAACGACAATGTTGGCTAATATAAAACCCCAGTGAAATATCAATTTTATGATGTATACACTATAAAGGGAATAATGCAATAATATAAAAATAGGCTATGAATTTTGGATTGGTGGCAAAATATTTAACAAACGATAACAATGAATATTTCATTAGTATTAGGAATCAGGAACGATGAGTACCACAACCACACGAAGTCGTTTCGCGACAAAAAATATGAAAAGGAGACAGAACTATCCAAGCACATCTGGGCACTAAAAAGCAAGGGGAGAGATTACACTATTGATGGAACATATTGAAGCAATCCGACACTCACCAACGCGAATCAGGATCATGCAATCTATGCATGGAAGAGAAGCTTGCCATAATACAATCAAAAGACAGATGCATCAACAAGAGAACAGAGCTGTTATCGCACTGTCGCCATGGCAACGGTAAACGCACACGCCTGAAGCCGAGATAGCCTATGTTGTTCAGTTGCCTGATGATCGGTGCGCGAGCCGTAACCGTGAAACTCCGAGTAGCAGTATGATGATAGTTTAGTTAAGTATATTATGTGGTATTCTAGCTCTGCCTTGGCATAGAGCACTCTTTGTGAATATTGGCCACCATTAAATGTGATATTATTGGACTCCCTGATTCCACGTCGAGCACTCTTGTACAATATTTACGCAGAATACTAACCGTCTATCATCATGGATTCGTTCATCATGGACTACTCGAGTAAGAACATACCGTTGCCATCGTGTAGGGAATATACGAAACGGCTCTTGGAGAAAGTTGAAAGTGTGATAAAACGAATGCGATGGAAAGCGTCTTCTTCCTGAACTCATACACCGACACAGAAGAGACTAGAAGTGGAGACGAACCCAACAGTGACCATTTGTATGGATATTAGTCCAGACGAGCGCCACGGCAAACTGAAGAAATGATAGGATTCGAACTAGACATGCTGGACATAGTGGAAAACATAAAGTTTCGAAAAGTAAACGACGACTTCCAAACAACGCTCACAGAAGACGTGAAGAAAATCAACTCCTCCAAAAGAATCTTCATCCCAGCAAGGAACTTCTACGATATGGACAAACCGAAATATAAGAAGTTACTCTCGGAGAATATAACCCAAAAAATACAAGACCACGGACTCAGCACAGTCCAAAACATCTCTGAGAAACTGCACATTAGCGACAGAATACCCAACACAGCCGTACCAAATAAACCATGGCTTTACAGGAAGCGGATTAAGGAG